>NC_140486.1:23943599-25271099 GCF_964271855.1 Acomys minous
TTGAAAATCTCAAAGCCCTCTTCCAGTGACACACTTCCTCCAGCAAGGCCACACCCCCTAATCCTTTCAAATAGTGCCACTCCCTGGTGACCAAGCATTGGAATCTATGGGCCTGTGGTGGCCACTCTCATTCAGACCACCACAAGTAATTATAATTAATCAATGCTCCCCAAAGGGCAGGTTCTAGAACCTACTGTGGAGTCGGTGAATAATCAGGTAGTTTGTATAAAATATGAGAATGGCCAGTGTAGGGATTTCTGTAGTAGCTCCACATCCATCCCCAAAGGTATGCTGGTTGATCGTGTAATTGGGAGTGTGTTAGAGACAGAAGAGTCTGGCCATTTATAGCTATTAACAAACCATGCCAAAACAGTGGCTTGAAAACACTAGATATAAAAAAAAAATTTTATTCATCATATTAAACTTCAACACGAATGGATCTTACAGAGGAGATGCTCCAGCGTTCCTACCTAAGGCTGGGCTGGGCTGCTGCTGAACAAAAGAATCTGCTTGCAACATGGCAGAACCGTATGGATGGTACACTGGTGCTGGCTTGGTAGAAGCTCAGCAGGGTCTTCTTCATGGGCAGCATGGATTCCATCCAGCACAATGGCTGACTTCCAGGAGGGTAAGCTCCAAGAGAACAAAACGTAAGTTGCCAAGATGTTCAAGCTCTGGGCTGAGAAGTTGATATGGAGTCTATTTTGCCATGTTTTTACTAATTGATCAGTCACAGAACCCAGACTCAAGGAGAGGAGACGTAGCCTCACTCCTCAGCTGAAGGAGCATCGGAGAACGTCAGGGTCATGTTTCTAAAGCCATCATAGTAAAGATTTTCATCACAGGACACTCTACAGGGAGCTGTGTCATCTGGAATGGGCATCTCTGCCTTAATAGTTTTAGATTGTTTGAAGATGAAGCAAGGATGTTGGACTATGTTTTTATGTGAAGGACTCTGACCCTTGTCAACACATAGCCAGTAAGAGAGGCAGCACTCAGAGAAAGTCCTCTATAAAGTCTCAGTTCTTTTTTTGTTTTGGTTTTTTTTTTGGGTTTTGTTGTTGTTGTTGTTGTTGTTCGTTTTTGTTTTTTTGTTTTGTTTTGTTTTAAGACAGGGTTTCTTTACATAGCCTTGGCTGTCCTAGAACTCTCTTTGTAGACCAGGCTGGCCTCAAACTCACAGAGATTTGCTTGCTTCTGCCTCACAAGTGCTGGGATTAAAGGTGTGCATCACCATGCCTGGCAAAGTCTCAGTTCTCTAATGTTAATGATATTTTCAAGGCCTCTCAAATCAAGTATGAGAATGATCAATGTCAATGCCTAAGGGCAACCTCAGTTCTTAGAGGTAAAGGAGTCTTAGTAGACTCCTTCAGATGTGACCGAAATCTATATGTTTGTGGGGCTTATTCAGCTCAGAGGCAGTTTTAAGTCAAGTTTGGAGACCTTGCTTCTAAAGAGGGCTGTAGAGGTTTAATTGAACTATTAGGGTGCAAGCTTCATTATACTGTTGGCCCTTTTCTTAGGCTCACTCAGAAACTAAAGTGATTCAAAATTCTGGCAAAATCAAGATGCTGGTAAAATCATGCTGGCTTTGACAAGTGTGGGAGAGGAGACTTGTCTCTTGGAAGTTCCATATACTCCTCAGCTTGGGGCAGCAACACTCCAATCTCCGCTCATCTCCACCTTCACATAGTTTCCTACCTTGTTTCCAAACAATTCAAGATTCTGACTGAACATGAACCTGGGTGAGACTTTATTCAACCTGCTCTCAATCTCTCTCTCACACACACACACACACACATGAAAATTGTCACATACGCTCTAGAGGTTCACACTCTACTGTTGGTAGACACTAAAGTCTACTAATGGATTGTATGATGTCTCCTTAGATAGAGACATGGGTCAGGGTTTCTTAAACTCAGAATACACACACCATAGGCCAGTAAGTCTTTGTTGTCGGAGCTGTCCTGTGCACTGTAGGACTGTGACATCTGTAGGACAGAGTTGGCCATTAGACAGCAGGAGTATGCCCTCCAATCATGACAGGCAAGATGTCTCCAGACATTGTCACATTTCCCCCTAGGTGTGTGTATGGAGGTTGTCTCTCATTAAGAGCCAGTAGCCTCTATCAAATAATACCAAGACAGAGTCATGCTGGGGTGAAGCAGTCTTGGGTAGATGCGGAGAAGTCTCCACAGGTCATGGGTGTGAGGATGCTCATCATAGTCTGTGTCTGTTGGAAACTTATCACTGTAGAACATTCATGAGCTGTGGTCTCTCCACCATTAGTCATGTTATTAAAACAAGACTTCAAAGTACTTAAAGCTTCAATTTGGTTCCCCAAAGCAAAAGTACCATAGGCGGCATTGTTGGCCTTCCCTCAAGGCTCACCACTTTGTACTGTTTATGAGTACCTTTTAAGAGAGCAGACAGTGTTCCATCCATCTATGTTTCCTTCTAAGACCCAGCTCAGTGCCTTACATTCAAACATCATTCAATACATTCTAAATCTATTAAATACATAATACTATTACCTAGAATTTATTTGTTAATTCCACATACAATATATTGGGATTGGTTAAGAGCAAAACAAATGTTTAATTCTTAAGAAAATAATCTATTTTTAGAAGGCAAATATAATTTTACTTGGTTGCCTTGCAGAAATAGGAAATCTGATTATTCCTTCATCTTACTTTTCCTTTTTAAAATTTAATTCACAGAGAGATGACCAATTATAGATGACCCCACAGTTTAATAACACATCTGTTAATGTTCTAGAAAAAAGGGCCAGTGAATTAAATTAAGTATTAATGGGGTTTGAATTGATTTGAGGAACTGAAACAAAGAGATATTATGGCCTGTTGTGACCTAGTTCTATATATTTTTTTTTACTGAAAACTGATTTGAAGTTTGGAAATGAAGAGGAATCCTGACCTTGTGTCTTCAGGATCCATTGTCCTTGGATCATGGCAAAGTACTGAACACTTGGTTAGGTGCAACGATAATAAGTACAGTAGCCAAAGTAAAGCATGGTTGGTATGTATAGTTCATCCCTTTATCCATCCATACACCCATTCCTCCATGCAGTGAGTCTCCGTAGTCGCCTACTGTGTTGGACATTGTTCTAAGCTCCGATGATTTAGAAACAAACCTTAAATAGGCCCTGCCTTCACAGTGCTTCTAGAATGGCAAAGAGGGGTGTGGACATAAACAAATAAGGTGATCACTATGATGAATGTGATGTGCATACATGGAGCGATGGAGAGCAGTGGGTGGGAAGATCGATCTGGGAAGTGACAGACAAATCCCTGTGACTATCTGGGAAGACTCAAGGAAGTCTTTATGGAGAGAATGGCCCTTCAATTAAGACAGAATGGCTTGAGGAACACTCAGTGGAGGCTGTCAATATGACAGGTTTATGCACATTGGAAAAATAGACCAGCAGTCAGTCCTGAAGACACCAGCAAGGTGACCCTTAGCTTTTGGGCCATCATGTGATCCTGGGCTTTGGCAGAGTCTCCCAATAGTGGCCTAAGAAGATGAGAGGTAATGAGAGCTGACTGGAGCCTCAGCCTACGAAGGAGACCAGAGCAGGACCTGCTGGAACTGAGGTCCAGTCCCTCAGACTAAGACACAGAGGACTCCTGTCTTAACTCTAGACTCCATGTCTGAATCCAAGTCAAACTTGGTGACCTTGAGTAGATAACTTTAACTTGGATTTTGCAACCATAAAAAAATAAATAAATATAGAAGATGAGAGAGAAAAAAGGGAGTCTTTTTTATTTTATTAATTTATTCATATTGTATCTCAATTGTTATCCCATCCCTTGTATCCTCCCATTCCTCCCTCTCTCCCATTTTCCCCTTACTCCCTTCCTCTATGACTATGACCGAGGGGGACCTCCTCCCCCTGTATATCTCATAGGGTATCAAGTCTCTTCTTGGTAGCCTGCTATCCTTCCTCTGAGTGCCACCAGGCCTCCCCATCCAGGGGACATGGTCAAATATGGCACCAGAATTCATGTGAAAGTCAGACCCCACTCTCCACTCAACTTTGAAGAACATCCTGTCCATTGCCTAGATCTGAGTAGGGGTTCAAAGTTTACTGCATGTATTGTCCTTGGCTGGTGCCATAGTTTGAGCAGGACCCCTGGGGCCCAGATCTGCCCATCATAATGTTCTTCTTGTAGGTTTCTAGGACCCTCTGGATTCTTCTATTTCCCCATTCTCCCATGCTTCTCTTACCTAGAGTCCCAATACGATGTCCTTCCCTCTGTCCCACTTTTCCTGGTGAGGGAAGACTTTCAAGGGACATGCCCTTTGGGCTAGTGTCCAGATATAAGTGAGTATATACCATTTGACTCTTTCTGCTTCTGGGTTAACACACTCATTATGATCATTTCTAGTTCAATCCATTTGTCCGCTCCTTGGAATATACCCAGAAGATGCTCCAGCACACAACAAGAACATGTGCTCAACCACGTTCACAGCAGCTTTATTCATAATAGCCAGAACCTGGAAACAGCCTAAATGTCCCTCAGTAGAAGAATGGATAAAGAAACTCTGGTACATTTACACTATGGATTACTACTCAGCTATTAAAAACAAGGAATTTCCGAAAAAAGGGAGTCTTAACAGGGTTTGCCTCGAGGTTGCTGGGAGAGTTACCTGAGAGTTACCTGATAGAGTGATCCTGGGCAGAGAGGCAAACACTGAATAATAGTTCTGTTGCCTTATTATTAAACCTCATGAGAAAAACTAGGTAACCCTTTCACTACCACATTATAACACAGGCACATTTATTCCAGAACTGTTTACTGAGCTCTCCCATGCCATACCATGTTTTATGTTGCAGCTGCCACAGAGAAAGCAATGTTCTTTGAATAAATCTTAACATGAGGCATTAGGCTAATAACTCATGAACCTTTGAATTTGAGTGAGAGAAAATGTATCTCTACTTTCAATAAACCAATTAAGACTTAGAATTTCTGCCTATCTCAGGTATAAACAACAAAAGGAATCATTGCTGTGATGCTGGATTCTGCCCATGGAGTCCTACCTGCCAGTCAATCTAGGAGAGAACTCAACAGCAGTGGTCAGGCAGCCATTTGTTCGAATTAGCCATGACCTTCAGTGGTAAGTCCTCAGCCTCCACTTATGTGTCAGGGACTTTTCTGAGAATGTAACTCATTTGGTTCTTCCCAAAAAGCTTCCTGAGGTGAGGGATATTATCCTTACTGCACAAATGAGGAAACTGAGGCTCAAAGTCTTTCAGTGAACCACCCTACCCAACAGAGGTAGCCAGTAGCTGAGCTGGGAAAGGCCATGGCTTCTAATTCAGGAGACGTCAGTGTTCTGCTTGGTGCTTGCTGCTCTATGGACAATGGGAAAGAAGCAGGGAGTAGAGGGTCTGAAAGAGATCATGTGATAAGAAAGGGAGTGAAGTGGGGAGCGGAGGAAGCCACATTTGCACTGTGATGGGAACTGGGAGCTACTTTACTCTCCTAATGGATTAACTTTCAGGGACCCATTACCACTCCAAACTGTTACACTGGCAAAGCAAGCCACCGTACAGCCACCAGCACCTGGATCTGCGAATAAGTGATGGGCAAGTAACAAGGATGCTCAGACATTTAAGAAAAATGGTCCCTCCAGCTAACAGCCACAGCTGATGGCTTGAATGTGGCCAGTGTCTTAAATGACTTACTTTCTTCTAAAGTGATAAGACTTTGTGAACTGGTGATTTGGGGACATGTCAGGGAGCAGGCAGGAGCCTCTCAAAACAGTAGAAGTCTTCTCCTTATGTGTGCCTATGTCTGGAAAAACAATTCTTTGAGATGAAGGTCTTTCCAGCTTTCTGATCTGGGGATATGAGTGACAATGACTGGCTGGATATCTTAGCCTAAAAATGTTGTTTGAAGGTCTCCTTCAAACATTTCAGGTTCAAGTATTCATTTTCCAGTGAGGGGACAGGCTATCACAGTTGCAAGGCTCAAGGCTAAAGTACTTGTATCTCTATTGTGTTTTAATTTTGACTCTTTATCATAGAGAGTTTCAAATAGACCCCCAGGTAATGACATCTAGCTTTAAAAACTGTCCACATTTGTTCACACACACACACACACACACACACACACACACACACACACACACACACACACTCATCTGAACTCTTCTAAACTAAACTAAGGGTTTTGAATGGCTTCGTCTATAAACATCTGTGTGATCTTTCATCACGATAAACTTGTTGGAGTGACAGCACAGCACATCCTCACCTCTAACAACTTTTCTAGAATCAGACTTTCCCAATCCCTTTTAATATGTCGCTGGGTAGTTGGTTTGCTCCAAGCAAGATTCAAGCAATGTCTTCAGTCTTTTTCATCATTGCAGAGATGCAACTCAAACCCTCTATTTGTGCTGGGAACAATGAGCCCACCACAGCAGCCAGGACTTCACTCTGGGCCTTTGACATTGCCCTGGAGGTCTCTGAATCCATGCCTGTGGGTACCAGCATGCAAGATCATTCCTCCATAGAGGTAGTGCAAGTGCCGGTATTTACCATGGTGTGGTAGCTGCTGAGTAGCTCCCATTGGATGATACTGTCTATTCTGAGTATGGCCAGGTGTGATGTTTTTAGGGAAAAAAAAAAGAAAAGCAATCCAAACAAAATCAGCAACATGTAATCCAATAAATTCATATCAAATTCATATGCCAGGAACTGTTCCTAAGTGTGGTTTTATTTCTTTGGTGTGCGTGTGTGTGTGTGTGTGTGTGTGTGTGTGTGTGTGTGTGTGTGTGCATGTTCCTGAATGTGGGGTACATCTGCATGTGTGTGCTTGTGGAGGTTATAGGACAACCTCAAGTGTCATTATTCAGGATGACATCCATCTTATTTTTTCATATAAGGTCTTTCAACAAACTTGGAACCCAGCAAGTGAGCTAAGCTGGCTGGCTGGCAAGGCCCAGCGATCTACCTTCCTCTGTCTCCCCAAAGCTGGCTTGCAAGTATGCACCACCATGCCTTTTTTTTTTTTATGGCTCAGAGGTTAAAAGCACTGACTGCTCCTCTAGAGGTCCTGAATTCAAATCCCAGGAACCACATGATGGCTCACAACCATCTATAATGTGCTCTGATACCCTCTTCTACAGATAAAGCACACATAGACAATAAATAAATAACTCTAAAAATATTTACTTTTATTTTTTAGTTTGTGCGCGTGTGTGTATGTTCATGTTCCTGAATGTGTGTACATATGTGTATGTGTACATGTGTATGTAATGGAGGCTGGCCATGGAGGCCAGAAGAAGGCATCAGATCCCTTGGAGCTGGAGTTCCAGGCAGTTGTGAACTATTGGATCTAAGTGTTGAACTCTGGTCCTGATAGAGTAGTGAGCATTTGAAACTGCTGATCTATCTCTCTGGGCCACCACTGCCCCCTTTTTTAAAAATACAAGTTCTAGAAATCCAACTCAGGTCCTCATGCTCTCAAGGCACGCACGTTACGGACTGAACTCTCTCCTCTGCCGCCTCTAAGTGTTTTTGCATATTAACATGCTAACCCCCCACAGTAACCCAATGAGGTAGGTATTATGCTTACCCTCTTACAGGCAAGGAGACTGAAGTAGAGAGAAGTGGAGTCATTTTAGTCATATAGAAGGAACTGGAAATAAAAAAAAAATAACTGGAAAAAAAAATAACCCAGGCGGACTAGTGATTAAACTCCTCGCTGCCTGCCTCAGACTCGGAACAAACGATCTGTGGGTTTAGCTGTGCCACAGATCTTACTCTGGGTGCACAAAGAGCTTCAGCAAAGGAGGGAGGAACTGACATCCCACTGAATTAACTTTAGAGAGATGGCTCAGCAATTAAATGTACTGGCTGCTCTTGCAGAGGACTTGGGTCCAGTTCTCAGCACCTATATGATGAATCACAACTGTCTACAACTCCAGTTCCAGGGAATCTATAGCCCTTTCTTCTGGCCTGCATGTATATACATATAAGGAGGCAAAATGTTCATACACATAAAATAAAAATAAGTAAAAAAGAAAAAAAACTGACTTTTGCATTAGGATGAGTAGGCCCAGAGTGTCTCCAACCTCCCTTCATAATATACACGCATGCCCAACCAGATGACTGAGGCTCAGGGCAGAGGCTGGACTGATGAAGCCCTAATTACTCTGCCTGGGACAATGTCCTTGGCCAGTCTTTTCTACTGACCACTATAAATATTCCAAAGCATTGTTATCAATGCTCTAATACAGACCAGTTGTATTTCGTTTCAGGAAGATTGTGGGGGAAAAAGAGCTCCAGAGCAAAGATTGCAGGGTACTCAGAATAGGGTTTCTGGGTGCAAGCCCAAAGTCAAGCTTACTCTTTCTTTACTTGAAGTGCCACCTCATCCCTCATGCAGAGAGAAGCCAGGGTGAGGGGCAGGGAAGCCATGGAGAAGATGCTTGTGGCCTCCCTGAGTCAAAGCTGAGGCTCGGAAGTAGGCTGCCCCCTGTCAGACATGGGCCCGGTGGGCTGGAAGGAACTGGCTTAATAAATGTTTTACTCTGGCATTTGGTGGAGGGCAGGCCCTGGCCTGGCCTCAGAGCTGCTGGGAAGTGCTGTGGGGCCTGCTGACACTTTGCTGCCCTTTCCATGGTGTTCTCCTGACAGCTGCTACCTGGGGGGCCACTGGGCTGGAGTGACCGCGGTGCAGGGTGATGACCTTCTAAATCCACATCAGTTAATATACTTGGCTGGCCCGCAGAGCCCAGAGACAGCACGCTGCACGGTGGCTTCTGCCAATTCCTCTCCTTGGTTTTAATTCCCTCCTTCCCCGCCTCCCACCTCTTACCATTATGCCTGACATTTCTAAGGCCAAGTTTTGTTACAAGCAATTAGCCCATGTCAGGGATCTGGGGAGATAAAGTGCACTGGCAAACCAAAACACAGAAGAGCAGGAAGCACCTGAACAGCCCTGGTTCAAGAGCTAGTTGCTCAGAGGGTCCTGTGTGGTGGCCCTGCAAAGCTCACCACCTCCTACACGGATCAGTTCTTTCCCTCCCATTCTTCCTCCTCCTCCTTTTTTTTCCATGTCTATATGTATGTAGTATTATGCATGTGGACAGCTGTGCTTGCATGTGTGGGGGTGCACTTGTGTGCGAGTACATGTGTCTGTATGTGCATATATGTGTCTAGAAGCCAAAGGTTGACGTCAGATGGCTTCGTCCATCACTTTCCGTACTGTTTTACTGACGCAGGGTCTCTCACTGTACCCAGAGACAGTCTAATGAACCACGTTGCCCCTGGAATCCTGTCTCCACATCTTGAGTGACGGGATTATGGACAAGCTCTGGTCCAGCTTTCATGTGGGTGGTGGGCATCTGAACTTCCATCATCACGCTTGCAGTGTTTTATCCACCGAGCCATCTTCCCAGCCCCCCAACCTCCCTACTGTTAATCTGGAAAGCTCTTCTCTCAACCAGAGACCTTGGGAAGTGCCCAAAGGCTGAAATACACACCTAGGTCCAATATTTGAAAACAGAAGAAAGAGGTTGCATATTAATCCATAATAAGATGTATGATACAGGCTATAGCTTAATCTTTCCCAGGGACTTATTCACTCAATAGGGCTGTCTAGACACTCGGATTGCCAGGTTTGTATGCTGACTAACAGGAACTAAGTCTCTTGAATTTCCATACAGTCTATGCTGTATCTGGATCCCACGCAAGGGATATAAAAAGAGGGTCTGTGCATTAGCCAAGACCTGGAAATGCAGCGATAATCTGTTTCATTCCCAAATCAAACAAAACCCACTGCAGCCCTGCTGTGAGTCCCGCCAGTGGGCAGGAGAATGTCTGTTTTAGACACGGAGAGCAATAGATGAATAAAGAAGAGGAAAGAAAGTGAGAGTGGTCTTGGAAGGAGCTGAGAGCAAAGAGAGCCAAGCTGTATCATACTGTACCCTGGGTGGGTGAAATACCTGGGCCTCTTCCTGCTTGGGATTTCTTTCTTCCTAGTTGGAGGCATGAGAAGGTACCACTGGCAACACTTCAGAGCTAGGAAGTCCCCCCACTATCCTTGGGGAAGGCCAAAGCTAGAGGCCTGGAGCAGGGAGTATTGGGTCCTTTCCCTCCTATGCCCCGCCCCCATGGGATAACCCCTTGCAATCCTAATCCTCATTGATTCCTGGTATCTCTCAAAGGCCTTTCATTTGTCTTTTAGTAAACCTCTCACAAGGGTGTTTTTCTCTTGCTCTCTCCATCAGAGGCCAGATTAGCTCTGCCCGTTTATAACCCCCCCCCAAAAAACAGGTGGTTTTAGAACATGCCACAACATCTCAGATTAAAAGTTTTAAATACTAAAGACTTCAGGGAAATACCTCCTCCATATTTCCAAGGAGGAAAGGATGTGATCATTCAATAGTCTCTTTTCCATTAATAGTTTTCTGCTCCTTTAACAAAATACCCAAGAATAGAAGTTTCATAAAGCAAACAATTATTTAACTCACTGGAGATTCAAAGGCATGGTGGGAGTGTCTGCTGGGCTCTGGGGGGGCCTTCTGACTGTATCGCAGCCAAGTAGATGCCTTATGATAGAACACCTGTAAGAGGAAATGACCACTGGGTGATTCAGGAAGCCTGAGAAACGCAGGTACCAGGCTTGCTTTTTTAGTAATAACTCACCCTCAGGATCCGGTAAAATGTACATCAATCATTTCTGATTGGTAGGGCCACAGTGACTTAATGCCTTGTATTAGGCCCCACCTACTAAAGATTGCATCATTGACACTCTTACCCTGGGAACTAAACTTTCCACACAAACTTGACACTAAAGCCATAGTCATTGCGCAGCATATCTTCAGTAATTTGAAATAGTATGTTGGGCTGACGATTATTTCACGACCCTGACATTTTTTTTGTTGTTTGTTTGTTTTGTTTTGGGTTTTCGTTGTTGTTGTTGTTTGTTTGTTTTCTTTCTTTTTTTGTTTTTTTTGTTTCTTTGGTTGGTTGGTTGGTTGGTTTTGTTTTGTTTTGTTTTGTTTTGTTTTTTGAGACAGGGTTTCTCTGTGTAGCTTTGGCTATCTTAGACTTGCTTTGCAGACCAGGTTGGACTCAAACTCACATCGATCCACCTGCCTCTGCCTCCCAAGTTCTGGAATTAAAGGCATGGTGCACACCTGGCTGCTGTGACTCAATTTTTAAAACTTAGATGTAGCTGCAAGAAACGAGTAAGCAGGGAAGAATGGGAGGATACAAGGGATGGGATAACCATTGAGATGTAACAAGAATAAATTAATAAAGGAGGGAAAAAAAAAAAAGAAAGTAAGCGCCTCTCCCAGCAGTGTCCACCAGTCAACCATACAAGCTCCTCCCATGAAAGGGCTAGACCTGGACCTTAGTCTACTCCTTGTCTGTCTGGGACAGCTCATCTGGGCAGTTTTTTTTTTTTTCAAACTTCAGAGCCTGGCTGGTGTATCCAGAGCTCCTCCCAGCTGATGACAGGTCTACAGCTCTGATCCTAATGGCATCCCATCCTGCGATTCCCGTCTGGAGTTCATTGATTTTGAGGTCGCATCGTGGAGAAGTAGCAAGACATGTTGACCCCACTTTTCTAGGAATACTGCTAATTCTGCTCCCCCTGCCCTGGCACTTTTATGGGCAAAGAAAAGGGAAGGCGAGGGTGACTACTGTTCCTATTAGATATTTGTAACTGGCTGAATTGGGCATGGGGATGAGAAAAGTACAGAGATGAAGAGATCTGAATAACCAAGGCTGACTAGATAGAAAGAAAATTAGAGTTCTCTTTTTTCTCCAGTCCATCCTATCCAAAACAAAGCAAAGCAAAACAAAACCAGCAGCTGATAAGAGACTGCAAAGCAGCCAGTTCCAGGAAGTAAAAAGCAAATGTTTTTACGCCTCCAAACAGTCCCAGGCACATGATCTGGAAATCATAAACCAGCATCTCCAGGACCTCGGTAAAAATACGTTCCTGAAATCTCACTGCACTGGACATTTGTGAGTAGTCCCAGGACTGATGTGCTTCAGCAAGCACCGCTGGCTATAGGTGCCCGCGAGTGTCCTGAGCCGGTGTAGAATAGACTGGAGAGATGGCTCAGAGGTTAAGAGCACTGGCTGCTCTTCCAAAGGCCCTGAGTTCAATTCCCAGCAACCACATGATGGCTCACAACCATCCATATTGAGATCTGGTGCCCTCTTCTGGCGTGCAGGAGTTATACGCAGGTAGAACACTGCATATACGTATATGTAATAAACAAATAAAATCTTTAAATGACTCTCACCCTTCACTCCCTGCCTCCAGCTGTTCTTACCCGCCCCATCCTGTTTTCCTAGCAGCCCAGTGGGCCTGTCTTTCAGAGGTATCATCCCTGAATTTCTTACTGCTTCATATATCTCTTCCAAAATTCTGCTCAAACTCTTTTTTCTCCCAAAGACCCCAACCACGTCAGCTCTGAGGTTTCAGCCCTCTCTGGAGCCACCATGTACTCCCATCTTCAATTTTCACTCTTCACCCCCTGTCTAGCTAGATGCCACTTCCCCAGGAGAAGTGCTTTGAGAGACATAGGCTTGCCCATTAGATACTGTGTCTCTCAACCCAGGAATGGATATACCAGGCGGGCTCTAATGATTGATACTTTGTGACTCCTAGGTCTTGGGCCGGAAAGATTTTTCCTCCAAGGAAGACCCCCAAAGCAGGTGTTTAAATAAAAAAGATAAACCAGGCCAAGACCCAGGTGGGAAGGGGTCATCACAGTGTGCTCTTAGAACTGTCCTACAGGCCAGCGTCAACCCATATGCAGTCCCTCCCCTATGGGTCCGCTCGTGTCGTTCCCCATGTGGGCTAGAGGCAGATACAAAAGACAAAAGGCGGGGATCTGGCACTGCTGTCAGAGGCTATAGATGTCTTACAAATGACAGCTGAGCTCCTGCTTGCTGCTCCTGCCCTGTAACCCAAAAAGAATTGATTTCAAACCCAAGGCCAAATGCTGCCTCTGGGGACTTCAGTACTCACCCAGCTCTAAGTGTGTGTGTGTGTGTGTGTGTGTGTGTGTGTGTGTGTGTGTGTGTGTGTGTGTGTCTGCTGTCTGTCTGTCTGTCTCCACCTCTCTGGCTCCACTGCTCTACTCTTTTTATGAAATTCTTTTCACTCATCTTTGGGGGAAGGAATTACAGCTCAAATAAATCGCTTTCTTTCTTGTTTCATGAAAGTTCAGTTGTGACTACAGGGACAGGGACAACAGCACTTTCACTTATGTACAAGTCCCCTAAAAACATACATTTTTTATAACATTTAAAACGCACAGATGAAAATGTATTGAATTCCAGAAATTCTGTTCATTTATCCTGGACTACAAGAAAGAAACTATTTACAAGGAAGTAGTAAAAATGGAGCCATGTGAGCAAATGTCACATGACCAGATGTCTCAAGTGACAGGATTCATTTACTTACTCAGTGACTTACTGATTTTAAGAGTTAGCATTTTTCATTTTCCAGACACACATGGGAAAAAAACAAAAGCCCCCTAGGCGAAGGTTGTCAGATTCAGCAAATTAAAGTACAGGGGGGGCCAGTAAACCTGAGCTTCAAATAAACAACAAAAATTTAAAAACATAAGCATGTCCTAACACTTGCATGGGATTTATGCAGACAGATGAGCATTCACTGTTTCCCTGGAATTCAAATGTACTGAGTCTCAGGATTTGAGGGCCACCCAATTTTTCATATCCCAGAAGCTTGTCCCCAGTGTGACAAGTCTTGGGACATTAGGAGGCAGCCAAATGCGTCTGCTGGTGGTGCTGCCCTCAAAGAGATTAACTAAGGACTCTTGGAAAGGTGTGTTATAAAAGAACAAGCCCAGGCCTTTATCCCCATTTTCTGGCTTCTCATCTTGCCATGTGACCTCACCCTCAAGGACATGGTCCCGTCATGATGCTGTTGCCTGTTTACTGGGATGGAGCCTGGGAGATTTTCAGCATAGGCTGACCCACTTCGGCTCAGCTCAAATTGTTGGGCCTTTAATCAGAGATAAATAAACCCTTTTTCTTTACAAATACTTAGTCTTAGAGTTTTACATTTTTCTTTTTAAAAAAATGAATTAATTTATGTGTTTTTAATTTGTTCACTTTACATCCCAATTGCAGCCCCCCTCATCCCCCCTCCCACATCCCTCTAGTCCTCAGAAAGGGGGGGCCCTTCTCCTCTATCATCTGACCTCAGCCTATCAAGTGTCATCTGGACTACCTGTATCTTCATCCTCTGTGGCCTGGGTAGACTGCCCTGAGTGGGCACCAGAGTCCATATCAGAAGTAGCCACTACTCTCCGTCTTATGGGACCCACAAGGAGGCTGTGCTGCCTATCTACTACATCTGAGCAGAGGGTCTAGGTCTCCACCATGCATGGTCCTTGGTTGGTGCATCAGTCTCTGCAGTACCACCCCCCGCCCAGATTTGTTGTGGAACTCCTGTTCCTTCCAGCTCCTTCTATGCCCCAACTTTTCTATAAGACTCCCTACGCTCCACCCCGAAGTTTGGCTGTGGATCTTAGCATCTGCTTTGCTCCTCAACTAGGTGAAGTCTTTCAGAGGACCTCTATGGTAGGATCCTGTCCTGTTCCCTTTCTTTGGCTGCTTCTGGTGCCTATTCTATTTTCCCTTCTGCATGAGAATTAAGCATTCTCCCTGGGGTCCTCCTCAGAAAATTGGGAGCAGCTCTACTTCAAGATGCAGCTATACCACTCCTGGGCATATACCTAAAAGATGTTCCACCACACGACAAGGACATTTGTTCAACTATGTTCATAGCAGCTTTAGTCATGATAGCCAGGATCTGGAAACAACCTTGATGTCCCTCAACCAAAGAATGGATAAAGAAACCATGGTACATTTACGCAATGGAATACTACTCAGCTATTAAAAGCAAGGAAATCTTGAAATTTTCAGGCAAATGGATGGAACTAGAAATGATCATCCTGAATGAGGTAACCCAGACCCAGAAAGACACACATGGTATGTACTCACTCATAAGCAGATATTATCCACATAATACAGGCTAGTCATACTACAATTCACAGACTTAAGCTAAAAATAAGGAGGACTCTAGGGAGAATGTGTAATTCTCATTCAGAAGGGCAAATTAAAATTTTCTTTGTGTGCATATGTGCATAAGTGTACACACATATATACACAAATGTATATCTATATGTGGGAGCCAGGGACAACCTCAGGTGTAACTCATCAGGAGCCATCTGCTTTGTCTGTTTTTATTTTCTTGTTTAAAAAAAAGGTTTAGATTAAAATTTTTTTTTAATTTCTGTATGTGTGTACCACATGAGTGCGTACCCACATCAGGCTGAGGACCCCCTAAATTCCCTGGAGCTGGAGTTTCAGGCAGTTATGAGCTAACTAGTGTGTGGGCTTGGAATCGAACTCCGGCCCTCTTGAAGAGCAATCAGCAGCCTTAGAAGCTGGGCCATCCTTGCTGTATGAGACAGGGCTTCTCCTCAGCATGGAACTCGCTGCTTAGGCTGGGATGGCCAGCAAGCCCCAGGAACCCGCTGGCTTCACCTTTTCGTGAAGCACAAGGTTTACAGGTGCAGACCATGAGGTCTGGTTTGGGTTTGTTGGTTTTGTTCATTCAATTTGTTTGGTTGGTTTCGTTTGATCTTTTGGTCCTGAGGTTCAAACTCAGGCCCTTGTGCTTACAAAGCAAGTACTTTATTGACTGAGCTCTGTCCACAGCCTTCAAGTCTCCAACATTTTGTTACAGAAATGGAAGTCAGACTAGGACAATAAAAAGTGTCCTATATTTTACCTGGCAACACAATCTCAGGACAATTTAAGTGGAGGAGGAGGAAGGGGCACTTAGAGAGGGAGAAAAAAAAAGAAAAGCTTTAAGGTTTTATTATGCTTTGTTGCATTATTCTTTAAAGAACCCAAATCAAAAAATCTCTTGAGCAACACATTTCTTAAAAGCAGAAATTAGGCTCCTTTTATGTGAGTGCAAAGGTAGATGCCAATCTGGGCCCACTGATGGGCGGACTCTAGACCTCAGAAAGAGCTCAGCTGCTTCTGCAAAAGGCAAGTTGGCAAGTGATCCTGCTCACGGGGCCCAGCTGCTCTTTTGTACTTTGGAAGAAACAATTAAAATGGCTGGGGCATTAAACTTTAAAGAGCTGGCTTGTTCATATTCAGAAGCTAATTTTCAAACAAGAGCCTGGTACCTAGAAATGGGAAGGGTGTCTTTAAAGAGAACCTCTGCCTTCAGACTCTAAATTTTGTGAAACTGCTTTAAACTACTTACAAGTATAACATGCACACAGGGGTAAGAAAGTCCTCCCCCTCTTTTTTGGCCTTGGTTTCTTGATACAAGATCTGTTATTTGTTACCTTTTAAATTAAAAAAGCAGCAACTTGAGACACTAAGTGAACTCTGGAGAAGACCGACCCAGAAGTAGTTTCTCTCCACAAATTGCAGAACCCTTGTGCTGCAAGACACATTGGGGTCAGGGTAGAAAAAAATAAGAAAGTAAATCCCACCCAGGCAGAAGGCTACATTAACAAGGATGTACAGATACTTAAGCAGGGCAGTGTCCTGTGATAAGACAATTCGGTAAAAGCCTGGGTACGCGAGCTATTCAGTGGGAACACCATGCTGGGACATTGGCTCATGGATTTGGTTTCCAAATTTGCTGCACGAGAACAACAAAAAGTACCTTCATTAAGTTGTGAAGATTAACGGTGGAAAATAAAGCTTGATGCGCCTCCTATCACTTGACAAATTCTTCAGACGACTCAGTTTCTACGGTAAGCGTTGACATGTCTTTGCGGACATATAGGAATAAAGTACTAGAGGTCAGGGAGGGTGTAATGGGTGTCTAGCCAGGGAATGGGGTTCAGAGCTTGAAAGTGAACAGATGACAAGAAATCCAGGACAGTTGGCAGGCCAGCTATTCTACGAGGAGTGACAGGATTTGGGGGGCAGGAGAGGGGACAAGGGTCCAATGGGTATAGGCCTCCTAACCATGGAACCCGTGCAAGATTCTTGACCTTCTAGAGCTATGGAAAACCCTGATGAGCTCTTAAGTAGAACTCTCCAAGTATAGGGTGGGATACGAATGTGGAGAGGGCGTGAGGAAAGCCATGGTTTGGACAGTTGGAGCCACAACTCCAATGGTCAGTGAAGGAGAGAGTGAAAAGAGAACTGTGTCTGTGGTCTGGCAGGTGAAGAGCATGATAACAATATTTAAAAGTTTCAGAGAATCTGCTCAGACAGGCACTTAGCACACAAGCCTCAGCTCCATCGCTGGAACACCTATGAAAACCCAACTGTGGTGACATGTACCCGAAGTCCCAGGACTCTTACAGAGAGATAGGTAGTGAAGACAAGAGAATCACCCAGAAGTGTGTGGACAATCCAGGCTGGAGTGTGCAGCGCAACAGCAGAAACATTGGAGCGTTCAACTAGGGATATCAGCCTAAGAAATCCAAAGAAAGGGAGACCAAGCTACCTAGGGAGAATGTTGGGAGAGATAGCATCTAAGAACTTAGGTAAGATGGAGAACATGTGACATGCTAAGAAGAGCAGCCCAGGATGCAGGAAGAAAACAGCAAGGATCTGGGATTAAACCCTGAAACATTTGTTACAAGAAAGCTTGAGTCAGATGACCCAAAGGCATCCTTGAAATTTGGTGCTCATTGATGACCCTACAGTGGAGGCATAAATCTGTTGAAAGAAAACTGTATTGCCAGTAAGATCCACAAAAGGTACCCACATCCATCTCTCTTGAATAGTGAAGTACTGATGCCCAAAAAGAAAAGAAGTGGTCATTATTTCCCCCTCGTCCCCAAGTTAATAAGATTATGCCTCTGATAGTTCTGAGCTTTAGAATAACTAAAAGGTAAAATATTTCAACAAGAACGCTCGCATGGTATTCTATCTGTAGTCTTGACCTCTTAGCCACTAACACAGAAAGAGATTTCTAAAGAGAACAGAATTTCATCTCACATAAATCTGCGAACCTACAAAGACTGGACCATAAAACACTCAATAAAGGCTGGACGTGCTTGCTGTCAAGGACACCTAATACAGCTAATCTTCAGAAAATCCAGAGTCTGTTTCAAGATGGAAGGCATGAACAAAGAAGAAAATTTAGGACATGCACAGGCATCATGGAACATGGGCATAAGATGGGCATCGAGCATGGCATCTAGCACAAAGGAGCACACCACTCCTATTTGTTGGATGATGGTAATACAGACACAAATGATGGATGGGTGACTTGTCATGTGTTGGGACCACTCACAGCCTGGGACAGTATGACAAGGAGGGAATGATCTGCATCTGAACACAGCCCTATTTGCTCTGCTCACTGTGCATGCCTTTCAGTTATGGAAGCCTTCTCTGTCTTAGACTGCAATTGCCTGTGTGGATAAATAGGCAGGTGGAGAGGGGAAACAATGGGACTTCCCAGGAGCAGCTTTGTACCCAGAAGGACATTTACCTAAGATGGTGGCTGCAATAACAATCTCATGAATTATTATATTCCATTCTGGAAAATGGCCACTATTAAAATCATTTCTTTTTTCTTCTTCTCCTCCACTTACTAGGTCTTTTTCTTTTGCTGTGACAAAACACCATGACTAAGGCATCTTATAAGAGGAAAAGTTTGCTTTGGTGTACAGTTCCAGAGAGTCCATAATGGTGTGGGAGGAATGGAAGCAGGCATCCAGTGTGAGGAGCTGAGAGATCATATCTTCAACTGCAGACGCAAAGCAGAGAAAAAACTGGGGATGAGAGGTCGGGCTTCGAACTCTCAAATCAGTGAGTCACTTCCTCCAGCAAGGCCTTCCCACCTCCCTTTAACATCAGCACCAACTGGGAACCAAGTGTTCAAATACCAGTGTCTATGGAGTGACATTCTGATTCAAACGACCCTGCTCCTGCTTACCTGCATCCTCAAATCTTAAGTGATGTGCTGACATGTTTTTTTTATGAATGACTCACTGCATGTTATGTGTGATAATAGACACTAGGGTTACCATAATTATCTCATCACCTCTTGTCAGGGTTGAGGGCACAGGCCAGTTCCCACTGGTCTCAAACTACTCCTCCTGGTCGCTTGGCAAACTAGCAAGCCACTAGAGTAACTTCACTGACCTCTAGCTGACCTGAGGGATCAATGAACAATTAATTACTATCAGCCCACTCTGGGAAAGATAGTGCACTGCCGTTTCTCAATCACAACTGGAAGAGTCCCTTGCTGACAGCTGACTGTTGGATAAAGAAAGCTGGTTACACCTGCTTCTAGGCCACACCTCCTACCCCCAGCTTACATGCATGCACACACGCATGCACGCACACACGCACACATATGCATCAGCCTCAGTCCATACAGGTCTCCTTACTATACTCCCTAATGGTCACACATCTGAGTGTCCGATGTAATCACTTCACAACAGGAGCCTATCGGTGCATGTGATGAAGCACCCGGGTCAGCATAGTCTAAGGATGTGGAGGCCAACTATAGAGGTCCACTTCAGGAAGACCGTGCCTTCACTTTGCTTCCTGTGACATCTCTATAGTCGCAGCCTATTCTACCGTTACTGTTGCCTACATTTTCAGCCTTTCTTCCCCAAATCCTAATACTTGTCATTCTATAATTCCCACGGTCACCTGACCACATATGTAAGCTATGCGTACCCCTCCCTATACAGAAAAAATGTGGTCAACACGTTCAACCTTTTGAGAGACTCCACTTAGTAAATCTGTGCTGATCTCTTCAGCGGCTACTCCTGCACATAACCAGGCACTTTAACCTTGAACTTGATGAGGCTCCATCCGAAGATAGCAGTGGGCTGGGCCACAGAGGTGCTGAGAATCTTCTTGTCAAGTTTGTTTCCTACTTTTATTTCTACAATCGACTGTCTAAAAACTGTTAATTTTGTCATAAAGAGCCTCCAGTGTTTTAGCCAAGAGGTTTTGATTATGTACAGCAGAAACTCGGCTCCAAAGTGGAGGAAAGCTATGCAGGCTGACTGGAAAAGACCGGTAGCTGAGGATGATGGTGTACGTCTTTGTCCCAGCACTCAGGAGGCAGAGGTAAGTGGATTTTTCTTTATCTTTCTTTTTTCTTTTCTAATGTTGAAAATGTTTTATGCCTTCCTCCAGTATCAAATATTCTACCAAGATTTAGCTCTCTATGAAAGATGAACAAGGCCATCTGTGCCATTAGTACACAAACTTGTTTGTCTTTAATAAATGATAAAGTTGTATGTATACACCAAAGAGTTGTTTTAAAGTAGTTTTCCTTATAATCTATTATCAGTAAATCTAGGATAATCTACTATCAGTTTGATTTAGGTATTTCTATACATTCCAGGCCAGGCTGGTCTATAAAGTGAGTCCTAGGCCAGCTAGAGATACATAGTGAAACACTATCTCAAAACAAACAAAAACAGTAACAGTAAGAACACAGCTGGGTGTGTGTGGCTTAGGTCCTATGTGAGTGGACAATGGAAAGAAGGCTCTGGGGTTTTCTATATAGATCCTCTGGATTGGCTTTTATCCTAGGCTAGATCTTGCTACTGGGCTTTCTCAGCCGCACCACTGTGAGATCAGCTAGCAGCTTCTGACAAAGAGGCAGCTCATTCTGAGAAAGAGTAATTACAACAGGAGACTCAAGACCACATCTGCTGGTGGAATGAGAATCAATCTCCAGGCTTGAACCGGTTGCCTAAAATGCAAAAACCACAGAAAATTCCTCTCTTGTCCAAGTTCCTGATCCCTAATACTTCAAGTGACCCAGCCTGTGGCCAGTCACGGTCAGAGCTGCCCACACATGGTATTAAAAAGGACTTTGTTAACCCAGAGCTTGATTCAGAGAGGCCAGTGACTGTTTGGAACAGTGGTTCCTAACCTTCCTAATGCTGCGACCCTTTAGTACACTTTCCTCATATTGTGGCGATGCCCAACCATAACACTATTTCTATTGCTACTTCATAACTGTAATTTTGCCACTGTTATGAATCATAATGTGAATATATTAGTAGATGGAGTGAATATATTTGTTTGCCAAAGGGGTCATGACCCACAGGTTGAGAACCATTGATTTAGAAGCGCTAGCAAATGTATTGTTTCTGGACCTTTGTCAGAAATCAAAGCATCCTTAGATTGACAGTGTACTACCATGTGTGATCTCATGGCACCAGTGCCAGGTGTGCGAAAGGTACTGATGGCATTGTGCCTAGTAACGAGACAAACATATGTCCCCCTCACCCACTGCCCAGCAGAGAACAGTGTTGGAATAAACACCTCACATCCCTTTTCTTGCTCACATCACAGGCTGTTCCATCCATAGCAGAAACAATTCTCCCATTTGGTGAGGTTACGAAGAGTAAGGGAATGCCACTGGCCACACACATGGGGATCAGAGTCCCAGCATGCACTATGGATGCTGCTTGCAAGTTTTCGCTTATCCCTGGCTTCATCTGTAGCGTGTCACGCTTCTTCCCTCAGTGTGCTCATCACAAGGGAGGCTGTGGTGGTCTTTAAGGTGTGAATTCAGACCCAAGATGCACTTAAAAGATCTTGTACGGTTTTACCCGATAACACCACTGACCCCTGAATGACAACTTGCTGTATGTGGTTAAGCCTAAGAGATCAGGTGTGCAGTAACAATTGTGATTATTGTTGTTACTGTTATGATATGGGCCTTTCCCTACATTCAGAAGCAGCAAGACGCCAGGCTGGTGGTGACTCTGGTCTCTTACTGTTCTTTCCAGAGAACCATCTATCTTGAGTGTTTCCTACTGAGGCTGAGGTTTATCTTCAGAGGAGAATTCAAAATGAATCAGAAAGTCCCCTCTCCACCTACAAGAGTTCATCAGCCCCTGGAGCTCAGTCATTAAATCATACGGGAAGACTGTATACCTGCCTGCAGAAAGAGGAATCAATTGAAAACCAGTATTTAAGAGCAGTCCCAGATTTATCCTTCCTCGTGACAGCCCACAAAATGTTGAAGAATGTTCCCCGCCTTTCTCTAGACAATAAAGCAAAATCTATTGTCCAGAAATTGGCCCTGAGGAAGTTCATTGTTCAGTCTCATGTTATCTTTCCTCATGCCCCGCAAATAGGAAGGCCCAAGCTTGAACTCCCAACCACAGCCCACCACTTCTGCTCGTTGGCCAAGCAAGCAGTGCCTCTCTGTTGTTGTGGACCAGAGAACTCTTCATGCAGATAAATCTCACGCACAGTTTGGTTTGACCGGTGCATAGTCTTTCCACATCATACCGTGCCCAACCTGTTCCCAGAAAGGGATTTAAAATCCAGACACGTTGGCTTGTTTCCATTCAGAAAAACCTGTCTATCTGTTGTTTGGAATGTAACAAATTAAAACGAAAATCCAGAGTCCTTGAGCAAATACCTTAGCCCCCTCCCCCAGCTGACTTGGGAATTTGCTTACTCCACAATTAGCTGATTGCTGAAATCACGCCGTCAGCTATCACACTTTGTCTGAGGGAGGGCAAGTGAGGCCCACCAAGGTCAGCTCCAGATCAGCACGAGGTTGCGTCATCTACAGTTCTCAGTGTGGAGAACCAAGAGCAATGCAAGGGGGTGGGGGGGCCAGTACCCCACTCTCAGTCTTGCAGTAGTAGCTCAGACACGGGTAACAATTAACCTGGTCCTAGAGACCCACATAAATCAATCACTATAGGGGCAAGAATGTTCTTTATCTCCGGTAGTAAACGTGTAGACATGGTCAGTGGTCTGATTTATGGCTTTGCTTTCCGAGGTGAGATTTTTGGGGAGGAAGTTGCCAATAGAGGATTAGGGACATTTCAAGGCACCTACCTACGACAGTCTGCCTGCTGTTGTCTGGTCTTTAGGCTTGTTTCTCAGATTGTGTCTGTTGCCTGCCTTCAGGATTCCTGGGGTTCATCCTGACCTACAAGAGCCCTGAATAGCACGATCTCTGACCGTATCTCTCTTCTTTCTTTCTTCTTTAGCCCCACCACCTCTTTTCCCTGCTGGGTATCTCCTCTTTTATATTCTGAGCACAACCTAGGTACTCCTTGCTCTAGAAAATAAAGCTCCTTGATCGTATTGGAGGCCCTCATGCCTTACAGCCATTATTATAAAGGGCTACAGAGTAGGGTCTTAAACAGTAGAAATTTACCTCCTATATTTCTGGAGAAAAGAAGTCCAAAGTCGAGACCTTGGCCTTGAAGGATTCTTGGATTGAAAACTGAGAGGGGTTGGGTGGGGGTATCTGGTCCAAGCAGTTCTTCTCGGCTTGTATAATAGTTTTTGTCTCTTTATGATGCATATCTGAATATTCAGGTTTTAGGTTTTCTTTCTTTTAAGACAATAGTCACATTGGATTAGGACCAGGACTTCGTTTTATTCTTAATATCTTTATTTATTTTTTTATTCTTAATAGCTCTATTAAGACCAGTTTCCTAACAAGGTCCCATTCTGAGATGCTGACAGCTAGGATTTCACAGATGAATTTGGGGAGAACAAAACACAGCCACAGCAGGGTCCTTATCACTTCACATCTTCAGAAGCTATGAAACAGCCCTCACTTTTCTCCCACCTGGGTGACCAAACACCTGACTTCAGTCACTCTCTATTCCCAGCATCTGGCATAAAAAATAGGTCTCTATGTTGCTAATGATTTCACATACCTGCTACTCTCTTCCTTTTTGAAATATTCTTTGTTGTGCTTCATGATGCCTCTTGTACTGACAGCAAGAGCCAAGAGGGTCACAAGGATTCCTAAACTGCCCAGCATTAGGGGCGGGAGGGGGGTGGTGCTGGAGAGATGCTCGGAGTCAGGCTGCTGTTGGCAGCATTGTCATAACGACCCATCTGCCTCACCACCAGGGAGCTGCCACCACTGGGGACGTGTGTCCCTCCTTGGCAGAGTGAGTATCAAGCTAATTTTCTGGCTCCATTTTTAAATCTACTTGGTGGTTCCAGGAATCCAGCCATGTGCTCTAATGGGCCCTTGTCATTAGAGGCTTGGCAAGTGTTCCTGCTCTGGAGCTTCTCAAAGCCCAGGAGAGCTGGCCAAGGCCTGAGAGGCACCAAGGCCATTTTCAAAAGCAAAAGGGCAACGGGATCATAGTCCGACATTTTTTTAAACCTGCATTTATTTAGTAAATAATGTATGTTAATGCAGCAAGTGCTATATTATGCAATAATTATGGAAAAAGCCTGATCTTCCTGTCCTCAACCTCACTTGCCTATTGTAGCCTTTCAGCAGGATACACACAGCCCTCTCCAACCAGTAAGTGTTCAAATCCATGAAAAGACAGTCAATGCTAGAGGTCAGCCCCTGACCACTGAACCCCACCTGTTCTCCATTCTCCCATGAAACCCCTCTTATCACATTTCACCGATGCTCCCCAAAGAGCAAGACCTCCCCTACCCTGCTGCCTGTGGCGATCCACAGACTTGTCACCTCACCCTTTATCATTTGGGCTCAGGAAGACAAACAAAGGTATCGCAATGCAATCGTTTCCTGTGTGTCTTTAAAGCAGACCACAGAACTGAGGGCCAGCTTTCTGCTGTTTATCTCTCAGGTCACCAGACAGTGCAAGGCTCAAGCCAGATCCACTGACCTCCCCTGGCAGAAATGACGTGAAATCAGACCAATGTTTGTTAAACACACGTGTCTAGAGAAGAAAGGTGGATGGACCGGTGCATGGGGGAATTTTCGGATGTATTAGAGCTGCTTGGAATCTTGCCTGAGGTTACCTAGATATACACAGCTTTCTAAACCTACAAAACTATAAAATTAAAATCTGCATTTTATGCCAGGTAAACCAGACTTCAATAAAATTGATCGAAGGGAAACAAACAGCCAATGCCATCATACCACAAAATAGAACCAGGTTTCCCTTGTGTTCTGACAGTGGTGACGGTCTAACCCCATCCTCAGAAGATGTCTCTCCTAACAAGCAATTATGGTGACATACTTGCCCCATGGTACTTGTTAGAATACGGGCCTGTCAGATAGAGCACAATGCAGGAAGATGTTTTAGGCCCTATATTATCAGGAATATTTTGTCTTAACAACAGTTTGGGCTTTTTATTTTTTTTTTGAAAAGTCACATTAGACTTAAAAAAAAAAAAAGCTCACATAAAATGTCCCAGACTTCAGTACCACAATTATAGTTTCATGTGTGGGTAACCCAAGGGCTCTCATGGCATATTAATGCTCTGCAGTTCTCTGGTCCTTTAGCTATCAAATGAGGCTTCAGACTGACTAAATTTGTGGCACTTCTTTTAACTTTACAACTGGATAATTCATTAAACATCCTTCTGGCTAATTTTTTAAAAAGACTTTGCCTGAAGCACTATGATTTCAGGTAGCCTGGAAGTGGTGACTACAGTAGGAAAGAAGAAGGTGACTCTCAGGATGAACTCACCCTTGTGCCCTACTGGTAGCTCCACAAATATCACAGGGTTACAGAAACTTCAACGGAGACTGAAAAACTTCAAGACAGATCAGATTTAATTTGGAACATGTCCAAAAATGCATTTATCAAACCATATCCTTCCGGATACAGCACTTTTTGGAAACACTGACATACATCTTTTGAAAGATAGTTCAAGGTGAAAATTGGTTTAAGAAATCCTGGATATGTCTTACTGGAATGAACGCCAAAGCTTGCCTAACACCAAGGGAAGCGCAGCTGCATGTGTCTCTCACACTTAGAAGGTTATGCTGGTGAGGTGCCACACTGCAAATGCTAGGGTAGTCAGGGGCAGAGAGTGGCTTTTGACAAGTACCGACTAACATTTTAAGGAAAACTCATGAATAACACTTGAAAAAGTCAGCAGGTAGAAGACAAAAATGAAGACTCTCATAAGTCAATGTGGTAGCCAGTTTCTCATATGGTGTCCAGTGATTTTTTTTTCCTTAGTGCCCCTGCCTTTGTACAGGCCTTTCCTACGGCTGGCCTAGGGAACCAAAACAATAGTACAAAAATAAAAAATGATGGAATATGACTTCCCAGGTAAGGCCACGAAAACCACGTTGGCTTCTTCCTGACTTTCTCTTGCATTAACTGTGAGGGAGTCTAGCGGACAAGAAGACCTACAGGGAAATCCTCCTGGTGAAGAGCTAGCGGTTTCATTCTGGTGTATTTCCTCATCCAGTTATTAGGGCAGAAATCTAGAAAAGCTAGAACCATCCTCTCTTCAACCTTGGAAACTCTATGTTGTCAATCGACAAAAATAAAATAAGCAGCAGAAATGGTTCGCCTCAGATTGTTTTCCTAACTGGTAGGAAGGCCAAAAGTTACTAGACTAAGCAACAACAGGAAGTTCAAAATTTCATCCTTATCAGCTAGATGTTGAATGTTTTATGTCAACTAATATGAAATACCATATTATTTTTACATTAATTAAGCTATGTGACAAGAGCAGCAGCATGCTGCCACCTAAAAGAATGACTTGCCTGCTTTAGACTGTGAGTCCAAAGCCATAAGAACCAGTCTAAACTGGCACCTGGAACAGAAGTTCTCATTTTACTTAAGAGTTGTGCTTATGGAAAAGCTAACTGTGGTACCCAGGGAAATATTGACCCCCATCTACCAGCTTTGATCCTGTTCCCTAAGAATCAGGGAACCTACTCCTTAAAATCTAGAAGCAAGGAAGTCACAAAAGCTAAGCAAGAGATCATGTGCTACTACTCTTACTATTTTGATACTTTGCTCTGCCAAATTTTAATTATATCATGAGAGAGATTTGGGCTGTTGCCTATAATAGAGTATGTGGTGACTACAACGAGCTAGTTAAAGACTCGGCATGGAGGTTTGAGAGATGGCTCAGTGGTTAAGAGCACTTGCTGCTTTTGCAGAGGATCTAGGTCCAGCACCTTG
This sequence comes from Acomys minous, assembly GCF_964271855.1. Taxonomy (NCBI): domain Eukaryota; kingdom Metazoa; phylum Chordata; class Mammalia; order Rodentia; family Muridae; genus Acomys; species Acomys minous. The sequence continues at coordinate 23,970,501 of NC_140486.1, forward strand.
TATGGCAGCTTCCAATTTCCTGGAACTCTAGTTTCAGGGTATCTGGTGCCCTCTTCTGGTTTCCCATGGCAACAGACAAGTGTGTGGTGCATATACACACACGTGGCAAACACCCATACACAGAATTTTAAAATAAAATAATTTTTAAAAAATCCAGTATGGAAAGTTTAAAATAACAGTATTTGCTTAGTCTGAATATTCTTGCAAATAATAATTAGGAAAGAGATGTCATAATAGATGACTGCACCCACCTACTTTCACATTGGATAAAGGAGGGGACATTTTCCTGAGCATTAGAGCAAGTATAATAAAACACTGTTTTGTAGAGCCCCTTTCTTGGAAGGAACACTCATAAAACTTTATCATACATATATTTGCCTTTCTAATGCCATCATTTAATCTCCCTCCTGCTTTTTAAAAAGACATCTTTATTACCATGTGGCAGAGACCCCAGACTAATTGTATTTACAGACAGTATCAAACCATCTTCTGGAAAGGGCTGATTTTCTGAAGGACCGAGTGGCGAAAACCACATGATTTCCCCCTTTATCAAATACCCCTCTTAGGTTTTCATTAAGATAATAACTACTGTCCCTGTGGGGCAGGCAGCCTGCCCTACTGATCAACCTTATCGGCTGTCTCCTTGTTCATCCTGGGTCACGCAGGGACCATGGGAGAGTCAACATCACCTCCAGCATTACCTTTTCACCTCTTCCTAATCTTTCTGTAGGGCTCCTAGCAACTGTCCTGCCCAAGAACCCGAGGAAGAAGTGGAGGGGTGTGAAGTCAGACAAAGCAGCTAGGACTTTTGGCTAAGATCAGCTAAGACGTGATGCTGGGAAAAGCCATTCTAGGTTCTTCCTCAGAGAAGTCAAACTGATATGCAAAGGCCCTGAACCCACCCTCCTGGGGATGACATAGTGGCTGAGGCAAAATGTGTTTAGCTTCAGGTCTCTTTGTTCTCACATTTCACCCAGGGACAGGAGTAGCCAAACATCTTAACTTGGAGCAGAGCGTCGAGGAAAGGGTAGAGAGGAAAGCCATCGCACATGGAGGTGTGGGCATATGCTGGGATGGTACTTATAACCTTCAAAGGTCCTCTGCTGCTGACCTACTCCAACCAGTCAGGCCTTATCCTCCTAAAGGTTCCACAGTCTTCAAAGAGCACCACAAGCTGGGTATCATGTGCCTAAGCCATGAGTCTGTGGGGACACATTTCAGATTCAAGAAATGCCATGAAAGTAAGTAGGTAGTACACAAACCATTGCCTAGACAAAATAAAATAAGCAACAGAAACGGTTCGCCTGGGATTGTTCTCCTAACTGGTAGGAAGGCCAAAAGTTACTAGATTAAGCAACAACAGGAAGTTCAAAACTCTATCCTTGTGAATTTTTTAAAATTACATTTCCTGCGTTACACACACACACACACACACACACACACACACACACACACACACACACACACAACACACACACACACATACACACACACATACACACACACACACACACACACACACACACACACACACACACACACACACACACACACACCACAGCACACATGTGGAAGTCAGAAGATAACTCGTAGGAATCAGTTCTTTCCTTCCACTATGTGGATCTCAGAGATTGAACTCCGGTTGTCAGTCTTGGTGACAGATGCCTTTCCTTGCTGAGCCATCTTGCAAGACCACATATACTCTAAGTTTGACCATTTAATCGGTAAGTTTCCTTCTACAGAGTACGGCCACACATTACTCAGCACTCCGCAGTAGCTACACATTCCCTTTACTCTGGGTTGGCACAGCCCAATAAAATCACTGTATATTAGGCAGGTTCTCTAAAGGAATGGAAGTGATAGGATGGATATATAGATAAATATATACTATATATAGTATATATTTAATAGAATATATATAGTATATATTTAATAGAGAGAAATTGGCTTGCAGGATGTGGTCTGGGTAGTCCAACAATGGCTGCCTCATACTGGAGAAGCCGAGAATCCAGTGTTTTCTCAGTCATGAGGCTGGGTGTCTCAGTGGTCCTTATGTGGCATGGTGCTGGTCTCCTGTTTACACTGAAGGCTCAAGAATGTTGTTTCTAATATTGATGAGGGAATGCTGTAGCAACAAGACAGGCAAACCTTCCATCAAGGGCAAGGGTGAGCTGGTAAAAAGTAAGACTTCCTTCCTTTGTGTCCTTTTATCTAGGATGCTACCAGAAGGTGCTCACCCACATATAAGATGAGTCTTCTGGCTTCAAGTAATATGATCAAGCAAACCACTCACAAAGTGCAACAGCTCATGTTTCAGTTGATTTCAGATCTGGCTGACAACCGAGATTAGTCACCACACAGTGTTTCTCCAGTGTCACCTTCTTGTAGCCCAGCCATGGAAATGACCCATCCACTGACCCAAGTGGCTTGCTTGATTCCTTGCTTGCTTGCTTTATTGCCTCAGCTGGACCATAAAGCTCTATTCCTGGGTCTACTTCGTGGCATTTTGGATGAGACATATCCCTCATGGGTTCATGTATTGGAACACTTTGTCCTTGGCTGGTGCCACCATTTAGAGAGGCGATGGAACTCTTAGGTTGGAAAGCTTTGATGCAAGAATTGTGCCATCACAAGTAGGCTTGGAGAGCGTAAAGCCTTGCCCCACTTCTAGTTCACTTTCAGCATGTGGCGGATGGGATCTCTCAACGTCTGGTCCATCCACTTGCTAACATGCCTCCCCAAACATTAGAGACTCTCCCTCTGAAACCATAAATCAAAATGAACTTCCGCAAGTTGCTTCGGGTCACAGCGTTTTACTACAGGAACAACAAGTAACTAATACAGCCTTGGGGTAAGCAAGGCCACACAAAACACACAGAGGTTTGCTTGTAAAATGACCACTGCAGGTAAGTGGGTGCAGCACCCTTGCAAAAGGTCTAACTAACGAGTAAGAGGAGAAAACTCGGGGTCATGATGTTTTCCAGGAAGGTTCCACCGGATATGACCAACAGAGCCCCATGCAACCATGTCCATTTCAGAAACCTCAGCAGACACTTGGGTTTACTGACACAGAAACGCATACCCAGTGTTGTGGAGGTTACATGCACAGGAACCAAGAGCATATAGAACATCACAGTTAAACATTTAAATAACTGTTTACCCTAGCGGGTGGCCACAAGACCCTCTCTCTGGATGGTAGAAATTATAAATGGTCTTCTGTATGCTTTTCCTCTAGTCTCCAAATTTCCACGAATTAGTACTGATTTTATAAATCATGTACAACATTCCTAACACTTTGACCCTTCAGTACTGTTCCTCATGTTATGGAACTTTCCCAACCACAAAATTACTTTTGTGGCTACTTCATAACAGTAATTATATTGCTGTTATGAATTGTCGTGTAAATATCTTTGTTTTCCAATGGCCTCAGGTAACCACAAAGTTGCTTGATCGTCCCAAAGGGGCCATGATACACAGGTTGGGAACTGCTGATGTAAAAGACAAAAGAAACTTTAAAAATAAAAAGGGGCAAGGCCCCCTCTAGCCCAGGCTGGCCTAGGACTTACCACGTAGATGAAGATTTAACTTCATAGCCTTCCTGCATCTTCTTTCCGACGCCACAACCTCAGGTATGAGCCACCATGTCCAGTTTTACATTGAACCCTGGGCTCTGTGTATGCACAACTGAGCTACACTCCCAGGTTAAGATTATATATATGAAAATTACAGTAATTTATAAATTTATAAGAAAAAGTTATACCTCATAATTATACCCTTGTAACCTTTACTGGAGTTCTCCCTTTCCTAAGTCAGCCTTGTGTAGCTGGTTTGTTTTAAATTATATTTGTGTCACTATGTGTTTTCATCTGAATCTGATAGACAGACTCCCGTCAGCATTTCATCCACGATGGAGTTAATAACAGCAGAGGATCCCTAGCATGACTTTCTGTAAGATTTATTTTTATTTATGCATATGTGTGTGTGTGTGTGCACGTGCGTGTGTGTCTGTGTGAGTGTATGTCACATGTGTGAGGATGCCATGGGAGCCAGAAGAGGATATCTGATCCCATGGACCTGGGGTGGTTGTGAGCTACCCTAGGTGGGTGTTTGTACCCACATTGAGTCCTGTTGAATAGCAGCTGGTGTTCTTAACTGCAAAGCCTTTTCCCTAGCCTCAGCATTACTTTTAAAGTGCATTTAAGGTTATTTTTAGACTGGATAAAAGGCTCAGCAGTTAGGAGTACTGGTCTCTCTTCCAGAGGACCTGGGTTCAATTCCCAGCACCTACATAGTGGCTCCTAAGTATAACTCTAGTTCCAGAGGACTCTGATACCCTCTTCTGGCCTCTGTGGGAAATGCATGCAGCATACAGACACACATGCAGGCAAACACTTATACGCATGAATTAAAAATAAACAAATCTTGTTAAGAGTTATTTTTATGAAAAACAAACATTGAACTAGGGACCTATCTGGCCTGGTTATAGGGCAGTGAAAGGCCAGCTCCAAAGGCCATGTCATCAGCAAGCTGAGAATGTGCGCCTGTGGAAAAGAATAATCACACTCATGGACCTAGTGATGTAGAGCCCCACCCTTCAGCATCCACGAGAGACCTGCAGACCTTTGTACCTTAATCTCAAAAGGCCAAAAAGCCACTTTGCCTTCAAGCTTCCTCTTTTTTCATTCTAGACAGTCGGGGGGGGGGGTTGAATTTTCATGAAAAGCCATAAACTGTGTTGTTTTCTCTGCCTGGTTGTAACACAGTAAACAAGTCAGCTTGGTGAGGAATGCAGCCTCCAGGGAGTATAAGGGGGAGGCCATCTTGGTTGTTCCCACCAAGGAATGAGTCCCTCGGCTACCAGGATGTACAGTTTCTACCCCCACCCCCTGCCAGGAAATAGTTTACATTTTATCTTTATTTGAAACTTCCTCATATATATATACACACACATATATGTATGTATGTGTTTGTGTGTGTGTGTGTGTGTGTAAGTGTGTGTGTGAGTGTGTGTGGGGGGGTGCTGGGGTCAACCCAGGGCCTTACATGTGCTGGACCAGCCACTGAGTTCTGGCTCTAGCCCTTTTCAATTTATTTATGTATTTTACTTTAAGTGGACTCTCGGGCTAGAGCTCAGTGGTAGAACATTTGCTTTGTATATGTGAGGATCTGGGTTTAATCTTCAGCAGTAGAAAAAAAGATTGAGACAGTCTCACTAAGTTTCTCAAGCAAGCTCTGAATTCACTCTGTAACCCAGAAAGGCTTTACCTGTGGCTCTCCTGGGTCCATGTTCTACGTAGCTGGGATTATAGGTATGCACCACCATAGTTACTATAAACTCGACTTGAAACAACAACAAAAAAGCCAAAGAATAAATAAATAAATAAAACAATAAAATAAAAAGAGACTAAGTCAAAATAGACCTACCAATGGCTGGGACAAAATGGCCACCACCCTCCAGTCTCAGGATTGTGTGACCTTGACATCTATCTCTGCTACCTCTTGACCTTCTACGTGAAGTGGTGATTGCTTCTTTTTCCTCTTGGACTGTGACTTTTACTACAGAAAGCACCAGACACCAGTGTTCCCTGCAGGTGATGCTGCCGAAGGGTAGGACCCAGTGATTCCCCCCCCCTCCGCAACTCCTCACCCACAGCTACATGCGCCTTGTAATACTGTCATGGCGGGACTCTTTACACTCCTCACTAAGGCCTCCACATCAGTGACCTTTGCCACACTCCAGTGCCTTCCGCTTTATAAGTGAGCAGCTTTTCTTTCCAAACTGGGTGGACGCAATGTGCAGCCCTTGCATGCCACAAAGCAGGTACATATAGGAAAGTCTCAGTTACCGCAGAACACAATGCTTTGGAAATATTTTGTTTAAAAATATGTGTAAGTATGAGAAGGGCCATCAGACAGTATCAGATTTTACAGTTTGGGCTACTCAGAGGACAGTCGATAATACACTCTCCACAGAGGCTCAAAGGGATATTGATTTTATTTTTTAGGAGTAGAGGGGTTCAAAATTATATGCCTCGCACAGCAGAAGCCATTGTTTTGGCACTTTGGACTTTTCTGACAAAAATGGAAGGCAGGAAAAGGCCAAAAGTCAGAGCTGGGAAGGGGGAAAAAAGAGAAAAGTATTCATCTGGTCTCTGTAAACCGCCTCCCAACCTCCCCACCCCCTACTCCCCCACCCCTCCCCCACCCCCCAGCTGCAAATTCACAGAAGTGAATCTTTTCAGCACAGAAGTGAATCTTTTCAATGCAGCCAACCTGGTTGCATGTAGTGGCCACTGTAGTTGGCAGCCACCCCCGAGGACACCCATTCTCTGTCAGCAGGAAGGTAGTGGGAAAGATCACTGTGCCAAGACCTATGGCCTGATGGCTCTGGCAGCCAGAGATTTCCCAGGTTGATTTGGCTGGTCTTGAACGTCCGCAAGTGCCAGAAGCCAATGGGAATTTCCACGATCGAGAAGGACTCCAACAAAGTCAGACTCACAGTACCTCGATGGCATGCCCCTCCTGGACGAGAATGGAGATGCCTGCTGATGTCTTCAGCTCTGGAAAGTCAGGCAAATAAAGACAAAAGTCCTGCACAGCTGCAAAAGATGACCCAGTACCAACATCCACCATAAGGGTCTGGGACAAGTCCTTGACCCAGAGGATCAAGAATCCCTGAAAAGGTCTCCCTAGAAATGGACTAGAGCTTGATAAACAGGAGGTCATTTCTTGGTGGCTGCCTGGACAAAGATAATTAGAAGGAGTTTCGTAAAGATAGCTCAGGGGTCAGCTGAGTAGACTGGTCTAGAGAGCTCTGGAAATCACCTTACCTGCCACTGTAATCTGAATGACTAGTCTCAGGCGTACATGGAGACCGAAACTGGAAAGGGAAGGACTTTGTAGCTGAGGGCTGAGAGAGTCACTGGAGATTTAGAAAGGTGGCTCTTGTTCAGTGGTGAGTGTGCTTCAGAAAAGCCCCGGCCAACAGAAACTCCAGCCGGTTCCATCATTTCCTTGGGTAGGCAGAAACCAAACCACGAGTTCACTCTAATGCTGCTCTACCATTTGGAAACATGAAGAAGAGGGGGATAAAGGTTCCATCACCCCCAGAAGACCCACAGTGGGGCCTAACCAGGCTGTTTGAGAGGCCTGGGCTGATATAAAAAGGCCTAATGCTATACAGTGAGACTACCTTAAAAACAGATCCGGATCATCTGACGAGAGGCTACGGCTACCCAGGTTTCAGCAAAACCAGGTGTTACTGCCGAATGCAAGGGCATGGGAAATAAAGTCTAGGGAAATGGAAAAGAACCAAAAGGAAGAATGACAAAACAGATAAGGGACATCTGTGTCTTCACTAGGAGTCGCCACAGGCTCCTTTGAAAGCCATGGTGGAATCCTGTACATGACTTTCCCCAAAGTCTCGGTCTCTAATTCAGGCTGATGGTCAGGCACAGGGCAGGTGTAGATACAATCACGGCATTGTTCAGAGGCCGACACCAGCATTATCTGAAGACTGTTCAAGACAGCCAGTAGCTGTGGAGTGTGTGACCACAGAACAACTAAAGCTCCTGTCTTTTAAAAGAGACTGGAAGTCTGATGGGAAATAGTAATATTTGTCATATGTGAGTGGCTGGCACATGGAGTCATATCAGATTTGCTGTGTTCTCTCGAGTATTCGGGCGGTGTTTTACAGTTTCAAATACAACTCAATGAAGGAAGGTGCTTGCAGTGTAAATGGGGCCTCAGCTAGCACCACAAGGCCGGAGGCCACGCTGCTCTGCATCTGCACAGCCACCACTTGTGCTTAAGGACAGCTGCCCAGGGAGAGGGGCGGGGCTCATTAGTATTCAGACTTTTGGTTCCCAGAGGAGGGGCCAGATGGGGCTTTGCTCAGAAAACCATTCTGGTGGAGCAACTGGCTCAGAGTATTTCTGGGCCCCAGGGTGCACTGAGCGGGGAGTTTGTTTCCAGATACATGTTAAGATGTATAAAAACAAAACAAAACAAAACAAAACAAGAACAAATGATGCTTCACACGCCTCTACAGAAGAAATTCAGGTGTTGCAGCAAAGAGTGCCAGTAGCAGGTTCAAAACTTCTTTTGGGGAGGTAGGTGCTGCTCATCCTAGCGCTGGCCTGGGAGAGCATCTCCATCCTGGATGCCTCTCTTAGACTGGGTCACCTAGGGGCAGGGACTGAGACACTAGCCTGGCCAAATGACCACTCAGAACTCTTCCGGAAGTAAGTGCTGGCTGCAGAGGGCTGGAGGAGTAGGGCTTGCATGAACTTTGCCCCCAAATTTGGGGGGAGTAGGCGGTGGGTGTCACAAGAGCCTCATCTCATTTGTCGTGACTACAAAGGACCTGTATAGTTCCGTTTCAGGCAGAAGCAAGAGGGAGCCCTTCTGTCCTTGCCGTCCTCCCCACTACTCCCCAAACTGGGCCAAGAGAAAATTGGAGCCCCTCAGTTTTGTGGGGATCTCTGGGCCTTAATGGAGCCTATCGTATTTACAGGACCCCACGCTTCTGGATGAGCAGCATAGTTTTTTTTAGTCCAAGTACCTGGGAGAGTAGAAATGGTAGAAAGAGAAAACAGAAGCCACAGATGTCAAGTGCAGGCACGGAGGTGATTCTTCTAGTAGCCACATTAATAAAATACAGAACCAAAATATGGTGAAATCAGATTTTAACTAATACTTTCTCTTTTAGTTTAAAAAGAAAAAGCAAGTGTGTGGCTAGGAGATGGCTCAGAGGTAAAGGTGCTGTGCTTGCTTCTGAAGCCAAAGGACCCAAGTTCATCCCTAGGACCTGCAGAATAGAGGGGAGGAGCCGATTATTACAAGCTGTCTGCTGACCACTGTACGCATGCGTGCGCGCGCGCGCGCGCGCGCGCGCACACACACACACACACACACACACACACACACACACACACACACCATTAAATAAACCAGTAAGTAAGCAAATGTAATTTTTATTCAATTTAAAAACTTAAAAATCAATTGTAGGTGTGCAGGAAAGCTAATCAATAAGCACCAAGTTCCTATGCATCACACATATACAGCTCGCACACTTACCTATCAGAACCTGGCATGCGTGTGTTACACACCTTAGTACTGGCAAGCCAGTGTCAACACAGTAGCTAAAGCCCGTAACATGCACTGGGCCTGATTCCATTGCACGATCTGTGAGGTTCAACTGATATGTTATGTGTTGCCGTTGAAGAATCACTTGGAGTTGGTTTTCTTCCACAGCGATTCATTACCCTGCCTGCTCCTCTCATCCTGTCACTATGCAGACCAGGCAACTGCCCTTGGAGTTTTGCCTTTTCCAGAAGTTGTATAACTGGACCCTGACAGTACGCCATCCTTTCAGACTGACGTCTGAACCGCTCAGGTTCGTCCATGTGTTTTGTTGGTTTGGTAGCCAGGTGTGGTAGCTCAGGACTGTGATCCAAGGACTCAGAAGGGTAAGGTAGGAAGATCGACATGATCTCCAGTCCAGTGTGAGCAACACCATGACTCAAAAACAATAGCAGCAGCAATAGTATCCTGGGACTGAGTACATTCCAGGGTTTTTACTTTATTTTAGATGTAAATATTAATTAATTAATTAATTAATTAATTAACAACATATTGCCTGTAATTGCATATATTCCAAGCAATATTCCAATATGCAATTAATATCTCTGACCTACTGAAGTATTTACATCCATTTTCATTTAAAATCTCCAAATTCCAGTGTGTGTCTTATATTTATAGTTAACCCTTTTCATTTTCTCTTTTCTTCTCATTGCGTGCAGTCTTTAAAAGAATGGTGATCATTTAAAACCTGGTGACTAAATTATTCCTATCTGATTCTAGGAGGACAGAGTTAATCCTAGGGTTTTTTTTTTTGGAACAATGCCATATTTTTATTATCCCAAGTGAAGAGGAAAAGCTGGATGTTGAAAGGAGAAAGAAAAACCGTTGCCAGGTTTGGTCTGAGAAGTTAACAGCTGTTGACAGACGATGCAGATGATGTCACAAGCCACAGTGAGCAATCTCAGCATCAGCATCACCTGAACAAGGTGTGACAGGGAGCTCAAAGCACATCTATTTGCACCTTGATAAAATATATGTACCCCGTCCCCTGAGCTTACGCGTCTTCAGGGCCTAGGACCAGCGCAACGGTCCTAAGCCCCAGCAGGCTCTGAACAGAATCTAACCCCATCATCTTAGTCACCACATAACCAAGGATCTTGTCTTCTCCATTCTGCTTTTTCACATCAGACAATTGGAAACAAGTCTTCTTAAGAGGCTGTGATGAATGCAGTAGAGTTTGTCAAGATATCAATAACAGGGGATATCTCTGAGAATGTCCAGTGCAAAATAAACACTGGAGCAGAGGTTTCCTAAAAAGCAGCAAAAAGTCTTGCACTAAAAAAAAAAAAAAAGATTTGGTCACAATTTCAAAAATGACCACCATTCTTTTAATGGCTGTACACAATAAAAAAAAAAGAAAAGAAAAGAAAAAAGAAAAAAGGGAAAGGTCGTGAGGAAGGAACAGAAAGCAGGAAGAAGGCAGAGAGTGAAGATAAATTTAGAAAGAAAGATTGGTTCCCTTAACTCAGAATCCAATCTTGTCATCTCCTTGACAACTGGCCCTGCCGAGGGACATCGGGGCAGAGGTCAGGTCCCAGGGGTTCACCTGCCTCAGCAGAAATACAGGCATGGGGCCTGGCTGGCTGGCAAACTGGAAAACCTGACATGGGACGCTCGCAGCCAGTCTATCTGCGGCTCACTGCCTTTGCTCTTTAGTGTGACCCGAAAGAGAGCAAGTCCCCAGTGTTCAGGGAGGTAGGAGGTGACACTCATGGCCAAGCCAGGCAGGGGCAAGCTCCAGTGATGCATGCACGAGATATGACATTACAGGAGGGTCAGTCCTGCATGCAGAGTTTGGGGGGAAACCCTCTAAGGCTCTATTTTTAGAGAGTCCCTAACATAAGTGCCCTTTCCTTCCCAACAGTCAGGGAACAATGTCACATGGCTGCTGTAGTGTTGTCATCTGCGGCAGATTTTTGTAACCAACAAATATCAAGTTAAAATCAGACCTCGGTGTACATGTGTTTTAGTTACGGTTTCTGTTGCCCTGATCAAACACCATGACACAAATCAACTTGTGTTTCATCTTAGAGCCTGTTCATCATCCATGGAAGATGGGGCAGGAATGTAAGGCAGAAACCCGGAGGCAGGGTGATATAGAAGCCATAGAGGGCTGCTGCTTACTGGCTTTCTCCCCATGGTGTGTTCAGCCTGCCTTGTATAGCACTCAGGGCTACCAGCCTAGAGGTGGCACCCCCTCTCGGCTCAATTATCAGCCAAGAAAATGCACCGAAGGCTTGCCCACAGGCTAATCTGGTGGGCAGCATTTTCTCAATTGAATTTCCATAAGCTTTCTAAAGTAAAAATCATTTTATTGTGAATAATTTGCAAATAAAAACATCACAAAGCTAGACGAATGTGTTCGCTCACATTAGCACTTGCCTAGACCCAAAGCCCATATGTCTTGGTGAACTCCTGTGCCGCTAGAATAGCCACTCTGACAACACAGAGCCTCACTTTGGATTTTACACTTTCATTATCAATTACATTGTTACACATTTATTCACCACAAAAAAAAATTCCCACAAAATCCATGATAGGTAAAAATAGAAAAATATTAGCTTTATATTATTTTCCATAACTCATGTATCCTAATATGTATCCTTTCTTGTTCTTTCTGACATGTCACGCTCTAGGCACGTGCTCACTCGTTTACACTCTAGGCTAGGGTCGGCATACGCATGAGGAGAATATGGCTTTTGTCTTACTGAGAACGGGTGCCTTCACTTTACATTATACATTCTAAGTACACTCGTTCTCTGCAAATTTTCTCATTTCATTTTTCTTTAGTGCTGAATATTGTCCTATTTTATATTTTGGGCTAGGTTTTCATCATCCATCCGTCTCTTAACTAGCGTCTACATTGGTTTCATTTCCTGCCCACAGTAAATAGGGCAGCAACAAACACAGGAGAATATGGATTTGTCAGTGTGTATGGCCAGAAGCTTCTATTTTTAACTTTTTGAGAAGCATCAACACTCATTTCCATGACTGTATTAATTCACACCGACTGGGAATAAGGGCTCTTCTTTCTCCATATCCTCTCCAGCATTTGTCTGATTGGGATGCTGTGGTACCTCAAAGTAGTTTTCATTTACACTTCCCTGATGGTGGTTAGAACACGTTTAAAGCTAGGTATTAGCCATTTGTGCTTCCTCCTCTTCTTCCTCCTCTTCCTCCTCCTCCTCCTCCTCTTCCTCCACCACCACCACCACCACCACCACCTTCTCTTCCTCTTCCTTCTTTTCCTTCTGCCAATTCAACTCTTTAGCCCATTTGCCGGTTGGCAGTTTCACTTCCTGGGTACTTGCTCTCTGCTGTCCCTTGTAGGTTCTGCACCCTTAGCCTCCTGTCTGCAGTGCAGCTGGTAAAGACCTTCTCCCATATTCTGTGGGTGCCTGTGCGCTCTGCTGATAGCCTCCTTTGCTGTGCAGAAACTTTTTAATTTTATGGCGTCCCATCTGTTGATACAGGGGCTAGTTCCTGCATTACTGATGTCCTCTCAGGAAGTTTTTTGTATACTCCAATGCCATGAAGGTTATTTCTTATGCTTTCTGCTGGAATTTTCAGCATCTCAAGCTTTAGGTTAAAGTATTTGATTCATTTTTGAATTGGTTTTTGGTACAAGGTGAGATATATAAATTTATTCCTTTCTTCTGCAGGCAGATATCTGATTTTCCCCAACACCAGTTGCTGAGCAGATTATTTTCCAACTTAGGTTTTTGCCTCCTTTAGCCAAAATTAGGTGGGCATAGCTTTGTCACATTGTTTCTGAGTTGTCCGTTCTGTTCCATTGGTATACTTGCCTGCTTTCATGCCAGCACTGGGCTGTCTTTGTAATTTGAGGTTGGGTATTGTAACACCTCTATCCGTGTTCCTACTCCATAGGTTATTCATGATCTTTTTGGTTCCATATGAATTTTTGGATTTTTTATAAGTCTGTGAAATACGACAATGGAATGTTATATATATATATATATATATATATATATATATATATATATATATATATATATATATTGCATTAAAGATATAGATTAATGTTGATACTGTACCATTTCTGCTTTCCTCTTCGCTATTAGCAAATTTTCACTCTAGGTCTTCCTCTTTTTTGATGAGGTATTTCTAGATACTTAATCTTTTGGAATTATTTTGAATAAAATATGTTTTCTAATTTTTTTCTCAAGAGTATTTTGCTGGTGTATATGAAGCCACTGTTGTTGTTTTAACATTGATTTTGTGTCTGGCAACCTTACTATGGTTATTAGACCTAAGAGTTTCCAAGTAGAATCAGAAGGCGTTTTAAGTTAAAAAGTCTAAAAATGTCATCTGCACATAAGGATAGTTTGTTTTAATCTCTTTTGTGTGTTTCTTTTGTCTAATTGATATAGCTAAGACTTCAAGCATTATATCAAACAAGAGTGAGAAAGTGGATATGGCTGTTATGGCTGTGTCATTCCTAATTTTGGAGAAATTGTTCCTAGTTTCGCTCTATTTAAAATGATTTGGCTATAGTTTGTTGTATGTAGTCTTTATTGCTTTTAGGTATATTCCATCCATCCTTGACATCTTTAGGACTTTTACCATGTAGATGGCTGAGCTTTGTCAAAGGCTTTTGAGCATCAGTGGAAATGACTATGTGGTTTCTTTCCTTAAATTTATATGGTGTATCACATTTATTGATCTATGCACATTCAAACAACCTTGCCTTTATGGAGTGAAACCCATTTGATAATAATGTAGGATATTCTTAATGTGTTTCTGAATTTTGTGTTCCAAGTATTTTGTTGAGATGTTTTACATTTATGTTCATCAAAGAAAATTGTCTGTAGTTCTATTCTCTGAGATCACAGGGGCTGAAGACCTGGTCACAAGGCATTCTGTGGTCCCATGAGCGTCAGAGGCCTAAGTGCACAGTGCCCTCTTATTCCTGGGGGGAACTAGAGTCCTGGACTACATAAACTTACTAAATGTCTCACGTACCCTAGCTGCCATCTGACCCCATCCTCACATCTCACCAGGACCCTTGCTCATACCTTCCCACCACCAAGTGCTTTGTGGGAAAATGTGCAATAGCAGGTCTGCTGGTTTGCTGTCTCTTGCTGGTGCTTGCCCTTTAAGAGGATCTGGGAGGGGAAGAGCACATATCCTCTGTGCTGTGATGTTGATGCACACAAGTGAAAGATGGGGACCAAGTTGTAGATGGTGCATAATGTTTGAAAATAGCAAGAATCCAGAGCTCCTCATCTTACACTAGGCAAAAATAATTAAATAAAATAATAATTCACTGAGTACCTACTAGGTCACCATGGTATCTCTGAAGAATAGGCATTGATGGCACTCAAAGAAAGAATAAGCAGGCTACTAAGATGAGACTTGATAGCCTATGACCATATAGTGGGGAGGAGGTCCCCCTTGGTCTTAGACCTAGGGGAGGGGAATAAGGTGAAAGCAGAAGGGAGGGAGGAACAGGAAGATACAAATGATGGGATAACAATGGAGTTGTAATATGAATACATTAATAAAATTTAAAAATTAAAAAAATAGGCAATGCTGTTCCAAACTCATCAAAATCCACACCAGTTCTTAAAGCAGTGGAGTGACTAACCTTGTCACTGAGAGGTAAGACTAAAATTCTGCTCTAATCTACTGCCTGGTCTCCACCTTCACTAGAAAGTAAAAACTGGTCGCAGGAAGAAGATAAACCTTGAACAGACTGTGTGAACCATGCTCCCAAGACTGACATGGACAAGAAATGGCCTACCTGAGCAATGAACTCCAAGGCAAATCAGGAAGGTTACATACAAAGGCCACACGACATGAACCCCCAGAAGAGGCCAGGTTGGAGTGAGTATGTCAAGTGAGTTCTCCTGCTTTTGTGGCTCCCCACCGATTTGCTCACTGTCATCCTAACAGTGGCTCCTAGTTGCTAATGCCCAGAGAGGGTCATGATTAGACTTCTAGCTTCCTATGACACTACAGCTGGATCAGACTCTACTTAAATACTAGAACTCATGATGATGGACCAGGTCCTGCACCCTTTCAGGGCTAAAGCCCTCTTCATGACAGAACTAGTCTGTTTTGATGGGTGATGGGGGAATGAGGTGACACTTGGTTCACAGAACCAACAAGAACAAAGGACTATAATGGCAAGAAGAACCCGGCTATTTCACATCTCTAATAAAATCTTGTGGACAACTAGCCTTTTGGAAGACAACACCTGGCAGGGGAAATGGACAAAGTAATGTCCAGGGAGCATCACCTTAGGGTGGAAGACCCTTCTCAGGGTTTTATGTGGCCCCGCCTGCCCCTCCGTCAGGTTTCATATGACCCTTACTTACTCTACCCACCGGGCTTTATGTACCCCACCAGCTTACCCCTCCAGTGGGCTTTATGTACCCCACCAGCTTACCCCTCTAGTGGGCTTTATGTACCCCACCAGCTTACCTCTCCAGTGGGCTTTATGTACCCCACCAGCTTACCCTTCCAGTGGGCTTTATGTACCCCACCAGCTTACCCCTCCAGTGGGCTTTATGTACCCCATCAGCTTACCCCTCCAGTGGGCTTCATGTACCCCACCAGCTTACCCTTCCAGTGGGCTTTATGTACCCCACCAGCTTACCCCTCCAGTGGGCTTTATGTACCCCATCAGCTTACCCCTCCAGTGGGCTTCATGTACCCCACCAGCTTACCCTTCCAGTGGGCTTTATGTACCCCACCAGCTTACCCCTCCAGTGGGCTTTATGTACCCCACCAGCTTACCCCTCCAGTGGGCTTTATGTACCCCATCAGCTTACCCCTCCAGTGGGCTTTATGTACCCCACCAGCTTACCCCTCCAGTGGGTTTTATGTACCCCACCAGCTTACCCCTCCAGTGGGCTTTATGTACCCCACCAGCTTACCCCTCCAGTGGGCTTTATGTACCCCACCAGCTTACCCCTCCAGTGGGCTTTATGTACCCCATCAGCTTACCCCTCCAGTGGGCTTTATGTACCCCACCAGCTTACCCCTCCAGTGGGCTTTATGTACCCCATCAGCTTACCCCTCCAGTGGGCTTCATGTACCCCACCAGCTTACCCCTCCAGTGGGCTTCATGTACCCCACCAGCTTACCCTTCCAGTGGGCTTTATGTACCCCACCAGCTTACCCTTCCAGTGGGCTTTATGTACCCCACCAGCTTACCCCTCCAGTGGGCTTTATGTACCCCACCAGCTTACCCTTCCAGTGGGCTTTATGTACCCCACCAGCTTACCCCTCCAGTGGGCTTTATGTACCCCACCAGCTTACCCCTCCAGTGGGCTTTATGTACCCCATCAGCTTACCCCTCCAGTGGGCTTTATGTACCCCATCAGCTTACCCCTCCAGTGGGCTTTATGTACCCCACCAGCTTACCCTTCCAGTGGGCTTTATGTACCCCACCAGCTTACCCCTCCAGTGGGCTTTATGTACCCCACCAGCTTACCCTTCCAGTGGGCTTTATGTACCCCACCAGCTTACCCCTCCAGTGGGCTTTATGTACCCCACCAGCTTACCCCTCCAGTGGGCTTTATGTACCCCACCAGCTTACCCTTCCAGTGGGCTTTATGTACCCCACCAGCTTACCCCTCCAGTGGGCTTTATGTACCCCATCAGCTTACCCCTCCAGTGGGCTTTATGTACCCCACCAGCTTACCCTTCCAGTGGGCTTTATGTACCCCACCAGCTTACCCCTCCAGTGGGCTTTATGTACCCCACCAGCTTACCCCTCCAGTGGGCTTTATGTACCCCACCAGCTTACCCCTCCAGTGGGCTTCATGTACCCCACCAGCTTACCCTTCCAGTGGGCTTTATGTACCCCATCAGCTTACCCCTCCAGTGGGCTTTATGTATCCCACCAGCTTACCCCTCCAGTGGGCTTTATGTACCCCACCAGCTTACCCCTCCAGTGGGCTTCATGTACCCCACCAGCTTACCCTTCCAGTGGGCTTTATGTACCCCACCAGCTTACCCCTCCAGTGGGCTTCATGTACCCCATCAGCTTACCCCTCCAGTGGGCTTTATGTACCCCACCAGCTTACCCCTCCAGTGGGCTTTATGTACCCCATCAGCTTACCCCTCCAGTGGGCTTCATGTACCCCACCAGCTTACCCTTCCAGTGGGCTTTATGTACCCCACCAGCTTACCCTTCCAGTGGGCTTTATGTACCCCACCAGCTTACCCCTCCAGTGGGCTTTATGTACCCCACCAGCTTACCCCTCCAGTGGGCTTCATGTACCCCATCAGCTTACCCCTCCAGTGGGCTTTATGTACCCCACTTCCCCCTCAATGTGGTTTATGTAGCCCCACTTCCAACCTCACAGGGTTTGTGTGGTCCCGCCCTAAAGCCTCTGCCTGGAGCTAATTATATCCCTTCCAATTCTCCCTACTCTCTCTGTACGTAGACCAATTTTTCATTCATCTGGAATTCACTGTAGCATTTTAATGTGGAACGTCCACTTCTCCATTTCTCTCTCCTGAAGAAAAATGGCTTAATTTCTTCAGCCAATAGATTTTTCCCCCCCTCGATCCTTCAGACAGTAGAAAGACTCTGGAAAATCAGCGGTTAGACTATCCACAGACATTTTATGATGGCCATAAAGAGGGTTGGGGTGGAATGACATGCCAGGCAGTGTCTGAACAGGGGTCTGAACACTGCTGTTATCAACCTCCTACAAAGTGATAGCCAGATAGGCAGGTGAATGCATGGATGCTTGCATGGACGGATAGGTGAATGGGATGCCAGCTGGATAAAAGCTGTTGTTCCCTCGCCATGTTTGGAAGATGCAACCACCCTCATCTTCCCTGTACACACATGAGACTTTCTGATAGCAACTCAGTCCGCGTGCCCACCCACCACAATGACGCAGAGTTCATCGGGAGAAGGAAAAAAAATCTACCTAATAAGGAAATTAGAGGCAAAATTGGGGTTAATCATTTTAGCTGTGATTTTCATTGCACAAAAGGTGCGGATAGCCACAACTGGCCTTTGCCGTCTGTGGTTCTTCCTCGGCAACCTAAGATGGCCTGGTGTGAGGCAAGGACAAAGACAGAGCAACTGCCACTGCCCCCAGTGGTGTGGCACCACCAAAAGCCACCAGAGTTCAAATCCCAAATTCCGGTTCCTCGTGTACCCTCTTGCTGCTTCGGTGACAAATGGAGACAATAATAGGGCGTGTTTTGCACAACTGTAGTGACCATTAGCAAGCCCACATGTCTGAAGTGCTTGGGACAGACTATGCCGGACAACTCAACTGTCTGTAAACAAGCTCACTGCACA
The DNA here is from genome assembly GCF_964271855.1 of Acomys minous. Taxonomy (NCBI): domain Eukaryota; kingdom Metazoa; phylum Chordata; class Mammalia; order Rodentia; family Muridae; genus Acomys; species Acomys minous. The sequence continues at coordinate 23,988,940 of NC_140486.1, forward strand.
AAAACGAGGCTCCAACCCCCAACCAGAAGATCATCAAATTTAACTAACTCAGCCTTAGGTTTAAGGCCAAAGGTTTCACTTCAGTATAACCCTCATCCTTTATACTGTTTATCGATCTTCCCCCAGCAACCAAAGCCACACTCATTCAGATCAATAGCCTATGAAGCTGGGCTCTGAACAAAGAGGGCGTGAAGCCTGAGCCCTCAGCGGTAAGCCAACCTCTCACTCTCAGGGCTTGATCTCGGAGTCAAAATGTTCTGCCTTCATCCTTGATGGCCGGCGAGTAACCCCCTGGTCAGCAAGATGTTCCTCAGAAACCACCGGAAAGTTGGCAGGCTCCATCCTACTGCTGCATAATTAAAATGTCCATGTGTTTCTTAGGCATAACATAGAGGTTGCCCCAAGGCCTTCATGCTGCTAGTTGCCCCATAGGTAAGTATGTTTATTGATGTGTGGCTAGTGTCTGTGTTTGGGACTTACGGTTACAAAAGCAGGAGACTGGTGAGTGTTAACACTGACCTTTCACCTTTGGGTCAGTGGCTGCCCTTGTCCACACATTCAAGTCCTAAACCAGATCCAGAGAATGCTTGCTTCCCTGCATATAGTGTACTCTATGCCTCTTATGGTGTAAGTCAACTGAGATGCTCCTTGTCGGCCTGCAGTCATGAGTACCAGTTCATAGGACATATTATCTATGGAGAACAGGATGTCAGATGAGATTATGATAGCAGCATGGAGTACTACATTGTCAAAAAACAAAAACAAAAAACTAAGTGTATGGGTGGTGTCAGTAAATGAAAATGAGTAGATGAAACAATGCAAATGGTGGCAAGCCGAAATCCCAATGTTCTGCAGGTTCTCTCTTATCTCAAAAGTATTGCTGCTTCACCAATAATTGCATTTGTACATTCTTCGGTAAGAAATAACAAGCAAATTTAGAAAGGTGAAAACAGACGGCTGTTTGCTAGATTCTTTTTTTCTGTCACAGACTCTTATCTTTTTTTTTTTTTCTTATGAGAACAGGAAGTTTGGACCGATACCAACAGGAGAAGCATTTAGCTGCTGACAAAATTGCTTAGACAGGAAGGGGTATTTGAAGTGGTTGAAAATATTCACCAAGGGAAGCTATAAGCCTGAAAACACACTTATCTTGATGAGCTCTGCAGATTTTGTCCCACCTCCATGCTGGCTGCTGTCCTAGACTGCACGGGGACTTCTCTCAGAAGGACATAGAAACAGGTTCAAGGGTACAAAATTCAAAGGAGGCTTCTGAAATAGGTCTTCGGACTTTAGTGGGCCCCCAAACCTTAGTACAACTGATGCCATGATGGAAGTACCATTCAGCCCTTGGAACCCAGCATATAGGCAGCAACCCCTGCCAAAATGAAACCAGACACCTAATCCATCAAAGTCCATAGTTCTGGGAAGGTTCCTTAATGTAATAACCTTGCTATTTGGCTTCTGCAGTTCCACTTCTGGCCAGTTGCTCTTGCTAACTGTGGTGTGTCAAAACACAATGTGGTTTTTGTGTTTAAAAGCTCATCCCCAGAAAGGTTCAGGGCTGCAGTTGGGTGTCAAACACCCAGTGTAGTCACCACCTAGCTAATAAATACTTTCTCTTGGCTTGAATCCTTGTCAGAGTGGTCTTCTCTGGTGAGCATCTCACAACATTTCAAGAGATCCAAGATTTTCTCCCTATCAAATTCACACTTTGCCTTGAAGGAATGTACCCACACTATTCTGGTTTCTCCAGGCACTGCCTTAGTTGTCCTAGTATAATCACTGCTAATATCCCCTTTTATCTCAAAAGTATTCCTGCTAAGACACTGAAGAATGAAGTCATCTTAATAAAAGGCACCACCACAGCCCCAACAGGCTGCCTAGGGATCTAACAGTAGTCCCCCGAAGGCACTGAAAGACTCATACACAGACACCCCTATTCTCAGCTCCCAGGGGATCAGGATGGCATTTCCATGCTCACTCCATAAAGGACACTTCACTGTAGATGTGTGCTGGGACTTCTGCTCTTGCTCTGCTAGACCTGCCAGGATTAGCACACCTGGTACAAACCAGCTCCACAGTTAGTGACCTCAACCTAGCAGCTTGAACTTGGTGTTGATGGAGTATTTTCACCATGGAAATTGGAAAATGCTATTGAATTGGGCTTATTTTATGTAGGAAATAGGTTATAAACTATTTCTTGGAGATAAGGAAATGGCTTGTACTGGCCAATCCTTCCATCCATGTGAAAAGGCTGGGTTCTGTGGTGGTGCACACCTGTGATCCCAGTGCTAAGGAAGTAGAGAGAGGAGAAGCCCAGGAGCTAGCATCTTCAGAATGTCTAGCCAGCTGGCAAGCTCCAGCTTCCATGAGAGTACCTGTCTCAAAAATAAGGGAGGCACTAGACCTTTGGCTTGAAAATCTTATGTGAGCCTGAGCCAGATTTCCTGGATAAGTCACCTCTCCAGTTTCTATGTCTTTACTCCAACCCACTGCCATCAAATACCCACAAGCCTGATTCTAGACTCACAGCCCACTAACTCTCTTTGTGTGAGAGCCATGTTTCCCAGATAGGTTGTTTCTTTCTTTGCCTTCCCTTTCTCCAACCCACCACCATTAACAAACACACAAGTCTAGTTGGAGACATGTGGCCATGAACTCTCTTCAGTCATGAACCTTCATTGCTTTAGATCCATGGTTTGGAAGCCATTTTTTCATGGTTCAATTAAATAACTCACCAATCAGCTTTTCCCAGCTTAACTCAGGTCAGGCATCTCCTATACTGGCCCAATCCAAAGAAAGCCATATTATCACATCAGACAAACCACCACAGCCCACATCAAATCACAAAAACAAAATATCATGAATGGTCAAAACATTATGTCTTCCATTAAACTCACCAGCACTACAGATGTGTTCCCAGTAAGAACTACCTTGATGAGTCTCAGGACACAGAATTTAAAAGAACAATCATAAAATTTATTAAAAATTAAAGGAATTTAATTTAAGAAAGACACAAGCACTTCATTGAACTCCAAGAGAATAATAAACTCTTGAGTATTGTAAAATAAAATACAAGTACACACCTGAATGAAATAATGAAGATAATTCAAGATTTGAAAACTAAATTCAGTAAAGAGATAGAAACATTGAAGAGAACACAAGCTGAAATCAAGATGGAATATAAAAACTCAGCATCCCAATTACTCATGGAATGCCTTACAAGTAGAATTAATCAAACAGAAGATGGAGTATTAGTACTCAAAGATAAAGTAAGGACCTAGACAAAATAAGTAAAGAAAAAATTTAAAGCACAGCATAGGAATATGTATGAAATGAGGGACACTGTCCAAAGATATCTTCCAATTATAGAAGAGAAAGAAGCATCCCATGACATAGAATAGACCATATCAAGACCATAGAAGAAAACTTTCCAAAACTAAGGAAAAGCATACCTCTAACAGATACAAAAAACATACAAAAGACCAACTGGACAAAACCGAAGAAGAAACACTAAGTATACAGAACAAAGAAAAAATATTAAAAGCTGAAAGAAAAAGAACATGAGTCCCGTATGAAGAAAAACCTACCAGAATAACTAGCATTTGATTTCTCAATGAAAACTATGAAAGTAAGAAGAGTCTAAAACAATCTAAAGCAATGCACTCCAAGTTCTAAAAGATCACAAATGACAACTTAGACTACTATATATCCAGCTAAACAATCTGTCGTAGTTGAAGGAGAAAGAAGAACTTTCCATGATCCACATGGCCTAAAAAACCTAACCAAAAAAGGAAAAAAAAACAGAATATTGGAAACAATACTCCAAACTGAAAAGAAACTGAAGAGAGGAATAAGCACAGCTGAGAGATCCTAGAAAGAAAACAAATGAAGCTATAATTTAATGGAAAACTACAACTAAAATGTAAACAACCAAAATAATTGCAGTGTAACAAACCTTTTGATAAGAACTCTTACTATTAATGGCTTCAACTAACCAATCAAAAGACACAGAATAGCTGGATAGAATAAGAAACAAAACTTGTCTTTCTCTTGTCTAGAAGAAACTCATTTTAACTTGAAAGAAAGTTAAACTTTCTTAAACTAAAGGGACTGAAAAAAATATTCCAAGCAAATAGGGTATAGAAGCAAGCAGGTGTTTCATTCTAATATCTGACAAGATAGACTTCAAGTTAAAACTAATCAAGATAGACAGTGAAGGGTAAACTTCATTATAATCAAGGAATCTATTAACCAAGAAAATATCTCAATACTAAACATACATGCACCAAATTCTGGAACACAGAATTTCCTAAAAAAACATAAAATGGAATTAAAGACACAGATTAACACCAACACAATAACAGTGAGAAATTTCAACATCATACTTTCTCCAAAATATAGGTCATCTAAACAAAACAAAACAAACAAACAAACAAACAACAAAGAAACCTCAGGATTGTTTGACATCTTTACATCAAATGGACTTAACAAATATCTACAAAATATTTTACTAAAACTCCAATGAGTACATATTCATCTCAGTACCTCATGGAAGCCTCTTTAAAATAGATCACATGCTGAGACATAAAACAAACCTTGACAAATACAGAAAATTGAAATACTTTCAAGTATCTTATGTGACCATTATCTAATAAAACTTAAAATTGACTGCAAACAAAACTCCAGCAAGTGTTCAAACACATGGTGATTTAAACAATTCATTACCGAATGAGGAATAAGTCAAAAAAGCAATCAAGAAAAAAGTAAAAATATTCATGAAACTGAAAGAAAACATAAACACAGAACAATAAAAACTGAGACACATTAAAATATTTTAAGAGGGACGTGTATAGCCTTAAATGCCTATATTAAAAATCAGAAAGAGCACCAAAAATGAATTAAGATCCAACTCAAAGATTTGGAAAAATTAAAATAAAGCAAACAAAAGAGAAGGCAAGAAATAGTAAAAATTAAAGCAAAAATTAATGAAGTAAAAATTAGGAAAAAATATATGATTCAGTAACTCAGGGAGCTATTTCCTTGAGAAGATAAACACTTAGTCCAACTAAACAAGAGAAAGAGAAAGATGGCCCAAATTAACAAATCAGAAATGAGCAAGTAAAAATTATAAGAGACATCAAAAATAAAAAACATACTAAAAAACAATGAGGTGGGGCTCAATAGAGGAAGACGTCCATCACTGACCTATAGCCTACACACACACACACACACACACACACACACACACACACACACACATACACACACACACACACACACACACACATACTTATGCATCAAATGACTTTCAGTACATATGAATTATTGATGTCACTGAAGCAGGATTGTAAATCATCAAATGGTGCTACGAATTCAGACAGATCTGCTCTGAACTCTCAGCTAAAGCTCCCAGCCACATTTCACACACACCCCTTCAAAGTATCCAGAGCACGATGGGATACAGTTGTCTATTTCAGAAAGAGGAAACATACAACCATCTCTTCCATATTCCATTCCTGTCAGAGACAGAATGAGATGCTAACACAAATCACCTCTATCGTCTGAGAGTATGGCAGCTTGAGTCACAGCTTTGTTCCTCCTGTACCTGCCAAGATTGTTTGAAACCCCTTATAGGAAAATACTTGTGTGCTACTGATACAGCTTTTACATTGTGGCTATTTCCCCATCATATGAGTCATCAACAACCCTGTACAGATGACATTATTACATGAGTGACACTCTATAAACTAGGTTGTTCCTTGACACTAGCAATATCTCACAAAGTTTTCTTCCCACCCACACCACATTCAGCACTAACTCAGTAGAGCCCTTAGTGAAAGCTGTATTTTATGGTCACGGGGAATTCATTGTTTCTTGTTACATGCTATTCGCTGTCATCTTCCCTTTGGAACAATGGCAAGTAAATAATAACTTTCTACAAAGCTTAACTAGGTTCTTCAAGGAGCTTACAAAGTCCCTAAGCCTTAATACTTGCCTGGTGGTGAGGCAGCTAAATCCAACAGGTTAAATGGGAGAATTCAAGGGGAATGGGATTCTGACTTGACCTGGGAAACTAGGGTGCTGAATAAAGAAGAAGGGGAGAGGTGATCGCCATCACAGATTCAACAGCAACCATAGACGCTTAGCCACACTGCTTAAGTGGGGGAGGGAACACCATGGCTGCCATGATCATACAACTCCTGGAAGCAAACTGCTCTGCTAAGTGACATGGAAAATATCTGGAAGACTTGGTATGTGTTCTATGCCTCCATAAACCATTTGAAATAAAGAGAGTGGGGCCAAAGGGAATGATGGGGTGCCAGGAATTAGGAGAGAAGATGAAGACCAGAATGACACCCTTTGACTTACCATAAATGGTAAAGACAGGCTAGGTTACTGTAGCACTTGGTGATGGATTGGCTCAGGCCTTCTGAAGGAGGCCCTGAGTACAGTCCTTAGAAGTGTGCCACTGGCAGCTACTAGATCTGTGCCATTGCGAATTGAACATGGACCAAAACTTGGTAAATTCTGTCTTAGTTAGGGTTTCTATTACTATGATGAAACAGCATGCCCAAAAAAAGCAATTGGAGAGGAAAGGCCTTGTTCAGCTTACACTCCACATCATCGTTCATCACCAAAGGAAGTCAGGACAGGAACTCAAGCAGGGCTGGAACCTGGAAGCAGGAACAGATGCAGAGGCCATGAAGGATGCTGCTCTTACTGGATTGCTTCACAGTTTTCTCAGCCTGCTTTCTCATAGAACCGAGGACCACTATCCTAGGTGTGGCATCACTCTCAGTGAGCTAAGCCCTCCCCCATTGACCACCAATTGAGAAAATGCCTTGCAGCTGAATCTCCTGAAGGCATTTCCTCAACTGAGGCTCCTTCCTCTCTGATGATGCTAGCTTGTGTCAATTTGACACACAAAACCAGACAGTACAAATACGAAAATTGAGAAAGAATTCAGCCAAGTCGATTCAAGCCAAATATCTGGGAATTCCAAAACAGTCTATTTCTCTTTGTTTTTTTTTATCACAGTGACAATATTTAATGTGAAAATTAATGGATATCACTGTGTATTTCCATAATTTATGTCCATTCTCATTTTTACCAAGTCTTATCAAAATGCTCTCTTTAAAGAACATAGCCTTTAAAATTTCTCAATGGCTATCCTTACCTCCAAAATTTCCCCAAGGTCTAAGCATCTCTAGGACCCACAGAGAAGAGTAAGCATACCTGGGTATTTAGCATCTGAAGAGACAGCCTGCCATGTGTTAGTCTGTGAGCTGTTAAGAAGTGACATCATGGAAGGCAGTGAGCCCACCATGTGTGTAGTACCCACTGCAGCATGGACAAAGGCAAGGCACAGCACTCCTGAAAGGCTCACATGAGTGAACGGTCACATTTAACTGAATCGTCACTGGGGTCAGTGGTGTGTCATTTATTGCCATTTGCAAGTTCTTGCAACTATAGCAGGGAGGTGCTATTAATGGCATCTCCAAGCCTCCCTTGGAAGATCTTAACTGCCTTTTCACAGCTCAGAATGATGGGCCATCAACAGTCCTGAGCTCCAGCCTTCACTGAAGGTGGCACTAGAATCTAACTTGCAGTTGGTTCCCTGGCTCTGTGATGACTCTTAAAGCAACAAATTCACATTACACAGTTCCTCTCATACTTAAATGTTTTCATGTGAATGCGATGTGTGGCTCCAACAATATGCTCTGAAGCTCCCCCCAAAACTCAACTAATTCTGAGAAATAATCAATCAGTTTTTATGACTCATGATCATACTAATCACCCAGTTCTTAAGATATCTCTTTATCTGAACATTTCCTAAGCTCCTCACGAGAACGAGTCCCTAGGATGTGTGTTATGATCATGACCTTTCTTTTATTGTAGACCAGAATAAACTTTAGACTTCAAAAGTTGACACTGAAATGATACTCAGTCCCCAAATAAACGACAATGTAAAGCTAATTTTTGAACAAGCACAGGATGCTAAGGAGCAAGTGTAAAGTCACAGTGTGAGCCTCACTAGGACTAATGATCAGCTGGGGACAGCCCTGGGTCAGACACTTTTCTTTCTCTCTCCAAGAGTCTATCTGTGTTTACTGTCTCACCAAAATGTGAGGGCCAATTTTTATTGATCTTGTTGTAATTTATAGTCCAGTCAAAGCATTCATCTCACCAACTTCTAACTCGATGTCTCCAAAGGCCTATGCGAATTTTCATGCCGTGTACAATTTACTCTATGGAGTCACACAGCTAGAGGGAACCTCAGGATTGCATTTCAATGCCATCCTTTTGCTGATGTTAAACTACGTTAAATTATGGTTTAACAAGGACGAGGAATCTGACCAAGGTCACTTGGTAGGTCAGTGTCAGAGCATGACCCATATGATAACCTTCTCAAACCTGCCCAGGACCTAGAAAGCCCCACTGCTACTGTCACATCTTCCCACTTCCTATGACTTCCATTTCTCACAGTCTGTTTTGGTCATCTGAAACATCAGCCTTTCTCCTAGTTTTTTTTTTTTTTTTTTTGTTTTTGTTTGTTTTTTGTTTTGTTTTGTTTTTAACTTCACAGATTGTTATATAAAAGCAATGCTCTTGTGACATGTCAGCTTTTATCCCTGGCACTCAACTCCCGGGTTCCTCACCTTTCAAGGACCCTAGGTATTAGTATAATATTCCTTCATCGAGGATTAATTGCTATCACCTCATTTTTCAACCTGTTGGTAAATGCAGATGGTCAAATTTTCTGGTGGTTTTGGTCTACTTGCCACCTTCCTATGGCTTTACTGGTGCTGTCCATGGTGCTGATACTAGTGGCAATGGTGACCACAAGAAAGCAACCCCCGAAAACCAGAAAGAAGCTCACCAAAAACGAACTTCCAGAAAACTTTGTCTTGTACTTCCAGATCTCCAAAATATTTTTAATGCTCCCTGACCAAATCAATGCTTTGGAGAAAATAGTTACATACCCTTCATAGCACACCTAGTGCTGTTAGTGGAAAGAAAAGCAAAGGTTCCAGTGCTTTCCAGGATCCATGGCATAAATAGTGCTAACACAATGCCTGTCTCCACGCAATCCATGTTACAACATGAACTTTCATAGTTACAGAGCTAGTACAGGTTGTGCCCTTGGTGTCTCAACATTGTGTCAAGCTACTCAAAGTAGGATAGACCCAAGGTACAATGTGTCAAGCTGGCTCAAAACAAAAATGTCTGGAAGAGAAGCATTTCTGGGGTAAGGCCTTTTGATAATGTCTGTAAAGACATGATAAAGATGTGTGCAGTGTGTGTGTGTGTGTGTGTGTGTGTGTGTGTGTGTACAAGTCTTCAAAGGGGAAATATGATAGGTATTATGGGAGATGATTACTAAAAGCTAGAGTAGAAGATATGCATGCTCTAAGTACTGTAAAAAGAGTTGATTCTTTCCTCCATGTCTCCAAACAGGTGTGGCATAGTCACAGATGGTTGACTGAAGGATATGTGGCCTAGACATGGCCTATGACCTTCTCAACTATGAATCTTAACTGTGACGTTGGAGCTCCAGAGGTCTGTGCAGTCTTGTTTTGCATTCACATATAAAGTTCCACACAACTATAAACACTAATTTTATTTTTATTTTTAAAAATTATCTTGGTCTTGGTGGAAGGATAATGGTCAGTATTATCTTTGGGTTAAAACCCTCATACACTAACTTGCTGTGGAAAAATGAAACATATATAGGATGAAGCAAGGGCATCTAAGACAATAAAATGGCAACGTTATCTGAGATTCAGAAGCAGTTGCTGTCAGACAAACGTGCCCTCCTCCTCCCCTGCTGCACTCCAAAGTCAGATACAGTATTTCTTCCTACCAATCCAATTTCCAAAGCCATAGCAGAAATCATGCCACCTTTCAATCCTTAAGCCTTAGAAATAACTGAATTCCTTTATTTCTTGTCAAGGACTCAACTTGTTTCGCCCCCATTTGTATATTGATATCATTGAAGCAAGAACAAGAATGGCATTTTTATTCCATAAGGCTGTGGACTTATTATAAAGGAGAGAGAGAGAAAGAGAGAGAGAGAGAGAGAGAAAGAGAGAGAGAGAGAGAGAGAGAGAGAGAGAATATTCTATCTATAAGTGTGCACCATGTAAGGAACATATGAAGAAATACTGAGAAAATGACCCCTGAAGATCAGGAAGAACCTCTCTGCAAACAGGATCTCTTCACACCTTGGTAAATGTACTTCAAAGTGTCCAAGATATTTTTATGTTACCTGAGCAAACTAAGTCATTCCCATAGTTAAAAATCTCAAAAGGGGACTGAAAAGATGATTCAACAGTTAAGAATGTGTACCGCTCTTGTGGAGGACCCAACTTTTGTTCTCAACACCCACAATTTATAATAACAATATTTTTTTTTTAAAAAACAAACCTTGTTTTTAAATATCAAAGAAGAGATTCCTTTTCCTATAGCCTACAAATACAATTAACCTGGGTATTCATTCATGGATCAATAGATAAAGAAAATATGGAATATATACATATCTTAGTCGTTGTTCTATTGCTGTGAAGTGACACCGTGACCATGGGCAACTCTTATAAAAGAAATCACTGTCTGCTCTTCCAGAGGTCCCAAGTTCAATTCCTGGCAACCACATGGCGGGGCTCATAACCATTCATAATGAGATCTGGTGCCCTCTTCTGGTAAGCTGGTACACATGCAGACAGAACATTGTATAAATAATAAGTAAATTTTTTAAATTAAAGAAAATATCTGAATAGAAGAAAGCATTTAACTGGGGCTTCCTTACATTCAGAGCTACTTTATTATCATCATGGGGAGGAGCACGTTGGCACACAGGCAGTCATGGTGCTGGAGAAATAGTCTGAGAGTTCTACATCCAGACCCACAGGCAGCAGGAAGAGAGACACTGAGCCTGGCTTGAGCGTTTAAAACCCCAAAGCCCATCCCCATTGACACACTTCCTCCAACAAAGCCACACCCACTCCAACAAAGCCACACCCACTCCAACAAAGCCACACCCACTCCAACAAAGCCACACCCACTCCAACAATGCCACACCCACTCCAACAAAGCCATATCCTTCCTAATCCGTGTCACTCCTCAATGACCAAGCATTCAAATATATGAGCCTGTGGGGCCCTTCCTATTTAAACCACCACAATACGCAGGAGAATACTGTTCAATAATAAAAAATAAAATAAGATTCTGTCCCCTTCAGAAATAAAACTGTATGGCATTTTATTTTATTTTTAACAGCTGATTAAGTCAATTTATTAAAACAGTTGACTTAGGCATCTGCAATGGCGACTTCAAACTCCACTCCTGGCTCAAAACTGATGGAAGTGATCTGCTTAACAGTCTCGGAAGGACTGTGTAAGTCAATGAGTCGCTTGTGGATCCTCATCTGGAAACGATCCATGTCTTGGAACCTTCACCAGAAGGCATTTTTTTTCTTGTAGTGATTCTCAGTGTCTTGGTAGGCATGCACACCGCTCCTTTTACTTTCAGATTCTTTTCCTTTGCGCCTCTGATCAACTCTGCACACACCTTCTCCAGCGACTTCAGGTTGCAGCTGGTGAGCATGATTCAGATTTGGTGAATCACCACCTGGGGTTCCACGGGCATCTTTCTGGTATCTTTAAAGGTCATGGCTGTGGTGAGGCTTCCTGACCAACTTGCTCTTCAGCAGGAGTGAACAGCTGTGAGTCAGGATAGGAAAAGGGTGAACAGAGCTCAGCTTGCATGCACCACCACCAGGATAGCATTTTACTACGGAAAATAATTCAGAAATTAGAATAGCTGTATTTGGAGGGCAAAAGCTTTATCTCAAAGAAGTGGGGAACAGACTAACGATTGCTAAAGCAACGGACTAATGCAGTGGGTGAAATGGACAAAGAACAGAAAAGAGATCCAGAAATACCATTAAATAGGAGGAATAACTTCTCATGTTTGTACAGAACAGGAGAATAGTCCTGGCTGGCAACAATTGGCCTAGCATTCCAAAGTAGCCGTCAGAGATGATTGGATATCCCGGGCACAAACAAATGATATATGTGGGCCAGAGAGGTGGTTTGGAGCATAAAGAGGCTTGACGCCATTTCTGATGACCTGAGTTTGATTTCCAGCGCCCACACAGTGGAAGGAGAGAACTGACTCCCACAAATTATCTTCTGGCCTCTCTGTATACATGGTGGAATGCATACACCTACACACAGGAAGAGGTAAACAAATACATAAATAGATAAACATTAAATTGATTAGTTTAAAGAGGAAATGATGTATATGGGAGGGGTTATCCATGCCAATCACCCTGATTGGATCACAGTACTGTGTACCTTATAAATACATACAATTATATTACATGTCAACTTAAAAGTTAAAATATTTTTAAATAGACATCTACTGTTCTAGATGAAATCATATTTTTCTCCTTGGTACAGCCAACTGTTTTCAGCATACTAGGAACCTATAGGAACACGTATTGGCAGAGAGGCCTACTAGGCAAGCAACATGGTTGACAGAACGTGTGGTGGGCATCTCCCTCAGTCATTATTTCAACTTTAAAAGAGCTCCACACAGAACAGATCATTCTTGTCTCTGCTTCTCAGATCAAGAAGTGGGCCTGGAAGGGTCAGGATGTACTCCCCAGAGCACACAGCTGGATTTCAAACCACCATGCAATGCCATCAAGAGCAATAGGAAACAACTGTTCCAGTTGGCTTTGAATCCAGCGGGACTCATGCATTGGTGAAGAAAGGGATTACAATAAGGTTTAAAAGGTTAAGAGAAGGACTATTTTCCTGTTGGTGTCAAAAACACTGCTACTCATGATCTAGTTCCTTGCAGGAAATTATGTGAATTCCAAGGACTTCACAGGCCCTATTCCATCACCAAAGGGAGTCACAGATGCTTGTGGGAGAAAGAGAAGGTAGGGAAAGCAATGAGAGAGCTCACTGACACATGGCAGGTGAGGAAGACAGCCTAAGACAAGTGAGATGGAGGGGTTGGTGAGATGGCTCAGCTAAGCATATCCTCTCTTCCAGCAGACCCTACTTTGTTTCTCAGTCTCTATATCAGATGGCTCATAATTGCCCGTAACTCCAGCTTCAAGGGATCTGTCACCCTCTTCCGGCTTCCACAGGCACCTACATATAAAACACACACACACACACACACACACACACACACACTATGCATATACACAAGCACAGACACACAGAGAGACATACACACAGACACACAGAGGTACACATATGCACAAACATACATACACAATACACAAAAACACACCAAAAAGGAGGGAGAGAGGGATGAAGGGAGGGAGAGAGGAAGAGAATGTGTGAATCTAAAAGAAACAGAAAACAGGGTAGAAAGCAAAGGCCAACAATGCTGGCTTCCCAAGTTGGCCTCTGATCCACAAAGACCTGGTCAACTCCCACAGTAAACAGTTCTGGGCAATGTGGGTAAAAGGTAAAAGTGTTGAAGCCCTGATGAAGAATGAAAGCATGAAGTAAGGACTGGTTCCTCAAATGCACCGAGTATTTTTATTATGTTCCTAAACAATGCCTCACTGCCGTACCATGCAGGGCCCAGATCCTCTCGTGTGATGTGACTAGAAGGGCAAAAGATTTATCCACTTCCTGAAATCTTATTGATCATTTTTCTTTGGCTTCCACAGCCTATGTGTCTGGTCTTGTTTTTCTTTTTGCTGCAGCCGCCAGGCTCTCATCTCCACGATGAAATCCGCCCCTCACTTCCCACTGCCTGGCATCTGAACCTCAGCATCTCTGCCTTCCCACTTTGCTCTCCACAGGAAACAACAGCCTCAGTTTCACTTCCAGCTGAAGCCTGCCATCATTTTAGTGAATGCACACGAGAGCAGCTAAGCACCTTCTAGGATGTAGTTTCCACTGGTGAATGCACCTGCCAGCAGCCTTGTAAGAGGATGTCCCATTCTGGAAAAAACTCAGAAGCCACCAAGAAAAGCAGAATTATGTAAGAGTACAGTGAGGTCTTCATCCCAAGCTGCACTTCACCAACCAGTGGATTTGCCTGTGTGTAATGTGGCATTTCCACCCACCCCGAAGCTTTCTCTTTGGCTGACTGGGGTCAGCACATTGCTTTGATGCTTTGTGTCAAGGCACACCTCACTTTTGAAGAAAATGAGTCTTTGTCTTTTCATAGTCCCAAAATTTAAGATGGGAGAAGAAATATGAAAGGGGCCAATCGGAAACAAGACAGTAAAAGCCAAAATTTGATTTTTGCTAAGATGTATGCCAGAGTCTGCTTCCTATTGCTGTTGTGAACACCATGACCAAAACAACTTGGGGAAGAAAAGAGTTTATCTTCGCTTACATTACCACATCACAATCCATCACCGAGGGAGGCCATGGTGGAAACTGGAGTCAGGGACTGAAGCAGAGGTCACGGAAGGACACTTCTTACTATCTTTCTTATACCAGCTAACACCATCTTTCCAGGTGTGGCACCACCCTCAGGGTGCTGGTCCCTCCCACATCATTCATTAATCAAGAAAAGGTCCTACAGGCCAAGCTGATGAAGGCGTTTTCTTAACTGAAGTTCCCTCTGCCTCAAGCTTTTATCAAGTTGACAAAAAACCTAACCAGGTTGCTAGGTACCTGTGTTCTACTACACTTCTGCATCACAGAAGTTGCCATTCAAATGGCTTAGTATTCTGCTTAGCTCATCAAAATGCTGCTACAGTTGCCCAGCCAGCCAGTGGAAGAGCTGTATCTCTAACTCCCAGATGCCCTCTTTCTGAATTCACCTGCTAATATCTCATTTATTTCAGCTTAACTCCAGGTTACAGACCATTGTAGTGGGGAAGTCAAGGCAGAAACTTAAAACCTCGAATGACGTCACATCTGGTTAAAAGCCGAGAGAAATAAATGCACACATGCTTGCTTAATTACTTGTCCATGCTCAATTTGATTTCTCCACTTAAAACTGTTCTGGACCCCTTGCCTAGAGAACGATGCTGCCCACAGTGGGCTGGGTCTTCTTCTCACATCAACTAAAGTCATTTCCCTGTCCCACTGAAAAAGCTAGCCATCACAGCAGTCATTTCAAAAGAACATCTTTTCTACATCCCAGGACTGGACTAACCAAAACTCTCTCCAAGAAGTTGGCCAAGGTTTTGTGAAAGAGGTAGGAAGACCATGCCAGGGATGGTGATAGATGATGTGAAAGCTGGGTACCTTCTAGAGCTTACAACTCCAGATCTGTGGGAGTTAAGGTAGAGTTCTGGCCATGGGAGATGATGTACAGTAGGGGGAGGGATGGGATAGGCAGGTCGATCTCGGGGAACAGAAGCACCTCTCAGGTGAGGGATTCATAGCATTATGGCGCTAGGACACAGAGCAGAAAACCAATAGAAGAATGCAGATGCAAAAGCTCTGAAGGGATCTTGGAATGAGCTCTCCCTGAGAGCTCCTGTGTGAGACCCACAATGCTGCTGCTGCTGCTGCTGCTGCTGCTGCTGCTGCTGCTGCTGCTGCTGCTGCTGCGGAGCCATGTTCTTACTGGAGGAAAAGGAAGAGAGCAGAGAGTTCCCCGGAGGGAGGGGGTCTGAGATGAGCCTGAGGCTTTGCAAAGGCCAATGCAATCGATAGAGCATGAAGTGAGGATTGAGAAGAAAAGGAAAAAGTGTGGGAGAAAGCAGGCCATGCGTCCCAGAGCTCTGGGAGCAGGGGACTGAATCTGGACATTTGAGAGCAAGGCTCAGCCCAGCTCCTGCAGTCATCCCTCCTCTTCCTTCTCCTCCCCCTTATGTCCTCCCCCTCTTCCTTTCCCTGATCTCTCCTCACCTCCCCTGTCCTCGTTTTCCCAATATCTCTCCTCTCCTCCTTTCCTCCTTCCCACAGCTTTCGTTTGGGAAAAGCCATTAATTTGCCATTCCCTCCATCAGATTGACATTTAAGTTCATCTCTTGCACATGAAAGTGATTGTATACACACACACACACACACACACACACACACACACACATAAATGGTCAAAAGGACCTTCTCTTTCACAGGAGACGATCTTGGTGAAACTTTCTGCAAAAGTCTGCTTCACATTGTGCCTGATAGCAGTGTGTGTGTGTGTGTGTGTGTGTGTGTGTGTGTGTGTGTGTGTGTGTGTGTGTGTGTGCATGCCTGTGTGTGTGCATGCCTGCATGTGTGCATGTGGGTGTGTGTGTGTGTGTGTGTGTCCCTAAGGTAATTTGGATCTTATTATCAGACTTGCCTTAGAGGAAACTGAGTTTTCACTCCCCTCCTCCCACTTTCTCAACTCTGTTGGTGACAAGAATATTTCTCATGGGAAAATTTCACTCTCCACCCCTGCACCCTGACATGGTGGGATGATGGTTCTCTGCTCGGAGGGTGTGTTCACTTGCTTGTGTGTTGCCTCCACTGACACCTGTACAGTCAGTCACTTAGTTCTTGACAACCTTTCCATAGGCTCCTTTACTCAGTTTTTATCCTTAACAAAGTCCTGAAAGAACTGGCCTTAGGATGTGGGGAGCACTTCTAAAGTCATAAATAAGGTCAGGGGGTGCTTCTGGGAGGGGGCAGATGGACCTGGGTCACCGCCACAAAAATTGCCCCCATCCCTCAACCTTCTCCAAGGTAGAGCTGCTGGGACCACATGCTGCTGTGCCTGGATTTACACTACTTGTACTTTATTTCATTTGGTAGGAATTTCCTCGTGGCATCTTTATTACAGTGTTAGAGCCTTATTGGCGGAGACATGCCCTGTGTGTCATTTGGCTTAACTCCACTTGCTGGTCAAACCCACACAGTGTCCTCAGCTAGCCTCTGGTTCCCAACAGAGGAACTCGGGACATGCCTAAATCTGTCTTTCGCAGCGTACCTGTGTCATTTGCACTGACTCACATGTTCTTCCTAAGACTCATGGTATTGTCCTTCCTTCAACACCAGGAGATTCTACTTGTGAGCAGCGCAGTCCACTCAACCCCCAGGTAGCCGACGGAGAGTGGTATCTCAGGTGGTGAGCTCTGGATTTGGAGGTGAAGACAGAAGAAAATGAATGTAGGAAGACGATAAAACAGGCAATAAACAATTTATCCCTTCAACTTGTCTTCTTAAAATTCTTTTAGTAAGGTCAGGAAACAACTCAAATTAGACACACATTAGGGACAGGTACTGTACAGTTACAATATGCCTCAGGAGACAGCAGAGGGTGAACTATTTCCCTAGCCCCTTTTCTGAGGGGCTGCAATCTGATTCCAGAAGAAAGGTAGTTACTACTCCTCCACTCGTGTTCCTGTTTCACACCTCATCCATTCTTTTCTTTCTTTCCTCATATTCCCTGGTTTCTTATGTGGATAAAGGAAATCAGGTCCACAGTTTTATACGTGTGCTTGCACTAAGGCAACAAAGGCTTCATCCTGAGTATGTGGAATAAAGTTCTCAAGTGGCCTGGTTTCTACTTCCCACAGCTGAACTTGAGCATGATCTCTCATAGAGGTGGAAGAAAGGCTGTCCAATCTCAAACAGTCCAATACCGCTCTTCAAATCAAAAGCTCAGATGGGTGTTAGCACACCCACCCCTTCTGGACCTTTCTAGGATACTCACTTCCTTCCCTGCCTTTCATTTTTGTGTGCATTCTGTTGTTTTGTCTTCCTTCTCAGGACACAAAACCGAAATCTACTTAGAGATAGTTGATGTCATGTCAGACATCATATCTTGACAATATTCTGAATAAGCAGAAATATTGGGTATTTGCAGTTTCATTAAGAAAATCACTGCAGGCTCCCATCTGGCTATAACAGGAAGCTATCCTGTCCTCTCTTTGTTCTTGGGTGTTCTTCACACTGGTACAGCTCATATTAATATTCCTTAATGAAAGCGGTCACTGAGAGGTTCTTCTAGGGTAGTTAAGACAGGTTAATGATTGTCCTGCCACAATATGTGAGCATTCTCTGATGAACGTGAAATGGATGGAAATGTAAGGCAATCGATGTTTTCCATTTTCTAGTGCATTCATTCATCCCATATCTCAATCTTCCAGTTGAACAGTCAATTCGCTGAAATTCTGAGGGTTTTCTTTCTTCATTTTCTTGCTCTCTGGCTCATGTTGTATAATGAAGTAATGAAAAATTGAGAGAGAAAATTAGTATAATGAACCACAAGCAAGTGAATCAGGGGCGAGGAGCATGCCGAGGGAACACACCGAAAGCTGGAAGGTTAGATGGAGTTGGAGAAAAATCAGGAGCTCAGGGTCTGTTTGAATCAAGGACATGAGCATTAGGCATCCAAGAAATAATTAGTTATCTGGTGAATTCAAGAATAGTTGCACAATGACCCCTATCTGTCATTCTTCTATGCCTGTAATGGCCAATCACAAAATCTTTGGTGATATTCAGTATTAGGCACTTGCTCACCCACAAATACCTAGAATCTCAAAAGGTCCAATACACCTCTTCAAATCAAAATCTTAGACAGGTGTTCACACACACACACACACACACACACACACACACACACACACACACACACCCTTTCTAGACATTTCTAGGCTCCCCACTTCCTTCCCTGCCTTTCCTTTTTGTGTGTGTCCTGTTATTTTGTCTTCCTCCTCAGGACACAAGACAGAAATCTACTTAGAGATAGTTGATGTCATGCCAGAGGTCACAGGTCAGGGTCAGCTGGTGATATGCTGACCTTGACTTGAACTATCCAGACACTGCTGTGGTCCAGCTAGCTTTCTTTTGCATCTGCTGACATCTCATTGGCCAAAGCAAAAAGCACTGCTGAGACTGGTGCTTAGACAAAGGACAGGACCCTGTGCTTGTAGTGTGCGGTTGGGAAGATCAGACTCTTGGCAAAGGTCTGGCCACAGGGACAGGTGGAGAACTGGTTCATTTGCAGCCAAGCATGATACCACATCTGGCAAAAGTCCAAGAGCAACTCTGCATCAGCATTTCTTGCAGCTGCAAGTCAGTGTCTCCTCTCTTGACTCTGGATTAGGCCTGAGAACATGGCCATTGTCTACAACTATGTGAGTACAGACAAACCAAGTGCCTGGAGGGTCTAAATGTCAATAGCAATGACAGCAGTATGTGGGCTGTGGGAGAAGCAACATATACATAAGGGTGATGTATATCTTGGTCTGTACTGTGCTCCTATAACAGAATGCTGGAGTCTGAAGAACTTCTATAGAACACAATTTATTTCCTCTTGGTTCAAAAGACTGGGAAGTCCAGTATGAAGGTGTTCACACCTAGCTATACTATCGCATTGTAGATAAAGACAGGATGTGAGAAGTCTTTAGAGAAAAGGGGGAGCAAACTCCCATTCATAATAAACCCATTCTTGAAACTATGAGATCATTAATCCATTTATGAGACAGAGGCTACACCTCTTAAAGGTTCACACTGTTGCCTTAGGGATTATGTCTACACAGCATGAGCCTAGGGGAAGACACTCTAATCGCAGTCTGGGGCTTTGCCTTTGCTTTCTAATTCAGGTTTGTGCCTCAGAGCCACAAAGACTCTTCCCTGCTAGTGCACTGAGCCATGTTTCCTTTGGGCACAGATAGAATCATATTGTGCTCAGCCATTCAGTCCTAAGAAGATAAATGACTGATACTGAAACAAATATGGTTTGCTACTTCCTTTCATAAATTAAAAAAATCTTTAAAATATTTGTAAAACATGGTACTGTGGGCTGTAGAGATAGCTTGGCAGTTGCTGATCTGGCAGAGGACCAGCATCTGCTTGACAACTCACAACTGTCTGTAAACCCAATTCCAGGCCATCCAGTGCCCTCTTTTGGCCACTAAGGGTCCCAAGCACATATGTGGTACACATGCATACATGCAGGCAAACACTCATAAACATAAAGATAAATAAATGTTTCTTAAATGGTACTAAA
Source organism: Acomys minous (assembly GCF_964271855.1). Taxonomy (NCBI): domain Eukaryota; kingdom Metazoa; phylum Chordata; class Mammalia; order Rodentia; family Muridae; genus Acomys; species Acomys minous. Next base: position 24,008,869 of record NC_140486.1, read on the forward strand.
ATAAAGCCTCTTTATTTCCTTTATTACATAACCTAGCACCATGCTATCAACATGAGAAAGCCAAATGTTTCTTCACCTCCTTTCTGGAGACTGTGATCCATCCAAGACAGCCTACAGCTAGGTGGCTTCTAGTTATGCTTTAAATGCCTGTAGACATCTGTCATCTTTTCCTTTCTCTGTAACATGTGTGGACTTTTAAAAACTAGTTTAAAATGTCTAATATGCTTATAATGAAATGCTATTTATCAAAAGAAATGTAATACTGATACATAGATGAATCTTGAAAGTACCTTATAGGTTGGCCAAGAGAGGTGACTTATGGGAAAGACCATTTGCTTTGAAAACAAGAAGATCCAAATTCATATCCTTAGTGGACATGTGGGCACTAAGCTGGGCATGCCTGTGCCTACCTAATAATATTTGGGGGTTAACATAGGCAGATAGATCTTAGAGTTTAATGGCTGAACAGCCCAGCAGATTTGGTAAGCTTTGGGCTCAGTGAAAAACCCTGTCTCAGAACACAAGGTGGAAGCTGGATGTAGTGACCCACATCATCAATCCCAGACCTCAGGAGGTAGAGATAGGTGGATCTCTTTGAGTTCCAGACCATCCAGGGACACATAGTGAAAACCTGTCTCAAAAACATCACAGATGAAGAATGACAGAGGCAGATATTCAATGTGCTCTTCTAGCCTCTGTGTGCACACACCTGTACAATACATCACACATACATACACATATACACATGCCCTCATACACCATACACAGACATGCATGCACACATATACATGCATCCCACATATGCATCACATACAGCACATATACTACATGTGCCATACACACACCACATGCTACATACACACATGCATGCTATTACACACACAAACATGCAACACAAACACACACAACACATACATACACAGCACACACAACACACTACATCCACATACACCATGCATACTATGCACATACCTCACATACACACAATCACACATCATATAAACATATGCACATATATACACCTCATATGTACTCAGGCACACACCTCCCTCTCTCATACACACACACACACACACACACACACACACACACACACACACAGTGCAGCGTTTTAGGAGGGAGCACCCTCACCCCATGAGTTACCCTTTACTTATGGCCTGTAAATAAAGCCCAGTAGACTCCCTGATTCCCCAGGGCGGGCTTCATGGACTCAGGCCTTGGTTTGTCTTTGGTGTCTTAGGAGGAGATGTAGATGTCGTCTATATCTTTCCCTGGGAAGGAATTTTAGAGGTTGAGGCTGCAGGGGGTAAAGACGTTTTTTCTTAATCAGTGCTCTTGTGCCTAGAAGAGGGAAACAGAAATGTGAAGACAGCGAGGAGTCATTGTCACATCTGGAACATGTGAGTGAGGCAAAGCTGGGCAGGAGGTGAGAGAAAACAGCCAACAGGAAAATCCTGCCAAGATCATCTGTAAGGATGGACAGGGAAGGCACCTGGCCTCGCTTGTGAGTGGAACAACACATGATTAGCCTGCTTGTGCCACACAGGATTCTAGGCTCTTGGGTGCAAAACAGTAAACAGAACTGGAAATAATCTTGCTGAGTCAGCCTCTCATCCTGGAGGAGAGAGTTAAGTCAGACCAAACAATAAACAAGAGACATGGTGTGTTCAGGAGTGATCATGTATGGTGGTTGGTTTGGTTTAAAACCATCAATTTGACATAATCCAGAGTCATCAAGGAAGAGATTTTCCTTGAGAGACTATCTAAATGCGGTTAGTAGGTGGACAGGTCCCATCTTAATTGTATCCGTTACTGTAGGAATCATGCTTTATGACATCACTCACTGGGCTTGGGACCTGGGTGTGGAAGAGTGGAGAAACCGACCTGGGAAGTAAGCATGCATTCATGCATTTCTCTCTGCTCTGGACCGTGGGGCTGTGATATGCCGAGCTCTTTTAACCTGCCACTCAGAACTCCAGGCTGTGACCTGCATCTGTGGGCAACAGTGAACCCTTTCTCCTCTAAGTGGCTTTTCGTCGGGGTCATCATTCACAGCAGTGCAAATGAAAGTAGGGCACTATCGGGAAGGAGAAGAGAAAGCAAAGGAAGAGTAGGGAATCGAAGGGTTAGAACAGGAAACTGAGCTTCCTGGGAAGGCCTCTCTGCAGTGATACAGACGGTGAGCTCCAGAGGGGCCTCCTGAGCTCCATACGGCTTTTCATTCAACGACCACGGCTATTGTGCCTGATGTGCACGCATGGCTGGGAAGTGGTTCTCTTTTGTGTTAGGTGGCGTTTTTATATTTCCATGGTGGATCTGGTAAGGATGGAGTCTCTCTTATTTGCATATTGATAGCCACTTGACCAGAGCTAAAGGACTTGACTCATTGGAGGCAAAGCCACTACCCCTGTTCCCAGCCAGCACCTTCCTAAAACCTCACTTTGGACATGCAGAGCTTTAGGTCTCTCGCGTCTTTTTCTTTTGCCTGAATCTGTTTTCCTGGCTGTGATGGGGGGAGGGAGAGAAGTCAAGATGAAGGCTCTGCTTCCAGAGGCATGTATAATGTAAACGGCCTCAGCTGGAGGATGGATGGGCTGGGCAGACCGCTTGTCCGTTAGTAGTTCCAAGTCCACTTTCCAGGTTTACATTCTCGATTCATAAAGGTTTAAAAAACTATGGATTTTCATTTTGCTTGCTGTACCTGTAACCTTCCCAAGCACCCTCTAGGTGTGGGGTGTCAGCGGCTCACAGCTGGGCCCAAGGAGGAAAATATAGCACCTCTGCAGGCGAGATGGGTGCTTGGGGAGAAGGGACATTAAACCGATCAGCCAGCGCAAATCAATCAGGCTTGCCTCCCAGAGACATTGGCTGCAGCGGCTCCGTCAGTCCTTTCATGTGTTAGGGTATATGCTGTGTAGAGGGGAAATGAGGAGTGGAAATGTCTAGAAAGGGCCAGAGCTTCCAGCGCTTGACTGGGCCAGAGGAAGCCAGACTCATTGTCACTCATTGTCAAAGCAGCAAGTCTATAGAGATGTGAGTTCTTCATTTTTCGTTGCCTAGCACCAAATCCATGGGATGCAGTAGTACTCAGCCCTTCACCCTCATAGAAGAGTCTCCTGAGAATGGCCACAGCATAGTGTGGATGACAGGAACTGGGGAGTTCTTCCATTTCATCTTACATCCTCTCCAACTGATCTGTTCATAAGCCACTCCTGTCCCTGTACACATCTGTCCTGCCTGGTACACCTTCTGTCCCCTATAGGTACACACACTTGCATTGACACTGGCCTTTTTGGGGGCTATAAAGAGGGACTGATCCATCCCCACCACCTCTTTCAGCTACATGGGGCTCAGGAAGTCATAAGGCTGCTATGACAACGGTTCAGATAGAAACACTTGCTCGTACACAAACGGGCAAAGGTGTGGTGGAGGCAGGAGGGACACCCCCCTGCCCATCTCTTGAAGTCCTTCTGCCCGGTTTCCAACAGCATGTACACACAGGCTGACATGAGTAGCACTAAATGTTTCAACACATAAACAATTTTGGAGGAGCAGAGAGCAGGCTAGAATAACGATTTATAGAATTTCAGACACTGTGATTTCTTAAGTGTACTTCATGGCAGGGCTATCACAGACACAAAGACGGAGGCCCACCATTGAGCCTTTCAGGAGGAAGAAAGGGAGGTTAAGAGCCCTTTATGTTTCCTTTCTGGAGCACTTGGAAGGCTTGTTCAAGTACACACACACACACACACACACACACACACACACACACACACACACACACACGCACACACACACCTGATGCTGATCCCATACCTTCCACACTTGACCAAAGAATGACCAGAGACGGCCTCTCAAGACATTCTCAGAATTGGTTTCAGCTCCAGCACCTTCTAAGAGGTGTCTGCCCCAGCCGGCTGCTCCCAGAACTTGGCAAGCTAAAGGTGGAGAGGGTCCCTGTTTAGGGCGTCTCTCCCTCTGCAGAGGCCCTGGACCAGAAACTCAGTGGCACTAGTCCTGCAAAGCCAGTCTTCTATGGGTCTAAACCAGGATCTCACTTCTGGGCACAGTGTTGGTGGGCAGCCGGTGAAGGTGCCTATAGATAAGCTGTTTCACGTTCATGGTCCACATGCCTGTCAAAGGTGGGGAAGTGCAGACGAACAATTTTAAAGACCTCAAGGAACAAATCCCTAGCCTTCCCACAGATATGCCATGGGAAACCAACCACTATACACCCATTGGTCCACCCTGAATATTTCCAGTACTGAAGGTGGAATAAGGCAAGCTCAGGGTAGCCCAGGTAGCCTGAAAGGTGAATGACAGACCAGATAGTGTTGCAAGGAGCCACAGATCCAGGACGACCCCAGTGTGGGGTACCCCAACCGCACCGCCTTTACACTTGCAGGGTCTGTATCTCCAGAGGGGCCACCCTTTGTGTGGGTGATAAACTTCCACTGAAAGAGCAAGAGGACAATTGAGTGAGGACAGCCATTGGCACGCCTCCCACCCCCCACCCCCCGGGGGACTAGATTACGCCTTGGTATTAGAGAGGCAGTGAGAATGAGGGGGCAAGAACGGAATGGCAGCTGCCCAGAATCATCAGTGAGAGCTTCCGTGTTTGGGGAACAATTAATTATCCAAAGCTCCCGATTTGAAAAGGGAATGTTTAATCTCCTGTTTCCCCCAGGGTCTTAGCCCTTTGACCCTGCTTCTTGACCTTTGCTTCTTCCACCTTGCCTTATTCCCTGGAGGTCTGGAGCAGTTTTATCTAGTAAACACGGCTCAAGTTGGAGAGGTTAAAGACTAGACTCTACAGTGGCACCTTTGGACAAAAGCACACGTTCTCCCCCCCACCCCCACCCCCCCACGCAAGGGCCATGTGTCAGGCTGAGAAGCGGCCAGCCATTGGAGGTCAAACCTCCTCGTCAGAGTCTATCCCAGTTCCCTAAAGAAATGTTATTGGTGCATGATGGGAAGAACGGCTGGGCCATCAGTCAGGTGCTCCCGTCTTTGTTCTTGTCCCTTTATGCAGAGAGCCGGCTGGCGACACACCTTGCAGTGGGCACAGATGCAGCAGATGCAATAAGAGGGTTCCCAGAGAAAGAGCAAGTGAGAACCCAGGCCTTGGGCTGTGGGGGCCACGGTTGTCTCTAAGCAGTTAGATACCTAACGGGGACGGTGGGACGACGGAAGAACAAAGCTCTGTTTAAAGTCTCAGTCTTGCTTCTGATTGGCCTTTTGGCTTCTGGCAAATGACTTAACTTCTCGGCCTCAGCTTCCTCATCTGCAAAAGAAAAAAAGAACAATGCTGTTGTTCTTGCAGAAGACCCGGGTTCATTCCCAGAACACACGGTGCCTGGCATCCATGCCTAACCCCAGTTCCATAGCAGCCAGCTCCCTCTTCTGACCTCTGTGGGAACTGTACATGAAGGTGGTACACACACACACACACACACACACACACACACACACACACATACACACACACCACACACACAAAAACACACATGAAATAACCAAATATACAAAGGGAAAAAAAGAAGCAAGGAAGAGATCCCTCATAGGGGACTACTGCGAAAATTAAATTAGTTCATTAGCGAGAACTGTTGGGCCAATGGGAGATCTTCGTAATGGCTTCCTAGCTTGCTTATTTCTATTCTCGTTAGAGTTTTTCTTCCTCTGTACAGCTGCCTTCTTTTTTGCAAACTCCACATACCTTGCCTCTCTGGGGTGCTACTCCAGGACATGCAGCCAGTGTAGGTATTTTTGGTTGTTGAAACTCGCTATTGGTTGCTATTGGTATCTTCTGGGTCTGGGAGGGTCAAGGCATAGCACAACTCCCCACCACTCCTTATGACAAAGACATACAGCCATTACTATCAACACTGGAGCTTGCCTGCCTCTCTCTGTCTCCTGGCCTGTGAGAATGTAGCTGCTACCCAACCTGAGGTGCCAAGGCTCAGGGGGTGGGGCTCACTCTGAGGATATTTTCATTCTTCCACATTTCCCTCAAGAATTCCCAAGGAGGAAAAAAAAAACCAAACCAAGCCTTCGACACAAATTATGTATCCTGAGACACCAGCTACAATATGCATTCATGTAAATCAATGAACAAAAACCAATTGCTGCGGCACCAATTGCTAAACAAAGCCGTGGAACTAATGTCTGTAATTTGAGGTGTTCACGGAAGTGATAAGAATCTCCTGCGAACTGAGTCCTCCTCTGTCTCAGGGTGACACGTCCAGTCTTTCAGCTGTCACTTAGCCCTGGCATATGTGAGGAGAGGAATTCTGTACCACTGGTCATTCTGGTCCCCTCTGGGGTTAACCCGTGCTGAGCATCCATCCTCTGACAGAGAGGGGTCCTTTCTGCTTAGGCCCTGGTTGCCTTGGTTACAGTGGGAGAGTAACCATTAAAGAGGCTGGGGTGAGGGTAGAGAAGAAGAGAAGGCTGGAGGCGAGTTTGCCCTTGAAATTCCTAGAGCCTCTATAATTCTTTCATGAAAACGGAGATTCAGCAAAACTTAACTTCTTGGAGGCTCCTTTTGGCTCCTTCTACAGGGATTGCTTGATTTGCAGCTGATTTCTGAATTATTCTTGTAGAGGTTGGCATTTGGCATTAACAGCATGCCCAGCATCAAATCAAATCTTGATGTTAGATTAATTTCAAAATTATACATGGGAGAAGTGCTAAACAGATAAGCACCCAATGCATCATCGTAGTGCACCTGCCTTTCTGAGTGATGACCACGATGAAAGTTGACCAACCCCAGCCATGTTGACTCCATCACCAGAGGAGAAAGGAGCTCCATTTTCACCTTGGAGTTGAGTGCAAAGTTTATGACAGAATTCATTTTTTTAAACTTCAAAAGTAGTAAAAATAATTATTTTGAACACCTTTTGTCTTTCTGGGAGGTGGCTCATGAAGATCACAGACTGGCAGTTTTGCCTTCTCTGTTAGTGTGTTATAGTACAGGCTCAATGCCTGTGAGGTCTGACAGGACCCTGCCAAAGGACTGATGAAACAGGATTCCTTCCTGGAAGTAAGGCAACCTAGTTTCCATCCTCAGCTTTATAAAGGTCTCTGGCATATACTTTGTCCATATTCACATTGTAATAGCCAGTGCTCTAAGTAACACCAAATAAATGCTAAGCAGACCTTAAGGGCATAGAACAAGCACAACTTGCTAGACTTTTTTTTTTTTAACACTTGGACCACTGTAAGGCCCAGTACTGTGGGTAGGTTTATCTTTAGAAAGGATTGCATCAGCTCTCTATGCAGGAATGTCCCCCACAAGCTACTGGCAGCTAGTAATGGTCCTCACATCAAGCAGAGTTAAATAGGTGACACCTACAGAGCCTTCAGCAAGTCACTCCATGGCTCTTTACTCTTTGCTGGATTATGGCCAGTTGTCAACTGAGGTACAAGTGGTCCCTGAGATGTAAGGACTGAAGAAGTTCCCAAGGTCCTTTCTGCTTAAGGTCAGCATTATGAGCTTCGGTCCAGCCCACCTGACAGCAAAGAGAGCTGAACGATAGGTCTGAATTCTTCTGCATCCGCTAGTAGCCTAAGGGTCCATCCCATGCTACCTGTTAGGAAAAGTATAATTGTCTTACTGGTCAATAGTCATGAGCTAAATAGAACTCAGGGCAATTTAGTGGATGTTAGCTAACATCAGCTCCCTTGTTCAAGGGATGTCTAAGCTTCTCTCTAATCTGAGGCCCTGCTATTTCAGGACCCAGTCTGTTGAACCCAAGATATTGGTGACTTCCTCAAACATTTCTGTCACTCAAGGCAGGGAAATATTTATCTATATGAGTCTGCCATAGTGTGCAACCTAGTGTTTTTCCAAGCTCAATAGATATCTGCTGATTGATCCATTGGTCAGATCCTAGGTCTCGTGACTCACGGCACCTTGCCCTTTGAATTTCAGAAAGGTCAATCAATCAACTGAAACATTTTCTATAGTGGCCACAATGCTACTGCACAGATTAGCAAGTTTCTATGAACAAAAAAGCAACCTTATCTCAATCCAACAAGCATATAAAAATTGCATTCATACACAAGGCACATACATGCATGAATACAATGCACATACACACACTTGAATGCACAAACATGAATAGTCATGCACATAGGCCCATACTCACGAACACGTACACTCATACATATGATATGCATCTCACACGCTTAAAAGGATGTGGCAGCTCAGCCAGGACCCTCATTTCTAAAAGACCCCTCATGAGATGTGTTCTTTAGAAGCTCACTGCAGGTATTTTTTTTTCTGGTAAACTGAGGTCAAATATTTATAGAAAAAAATGACCCAACCAGATCACCTGACCTGTAAGGTAGCCCCAGGAACTGTATCTGTCTGTGCATTCCAACCAGAAACCGATATTTCAGCACAAGTAACTATATGCAAATGTACCATAAGAGGCAGCCAGACTTTTGGGAAGATGGGCATCAGAAGGCATCTGCTTACGTAGTGGAGGTGGGGTAATGAGGGTCCTAGGACCCTGGCTCTCCCCCATACAGCTCAGAGCCTGACTCTATACTTCCCCCTATATATTCCTATGGCATGTACTTCCGCAGGGGAGTGCATGAGGCCAATGGCACCCATCAAGGTCCCCAGCGCTGTCTGGAGAGGAGCTGTGTTCTATTTAGAACCACTGGGATTCATTGCTTCATAGCCAAGTGCGACCTTATCAAAGACGCTGCCTCCTGGATTGGAGCTGCGGGTTTTGTTCTTTGCCTTCCCCCGCCCTGCCCTCCCTCTATGGGTGTCTCTGGCCCCACAACCCCAAGTCCGAGCAGAGACCTGCTACTCCTTTCTGACATTAATGGCTCTAAGAATATTTCATTTTATTATATCGCCATCAGTCCCAGTATTTTACATTTGCCTCTGACAAACTAGGAGCCGTGCAATCATCGGTTAGGAAACAAAGCTTCACCAGGAGCTCTCAAATTTTTTTCCTTTCAGTTTTAGCAGGCTAGTAAAAATCAATAATGCCGTGTTCCCATCTGTAGACCACCTGACATCTCATAAATGGGCAATGGTGCCTGTGCTGGCTGCCGAGGCTCCTGTGAGAGACAGGGCCAATCTGGCCGAGTGCTAAGTCCTGCATTCTTTTTCTGCTAATTTAAAAACCTTTCTAACCCCTGGGACAGTCTCGAGGGTTCCTTTTGAGGAAAGTTGGGTCTTCCTGGACAGAGTTTAGCATGGCCAAATTGAGGCAGGAAAATGGCAGAGGTGGGTAAGGGAAATGTTATTTGAGTTCAGAAACGATCAAACCTTTTGTTCCCTCAAAGGATTCATTAAATGGTATAAGGCTGGGATGGTGATTTGGAGGGCATTAGTCCAGGGCAATTAGACATGAGCGCCAAGATTTCAGAAGCTGTCACTTGGTCCAGGCTCGTGCCAGAGGATTTGGGCCTCAAGTCTCAAACATCTGAGGCTCACAGTTGAAGGAAAGGTAAAACCATCCTGGGGAGCCAACATGCCCCTGCCTCATGGGACTCTTTAGAGCTGCCCAAAGACACCAAAACATACCAGGCTGGGACAGCTCTGGACACAGACTGGCCTTGCAGCAGCCCAGGCATAGGAAGCAAGTGTGACTTTCAAACAATGGAGCCAAAAACCTTGGAGCCACAGGAGCCACAAGACACAAGAAAGGCAGGCTCTAAGAACAAGAGCCAAATGCAGGCGGGAGGGGGCGGGGGCTCAGAAACTGCCACTCCCTTCACCCCACCCAGAGACCTTTTCAAAGCCACAGACAGAACCATATTGTCATTCCCAGGCCAAGTTTAACTTCTAAAGAAATCTTTTCAAGATGTTCAAAGCCAGGCGAATGCAGTTTGGCTCTAAGCGCTACCATCTGCGGCTGCATGCAGACCAGTAATCCTGGCTGGGACAGAGGCCCTGCAGCAAGCCGCCTGCTGTGCCCACTGGAGAATGCACACAGGCAGCAAGAGACAAAGGGCCATGCTCCTGGGCAATGACACGGGAGTGCTGGGGCAGGAGGGGGAAGAGGGCGGTGCGGGGGAGTGGGGGCTGCTGGACCGAGCCCAGGCTGCTGCTAATGCAGTCAGCTGTGTGGACAGGGGAGGGAGGGGGCATGCCTGAGCCAGGGCTCAATAGAGGTCCTCAGAATGTGTGACCTCATCCCATGGTCACAGGGAGCAGGAATGGCCCCTCAGTCTGCCAGAGAGGCCTGGAAGTCCTTGATCCTGAGAATGCCAGGTACCAATAGCAGAAACACATCTGAATGTCAGCCTACCTTCCTTGCCTGCTCCCTTTTCCTTTTGTGATTTTGTTTCCTTGCTCTAGAAAATGCCATCACGAGTTAGCAAGCAACTTATTGCTTGTTGATCATGTGCCATCAGGCCACCAGAAGCCCTCACATGTCCAGTGCTGTGCCAATTCAAGACAGACAAGGAACACACCCCTACTGCCTGATGTGGACTAGCAATTCCTCAAAGGAAAAGAAACAGGTATCCAAATATGGGAGTAGGAGAGGGGAGGGCCCAGGGTGAGCTCAGGGAGCCACAGGTACTCCCTTCCCTCCCTAGGGGCGCTGTGGTGCAGGTTAGCTTCTCCGTGGGCTGGCCAGAGCCTTCCAGGGTTCCATGTCTACATTTTTACTTACAGAGGCATCTTGAGCAGTATCCCAATAAAGGCATCGTCTGCCTGGCTTTCTAACCTCACTGCCGTGAGTGCTCCTCCCTCCCTCTTGTTCTCCTGTGTCTTCCCTCTTGTGGGAAGCAGCGCTGATTTAATCGCCACCTCTTATTATATCCTAGGCTCACACATGGGCTTTATCTCCCTACACATTGGACAGTTATACTGTTTTTTTGTTTTTTTGTTTGTTTTTTTTATTACCAAGAGTCATTATCATTTCAGAAAGGAACTACACAGCACTTGGCTATTTAAGTCACCAAGACAACAGCTTTCCCTTTGTCCACATTTATATGGTGATGCTCATTTGACCATAGCTGATGGCTCAGGAGTTAGGTGCTTAATGCTCGGGCAGAGGACCTGATTTGGTTCCCAGCAGCTAGACAGAATGGTCCACAACCCTAGTTATTCCAGCCTCAGAAGATCTGATGTCAGCTTCAGGGCATTTGGTGCTACTTTCTGGCCTCTACAGACACATACTCATAATTAAAAAATAAAACACATCTTTGAACACATCTTTGTTCCTTCCCCCTTTTTCCTTATTGAACTACTTTTTAGAGATCTATTATTTCTATTATATTTATTGCTGTGTATATAGGCAGGTTAAATTATCTTTGGATGCATTATTAAGATAACAAAGACACCATTATAAAGTGTTTGTCATGTGAGGAGACTAGGGTTGATAACGCTGAAAACTCCCTGAGGAAGTGGACCTGTAGACTGGTCCTGAGCCATGGGTGAGCTGGATCGTAGTAAGTATTACACTGGTAAATATTACATTGCTTTTCCCCTCCATGGAATAGAGAATCTGAACAAGATGACTCCAGAGACATTTATGCCTCTGCTAGCTTGAGGCTTAATTTATAGGAATATTACCCACTTTCAATTGTCTGGGCTTCCACCAAGGCACTTCCTCTGTTATGGAAAACCACTCAGGATGGGCAGGTGGTGAGAGCATGCTGAGTTATAGTCTACTCTCAAATCACAGACTAGTGGCTGTCATTGCCACCCACCTGTCCACATGGCTGATGCCTGTAGAACTATGGTGTTGGTGTCAGTCCCATGCTGGGCTCCCGGGAGCTAATTCACTGTGTCATGAACCCAGGGCTGCAACTGCCTTTGGGCATTGCCCCATCCCTGTCTCCGTCCCTCCAGCTAACTGTCCACGCCCCTGCTCCAGGCATGTGCTTTCTGGGGAGGCGGGGCACGGTGTTTAGAGGCCATTGCCCTTAATTCTCCCTCAGCCTGGTGTGTGTGTGTGTGTGTGTGTGTGTGTGTGTGTGTGTATTATTGTCCCTTGGGTCACTAAATTACAGTTTGTAGGTTATATTCGTGGGGGAAAAGAATGAAGTTCAGACACATGTCATTACCTGAATGGACTGTAAAGGTTCTAGGTCTATGGAAGCATCTAGAATAGGCAGGTCTAAGGAGATTGGTAATTACCATGGGCTGGGGTAGAAAGAGAGTAAATTAAGAGAGGCTGTTAATGGCTGTAGGTTTGATGGGTAGAAATGTTGTGGAGCTAAATAGTGACAAAGACATGCACAAAGCTCTGGGTTCTATTCTTTGCAATGCCAAAAGAAAAAAAAAGGGTAAATGCAAATAGTATGAACTCCATGTTTCCCATATTCCTCAGCATCCCCTTCTGGGCATCCTTAAGTTGTGTCATCTGTTTCTGGTACCCCTCTTCCGGCCATGCCTAAATCCTGTCATCTATTAGTGGCACCTCCTCTCTCTAGGGTCTTGGGAGTGGCATAGTCAGGTCTTAGGTCATGTCTGTCTGTCCTCACTCTCTCCCAAGATGTCTTTAGTCAGCCATGCAGGTCTGACAACTCCTCTCTTACCTCCTCTGCCTCACTTGCACACCTGTGGCAAGTCTTGGCTCCCAGGGCAGCACCACTCTGCCCAGTCAACATCTCCCAACCCATCCCTTCTTTTGGCCCAGTTTTGCCACACAAGATAGAAAGAATTGGCAAAATAAAAGTGGCAGTCTTCAGAGGTCTGACTCATTCCCCTTTAAGTTTTATGTAACTACAAAGTTTAGGCAGAGTTGATGTGCACATTTGGTACAAAGAAGGTAGAATTCTATTTTTTAAAAATTTATTCTTCCCTCATACAATACATCCTGAGCACAGTTTTGCCTCCTCCACTCCTCCCAGCTCCTCCCTAACCTCCCTCCTCCACTTCCCTTCAGAAGAGAGCAAGCCTCCCAGGGATGTCAGCCAAACATGGCATAACAAGTTACAATAAGACCAGGCATAAGCCCTCATCTCAAGACTGGATGAGGCAGCCCAATAGGAGGAAAAGGGTCTCAAGAGCAGGCAATTCCTTAGAGACAAAGAAAACATTGCCTTTCTGCTACAACAGAGACTCTGCCAGGAGAAAGTTGGGGGACTTGCTAAGAATCCCACAAGGATGTAGCTCAGTTAGTAGCATGCACAAGCCCTGGGTTCACAGAAGCATGCCTGTAACGGTGGCATTGAGAGGTGAAAATAGGAGGACAGGCATCTTTGAGTACACACTGAGTTTCAGGACAGTCTGAGCTTCAGCAGACCTTGACTCAAAAACAAACAAGGAAACAAATTCACCCAACCTCAGATTCTCCCGTGAAAAAAGTCAAGAGAAGGTACCTGCGCATCCCAGCACTACTGTAAGCAACACTCGTGGGCTCAAGGGAGAAATATCAGGTGCTACTAGCTTCCCTCTGAGCCATTCTCTGGCTTGGACATTAGTGGTAGAAAAACAAAACAAAACAAAACAAACAACAACAAAACAAAACAAGTCCCAAGGAAGAAATTTTGAAATACAACAAAACATTCAGGACAGCAAAGGGTCCCTTTGGGCAATGTAAAAGGAAGAATGCCTGAAGCCAGTAGTCCCTGGTGACTGAGTGCCTCCTGTATTAAGTGTGACACTCGCCTTGGTTCTAAAACATCACCCCGCTCGCTCGCTCACAACCATCCTGAGAGGGAGGACCATGTTGTGATCCCCCGTTTTGTAGGTAAGTCAAGAAAGCCTCACTAAAAGAGGAGGCATCTTTTTTGAGGTTCCCTAAACCATCTGACTGAGCCCCCAGATTCTCATTGTGCTCTTACCTTGGGGGTGAAGATCATAGGAGAAAACACACCCCCCACCACCACGTGATAAGGGAGAAGCAAACACAGTCAGAGGGGAAGGAGCTATGAGACAGTAGGAGGTCTCTGAGGAACTGGGAAACTTGAAGACCTGTGTCAGCGAGGGAACAGTCTAGTACAGTAGTTCTCAACCCGTGGGCCGCGACCCCTTTTGGGGGGGGGTTAAACGACCCTTTCACAGGGGTCAAATATCAGATATCCTGCATGTCAGATATTTACATTACAATTAATAATTTATAGTTATGGAGGAGCAAAGAAAATAATTTTATGCTTGGGGGTCACCACAACATGAGGAGCTGTATTAAAGGGTCACAGACGTAGGAAGGTTAAGGACCACTGTTCTAGTAGGACCCTGGGTTCCATCACGGAAGCTGCATTGATAAACAGTACATGGCCAAGCAGAGTGGGGTTCTTGGTGGTGTGCCACAGGACTCTGCTCTCAGGCCCTACTAGTCCTAGACTTTTCATCAGAGAGTGACTTGAATGAGCACACGAGAAAGTGGGTACAGCAGAAACCACACCTGCTTTAAAGATGGACAAAAGACCTCACTAGACTTTTCTTCCATGCAGAGACCAGAAAAACTTAGGTGATTCCTTTTAAAGAAGCCTTGCCAGAGGCCCCAGGACCCTACAGAGTCTCGTGGACCTTTACAAGGCACAGATGGCTCTCAATGGGGCTGAAAGGTGGGGATTCTGCATGCATTTGGGGCTTGGGGGAAGTTTAGGGCTTCCTGACAAGTCTCCAGAATGGTTTAAAACAAAAGTCTGCAGCCCTGCTGGGCAAAGGCATTATCCCCTGTAAAGTCGGTTTTGCAAGGCGTAGACAGTAGGATACACAGGGGGACCACTAGCTTTTATCTGGGGATCTCAGATTCGGGTACTTTACCTTGTAGTCTCCTAGGAAGAACTGTGATTCTTAAATGCCCAGTGCCCGCCTTGCAGCTCTGTTTCTGCAGAATTAAGACATTCAGTGCAGCCAGCATAAGGTCCTGGATCCTGGGAAAGACACTGGCCAGGAAGTGCACAGCAACTGGTATTCTACCTACTATGAAAGATGTGGGTTATTTCCACACAGCACTCATGTGTTTCTTGGGGGAAACCGGATGGTTAAGCTGGGGTCAATTTGTTCCTGTGATGCATTTCCTGGGCCACTTCAGACACCCCAAATTGTGGTGACAGAGCAACCTCACAGGATTAAAAGGGGGAAACTGCTGGTTCAAAAACAGATTCGCTGTCCCTCTGAGCGGGACCCTCTGGGAAGGTGCTTCCTACAGGCTTCTATGGATTTGTGCATACTCCAGTGTGAGACCGTTCTCCCATGACAGCCCTACTGCAGAGGTCAAAGGGCATGAAGGGATCGATTGTATTGACTTCTAGAGCTGAGGGAGTCCAGAGGCCCCAGGCCATCTCACAAGGCCCAAGGCAGCACATTGAATGTTCTCAAGGAGTCCAGGGGCTCCAGGTCAGCACAAAGGGACCAGTGCAACACAGTGAATGTACCCCCTTTTCTTCCTTTCCTGCCCAATCTCCTCTGTCCCTTGACTTGCAGTGAACAGACTGGATAAAACCCCTGTTCTCAAGGGGTTACAGTTTCAATGACAATACCTGAAATTCAAATAATTCTTGGCTATATATATATATATATATATATATATATATATATATATATATATATATATATATATATATACCCATATCACAGCTTGGCTGGCTATGGTTTTATACCCATTTTACAGACAAAGGAAGAAAACAGACCACTGGTGGTAGTGATTTCTTTCCTGTAAGCCTGAAGAGACTTGCTGGGCCTCAGAACAGGGTTTCTCAAATCTGGTACTACCCCCGTACCCCCCAGAGTATACTAGCAATGCCTAGAGCTCACAGGGGGTCACCTAAGACCATCGGAAAACACAGATACTTACATTATGATTCATAACACCAGCAAAACTACAGTTATAAAGTAGCAGTGAACATAATTCTATGTTTTGTGGTCACCACAGCTTGAGGAACTGAATTGATGAGTTAGAGCATTAGGAAGATTAAGAAGCACTTTTAGCTGTCACAGTAGATAGAAGCTGGGAACACAACTGAACGTCCTATACAATGCACCACAGGGAATTGTCTAAACAACATGCCAGCAGGACCATGGTTATAAACGGAGGCAGGGAAGGGACAAATCCTGGAGGGGCCGCCAGAGGCAGGCATGTGATATGTTAGCCTGAGCATTTCTAAACACGATGAAGTAAATAAAGTGGGTAATAAAGCAAGCAGTAAGTGCCCGTACTCACAGCACTCAAAAATTAAATATAGATAACTTTTTTTTTTAATGGAAAGAAAACTACAGCAAAATAATGTTGAAAATTATTTGGGTTTTTGTTTGTTTGTTTGTTGTTTGGTTTTGGTTGGTATGTTTGGATTTTACAAGAGCCAACTTCATTTTTATCAAAACCATCAACCGAAATGCTTCTCTACAAGCCAGGGCTGTTTAAACTTCTTCCTCTTGTAACACATTTGGCCAGAATTCAGTCAAAGATGCTGAACCCCTGGGGGTGATGGAGATTAAAGCACCTAGAGTCTAGTTTGGCCTCATGCTGCTAGGGAGCTGGTCAGTCTTGTTTCTTCTTCAGGCTGAGCAGTGGGGCGGTCCGGCCAGGATCTACCACGCCCGAGGGGCAGCTACAGCTTCTAAGCAGGGCAGGGGCCAGGAGAGAACCTGTGGGTCCCTACAGGGTAAATGCAGTTAGCGTCTCTGCTGGCTCATCAGCCTTGTACAAGTCTCACCCAATTACACCATATGTGTGTGTGTGTGTGTGTGTGTGTGTGTGTGTGTGTGTGTGTGCTTGTTTGTTTCTATATCTTTATTTCTATATCTAGACATTTACTTCTATATCTCAAGACCCCATTCTCTGTGTGCTTGCGTGTGTGTATACATATTTATACTCCCCCTGAGTTGAACAGACCTCTGCTATTCTTCACTGACCACTGAGAATCCCTTTAAATTCTGACTGAGAAATAAGCACAGTGGGAGGGAACCTACTAGTTAAGGTGTGTGTGTGTGTGTTATGTGTATGTGCTATGTGTGTGTGGCATGTGTGGTGTGTGTCTGTGGTGTGTGTGTGTGTGGTGTATATGTATGGTGTGTGATGTGTGTGGATTCAAGATATGTGTGTCTCTGTGTACGCCCTGTTTCTACACAGACTTCATGCTGAAGAGGGAAGAGGAGAGGAAAGAGTCAACAACAGTAACAGAATGCAAAGCTGCAAACCCGGCCCTGGGAAGCCAGCATCCTCTTCCCCCACAAACCAGCTGCAATTTCAATCAATTCAATCAATGGGCAATGTTTGCTGGTCATAAAAATAGCCCAGAGGTTGCTGGTCAGCGGCTCTAAGATGGATGACCAGTGGCCCTGGAGGTCCCAAAGGTCAAAGATGACTATCACCTTAAAATGTAATCTGCACTGGCCCCTGGCCCAAAGCCTGGTGGGTGGGATGGACATTGATGGCCATCAGCTGCCAGCCCCCAAACCCAGCTGCCCTCAGCTCAAAGCTGTTAGACCTTAAGACTCTCATGGTCTATCTGCCCGTACTCCCCCTCCCCCCCCCCCCCCCCCGCTTGGTGCCACTGCCCACCAGGCACACTTTCCTTACCCACAGCTAGCAACATGCTGTCCCACAGGGACTGCAAAAGAACTAAAGGTTATTTCTCTCATAACCCCTTTACCTGTTCTCTAACAAGCCTTCCCTTCTTCCCCTTGAAGGGACAGCGACAGGTATTCAGGGCCACCCACCTTCATTGGCGGTGAGGAGCTATGATGGCAAGCCAGTCCTTTGTTCTCCCGTCATGTGACAAATGAATAGGAGACCTTCAGTCCCCTCCTCTCCATCCTTTCTGGCTGTGGGATCTCTCCATTCATTTGGCCCTCCCCCTTCACGCACCTTTTAGAATTCCGTCTGGCTTTTTGCACTCCAGACAAGCAATCTCATGCTCTCCAGCCCTTGCTAACTCAAGAGGGCCTCAGCATGCTGCTCTCCCGCAACATTTCACTTCCCCGTTCTGTTCCCTGTCTGGTGAATGCCATGTTTCTCATCCTTGTTCCAGGCATTTGGTTCTATGGAGGTTCCCTCTGGCAGACTGCACTAGAAGGTGAGACACCCGAGAAACTCCCTGAGCTATGCAGGATGTGCCTGAGCTACAAACAGCTGCACCCAATCACACATGGCTGCACCACTCACTGGTGCTGTTTCCCTGACTGGAGGCTGGCACTGGCGCAGGCATGCTGAGTCCTCTAGCAGAGCTGGCCTCCTGGAAATCCACTTCCTCTCACAAATCATCGCAGTTTGGCTATTTAATGATCGACATGTCACACGAAGATGCAGTATTTCCCAAAAGTCAGGAAGCAAATAAATTATTACAGTTTAAAAATGAATCTATTTATTGATCTTCTTTTACACTATTAATGCTAATTGTTTTTCATGGTGCATGCATTTGTGATTCATCAAAATGAATTCTTAACGAATTTCCAAACACAAAAATTATAGCAGGATAACAGTCGAGCCAAGTCATCCCTCCATTTTTCAAAGACTTTGCTCTGAAAGGCCCAGGAATAGAATATGAATCACATACACCTGTCTCTAAGATTTGAGAAATGGCTGTGAGCATCAGTAGATAAGTAGGTGGACATTACAGCCACATAGTGCCAACTGTACGTCAAGCCTTTCTCAGGCTTGTTCACTAATGCTGCTTCATTGACTGCTCACAAGATCATCCAAGGTCCATGGTGTCATTCTCACTTTAATAAGAAATGAAGATACAAAGAGAGTCACACAACTCTCAAATGGCAGAGCCAGGAAGCGGGTCAGTTCCTCTTGGCTCTCTATAGATACCCCTTCCACTTGGCCACTGTGCATGTGGAGATGATGCCAGCTGGCTGAAGCAGGCTGTCCATCTGGCCCTCTCAGAGTTGACCTTGGGTCTTCATGTTCACTGTGCATGTAGAGATGATGCCAGTTAGCTGAAGCAGGCTATCCATCTGGCCCTCTCAGAGCTGGCCTTGGTCTTCCTGTCAGATGGCTCTAGGTCCACAGCCAGATATGGAAAATTCTCCCATCTTGCATTGGTTTGTTCCTTTGTATCAATTAAATATGACAGAAGTCACTATGCTGCCCTCTTGCTTGTTTTGGTGGAGGGCACTTCTTTGCCCTTTCTACTTCCTCTTTAATGAGATTTTAGCTAAGTGGTTCTAGCCACTTCCCAGCATCCCTTGAGTTGGCTGTTGCCATGTGATTAACAGGTTGCAAGTTGATTTGATACAAGCCAAATAGAGGTTTTTCAATCTTCTTTCTATGCATCTTCTTGCTGTCTGGAATTCATGATGGTGGCGTGGAAGTAGGCATGTCAGACCATATGAAACTTTTTGATAGAGACATAGACACAATATTTTAAAAAATTAAAATGCTTGATGTGTTGGTATCAAACTGTAACTCCAACACTTGAGAGATAAGGACAGGGTAGAGATAGAGGCATCCTCAGTTACACAGCAATTCTGAGGTTCTGTCTTAACCTCAATCCACCCTCTTTCCCCAAGAAACAGGAAAGAAAATAGATGATTAAGGGAATAGGGCCATTGAGATGGCTCAATTGGGCAAAAATATTTGCTGCTATGTCTCATAACCTGAGTTCAATCCCCAGGTCCCACATGGAGACAACCAACTTCTGAAAGTTTTTCTTCTGGCCTCACACAAATGATATAGCAGAAAGAGAGAGAGAGAGACAGAGAGACAGAGAGAGGAGAGAGAGGGGGGGATTGAATCAAAATAATACCCTTAATGTCAATGTACAGGATGGTAGCGGGGACATTATAGCCCTGAACTGCCTGTGGAAGAGAATTAAATCCATACCATGTAGCTGTGCAGGATGGCACAGGCCTGTAATTCTAGCACTCAGGGAGGCAGAGGCAGGCAGATATCTGTGAATTCGAGGCCAGCCTTGTCTACAAAGCCAGTCCATGACAGCCAAGGCCACACAGAAAAACACTGTCTCAAAAAAAAAATCCATATCTTGTATTTAAGCCACTATGATTTTCATCCTCTGTTAAAGCAGTGTCCTTGGTGGGTTTTGTCAACATAATACAAGCTAGAATTATCTGGGAAGAAGATCGTCAACTGGAAAAATGCATACATCATATTGCCCTGAAGGCAAGTCTATAGGGCATTTACATCATGAATTATTGATGTGGGAGGGCCCAGCCCACTGTGGGTGTTGCTACCTCTGGATAGGTGGTCCTGGGTTGTATGAAAACCCCAACCAAACATCCAAGTAACCAAACAAACAACCAGGCTGGGCAAGTCATGGGGGGAAAGCCAGTCAGTAGTCCTATGGTTTCTGATTCAATTCTTGCCTCTAGGTTCATGTCTTAAGTTCCAACCCTGAATTTCCTTAATAGTGCACTGCAATTTGGACATGAAACACAAATAAATACATTCTTTCCCAGGTTGTTTTTAGTCATGGTGCCATTATTACAGGAGTAGAAAGTAAACTAAAACAAGGAGCAAGCCCAAGGCAATGTGAGGCTCCACGTGAATTCCCACTAAGTTCCTCCAATGAAACTTTGATACCTGAGATGTGAAGTGCAGTTGGGTCTGTGTGTATTTTACATGTGTGTGCATGTACATCAGAGTGCATGCATATGTGTGTACAGGTGCCATGTGGAGGGCAGAGGTCAACATCTATGTCTTCCTTGGTTGCTCTGTACTTGATTGATTGTTGATTGATAGGGTCTCTCCTGGAACGCATTGATTTTATTTGATGGATAGCCAATATACTCCAGGGATCAGCCTGTCTCTGCCCTCTCAATGTTGGGCTCATAGACATTCATGGCCATGCCTGACTTTTATGTGAATTCTGGGGAATTGGGTTGTGCTAGAGCAGCAAGCATTTTCCCAGTTGATTCATCTCCCCAGGCCCAGAAAAGGGACTTTGGTAGATGCATGCAGCTTAACGGTCTTGAGATTGTCTTAGTGGATGCACTAGAACCTCACCAGTTCCTTTAACAAGAAGACCAGCTCTGTGGCAAGAAAGCACTATGACAACAAAGCCGAGAGAATATGCTATACCACTGTCTTTGAAGATGAAGAAAGTGGCTGTGATACAAGTAATACCAGAAGCCTCTAGTCCTGAAGAAGGCTAAGGAGAGGTCCTTCCCTTGGGATTCTGAAAGGAGAAGGCCTCACCCACACTGAGAGTGATTTTGGATTTATCTGGAATGATGAGAATGTAATTTGTGTTGCCCTAGGCTACTTAATTGAGGTAATTAGTTGCAGCAACAGTAGGAAATGGGCACAATGGGAGATCCTGAAGAGCTAATGCAGGTTATGAAGGAAAAAGCAAGCTAGGGTGAAACAGTAATGCCCTTCTACCTGCCCCTCATCCCAGCCATGATGCTCTCACTCTTCAAGGTCAAGCAGCATACCTTGGGAAGCTGTTATGGGCCCCACTACATAATGTGTGACCCTAGCCCTGATAATCTGCTCCCTGGCACAAGTGATGTTTCTCGTGCAAATACTCTAGTCCTGTGGTTAGCATCTATGCAGATCATGGTACTTTGGAGCCTCAGGCATTAGTAGAAACAAAATGTTCCCAAGAGCTGGGAAGAGGGAAAATGTGGGTAGGCAGAAAGCCTTCTAGCAAGGCAGCAGAGGCTCAGCCGGCAGAGTTCTCTCTCCACATGAGAATTCCTTCCCTAGAATTGCTAGTTGGTATTGGGGTTCCATTCACCTCTTTTAACCTTTGAGTCTTTCTTATTAAGAAGGTTGACTTTGGGCTGGAGAGATGGCTCTGTGGTTAGGAGCACTTGCTGTATTTCCAGAGGTCCTGAGTTCAATTCCCAGCCAACGACATGGTGGCTCACAACCATCTGTAATACTCTCCAGTGCTCTCTACTGGTGTGCATGAAGACAGCATACTCATATACATAAAACAAATACGTACTAAAAAAAAAAAAAAAAGAAAGTTGACTTCATAATCCTAACCACAGATTGCCCTAGATGTTGATAATCAACCAGTGGGAATTTTTTATTTTTGCCTCATTGTTTGAAAAGAAGAGCAACAATTCAAACAACTTCACTAACAGAAAATTTCCATTTGTGAGAGAACCATCACTATAAGGCACACAATCAAGAATGATCCAGATGTTGAAATCAGAACAAAGTTATAAAGAAAACAGCATCTTTGCATTATCTCAAAGCCTCTCCCAGATATGCTCTTTAAATGCTGACTACAAAATTATAGTTGCTTTGCAGAGTTTACAGTCTTTGCCTCATTCAAGGGATCACAGAGAAAGGCCCATATCCAACATAGGAGATATATATATATATATATATATATATATATATATATATATATATATATATATATATTCTCTCTCTCTCTCTCTCTCTCTCTCTCTCTCTCTCTCTCTCTGAGGGAGGAAAGGGAGGGAGAGAGTGTGGAGGAGAGGGGTGATAATCTTGCCTGTCAGTTCTTTCCTTCCTCCTTAGCTGAGGCAGGGTCTTTCATTCGTTGCTGCATAGTCAGGGTGGCTGCCCAGTGAGCTTCAGTGGACTGTCTCCTCTCTCTTCCTCCAGGCTCACTGAAGCACTGGGATTCCTGGACCATGCTGCTGTGGTCAGCATTACATGGTTACTGGACTCTGGCCCTCAGCCTTTACCCATGAAGCCATTGCTCTTGCTCCTACCGCTCCACCATTCCTGCCAAAGTGTCCACTCTGTGCCTAACCATGGGAAGCACCAGACAAGACCACTTCTGGGCTCTATACAGATTAACCTGCATTCTCACAAAGTGTCAAATTCACAAGTGACAAAGGAAGGCTAAGGCCCCTTTAGGCATTGGAAAAGTCTAAATCGGTATCAGAATCAATGATTTTGGGATCCTGTGGTAGATCTTGGCTTGAAAAAAAAAGGAATATTTACTAAGACTTTTGGTAAAATCCCAAGGCTGTAGCTTGGCTTAAGAGTACCGCTCAATCTTAATTTATTGCACTTGATTATGAACTATGATTATGTCACATGATTATATCCAAGGGCACTGAGTAGGGAAATGTGGGAATCCTTTCTGCAATTTGCCTCTAAGTCTGAAATTATTTCCAAGCAAGTAGGGGGAAAAACCTTCACAATTTATTAAAGGCTTCCATATTACTGATTGATCTTATGCAGTGGCTGTCTCTCAGCATGGCGTGGCATTATCTACATTTTCTGGTGAGGAGATGGCCATAAATGAAATAATGCTGCATGTCAAGAGTCACTGTCTACAAGTGTTACACAGGCCTCAGGTTTGAATTTGAATTTCCTGTTTCTGTATACCTGAGGCCATCTGGGGTCCCTGTACATTGTCTTGAGAATACTGACTAAGTTCAGTCATGAGAAGTGCTCTAAGCTCAACCATCAGAAACTCTGTGTTTGTGTGTGTGTGTGTGTGTGTGTGTGTGTGTGTGTGTGTGTGTGTGTGTGTGCGTGTGCGTGTGCACACACACACCCAAGCTCATGTGTATGCACATGCATATGCACTATGTATAATGTGCTTTACAAAATGCACCACATTAGCTAGATAGATTTTGGAATGCATAAATGATGTGAGTGCTTGGGCTGTATTAATTTAGTCTTCTCTAGAAATGCCTGGAAAATAATAGGCATTCAATAAGTCATTGTGTAATAAATAAATGAAGAATGGATTTTGAAGTCCTTGTTGTTGCTGCTCTTTATTGAGGTCAATATAAAAATAAGCTATGCCTCTCCAGGTACTATAGAACTGCCCTTGAAGACCCTGTCCATCACTGAGAGGAAAGAGCACTTGGAATTTAATCTTGGCTCTACCACTTTGCTACCTGCCTGACCTCAGGGCAGTTACTTAAACTGTCAGTATGTAGTTCTCCAACCTATAGAATATAGTTTAGCCCATGGAATTATTGAGAGGCCTAAATGAAATTACATGTATCAAATATACCAAATGCCTAACTTAGTCTCAAAGCACAGCTGAGCCCTCAGAGAGCCTCTCTGACTGGTTAGAACACAGACATGGAAATTGCCAGGGACATGAAACATGCTGCAATGCCACAGTTTGGCATAAGAGCATGGCATAGGTTTGCTTTAGAAAGTTCTGGTATAGTCCATTTTTTCCTATGGTGAAATGATCAGGGATAGAGGAACTAAAGTGACATAAGCATACCATGTGACAGTAGATGCTGCAGTGGCCTCTGTCCTGGCAGTGATACCCTGATGAGCACAGGCTGTTGGGGTTAGAGGAGTGGACTTGAGGTGCTTAACTTCCTTGTCAACTTGGTAGGTTTAGAACCATCATGCTGATAAGATTCTGGGTAGGACTGTTGGGAGGCTTCTAGAGCCGGGGACACTCTGAGTGTGGCTGGTGCCTTGCCTGGCCTGTGGGCTCTCGCTGAATTAAAAGGAAAAGTGTGCGCACCATGGTTTTCTCTCTGCTTCTTGATTGGGGACACAATGTGACTGGCTGTCTCATGCCCCTGATGCCTCAGCTAGAGTCACTCCCATCACCATGCCATCATTGATATAATACTCTACAGCCTTTAACTGTAGACTAAAATGAACCTTTACAAATTTGGTTACAGCAACAGCTCAGTAACTCATACACTAGCTAAGTGGAGTTAAGCAAGTCTAATACCTTTGTGCACGTGGGAGTTCAAGTTACCAGGGAGAAGGAATCTCCAAAGCTGATTTCTAACTCCACTTTTCCAAAGATATGAAGTTTCTAGAGGATCTTTCATATTTACCAATGAGTTTAAACTTATTTTAAAAAAACTCCCTGGACATGCAAGTGACATAGGGAGAACATAGAAAGCTGGGCCTTGGCAACTGAATCTGAGACTCAGTAGTAAACATGCCTTTTTGCAGCCCTGTGATTGTGTTAATTTGTCCATGGCACCGATAATTCTTTCTTCTACAAAAAGGAGATAACAATTCATAGCTTTGGGGATTAAGAATTACAGAGCAACGAATGTGCCCACTATCATGTCTGACACAGAATAAGACACTCAGAAGTACTGCTTCCCTCCTCAGTTTTTAATGGAGAACATTTTACTCCAGTTGAAGAAAGAAATTAAAGACAGCAAAAGTATTCACAGGAAGGTATATCTTCCTGTAACACAGAAGCAAGAAATGATGAAAACCCGAGACTCCCCCAGTTACAGCAGAAAGGACAAGTTAGCAGTTTGTACTGAAGGCATATTCACTATGTGAAACCTATCCCAAGGCTCTCTGTATCACAGACCATCACCCCTTTAATACTTCCTATTAGGTCAAGACATGGATTTAAGTACCGCTCCTCTTTTGCAGATGAGAAGCTAAAACACAGAGCTGTAGAACTGACAAGTAGCCGAGCTAGCACCGAGCCTTGCCAGGTTCATTTCCAAGGAGACTGAGAGGGATTCCTTAGAAGAAGGCCTATGGGGAAGTCATTCTGGAATAAGATTATATGAAGGAAGGATAAGTGGACAGAAGGAATAGGCAAAGACGGTGAAGTTCTCGGTCAACCCCACAAGGTGCAGTAAAGTTGGGAAGGTCATTTGTCCCAATATGGCTAGCAGAGCCCTCCCCCAAACCAATCATTGGCTGCAGCTGCAGTTGAGAAGGTGTGTGCAGGGTGGAGGTTTTCTGAGCCCCAAGCATTTCCTAGAGAGGACTCAGCAGAGCGATGACAGCTGCCAGAAGCTCAGATCAGGGGATGAGCACACACCCTCAGTCCCACTGGGATCCATGTGCCTTGAGACCTTAACATATGCCCTGAAACTCTGAAAGTTCCGAAGGCAACCATGGGCCAAGTAGTTCGAGGTACTGTGTCAGTACCTTCACCTGTTTCAGCGAGGACTTTATGAAAGCATTCTAGTCTCACAGGAGATAATTTTGATAATCAACATGAAGGATTATATAAAGTTATAAAACTTCGGCACATCAAAGGAAACAACCAGCAGAGTAGAGACAATCTATATGTCTGACCAGGGATTGATTGATATATGGATTCTATTAAAAAAACTTCCAAAAATAAACATCCCCCCTAAGCACCCAACCAACAAATGAGTTAATAAATTGAATAGTTAATTCTCAAGAGAAGAAATACAAATGGCTAATAAATATTGGGAAATGAGTTCAATATTTTTGTTTGGTTTGTTTTGTTTTGAGACAGAGTTTCTCTGTGTATCCCTGGCTGTCTTGGACTTACTTTGTAGAGCAGGCTGGCCTTGAACTCACAGTAATCACCTGGCTCTGCCTCCTTGAGTGCTGGGATTAAAGGCATGAGCTACCACACAAGGCTGAGTTCAATATTCTTATCCATCATGGCCATGCAATTTAAAAACGCCACTGAGATTTCATCCCATCCCAGTCAGAATGTGTATCATCTAGAAAAACAACAATATCAACAAATGCTGGTGAGGAATGTAAATTGGAACATCCATTATGGAAGTCAGTATGGAAGTACCTCAAAAACTAAAATTAGAACCTCCGTCCAAAAGATCCCAATTCAGGAACACTAAAACATCATTTAATGTAGCACTGTTCACAGTGGCCACGATATACAACCAGCCTATAAGTTCATCAATAGCTGAATGGATAAGGAAAATGTGGTGTATATACATAATGGAATTTTATTCCACCGAAAATAATGAAAGTATATTATTGTAGGAAAATGGATGAAACTTGAGATCATGTTAAACGAAATAAGCCAGGCTCAAAAGGACATATATTGTATTTTCTCTCATATATAGAATCTAGATTTGAATTTATATATAGATGTATACATAAGTAGGTCTTGAAAGTAGAAATGGGATTTAAAAAGTGGAGAAGGAGGTCTAAAGGAAAGGGGGAACAGAAGATGCTAATGGGATCTATGTAAACAGAAGCAAGAGTGAATACTTGGGGGAGGGGCAAATTGGAAGAAAGTATAATGACATATGTAAAAATGTCACATTGAAACCCATTACTTATATGGCAACACATGACAGAAACAGTGGGACAACTACATCCCTCACTGTTGCTGTTGCTCTTCAAGCCACCACTGTCACTTTTTACTGTTTAATCTACTTCCCCCAGGAGTGTGTGGGGCAATCAGCTCCTCTTCATGCCCTAGCAGCAAGATAACCCAAAGCTTCTCCCTTGAGGGGGCTGAGCTTTTGACAACTATGACCTTCACGTTTTCCAAAAAGATGGGGTAGGAGATTGACTTTTTAATAGAATGGCTGCCTTAAACCTTCTTTTGGTTGCATGGACAAATGATATCCTTATTGGCAGCCCTCCGATCTTGCCCATAGTGAAGACATGTTTTACTAATGATTGGCAAAGAACTCTGTAGGTCATGCTCACCCTCTAGAGCTCCATTGTCTGAGGACTTTACCACTCTCAGTATTATCAGGGAGGGGTCCAGTCCTATAACACCACCCTCGGCCTTCAGTATTGGCTTACGGGCCTGTAATACATCCTATTGCTTGGTAAATGAAATAAAATAATAAAAGAAAATGGTAAATAAAAAAGTCTTTACTGTGCCAGAGGCATCTTCCTGGTAGGTGGGTTTTCCTGTTACTGGTGTCCACTCCTGCAGTGCGCCCTCTCTCAGTATTTGGTCCCTTTCTCCAGTCTGGCTGTTGTGCAGTTTTATATTTTCTTGGCAAGGAATCAGCCACTGTTTTCCTCCACCCGAGCAGCTTGTCATCACTAGGTGAGCATTGTTAAGTAACATATTAATAAACTCTTCCTTGCCTTACCTTATATCACATCTCCTTGGGGACTCAATCTACAGTCCTATTTTCACCAGTTCTCCCAGGTCCCAGTTGGTGAGGTCTCATGGTTCCTTTGAGATCTAGCTCTTTCTAGCTGGGCCAGCATCTCAGCAGCTGGGTGATAGCGTACTGTAACTGGTTAACTGGCCTGATGGTTGGGAGAAGAGGTGGGGACATGCATTAGTATCCTGAAGCAAAGGGAACAGCAGCTGTTTTACAGAGATGGGATAGGACACTGAGGAAGGAATGAGGAAGAGGTTTCGCTGGAAGCTGGTCTTGAAGTGCATCAACTGGGCAGCCCTTTCTAGCTCAACTAGGGCTCTGTACAGGCATCAGATCTTGTAAGGTCAGGAGTTCCACATACTCTAGAACTCCACTTTCCATCGTGAGTCTTGGTCTGGTGTACATCTTGCCTGTGGCTGTAGAGCTGGCCCTCTTAAATGTTGCCAATGGGTGTCTCTGGCTCTCATGTTTAGCTCTTAATTGGTGACCAGTCACCCTCAGCCTTTCACTGTCTTCTCTCAGTGCACTAGAATAGTCATCTAAACAGTCTGTTCTTCAACAAATGGTTTACTTATTTAAATGTGTTTGGGCACCTGTTTTCTCACAGCTATAGATGTGCACCATGTGTGCGACTGGTGCTTGTAGACATCAGAAACGGGATTGGGATGCCCTGGAACTGGATTACTGCCAGCTGTGAGCCACCATGTGGATGTTGGGAACCAAAGCCTAGTTCTTTGCAAGAGTAACTAGTGCTCTTAACATCTGAGTTAACCTCTTCAATGAATCCAAATTCATTGTTCTGTTTATACTTTTCCTTACATCGCAAACGCCTGCTACGGTGGTTCTTCCAACGTCACCCTCAATCAGTATGCTATCCAGAGCCATCATCAGTGAGTTTTATAACTGTCATCTCCAGTGTGCTAGAGGCTATGTTTGCCCTTCCTTCCTTCCTTCCTTCCTTCCTTCCTTTCTTTCTTTTCTTTTTCTTTCTTTCTCTTGTAGGTCAGTGGTACCAAATCCTGCTCCAGAATGCTTCCTGGGACATTCCTGGTACCAAGTGTCATAGGCTGGCCCTTTGGGATGTAGACTGAGAGGAGTGGGAAGAAAAGGAGAAAGTGAGGGAGGGAGAGAACACTGGATATAGAAAGTTGATGGTGTAGTGTTCTCAGGACCAAGGCTGCGGGGGAGGAATTCAGGTGCGAGCACAGGGAGAGGTTCAGCTGTAAAGCAATGAAGGCTTCCGCTGGCCGTCAGTGCAGTTCTGACTCAGGGAGGGCGTATGTCCCTGCATTGCTTCATATCCACATGTTCGGTGAGAGGCAAGCAGGTTGACATAACATCTGGCAAAGAAGCTCTATCAGATGAGCGAAGATATTAGAGGATGTTCAGAGTAAAGATAGAGACAGAATATGACAACACAGTCCAGAACTTTCCAAAAGGCAGAGCAATCATTTTTATTCATGCTCAATGAATTCTAAATACCTATTAAAATTTTCACTTGCATGTATGGAATACTTAGTGGGTATTGTTGCTCTTTTATAGTATAATCTTGTAGATTTAAGAGAGTAGCATCTCTTCATTTGATGCCAGAAATTGCAAACCAGGAATGGCATTCCAGGCTTTCTTTGGGCATTCTCAGGTTATCCAGTAGTCTTGACTGCCTGCATTCTTACTTTGAGATTACCAAACTGAACACCTCTAGCTGGACCTATCTCCTTAGAAAAGAGTGCCACTTACTAATGAGAGGAATGGTAGGTAAATTGAGGTTGTATTTCAGTAATCTTTTTGAGAGGCCCGATGAGGCTCAGCTACCAGCACCACCCTAACTTAGGGTCCTGGGCTTGTCTGGGAGGTACAGCAATATATGGCATTCTTGCCTTCTTTCCTGTAGGAACAGATACGTGCATTTTTTTGTGCATGTGTGTATCCATAGAATGGACCCAGATCTTGCTGGCAAGAAGGGCCTGAGTTCGCTCATTTGTTCGTTCGTTTCTTCCTTCCTTTCTTTTTCACAAAGGTATAAAGCCTCTCATTTAGAAGGGTCCTAATTAGGGTCCATGAATAAGTGATATGTTTCTGAGGATTTGGGAAACTAGAAACTATTTTAGCTCTAAAGGTGCACGGACTCTTTTCCTATGCAAATGGTTGAACCAAATAAGAAGACAAGTGTAAATCATGGTCACAATCAACATGAACTGCAACGTGCTATACAAATAAGGAATTTGAGCACACATCATCATGCTACATTCATACTTTTGACTATACAAAGTTTAAAAAGATAATGCCTTCAAATATCCAGTGGTGGGCTCCGTTCATTTAAATAACAATTGCAAACACCAGCTCCTCAGTAGATAGTCTCTTTTTAGTCTGTAAACAGGGAAAAGAATGGGAGCATCTAATTTTTTAAATTCTTCTAGCCTCTCTGTTTGACCTTTGGTATTTGTATGTATTGACGATCTCTAAACCCTTGTACAAAAACACCTTGAAGTGTCAAGCTTTAAAAATGAGTCTTTTCTCTTTCTCCTGTGCAGCTTGTATTATCTTGGCCTTGTCAAAATATATTCTCTAGTTAGAGGGTGGAAATATTTCCCTCCTGGCTCTGAAGTATTGATTTTTCTCCAACATTCAGTTCTGTCACTCAGGCAAAGGGGTGAAAGGTGAAAGTTCACGCAGCACTGCTTGTCTTTACCTTCCTATTAATGTCATGCCCTTTCTGCATTTGATCAGTTTATGTGGTCACCAACCACACAGAACTGTTACTGCTCTGATTTTCCTACAAGGACACATTTAGGCTATTGTTGTCTAATTCTTGGATGCTTATGCTGTTATACATGACTGACTCGAGTCAAGCTGGTCTGCCTTCTCCTCTGAAAAGCACGAGGAGAGTGCACTTATTTTTGACTTGTAATTCTCTGTGAGAGACTAGAACTTTTGTAATTCTTACCTCAGTGTTCAAATTCAACTTCACGCTGAATATCAAATGAGATGAATTCAACGCTCTCACGGCTGAGTCCTAGGTAGATAACCTGTCATGAAGACTAACAAGGTAAATTTGGTTCACTGTCTGTTTAGATGCAAGTCTAGCTGGAAATGAAGCAATCAATGTGCATGTAATACCCCGGGCCAAGCCACAGAGGATGCTGTGAGTTTCTGCATCCAATCTCAACCTCCTGCACTGTGGGTAGAGCCTTCACCACTGCTCTACTGTCCTTTCCTGCCACTTGCTCTCCAGTGAAATGAACAGCTAGAAACAGGAGGGCAAGAGGAACGTAAGGGTTTCAACAGAGAATGTTTAAGAGGTACCACAGCAAACAGTAAAATCAGGATAAGACAATCTTCAGTACACTTCCGTTTTATTTAACCTAGGATGTACACAGCAATTTTAAACACAAATAGAGTTATTAAATGGAGTCGTCCAGAAATTTCTTAGGAGACAGACATTTTAACTCATTCGCTATAGGCAGTTCAAACATGACAACATTTTCATACAGGTGTCACATCATGTCACCTTTTGCTTGTAAATTACCAGTGAAGTCACATGTGTCTTTATAATTATAAGGACAGTTCCGAACGCTGTGCCAACAAAATCAATAAAATGCTACAAGCGTACACTGGGATGGCAATACAAAGTTTACCTCAGTGCTGAGGAATCCAAGCTGAGAAGAAGCTGGGGACCATGGCTGTCAAAACAGTCAAGGATGGCGCCATGTTAATGACAATGCAAATGACACTTTATCAGCTAGCGATTCTTCTGGCAGGGAGTTTTACAGACACAGCACTTTGTCGTCCTTGCACTCTCTTGACTACACACACTGGGCATGGAAGGACTGGCCAGACCTACAACCAGAGAGTTGTCCCTGTGACCTCACTGCTTTGTACTCAGCTCTGTGATGGATACCATCTGCTATTACCCTCTAGTCCCGAATCTCTTTCAAAATGTATGGAACATTTTGCTTAAACATGTCTAAGGGTTCAACTCCCCCCTCTGAAGTTTATACGGTAACCCTGTGCTGGGCAGACAGCAGATTCTGGAGCCTGCTGGACGTTCTCCAACTACATCAAATATATCATCATGTTCACAAAAGTCTACACAGTATGGTTCCTGGTTGCCTTCTTGGAGGCTACATATATAATCATTATAAATAAGATATACATGCATGTAAAACAAACTCACTTTTGAAAGAACCCCAACATCAAAAACCAAAAGACAGTTCAGAGCTGCCACCAATAAAAATAACAAGATAGCAAACGTCATCCTGAGGACATTAGCCTCTTCAGATGTTCTTTGAAAGACTGTACACTATGGGTTTATTCATGGACCTTGATCCTACTTCTATAAATATTACATAAACTTTTGACAATCTATGAGTTTGGGCTAAATACTCTCATTATTACTTTAGTTCCTCTGTTAATATTACACATTTTCTCTGAATTCAATAACTCCTTTTCTATTTTTGTATATTATAAACAATCTTAGGTAACTTCCCAATGAACCAACAAACAAATCAACCTCCACTAATACAGATCAAATTTCTTAGGTACAACTCATACAAAACACTGTATTATGGATTTTTTTTTCTTTCATTATGTAATGGCCAACGTCACTAGACACAAGAAGAAAGTGGAGTTAAAGCTTTTGTTCAAGCACAGTGAGCATTGTCACTGTGGCGTCCATTCAAATAGACAGACGGCCTTCACATTTTCCTGTACACTGTGAACAGTGTACCTATACCGTTATTAGATGTCTAGGATGTTTACTTAAAATAAACGCCTTGCCAGTTGTTCTTTCACTGGTCAGTATTTGGAAGGCTAGGTTGAAATGGTCACTGTAAGTGACATTGCCGTACACGTGAGAACTGCGGCTGTGAAGTTCCTGAAGAGGAGGGGGCCTTTCCTGAGCAGGAGAGTCTACAGTGACACACCGGAGACGCTGCACTGTTCAAATGTATTATGCGTCCATGTTGGTTCTTTATTGAAAGTCCCCATAGAAGGTTAGTTATGGTCATCACCTGGTCAGTGGCAATGGTCTGTATTTTAAACTATGAAATATACTAACATTTAAGCAAGAAATGAGCATTTTAGAAAGCTAGCTATCTGGAAAACTTTTCTAGATGGAAAAAAAATACACATGTGATCTAATACTTTCTCATTAACCTCAAATCAGGATCGGTGCTACTGAGAAGGCAATGGCTAAATCCTCAGAAATGGAATTGAGTAACTGTTTATCAATTGCTATGAGGAAAAACAAAAATGAAACAATGTAAACATGGAATAGGTTTGGTAAACAGCAGTGTGTATGGGAAATGCAAAGGGAAGTTGTTTCAATAATGAGGACTCCACATGGCTCCAGCATCCAGGTCAGAGCTGAGCTCCCAGGGCTGGCAATGAGAGCAGGGCTGGGAGTGTAATCACAGAGGCTATTGATTTTCAGGCTTTTGTTGCATCAAGCAACAAGAGCATCTCCAGGAATCACTAGCTCTCCCCTCCTGTCTCTGGCAGGGAAAAACTACCTAGTGACAAAATGGTCACATCCTGTTGAGTGGTATGTGTGTGCCTTTAAATCGATAGGTTGCCCACGTGGAGGCTGCTCCCATGAAGCATGCACAAGTGACACAGACCTGCTCATGGCCCTGGATGGCATTGAGGAGGGCAGGAAGCAAGCAACAGTCCAGTATGAGGAAGGACAGAGCAACATTGGCCTAGACAATATAGAATTAACAGGCAGTCAGGGCAGCGACCAGCGGTGTTAGACCATGAAGCGGTGCTCCTTCCCGTCGTGTGCCATGAGGATAACGTTCCGGTTGGAAGTCCAGATGAGCCGGGCCAACCGCAGGGCATTGTGGGAGCCGGGGGACGCAGGCTGCACTGGAGGTACCTGGTAGGTCTTAATGCAGCGGAGCTGAGGTGCTGAGTTCAGCATGCCAATGCTTCCCAGGAGTGAAGTGTTCATCTGCAGGGACAGGGGACACACACATCAAGTCACGCACCAAGAAACCTCCTCTTCCTCCTCCACCTCCCCCTCCTCCTCCACAGACAGCGGCTTATTTCTTCTGTCGACTCTTTCCTCCAGAATGATAATTCACACTCAGCTTTGGCTCCTGAGAGTAGATTCCACAGTGTTATGATGCCATCGATGTGAACACAGAACCCTTGAGAGCTTTGCCTTTGTGAGTAGAACCTGACAGTAAAGAGTCCGTTCTTCTTGAGGAACGTAGCTAAACTAATAATAAAAGGTTGCTAATAAAACAGTTCAATTGGACAGTATTTGGTTTACAATTAGTTGAGGAAAGTGAAGCACACCAAGCTGCAGATAGAGTTGACCGGGCCACACCCTGAGCTTTATTCCTATCACTAATCACCATTACTTCTTCCTGCCCTTCCTTCCTTCCTTCCTTCCTTCCTTCCTTCCTTCCTTCTTTCCTTCCTTCCTTCTCTTTTTTGGTTTCTTTCCAGACAGGGTTTCTCCATGTAGCCTTTGCTGTCCTGGACTCACTTTGTAGACCAGGCTGGCCTTGAACTCACAGAGATCTGCCTGCCTCTGCCTCCCAGCGTGCTGGGATTACAGGTGTGTGCCACCACACCTGCTTTCCCTGCCTTTTCAAAAGCTCTGGAAAAACGTGTGTGTGCGTGTGTGTGTGTGTGTGTGTGTGTGTGTGTGTGTGTGTGTGTGTGTGCGCGTGTATGCACTTCATGTGTGTGTTCATGCATGTGGTTGGAGGTCAGAGGTTCATGTCAGGTGTCATCTGCAATCACTTTCTCCATCTTATATATGGGGGCAACGTCTCTCCCTCAACCTGGGCCTCACAAATTTAGCTCACCTAGCTAACCTATGTGCCCAGGGAATCCCTCTTCTCCCTGTCTCTGCCTACCAAGTGCTAGGATTTCAGTGTGCTGCCGCACTAGCCCAGCATATATATGGTTGCTGGGGATGCAAGCTCAGTTCCTCAGCCCTTTACCCACTGCACCATCTCCTCAGCCCCCAGAAAGGGAGAAATGACAAGCACTGTCATGCCATATTCTGAGACCCTGCACAGGACAATATGTTGGTCATGTTTTCTTGACAATACCTTTTATCACTTGGCCATTTTTTTGCCTCTTTGAGAATTTTTCTGGGTTTGATTTTTAAAAATGTGATTTTTCTTAATCCAGTCACAAAATGAAAACAATATAAACATTATGGATTATGAATAACTATGTAATTAGATTAAGGTGTTGAATATGAAATAATTGTTGACTAAGTGGTCTGATGTTGGAGTCGCTGAGTTTGAAGGTGTCTTGAAGCGCTGACTTTTACTTAAACGACTTCAATATGCATCATTTCTGCCACCATAAACCACAGAGAGAACATTCTGGAACCTGGAAAGCAGCCTCATATTTCATCTTCTTCTTCTTCTGCACTTGCTCACTTCCTATTTCTCTGGTGAATAAAGCTTCTTCATCTGCATGGGCCACATGCTAGATACGCAGGCAAAACATGCCTCTCATGACCCAGCTGCCCCTGAAGTTGAAATCCTAGCAGATCTCAGGACCTTTGAGATGTGTTATTGTGATACCATGCTCTGAATGTGGATCAGTGCACAGTGTAAGCCATTCCTTTTCCAGCCCTTTTCAGGAGCAGGATC
Source organism: Acomys minous (assembly GCF_964271855.1). Taxonomy (NCBI): domain Eukaryota; kingdom Metazoa; phylum Chordata; class Mammalia; order Rodentia; family Muridae; genus Acomys; species Acomys minous. Next base: position 24,044,095 of record NC_140486.1, read on the forward strand.
TGTCAGAGGGCGTAAATCATGGCATCTCTAGCAGGGTGCGTGCAGGCTCCACTGACATTTTCACAATTTAAATCATCTTGAGTAATAACCCTTTTAAGATGACTAATGTTACTGATTTTCCTGCATTAATAATAGTGCCGAACACAACACAAGGGGTGAAAAAAAATCACTAGTGTACGAGGTCACATTTTAAACCAAATGTACGGTCATTGTTAACCCTTTCTGCTAAAGTTCAGTTCAGCCAAGCAGTACCTCACCTGTCATCCTCCAAGGTCTCTTTCCTTGTTTCTTTTCTTTTCTCTAAAATACTCCATGAAAGATTAAAAACCTAAGCCTTATTGTTTCATAGGCTCCCTACTGTTTTAAATGTAGATAACAATAGTGAATTCAATTTGCTAGTCTCATGTCTACAAAACCCAACAGTATATAATTAGTCTTCTTACAAAACACATCCAATAGACACAGGAAATTGTTGGGTAAAATTATCTGGCATCCACAGGTGTACAGTGCTTTGATTTCTCAGTTGATAGATAACTACAAAGAAATTTTCATTCCTTATGAACTTGCTATGAAAATATTCATGAAGCTTGATATCAGCTGGTGTTTGAAGATGCAAAGGGCAGACAATAGACTTGGGTATGCCTCTATTTTTATTCAATCCTTGCAATGTAGCAGCTTACAACAGATGGACCAAGAGCTAAAGGAAGAAACTATCTTGTAGAAGAGCTATAGATGGGCAACTTGTAAGGACAAGCCATTGCTCTGTCTGGACTCCCATCATAAGCTGAGTCATCTTCTCTGTTCAGTGCCTCCATCAAACAGACTTTCCACTTACAACAGGGGAGCCAAGCTCTCAAAAGCACATACTGTCAGCATCGTGGACATAATGACCCACACACTCATTAGATTTCATATCTCCACTGACCATCCTTTCCCTACAGCCCTTCAAATGAGGACTGGTCTTAGTTTCCAGGGTGAGGGGTAATTCTCATGGAAACAATGAATCATTCTGTTAGTCAACATTATCCATTTTATAGGTTGATGTGTGGCTATTGACTATATTATACTTAACAAAACTTAAACTGAGTGAAATGCTACATGGAATCTAAAAACTTATCACTATTAAGCTTTTTCTTTATTACAAAAATTATAAATATTATAAAAGAAACAATCCTCAAATCTTACTTGTGACGATCACTGTCATCATTTTGGTAAACAACCTTTGGACCGACACTCACTCATATACTCTTCATGCACATGTGAAATGTATGCACATACAAATCATACATGCACACAAATCACATGCACATTCAGACACATGGCACACATATGAAAACTGTACACACAATCATATACATGCATACTCACATACTATACATTTATGTGTACAATGTGCAGACATACATCATATTCACTCTCAAGCAAGCACCCTATGCTCATGTGTACACATATTAGACATATCACATGCACATTCAAATACTTTGTACTTATATGCACACTGTATGCACACATAACACACACATACTGAGATCTAAGAATGAGGCTCATATTAAAAAGTAGTTTTACAATCTGCTTTGTCACTCAACAGCATGTTAAGACAATCTGAATGCTAATGACATCACTGTTTTTGAGTGTTTGAGTAGCACTCCACTGTATGATGGACTATAAGTCCATGTAAATAAAATGCCCATATGAATAAAAAGAAACTAGTACTATGTAATTTATTAACATTTTTGAAATACAGTATTTATTTGTTAGGTGGTACTGGTATTATTTGCATGAGAAAATTAAGGATGTTTTTCATTACCAAACTCTCCTTGCTCTTGTATCAGATAGATACACTGAAGTAAAATATTCAAATTGTAGGAATATGGTGTGTGGCTGCCAGACCATGCTATTTAACAGCTAACTGTATTAACTGACTAAAACCCAACACTAGCTTCTCTCTTTCTTTCAGAAATATGCATCACAACACTAGTTATGTGAAGATTATTTTCTGAACAAAGAAACACACATAGATATAATTCATCAAAACAGAGAATGTTTAATGCCTTCCCCAAAGTAACTAATGCTGCATACAAACCTCTTACTGAGTCTCACTTGAGTAATTACTCAGCCAATATTTCTCATTAACACTCATTTCTCAGCAAAGATTTTATAGTTGATAGTTTTAGTAAGGCTCTGTATTAATAAGACTTCATTAAGTTTTCAAAATATCGTACACTTCCTGGAAGGATCAGAAGTCTTCTCAGACACCATTACAACTGTGCCACATGGATCTACATCAGGACAGCAGTGGAGTCGCCCATTGCACTGTAGACTCTTTAACTCAGACACAGCCGCTGCGCTTCTGGGGGCGCTGTGTTATTTTCTTGGACAGCAGAATGGTCTGTTTTCATGCCTTCCACAAACGTGGAGCTCACTGTACCTTCAACTCTGAGGCTTTCAGAGGAAGGAAGGGAGGACCTGGGAGTGGCTGAACTGTCTAGTGCATTGGCCCACACAGATGGCACCAAGCAGCCCTTGGAGAAGGGGAACTTGTGGAGCTGTGTTTATAGGCTCAAATGTTCTTGAACAACCTAGAATTGTCAGCAAGCCAGCAGAGAGGGAGCGGAAGACGATCAAAGCCCCACCATCTAGTGTAAGAAAGGACACTAACCACATTCCACCTATTGCTGGGAAGAGATCCAGATGTGGACAGAAAATGTTTCAAGAAGTGATGAATAAATGTATTCAAACAGAAGCTTAATAATACAGACAAGGGTAAGAAAAAACTTACCATGCAACAAGTTCATGAAAAGCTGTCAAATTAGGTTTCTCTTTTTTATAACACTTTACTTTCTCTGTTTAACAAAAGTTGATTAAAAAAAAAATCTTGATTTGTTTGTTCTTTATAAAAAGGAAAACATGAGAAAAACTAGTCCCTTGAGAGCTGGGACCCCAGTCTCCAGAGTGTTGGCCAGAACCATGCACCTGGTCACACAGGCAGTGTGTAAGCACCCAGCCAAGATTCTAGAAAAACAGGACCTAAAAGAAAATTTGTATAAAAGTACAGGTGGCATAAGGATAGTGCCCACCATGCCAGACACAAGTAGGAAAAAACCATGATTGTCCAAACTCTTGGAAGAACCCATGTTCTAAGCCTATCTGTGGATAATAATGGAGCCATGGAGGCTCACAGTAGAAAATACCAGTCCTGTGGTTGCTCAGAGTGAAGACTGGGTGAGATCTCTGATTGATGGAGTTTAATATGAGTTAATTAAGGTGCTGTAGACACAGTCTGGAAAAAGGAATAATGAGAAAGTAACCTGGAAGGCTAAATTATATTAAAAAGGAAAAAAGGGTTCTGACAGATTTGAAGATGTCACATTTCAGTAGGATGTTGTTAATTAAACAATTTATTGTATTCGTTTTACATTGATTTTGTTTTTAAACTATCAAGTGTGTTGAAGCCCTGTCAAAACTTTAATTTTGTTTTTCAGCTTTTGAAGCAAAATGCCAGTCTATGCAGTGCATTTACATCCTCCAAAAATGCAGTTGCCAATAAAATTAGAATAATTCCTGTCGGGGAGGGTGTCTTGGTAATATTTTTCTAAGTGTCAGGAGTAAAGAAAGTTAAATAGGAAGAGGAGATAGTGGTAATGTTAAACATTTAGGATGAAATAGCCTACTATAAAAACTAGTTGCTCAAAATTAGCATTCATTTTAGTCAACATTATATGGACACACACACACACACACACACACACACACACACACACACACATATGCATAGTCCATGAAGTGCCAGATCAAGATGTGCAAGTTTTTTTTTAATGTCGTGAATAGTTCAGAATTAAGAACACTATGTGAATGCCAGGCTGGTAGTCTGTGCCGATAACCCCAGCACTGACAGGTGGAGTAGGAGAGGGCTGAGTTTGAGGATAGCCTGGGATATTATGGAGACCAAAATTAAACAAGCAAACAAAACAAAAACCCAAACCCAAACCCAAACCCAAACCAAACAACTTTCCACCTAAACCAAAGTATGATGTAAACAACAACAACAACAACAACAACAACAACAAAAAGAGACAGGAGGACATGCATAAAATACTAGGCAGTACTCAGTGTCCTCTGCTCTGCTACAGTAGACCCAAGGACCCTGTGGGAATGCCTACTGTAAATAGTGCAGCTTCCCCTGCACTCCTAGCAAGCCAGGCCTCACCTGTGCCCTCCTCCTCCACCGCTCATGGCTGCACCCAGGTGTCCCTTGTTCTGAAGGATTTCCTACCATCTTGTTCTCAGATTCTCTGTACTGTAATTGCTTGAGTTGTTCTGCAGTTCCCTGTGACTGCTGACTGTATTGTCAAGCATCCTGCAAGTTAGTGCTGAGCACATAATTAGAAATCTCATTACTCGATGTGTGTGTGTGTGTGTGTGTGTGGAGTGGGGTGGGGGAACGGCGTGAAGGACGGCTGCTAGATAGGCCCAACAGGAAGACTTTCCCACCAAAGCACATCATACAGCACATAGTTAAGGCCTACTTACCTGCCAGAAGGAAATGTGGCTGTCAGTGTTTGAGTAGGTAGCAAGATAACGCCCATCAGGAGCAAAGGACACTGCAGTGATTGGTCCCTTGTGTCCATGGATTGTCTGAAACGGAATTCACAGGTCATCAGTGACATGCATTGCCTAGAACCTTTAACGTACTTCTGTGAACATACTCAGTGTTGATAGCACAGATAGTGGATACTGCAAACTGCACCCTTATTTATAAAATCGGGTTATAAAAATGAAGAAGAGTGAAATGATCCTTTGTGTTTGTAAGGGCCTTGATAGTATTTGGAGGAGTGTGTCTGCCTTCCACAGTATGAAGGGCATTATGAGCCCAAAGAGAAAGTGCATATTTTTGGACAAACCAGAGTTTTAATTCTTCACATTAGAGGGTAGAATTTTGCAGTCAATTAGGAAGGTGTGATGGCTTCTTGGTTGCCAACTGGACCACATCTGGAATTAACTGAACTCCAAATGGCTGGGCACACCGGTGAGGATTTTTCTCTTCATTAAATCTTCTGAAGTATGAAGACTGGCTTCCAATCCAGATCTTCTGAAGTGGGAAGACACACTTTCCATCTGGGCCACACCTTCTCCTGGCGGCCTCTCTGGAGGACACGGAAGAAGGAAGCCCGCTCTCCTTGTTTACATTCTCCAGCCCACAGCCCATTCCTTCGCTGGCATTGGAGCGCACGTCTTCAGGGTTCTGGTGTGTACTGAAGACCAGTGTGACATCCAGCACTGTGGACTCAGCAACCACTGGGTTCTCGGACCTTCAGCTGGTAGACCCTGATTGGTGAACTAGCTGGATCACAGCCGTTAAGCTCTAATAAATTCCCTTTATATAGACAGAGAGAGACAGTCACACTATCAGTTCTGTTCCTCTAGTGAACCCTGACTTAAAAGCAATCACAAAAAATTACCCAAGGTCTTGCAGTATCTGAAGTGAAAACCAACTGAACCTGTATTGTAATCTCCTGGCTCTGAAACAGCTAAAGAGTAACTTTAACTCCTTCTTAATTATACATTTTCATGTTTTATCCTTGATTTTATACCAATAACACTGTGCTTAAATGCATACAGCTACAATTAGTAAGCATATAAACATGTATGCACTGGAGGTATGGGCACATATAAATCAAACACTAGTAAAATCATGTTAGCGGGGACAGGCTTGAACCTTTGTCAATAGCTATAATTGATTTAGCCAGGAGTAATGACAAGCAAGCTGTGTTTTAGAAGACTAGGTCTCTGATAAAGTGTTCTTAACAATAGAACAGTACACTCATCTGATGATACTAATATTTATAGAAAATACTGCATGCTAAGGAAATTAGCGTAATACTGTAAGCTAACTCACACCCAGCTGCTGAGCACCATCCCTCCACTATGTTAGTTAACACCCAGAGTCTCCCTTTATCTTCACTGGAATGAGGAATGAGGCTCAGTGGACACAGACTTGTGATGTCATTTGGGTCACACATGCTGTAAATTCTGATAAGAAATTTTACATAGTTCCTATCTGAAAATTCAAACGAGAAAGACGAGGAAGGACAGAGACATGAGCCAAGCACATTTCTTAATGTCCTTTGCTGTCTACTTCCCTGCCACTTGATTTGATGGTCAGGTACTCAAAGAAAGAATGTTATTCTGGTAAAATAGACCTGGGCCTTAGGCAGCAGAGGGCATGGCAGCTGAGTCAGACTGTCTGGCTTTGCATTTAGCTCACTACTTATTCACTGTGGAACGAGGGTCACATTATTTAACCCCAGAGTATCAATAGCTATAATATAGGGATAATGACATTGACAGTGATTGTATGTGTGTCAAAGATCTTTGTGAAAATTAAGTGAGCTAATATACAATTCTCAACACATAAAAACTCAGCAAATATTGACATTTTTTTGTTACATGTGCTTGCCTAGGAATGACGACACAAATGTAAATAATCACATAACTCAATTAAGTATAGTGTTTTTTTAATGATCCTTCCCCCTAAAAACCGTTTTTGTTGTAATCAGCATCACTTGGCATCTTACATTGATTAGAAACAGATTGCAACATTGTTAAACGAAGCTTCATGGGAGCTGTTCTTGGTGCTGGCAACACATGTGCTAAGTAAAGCGATGGCATCTGTGCTGAATAGCTAGTGAAGGGCACCAGTGTGACCGGGCATCAACTATGAAGGACAAAAATTATTCCAGGCACGAGAAAATTCTTCAAGAAATTTAATGCCTACTGCCACTTACTAGACCAGCTTACAGAACACAACGGGAAAGTATTTTCCTTTTTCAGAATTAGTATCCAGTTCTGGAAAACAACAACAAAAAACAAACAAGCACACCTCACTTCCTTTGGGTCAATTTGAATCTCTTTTTCTGGTTAAGAGAACTGATTGTTGAGACACTGGTTTGTAATAGAGAGTCATCAAAACCAAACTATGATTATCATTATTATCATTATCATTGCTGCTGTGGATTGAAGCCAGGGCCTTGAACATGATACAAGCACTACAACTGGCTAGTTCTAGCCCTGGACTGCAGATGTATTTTGCTCTCCTGCGAATTGTTTTAAAAGGTTTGTCCTGGAGAGCTGGGCCCACCTCATACGCGGCCACGTCAGCCACTTCACTAGTCTAGGACTGACACAAGAAGCAGACCTATGGGCCGGACAAGCTCACCTATAGATCGTAGCCCGGTCATGGCAAATAATTGATTCCAAACAGGTTCCCAAGCTCCGCGATCTGACCAGCCATCTAAAGCATCAGCAGACTACAAAGTTTGCTAAGAAGACACTGGCTCTTCATGAAAGCCTCAATGTCCGGCTAAGTGGAGGCAGAGCACGGACGCGCTGGACAGTGACCCTTAGACCATCCACGCAGAATGCAATGCCTCCTTCAGAGGAGCTAGCATCCTGCCTCAATTAGCAACAAATGGGCTGTAGCCAGTCCCCCACAGGATGTCACATCCAACAGCCAGGTAGCAGCACACTTTCCTGGGAGAGTCAGGCCTGCTAAATGCAGAAAGCCAGACACCAGGCCCACGTCTGAGCCATTCAGGGTGTGTCTGGCCAGCTCATCCTACATGCTCACGCTCTCCAGAGACAAGTGCTTAGAACATCTGCACGCAGGGCAGCTCCTCGTCAGGAGACATGGCTGCTTCTTAGCTGCTGTCTATAAGGATGCTGTAAATAAGTTCCTGGCGATTTTTGGAGGGGAGGGCTCAGGAAAATAGTTTGCTTACTAGACACATTTCTTTTTATGGTTGGACAGTCATTACATAATCCAATGGTATTTCTTTTTCTGCCAGGAAGCTCTCAGAGCTAAATTTATGCCCAGTCTGTGTCTAGTAATAAATACCGCCTACACGTTCTGCTCGTCTTCAGCCTGTTTTTATCTGAGTGGTTTCAACTCCAGATATATGCTGAGTTTGAATCTAAATTTCTTTGAAGTCTGTTTTGGACTAAGTAGGATTATCCTTTAGAGCAGGCAAAAGAAAGCACATGCAAGCACCTATACCAGACACACACATGTACACATGCATGTGATAAAACGCTGCTACCTACAGAAGCTCCAGGAGCAGGGCTGCAGCTGACACACAGGTCTCCTGTGGATGAGGAAATAAGGTGGGGGAGGGGCAGATGCGCTGCAGTCCACAGTGTGGCACAGCTGCCAAGTTTATCAGCATCTCAGCCAGGACGTGCTTTGGCCTCCACCATAACAAAACGTTGCCATCGTCTTTTGTTCAGATTTCCTGGACTTGAGGACTGGTGCAGACATCAATTCCCACACTGCATTAGACTCACAGCTGTGGAAGATCTCCCTGAACTTGTACGCGCCTTGTGAGGCAGCAAACCCACGCTCAGATGCTAAACCCAAAAGGCCATTTTCAAGACAACATGTGTCAAAAAGTAGTTTGGCTGCCTTTTTATGTGCAAATGTGCATTATGTCTTATGTGGTTTTTTGTGTGTGTGTTTTGTTTTTTGTATTTTTTTAAGTCAAATATATTGCTGTATGGAAAAAAAAACAGAGATGAGATGAAGAAAATAATAAATTTTGAAGTACTAGGATGAATATGAGAAATAATGCAGTCATCCCAGGCAGAAGACAGATACTAAACACTCCCGTTCCATTGCCTATTGAAAGAATAAGATCCAAGGGGCAAGATTAATAATAAGCAGCGTTTCTCTAGAGTGTATCTAGTAACAAATATTCATACCTATTATTCTCACCACGGTTCTGTTCTCATCTATGTGGTTAAGACCCAAACAAAACACTATGTAACTTTTAACAAAATTAGGAAAATTTATAAAAGTAGGTCAGATTTTGTTATCATAAATATCCAAAAGTTTTACAAATGTATTTGCAAACAGTAAGCAGATAGGCAGGCAGATGGATGGACGGACAGACAGACAGAGAGGTAGAGAGGTAAGAACATAGCCTGCACTTCACAGCACCAAGGTTTTGGGGACTGAGAAAAAAGTGTCTACCTTGGGAGCAGCAAGGCTGAATCCGGCATAATGAAGCAGAGGTAATCTGAGGGCACGGGAACTCTGTTCCCAGTGGCTGCACACGCCCACCTGAAGGCCAAGTTATGCCTTCCCCATAATGCACTGCAGCAAGCGAAGAGGACAAGCATGCTCCTCATGTTTCATAAGCACAAGCATGGTGGATGCCTGAAGGTAGGAAATGCCTAAACAAAGTGCCCACGGGTCTACAGAGGCAAGGGATAGACTGGAAATGGCCATAATGTTCAGGGATTGTCCCGGAGGAAGCACAGAGCCCTGGAAAGGCAAGGCCTAGCAATATGGACACTTTCTTGGTACTGATGGCAGTTAATGGTGACCGCCAGTGCCAGTGTGGGTTAAGCTCGGGTCACTCTGTGTGCGTGCTCTTACATGGTCATAGTCACAGCAGAAAAATCAGAAAGGGGCATGGAAGCACAGAGCCCAGAGCATGACTTGCACGTCACGGATTTCAGGGCAGGCTGGCAAGGAGGTAAGTTTTCATAGCAGAGAGGAAACAAAGACAACCCTGACTGACAGCCTTGCTCACTGGGCAAGGAAAAGGCTCATCCACGAGGCCGTTCCAGATGAGTACACAGGTTAAGACCAAGTCATATCCAAGGAAAAATCTTCCCTGTTCTTTTCTTCCAAACAACTAATTGGGAAAATTTCGGCAGACATCGAGTCATCTGTTTAAGGAGAGAAATGATAGGCTTGCCAAGTCACAAAGGTCGCCATTAGCCTTAAAGCCATTAAACAGTGGAACATCTCACCATGGCTGCTCACAAGTTTAGACCACAACATCATCAATGGCAGACTCTCTACCCATGAGCACCCACAGGCTCAAGTGGACTGAGGTTATCACTGCACGAAACCTGCTCCAGCCGTTCTGTGAAAGCACCCTTAGGACCTCATGATGTTGCTAGAAGGACATTTTTTTACAATTTTCAGCAGTGAGACCTTTTTTTACTGACAGATTTATATTTCTAGTTTTACCTTAATCTTGAGCTCTATCAGTTACCTACAGTTATTATGTTTTACAATAGATATGTATAATAAACTCGACTTTCCTACTGTAATTCTAAAAAGGAAAGAAAAAAAAAAGTCATACGATTAGATGTTAGGGGAGATAATAAGGAGCTGAAATGACCCTGAATCTGTTTGCATACATGCATACATATCTGTTTCTTCACTTTAGTGTGCATATTATTTTACTAATGATCACACCAATTCTGTTCTGCGCTAAGCTTCACCAATTCATGGAATCATAAGATAGAATCAATACGAGACACACTGAATACTCTGCTATTACTTTTAGCAATATACTGTATATTTAATCAGCATTCCCTATAGATTTCTCAAAAAATTTCACTTCAATGGAAAGTGAATTAAGCACTCTATTACTAAGATTAACTGTAGAGGAAGGTGTATTTAATGTTCCTAAAGTAGGAGACATGAATGCTTAAACCTTTGTATCTTTAATGCAATCATATTGCCTAATGATGAGCAAAACTAAAATCTGAAGTTATTGGTAATGCCTCATTACAAAGGTGAAAACATAAACACATTGCTCCTCATTATTCCTAAGCTGGTGGAATATTATCCCCACAGAAAAAAAAAATCAAAAGGCTACATTGCTTATGTCATAAGGATTATCAGTATGTAGATATTTAAACACTATTTAATGCATCAATGTCAGTTAGCTTATCCCCAAATGACATATAAATCACTGTTACTAACTGCAAATGGACAAAAGGGCTACAGAGTTTTTAAAGGAATAGAGTCCATTTACTTGGCTTCTACCTTATAATAAAACTTATGGTAGCTCACCTTGTTATATTTATCCTTACGTCTATTACCATTAAGATGTTAAAATGATACAAATAAGACTTGTCTCCTCCTGAAATGTATATGTGTTTCAATTAGACAGTGATAGGAAATAATTCAATTCATTGACTAGTTCCAGTGCAACCTATTAGGAAGATGCCATGCAGGTTGACTCTCATTCCAGACTTGGCCTAATATGAATCAAAAAGCATCAGCTCAGCCTCCTTCAGAAAAGAAGAGAAAGAAATTAAGAAACAACCATTTGAGATGGGCGTGGTGGTGCACACCTTTAATCCCAGCACCTGGGGAGGCAGAGATAGGCGGATCTCTGTGAGTTTGAGGAGAGGGAGAGAGAGAGAGAGAGAGAGAGAGAGAGAGAGAGAGAGAGAGAGAGAGAGACAGAGAGACAGAGAGAGAGAGAGAGAGAGAGAGAGAGAGAGAGAGAAGAAAATCATTTACAGTGCACTGTGTTGTCCAAGCAATCATGTTCTCCATATATGATTTAGACGTCAAAATAAATTCATTTAATACTATATTAATTCTTAAACAGTTTACTATGCTTGGAGATGGTTTGTTTGTTTGTTTGTTTGTTGTGTCTGTCTATCTGTAGGTTTAAAGTTGACACTGGATGCATTCCCTTTTCTCCTTATTTTTAAAGACACATCCTCTCACTGCATCTGGAACACACTGGCAGTGGACACTGGCTGGCCAACAGGCTCCGGGGATGCACCAATCTCTGCCTCCTTGTCACTGTGGTTACAAGAGTGTGCCTCGTGGGCTGAGGATCAGCTCAGCTCCTCATACTTGCATGGCAAGCACTTTTTACCAATGGTTCATCTCCCCAGAGAAGATGTTTTAGAAGTTCATATTTGTGCAGGTACAGCTAATTTTTAAACAAAGCTTCATAAATAACTTGATCTTCTCATTGAGTACTTATAAATATTAGAGTGTTAGTAAACATACTAAAAAGTAAGAATGCTTTTTAAGGATATAGGGAAAAGACAAAAATGTTACTTTCTATATTTGTAGTATCCACCTTATTTCAAATATATAGAAGTCTTGGCATACTTGTAGGGTATAGCATGTTCTTAGGAAGCAAGAAGCAATGGATTTGATTCTCAGCATACACAAAAAGAAAATAAAGTCAAACTCATACCAGTCTTAACAGGAAAATGGCTTTGCTTTGTAATTCTACTTATAAAAATTCTTCACAAAATTTAAACACTGAAGAAACATAAACATGAAAGGGCTAATATTGAAGTCTCGCTGTATTCAGGTTTTGGTGTTATGACTCCTTGCTCAAGTTCACTGCACCAATGTCTCATCTACATTTATTATTTGATGTTTCATCAAACTGAAACAGTGGTAAGATAAAGTTGTAGTAAAAATGTACATTTTACTTACATAAATAAGATAAACTAATGGCTGACATTTTTAAAAAGTGAGGCTCCTTGCAGTGATTATTAAAACTGTTTAGAATGCGAATTGCTCTAAAACTTTTGGCAGCAGTAAATTCAAGGACAATAGTGAGTGACCTTGACCATAGTGTATAAAATACATTTATCACTGAGATGCCATTCTGGCTGCCAGTCAGTATGTGTCTCTCATTTGTTAAGAGTTCTCCTGCTGGGACTCCCTCAGTACAATTTGCTTTCACTTCCTGGGCAAATGACAACTAGAAAATGAGGCAGTTTCTTTCTTGACCACACTTAATCCAGAAAAAAAGGAGATGACAGCTGCAGTCATCCAAGTGTTACGGAACATTTTACATGTGTTTGTCATGTAGTTGAAATATCATATCATCAAGTGTGACAGCCAACAGGTTACCTCACTTTCTTAGTCAGTGCGAAGAAATGTTTCAGAATATTTTTTGCTTATGATTTAGAGTACTGCCATTCTTTCAATTAAATGACTATGAAATAGAATACTGATAAACGCTTGCTTTGGATACACATGGTAGGACATCTTGTTCACTTTAGAAAGAGTGTTCAGCTAAAGTCAGAGTCCAAGCACCAGGTGCTCTGCACTTGTGTTATGGCTATCTTCTTTTTTATGAAAAAATCATAGAGTAGTCACAGGCTTGGCTTGTTTAATTTCTGACCCACTAACTTCTGGTACTGGTTTGAGATAACTCAGTGTGCAGGACATTAGTACAAAAGCTGGGAGACAATCCCCAAAATGTTAAAATCCTTTCCACTTAAAAAGTACAGGTGCTGAAGTGCACTACAAGAGACCGAAGGCAAAGCAGTGGAAGCCTAAAGCAAAACAAGGGGTAGAGAAATAAACCACAGACACGACAGCTGCCCAGATGGTCACTGCTATCCGTCCTCAGTGTCCCTAACACATCTGCTCTAGTGTAAGTGGGCCCATCTTTTCAGTCCAGCTCAACTCTGGGATTCTGTAGGTACAGGCTTAATATCACTTACAAGTAAAGGAACAGACTGGAACATAGGTTCATAGGTGGATATATACATGCTGAGGTAAATAATCCAGCCCCTCCCACACCCACACATACAACCACATACACACACACACACACATACACACACACACACACACAGAGAGAGAGAGAGAGAGAGAGAGAGAGAGAGAGAGAGAGAGAGAGTGTCCTGCAAGTGGTGATGACAAAACTAAATGCACCAACATTATTCACCCAACTGTACATCTATAAGTAGTAAATTGAGAACACTACACAGTAATACCCATGCAAGCAGTTACACACATGTCTGGTCAGGAAGATACATTAGGAAGGCATAATTGTGTGTTGCTTCTGTTGCCTGGAAGCACTGAGAAATGGACTCACAAAAGGCTAGCTACTTAGAGCAATAGGCTAAAAGGCTGCCTCATGGAATGCATTTTCTAGTTTTCATCAGGCCTCAATGGATAGTGCTCCCACCATGTCCCTTGGGGAACCTTAACCACAACCGACCATCACAGCCAGGAAGCTTTTCCTGTAAACCAGCTACAGGCGCTCCTTTCCTAGAACTGCAGTCTATCGCTCAGTAGATGTGTTCATGTCACAAGTGACACATTGTCCTTTCCAATAAGCTATACATTTTTGCTCAGTTTATAATACAGCCTAGTGATTCAGGATTGCTTTGCCAGAAGACTCTTCGCCTTTTTTATTTTCTAGCTCTAAATCTAAAATTATATCATATTGCCTGCTCACATTTATATCCAAGCAAAAAGGTAGACCTAGAAAGTAAATAAATTTGGGAATCTGTAAGTTCAAACTTCTATCATGATCAACCAGACATTTATTGTGAGCTGTATTAATAAATAGATGTGACCATAAACAGCAAGGAATGAACCATAGCACTTTCTCTGGACACTTTCTAGAGCAATCAAACCTCAAGAAAACATTAAACTCACATAGCTTGAGCCTACACTGCACTGCGAGTTCTGGCCGGGCCTTCTTTGTTTCTGCATACTTGTGAACAGTGACTCAGAAGTACGGCTGTGTGAGATTTCTGATTCTCAACAAGCCAATCCTCTTCCCAAAAAAGATTACAAAATCACCAACCAACAAAATGATCAGGCCTGGGGGAAACACTGCCTGCAGGAGAATATGGTGTTACTCTTAACTACTGCAGGACATGAAAATAAAAATGAATATTCAATAAAGGGATAAAAACAGGATTTTCCATCATTTTTAGTCAATATCTTTTGTGCTAAGAAAGATATCAAATGAGACACTATAAGATCAGTGAAATACATATGAAAAATGCAACATTATTATTTACTAAGCCTTTTCTTCCCCTTGGACACTAAATTAATTTTGTTCTATGACAGTTTTTAAAATGTAAATGTAATTCTGGTTACTTAAATACAAACAATATTTCTAAAGCTAGTTCATAGAGGGAAGGATGATACTGTTGGCATTTTAGTTTAAGGACACCCTCCTCTAACTATCTCAATGTCCTTAGTCATCAGGGAAATGCAAATCAAAATAACTCTGAGAGTCCATCTTACACCTATAAGAATGGCTAAGACCAAAAAATAAAGTGACAGCACATGCCAGCGAGGATGTGCAGAAAGGGGAACACTCCTCCATTGCTGGTGGGATTGCAAACATGTACGACCACTTTGGAAATCAATCTGGCTCTTTCTCAGAAAACTTGGAATAGGGCTACCTCAAGACCTACTCTTGCATATATACCTGAAAGATGCTCTACCACACAACAAGGACATTTGCTTAACTATGTTCATAGCAGCTTTATGTGTAACTGCTAGAATCTGGAAACAACCTAGATGTCCCTCAACAGAAGAATGATTAAGAAACTGTGGTACCTTTACACAATGGAATACTACTCAGCTATTAGAAACAAGGAAGGAAATCATGAAATTTGCAGGCAAATGGATGGAATTAGAAACGATCATCCTGAGTGAGGTAATCCAGACCCAGAAAGACACGCATGGTATATACTCACTTATAAGTGGATATTAGCCACAAAATACAAGATACCCACACGACAGTGCCCAGTGCATGTTTCCTACTGCTGCGTTTGTGGTTATTCGACTAGGCTTTGTTCTTTACATCCAGCTACAGTGCTGCTCGGAGATGAGAGCAGAAGAATTCGTCACAGTCAGTTCTGCCTGAGAGACACCTGAACTATAGATGAATTCTGCCATGGGGGGATAGAGGAGCTCATAGGAGTCAGAAGAAAACAGAAACCCCTGCAGCTCCCAAGACTGCCTTATTTAGCAAAGCCATGACATGAACTCCTTTCTTAAGAGGGTTCTGGGCAGTTCTAGCTTCTGCCCAAAGTGGTGGTGTCTGCACTTTTCTGTTTTTCTTTCTTTTCCTTCCTTCCTTCCTGTTTGTGTATGTACATGTGTGTACGTGCACATATGTAGATCAGGACGCTGTGTCCTTTTCTACCACTCCCTGACTTATTTCCTCAAGACAAAGTCTCTTCTTCAGTGTAGAAGAAGGCCAGTGGAGACCTTCTTGTCTGCACCTGGGATTACACCTGTACATAGCTACACCAGTTTTTGATGTGAGAGCTGGAGATTAGAATGCAGATCCTCACACTTGCACAAGCAAGTGTGCTTAATCACCAAGACATCACTGCAGTCCTGTATCTTCCCTCTTCTACCTTCCTTACCGTCCTTCTTTCTATTCCTCTGGCATTATTTAACTTATTGTGTAAGGTGTTGGAGGAGAGCATTATCTTGTCCTTTGTCTTGGTTATATTATTCCTTGATCATTTTTTTTCCTACCATAATGGGACTATCTCTTCTTGACTTCCAACACAAAGAAAACCTTTCCCTAGGAAGTCTTTCTTGCCTGGATTTTTGTCATATTTTTTCTTGACTTTTTTTTTTCCTGAACCATTTTTCTAGACATCTTTCAAGGTCTTAGATGGCTTATTTTAATATTAGGGCTGACCCCACGGAAAAGCGGCGAAAGGAGGCTTTCTTTTCTCATAATTGCGTCACCTCAGAATAAGTGGCTTAAGAGTCCCAGAGGTTTCTCTTTCTCCCAAACCTTAATTTAATATGTAATATGTCATATCCATTTCAGATATATAGTTTCCTAATGTTTACTTGTTAATTAAATATTTATCTCTAATATATCTACCTAAGAATAACTTTTCTATATTTCTGTGCTAAAAAAAAATCTTTTGCAATTCTAAAGTCTTCATGTACAGAAAAATAAATAGACCAGGCAGATTCTATGGCACTTAAAAGATGTGGGACTTCCTATTATTTGCTATGGAGTTTCAAATCAAGTTAAAAATCTTGTTTTAATAAAATTTTCTGTAAATGTGTTTCCTAAAATAAAGCTTTATGAATATTCTCAGAGATAACTTATGCAGAGGAGAGCGTCAGACATGGAAAGCCTTGGATGAATCATGCCTTCTACGCATGTTGAATGACGCATAGTTCACACTGCTAGTTGGGAAACTTGCAACAGGCTTACTCTCTTCAGTTATTAAGTGCTGTCATGTACTACCAAGAACTTGGAACAACATACAATAAGGCCTATAATTTCTCAAATATTCAATATTTCCAATTTTTTAAAGATACTGTCTTAATTTAGAAACAGGACATTCTTATTTATTTCTGTTATAAATAACCATTTAAGTGACATTCAAATCCACAAAATACTATTCCTTAAGTAATATATCTATGCAAATAATTTTGTGAATTTTATGCTTTTATTCTTTACAAAGATTTTTACAGTCACTGTATGCATCCTTGGATGCCTAACTGGCTGAAATGGGTCTCCTTCCTCCAAGCCATCATTCCTCATAAAAACACCATGCAGGAGGAGCTATAAAAGACTATAACATAGCAGAAGATATGGATGTCAAGTAACAACACAATTAAACTCTTTCCTAGAGACCAGCAGGTGCATTCCCAGTTTCATGACATAGGGAGGAGTCTTCTGATTCACTTTTACTAAATGAAACTCATTAATCAAAACCACTAAATAATACCCTCCACTGCATTTCAGATTACATGTGCAGAGACGGTAACAGCTGAGAAAATTCATGATGCCCAAATGTACATTTGACTTGGCTGAACTCCTTTACTGTTGCACAGGAAGGCAACACATTAAGAAGGCACCTCTGCTCCACATCCTTCTCTCACATATTACCAGGAGGATGGCTCTCTAAGAATGGTATTAATAAGAAGAGAAGGCTCAGGACACATACACATGTATCAATTCATCACTTAGTTAGAGGGCACACTAAGGACAAAGAAACTGCAAGGGAAAGCTGATTTCCTTCTCAACTCTTAGCTCTTGCTACAAACATTTTCAATCCTCCCTCGGTCAGCAGCTGCTTGCTTATCGGCTTATAAACAAAGGCATTCATTCATTCTTCTTAAAAAGCTGGAATCTAAAGACAAGCCAAAGTCCCAAAGAAATAAGAATATTTTTCTAAGTGGTGGAGTGATTTAACAGCTTCGTTAGGTTTGATGCTGTGTTTGCTTGTTTGATTTTCAGACGGTCCAAGAAAGCTCTGCTCCCTTGGCTGTCAGAGCCCTGCACATTTTCCACAGGGCCACCTAAGCACCTTTGATTGGTTCAGCACAGCTCCTTACCCTGCTTTGCCAGGAGACACACACAGATGTTTAGAATAATGCGTCACTGTCAGGACTTCACGCTAAGGACACCGGCCACCATTCTCTGGAACGTCATACCAGCTTTGTGCCAACGTGGGAGTTTTAAGACAAAGTCACTTGCATTCTAGCTGAAATTACTACAATACAGTAAATATTTGGTGAGTGCTTAAAAGTACTACACTGCCTTACCAATTCACATTAAACACTGAGAACTTAGTTCATTTAAGAAATGCAGTACTCTATGTCAAAACACTTTAGTATATTAAAAGGCTGCTGGCCACCTCCTGCATTGATACGTTGTGGGCACTACCTAGCGTGAGTTGAGTTTAGTAACCCCAGCCCCTCACCACCTGAGGTCTGAAACTCTGTAGCTGCTAAATAAAGAGAAGTGATCTAAATGTATGCTACAGCAGTAGACAACTGAGCTTTTCTCTTTCTGTATTGGTTCCTGTGGTGCACAGCTCAAGGCAGTCTATTGGCAGGGAGCTGAAATACTTGATAAGCACAGGGCTACTAAATTATGCTCTTATAGATACAAACATATTTTTCCAGGGGCCACAAGAGTTTAAGATTTAGTTATTTGAGGAAACTTTAGGAATAAAATCACAAAGAGAGAACAAATTCTTATTCTTAAGAGGATGATAAATAATCATGAAAAAAAAAACAGTCTAAAAGTTAACGGAAATATTAAAAGGAAGGCGCTCAGGATTGCTGTAGTCCTAGGAGAACTCGAGAGTGCACTTAGTCCTACAGCCATGCTTGTGGGGGACATTGTAATGTCCCTTAAACATAATGGGTGAATAGCTTTACCTGTTCTGTTTTAACCAACAACATAAAATATGTGTCATGCCAGCAAGGAAGAGTCTGGGTCCCCAAGTGCTTACCACACACTGACAATCTGTCTGCCTGATTCTCGTAGACTATGTATCCAGTAATGTAAAGAGTACCCTGGGGAACAGCTGATCACTTTACAGGAAAACACCATTCTATGCAAGGGTTTCCTATAAATTAGCGTGAATAGGAAAAAGAGACTCGCACCCCCTTCCTCAGACAGAAGGCCCCCTGACAGCCGAGCTAAAGTGCTTTGCTAAGACAAGAACTTTCCCAGAGCTGAAAGCTGAAACAGCCTATCTGGGGAGAGCTGGGCAAATTAGATACATTTCTGCATTTCTTTTTTGATACAAATTCAATTTTTTAAGAGCTTTCCCCCCAGACGCAATGTCAATTTCAAATCGCAGTCCTGGATGATGTAGCTTCAGAGCGTGGTCAGCAGTTTTGCTGTTTTTCCAGGCAACCTGGTCTCATGATAGCAAGTGGCTTCGTTCCCAAGGAAAATAAATGGTGTAAAACCACAAATTGACGACTATGTTGAGCTTGTTATGCATGTGCATGTCAGCTTGGATTTGGGACAGGGTTTCACTATGTTGCTCAGGCTCACCCAGAATTCTTTTCTTTCTTCCTTCTTCCCTCCCTTCCTTCCTTCTTTCTTCTCTGGTCTTTCAAGACAGGTTGTCTCTGTGCAGCCCTAGCTGTCCTGAAACTCTCTTTGTAGACCAGGCTGGCCTCAAACTCTAAGAGATGGGGGTGCTTCTGCCTCTAGAGTGCTGGGATTAAAGGCATGTGCTACCACACCTGACTTTTGGTGGACCAGGGTAGCTTTGAAGTCATAGAGCTAGCTTGTCTGCCCTGCTGGAATTAAAAGCCTGGGAGCCACACCTGACCCAAACTGCCTTTTTTTTTTTTTTTTTTTTTTTTAGAAAAGCTAACTATTAGGTAGAAACTTCAGAAAGACTGTTGTTTTCTGGATGGCAAGTTCTTAGTGTCTAATATGTTTTCACTGCCTCAAGTCCAACAGAATGCACATAAGTATCTGACCACTCCAGATTAACCAGAGGCTTCTCCACGCTCCTTAGTGGGTCAGCTGACTAGTCTACTCATGGGGCTGCTCTTCAGCATGCGTCGTTAGTTCATGTCCTTCAACCTACTTCACATGTGCAACAGACAGACCACAGAGTCAACCACTGCAATATTAGCACACTGTACCTTTGAGTTTGGGAGGCACAAGACACTTTCAAGAACTGCTGGCCCACAGGGGAGTCAGGTAACGTTCCAGAAGTCTCCATCATTGACTGCTCTGGCTAAAATTTAAGACTTCTTTCATTCATGGCCAAACACAAGGCATACAGCTACTATGGCCATGGGATGTCCCTTACCGAAAATCTTAACAAAGGCTGCAGGTCCTTGACCACCCTGTCCCTGAACTTGAAGATTAGTGGAGTGCTTGGAAAGCCACTGACCAGACTCCGGGCAGGACTGAAGGAGGAGACAGAGTACAGGAAGCCTGTCTCACGTCACCGTTAGCTGATGAAATACACTGTTCTCCCGAGCACTCAGAGGTTCTCCATCACCATCCACATGACCCTAACCTTAAACTTTCAACTCTTACTCGAAATTAATCTTTAACACCTTAAAAAAAAAACCTATGAGTGTCAGAAATGCAGTATTTTCTATTTTTAGATAAAATTCAAGCCTTATTTTTACTGATAAAGGTAACATAAAAATCCATTTGCTTGGGAATAACTCAGCTAAAGACTTCATTCAATTCTGCCTTGACCCAGATTCTATCATTTCTAAGAGCCTTCGCTTCCTAAGAAACACTCTGTGTAGGCAAATCTTTACAGAGATAGTCCAGGGCACCTCTACCCAGACAGGTTTTAGTGTGCAGAAAACAGAAAGCAATGTACAGCTACGAATCCAGCTAAGACTCACAAGCCAGGCTAAAGCCCTGCTCCACATCTAAAGCACTGCCGAGCGCTTGGCTGCATTTGCCTACTGACATGTTTAACATGGAATGGATTCTCCAGCTAGGGGCAGGTCACAGACAGCCAGGCATCTTGATCACCAGGTAAGGAAAGTCAGTGTAACACACATGCAAACTGCGTGAGCTTGAGATTATGGTGCACTG
The DNA here is from genome assembly GCF_964271855.1 of Acomys minous. Lineage (NCBI taxonomy): Eukaryota > Metazoa > Chordata > Mammalia > Rodentia > Muridae > Acomys > Acomys minous. The sequence continues at coordinate 24,065,004 of NC_140486.1, forward strand.
AGCCTTTTCAATGTCAACTGCTGACTGTGCTTAATCAGAAAGGGAGAAAAATGCTAAAAATTGGGAGAAATATGTTTATAACAAAAACGATATATCTGAGAGGTACGAACAGTCCTAACATGAAGCCATAATGCAAACTTAACTGCAAGGCATGGCTCCGGCTCCCCTGCTCTCAAGAGATCTCTGGACCCTTTGAGCGGTGTTCTGGCATTTTCATTTTAACTAACATCCTCTGTGGCACCAGTGAGCCAGTTCAAATGACAGCAACTTACCAAAGCTTAGAAAAGACAGATCCTTTCTTCCTTCCTTCCTTCCTTCCTTCCTTCCTTCCTTCCTTCCTTTCTTTCTTTTTTAAAACCTCACCCTACAAGCCCTTGTCCATATTCACAAGCCTCCCACAGGGCCTTGTCAGCTCCAAAAGCTCATTTTGTTTAGTACACTCTAAATTAGTGCATGCTAAAGTTTCAGACTCCCCCACCATGGCGACCCCGTGTGTGTGTGTGTGTGTGTGTGTGTGTGTGTGTGTGTGTGTGTGTGTGTGTGTGTGTGTGTGAAGTTCCACATGGTCACTCACCATCTTCAAGATTATTTCAAGCTCATTTGATTAGTTTCTCCCTCACTATGTATAAAGTGGCAGCAGTGTGAGAGGGAAGGCACTCTTCATTCTCTGTGCAGAATCGGGAAGGCATGCGCTTTAGGCAGGAGAGGGGGAGGTAAGTCAGCCGACCTCAGTTCCAACAGTGGTGGAAGAAGCACATATAGTGCTGGATGGCAGAACAGCTGGGAAACTGGTCAAGTGCTGAGCGCTTGGGGGGCTTGTGCACTGATGAGGCCACTACCTCATTTAGCTGAGAAAGTGAGATAGAAGGGAGAGAGATACCAAATAAGGAAATAGCTGGAGTACCGGGCTTCGGGTTGGGGGGAAAAGCTGATTGGTGCAAATAAAAAATAAGCCAGTCAATCTGGCCTGAGATGAGGCTGGAGTAGCCAGAAGGTTAAGTTGAAAACTATGTATAAACATTATGAAGTATTCTTTATATATAGTGTAGTATACATTATGTGTCAATATTTCTATTAATCCAGTATTTATAGGCTTGCATTTACAAACCATTACAGGAAGTTTTAAATTATCAATAAATAGAATAGAACAGAACTGAAAATATCAATCATGATTATTAGTTGTGATTGCTCATGCTCTGTCTTGACCTGCCTTCTCTTTCCACACTGATCTGAAGTCAGATCTCATCAGTGGGATATCCGATTGGACTTACTTCCTGTTGCTGAGGGAAGGCTCCACAGTTAATGAAAAGGCAGCACATGCAGAGCTCCTGACGACTTAGGGGAGCACAGGGCCTCTGGCTCACAGCTCCAAGTGTCCCCTCCCTCTAGGTGGCCAGGCAGTAGCTCCTGCTATTCCTCACCCACGTCCCCTATCGGAACATTCAGAACTTCTCTGCGCCGTGATCTGCAAACACAGTCATGAAGCTGCTGGGTGAGGAGAGTCGCTGGTCTCCAGCGGACCCACCTCCGTTTCACAGATGTCATACAGAATGCTATGCTATTTTATATCATCAATTCTATGTAGTTTCCTTCTTAGGTGGCCTAATGTTATTAAGAAATAACATTTAAGTAAGTATCGAGTGTCACAGCTTAAATAATTATGATGATGGTTTTAGAAGTGTTTACTTCCCATATGAAGAAGGAGATTAGTTTTCCTGAGTCATGTCAGCTTACTATGGACTTGAGTGTGACAAGATTTTAGTTTAAAACCAAATGCTTTGTGGATGAACAAACTTGGCTGTGTAAGCACGGCGTCTGGGTGTGCCCGCAGCGCATTCAAGATTTAACTGTTCTCTACCTTCACTACGAAGGGAATAGTAACTCAGGAATTAAGGTAAATGTGGCCAAATGTATTAAAATATAATATTTTCTATGAGAGAAATAAAATGGAATGACCAATATTATAAGTCATTTAATAGTAAGCGGATACCAAGTTCTCTAGTTTTGGTTTGATGGTATTTCATTTTATTTTATTTTATTTATTTATTTTTTGCTGAAATGATAGTACTTTGCCAGGAAAACTGTTATTTTAACTCAGACCTAAATTTATAGTTTCAACACATATCAAATACCTGTTACATGATATGATCTTCAAAATTGAATGCATAGATCTGATATGAACATGAAAAAGCCATATCATGACTGAGTTGCTTGTTTTAAGCCACAAACTCTTGAGAAAAACTAACTTACAAGGAATTTTTTCTTTAGAAACAAACTATATTTTATATATTAGTTACAAGCCATATAGCTACTTGAGAGTAAATTCTCTACATTAAAAGTAAAATATCTAAAGCTTACGTCCTTAGTCCCAAGAATTGAATGCAGCTAGATTCCACAGGATCAGAAGGCCAATATACAAAACACTTTATCATCATCACAAATTCTCGAAGCATCTATATGTAGAAGATTGCATTAACTTGGATTCATGTGGAAACATTCAAATGCTAGCTAGTATTTTCATTCCTTCTTTTCTTTTTAAAACACATACACACACACACACATACACACACACACACACACACACACACACTCCTAAGAAATATATCTAAGAATGTGGTTTCTTCAATGACAGTCAGAACAAATTTACAAGAGATAATTTAGTTTTTTTTTTTTAAAACAAACTAGAGCCAACATAGAATATATAATTTTTTTCCAAAATCTAAAACAGAAAACAGCTAAGTAGTTAGTGGTACTAACTTCTCACACTACTTGTAACAGTAATAGTTACAAATATGAGATTATAAAAAAAACTTCCCAATATAAAATGCAATTATAATTTTCTAGAGAACTTTCAAGAGCTTGGTGATGTCATGAGTATGGGAGGATATACAATGCTGAGTCCGTAAGGATGGCTAACTTTTAGCATGCACTAGGTGGGCTGCTGCAAAACCACCACGGTGAACATTATATTTGCCTTCCCCAAGGTTTACCTTCTGAGGAAGCTTAACCTTTAAAACAAGCGAGGTTATTAATTTTCCTTCAGATGTGTACTTGCAAGTTCAACTGCTGCCATCTAAACAATAAAATAAGAGCTTGTGGGTCCGAACTCTTAAGATTTGAGCCAATAACGTTACGAAATCAGTTATTCGGATCGGGTGAGCAAGTGAGCTAGAAAATGTCAATTTCACCTGCACTCCAGTGGTGTGCATGCGTCAGTGGTATCAATGAGCAGCAACGTGGCATGTTTATCACGAGATAATCACACCCGCAGAGGGTTAGAAGCACTCAGCTGAACCCTGTGACTCACAACACACTTGGGGCGTCATTATCTCACGATAACCATACTCCCTGTCAAGCCTTATTGCTTAATTAGGGGTTATGAAGGTGATAAGACTAAAAGGAACGGGATGAACGGTACCGGAGATGAATGATACCTTAATCAACCTAAAGCTGGGGCTGAAGGAAGCACAGCGAGCATCCGCGGTGTGTTCTCTGGTGTTTGTAGGAACATTTGTTAATAATGAATGAGAAGAAACCCTATCTGCATTCACAGAGTACTTGAGTATTTGAACTGTATTTTCCAGGAGACAGGATTTCACGATCAGTAATTTGAATTGTGTTTTCATACCGTTTGCAAAAACATTAGAAAAATTAGTAGTAGCATAAAATGCAACTGCGACTGGTGCTACCCAGGTTGTACATGTGAGTGATTTAGGTATTAAGTGTGTCAGGGATCCAATCAGTAATGTCCATGTCAGGTAAGATTTGAACAAATTAATCTGGAACCAAATTTTAAAATAATATGATAGGTCCCTTTCTAATTTTTTTTTGTGCATTATAAATGATCAATTAGGGAGGGAAGGAAATTTCTAATACTAAAAGCCTCTAATAAACCATTCGTAAACATTTAAGTTCCATTCTTTTGTTCTATTTTTATAAACAACTGCCATATTTGTGAGAAGAACATGGCTCCAGCTACAGTGTGCTTGGAGCTGCTTTTCAATTCACTGTGAAACATCAATTATCTTTATCAAATAACAGCATCTCATCTCAGTCCATTATCAAGATGGAGTCTTATTTCAGCTGGACCACAGCCCTATCTGTATATCAGGGCTGGCCACAGTGGCAGAGCATGAGTGAAAGGCTGTGAAATAATCAATAATAATCATCAAATTGTGGTTGAAAGGTTGTGAGGATGGAAGTTTTTGATGAAACCTCACTTTTTTTTTTTATTTTGGTGCAGATGATAAGGCTTAACCTTTGCATTACCTGACACTGACGCATCGCTAGAGAAAGGCTCCTGCACACCTAGCAGTGGGTCTGCATGTGCAAGACAAAGCGTGCACTGGGGCTTAAGTGGACCGTGAACCTTATGCTATTGAAACCATCAGCGTAAAGGACCCAGCATAACTGTAAATGCAGTCACCGTGCACCCGATGTTTATTCAGACACAGTGCTCAGAGCAGCTCTGAGTGTTGGGTCCATGCAGGTGAAACTCAGCAACTGCTGGGAAATGTCTTCACAGCAATGAGTGAAATGCACCCTGTCACTTTTGGCAGAGTTCATGGAACCCAGAATTGGAAAGGCCTCTGCTTGAGCCAAGAGCTTGATACTTACCATCACCACATTATTGGCGAAACTGTGTCAGTACTGCATTCAGTGAATACACACTAATAAAATACTTGAAACGAATCTTAGCAAGCATAATTTAAAAAATGGAGAAACTTATGCTTTTAATTTAAAGGGATGAAAGAAAGATGCTAATTTGGGAGAATGAGTTATAATGCTTTGTCTCTGATTTTTTTCCTGTCTTTGGTATCTGTGTTTTGGTTTTTTGAAACAGGCTTTGACTGTCCTGTATATGTGTGTGTATATATATATATACATAATATATATATATTATATATATACACTATATATATATAGTGTATTTCTCAAATCTAAAACCAATCCTCTAAAGTATGGCAAAACAGGAAGATATAAATGCTAAATATACAAACCAATAAAAGGAAATTATTATTTCAAAACGTGAAAAATTATTTGTGGATTGATGCTATGAAGCTAAAAGGCCAAGATTGTTTTCCTGCCTTTTCCTTTTAATGCTGAAGCTCACAAATACCTGACAGAGGTGAATGTGTGCAACAGGCAGAGATGAGCTCCCTGTTCTCAAAGACTGCCTTCATTGAAATTAGGTTTGTTCAATTATTTTTAATTTGTTTGGACTAATAGACACATTCAAACTAACTTCAGCAAAAAAGTAATCATGATATTAATAACCTCATTTGTAATTCTCTCGTTTTGACTTTCCTATAAAAATGTCTGGCCTAAGATTAGAATTTCTCTCTCTCTCTCTCTCTCTCTCTCTCTCTCTCTCTCTCTCTCTCTCTCTCTCTGCATTAACTTGTATACAACAACAACAACAGTATTTACAGTGCATTAAAAATTAGAAGTCGGCCTTAAAAACACCCAAATGTTATTCTCTACTAGAAAAATAAACCCTAGCTTTCCCAGTCTCTCTAAGCTCTTTTTATAATCACCTACAACACATGTGGCACAAAGGAATTGTTGATGGCAGTTCTGGACTGGGAACCATATAGGTACTAACAACATCTAAAATATCCTGATATTAGTACAAGATGGAAAACACTAATATTGACAGAAGATCTATGTTTAAAGAAAACCGTTTAATTATATTTTAAGTAGAAAATAAATCTTTCCAGATAGCTAAGAAATATTTTTACAGCAAACGCCAAGCTATATAGGACACGCAGACAAGCACAGCCTTAAGACATGTACAACCTAACGGTCCACGTCATCATACTGCCCACTGCAGTAAGCACGTAAGGCAGGGTTACATCTTAGGGTAATCCTCGTATGTATTTGAAAATGCAGTGGGTCTAACTTCATCTCGGTGCAAGATATTCCTGGTTAACGAGCCTAGTGTTTTAAAATTAATTTTATATACACCATTCAGCATTTTATGACAACAACAGACACCAAGCTAGCACTGGCTTTTGAAGGCATCATAAGTGTAAAGTGTGTGTGTGGCTTCTTGCTATAGAGGTAGCCACTGAAAGTACACAACGCAGTCCTGAAATTGCTGCACTTTATTCCACATATAATAAATGTTCTCCCGAAACACTGTGGTGTTTGAAGGCTGAATCCATTGACTCCCAGAGCCGAGAAGCAATAAGATGGTATGTTTTATTATGAGTGTCATGGAGACGGTGTGAAAAATCAAGAGCCACAGGCAGTCGGCGGCAATGGGTCAATACAGCTCCCAGAGACACTGTGTAGATAATCAACAACAAGGCCTGAGGTTCTCTGCGCTGCACACAGCTGAAGGGCAAATCAATAGAGCCAGGGGAAGGCCACTGCCCTGCTCTACTTCCCACAATACACCATGGCAACTTGAGGAAAATACTCCCAAATGAAAATCAAGCCAATGCTGGGTAATTCAGTCATACATTGTGTTCAATGAAGCTTCCCCCAAATCCAAACAGATTTCAATATACGGTCTGCCTAAAAAAGGATATCATAACAAGGGAGGAAAAAAGAGGCTGTACTATCAGAAACAGGACAGAATTAGGTAAGCATAAACAGGCAAACATGGTCTCATGAACCACAGTAGTGGGTTACCCTAAAACTAAAGTTCAACCACAATTTTGTGAGTAAAAAACTCTACTTGGAGATTAGTCTCTCTTGACTTTGGGGTCTACTACTGGTAATATTCAAGGTGCACCATGCTTACCACAAGGATGACACATACATTTAAAAAACATGACAAATATTAGAAATTATAAATTATATTTGAATTATATTATTTCTAAAAGAAATAAAGCAAAGTTCCATTGTAATTTTATCCAATGGTTATGAAAGCAACGTTCTGACAACAGTGTTTGTATCTGACACCTAGTTAAATATATGGTGCTAATATTTCACATTTTTCAGTAGAAATTTATGGGTAGGGATATGTTGATTTATTATTTCTCAAGAAAAAGGTGATTCGTCACATCCATCACTGCGTTAATCATTAGGAGTTATTTCTAAGTTACTAGGCAGAGCCAGCTTCCTCAGAACATGAAGAAAATGTACTGGGAAGATTTAAAAAAAAATCTTGGAAATAGTTTAAGGCTTTGTTATTCAAAGTAAAAAAAAATACTAACGAATAAAATGATACCTTGTACCATTAAAATGTGCCCTAGATCAAGTCCTGAGTAACGCTAAATGTCCCTGCAGAAATGTGTGGCTATTGTGTCAAAGTCGGAAGCATTTTAAACAAAGAAAACTGCCCTGTGCCGAGTGGCATGCGTGTGGCTTTGGAAAGCAAAGCACTGACCGCTTCCAGCATTTTAAAAGCATGGGATCTATTTGTTCAGCCCAGTAGCAAGAACACTCACTGCCTCTCTCTCTGCCCCTCCCTCTATTTATCAGGCGATGAGGAACACAACGCTATACTGTTTAGTGAGATGCTACCATGAAAATACTCCAACGTTGCGACCCTCTGGGGAAGAGTTTTGCAAGTAGAAAGAATATGAACTTAAAACTGTAATTCACATACTGATCCTTCTTATGCTTTGGTGTCTAGGAGACGGCGCTCCCTCCGTATGCTCAGTTATGAGCTCTGATGTGTATGAAGTAAATTTTAGACTTTAGGTCACGGTCAGAGTCTGCACACTTCATTTACAACTGACAGGTTGGTGCAACAAAGTTTAAAGCAGGCTTCCATTTTTGAAAAGTTATACTAGTTGCTATGACAACAAACTTCCAGTATGATATCAAACTACAGAAAAATCACTGTTTTTTTTTTTTTTAAAGAGGAAGTTGACCTCTAAAAGTAATTCAAAGCTTTTAAATATTTTCTTATGTAGAAATGATGTAAGAGGTTATCATGGAAATTCAGGAGCTCTTTCACTATCCACTATGACAGTTCAGACTTAGATATGTCTGATGATGGGAGGTCTGACATGAAGTGCTTAAGAAGGGATCCCTGTGGGTTCCCGTGCTGGCCTATTGTTTAAGACTCTGTGTTTGATTTTAGACTTCTCACCTCTGTTTCAGTCAGCTTGCCTCAGCCCTGCTGCTGAGCTGTAACAGAGGCACGAATGAGCAGACAGCTGTTGGATCTGCATGCTGCTCTCTCATTGGCTGAGAGAGGTGCTCCTCTGTGACACACTCCAAGACACACATGGATTTCAGATGCTTGCTTCCAAAGCCAGGAACATTTTGTACAGCGCACCCAGACAGCCTCAGATACTGTGGCATCACAGAGGCACTGTTTCTTTAGATAATCCAAATTAAGAATAATTGACAATTCATTCCTATGGATATTATGTTAGCAGATTAAAAAGCCTGTGATTCTAATTGTGTTTGGTAGGATTTTTTTAAACTTCCATAACCACTTGATCGATCCAGGTGATTTAAAATCAATGCCAAAGCCAGACAAAGGCTGCTGTAAACAGCTCTGTATTCGCTTCATGAAAATGGTGGAAAGCTGGAGAGCAGTTCTTCCTGCACTGGGATGTGGAATCATGTGGACACCATTCAAGTCTGTGAGGTTACTTGTGTTCTTTTGGGGGAAGTCACTGATGCGAACAGAACACCATCTTCAACACACACACACACACACACACACACACACACACACACACACACACTGGGGGTAAGGAAGAAAGAAAAAAAAATTTAAAAATCGAGCAGAAGAGTAATTGGCTAATATGCCAGGATGCCTTGTGAGGAAGTAAACAGTATGGCAGCGTTGGCAACAGAATGCATGTCCCTTAATCATGTACTGGTAGGGTTACTTACAGTTTCTTTTATGACTATCAGAAGCTGAGGGCTCTGGAGACTCATAAAATTAGCATATGGCTTTAATGACTCATTAAAATCAGGCATGGGCTTCTGTCCCAAAGTTTGGGTACTGCTCTGTGTCTTGCTCTGGCTTCCGTATTACTCTCATTAGTGCAGACCTTAATGTCCGTGACTCTTTGGGTTGCCTGGCATTCAATAATTATCTCAATGGTTTACAGTAACAGTGTCGGCGTACATTAGTACGTAGACAACACGTTGGAGTACCATGCTCAGGGCAAAATAAAAAGAAAGCTCTTTTGTGTCAGTTTTCATGCCCCACCTGCTCCTGATGCATCACCTAGGCATGTGGTATGTCAGGTGTTCTCTAGCAGCAGACAACACCTGTTGCACCCTCGCACTCTCTATTCCTCTGGCGGCACTGCCACAGCTGCAGGAATGATGCGAGTGTCTACAAACAGCAGCCTAGGTGAGGGCACTACAAGATGCCCTTTCATCTGAGAGTGGATGAATGCAAGAGGAGGGCTTGGAAACTTCTGACACTCCACAGCTCTGTAATGGAATGACCAGGAAACAAGCCTGAATCTTCCCCACTTTCCCAAAAGCTCTCAAATCTGAAAAGCCCTCTCTGCAGAGATAAGTCCCCTCTAGTTGTCTGTCATGAACCCTTGGTAGAGAAACCCCAACCAAACGCTGTATGTGTAGTGCCAGGCAGGCAGGGCTCTGGCTGCTGGCGGGGGGAGTACCTTCAGTTATTATTTTACAAATCTTGGAGCACAATATCTTTTACAACATCAATAAAGGTATGGCAAGAAACTAAATGCTTAGTGGCTTATGTTCTGGCAGTTTCATTAGCTTCTGAACGTCAAAGAACCCAGCAGCCAAAACCACTCCCTCCCAGTTCACTCTATAGAAAAAGCATGAGTTTGCTCCCATGCAAGGAAATGCACTATTTCAATTGTATTCAGCACTAGCACAGTGGTAAATAATATGAATGGATATTTGAGCAAAGGAAAAGATCAGATCCCATCAAACTGGGAGAGACAACCAGAGGGTAGGAAATCCTTAGTTCAGCACCTTATCTGTATTCTGCAAAAAGTCCCAATTAGGGACAAAACTATAAGGGGCTAACCAGATAGAGATGACTTCTGTCAGTATATTGTGTATTAGCGATTTTATCTGCTAGAGGTTCCCTTCAGTTGTAATTTGAAGAACTGAAAAGGTGTCAGCAGGGGTCTAGTAAGAAAATAAAGCTAGGAGTGTTCCTAGCAAATGTGGCTTCAAGCTTTGGTTAGGAAATAAGTACAATGGGAGGGGAATACACGCAAAGGCTCAGGAAAGCCTAACGCGCCAGCCCTTGGTGAGCTGGGTAGAATACTGGGTAGAATCTGGACACTGCCTTAACTAGAATCCAAAGTTCAAGAGGTTTAGGCAAAAACTTTAAGGCCTTTATCAGTGTATGCAGACCATGAGTTCAATTGTTATCTACTTTGTGAGCAATTTTCCCCTAGGGGAGCACTGGGCTCCTGTAATTCTTCTGTGTTGTTCCTACATTACTTTTCAATGAGAACACAAACACACCCCAAATCCCAGTCATCCTAAGCTTCTTTTTAGTCTACATAGTTCCAGATAGAAGTTGTCCTTTTTCTTTTTAGTAATTTCTGAAACGACTTGATTTCATAGACTTCCAAGGACGGAAATACTAACACAACAAGTCAATGCTAGTTTCCCCCACACTCTATTATTTTATGCAGTAAACTTAGAGTTTCTGACCTCTAGCCTGCCATGGATTTACCTAGGGGTGCTCTGTAAATGTGTAGATGACTTGGTCTCTGCCTCACAGGTTCTGATTCGGGTTTGGAAAGAACAATGCTGAATCTCAATGCTTGGAGAATGAATGTGAAATAAACTCTCAGCCAGACATGCTTGAGCTAAGCATAGGGACACCACTACATAAAGGAGACACTGGCTTTGTATTCTAATTCATGATTACTTTCTTGAAAGGCCTTTGTAATAGTCAACACATTCCTGTAAAACATCTAAATTTTCTTGCTCCATTTTTTCTTGCCCAAATATAAGTATGATGGATGAAATTATCTAATTCTCTAAAAAGATAATATTATGTTTGACATACACTTGGCACTCGCTGTCCGTTAGGCGTTACATACATGATTGTTGCACACAAGCAGTCATGACTTGTATTACAGGTGTATAAAATAGGGTTTTAAACCTAACAACTTCCGGCTCAGGAAATTAAGTAGCAAGTTAATGAGTGAGCTCAAGAGTGATTTTCCCACTTCCTCATTTGGTGCTGAAATGTAGATTAGACAGTGAAGGACATGCTTGCACTTTGCGTTCATCACACTCCCAAAGAATGACAAACTGCTGTCTATGGATAATGGCATGTAAGCTGCTACCTTCTTTAACCTCTGACTACTGAAGAGGCAGTAATTCCAGAGGCTTGATATACGTTTCTATAAGCAATATATCTATGTGAGTTATTGCTGTGTCCAAGTAGATTTACTGCTGTAAGTTTTAATTCATCTCTGACAAGACATTTACATAAATTACAGCAACATAGTAACAGTGCCATATGCTGGGTGTTCACCCAGGGAACTGCAGAGGCTTGTGGGAGCTGGTCCTCTCACTGCAAGGGACCATGTTCACCATATGTGAGAACGGAGCATCAGGCTTGGTGTGGTAGCCTTTCTATGTATGGTCCCTTGCTTCTGTCATCCTTTGGAATCTTAGACTGCACTTAGGACACCTCTTGCTGCATAGTAAATATTCTAGATTAAGACAGTCACGTCACGGGACAGCAGAAATAGGCTTCAAGGTGTGGCTGCTTCACAGCTGGGTGGGGAATGAGAGACTGGGAGGTTTCGCAGAGCAGGCCTGTGCCTTCTCACTAGTCCCTGGCCCAGGTCTCTGGGATATACCTATACTCTGCTTAGTGTACTTTTTGTGTGTACAAGCAGAAAATGAGATTTCTTGTAAGTTCGTTATTAATGTTTCCTATGGATATGTATTTTGTTTGTTTGTTTGTTTTAAGGTTTAATTATTTTTATTTTCTATGCATTGTTGTGTTGCCTACATGTGTGTCTGTGTGAGGGTACCAGATCCCTGGAAGTGGAGTTACAGACAGCTGCCATGAGGGTGCTAGGAATTGAACCCGGGTCCTCTGGAAGAACACCTGAGCCATGACTTCCTAAACATGAGCCAAGCAAGGAAGACACTAATAGACAAAGTGGACAGGGAAAAGGCCACAAGGGCTCAACCCTACACAAAGAACCACAGGCAACTAAGGCGTGCTGAGAGTGCAATAGTCTTCCCTAGGAAAGATCCACCAGTTGGTTACCTGATCCAAATGTGAAAACAGACATACGAGTAACATTATACAGACGAAGTGGATTATATTTAGTAATATGCACGCGCACAGTCTTGAGAAGACTCCAAGTCAGGAAAGGCACAGCATGATCCCACTGTCCTTCTGTCAGCCTCCAAGCTCCTCCCCCTCCAGCATACTCACAAACTTACACCTTTCGTCTAGACATCCCAACATTCCTACAGCTTAGGCAATGCATCAGAAGCTGATACTTGCAAGACTCTGCTGACATTTCATCCTCTCTGCACAGCGTCCCTTCTCATGCAGCCACCTGAGGACCGCGCCCTCGTGGATCAGCTCCAACAGCAGGCCCTTCGGGAGAGTCTTCCTGCTCTTGTCCCTTACCTTCACCGAGTTTGCCCTCTCCTCCTGTGTGACCTATGAGGTTTTCTGCAGCAGGGACACTCTTACCTTGTTAGCCCCACCAGGCTCTGAACGCAGGCACCCACCGCATAAGCCGGTTCCCTCTGCATGTTGTGACACCACTTTCCCTCCGGACCATCATCATGTACTGACAGCAGGGCAGAAGAGCTTCCCTAACTTTTGCAGTAAGGAGCTGAGGCTGCCTGTTCTCCCTGTTCCCACCGGCCTAGCTGGACCAGCTACTCATATTCCAGTCACTGGGCAGGTTCTGTCAAGTGCATTCACTAGGGCTCTTTTCTCTAAACAGCGTCTGCCTTAGAGCTAAAGCTGATGCTAGTTGTGATCACCTGTGTCAGTGATGTAATTGTGTTAAACACAGAAGATCACACAATAAGCACGAGAAGAGAGCTTCCTAAAGGACATATGTTTAAAACATGAAATTAGGTGTAATTAAATGACTGTAAAGAACCAGGCAAAATATGACATCTAGGATTATACTGAGACTGCTTTGTGTTTTTTAAATCATATTTTTGTTTATTTATTTTGTATGTAGAAGTGGCATGTCACTGTAAGCATGTAGTGGTCAGAGGATAACTTGAAGGGGTCAGTTCTCTCTTTCTACCTGTGGGTCCTGGGGACTGAACTCAGATCATCAGACTTAGTGGCAGGTGCCTCTACCATTATCTCACCAGTCGGCTTTGTAAAATGCTTTTAATTTTGGATCACTTTAAAACTAAGAAACTAATTTGACTTAGCTAAAAAGTCATCTTAGAACTCAAATCATATATTAGAAGACATGAGAAATAAAATTATTTTACAAAAAGGAAATGTTTAAAAAATATATATCGGTTATATGATTCTACGCTCGAGCAGTGTTTTTTGATTGGTGGAGCAATCTCTGGGCTGACTTCTGGACCCAGGGTGATAGATACCTGTGTGCCTTGTCTCCCACTATAGCAGAGCCCCATTAGGGGCTCTCACATCCTGACAAACCTGTCAAGTCCCCAACAGCTCCTACATATTATATATTATACTCCTATCTTGAACTACAGACTCGAGAGTAATGTTTATAGAACAACTTCTGTTTTAAGATCCTTACAGGACAGGAGCAGACATATGGCAGTGACTGCTGAGCACACTCAATGGGCAGCTGGCCTCTCACTGTTAACAGGCAACTCAGATGGCTTTGCCTTCAGGGGCCTGGCAATGTCTAACATCATCATTTGTGGCCACCACCAGGTGCACCTTCAGTATAAAGGACCTACTTTCCACAGTGGGCTCTCTCACTCTTGGTCTTGTTCTGTCTCTGTTTCTCTGGGTCTGTCTCTCAGACTTTCTCTGTCTCGCGCTCTCTCTCTCTCTCTGCTCTCATGGCTCACTCAAGCTCTAACTCCTCTCTCCTCCCTTTACCCTCAAATAAGCCTCCTTGTACCAGACCTGTTGCATGGGGTACAATTCTTCACATATACTATAGTAGGCAGGCTCAGTACCCATGGATTCAACCATTGTGCAATAAATGTATTCTAAAAGCCAAAGCACCGTATCTGTACTCTATGTGTTGGTAGACTTTTTCATTATTTCTTTGACAAAATAGTCTACCAACTGCTCACACAGTGTTTACACCCTCTACAAGACAATATGAATAATCCAGAGATGACTTTAAGTATATGAGATGATATGCATCTGTTAAATACAAACACTATACCATTTCACATACAATAAGCTCCAGATTTTGAGGCTCTTGGACCATAATAAAAGATTGCACTATGGCTCCTCAATTATTTCATGATACTTATATGAGGAAAATATTATATGTACTTAGATACACATATACATAAAAGGTATATTTCTACTTTTAAAATATTTATTATTCTTTATGTGTATGAATGATTGCTTACATATATCTATATGTACCATATGTGCACAGTGCCCATGGAGGCCAGCCAAGGGCATTGGATCCTGGCAACAGGAATTATAATAGTTGTGAATCATCACATGGGAATTTAAACCAGGTCCTTTAAAAGACCTGCACATGCTCGTGTATTGCAGGAGCTCAGGGTGCGGGGCGGGACCCCCCCCTCCTTGGGCTTCAATAAGAAAGACACCTATATAGTACAGGCTGTTAGTCACCTGTTTGCTGGGGCAGTCCCTCCACTGCCCATCTGGCTCCACCCAATTTCCCCGCCCTGCTCCTCTTCTTCCGTCCTTCTGCCCCAGCTCAAGCTGCCAGCTCTTTATTTATAAAACGCCACATTCCTTCCTCATTCAAAAAACTATTGGCATAGTGGGAGAAGCTCCACAGCTTACCCACTCCCAACCACTCAGCAGCTGGGCAATGCCCAGTCCATATCTTAGTGTTGCCTTTTGGCCAGATCAAGGGCACTCTGACCTTCTGTGACCTCACCCATGGCAGCTTGCTTTTTAGCCTGATAATCTAACAGAATGTTCTTTTGGGGCGCGGGCAAGGAAGTGGCCAACATTTACATATATATCTTGCCAACACCCGGAGCTGCAGTCACAGCAATTAACAATTGAGAATTTAGGAAAACACTTTCAGTCAATTGATAAAATATGCGTGGAGGTAGGTTAGCCCAACACTACTAACTGCTGAACCAACTCTCCATCCTTATTTTTATTTTTTATATGTGGAAGGGGAGGAAGAACATGGCAATGTGGGAACCTGAATGTTACTGAGAATTGTGACTGAAATTATGAGAATTCTCAGAATTGAGGGAAATTTTAAGCCAGTGCCTATAAACACAGCACCTGGAAAGCTGAGGCAGGAGGTGAGTTCAAGGCCATCCTAATCTACATTGTGAGTTCCAGGTCAGCCTGGGTCATACTGTTAGACTCTGTCTCAAAACACAAATGGAGGAAAATAGAAAGAGAAATAATTTTTAGTCCACTCAATACCTTTGCAAGGATGTTGAAATGCTTTTTCCAACTTCTGGGTTTGTCAAGAGCAAGGTAATGCTAAAGATTACTGGTGCGAAGTTACTGGGACCATGCCAGTCTCACACTGGTATGGCAAGTAGGGTAAGAAAAAAAGGCTGTAGGCTGTGTATAGTCACTTAGAAATATTACTTGAAATACTGAAAGTTGCAGAAAAACACAATTTAAATTGCAGCACTGTTTGGGGGGAATCTGTTCCTTTTCTTTGAGGTTCGTCTCTAAATAGTATTTCACTGTTAGAACAGGAAGCTTACTAGGTAATTCTTCACGGGTGTCAGGAAGCCATTGTCTTCTCCAGCCATTCATCTTATTACTGCCCTTGTGCTATATTTCTGGCTGTTGCTTCAGAATGTCATAGGAAGCGCCTGCCATAAGAGCAGCTGCTCAAAGAGCAAGGAGAAGATACCTAAAATGTCACCCATAAGCATTAAAGAAGCATCAATCTTGCCATCCCTTAAGGTCCGTTGCTCCTCCTAACTAGAAGTCAAAATGTTACGCTCACAGCCAACAGCGTCTTCTGAACACAGTGACAGAAGTTAGTCACTGTAGGTGTGCTAGCCTGCCTGTCTGTCTGACTTGAATATTAGCTCCCTTTTGCTGTTACTTCAGAGTGCTTGCCATAACTGAGTGTATTTTAGAAAATTCACAAGGGCTGATCTTCATAAAACACACTAAATCTCATGCTGAAAACACTTGGCAAGCTTCCCCAAGCCCCTTTCTTATAAAGAACATTTTAGTTCAGTGAAAGCATTAGTAGTCAGTTATCTTCCTGGAACTAGCTACCGTTATACAACTCACTAACAAAGCTGCACTGATTAAGCATTTAATAAGTCCCAGATAAGATGTGTCTCTCCGTGTGTGTTGGAGTACTGCTTGTCACATGTGTAACTCCCAGCGTAATACCAAGTTGACACTGCTGTAACATGGACCACTTCCATGTGCACAGGACAGCATGTGTAAGATTTCTGGTAAGCAGGCCTTCACTGTGCATGCTAAACTTCCGGGCTTTTGCCTGGAATACTGTCTGTCCCTCCTCCCCTTTGCCTGGCCCCTCACCATTCAGGCCTTTCTGTTCAGACAGCGTCCTTCTATGGCAGCCTTTCCAGAGCAGCTCTCCTGCATACAGTTTGGTTAGTGCTCTGTAGGCTCCCCTCCTGAAAGGCTGACCACAATTTTAGCTACATAGCCGTGTTTGTCTTGGCCACCGGTTGTTTCTTGATGGACATACTCATTTATTTTGTGATCTCTTGCATGTAATATACTGTCTAGCATAGTGATGAGCTATTTTATTTTTATTTTTTTCAAGTCAAGGTTTCTCTTGTAGTCCTAGAGGTCCTGGACTTGCTTGGTAGACCAGGTTGGCCTCGAACTCATAGAGATCTGCCTGCCTCTGCCACCTGAATGCTAGGATTAAAGGTGTGTGACACTAGGCCTGGCTTTAATTTTTTAAAAATAAACAGAACAAATGACAAATTATACACTGATGAGTAAATTGCCTACTATCTAAGAAGACAAACACAGGAAGCAAAACAGGCCAACTGTGGAGCCAGGGAGATGGCTCAGGGAGCTTACTGTGCCAGCCTGATGGCCCTGAGTGTGACGTCAGAGGAGGTGGCACATCCCTGTCATCTCAGTGTCCCTGTGGAGAGAGGAGGAAGGGCCAGCTAGTGTGCAGAATGCAGCACAGCAATAGAAACAATAGGAGAGTGCTTCAAAGCATGGCAGAAGGAAAGGGCCAACTCAAAGCAATTGTCTCCTGGCCTCCATTGTGTCTCCCTGTCTCGCATCATACCAAATAAATTAAAAGAAAACCAGGCCAAGGGTGAAGTTTCATTTTTAATGAGAATATATATGTTCCAAAGCCATGCTATAAGTCACAGAATGTTGTTAAACTTGGAGGGTCACAGCCTGTGCCTCAAGTGAGGTTTGGCCACCAGTTCTTAATATACCAATAAAAAGAGCCAATTTGATAGTGGAAACCATAGAAAGGAGATTTATTCGATGTGGCCATATTGGGAAGAGATACAAAAGGACCCAGAGAATCCTTCAAATCTTTTGGCAGTCCTGCTGTGAGATCAAAGTTTAAATACAGGGCCAAGGATAAGCACACCTAAACAGACCTGGTCAAGGTGTGGTCCCACAGGCCACTGATTCACCGTTATCTGGGCTTCAGTCTTATCCTGACAAGCTGTGAGAAATGCCTCTGTGTGGAATATGAATATATTCTAATCTTTCTCACCCAATCCAGGCAGCGTCCTTTCAGAATCTGCTCTCCACTACATTGCTTCTCTAGCAAACAAAAGGAAATAAAAGGTTCAACACCTGAGTTAGAGACGCTAAATCTGGCATACTATGCAAAGACTAACAAGGGCTCCTGTGAGTAAGAAAGGTGGCTACAGACGGAGGAGGAGTGTGGCCACGGCATGGCTCACAAGAGGAGCACAGGAAGGAAAATTTGAAAATGCTGTTTGAAGAATCCCTTTAGAAAGAATCATATAAATAACACAAAAGTTAATCCTTAAACAAACTTCAGAATGTTTTCATTGATTTCAATAGGCACCTAGAGGAAAGAAATGTAGGCCAGAGAGGGCTGGCGAGGTAGAAAGCTAAACACGCATTGCAACAGGCATACTCTATGCACAGTGTACACTCAGAGGCATCCACAGAGAGGGGTACTCACTATTCAAACAGCATCCTCTAAACTTGTCTGAAACCTGAAACCTTTACCCTAAAACTTATTACCAGGCCTTACATGGCAGGTTATGAAGGAAACTTGGAAGGGGACATTAGATTAACAGCTTATTACACTGGAGAGATAATCAAAACTGTTAAGACACCCTTATGGATTTCTTATATTCCCTCTGCCCACGATAAGAAGTCAGCAGTACTAAATGTTACACTAAAACAGGGGAAGGTATGACATAGCTCTTTCTTGACCTTGGTAGAATTTAGCTCTGGCTTTGCTGTTAGCTAATGGCGTGACTCAGGGATACAGTGATTTAAAACACTGAGCTTCAATTCCTTTTGTATCTCAAATGGGGATAGACTTGCACCATCTATCTACTGGGTATATTTTAAATCAGGTAAACAAGACTGAAGCAAACACAAAGAATTTCATGAATAATATGTCACAAAATCATAAAATGTAGTATAAAAAGTCTAAAAAGCAACACACTATATTGTAAACCAATTTTGTGGAGTTGTATTACATGCTATTGTGATTTGTTGTATGAACTCTGACTACATTACTGTCTCATAACTGCTAACTATCTCATTTTTCTTACACAGAAAATTAATTTTTACTCAGTTATCACACCTTCATATGTAGCATTGAACTTTTTTTGAGAAACACGTCAGAAGTAGGAAAACCAGACAACACCAAACAAAGAAGAGACGTACTGTAAAATCCATCCTGAGAAGTGCCCTCGTACTCTGAGCTCCATTGCAAACCTGCCTTGGCAGCCTCCAGTCCTGGGGAGTAAAGACTGTGGGGCTCTATGTTCTTTGAGTCCTTCATTAAACTATCGATCTCTTCCACATTATCCACAATGTCCCAGCAGCTCAGCCCATCACCTGTGAAGTGCTGGTCTCTCATGGAGAGGAAGCCACAATGATTTATTTACCTGACATTTTCCAGTCCGGATGTCATACAGGGCTACTGAGCCATGGCGTGCTCCAACTGCAATTCTGTGACTCCGCTCATAATAGCTGACCATGTAGAACCTGAATTGAACATTTTCACAACAAGAACAACAAAAAAAACAAAAGCCAGGTGAGATTGCTTGCACGTGGAAGACAAAAACAAAACGCTCAAAGACTAAGGCCAATGTGCATACACACACACACACACACACACACACACACACACACACGCCCACGCACACACAAATGTATATAAAAGCATTAATCCCTTTATATATTATTTCTAAATAAATACACCTGTAATCAACATATGGATTTGAAAAAAGTGTTTCCCTTTAGTACTGAGTACTTCTAAAAAATCACCTGACGTGGAATTGATGTAGACTGGCACTTAGGTCTGTAATGGAATTTCAGCCAGCTCTAGTGGCTGACTTACATCTATAGACCCATCACATCAAGGCACAGGCAAGAGGACTGAGGTGAGTTTGGCCCAGTGCGGACTATACTGTAAGTTCCTGGACAGCAAGGACTACAGACAGAGTAAGACTGTATCTTTAGAAAATTATTTTTGATAGGAAACAATTTACAATCATAAATACACTTGAAAGTCTGAGGTACAAAGGGTCAGAGTAAAAAAAGGTAAGTGTTAAATCCACCTTTTATGACAAGTTACACAAACATCTCTAGTTGAGCAGAAATGAGAAGGATTTGAAAGGCTCACATATTCAATTAGTAATGAAATATGCATTCTTACTGTACCATAATAAAAGGCTGCATAAACAGCATGTCTCCTAAATTCTCATCAGTAATTTAAATGACATTAGAAAGCTACTAACCAGGAGGGAATATCCCAAAACTGTTCAAGATCTTCCACATTTACTACTGTGGCTACGTAACTGGAGTAGCAGGCAGCATGAGTAAGCACATTTGGTATTTTTGTTCCCCTGAATAGTAGTAGATGGCATGATGGTTGTTAGACTTGACTGTTACTGCTACTTCCGGGTTAGTTCTCAGGAGTAGGTTAAGTACTTGGATTTCTGACCTAAGCTCTGTTGTCCTGATTTCAAATCCGTATGTCTGGGATTGATGGGTAAGGATAGTACCAGAAGGGTAAACCAGGCATGATTTTTATGTGTGCAAACACACTTTTAAATATACTTCTCATGTCATGTGGTCTCAGTAGCTAAGGTCTCAGTGAGCTATCCAGGGTAAGATGGCTACACTAAATATTCTATTTGAAAACATCTTTTCCGGTCACATTATTTGCTGTGTCTCCCTTTGTTCCCATAGGTTTCTGTGTTGGTTAGTTTTTATATCAACTGGAATCAGTTTGGAAGAAGGATTTCAGCTGAGAAAATGTCTCCATAAGAGACAGAGCAGAGATGGAGGGAATGTCCAACCAGTGCCTGTACCAACCTGAGACCCACCCCATGGGAGGGAGCCTGCCCTGACACTACTAACACTCTGCTCTGCTTGCAGACAGGAGCCTAACATAGCTGTCCTCTGAGAGGTTCCACCCAGCCGCAGATCAAAACAGATGCTGAGACTCATATCCATATTGGGTACTGCAGACTGAGTGAAGCATAGGGAGTCTTGTGGAAAAGTGGGAGAAGGAGAGAAGGACCTGCAGGGGACAGGAGCTCTACAAGGGGATCAACAGAGCCAACGAACCAACGCCCAGAGGGGCTTGTGGGGACTGACGCACCAACTAAGGGCCGCGCATGGACTGGACCTAGCCCCTCCTCCACGGATATAGCAGGTGGACAGCTTGGTCTTCATGTGGGTCCCCTAGTGAGGGGACAGGGGGCTGTCTCTGACATGGACTCTGTTGCCTGCTTTCTGATCACTTCCCCCTGGTGGGGCTGCCTCACTAGGCCACACCGGAAGAGGATGAGTTCAGTTCTAACGTAATTTAATGTGCTGGGGTGGGTTGGGGGGCCACCCCTTTCCTGAGGAGTAGGGGGGAAATAGGAGGAAAACAGAAGGAGGGTGGGACTGGGAGGGGACTACGATTGGGATGTAAAGTGAATGAATAAATAAATAAATAAATAAATAACTCACTTCTAAAAAAAATGGCAGAGCTTGCATAATCATGCTGTGAGTTGACGGAATATCCAGGGGTTTACCAAATCATATAAAGTGTGTAGAAATGACTAGTTAAAGTCTGTTTGGATGTTTAAAGTCATAAAGAAGATTGAGCATAAAAATTAGCAGGTCTGGTTATATCTGGATGTTTGATAATTTTCATTTTAATTTAGACAGTGGCTACATGTAACTGACTGCAAATTGGAGGATTGATTTACTGACATTTGATGCACAATTATAAGAAATCCCATATTAACAATAATTTTGTTTGGAGCTCATTGTGCAATAGCTTCGTATAATATAATCTTCATGAAAAAAAAAAAAGATTGGGCTGTAGGCAAGCCTGTGAAGCATATTTTTGATTAGTGACTGATGCGGGAGGGCCCAGGCCATTGCAGATGGCACAATACTTTTGCAGGTGGTCCCGAGTTGTAAAGGAAAACAGGCTAAGAAATAAGAAAATGAGGGCCTTTTTAACAGAGTAAAATGTAATAAACTTTCTTGTGCTAGTTAGTTTTTATCGGCTTTATACATACAAACTAGAGTCATCTGGGAAAAGAGAATCCCAATTGAGGAACTGCCTCCATTGGATTGCCCCCTGGGATTTTTTTCTTGACTAATGATTGATATCGGAGGACCTAGCCCACTGCAGATGGTGACACCCCTAAGCAGGTGGTTCTAATGTTTTTACATTTGAAAATTAATATGTTTCAGAAGAGTTTTTAAACAGTGGCTGTTTTGTTATTAGTAATTCTACCAGTTTGAGTCTTGGGTGTCCTCATAGCTATATCTGTGTTATTATCAACATCCATCTCTGCACATATACACCATATGTAATTTACATCCTATTACAGTAACATGAAACTTAGTACCTCACACAACTTTTTACAAACATTTATTCTTTGTAGTTAATGACTACAGAAAAATAAAATTTACAGTGGCATTTTATCTATTATTTCCAAAAATTTAATAGCTATACTGCCAATTCTACTGCAAAACAATATTATCACCTTCAAAATAACATTTTTCAAGACAAAACACAGTTGTGGTGACAAAATCTTAAAGGTTTTTGTTACATTACCTACTCTTTATGCTTTGGATATCAACCCCATCCTTCTATATCATCCTGAAACACCATTATTTATGGGACAAAAAAAGATTAAATCTATTCTTGGTATCAAATCTTTGGTCTGCCTGAAAGGACCATATATTATAGTTCTAGCATTTTTCATTCTTTATAATTTACTACTTGACTAGCACTTCTAAAAAACACTTTAAAGATATTTGGGCAGTGACAGTCTCATGGCCTGGTTTTAGCTCAAGGATTTTGTATTAAAACTTCCTTCCTAGTTGTAGTAGTAGTAGTAGTAGTAGTAGTAGTAGTAGTAGTAGTAGTAGTAATAATAATAATAATAATAATAATAATAATAATAATAATAATAATTACAACAACAACAACAACAACAACAACAACTCATACATGTCATTCTGTGCAATGGAACCCACTTTGGTGCTGCCGCAGGAAACCAACCACTGCTGAGGCCTCTGGGGAACCACATACCTCTAGACTACTTACTTCTGCAAACAGTTCTGCATGGGAGCACTGCCAGTTCTAAGGATGGTCAGACAGGCATCATTTGGTCCCATCTCTGATGGCACTAAGATGGTGAGGCAGGAGCCCACTAGAGTATTTAATACTGTTCTCATCTTCGCCCAACCCCCAGAATAGTCCAGTTTCTTTAGAACTTCGGTATCTTAGTATTCAGGTCACTGTGACAGTAACAAGACACTGAGGTGGCAATTACTAAATTGGCAAAAGCCTTTCTGTTGCTGCTCCAAGGGCCCCAGTTTCAATTGTGTTGCTGTGATAAAACACCCCAGCAAGGAGCAACTCGGAGGAGAAAGGATTCACTGTGGCCCACAAGTCTAGGTTACAGGTCATCACAGCAGGGAAGTCAAGGTGGCAGGGACTTAAGGCAGCTAGTTACATCACATCCACAGTTCAGATGCGGAGAAATGAGCAAAGGCATGGCTGTCACTCAGCTCACTTTCCCCACTCTTACAGCGCTAGAAACCAACTCTAGGGAATGGTGCCCTCCACGGTAGACTTGGCCTTCCCACATCAGTTACTGTAATCAAGACAATCCCCCACAGACATGTCCACACAGCAACCTGTTCTAGATGATTACTCACTGAGACTGTCTTCTCGGGTGATTGACAGGACTACCACACCAAGCTATCCTAGGACTTCTCGTCTCCCAGGTGGGCTCAAAGGAAACTGCCCAGTCAGAGTCAGCAGTAGCAAGCAAAGGGATTTGGGTATTATGGAAAAGGTATTTGTCACTGGGGTCAAGGTGGTCATTATCCAAAATGTTTAAAGACACTGGCTCCAGACCCTGGTTATTGCCCAAACACAGCTCATGATCTGTCAACCATGAATTATGTCACATCATTTTTTTTTTTGTCCACAGCTATTCTTAAAAGCCCTGATGCAGGGGGACCTCACCTTTGGTCCCCTTTGCTTACTCTGCTCTAGGAGGGGCCATCCCCTTGCACATCCTTGGACATTCTCACAGTGCCCCCATGGTTAAGTCTTGCTGCTCCTGGAACCTGAAGCATCTCAGTGGCCCAACAGCTCCTGCTCACGCACTCACTTCACTACGGCCCCATTCTGAGGTTATCTTAACGAAGAATGTCTTCTTAAGCCACCTTCTTTAATACTGTAGCTCTTACCTGCTACTCTTTAACCTAACAAGCTATTTTTAAATTTTATCCATGGCCTCTGAAATATTCAACAGTGATTTTTGCTTTTTATAAATCAAAATCTGCTTGTTTTCCTTCCTCCATCAAAGACTGCTTTTCACTGGGGCTTAAATACAACTAAAGGTCAAGTAAGCAAGATGCAACCGTAAGAAGCTTAATGCAGCTAAGCCCCAAACAATGCTTATCCTTCGCTGAGCAGTAGGTGAACTATGCTAAATGTTAGTTTTAAAGATGAATTAATTCCCCATATGGTCTAAAATGACAATTGAGGTAAATACCATGGAAATAAAATTTGTCCCAGAGTCAAGCAGAAATAAAGAATTACACACACTGCTTGGAGATCATTTTAAAATAATATTTTTGATGAGGATAAATGATGGCATATTTACAATATGTTTTCTGATGATAAGGCCCTGGAGCCTGGTTACCTTAGCACAAAACTGACAATTACAGCTTAACTATCATATTAGGCTAGAAAAATTGCATAGGCTGAAAATTTAAAAGATGAATGTAAGTAGTCTAAATAATGGTATGTGCAATGAAATATAATGTGTTTTCATTTACCTGGGGATAAAAATGATTCTAAAAATGCGTAAAATACTAATATTACCACACACTAATTTCAGTGAATGTAGTATTGTCACACAAAACATAATTAAAGCTCAGTATAAAATGCTAAAACAGGCTATTGTGGAGAAGTGGTACAATTCAGTTCTCCAAAGTTGTATTTGTGAATTCAACTGTTCAAGAGCAAATCACAGTGGGAGGTACCCATACCAAAGGGTCTGTGATACAAAACATAACAGGAACCCTAGCCCAAGAGTTCACTTTGCTCTACAACTCACTTCCAAATAGCTGTGGCATATTTCATTGATGATTCTCTTTGAATTATAGACTTGTACTTTATTGAAAATGGTCCTCACTGAATATGGTGGTACACACCTGTAATCCTAGCACTTAGGAGGTAAAGGATTTCAGTAAGTTTGAAATCAATCTGTTCTTTTATAGTAAATTCTAGGTCACTCAGGGTTACATAGTGAGACTGCCTCAAAGTAAAAGGAACATGGCAATAAGATTATTCCTAATGATGAATTACTATACCTATAGACCAATGAATCATCACATAAGCTTTTATTGAAGTTAATGGGGGGAAACAGAGACCCACAACTGGACAATGTGCACTTTTGAACACTCATCCTTAAATGGGATGTCTTTATCAACACCCACCCTCCCCAAAGGCTGAGAGATCTATGGGGAAGAGCAAGAGGAGTATTTTAAGGGCCAGAGGTGATGCAGAAGCAGTGGCTTCCAGATTCCACAGGACTGATACACATATGGACTCACAGAGGCTGTGGCAGCACTCACAGGGCCTGCGCAGGCTCAGGCCACATGGGGTCCTAGTGCTAAGAGAAGGATGTGGACACAAGGTCCTATCCCTAACCAAGAAACATATTGCAATTGATACTTGCTGGCAAAGAAAAAACTCAATTTTCTCGAATGGAATGTCACTGGCTATATCAACCACACTCCCAGGCAGGCCCACGCTCAGCAGTACATGACCATCATACAGTGAACCTGGTGGTATTTTTGTGGACTTTTAGTCTTGTTTTGGCATGTTTTGTTTTATTGGTCCTCTGCTTACTTGTTTTATTTATTTATTTATTTATTTTGAGAGAGTGAGTGAGCTAGAGAGTGAGAGAGTACATAGAAAATTATAGGCATAAGGTTATCGTGTAATTCAAATACTGATTTCTGTATCCCCATATCTGGTTGCAAACCTTGTTCTGACAATCTCCTGCCCCAATGTTCTGTGAACACTGTTCCCCAATTGCCCCTGATATGCCATTAAGGCAGTTTACACTAATCACTAAGCAGGAAAGAGAATAGAGCAGGGCTTCCTGCCAGGCAGGGGAGGAGGTGTTAGAGGAGGAAGTAGGGGATTCAGCCACAGGAAAGGTCCAGACGACATCAGGAGAGAGGAATTGGAACAGGGAAAGCTTCCAAGTACAAATATCTATAGATTATATGCTGAGAGGAAACCAAATTACCTTAGAGGGTTAAGAAGAGAGTAATAGAGTAATAACTGCTCAGTTCTTGTGCTGTGATTATACATTAATCAAAAGTTTAAAGATAGTTTTAAAAGGCATGGTGGTGCACATCTTTAATCCCAGCACTTGGGAGGCAGAGGCAGAGGCAGAGGCAGAGCAGAGGCAGGTAGATATCTGAGTTTGAAGCCATTCTGGTCCTCAAGTAAGATCCAGGATAGCCAAGGCCACACAAAGAAACTCGTTCTCTAAAACAAAACAAAACAAAACAGCAGCAGCAACAATAAAGAAATAATTTTTAAAGAGATGGAAATATTAACTACTTTATTTTCATTATTATTAATTATAAACATGAACTATGCTCTATAAACACAATTAAAATCATAATAAAAGATAAGATAGATCTTTCTTCCCATACCCACCACCTTACGAGTAATTTCATAATTATTTAGAGACTCTTCCAGGAGTGCTTTCCACCTTTAATACAACAGAATCATACACATACTCTGCAGGGCGGTGTCTCCCTCTGTGATACAGGGGTACACTGATCTACCAGTGCTCATAGGTCACAAGTGGCCTTCCTCACAGCTGCACTGCACTTGGTGAGTGTGCCTAGGCTATGTCATGTCATGAATCTTGGTATAGTTAGGTGAATATTTTTGCTGGAAAGATGAAATAAAGTAGGATTAAATATTGTGTGCACTTAAAATTTAGATAGGCAGTGCCAAGTTCCTAAAATGCTCACCAAATGTCACCCTCAAATGGTATCAAATTTCTTGTTTTTTTTTTTCTCAACAAGAGGGAAAATAAATGGCACTGCACTTTTGTTCTAATTTGTGTGCATTTTTAAAAGATTGATCCATATGTTTATACTCTGCAGGATAAGCATATGCAAGCTTTATTAATAATGTAAGGAAAACTTTCTTAAAATTTAGCCAGAAGAATACTGTGTCCCTTTGTTTGTCATGCAGACGGACTAGGATTGAGACACTCATGATGTGTTCTCAGTAATCCATGAAGAAAGATTTCACTCCCAACACAGGTACTGGGGCTGAAGAAAAAAGTGACAAAATTTCTGTAGTGGAGCAAGGATGGTCCACTCACATCACAAGAAGGTACAAGTGACAAGCAACTGTCTATGCCTCTTGGCTGGGTAGACGCCATGGAGCTTTTCTGAAAGCCACGAACTGTAGATATCTCAACCCTAAAAGACTCAGGTCTTCAGGTCCTCAGGGTACAAGTCACAGAAATGCCACAGCTGCAATGAAGGACAACACCGTCTGGGACATCATAGACTGTTTTCATTCCTGCACCTAAGAATTGTAGTCCTTCAAGCTGTGTGCATTTTTTTTTTTGCAAGATTTATAGGTATGGAAAATGGCTATAGAGAAAGTACCATAAACAGGGTCTGAGGTGTAGGCATGGAAGTACACATGACGAGGCATTTTGTAGAAGTGTTTAATTCTAGCCAAATAGCAGATGTTCTAGTCCATGATGGTGATGCTGGAAAATTCTGCTTGAGAGTCATTATTTCCCAGTCAGGATCTTACATATTTAAGTAGTTAATAAATAATTCTTGCTGAGTGGCTTGTTCCTTCCAGGTGGTGGTGGTGGTGGTGGGTGTGGTGGTGGTGGTGGTGGTGGGTGTGGTGGGTGTGGTGGTGGTGGGTGTGGTGGTGGTGGTATTACACCATAGCATACTGTGGCTATGATGGTAAAGAAAGGATTAGAAATTCCTGCGAGGCTGTGCACAGGGCATAATACTTGACAAGAAACTACTAGGCATGTCTCAATGTTATGTAATGGTTGAGAAATGGGAACCTCATTGTCTGGGTCTGTATTTACTCATAGTGTAACCTTGGCAAGTTATTTAATTATCTATTCATCAGTGTCTTCATCTGCAAAATGGGAACAATACCTACTATAGCTGCAGAAAATAGAAATGAGTTCATATTAGTAAAGTACTCAGTGAGCCCTACCCATGGCAAATAACATGTTGTTACCAGTCATCACCACCACCATCTGCACTACTCACTGTGGTAGTGCTAACTAACAGGGTTAGTAGTTATGGCAATAAGTGGTGATAATGTTATTCTAATAAATGGGATAAATGAATCCTCAAATAGTCTAAATTTATATATTTTTAAAGACTTACGCTTTACAAGCATAATCTTATTTTCTTTCTTTCTCTTTCTCTCTTTCTCTCTTCCTTTCTTTCTTTCTTTCTTTCTTTCTTTCTTTCTTTCTTTCTTTTCTTTTTTGTTTTTTAGACAGAGTTTCTCTGTGTGGCCATGGCTGTCCTGGAACTTCCTCTGTAGATCAGGCTGGCCTTGAACTCAGAGATTCTCCTAACTCTTCCTTGCTAGAATTAAAGGATGTGCCACCGCACCTGGCTACAAGTATAATCTTACTTAATTACAAATTACTTTAGCTTTTCCACAAGATCTGCTAATTCAAATAAAATAAATTTTAGTTCTTTTTTTTTATTATTTTGATTTTTTTTTTTTGAGAGATGGTCTAATGTAGCCCAAGCTGGCTTAGAACTCATTAAGTAGGCAAGGATGGGCTTGAATTCCTCATTCTAAAGCCTTTACTTCTCAAGTGCTGGGATTATAGGTATGGGCCACTATATACAGATTAATTTTTCATTCTTTATATTATTTTAAATAACCTTAACATCAACTGTTCTTGTTGTACAGTGGGATATAGATAAAAGATGTAGAGTCACATAACCATGCATTTACTTGATAATTTCAAACCCAGGGAGTCACACATGCCCGCTGCTGTACAATTGAGCTTCCCCTTGTTATCTTAACATGGAGACTTTCAACACTACAAGACAACCTCCTTTAGGTGTGAGGAATAGGAGTAAAACAACGAGAAAGATTCCTACTAGTAAGGGGTTGAGAATCAAATCCTAGTATAAAATAGTTACTAATTTCAGATTTTCCTGGAAGCTATGGAAAAAAGCTGTCCTATGGTCATTGCTGTTGTCACTGAAGAGGCTAAGAGCAAACCACAATCGGGAGGAGTCACCTGCAAGTGAGCTCCTCCAGTGCTCTGCAGCAGACAGCGCAATCGCTTACATGAGTTTAAGTGCCCATTTAAGGTGAAACGAGCTGATTCAGCTTTTTACTTGAAAAGGAAAATCAATCAGTCTGTCTACATAATAACATAGTTTAAGAAAAGCTAAATCATTTCTGAAAACACAAACTTGTTAGTAACTCTTCTGTCTAAAATAGTTTTTTATTTTACTAAAAACTATAAGTACCTATTTTATAATGAACTGTCGCAGCTTATCTATGATTACCGCTTTCCTGCTTTGCTTATACTTTTCTAACCCTCCATTGCTCATTAAACAAAGGCCACACTCTATTGTGGGAGCCCAAAGCCCTGGTTTGGCTCTGCAGCTCCACGTGAAGCCTCCATTCTAGCCACCGACTACACAGCATGGCCGAACTCGCTGTGCACTTCTGTGACTCCGAGCACACAGCGGCCTGGTTCTCGCTGTCTCTTATGATGACACACATCTTTTACTTCCCTAAGTCCACCTGCTCAGCTCTCTGCACATCGGTGTTCCTATGACACGGCACTGCTCTTGTAAGAGCCAACACTCAGGTTCTCTCAGGGGACCAATCCCTTTCCCTACGTGGCAGCCATTTGTGTGAAGGCATTTTTAACAGATAACTATTATTCTCAACATTCTCCTTACAACGTTTCTCAGATCCCACATCCTCAATAGGGACTATAGTTACTGCCGTGCTCAGTCCGTGGTAGGAAGTCTAGCAGGAACACTGCAGAGCACGCCTCTCTCCATGTAATCTCTCCCCGTTAGCCACTGTGATCCTGGAGCACAGCGTCACCTAATCTACCCTTCCTTTCACAGAGAACAGCGAGTACTTGATACCCAGTTGCTGTTCAATAAAATGCTACTGAATCAATAAACAAAGTACAGCGGCATTTTGCTGATTCCGAGGTGGAAACATGTATGTGTTCAGTAAAGACAAATCTCCTAGGCGTCCAGCTCAAGCCTCCCTCTTCCAGGATAACCTAGTCAACAGTCATGGGTGTCAGCAGAGCACAGCAACCTAAGGAGCTGCTTGTGGAAAAGGCTCTGGGCAAAGGTGGAAAACAGTCCCTTTAGTGAATGCACATGAGCTCCCGGAAGCTAATTTACATGGCAGTGCCTAGTGCTTTAGGAACACTGTCAGCACTCAGCAAAAGAAGCCCCAGTACAACCACTTTCTTGTCATCCCCACTTAGCAACAGACCAGTGATGTCCATTTTCTTTTTTTTCTTCTTTTTAAAAAATATTTTATTAATTTATTCATATTATATCTCAATGGTTATCCCATCCCTTGTATCCTCCCATTCCTCCCTCCCTCCTGCTTTCACCCTCTCCCCTCCCCTATGTCTGTGACTGAGGGGGACCTCCTCCCCCTGTATATGCTCATAGGGTATCAAGTCTCTTCTTGGTGACCTGTTATCCTTCCTCTGAGTGCCACCAGGCCTCCCCATCCAGGGGACGTGGTCAAATATGGAGGCACCAGAGTTCATATGAAAGTCAGACCTCACTCTCCACTCAACGGTGGAGAATGTCCTATCTATGGGCTAGGTCTGGGTAGGGGTTCAAAGTTTACTGCCCATATTTTCCTTGGCTGGTGCCATAGTTTGAGCAGGACCCCAGGAATGACGTCCATTTTCATGTGGTTGTTTCCTTAGAAAGAAATCAGGGGAAAATGACAACTTCGTGGAGTCATGATGACTGTATTCTAATTTTCCTTGTTTACGTAACAAGAAGAAAATGCACCTGTACACTTGTGCTACAGCATCTCTACATGTGTGTTACAGCATGACTTTATCTGTGCTCACTTTTAATATCTAGGTGTTAAACTAAAAAATCAAACTGCTAAATGAGAGGAATGTATGTATGTAAGTTCCACTGCATATAGAAGACTATATGGAAGATAAGCAGAGCACAGCCATACGACAAACCAGCTGCAGGAACATTAGGAAGTGGCACACTGCCATGCCACACTTCTCAGGAATCTTACCGCCAACTACAGTTTGTACTGCACCACATCTGCAGACTAAGTGAAGGAAAGAAGACCACCACTGAACTTGCCTTACACACAAAAGAATTATATTTAACTTCGAGTAACTGAGTACATGTGACAGATTCGAGAACTATTTCTACAGATTACAGAAAAACAAGAAAATAAAGTGCCCCAAACTATAACTATTTTACATAGGCATAAGGTTATTATATAATTCAAATGCTGATTTCTATATCCCCCATATCTGGTTGCAAACCTTGTTCTGAGACTCTCCTGTCTCAATATTGCATAAATTCTGCTCGTCAATTGTCCCCTGATATGCCAATAAAGCAGTTTACAGCCAGTCGCAGGGGAAAGAATAGGGCTGAACTTCCTGCCAGCCAGAGGAGCCTGCCAGTTAGAGGAGGAAGTAGGGGATTTAGTCAGGAGACTGAGCCACAGGCAGATGTCCAGGAGAGACCAGGAGAGACCAGGAGAGAAAGCTCAGCAAGGAAAGCTATAAAATTCAAGTATCTCTGAGATGAACGCTGGGAGGAAGGCAATTTACCTTAGAAGGTTAAGAATAGAGTAATAACTGCTCAGTTCTTATGCTATGAAGCTTGTTAAAATAACATAATAGAGCCCCAATTATTTGTGTGATAGCCAGGTTGAGAGAGAAACTGAGAAACAGACACAGATTTATATAAAAATAACTTGAACAATTTTAGAGCCAATTAAAAGTTATTTTGTGCATCATGATGATGAACAGTGGCCGGGGTTAGGTCTCTTACGCCACCATGTCAGTCCCAGAGATCAAACTCAGATTGTCAGGCTCATGAGACAAGTACATTTACCCAAAAATGCAAAAACAAAAAACCAAAAATCAATAACAACAAAGGCCCCAATGTCCTGTATTTTGAAGTAAAAGCAATCTTCATTCCATATGTTATATAAATGTATATGTTATATAAAACAGCATTTTTAACTTATATTTAATATACTTAGTACTATTTGCAAAGCTTTAGCTTTCTTGGTTTCTTTTTCTGTTACCACACAGGGAAGTACTTTTACTAAGAAGACATAATGTAAATATTCACATTAGTCTCAAAATAAAATTAACTAGTGAGTGAAAGGGAGACCTAGTGATTTCTGTTGCTGGAAAGTATATTTCTTCCTGAGTCAAAGTGTTTTTTTAACACAAATAACAACTTGAGTAAAATGTGAGAACAGACATATTCAATGTACTTTTAAGACATGAGCAAAATGTTCTTGTGAACTGATTAAATAAGTAGTTCTATTATTTTTGTGTTCTTATCACAAGCTGTCAGAATTATTCTAGAAAGTAAGCAAATGATTAATACCTGGCTTTCTCAATTAGCCTCACTAACTTTTTAAATTATTTGTTACGAAAAATCAATTATTCTGCATGCTGGTGAAGACTTATTTACCTGCAGATAGCTGGAAAACATTCCTGAAGACCCTTCTTTTTAACTAAGGACCCTTCAAGGCAGTACATGATGATGTCCATGACCTTTGGCAAGAGAGACAGAAACCGAAAGGTAGTTTCAAATGCTTGACGTTCTAAAATTAAAATGATTCCATTAAGCCTCATTTTGTCTATGTAAGTCCTTCTAGTTTGATTTAGTATTTACTTTACAAAGAATAAAAACGGTTTTACGCCTATGGACACCACAGGTCTTGTCTACAGTAACAGACTCATTTCTTTTAAAACTGACTTTGCTCATGTGCAGAATGGGCTGATACTCAAGCACATGGGATAAGTGATTTTATTTACAATGAACGTTGGTGACAACAAAGCCTTTAGAATATTTTAATACATATAAATTCCATGTGAATGGTCAATGGCTATAGCAATCAGTTTTAGTTGTGAGGCAACAGAATCAAGGCACAGAAGTCATCTAATCTTCGTTACTTAGTTACACGGCACATCCCTCTCCCTTCCTCCCTCTACTCTTCTTCGTCCCTTATTTTTAAGCTCAAGTATTTACTGCAATGGGCAGGCATCCCGGGCGCAGGACGGTCTCACCTCCACAAGAAGATCCACCACATCTGTAGGCATCTTTTCAATGAGAATTTCAATGACTCTCAAGATCTCCCCTTTAGCCCTTGCCAGGGTTGTTGTGTGTATGCTCTGCTGTGACTGGGTATTTGCTGCAAGGGCCGTGTGTCTGTGCACCTACAAAAGAATCGCCACACTGTATTTGCTATTCTGCTCCACACAGATTTACATTTGTAGTCATTGGTTTGCTTTTCACTTATTACAGAAAAATGAAATGTACAATAAACCAGAACTGTTAAAAGAAATCACTCAAGGTAGGCCAGGAATTGTTTTCTAATCACAAAAAAACTTTACATATAATAAAAACTAAGTAAGTATGGCACATCATCACCATTTACAGCCTTGGACATGTCCAGGATGAGCTAAGGAACAGTGGGCCCAGGGACAGGGTAGCAAACAAGGATGACAATGAGAAACACCTTAGTGCAGTTAGGCTAAAAGCTGCAGTAGCCAAGTTGTTTGGAAAGGAATAAATGATTAATTAGAATATTTTCCATGATCTTTCCAACCAAATGTTTCATTATGAGTGTCCTAACATTTCCTTCAAAAATATTATGTAAGTAATACAAAATAACGCTTAGAAACATAATTAATATAAAGACCTGTCAGACTAATGTAAAGCTTCCTCAAGGTAATCAATATCACCATCTGTGTACATTCCATACATGGAAAAACTGGTTAGAAATGTAAATGTCCAAAATAAATAAAACTATTCGGTCAAACAGCACACACATTCGTTACAAGTAACCATTAAATGTGTGTGTGATGTAAACGCACTGGAAGCTTGCTGTCCTCACACCTGTGGTCCACAGCTTACTTTAGATATGAGCTCCTAACTCCACTGCTTCCTAATCAGCCATGCAAAGGGACCACCGCCCCTCCCTCCTAGCTGCCTTCACAGCACGCCTGGAAGGATGGCTCTGGGGCAGGCGCAGACCCAATAGGTTTCAGAGCAGACTCAGAGGTGTTTGCTATTGTAAAAGTTCACCATAGCCACAGGAAAAGCAGTTCAGACGGAGCCCAGAGCCTATAGACACTGAGCTGTGCAGTACTAATGGCAAAATGGAACAATGCTTTAAAAACATGTAGGAACTTATCCTTTCTTCTTTCCCTCACTACTAAGATGTATAGGAAAGAACATGGACTTGGTTCATTGTTCTTTACTAGTTTGTTAGCTGGATGTGAGCAATTAATTCCCAGCAATGCGGGAATCAATGGACTTTCAAGTCTTTATCTGTGACACAGAATAGGAAAAACAATCAGCAATTTTATGGCTTACTTTTTTTTTTGTATACAGTTGGAGAGGCACTGCTAAATAGTTTAGTTTTGATTGTGAGTATTTGCTTACACTTGAGAAATGTGAATACCTTTCAGTTCACAGAGACCTAGTGTATTTCCTCTAGAAAGGTACTGTCATTATTACAAGGGTGTTCATTCTGAGAACAGAG
The DNA here is from genome assembly GCF_964271855.1 of Acomys minous. Lineage (NCBI taxonomy): Eukaryota > Metazoa > Chordata > Mammalia > Rodentia > Muridae > Acomys > Acomys minous. The sequence goes on from NC_140486.1 coordinate 24,099,611, forward strand.
AGGCCCTCGAGAGCACAGGTCCTGAACACACAGCTGTGGAATGCAGAGCGCGTGCAGACACGATACATTCATTTCAGCACTAAAGTATCAACTTGCTTTGCTTAAAAACTACAAGGATTCTTTGTGGGTCTGACCCCTGAGGTACAGTATGGAGGAATGCCTCTGAGAGGGTGGGCGGAACACATGAAGATGGCTGCTCACCTCCTTAGCTATGGTGGTGATGAAGGCGGGTGGCCGGGCAGTGGCGATGAGAGAAAGGGCATGCCTTGCCGAGCGGGCAGAGTCAGCTGCAGGGCTCAGGGGTAGCCCCATTGTGATGCTAAACAGGGATCAGAAACAAGGAAGAAGAAAAGCAGCATTAGAATATAGACTGAAAAGATTAGACACAGCTTATAATGTCAGCTCAAGGTCAACGGGGGCACTCAAACAGTTAGAATATAATGGACTAGCAACAATGAGCCGTGATTAAGAGTCAGGGTGTTCTGGCATCAAATACAAAATCGAATTATTAACCATGAAGATTGAAAACAGTATGTGCATCTGTCCAAAAGGTTAAAAATGCCTTGTTAACAAATTATCAAGAGCTACTGTTGAATACCTATCACAAAGCTCAAAAAAAGGTAGGGGCGAATATTGTACCGGATGTTTTTGAAGTTTTTCCTGGGTTAAGTTAAAGATGATTTATTCATAAGGTCATGTTAAAAAGAACTATAATTGAGGCTCTTTTGTGAAAGGAAGCAGAATGCGTTCCGGTTTGTAAAGTTATAAAAAGAACTGAGAATGACTAATATTTTTAGTTTAGTTTGAAATGTCCTCAGCACTGCTGGTCTCCCACACTCAGTATTTCAGAACCAGCCACTACTAAGTACACGCACCACTAACACTCATTTAACATTGAAGCAAAAATTAAACATGCTGGTATTTATTTTTCTTAACAGAAAGAAGAGACAGCAAATAATCTTCATAAAGTGATGTACGAAATAAACTGAATCTTTCTAGACTGTGAGAGTGTGGGATCCTTATATGATGGTGTTGATAATGCTTTCCCATCTCTGACATTTGAAGGCACCAGTTTTATTTACCACCAAGCTCACTTTGTATATTTGTGTGGTTCATACATACACAAACATATACATAAAAACACATGCATACACAGATGCATATACACACATGAACACTTATACATACACATACATACACATATATATAAGTGTGAAAAACAATAAAACTTTTGAATAAAATGTAGTCAAGAAGCCACATATTAATTATGATACAGAGTATTTTATTACATTCAATTATACTTTATCTAGCTAAATGATTTTAACTTAAATGAACACGTGAAGATCCATCAGAATGTATTCCATATATAAACTAGATTATGTTTTTAAAAATTCTCAAAATGTTTATAGGTCTCTCAATAATTGACCTAAGAATAGTTATCTTAATTTTTAGTTGAAAATCAAGATGAATTGCATGGTTACTCTTAACATGAAAGAAGGTAAACTGATGATAGAAAATTTTGCTTTAATACTTGGCAACTACTGTGTTACTTAAAAGTAGCAGTTCTCAACCTGTGGACAGTGACTTCTTTGGGGATTTAACAACCCTTTCATAGGGGGGTGTAGCATCATGAAGTAGCAATGAAATAATTCTATGGTTGGGGTCACCACAACATGAGGAGTTGTGTTAAAGGGTCACAGCATTAGGAAGGTTGAGAACCACTGCTTAAAAGTTTGACAATAAATAACTTTCTGTATGCGTTTTTTCCAAACTGGGGATCACTACAAAGTAGGGACTCAGATGAGAAGAGTACGCAGAGGCTTTCCTTGATATTTACAAAACTAAAAATAAAATAAAAAGTGAGCTTTGAGAACAAATGCATATCCTGACCAAAATCAAACAGATGGTGTGGCCTGCATGACCTGGTGCTCCTGGGGCCCAGCAGGGCTAGAGAAAGTACTAAGTAGGATGAGCAGCTAGCCAGTCTCTCCCTGCTAAACTTCACTACTTCAAATCAGCAAGGACATATTCACTACCTGAAGAGTGCTGGGGATTCAGAGTGGGTTGGTAAATTCATATTACCTAACCATATTTTAGGTCAATTTCTTTAAAATTTCAAATGCTAGTTAAACATTTTAGATACTTTGTATTTTTTTTTCCAAAAAATTGTGATTAATAGGGGATGAGGAGTATGGGGATGTATGTGTATGTTAATGGACTAATTCTGGAAAAACCCTAAATCAATTTTTATAAAATCACAACTTTTATAAAACCAGACAGTGGGGAGCAGGCACATCTGTTTCCTGGTAAGCCCATCCCACGTCAGGAAAGCTCAATAGGGAAAGAAGCAGACAGAGAGCCTAGGGTCTGGGATGGAAGCTGGGCTTGCTGGAGCTCTACTTCCTGTCTGCTTGGATACGCCCCCAACATTCCCAAAAGGCAATGCAGACAGTTTACAAATGAAAAAATTAGTTCAAAGAAAGTTAAAGGAGGAGCCAAGGTAGTGGTGCACCATTGTCTCTTCGATTTGTTTTCTAGGTTTCCTAAAAAAGATAAAATGGAAAATTCTAACAATAATTAATAGATTTTAAATTGTATGAAACATGTAATAGTTTGATGAAATCTTCTGCTACATATTGCCTGGTAAGTGAATCATGTCTTTGTCTTGAGTACACATTAAGTATATGTTGTTTTTGTAGCCACCTTTGCTAGTACACTGTGAAGGTGTTAGCAGTGCTTGGGTGCAGGTGGCCCTCTGGAAATACATAACACTGTATCACAGTTCACCTTACTTGTCTCTTCACATAAATATCACAAGCCCACCCAAAGAAAAACGACCAGGAAACAGTACAATTTTGATATTTGATGGGGGAACCTATACTCTCATAACTTTTATTATACTATGTTGTTATGATTATTCAATTTTATTGTTATTTTTAATATCTTATGTGCATAATTTAAACAGTCAGATATATCACAGGTCCATATGTAAAGGAAAAACACTCCATATAAAAGGTTTGGGGCAGCTGGGCACGGTGGCTCACGCCTGTAATTCCAACACTCTGGGAGACAGAGGCAGGTGGATCTCTGTCAATTCGAGGCCTGGACTACAAAGTGAGTCTAGGACAGACAAGTGTGCACACAGAGAAACTCTGTCTTGAAGAACAAAAACAAACAAGCAAAAAGTTTGGGATGACCATGGTTTTGTGAATCCACTGGGAGTCTTAGAATGTGTCCCTGTAGATATGGGAGATTACTGTCTTTCAGAATCACTGACCTTTGTAGAAAGTATCGGGATGTGGGGAGTGTCGAGGGAACCCTTTTGGAGGCCCACAGAAAATGGCGAATGAAACAGCATCTAAGACTCCTCAAACGGTCCTGATCCACTCCACACAGCACTGATCTACTATGGACTCCTAGTACACTGGTGAAGTCTCAAAATGGATCTGAGGCTAGGGTGGTGACTGCTTCTCCCTTCTTTACAGAAGTCTCCTAAGGTGACCTTGCTGCCCTACAGCCCCCACACATCCTCAAAGCTACACCAACCTGATTGATTGCTATTGGTGCTTGAGGCTAGTATGGGATAGTCTGCTTGGTCCTTCAACCTGACAATAAAGTTAGATCTGCACCTTTGAGTCCATTCTGGAGTCTGATTCATGGGACTCTGGGTGGGCTCCATCACTGTTCACCTACCTTCCCCCAGTTCCTGATCCCCACAGCCAGGCATGGTGACACTGCAGTGAGCTAGATTAATGAACTGGTAACATGACCAAATGGCTTTAGGTGAATGGCTAGACTGCTTTCTTGAGAGAAACTTGTAGGAATATGATGTGGTATTTGGGTTTCACTTGTTTTATTCAGGGTCAATAGTGCTTTAAATGAAATATGGCCAATTGGGTCGAGCATACTATTTGAAAGGAGCTAAGTCACAGAACTAGGGTCTATAACAATCTTCAAAAGATCAAATTCAGCTAACCAAGAAGCCGTGGGCTGGAGAGCCCCCTCAGCAGGTAAGATCGCTTGTTCCACAATCACGAGGACTAGAACTTGGATCCCAGAACCCAGAGTCTCAGTGACTGCCTCTAACCCTGGCTTTAAGCAGGACTTCTGGGGCAGGCTGGCTTATGGCATAGCAGAAAATTTCACTTCTATTCTGTCTCAGTTTCTTTGGATGGGGGAGAAATTATTGGTAGGAAAAGAGAAGAGAGGAAGAAATCAAAGGAAGGAAAAGAGGAGACAGAGCCACATTTGGACAATAGATAGGTTCTGTAATGAGATGCCTCACACAGTTATAAAGAGAAAGGAAAGGGAACATATCTCCACTTTCTTACGTCAGTAGAGACCATATAAATTGGGGGGAAATTCCCAGACTTATTATGGTAAGAAAAATGTTAAGCTTTGGTGAAGGGCATAGTCTGAAAAAAAGCTATAGGCAATGGAGAAGAAAGTTACTCAAAGACATATTTTCACACTGCCCTTTGGGTTTGGTGGATAGTGAACATTTGAGGCAATTACTCATCTTGTAAAAGTGGGAGGGCTGAGTGTGAAAGCTCTGAGTTTTCCAGGGCATAGTGAAGAGGAAGGTATGTCCTCTAGACTAGACAGTGTACTGCCATTAGAGAAATCTTTCCAAACTATCAACTCTACTTCATGATTACCTAACCTAACACCTCCCATGGCCCACGTCACTCCAGTGGGGATGTGGGTGGGGTCTGGTGGTGGGTGAGGTGTGACTCCTTGGTATGGGTTTGAAGACTCCTAAACTCCAAGACCCTCCATAATCAATTTTCAACTCCATCTTTTCATTATTAATGCTCAAGAGGCTCTACTAATTTCAAAGTTGGTCCCTCAGGTTCTATCCCTTTTACATGTTCCATGTTTTTCCTAACGTTGCTCCTTTCTCCTCTACTTCCATTGCCACGCCCTCATCAGGCCTAACCCCTCAATTCTTACCTTCACCCCATAGTGTTCTGCCACTGTCCAAGTACTCAACTGCCTTCTATTGAAACGAAAACAACCAACATCCTTGTGATGCTTAGATGTGAATCCTATTCCACCACACTACCTTTAAAAAGCATTAGTTTTGGAGACCTCAGTACTCCACTCTTGACAACAGAAAGGTCATACAGACAAAAACTAAACAGAGAAATGCTGGGGATAACTGATGTTACCAGATACACCTAAGGCAGGTTTATGGAACAGTTCTGCCAGGCACAAAAGAATACACCGTCTTCTTAGCACCTCATGAAACTTCCTCCAAAACTGACCACACACTCACTCGGTCACAAAGGAAGTCTCAGCAGATACACTTAAATAACACCCTACAGCCTATCTTACCACTCTGGATTAAAGCTGGATAGCAACAATAACAGAAACAATAGAAAGCTTACAAGTTCATGGGAATCCAACAACTCACTACTGAATGGAAACCGGGTCAAAACAAAAAAAGATCTTCCAGAACTGAACGAAAAAACAAAAATATCCCCACACCTATGGGACACAATGAAGGTGGTTCTAAGAGACAAGGTTATAGCAATAAGAAGGAACATAAAAAAGAAGAACAAAATGGAGAGCTCTCATAGTAGTAACTTAACAGCACATCTGAAAGTTTTAAAACAAAAAGAAGATATGCTATCCCAAAGAAGTGGATAGCAAGAAATAATGCAACAGAGGGCTGAAATAAAAAATAGGAACAAACAAAACAAAAGCAACACAAAGAATCAATGAGACAAAGAGTTGGTTCTTTGAGAAAATCAATAGCATTGACAAAGCCTTATCCAAATTAACTAAAAAGCAGAGAGAGACTACCCAAATTAGCAAAATTAGAAATAAAAGGGGAACCTAAAAAAAGACATCAAGGAAATTCAGATGATCATAAGAATATACTTTAAAAACCTATATTTTACGAAATTGGAAAATCTAAAGGAAATGGGTAATTTCTTGATAGATACCACTTACAAAAGTTAAATCAATATCAGATAAGCAATTGAGATAGACCTATAACCCCTAGTGAAATAGAGGCAATAATTAAAATCCCACAAACAAGCAAACAAACCCAGGGCAAGATGGTTTTAACACAAAATTCTACCAGACTTTCAAAGAAGAGTTAATGTCAATACTCCTCAAATTATTCCATAAAATGGAAACAGAGGGAACATTGCCAAGTTCATTTTATGAGGCCAGAGTTATCCTGATACCCAAACTATATAAAGGCCCAACAAAGAAAATACTAGACCAATTTGCATTTCATTTGTTTGTTTTTACTTTTTCGAAGACAGGGCTTCTCTGTCCTGGTCCCTTGAACTCACAGAGATCTGGCTGCCTCTGCCTCCCAGAGTTCTGGGATTACAGGTATGCACCATGGTGCCTGGCTAAAACTTAAAATCTTGAGGAGGGAGGAGGAGGAGGAGAAGGAGGAGGAGGAAGAGGAAGAGGAGGAGGAGAAGGAGGAGGAGGAAGAGGAAGAGGAGGAGGAGGAGGAAGAGGAAGAAGAAGAAGAAGAGAAAGAAAGAAAGAAAGAAAGAAAGAAATTGAAGATATCAGAAGATGGAATGGTCTCTCATGCTCAAAGATTGGTAGGATTAAGATAGTGAAAATGGCTATGCTACCAAAAGCAATCTACAAATTCAATGCAACTCTCATACAAATTTGAACACAATTCTTCACAGATCTTCAAAGGACAATTTTCAGCTTCAAATAGAAACACACACACACACACACACACACACACACACACACACACACAGAGATAAAACAATCTTAATAAGAAAAGAACTGTGGGAGACATCACCATATCCAATTTCAAGTTGTACTACAGAGCTACATATATATATATATGTATATATATATAAAGAAAACAGCATGGAATTGGCATAAAAACAGACACAATGATAAAGTGAACAGAATTGAAGAGTTAGATGTTAAGTCCACACATCTATGGACACCTGATTATTGATAAAGAAGCTAGAAATACACACTGGGAAAAACCACAGCATCTTTAGCAAATGGTGCTGGTCAAACTGGACGTCTGCACGTAGAAGAATGTAAACAGATCTATGTGTGTATCACCTTGCACAGAACTGAACTCCACATGGATCAAAGACCTCAACATAAAACCAGACACACTGACACCAACAGAAGAGAAATTAGCAGATAGCTTTGAATTCACTGGCACAGGAAAAAACTTTCTGATCAGAATATTGTTAGCACAAGCAATAAGATTAACAATTAATAAATGGGGGAAAAACAATTAATAAATGGGACCTCATGAAATGGAAAAGCTTCTACATAGCAAAAAGACACTGTTGTTTGAACAAAGCTGCAGGCTACAGAATGAGAAAAGACTTTCTTGCCAAATACATATCTGAGAAAGAGCTAATATGTAAAATATATAGAACTCAAACAAACTAGGTATCAAGAAAAATAACCCAATTAAAAAACAGGGTCCAATTCAAAACAGAGAACTCTAAAAAGAGGAAACTCAAATAGATTGCAAAAACTTAAAAGAAATGTTCAACATTTCTTTGAAATTGGAAATACAATTACTATGAGATTTTATCTTACAGGTGGGTGTGGAGGCACACACCTGTAATCCCAGCACTTGGGGAGGCAGAGGCAGGCAGATCTCTGTGAGTTCAAGGCCAGTCTGGTCTACAAAGTATGTCCAGGACAGCCAAAGATATACAGAGAAATCCTGTCTTAAAGAAGGAAAGAAAGAAAGAAAGAAAGAAAGAAAGAAAGAAAGAAAGCAAGCAAGCAAGCAAGCACAACAGTCCCCACAGTGCTGATGGAAGTGTTCAGCCAGTATGGAAATCAGTGTGGCACTTCCTTGGGAAGTTGGAAGTCAATCTACGTCAAGCTCCAGCTGTACCACTCTTGGGCATATATCTCCAGACTCTTCGTTGTACCACAGAGACACTTGCTCAATCATGTTCATTGCTGCTCTACCTACTCATAATAGCCAAAAACTGGAAACAACCTAGATGTCCTTCAAGAGAAGAATGGATGAAGAAAACATGGTCTGTTTTTACAATAGAGTATTACTCAGCTGTTTAAAAAAAAATGAAATTATGAAATCTGTAGCTAAAAGGATGAAGCTAGAGAAAATCATCCTGAGCGTGGTAACCCAGATCCAGAAAGACAAATATGGTATGTTTTCTCTTATATGTAGACAATAACTGTTAAGTCAATGATACCAAACTACAATGTGCAGAACCACAGAGGTTAGGTGTAGAACAGGAACTGCTGAGGGCACTATTTGAGGGGTAGAATGAAAACCTAATACAGTAGAGGCTTCTAGAATATATACATATATGAAGGTGGTCTAAATAAAATTGCCAAACAATGAGGGGAAAGTCCCAACTAGACACCTCTTGTCACCAAATGCAGCTTCCAGTCCCAGAACTGAATTACAATTCCCCAAACAACCTAGGCAGTTGCCAGGATGATAGGTTGCTCTCCAAAACCTGACAGCAAATCCGCACTGCTGACGAGAACACCTACACAATGCACTAAACACAGAGTCCTGAGCTGCTTTCCATATCCAGCCCTAAGGCCTATGTGCCCAGGCCTTTTGTACTATTTACCCTATTCCCAGAGCTCCTTCCTTCCCTGTTTCTCTCATTCGCCCCTTCCTACTTTTAAGACCTCTGTGGTTAGTTTAGAGTGTATACCAAATTTAAAGATTCAGAGCTGGGCTAAACCTCCAGACTATACAAAGAACTAAAAACAAACAAACAAACAAACAAAGAATCAAGAGAAAAAAAATTCCAATTTAAAAATGAGCTATGGATGATCTGAACAGAGAATCCTTAAAAGAAGAAATTAAATATCTTTATAAATGTTCAACACCCTTAACAATTAGGGAAATGAAAATTAAAACTACTTTGAGATTTCATCTTACCCTAGTCAGAAGTCTAAGACAAAGAAAAAAAAATCAGCTGACAACAAATGATGGTGAAGATGTGGGTAAAGGAAGCCCTCGTTCTGTATTGGTGCGGCCACTCTGGAAATCAGTATAGGGAATTCTCAGAGAGCTACAGATCCACAAGACGACCCACTGTACCACTCCTTGGCATATGTCCACCTGACTCATTGTCCTCCTCCGCAGATACTTGCCTAGCCAGGTTCATGATCTCCCTTATTTGTGTGCTACACAGCCCAGTGAGAGATTCTACCTGGATGAAAGGCAGGAGGGGAGGAGGCTGTGTGTAAATCCAGCCTTACCCTGTCCTCTTGACCCTGTACACAGGCTGCTATGTAAACATTTGTTTTATAGCCCAATAGGATAGGCCTTTGGTTTTAGTCCTTATTCTAAAGAACTTGGCTATCACAGACTATTTTACCCAGCGTCTCCCTGCACCCCTCTCCACCTATCCAGTCATAAACACTATGGTTGAATGACACTATAGGTAAATAACATGAATAGAAACATTTTCCCCTTAGGCTGAGCTTATTCTTCTCATGACTGTTCATTAATCTAATTCCAAGGCTTGCTCCATATTGGGAATTTCATGTCACTATCTAAAACAGCAAGATGCCAGCCTCTGTCAAATTAGGGTGCCGTAAGGGTGCACTCTAGGGGAAACCACTAAGCTTTCTACAAACAGTGTACAAACCTCATACTAAGGAATTGGAGGCCATCTGCATAAAACACCAAAAACTAATCAACAAGCCAACCAACCAAACACCAACCTAACATTGTTTTAAGTACGTACTTAACTACATTAACACCAAGGACTTCCATCCTATGCTTTCCTAGTAACACTAGTGTGTTTGTATTTGTTTCCAACTGTGTCAAGTTGAAGCTTCACTTTTGAAAACATTTTAAATTTATCATCATCATCATCATCACGTACATATGCACACTATGATATGTCATTGAGGCCAGAGGACACCTCTGTAGACAGTTTGTCCCCTTGTACTTTTACTTAGGCTCTGGGTATGAAACTCAGGCTACCAGGCTTGCATCACTGATCGCAGGCACTTACTGAAAGACATCCCACCAGTGTCTTGAGCATTTTATAATTCAAGGCAGTAATCATCTCAAAGCTCAAAGCTGGCAAATTTTCCTCCTCTTTCAAACATGTATTTTAGAGAATTTCGCTGCATATAGTTACATTAAACAAACAAAGCTATGCAAACCTTTTCTCTGTAAAGGGTTATATACCCTTATAAATGAATTTTTTGGAATAGGAAAAAATGTCCAATATAGAATTCTAAAGCATGTTTGTATGTTTACTATGTTTCTTTCTATTCCTCAAACTTAACAGAAATGGCCTATTTGAGATAAAGTACTCAGTTTTCCTCTCTAATGCTATATGGTTCAAAAGGAATGTTTCTAATATATGGTGCTTCTCTGTATATAAACGATCTGTGGCTTCCAGTAGCTGTGTTTGGTAAGCTGACAATACCCTAGAAGCAATAGGCGTTCTGTAATCCCCTCATGTCCTCAGATGTGGCAGCACATGATGAGCAGCAGCTGGGCTGTGCTCCACTGTGCTTTCACAATAAGGCCCTACACTGTGACCTAGGCAAACAGAATCCAAATCACAGGTCACACAAAGCCAGGCAGGAGACTAGACTTCCAAGAGCACAGGAGTTTTCTGCTTGTCTATAAAGTAGTATTTGTCTGCCATTTCTAGTACTTTATCAGTGTGTACAGACCCACAGAGTCCTTAACAAAGGATTTCTTAAAACAAAACAAAATAAAACAAAAAAATTTTTGTTTCCATTTTTATTACAATTAACTAAGTGGCTCAATCAATTATTTCAGGAAAGTACAGCCACAATGTGATATACAGGCCACACTGAATAAACATACCATTCTCATGCATTTTTAAAAAATCTTCATAAAAGATGCTACCTGTGGCTCACTAACCAGACAAATGACATAAGCCTTAAGTACCGGAACTGTGAAATGGGAGCTCAGAGTCCCCAGGAGTGGGCAGTCCCTCAGACAAGCCACCTCTCCCTCTTTACTAGGAGCATATTGAGTGTACTGGGGCTGGTGCAGCTGATGGAGACTGTCACATATAAAATATGGTTAGATTGGTAGATCACTGTCTACCAACACACTTCTTAAAGAATTCACTGTGTGCTTGCTTTGGCAGCACATACACTAAAACTGGAACCATACAGAGAAGATTATCATGGCCCATGTTTAAGGTTGGCAAACAAATTCATGAAGTGTTCTGGATATTATATTATAAATATTAGTGATATTTAAATAAAACTTTTAATTTCTCTAAGTTATAAAATCTTTAATGAAAATGTCATTAAACACAAAATCCAAAAGCACATTTAAAATCCTGCCCTGTCCATTTATGTAACCCTTATTTAAGGTGTCTTTAATTTTGTAGGTGTTAAGATTTGGATTAGTGGTATAATTTTAGCTTTCGGAGTCACCTAGATCTGAAATTAAACCCAGCAATTTTCACCTTCTAGAAAACAAGCTCCCAGCCACTGCATCTCTGTGTGTGTTTTGTACTTGCAACATGGGGAAAATCATGTTTACTGCCTAGGGTTTCTGTGTATGTAAATGCACGTGTTTGCAATAAACACAGCACGCAAACCCCTGAATAGAATTGTATATTGTTAGGGTAAGCAAAGAAAGGCCCAACAGGAAGTAGAGATTAGGTAGGCAATTTAGAATAAAGGCTTCCAAGAAAAGTAACCAGTTTTTTTTTTCTAGAGTATGGCCCAAAAATGTCCGTGAGCCCAAGATGCCAGAAGCTCGGAGGACTCTGATTTTAGGGCTACCTCTTCAGAGGGGAGAGTGTTAGAGTAAGCAATAAAGGTCCATGAAGGAAAATCTCATTCTTGTAAGCCAATAGACTCTCTGGTCTGGAACCCAATCCTGAGTTTGGCCAGGCCGAGCACTTAGCTATGCCGGGGTAAAGAGCCAGGTGGAATACGAATGTCCAGCCTTAGAACAGGCGATCTGGTGGGCAGCCATGCGGCTTTGTACGTCTGCCCACATTACTCAATTACTCAGAACAGTGCATTCTCCTTTCTTCCTTCCGTGTCTTTTCTAAGCAGGCACTCCTTAACACTCTGGGCTTCCCAAACACTGTAGGCTTGCTTACTGTTTCCCTAAAGCTCCCTCACAACCATGTGGCTGCTAGTCTGTCGTGTGTCTGACCTTCATGACAGCTTAAACAGCGTGACTTCCCACCTCCACCCCTAGCCCTCCTCCAGAAAGCTGGTGAGGTCTACAGCTTGCCTACCATGGGGTTTCCTTCTAAACGCTAATAGAATTGACCTTGAGCTTCCATCTGAGTCCGTTCTGAAATTATCTATTAGTTACACTAAGGACTCCAAGAGGTGGAGGCCAATTTGCCCTGTACCAACATGAAGACTGTACTTTGAACCTGCAGCTACATCATACCTCAGTGCACACAGTAGGGGCTAAAACTACGAGCAAGGAGCTTCCTGTTACAACTGTTTCCAAAGTAAAAGCTTAAGCCAATCTTGTGCCTAAGCCTCACTCTACTTTCCAGACAACTGGAAAGGAAGTTGTGTTTTGATAGGTGAATCCCAGTTTGCATTCTGCTGTTAAGAGCAAAGTTGGCTTTCACTCAGGATCTGTGTAAAGACATGCTGTGTGCCCTTGTTCTCCTCCACAGAAGATAGATTCTGATGTGAAAATCCAGGCACACCTCCTGCTCACGCTGCTAGTTCATCCTGTCAGGCCTGTCCGCCCCTTGACCACTCCCACCTCTCAGTGTCCTGGACTTCATGAGACAGGATCTTTGTTTGATTCCACTCATAACTACAAGTAACTAATATATAAAAGGGCCAGTGCTAGGTAATAAATGCCTGCAAAATCAGTTAGGCACAGCTTCAGCAAAATATCCCAAAACACTGGAAAACAAGAGCTGATGCTGTGAGGAGATAGAAGTGGCAAGTCAGAATTCTATAGTAAGGTGTCATGAATTCTGAGAAAATACTCTATTGACCTCAAGGCACCTACAGTGCTGTGGAAAAACTCAAGAAGCCAATTCTGACAGGGAATGCCAGGACTTGAAAGAGAGGGAGAGAGAACTCCTCTGTAGTGTGTATTCTTCACAACAAGACATGAGTTTGTTTCCCTCCCAAGCCTGTCTTCATATTTGCTATGGTTGCTCTGCCCATAAACGTGAACCGAAATTTTAAGTACTTGTCCAGTGTAAGAGCATCTTCATGCAGTAAGCCTAGCATTGTGCACAGAAGCAGTTGAGGCCCATTACTGTGTACACAGTGAATCAGCCACAGCAGGGCATGGGTGGGTAACAGTTGCCTTTAAGACCCTGTGTACACTGCTGCTCTACTTCCCCCTCAGTATTCTGTAGCCTATGCCAATGTGCCATGGATATAACAGGCCATTTTCAATCTAAATCTTGTTAGAGATTAATAAGCAAACATTTTCTTGCTTATTATGCAATTTATCATGATGAAAACTACATTGGACTCCTCTAGGCCACATGCTGATACATTCATTTATTCAGAGCTGTGTAGAGAAAGTCATACTAATCTTTGTGACAGAAAGGATGTAATAGCAAGATTTAAATTACCTACTGGAAACTACAGGATTTATGCCTCTTGACCTACTGTCTGTGGATAAAGCATATATACATGTTTACTTTGTAGATATACGCTTGATATAAACTTTTTAAAAAATCAAATTGTAAATGCTAAAACTAAAATGAAAGCTATCATTCCTTCTAGATAACAAAACAGAGTATATAAACTTGTGTAATTGGGTTTGGTTAGATTCAAAAACAAATTACGCTTTTGGATAATTAAAATATTGAATGTTCCTCCAGATAAACCAAAGGAGCTTCAGGACCAGATATCCATGCTGTGTGGACCCTGTGGGTATATAACTCTGAGCCAGCAGGATGCTAAAGGTAAAAAATACACCCTGGAGATTTGCACAAAGCCTAACAGTACTATTTTACTATTGGTGCAAATGTATGGGTTGACAGTCCCTCCTAATTGTAACAGTCGCCCAGAACTATCTGTCCCCTTCATTATCAGAAACTATTCTTGCCATTAATCTATTATAATCTGTTGAGCCCTGGGAACATCACAACGACATCTCCACTTACATGGCACAGTCACATCGCCAGGCTCTTTATGTCCTGGTTAGTTTTTGTCTTCAGCTTGACAAACTTGAGTCACCTGGCAAAAAGATATCTCAACTGAAGAACTGCCTCTAGTAGACCGGCCTGTGGCATGTCTGGGGCAGCATCTTGCTTGCTAACGGATGTGGATGGACCCAGTCCACTGTGGCGTCAAGGTCTCACCTTGGCTTTTCTCAGTGATGGACTGTGACCTGGAAAATGACCCCTTTCTGCCCTATGTTGGTTTTAGACAGTGTTTTATCATAGTGACTGAGAAACACATTAAAATACTTAGGATATGCTAACCACTCCTCTATGCTCTTGTGAACAAAAGCTCATTAGCATCAACCTTTTTAGACAGACACCTTCATTCCAACCATGTAGCTAGAGAGACTAACAGGTGAGATTATAAAACATGGAGGTCTGACAAAAGGTAAGAGAGGAGAGCAGCTGTGGAGGTTTGCACTGAATACTCTCCTCCTTCCAGGGAACCTGGGAGACCTGGGAATGGAGAGCAAATCTACAGCCACAGTAACAGCCACAGCCCTGCATTCTGCCTTCGGTTGCCTCTCTGCTTTCCACTTCATGCACTTAGCACAGCAGGCCCCCAAGATGCCGTAACTGGAGGGGACTGTGGCATAAGGAAAAGCAGCCATGAAGAAAGGAGCAGATCACTTTAGTTTTTTAAAAGGTCAACAATGACAACACTGGCATGTCATTCATTTTCACAGAGAGAGGCATTGTGGGACAGTGAAGGAATTTCGACTACTTTATATTCACCAGGATGAGACATTTTTAAAAGTCAACAGAAGAATGGAAATCTTGCATGTACAGAGCTGATGGGAATGCAATCCAGTCACCATGAAAAACTTTCTGGCAGCTCCTGGGAAACTTAAACATGTGATTTTCGTAAGTCCCAGTAATTCCACTTTGGAGATAAAAACAAGTTCTCACACAAACACTTACACATGCACGTTTACATCAGCTCTGCTCAGAAGGTCAAAAGGTGAAAAATAGCTATGTGTCTATCAACAGTTAAATAAGACATGGCCTAACCATAGGTGGGATGGAAGTCAGAGAAAGTACATAATAAAACAGTGAAGCATGCCACAGTATGGACGGACTCTGTGTGAAGGGTAAGTGAAAGACGTTAACATAAGAGATCACAGATGCAAGGTTTGTTTCTGTGAACTATCCAGGACAGGCACATTGAAGAAAAGATGCAGATTAGCGTTTCCTAACGCAAGCAGCCAGGAATAGTGAAAAACAGCTTAGTGGTCGAGGGTCTACTCGGGGTTGGCATTAATGGGAAGTAGGTGGCTGTGGTGGCGGGACACTGTCAGTTTACCTGTGGCAATAGTCACCAATTGAATGTCACTTGTATGATACACTCAAAAGAGGCACGTTTTCCCGGAATCAGGAGACTGGCTTCTAAGATGGCAGCAATGCCCATGTTTGCCACTACAACTCCTAGCCAGTTCAACTACAACTGTGTTCCCACTAATTTCAGGTTAGCAACCTTTTTCTATACATTTCCCCTATTATTATTTTCATAATGATGATTATAGTCTATTAAAAATTTAATGCATCTTATTTATCGTGTGTGTGTGTGTGTGTGTGTGTGTGTGTGTGTGTGTGTGTGTATACACGCGCATGTGCGCCTAAGTGCATCAGTGGAGGTCAGAGGACAATTTGTAGGAGTTGGTTCTTTTCTTCCACCATGTGGAGCCCAGTGATTGAACTTAGATCATCAGGCTTGGGAGTGGCAACTACCTTCCTGCTGAACCATCCTCCCATCCCATCTACAATCTGCACTGACTATATGCAAAAGAAACTCCAATAAAATTAATTTAAATATTACTCTGAATGTAGAAGAGCACTTCTCCAAATTGTCTGGTTCCATCTTCCATTAGTGAAACACTTCTGATCTAGTTACCAAGTACATATATCCTTTTCCTTATGAACAGCATGCTTATATAATTATTTATCAGTCATGCCTTAAGGTATAATACACATAATTTGAAAATTATGTCATAGATAATTCATTGTCTCAAGGCTACATCTCAATTTTCTATTGAGTTTTATATTGTTTTTTATTTTTGAGACAGGGTACCACTGTATAGCCCTGTTTAGCTTTGAACTCGCAGCAATCCTCTTGCCTTGGCCTCCTGAGACAGGGCTATCTGCATGCTCATCGTGTCCAGTGGATTTACTGCTGATTAAATACACAGAGCTTCTAAAGGACAACCAAGCTCTCCAACCAGAACATACTAACCCACTGGGATGCACACGTACTTGGAGAGTTGCTTCTCAGCATCTGCACACAGCTCCAGAAGGCCCATCAAGACAGCAGACACGTCCATGTACGGTTCCCACACAGTGAACCCTCGCCCAATCAGGTCAATGGCAGTTCTCCGGATGGTGCTATGAGGAGGAAGTTTGGGACTTGGTGGCTGTAGCAGAAGAAATGTCAGAGCCTTGCCTAAAAAAATAAAATAAAGTAAAAATAGAATATTAAGTACTTTGAAAATATAAGGATACTTCAACTTTTTCCCCGAAAAAGGTTTGAACAACAAAATCAAAGATTTGAACTTATACTTTATTTAGCTCCATATTTTCAGAAGTTAGGCTACAGTATTTTATAGTATATTCTTTAGTGCTTAATTACATCACAGTATATAAAAGTATATACTTCTACATTAAACTGTGAGTAGCCTACCTCCCATACAATGCTCCTTTCAACTCAGCATCGCAAATTAAAGATGGTTCAAATACTGTAATGTAGGAATGTAACATTTTCAACCTTTCCATAGTATCTGACACGGGTTGCAGGCAAACACCTCCATCGGCAGGACTTGTCTTTAGAGGCAACGTCAGCAGAAGGGCTAGAGGAGGCACCATGTCAGAGCTGAGGGCTGAGACATTTCTTTCCTCATTCTGGTACAATTATAGTAACATTCTTCAAACATGTTTATTATACAAGTGTAAAGACAGCATAATACAAACTCTAAATCTGATCAAGCAATCTTGCTTTGAATGTGCATGTTTCCTTTAATGCTGAAGGTTGGGCCTAGTGACAGTTTGCTCACCCATGGTTGGCAGGTATTAGGCCCATTCATTTCAAAACACATTCTGACATTCATAAAGAAAACCACTTTACATTTTAGAAATTCTATCTATCTATCTATCTATCTATCTATCTATCTATCTATCTATCTATCTATCTAGGTTGGTTTTGTTTTGTTTCGTTTTTTGAGACAGAGTCTCTGTCTGGCCCTGCCTGTCTGTCTTGAACTCACTATGTAGACCAGGCTGGCTTCCCAGGGGCTGTAATTACAGGCATGCACCACCACCTGAGGCTAAGAAAACTCATTTTGAAGAGAGGCTTTTGTTTGTTCTCTGGAGGGGAAGTCAGGAGTCAGTCCCTAGATCACAGAACATACCCCATGCTGAGAAAGAGATACACACAGAGGGTTAACTATGCTTTCCTAACTTTTAAAGCCTGGGACTTCAGCTACTCACTGGGCCTCAATACGCTTGTCCTTGAAGAAGCAACAGCAGCATCTTTCTCTGATGAAAGGTATAAATGTGGGTTGTACTTACGCAACAAAATGCACTACCCAGCCAACTACGCTAGTAAGTGCTCCAAACATGGCGGGCAGGGCTCCTGAAGAACATGTTCAATCAGCCTCTGCTTTGCTGTTTACAATTGCCTGCCCGCCTGCCTACCTGCTTGCCTCCTTCCTTCCTTCTGTATCTACTGTGTGTGCAGACGGACAGAGACAACTCCTGGAAGATGGTTCTCTCCTTCTACTATGAGACTACTGGGAATCAAACTCAATGTGACCAGGCTCGGTAGCAAGTGCCTTTCCCTGCTGAGCTATGTCACTCATCCGTTTTCTAAAAAGAACATGGTGTATGAATCAATCTTAAACAGTCAACTATGAAGCAGAGTGGCTTGAGATAGAGGTGAAAAGGAAAAGCCGTGTAGGTCACAGTCTGTAGATGAGTTCCGTGTACTGGTGGCTCTGTGCTTCTTAGCAGCAGAGCCCTTTAGAATTCTGTTGGAGCAAATGAGTAAACAAAATGTGGTGCAGACATACAATAGAATCGTATTCAGTTACAAAGAAAAATGAAATTATGACACTTGCAGGGAAATGGGTGGAACTGGAAAGCGTAAGTGAAGTAACTCAAATTCAGAAAAACAAATGTCACGTTTTCTCTCA
The DNA here is from genome assembly GCF_964271855.1 of Acomys minous. Classification (NCBI taxonomy): domain Eukaryota; kingdom Metazoa; phylum Chordata; class Mammalia; order Rodentia; family Muridae; genus Acomys; species Acomys minous. The sequence continues at coordinate 24,117,942 of NC_140486.1, forward strand.
CATGCAGATCTTAGGTTTTGATGTTTATACACGTTTCTAGGGGTGTGGGTGTAGCTCACAGAACTAGAAGAGGAACCATGACAGCAGGGAAGAGATGTCTTTGGGAGGGGAGGGCAAGAGGACATACATGGCTGAAAAGCAGAAGGGACGGAAGCTCCTGCTGCAAAACCTGGCAGCCCGGGTGGATCTTAACCGACTGCGCAAGCTGTCTTCTGACACTGCGTGTGCTGTGGCATGGCACGCCTCCACCCACACCCCACACCCCCACACAAGAAACAGCGGGGGAGGGAAGGAAGGGCAGCAGAGGGGAGTCAGCAGGCCAGAGAGAGGAATGGGGTGGAAGGATGAGCAAAATACATGTGCAAGTGCCACAACAAAACCAACAGCTCGCTAAAGGAAAGCGAAGCAAAGCTTGTTTGTGTTTTTGTTTTAACGTATCTGCTGGATGCCACAGCTTCCCCCAGAACACTATATACACAGACATGGTCTCCAATCCTGTGTCAAAATGACAAAGCAGCCATGACTGAGGGTTCACTATCCATGCACAAAACTACAAAATATACTCAGAACGTCTCTGAAAGAAAAAAAATACCATCCACCCCAAAAGTACTTCCTATGAGATTTAGAAATTTACCCATGTATGACTAGGTCAATGAACTAATAAACCTTTATGCTTTACTTTTGGAACAAAGAATGAACACATTCCTTTTGTTTGTTTTTTGAGACAGGGTTTCTCTGTGTAGGCTTGGCTGTCCTAGACTCCCTTTGTAGACCAGGCTGGCCTTGAACCCAAAGCAATCCAATCTGCCTGCCTCTGCCTCCTGAGTGCTGGGATTAAAGGCATGCGCCACCACGTCTGGCTTTCCCTTTTCTTTTCTTTTCTTTTTTTAAAGTAACCCACTGTGCTCTGCATTCTGGCCACAGGACTCATCGCCATAGGAACTATCTGTGTGCTTCTCTTGCCCTCTGTTAACCGGGAGGAACCGTGTTTTTCGTAACTCTTGGCATCTTCTGACTCCTCAGCACAGCGCACGCTCCGTACCCATCGTGGATTCAGCTCTGCCTGGACCACATGCACATTTCTAGTGAATCTCCCTACTGCAGTGAATTAGAATGCTGGTACAAACTGGCTAGAAACTTGTCACCTTGCAGCTTGTTTTCAGGAAATTGTAGAAGCTGCAGAGCAAGCCAGCCTGCTGTTCTCGGCACAATTCCTAAAGCACCAGCAGGAATGGCTTCCAGTCTCAGCAAAGGGGGAAGGAGTTTCCTAGATACAATGTTTTACAGCATTTCAGTGGTCATCTCTCACCACAGGCTGCCAGATGAGCACTAAGTGACAGGTGGTGTGTGTGTGGAACCTGGCTGCTCTCAATCTGGGGATGCTAGAACAGCTTCCTCACAGCTCATTTTCTTCCTGAGGGTAAAAAGAATCAGTAAGAGGCTCAACTCTTGGTATTTCCCATCATTGTCCAGGTGCAGTGGGAAGGGCAGCCTAGAAGAGGTGACCATGTGACCTTGATGGAATAGCAGGGAGGGGAAACCAGAAAGTCTCTGAAGACTCTGGTCCATAGTCTCAGAAAACAAAGAAAAGGGCAAATTTCACAGATCTGGGAACCCATGTGGAAGGTATCAAAGGAGAAGAGAGGGTGATAGTCATCTTCACACACAGATTTTCAAATATTTTAATAAGAAATTTTTACTTCTTTTTGATGAGCTGTTTTGGAATTATAAAGACATACAAATGCCAAAATTCCACATCTGTCCCAGACAACTATTCAAAACAACACATGCAAATCACAGGTGCTATGAAGCTTTGCAGAATTAACCATTTCAGTTTTAAGACATGTTGGTCAGTGACGATGCTTGAGGACTTTATTAGCCAAAAATAACGGTACCAATGCTTCAAGGAACTGTTAGTAGGGATTAGCTGATGAGGCGGAGGAAAATGGAAGAAAATATTCCACACGAAGAAAAGCCTAGCAAGATCTGAGAATTACATAGAGCTTTGCATGGCTTTGTTTACCCAAACTGAAAGTGGTATAGGATACTCCGGTTATATTAGAATGAAATTCTTCTCTTGCTCCCTCCCTTTACCACAGCCGCCTCATGGGGCTAGGGACTGACAATGGGCTTCACTCATGCAAACACAGTCTGCCAATGAGCCCCACACTGCTAGCCCCATGTTATACAGTGGTTACAGTCAAGTATTTAATGAACAGCATACTACCTTCTGGCATGTGTTCTAGCTTCTTTTTAGATTTTTTGTTTTTTGTTTTTTGAGACAGGGTTTCTCTGTAGCCTTGGCTGTCCTGCACTCAGTTTGTCGATCAGGCTGGTCTTTGAATTTACAGAGACCTGCCAGGCTCTGCCTTCCTGAGTGCTAGCATTGTTACATGTGTAGGTGTGGTCTGCTACAAGTCAGAACAGGCCACTGGCTCCCTTGGGAACTGGAGATGACGGAGGTTGTAAGTCCTCCCATGTAGAGCTGGAATTCACACTCAGGCCCTCTGCAGGAGTAGTACATTGTCTTAACGCATCAGTCCTCAATCTGGGTCGTGACCCCTTTGGGGTTCGATATCAGCAATTCTGAATATCAGATATGTACATTATGATTCATAACAGTAGTAAAAGTAGTTACAAAGCAGCAACAAAATGATTTTAAGGTTGGGGGTCACAACCACACATAACTGTATTAACGGGTCACAGCATTAGGAAGGTTGAGAACCACCGCCTTAAAGGCTGAGCTACATCTCCAGTCTAGACGTTTGTTCTCTCTTTAAGGGTAACTTTATTTATTCCTTTCTTTTTCAATCTTGTAAACATTTAAATGTTCCCTTGTCACGTAAAATTGTAAAAGAGTTCTTGCTTCCTTGGCACAGGCTTAGCACACTGCTTCATAAACAGTGTAGCTTTGGCAAACACTTTATGCCGTGTGTGTGCAGAATAGCCAACCAATCCTAGTTTCCAAGAGTCATCCACAGGCCTGGCCTAGCCCATGGCCCAGTGCCTGTGCTCTATGGTAAAATGAGAAAAATACAAACAATGACATATTTGTCTAAAAGAAAAGTTAGTAAACTGCAAAGAATGCTTACTTAAGGTAATAAGACTACTATTTTCTTGGCAAAATTATCTTCTTACACTTGTGATGGAATATAAAAATCTTAAATAGAATTATGTGTACAACAGCATTTTTGTATAAAACAATAAAACTTGAAACACTTCTAAATTTCCTCAAATATTATAATTCTAGAAATGTTACTGGCTTATATTATTTAAAACATTGTAAAACACAGACACTTAAGAGAGATTTGATGTCATGAGGAACTATAGGGAATGCTCCATCTATGACTCACAGACACTAAGCCCCACTCCTGGCCACTGGCTCCGGACTGCACACACTATGGAGTTCTACCTCAACTCACCTTAGACTGAAATTCTGCATTAATTTTTTGCAATCTGGAGCCACAATCAAGGTCAAATGATGGAATTGTTAGTTTTCCTTACCTGTTAGATAGATTAGTGGTATAGATGGTAGCAGTTTTGGAGTCAGACAAGCATGCAACTTGTCACCATCACCACACTACCAAGTGCAGACAGATGCAGAACCCACAGAAACAAAATAAAAGCGGAACATAAAGAGCCCAGGACTGGATAAATCACAATGAACTCTGAGCCTCTGGCTGGTGAGAAAATTCTGCCAACATGCAAACAACAGTAATATCAATAGCTAATAGTTTAGTGCTATTTTACTTCATTTTTTGATGGATATCAACTTTAATCTTAATGGTTTAAAAAGTGTTATAAAAGAGCAATGGTGCAAGAAAAATATTTATCCCTTGCTCTAACAGTAAACACGAAAACTGAGAAAAAGGCTGAGACAAAGACAGCAAAGTAAAGCCCCTCTAAGCCGGGTCAGTATTGTATTATGGTCCATTCGCTGCTTTGGCACGAGGAATACTATTCAATCATAAACTGGCAAGAAAAACCAAAACCCAAACAACAAAACAGTCCTAAATATTTTTGTAGTATCTGGCCAGTTATGATAGCTTTCAAAAATAAGTAAAGAAATCATAGCACACAGGCACATGAATGCATTTGTGCTATAATATTACAGGAAATACTTAATGAATTTATATTCTGAAATATGTATTTATTACAAAGCAAAGACTGAATTTATAAAAGAATGATATACATACTTAATATTACATGAAAATACTTCATTAGCTGAAAAGAACTATAGTTATACACTTATATGGACATAATGTACTATTTTCATCATTTAAAAAATAACATCTATACACTACTATTTCTCTTTTTCCCACTGACTGAATCTCAGAGAGACCTTCAGTTCCTCACAGCACATCATAAATACAACAGGCATGGAGAAAAGTAGGCTTGTTTGGTTCACACAGAACACAAACACCCCACACAGCTACCTGCCCACTATACATGATAGCACAACACTGTACTTTCTCTATACATTTATTTTCCACAGCCAATTTATCAGATTCTATCAAGACATAAATTTAAACTGTACAGTACTTTTTTTTAAAAACCCATTTTGTGTAGAATGTCATGAAACAAGAAAAGATCCTTATAAATGTATGAAACTGGTGACATTTTGCCTAGCTTTCATTTGTGATTTTTAGAGTCCCTTAGTTAGAATTTTTGTCTAAGATTTATCATCCTTTCTTTTTTGAAACCTGGAGACCTCAGAGGACTCCCGTGGTTACCTAAGCTGTGTCTAGAACTCACTGTCATAGCCCTCTGGCAATCAGCACCTGTCACACTGTGACAGCTGCACTGGCTAACTACAAGCTGCAGACAAAGGGAAGACAGTGTAAGGGGAGGAAGCACCAAGTTCAGAGGGAGGAGGCATCAAGTTCAGAGCAACTCCAGGTTTTAGGGAAGAAGCTTGGGTTTTATGACAACCAATGTTGGTGGGAAAGTATTAGCTAGAAAGAAAATAAGAATTAGATATTAAAAAAGAAGTCAGCATCAAACCAGACTTTAACAAAGGAAAACAAAACGACATTTTATTACTGGTTTAAAATACCACAGTGTTCAGAGAATTTTCCACACACCCTCAGAGACCATGCACAGCAATGGTCATAGCCACATACATGGTCGAGGTTCTGCTCACTCCTACAGGGCAATGGTCCCACTTATAACACCTTATTTGGTTAGGGTCACTGACAAAGAAGCAGCCACCAGCTATGTTTGGATCAGAATAGCAGAGAAGGGAAAGGGGCATATTTTAAAATACCTTAATTAATAGCTCAATTACAGGAAAATGCCCGAGGGAAAGCATATTATATACACTTTAAACCAAATGAATTTATTATGATTTATGCCATTACAATGAGTGCAAAATGAATAAATAATGATTGGCCACTTATTTCAAAGTGTAACCTAGTGAATGAATCCCTTCTCAGTTGCTATGGCCATCAGAGAACAGGGGTGGCAGAGTGCCAGGAGAATTCCATTCCTGTGTTTTACACAGGTACTTTATTTGATTAAAGATGATGATAGTATACGTTACTTATAAGTATAGAATACTTAAGAAACACCTTTATAACTAGATGCTGGTGGCACACGCCTTTAACTGTAAGACTTGGGAAGCAGAGGCAGGAGTTCTGTGAATTCCAGTCCAGGCCTACATAATGAGTCTTTGTCTCAAAAACAAACAAAAAAAGCAAACAACAAACAAACAGCCCTCAGGCCAATTTTTTACTTCCTGTACAGCATAAAAAATACACCATCATTTCTTTTCAATAAGAGTCATAAAAGGATTCTGTTAAGTTGGAGAACTAGCAAGTATATTTTAAAACTCATTAGTCTTGCATTAGTTTAACCAAAATAGTCCTAATTTAAAATAATTACCTGTTTCCTTTCTAACAATGAAGAGTATAAAGTCCCAGTTCTCTATGATACAAAGTACAATCTTTTTCTTTGTTTTACTGAACGCCAAATTAACAAATAAAAGCTGAACCATACAAGGGAAGTCAGTCTCATTTGGCTTTTGGTGCAGCCCATTTTGGACAACAACAAAACTTTGGGATGGTCTGGACATCCTACAAAACAGGGGTATTGCTCAGTGCACATGGCCTTCTGCCTAAGAGAAGCAGAAAGTGCCAATGGCTGGACAGCTGTGGGTCAGCAATGAAGAAGTAAAAGAATACAAACATGTTTACAAAATCAGAGACCTGTTAAAAATCTCTAATCTACTGAATATTGACCAATCCAGATACTTCTTTATTTTCTTCTCAGCAGGTGAAGGGCTACCGAAAGGCTGATCAGTGAGAGCGCAGGAGGGAGGGACAGGAGGGGGCCCTGTCGATTAAGTGCTGGCCCATGCATTCGGTAGCTACATTATCTTTTCATACACAGTCTTTACTGACGGCCATCAGTGAACTAGGTACTATTTAAATGCAGGCCCCCAAATTCTAGGCTTAGATGACACTTCTGTAAGAGCCAGGTGAGCCAACAGATACCTTAACTACTGCTAAGGGCTGGGAAGAAAATAAAGCCCAGGAGACTGGGATTGACAGAGACAGAGGACAGACGGTGACTCAGAGGCCAGAGCAGAATTAGAGGAGCATGTGGCTGCCGTGGGAGAAGCACAAAAGGTCTGAGGAACGTGCCTGCACAGGATACCTGGGACAGTGACAACCAGTGAGACTGAATGGACAAGGAGAGGGAGCAGCAGGACATGCGGGCACAGTCGTAGCAGTCACAAAATGCACTTTAAATGTGGGGTGTATCCAAAGTGTCATGAGGAACTGGGGAAGGCTGGGGTGAGAAGAGTGGCCTTGTCTCTTCACAGTGGAGAACAGCTGGTGCTGTGCACAGACTACACAGGAAGGCTAGCAGGAGGTAGCTTCTAAAAGTTCAGCAAAAGGAAATGCACCAGCAAGAACCGCATGAGTTCTAGATTTTAAAAAGTTGTCTTGCTGGGCCTAGTGGCGCACACCTTTAACCCCAGCACTCAGGAGGATCGCTGTGAGTTCAAGGCAAGCCTGTTCTACAGAGTGAGTTCCAGGATAGCCATGGCTACACAGAGAAACCATGTCTCGAAATCTCCCCACACCAACCCCCCCCCCAAAAAAAAAGGAAAGAAAAAAAAGTTGTCTTAATGTTTCATTTAGGGATTGGCTATTTTCATGACAGAAAGAGAAAGGGTATAGGAGTCTAAGCATTCTGGCACAGACAGCTTATATGAATGGCGGTTATATTTATTAAAACAAGTATGAGCAGGGAGGCCTGCTTGTTTTAAGTAGAGGACAGAAATCCAGTCTAGTTTTGGACATTTCCTCTATGTCTTTCTCCCCCCCCCCCCCCGTATATGTATACACTGTTTATGTATGTGCCATGGCACACATGTGGAGGCCAAAGTAGTAGGCCTTCCCTTTCCACACTGATGTCCACAGAGTCTCTGACTGTTTGCAGCTGCATATGGCAGGCCAACTTGCCACAAGGTTCCAGGGAAATTTCTGTCTCTGCCTTCCATCTCTATACACCACTGCTGAGGGTACAGATGCGTGCCACCAGGTCTGGCTTTTAGATAGACTCTGGGGATTCGAACACATCATGTCACGTGTGGTGAGGGTACTAAGGTTTCAGTAGAGTAAAAGGTAAAAGATCCTGAGGAAGCAGCACAAAAGATGGTAGCTGAGAAAGCTACAGAGATGAATATGGTCAGGATTTTTAGTATGGAATGTATACAGCTACCCAAATGAAAATATTTTTATTTCCTATGACAATAATTCCCACGATTACTGATAATTTGGTGTCTATGTAACCTCCTACTGGTAGAGAATGATGGATGAGACTTAAGTGCTTTGGTCTTGTGTTCTATGCACATCTTCATCAGCCTCCTCTAGGCTTGAGCATCTTTCAGGACCGTCAGAGGCAAGCTCTGGCCTTTAATGCAGAGGATGGCCTTTGCTAGATGCAATCCCCTGCTATTCCCACTTTACCCACATCTGATTGCCACAGGACGGCACTTTAGCTCTTTCTTGTCATCCCGGTGCCATTAAACTTCAGGTGGAGGGGACTTGCAATTAAATCCCAGGTTCTGAAGTTACTACTCTGTTCAAAGAACATAGTTAGTTCAAAGAACACAGCTATAATGCATGACGACTCTAACTATTCTTTAAAGGTAAATGAAACTAGAGTGATGGCTCAGTGGCTAAGAGTATTTGTAATTTTTATAGAGAACCCAGGTTCGATTCCCAGCATCTACATGGTGGCTCATGGACACCCAAACTCCAGTTCCAGGCAAATCCAGGGGTCCTAAACCCTCCTCTGACCTCTACAAGCAATGGGCACACACAAGGAGCCCAAACATATGTAGGCAAAATAGCCGAAATGTCCCTCAGTTGAAGAATGGATAAAGAAACTGTGGTACATTTACACCATGGAATACTACTCAGCTATTAAAAACAAGGAAATCCCAAAATTTGTGGACAAATGGATGGAACTAGAAATGATCATACTGAGTGAGTTAACCCAGAAGCAGAAAGACTCACATAGTATATACTCACTTATAATTGGACACTAGCCCAAAATGCATGTCCCATGAAAGTCTTTACTTACCAGGAGATTGGGATAGATGTGAGGACATCCTCCTGGGACTTTAGGTAAAACAAATATAGGAGATGGGAAATAGAAGGACCCAGAAGGTCGTAGAAACCTACAAGAAGAACATCTTGACGGGTGGATTGGGGCCCAGGCAGGTCTGCTCAAACTATTGCACTAACCAAGGACAATACAAGTAGTAAACATGGAACCCCTACTCTGATCTACCCCATAGATAGGACATTCTTCACAGTTATGTGGAGAGCGGAGACTGACTCTGACATGGACTCTGGTGCCCCATATTTGACCACCTCCCCTTGGTAAGGAGGCCTGATGGCACTCAAAGAAAGAATAAGCAGGCTGCCAAGATGAGACTTGGTAGCCTATGACCATATAGTGGGGGAGGAGGTCCCCCTCAGTCTTAGACCTAGGGGAGGGGAACAGGGAGGAAGGGAGGAATGGGAGGATATAAGTGATGGGATAACAATTTAGTTGTAATCTGAATAAATTAATAAAATAAAATAAAAAATGTATCTTCTTTTAAATAATTCATTTAAAATAATTAAGGAAGTTACACTATCATTACAAGATAAATCTTAAAGCAATCCCATGATGGCATAGTGAAGAATAAAATCTTATGAAAAATTACTTGTAGTCTTTTCTAATAACAGTAAAGCAAGAGCTGGAACAAAGAACTGCTGCATGTTAACCTTTCACAGATATATAGTAGAAGATCACCAAGGCTGTTTCCACATTGTTTGTTAAAGACCAAGAAGGCTGCAGCATGCAGACTACAATCAGCATAGAAGGTCATTCAGAATTTTCTAGGTGCTGGGAAAGGGACAAATTCGACTTTCTCAATACATGCACTTCAAACACTCCCTCTTTACACATTTATTTTACTGAATGTGAATAAGAGGTTGTGGAAGATGGGCAAACAAAAGTCACTTGGCTGCCCGTTTCTCAGTCTGGACATCTTTGTTTAAGCTTTGACTTGGCTTAAATGAACGAATTAATATTGACAAAAACATCAACTAAGCTAATGAGTTGTTAGTTAAAGCAATAAACATGTCACATTAGAGTCAGCGCAGTAAAGAGGTAATTAGCCCTGGGAAGGCCCTGCTGATTGGAGCTGTTGAAATTCTCCGCTCTTAACCTTTGAGTCCATTATCTAAGCCAGAAGTGGTGGCTGCGTTAATGGGAACGCTCCAGTAGACACCAGCCTCCCTGCTCAGCTCCGTCTACCTTCACAGCTCTAGGATGCAAAGGTGCTGGCATGTTTACAGGAGCTCCAGACAAATCTAGGCATGGACATTAATGTCCAAATAGAGAAGGTACAACACATTTAAAAATATTCAGGTTTCTCTGTCTTCTAATAAAAGGCAATGCATCAAGTAACAGAAGTCATAACAAAGGAAAACCTGTGTTGATCTCACAAACACTCAAAGCAACGAACAATACAGACTAATAATCCTTGATGACAATTCACACTCATTTAGCAGGAGAAGAAATGTTCACAGTGTACCTTGCTTCTGCAGGCTGCTGCTCACAGAGACTGCCTATGGCTGGCCCTCTAATACACCCCTGCTGGAACCTTCGCTAACTTTACTGAGTTAACTTCAGGACAATTAAAACTAGTAGCTCAGTCTGTGCTGAGTGAAATCAGAGGCTTATAGAAAAATCATAGGTAGGATAACAAAGATTTATATAGTTGGAAATCCAGAGCATGTAATATGAATAAAACCCTATTCTCTCTCCTGAAATAAAGCAAAAACATGGGGAAGAAACAATTGGAATCTGCATAATATTTATATGACTTTCTAAAAGTATTATAGAGCACATGCAACAGTTTGCCATGGCTTGTCACATGTACAAGGTGACTGAGCAGATACATGTGCATATATAAATAGGCTGATAATACATTCTCAGGGATTTTGCCTTTGGAAATTGTTTTAATTTTGATCATATAAGCAAACAGGGACTTTACATGTGAAGTTCAGACTACCATTGCAGCTCATCTTGTGTATTTAATGCCATTTCCTTTTATAGAGGATAAAGATATTGCATCCTTATTTTGTGTTGTTTGATGTGCAGTTCCCTACAGTGTATGTAAGTGTGTGTGTGTGTGTGTGTGTGTGTGTGTGCGCGCGCGCGCGCGCGCGCGCACGTGAGTACGTGTGTTTCTCAGAGGAACAGAGACACTGAACATTTACTATACAGTAAATCAATATGTGCTATCTTTTCAGGCTGAGTAATTTTGGAAGGGACAGGAAACAATTAGATGGTTCATACTGTATTGGCTAATGTATAATTTTAATGTTAAAAACCAACTTTCTCTCAAATATAGCTCTTTTTCACTCAATTTGCAAAACAGCTATATACAGACTAATTTCATCAGTTAATTCTTCAGTGTAACCAAAAAGGGCTACAACCTAATCTTCATTTTTAATAGACATGAAAGAAGTAATAATATAAACCAAACTAAGAAATTTATTTTTCTGTTATTTTACTGTCATTGACATTTAAGTAAAACCTGAAACAGGCTATATATAGCACTTGCTTGTTATAAACAAAACAAAACAAAAAACAAAAAGAAAGGAGAGAAAGGAAGAGACAAAGAAAGGAGCAAAGAAACAAAGAAAGAAAAAGAGTTCAAATCCTCTAGGATCAGAAATGAAAAATAAGATCACCAAAATATTGTTAAGGCTTTATACCCATGTATGGATTTAATTTGCTACCATCTAATCATTTTTTTGTGTGTCTAGGAATAGACACAGCAGAACAATATGCTTCATCATTTTTCCTATTCTTACATACTTGAGAAATAGACAGCACCAAACCATACTTTAAAATGTCAGGGTGAGGGTGTCAAAATTAGGGGGGGACATACTTCCATGATCACAACATCCTTCAGACAATTCTGGCATTTTCTCTCACCCCACACCTTGCTCCTCCATCTGCTTTCAGTGAAAGGGAAAGCCTACTGTTGTCTCTCTACTGGTTAAAATACTACGGGTACCTATAGAGAGCTCTAAGGTACCCACGCTGAGCATCTAGTAAGATGCGATATTTGGATGAGACTTGTGCCTTGGGATGGTTGCAGTATTCAGTAAGGTAATGGATGCCCTGTAAACAGAGGAAAGGCTCTTTACACACCATTCTCCTCTCCTTCCACCACCTTCTTTTAATTATTTAAACTATTTTTATTTTCTTCAAGCCTACACATATTTAATTGTAAATTATACTTAAATAACAAAATGGATATTTTTTTAAAAGCGGAAAACTGATTGCACAGGAATCCTTTAAAAACACTCAAAAACATTTCAGTAAACAACAAGAAAATGGAAGAAAGGAAGGAGCCATGCACAAAAGGAAGTGTATTTGCTCCCTGACTGGCAGGCAGCAGGCAGCTGCTGTGTGCTGACATGTACTATTTACTCAGGAAATAGTTCTTGAGGAATATAATACTAGCTTCATTTTTTTAGGGTGATTTAAAAAATGTTTCCAGAAACCATTAATGGCATGTTATTGGTACAGCTAGATGAAAGAAGTTTCCTGACTTGAATTGCTACATTCTATCCAAATTAGGTACACTGTTTAGACAAAAAAAAAAGTTATCTACGTTATATCCTACAATTTCGGATGCTATCTGCAAAGGGGCTTTATGATTGAAATGTCAAATGAAGCATGCCACGCTGTCCTCTCCTGACAACTGCACAGTGATATGCTAGTTTAAGTCAGAACACTCATCTCCACATACCCACAAGGAGAATGGAGGCGTCAACCCCTCCAGGATGCTGGTGTTCACCTAATCCCAACTGCATTAGCACATCCAAACAAGGCAGGAAAAGGCAGCAAAAATCTCAACTGCCTTCCAGCTTGCCCCTTATTAACTCTGGCCTAGTTAAACTGTGCTGGCAATACCATTTTTCTTCCTTTCAAAATCTGTAGAGGGTGAATCAAATGTGAAAGTGAGATCAATTCTGCTCTGAGACAGTAAAGGAGCTCAGCATGCACCCGATTTCATGGAAAGAATCTAACTATACCAGTCAAGTGCACATGCATAAAACTGTATTACAGAGGCAGGAAAAAACAAAACAAAACCAAGCATACCCCACAAGGAGATTCCATGGTTACTAAAAGGACCAAAAACCCTGCACATAGCACACTGTCTATTGTGTAGATACCACACAAATAGCACACTGTCCACCTGCATAGATGCTGCACATAACACTGTTCACCTGCATAGATTCTTCACACAGCACACTGTCCACCTGTGTAGATGCTATGGTCTGAAAGTCTCTGCCCCCCAGCATTCCTATGCAGAAATCCAAAGTGAAAGTGTTAAGAGGTGTAACCGTTTTTATTACTTTAAAGATTCATTGACAATGAGACAGGTTAACTCCTAACAATACGCAGCCTACCTCTAAGAAGATGATGAGCATCAAAGAACCTCCTTATGGAGATGGCTTCAAATGTGGCAAACTAGCCACTGGACAAAAGCTCCTCATTTCTACCACAGACAGAATTCTACCTACAAGGGGGCAAGCTTGGATGTAGGCAGAGTCAACAGACAAACTCTGCCAAGACAGGGTAAGTAAGTCCTCAATAGTTCCTGCCTCACATTATATGTCAGATATATTGGGCCAGAAGGCTGAAGAAGATGCCCCAGTGTTATAGAGAGTTTTGGGTGACTATTCAGGTAGAAAACTGTCTATGTCATTTTTTTTTTTAAATTTGGAAAGCTACTAACCTGCACTCCTGGCATACTCAAATAATCAAATTTACTCCTTCTCAAGTTTCTGAGGGAGCTGAAGACCAGGTAGCTTAGTTTTGCAATGAAGCTTAGTTGTTTAGGAGTTAAGATGGCCTTGGGTCTAGATAGGTGTTGTAAGTTGATAATAACAATATGTGATTGACATTGATTTACATTCAGAAATTTAGATGCACTAAGATAGGAAAGAGGTCTTCTTCAAGGCTGTCAAATACATATAGCCAAAACACTAAGAATGTAACACTTATTAAATTCTTGACTGTGTCACAGCTTTTCTTGCCATAGGTAATCTATTGTTTATATGTGTAATAATATAAATGTATATGTACAAAAATAAAATAATTAATAAAAAAGAGGTGTAACCTTTGGGAGGTGATTAGAAATTGGTGCCCTTTACTAAAATAACCTCAGAAACTATGTTCATCCCTCCTGCCACACGATAACATAGACTAGAAAATGCCATCTATGAGGTACAAGTCCTCACAATACACCAAGCCTTCTGCCACTTTGATGGTGGATGTCCTTTTTCCAAAACTATAAGCAATAAATCCACATGGATTAAAAATGATCTACTCTTGGCTTCTTTCTCTTTAGCACCTTGAGTTACTTTGCAATGAATCCCACTTATAAATATTTCATCATGGCTGTCTTAAAGACATTTAAAAGAAAAACAAACCACAAAACTATTATCACGTCTGGAACAACAATCAATTCTTTAAATTGTCCAGTTCTGTCAGAGTTACAATTGTGTCCATTTTTTCCATTCCCCCTCTACTTATCTTCCCCCATCTAGTCTGACTCTCTCTCTCTCTCTCTCTCTCTCTCTCTCTCTCTCTCTCTCTCTCTCTCTCTCTTTCTTTTCTTCACTACTATTTTCATGGTCTCTTCTAATTATAAGGCAAATCAATGTCTCTTACATTTTTAAATCTGTAGTTTGCTTATCTTCTCCCGCCATCAATTCCTTCACACCATGGAGTTTCCTGAGTCTGGCTCCGATGAGGACATGCCTCCAACAGTCTTCCAGATCTCTGATTTCTATATCCTACAGAGTGGCTGAGTAGATTCCACTTGAAGAATGGTGCACTTTTGGCAGACATGTAGGACTCTGTCTGACTGTCTTAAAGTGGGGTTAGGAACTGTAGCCAGGTCTGTGAATTCACTAGCAGAATAACATAACTGCACTTTACCATCTCACCTTCATTTATTGGCTAGAACATATAATAAAGGACTTCTGGGATGGGAGAGATGGCTCAGCATTTTTTGTTCTGGTAGAGGATCAGAGTTCAGGAGTTCAGTTCCCAGCATCCTTATTGGATGAGTGACAACTACCTGTAGCTCCACCTTCAGGACCTGATGCCACACATATATTTCTACACTGTATTGCTGTCTATCTCTTTTTCACACACATGTACAAATAAAAAATATTTTTAGATATTTAAAAGCTTACAGAATTTCCTATTCTTACCACTTGATTACACCAAGGCATATTCATATAAAAACACAGATTAATGCTTACTTCTCTTACTGGCCAACTTCCAAAGTAACAAAGTAATTCCTTAAATTATTAAAAAATGGCATTGAAGTGTATATGGTCTCAGAAAGCTTAGTGCCATTTTGAACTTAGGATCAAAGTAGATTTGATGTTTCTGCTTGACTTCATTGGAGTGGTAGCTATGTTCTTAAAGCAAATTTTAGTATACCTTATAGAGCTCATTCAGTTTTATAAATTGCTTTGAAATTGTGAGTCATTGTTCATGGAGGCATTTCCATATCAGATTACATTTTATTAGCACCTGTATGATTTTATATAACAGAGACATATTTCTTTACAATAAGTATGAATAAAACTCAAGTAGGTTTTATTGCTGCTAAACAAACACACAAACAAACAAAACTCATTTTGACTTGTCAGCTACCAGGGCAGCACTATCAGATACTCTCTAGCTTCACCAAATAATAATAATAATAATAATAATAATAATAATAATAATAATAATATAACAATAACAAAAAAACTAGATAAAATAAAGACCATTACTTTCTAAAGCTTCCCTACTATATAAAGAAATTAATACAATGCAGAAATTCCACCACTGTTGGAGATAAAATATACTTCAAAGTCTAAGCTTCCTTTGGCATTAAGATTTGCTTCACTGCTGGCCGGTGATGGCGCACGCCTTTAATCCCAGCACACAGGAGGCAGAGGCAGGCGGATCACCATGAGTTTGAGGCCAGCCTGGTCTACAAAGTGAGTCCAGGACAGTCAAGGATACACAGAGAAACTCTGTCTCGAAAAACAAAACAAAACAACAACAACAACAAAAAAGATTTCCGTCACCAAATCTGCCTTCCACATAGTACTGCCGAGGCAGTAAATAGACTTACAATATCATGTGTGTGCTTTCTCATTATAATATTTTAATAGTTCCATGTATTTTGTACTCATTTAATATTTATTCAATTTCCTTAATTTTTCTGTCCTTTCATTGTTCTATAAAACACTGAAAACTTTACAATGTTCTATTGTTGCACAATTCATCCACAAAGATTCTGGCACTTTTGAGAAAAGAAGCTTAAAAAAAAAAAGATAATAAGGGAGCAGTTTTTAAGTAAGACAGAGGGTTCCAGTACAAGACCATATAGTGAAAAAGTCCTTTCAGTAAGAGCCAAACTCCTTAGCTACTTCCCTTCTGTCAGGAAAGAGCCACATACCTAACTCTCGTGTCCAGGTGGGGAAAGTAAAAATGACAGCTGATTTGCACTTTCCATGGGACATGAATGGAAAGAAAAAAAAAAAAACACCTAGTAATGTTCCAATATTTTTTTAAGGAATGTGGAAAAAAAAATCTCATCCTTGCTGAGGAGCTAAGGGCAGCTAATGGCTGCTGGGAGAGGGACAGTCCATGCTCCTAAGGGACAGGGTCCCTGAGAGACTGCTCAAGCTCCAGCAGATGGCCTCACACCCACGCACAACACCAAGTAGACTCCAGTGGGGGGCCTGGGAGAGAACTCATGAAATTGGGAGGACACAGTGTAGGGCAATAGGGAGGAAACTGGAAAGGTAACAACAGGAAGTAGTCTGAAAACACATTGTATGCATGTATGAAATTCTTTTTTTTTTTTTTTAATGTATGAAATTCTTAATCGATACTGTCTTTTAAAAGCAAAGGCTATGGAAAACATCACTATCCCCAAAAGTCACTTGTTATCAAGTTTAGAAGTAATTAAACTTAGGTGCTAAAACAGCTACTCTAGATGTTGAGACTTTGAAATACATACTGTATTAGGAACTGAGAATTAGTATATATATATATATGTATGTATATATCAAACTAATTACAATTTCATTAAAAGAACTCAAAGACCACAATGAATTACTTTCTTGAAAATAAATAGGATAGGGGCCAGGAAGATCACACAGTGACTAAAAGTGCTTGTTGCTTTTCTAGGGGACTACAGTTTGGTTCCCAGCATCCACATCAGGTAGCTTACAGCCACCTGTAACTCCAGCAGACATGGTATAACTCACACAGAAATAGACATAGGTAGATACACACAACTCAAAATCTTTAAAAATGAACAGGATATAAGACAGACCAATAAAAGCTGCACAATTTTCATGGCAGATGAGATACTTTCTGTTATCATTTTAAGCAAGGTTTAAATTTGTCCTTTACGTTTACACTGCAAGCATTCATCCCCTGCCTAAGGCATTAATAAATAGGTAAGACATTGATCTTGCTGATTTTAAGTCAGGAAAAGAACAGAGTTTTGAAGAAAAACTGCTATACGCCATGCCAGGAGGGCAACCACATAAGAAAATTTGGAGAATTAGTCTACAATTATTATATTACCCATAAGACCCTTGATTTACACTGAATAATCTGCTGAGCAAAATATGTTCTGTTAATACCATGGTCAAATTCATGCCACTGAGGAACAAACTGAGGCACAAATAACTCATGAGCTTGTACCATTCTGAGAGCTGGTTCTGTTTGTCTGCTGCATGGATGTTAATCTGGGCTCAGGCTTATGTGTAACTTGCTTTAATGATTTGGTACATTCCCAAATCACTGCACAGCTGATACTACATTGTTAGGTTGGATCCTATAAACTGCCACCATTTCACCATCTTTGACTTCAAGCTGGCAACTGCATACAGTACGAGTTCATACATGCTACATCTTCTAGCTCTAGGCTATGTTTGACAAACAGAATAACTACATGGCTCTTCCACATGTATGAACTTAGATGACAGATGTAAGGTAGATACAAAATAGGAAATAGTTGCTTTTCTTTGTTTAGCATTAAAATTATTACATCTCTTGAGCGTATATATTATGTGCATATGTATGTGTTTATGTGCTATATAAGTATCCAAAAAGCAAACTCAGTGGTTACCCAAATCATCTTCCTGGGTAATCTGTAGCTTCAGCATTATGACTTCTGGTGAGGAAAGGAGTTGAAATGACTTTTCTGCATAAAAGTATATAATGCAGCTGTACTTGGGGAGCGACCACATCAATATTTGAAGACTTGTGCTACTGCCCAGAACTCTGCTCTTCCCAGAAGCACAGCAGCCTGCTCCAATCAAGCCAATGGCTGCATGAGGCAGAGGGAAGGTCACAGAACTGGCAGAGGAGACCTCGGGAGCAGACTGTTCTCATAATATGATGGTCAGCCAGACAAAGCAGAATTTTAAATGGGTTTGGGTTTAATGCATTACCTTCTCTTGGCCAGAAACTCTTTTTCAGTGCTTAAGAGTCCAAAGAATTCTCCACCTGCCAATAATATTCCCTCTTTAGCACAAAAACAAAAGTCAGTCCCTCTGCTTGCCGTTTTTATTCGTTCCTTACTCCCAGAATGCTGTCCCAGTGAACTGACAACCACAGCTAAAATGGATGGCACTGCAACATTTTACAACATATAATGGAACTGTACTGCCTTTTCTATCTGGGAGAAAATACATCGTCTTGTCCACTGGGACTGAGGAAAGGAGATTAGAGGGACTGTTTCTCCAGCCTGATAAAGTACCTTATAGCAGGCCATGGCAATTAAAAGGCAAATAAAAGTTAAATATAGAATTTGTATATCTATTGTACATTCTAATCAAAGATTTAATCTTGTTAACAAATCATTAATTATTCCTTATCACTAACATTCTCCTGCAGTAGTAGGGAAGGGGTCAGGCTTTATGAGGCCATTGAGATGCACACTGGGGAGCAACAGTTATTCACCATCACTCATTCATCAGTAAATGCAAAACAGGGAACACAGTTGGTTTAGTCACTGGCCTGGCTCTTCTCCATTTAAATCTACTTCTTTCAGTAGCTACGAAACTGTATTTGTGCAGAAACATATCACTCTTGTACAGAATATAATGAACTGTGTTTATTTGTTTACTGTGGTGTGTGTGTGTGTGTGTGTGTGTGTGTGTGTGTGTGTGTGTGTGTGTGTGTACAAGCAGATGTGCCACAGCCTGGGGACAGAGATCAGAGAACAACTCTCGGGTGCTGGTTGTCCTATTCCAGTCTTACATGAGTTATGGACTCTAACCAGGCTTGAAGGGCAAGCACCTTTATCCACGGAACCATCTCCCCTGCCCTTCCCCCCTCAACCATTTTAAACCAGAAACCTCTTTTTTTTTGTATGTGTCATTATGTAAATGCAATAGGTGGTATATGTGTGGGGAGGACAGAGATCAATGTAAGGGTCTTCTGTAATCACTCTCTGCTTTACTTTCTGAGACAAGGTCTTTTACTACACCCGGAGCTCATCTATTAGACCAGACTCTTTGGCCAGCAAGCTCCACCATGGGATTGGCTAGCCTCATCCCCCTCAGTGCTGGGAATACAAACACAAAGTCCCACACTTGGTTTTTACATGGGTTCTGCGGAGCTAAGCCCACGTCCTCATACTTATATGGCAGGCACTTCACACATTGAGCCATCTCTACAGTGCCAAGAAACATTTTTTTGTTGGTCTCTGAAATATAGATAATAACATAAACCCTTAATTTAAAAATCACTTCTATGGAGACTATCATTAACATTATAAGGAATAAAAAAAAAAAAAAGGGAAATTGTAGAAATCAGCAAGTCCTCAGTTTTGTATTCATAATTAGAATTGTAACAGTAAATTATTCCTCCTGGACCACTTGACACTATACAGCCTCTCACTCCAATCAACTGCACTTCTCTATAGAAAAGACAGGCACTGACATAAAGCCCCTGCAATCATCCTACAAAGAGAAAGCTACTTCCCTCCCAGGTAGTTGCGTAGCTCACTCAAGCTTTGTGAGCTAGCAGGTGGCTCCTATAGCAGCTCACACCACCCTGTGCTATTCATCAAAAACTGTACCTGTTCCTACTTTTCATGAGTGTCTGAACCAGCTCCAAGTTCTTCAGGCTCAAGGACCACAGTATAGCACTTCAACTTGGGCTCTCTGGCCACTTTCTTGATCGTTCACAATCTGGGCTGTCCTTGAGGAAGTCTAATCCTAGTTGTGGTAGAGGGTCTATCCCTAACCCTTATTATTTATTCTTCCTCAGTCTTAGATAGACAAAGGAGCAGATGACCTTTTGCACACACATTTTCTGAGTCCATTAGAGACTCTTTTAACTCCAGGTCAAGGAATGGGTTAGCTCTTTTTGACCAGTAGAGTCCCATAGAGCCTCAAACATTACAGGCTATAGTCATTGCTCTTGGTTACCCTGCAGAACTTGACAATAAGACCCTATTGATGAAGGCATCAGATACTTGAGTAATAAAATATAGAGAAATCAAGTAGAAACTGAACTGGAAGCTTCATCTCTACTGGCTAGTTTTCAGAGCTGGAAGGTGCCACACACAGTACTGGAGAAGAAAAATAATCATCACCCTCACCCAGCTCTGAACCCGGACAGCTATAGCAATGACTGGCTTTATAAGGTATGCCCACTGGTACAGAAGTGGAACAAGTGTTACCAGAGTAACCAACCATTTTCACATTGGATATAATGCCCACTTCATGAGATGGAACCCACACCTGGTATTGTCAACGAAGCCAAACAGCTTTTGATTAGATACGTCATAATCCCGAAGGGAGAATCTACTCTAATTATTCTGCTAAGTGGAGATATTTAAAAAATGACTCCAAATGTCATATTGTTGTACCCACATATCAGTGCCTCTCTCAACCCTCAAGAGAAAAGATTTTCCTTGTGGTAGATAACAGTTAACATAGAGATACTCTGCCCTTGCCAAATGGGGCAACGCATGAAGAATAGGAGAGTATGAAGTGTTCAGCACTAAGTTTGATACATATATCCTGTCCTCCAAAACTCAGAAAGATATGCACCAAGGACGGAGTGGAAAAAATGTAAGAGCCAGAGGTTTTGGATAAGATCAAGAAAACTGCCCTTTAGGACATAAAAGGGCAGTCACTCACATGATCTCAGTGATCGTGTTAGCATGCACATGACCTGTGCATGCTCAAGCCAGATTTTTTTTAAAAATCACAGTATGAAGGAGGAAAAGTAGGCATGAAATTCCACCAAATAGCCAAGGAGCTACTGGCATTTGATGACTGCAGGAAGAGGGAGGGTCCGTTTTTGTTTTTGTTTTTGTTTTTGTTTTTGTTTTTGTTTTTATACTGGTGTGATACCTAGTAGATCAACCACACTCCACAGCAGGCCCCACACTCAAGAGTGGTTATGGAAACACAAATTGAACAAGATGTTATTTTTAAAAAGAGAACTCAAAGTTATTATTAAAGGGAGGTAGGGTTGGGTCTTGGAGGAGTTTGGAGAAGAAAGTAAATTTGACCAAAATACATTGTAGGAAATACTCAAAGAATTAATGAAAATATGACAAAGCATCACTGTAACATCTAGTAGTATTTCACTACTTTCTCCTATGAAATTCTATTGATTTCCCTGTGCAGATAACTGATGAAGCCTATGTCTCTGGGGAAGAAGCGTACACCTTAACTTCTTATCTCCCTCCCTTCAACAATTTCCAGGATCCAACGTCAGACTATCTCAAAGTAATTTCTTAAACACAGTGTGCTAGGGATCGCTTTTATAGTCATCCAGAAGAGTTGCAAAATGGAGATGTAATAATATGTTCAGATGCTAAAAGCATTCTCCAAAGTATCTTGCCCAAGAGAAGTAATCTATGGGAGATATGATGGAATTTCCAATGACATTGAAAATTTACCAAGATACCTAAGCCAAAGTCACGACGTGTAGCTTTTGTGTGTCTGTGAGGTCCACTTAGAAACTGCTCATGATTGTCATGCTGCATGAGGACTGTTGGTGTTCTCAAGAGGTGCCTGAAGAGGTCTACCCTGAAACCCTCCTTGTACCAGGCTGTCCCAATGAACTCTGAATTGTAAACTTGCTTCCTAGCTTTTATCTTCTTGCCATATGTTTATATATTTGCAAGAACAAATTAACTTTATGTGCTTTTAAATTTCATAAAAATAGAAGAGCTCTGATTGCTCAAAACCCTCAGGCAAGTTTGACCCCATTGAGCTTTAAGCTTTCCCTGTGTCAGGTAAGAAATGGCAGCACGTTGTGCTTCCAGTTTCCACGTCAGTGATGTCAAGGCTCAACAGCTCCTGGTGGTTTAATCGGTCAGTCTTGTTTCCTTTCTGAGAAGCTCTTTCACCCATTTTCCCTGATACATAATTCTGGTTTTCTTTATGAGATTTTTATACACAAGCACTTCATCACCTCTCCTCACTTACACTGTAAGCACTTTCCTTCTCTGTGGTTTTACTTTTTACCTTCTGATAGAAGTTTGGAATTCTAATATAATTGAACTTACCCATCTTCATTATGGTTTGGCTAGCTTTCTAGTGTTTATTTATGGAAATGCCCTTATTCCAAAGTCACACTCTCCTGAATCATCTGTGAAAAGTTTTGAAATGTTTGTCTTTTCTATAAAAATTGTTAAACGCACATGGGTTGACTTTAGGCGACAATAGACATTAGAAATTTAATTTTACTATGTTTTACAGCAACCCAGTGATCACTAACATGGTTTGAATCTAAAACGTCTGTTATGGGCTCTTGTTCTGAGTGTGTATACCAGCACAGGATGCAATTCTGGCAGCTGTGCAATTTTCAGGAGGTGCGTGTGATGAACAGAAGCAGTTCACTGACCCTAAAAGAGAGCCTAGTTCTGACTAGTTCTGTGTCCTGTTATGCCCCATGTAAGGCGTCTCAGCCCAGGCTCCCGTCACCATGCCTTGCCTGCAGGGATGGGCTGAGACTCTCTCTGTCATTTACTGGTAGTTGTTCCTGTCAGGCATTTTGTCACAATGAGAAAAGGTTAAAATAAGTTATAGCACTATTAAACTTACTTGCCTTATTTATTTATTTGGGGGTACTTTCCTAGAGTGCATAAAGCCCTGAATTTAAATCTCAGGATATACACATGCAAAGACACACTAAGCTTTATCATTTACTCCACTGATCTACAATCACACTTCTATGTATTTATAAAATCATTGTATTATGCTGTTTGATGAGACTGAGGATCTCTACACTAATTACTGTAAATTTATAACAGCTTTGATGTATAGATATAGAAATTCCGGCTTTCGTTTTCTTTCCTTAGTAGTGTCTGGGCCTGTTTTATCCAAGTCTGATATCTTTAGTACACATCTGAAAGACCACACTGCTAAGTAAGTACAATCACAAAAACTAAAGTGACAAAGATCCTATTGGTGGTTTGCTTTGGGAAAGCTGTATCTATTTTAAAAGGGGGGGGGGGGAGAAAACTGATATCCTTACAATACTCTATACTTATTCCTTTCTTATTTATTTAGATCTTTTAAAATCTCTTTCAGCATCACTCCCAATTTTTTAAGTAAGTCTTAAATTTGTGTTTTAGGTCATACCTAGGTATTATTTTTGTAGCAGATTATTATTTACCTCTTTAGGTTATAGTGAGAATTTAATGCACATTTTGGATTGAGTATAGGTCTAGAGCCAAATTCTGCGTTTGTTTTCATTGTATGGTGTCCTGTTCCTGGGTTTCCGTTTCCTCTTTGGTCTGCTGGTCTTTGGGGTCTGTATTTCTGGCAGCTGGCATGACTGCTGGTCCAATCAGGAGCCTCTCTCACAGTTTGGGGCTGGACTTCTGGTAGCTAGCATGTTCTATGGCCCAGCAGAGGATCTCTGTTCTTCTGGCTGGTGTTCTTCTGCCCTTGAGGGCTGGGTATCCACCCATGCAGGGTCAGGGGAAGGGCAAGGGGCCCATAAGCTAACATCTGTAAGGAGCCTAAAAGCATAACTTATATGTTGTCAGCATTATATGTATTTATTAAGTAAAACAAAATAAATCATATATTCCATTTATTTATGCCATGTTAATTTTGTAAGCTTGCCTACTTAAACTGTGATACTGATATTTGGGTGGTATTGATATAAAACCTATAAATTAACTGAGAACATGTATTTACCCTACAGAATTGTTTTACTCACATGTGGTCTGTGTACTTTCTTTTCAACTCAAACATCACATCAGATCACAAAATATTGTGTCTTCTTCTGTATTTCTTAATTTTACTGATGGGTTTGAGACAGCACCTGCTTGCTGAAATTATCAACACCTTTTAGTCTTTTTCTCCGTATTCTTGGAAACTGAACCCACGGCCTTGTGATTGCTAGGATAGTGCTCTACCACTGGCTAATTCCAACCTGGTATCTTGTTCAGTATGTTAGTTCTTAAATCTGAGGACCTATAATTTTTATATGATATCCATTCGTTTCAAAAATAACTGTTACAAAATAAATCTATCTAACAAATCCTTTCCATCCCCTTTAACTATTCACTAAGTTGAAACTGTCTACTATCTGCAGCTTTTTATAGTCTTTGTGGGGTAGAGGAAACAGCTTTGTAATTTTCTTTCTGCTATTCTGGGTCTTGTTAGATGTATTCCAAAGTGATATTTCTGTATGACCTTCTATTATGTGTTGGCCATTTGAGTACTCTTGAGTTTCCAAATACACAACATAAAGTTTCAATATTTGTGATTTTATTTTATTTTTATTTTGCTAAATTTGCCACAACTCTCATCTAAATAATAGTACTCAGACCAGTGATGTGGCTCAGTGAGTAAAGATACTTGTCTCCAAGTGTGACAACCCAAGTTCAACCCCTGGGCTCTATGTGATGGAAGAACACAAGATCCCTAAGGGCACCCACTGACCTCTGTATAAGTGACATGCCATGTGAAAACACAGAAATGCACACATAAATAAGTATGATAAATTTAAAATTGGTGGCCATGGTGGTGTAAGGCCAGAAGAGGCAAAGACAAGTGAATTTCTATGACTTAAGGCCAGCCTGATAAACACAGTGAGTTATAAGCTGGCCCAACCATATACTAAGACTCTTACTTAAACATAGATAGATAGATAGATAGATAGATAGATAATGAGAAAATAAGCAAATAAATAA
This sequence comes from Acomys minous, assembly GCF_964271855.1. Classification (NCBI taxonomy): domain Eukaryota; kingdom Metazoa; phylum Chordata; class Mammalia; order Rodentia; family Muridae; genus Acomys; species Acomys minous. The sequence goes on from NC_140486.1 coordinate 24,142,750, forward strand.
GTAAATATCACCTGTTAGACAGTATCTACTGTGGACGAGCATAATTAAGAATAATGTGGCTTTCGGGTCCAGCTTAAAGTCCTCAATAAGTAGTTTAGTCAATTAAGAGTTCTTCTGAAGAAAAGATTATTGATACAATGTCAAGTTTTACTTTTGTTGAAATTAACAGTAGGGGTTTTTTTTTTCCCTTTAGTCTCACGGATACTCTTAAAATTGGATATATTATACCATAACTATATAGATTAATAGGTGATAAACCTCCAAAAACCATCAGCAAAGTCATCTCAAATGACAAATAAAAGAGAACGTTTTGATTAAAACTTTCTCTCCTGGAAGAAGGAAGCCTAAGGATGCTGAAGGGTTACTGCGAAAGGGACCCCAGTGATGCGGAGCTCAAGAATCACTGTCATCCATGCTGAGGGGAAACTTTTTTGTGACGAAGCTGCCTTAAGTCATTCATGCTCCTGGAAGTAGCCCCTAAAAACTACTGTGCCACCCACCTATCTGGACATGGTTGGAATTGTTTCTTTGTTCTTTTGATGTCCAAGAAATATTATGCAACCCCATCGCCTGTGACAGATGGAGCCATAAGGAGGAGAGGTTTGTAAGGAGAATATCAGGACTAACATCTAGTTTTCATACTTAGAACTAAAAAGTCAGAGGTTCCAGTCCGCTGAGGGCACAGAATCAGTTGTATTTATCAAGAGTCCAGTGCCACTGAAGTGAAATATTTGCTTTATGGGGACAATTGATGCTGGTTACCTGGGGCTGAGAAATCAGTTGTGAGTAAGAACTCAGTATTAAAGTGTTTCCTTGGGATCAGCACATGGAAGCAGTGATCAAGAGAGGCCAAGGCTACATCACATGCCATCAGCCAAACTTGGTAAATGTGTAAGAATCTCCGAAATGTTAGTACTTTGGGCAGAATGAGAGCTACAGTTAGGGGGGTCATAAAGAGTGGCTGAGGATTGGCCAATGAGAGGCCATTTTGTTATGCTGTTTTCAGCCATTTGTTATGCACTTTGTCATGCTGAAACCCCGGGGTTGAAGACAAGACTTGGTGCCATGTGGCATGGTTGGAGTCCCTGCAGACAGACCAGGAGGCTCTTGGTAAAGGTAAAGCCCAGGAGACTGTAGCATATTAGAGATCGTAAGACTATGGGAACTCTGCCAAGAACAGTGGCAGCTGTAGAGTAGAGCTGATGGTCTAAGCCTAGGAGACAAGCTGTGTGTGGTGAGGATGGCAACGTCTGAGAGGTGGAGATTCCTAAGTCCTTTGGATCCCAGAAGAGGGTGAATAAATCCAAGGTGAAGAACTGAGCTACAGGATTTAATTTACAGTGTTGGAGCTTGGGGTTTCCTTGTTCAGACTGTGACTATACCCTGGATCTTCTAATAAGAAGTTATAACTTATTTTTAGTTTATAGAAGACCAACATTAAGTGGCTTTGAATTTTTAAAGAGATTTAGGATATTTCAAAGAGACTGAATTTATATTATGTTTTATTCTGTAATATTAACATAAATATAAGATCCTGGGAACAAACAAGAAAGGAAAGGTTATAGTTTAATGATACTGTATCAATCCATGTGTCAAATTGTCAAGGGGGCAGTTTTCCTAGTTAGGTTTTTTTTTTTGTTGTTGTTGTTTTGTCAACTTGACACAAGCTAGCATTGTTTGGGAACAGAAACGTCAGTAGAGGAAATGCCTGCATCACATTGCCTGTAGACAAATCTCTATGGCTTTTTCTTTACTAAGGATTGATATGGGAGGGCACAGTTCACTGGGATAGTGCTAGCCCTGTGCAGGGGCCGTGGGTTGTGTAAGAAAGTAGGCTGAGCAAATCATGAGGAGAAAGCCAGGAAGCAGCATTCCTTTCTGATCTCTGCTCCACTTCCTGCTTCTTATTCTTGCCTTGAATTTCTGTTCTGACTGCTTATAATAATGAACTGTGATCTAGAAGCTAAAGAAAGGAGGGAGAGGGGATGAGGGAGGAAGGGGGGATCAGGAGGGGTTAAAAGGAGGGGATATAATTGGGATGTGAATAGTTTAAACTGCAGACCAAGCAGGAAACTTATATTGCTAATCGCACTATACGGGAATAACTGAGACTGGCTGAGACATGAAGGTCTAGGCATAGACAATACTTCCTGTTGGATACATAATCCTTATGAATTATTATTAGATTCCATTCTTTGTATGGCATGAATGATGATTTATAGAAGTCTTTTTTCTGCTCATACAAAGAGCAGAGAACCAGCCTTAATTGTTCTGTGCATCACGCACACCTTATGCATTTATAATTTTAGGGCTGTATAATGCTTGTGAGAAATTGTATGTTTTCAGAACAAAAGAAGCAGACACTGAAGCTGGATCAGACCTGACAGGATTCATTCCTCTCAGCATGCTGGACACTGACATCCTGCATCCCTCATGTTCCAGCACCAAGTGCTTCAGTTGCTGTTCCTCATCAGAACAAGACAGCTCCCAGGAAACCTTCGAAGAAAGCTTCCAATCGCAATTGGTCCAGCATTTCAGATTGTTCCACACAGGACTCTAATCAAGCCTGGAATTCTCAACATTTGAAACTGGACCACAAATGCTATTCCTAGCTTGTTTAACCATTTCCCCAATTTTATTTAGGCCCTTACAAAGGTATTATTCATCCCAAATCAACCGGAAGAAACCTTAAGAGAATGATGCTCCATTTCCTTTACGGGAGGGGGTCAGGTAGGATTTTGGTTGCTTCCTTGGACTATAGAGGGTTATTTTTCAATGGGAGTTGGTTACAAGCTTTTATTGGTCTTATTTCGAGAGAAAACAAGGTTGACTCAAGGATGTCTCTCTTTTTCTTTTTCTTACAGTCTTCGGTTTGGAGATAGGGATTGAAAAAAAAAGAAGAGTGAACATAGAAATATATAGGGAAGATAGAACAAAAAGTATATTAGGGAATCTCCTCCTCAACTTAATGTCTCATTTGTCACTCACAAGGTTATTTTTAATTCACTGGTATAGAATTTTGTATATAGAATCAAAATAAGTTTAATCTTAGATACAGTGGTATAGAATTCAAATGTAAGATTATTCTTGACACACATTATATATATTTCTACTCTAATATGAGGTATTGTACCCACATAACTCAATTATAATTCAAGGTTTATTTCCAATACTTTGAAAGTACAGGCTGTTTAGGATAAATAAGATATATAAGTTAATTGTTAGTTGATCAAATCATGGTCATATCAATTACTAGTCTATTTTTATCACAAGAATATACATCTAAGGTGCAACAGATAGATATGATTCTATAAGGTAAATTAGTTAGGTAATGTCTTCAAAAACCTCAGAGACATGCAGAGTCTGGTATTTTAAAATGTTTTTATTATCTTAAAGATTCACTGACAGTGAGACAGGTTAACTTCTAGCACACCCAGCCTACCTCAAAGAGGATGATGAGCATCGAAGAACCTCCTTATGGAGATGGCTTCAAATGTGGCAAACAAGCCACTGGGCAAAATTTCCTCATGTCCACCACAGACAGGATTTTGACTTAAAAAGGGCAAGCTTGGATTCAGGCAGAGTTGACAGCCAAAGTCTGCCAAGACAGGGTAAGCAAGTCCTCAATAGTTCCTGACTCCCAAATATGTCTGTCAGATATATTGGGCCAGAAGGCTGAAGAAGATGCTCCAATGTTACAGAGAGTTTTGGATGACTATTCAGGTAGAAAACTGTCTATGTCATCTTCTCATTTGGAAAGCCTCTAACCTGGACTCCTGGTGTACTCAGGTAATCAATATTATTCCGTCTCAAGTCTCTGATGGGGTTGAAGACCAGATAGTTTAGTTCTACAATTAAGCTTAGTCGTTTAGGGGTGAAGAAGTTCTTAGGTCTAGATAGATGTTTTAAGTTGATAATGATGAGATATGATAGATATTGATTTACATTCAGAATTTTAGACACACCAAGATAGGAGAGATGTTTTCTTCAAGGCTGCCAAATACAAATAGCCAAAACACTAAGAATGTAACATTTATATAATTCCTGATTGTTTTGTGGTTCTTCCTGCTGTAGGTAGTTTATTGTGTATATGTGTAATCATATAATGTACATATAAAAATGTTTAATTAAAAAAAGAAATAAAGAAGTAAAAGCTAAAGAAACCCCTCAAGTGCTTTTAGTCACTGTTTATAAGAACAATAGAAACCCTAATTAATATACAATGTGTTTATAATAAAATCTACTCATAAATTTCACAGGAATATTTTTAAAGGATTACTAGAGACAGTTTCTATCCCAGGCTTGGCCTTGAACTCCTTATGCAACCAAGGATGGTTTTGAACTTCTGATCCTTTTCCTCTACCTCTGGAATACTGGTATCACAGTCCTGTGACACATATCTAGTCTATATGGTCTATATGGGATTGAACATAATAGGACTTCATGCATGGTAGGCAAGCACATTACTGACTGAGACACACCCTCAGCCAATGTGAACACATTTTAAAAGGAGGTCCCCTCATTCTAAAAATATAAGTAGAAACAATAATAACACCTTAACTGTTAAAAGAACTTTGTCTCAGGTGTTTTAGTAAATACTTTACATGCACTGGCTACTTGATCTTTGCAATAACTTTGAGAATAAGTGCACTACATTCCCTAGTTAAGGAAACTAAAACAGAAAGAACTTAAGATCATGTAGCTACTAAGTGATTAGGCCAAGGTTCAACCAAAGCAATTAGGTTTCAGAATAATTAAATTGTATTAAAAATGGCTGAATTAGCTAAGTAATTAGCTCAGAGGATGGTATAAGTGGCATGCATTCACCCTGGTTAGTGTCCATTATTGCTTCTCTTTGAAAATTTCACAAAAATATATAATCTGTGCACTAAGATAATTTAATGGTCAGAACACCTACCATAAAACACTCAATTTAAAATAACTATAAAAGATTCCATATTCTATTAAGCTTTCTACTCTGGCTATATATAAAAATTACCCATAAAAAGTTAAAACTAGCACAGATAGCCAGGTGTGGGAAACTCTCCCACAATCCCCAAGTTCAGAAATTTAACACAAGTAGACAATATGAATGTGAGGCTAGTCTGGGCTACATGATGAGAAACTATATTAAAAATAGCAAGAAGAAAAAAAAAGAAAGAAAGAAATAGCAAGAAGAAAGTAACAGACCCCAAGACCCTCACTCTTGACTGTCCAGTACCTCCACTGTTAAGCACCCTCGCTGTGATCTGGAGCAGTGTGGACTGGCGATTCCTTGCTTACACTCAGGAGATCTAAAGGCAATATAGTGACATCCAAAGCTAGAGAATGGAGGGAGGTGTTGAGATAAAAACAGATGAGAAGAGATGGTAAGAAACACTGAATGCTGAGATACTGCATTAAGGAGGAGACAGAGCAAATTGCAGGGTGCATTACAAACCAGAGTTAAAAGGAAAGGATAATATGTGATCTCCATGGTCACAGCAGTAGCTCAATAACATGTTAATGATTGAACAGTGAAAATATCCACTCTTTTACAACTATCTATCTTCAGAAACTGCATCTGTGTTTTGTTTTTTGGTGTGTGTGTGTGTGTGTGTGTGTGTGTGTGTGTGTGTGTGTGTGTGTGTATTGTTAATTTTCTGTTGCTTGCAAATACCACTAGTTTTGTGTTTGTTTTTGGTTTTGTAATTGTAATTCAATGACTTTGGCTTTACTTTTGTGGATAAGTATTTGAGATGGAGGGTTACATGTGCAGTAGTGCTAGAATGCTTGTGTAATCCTCACAAACACACACACACACACACACACACACACACACACACACACACACACACACACACACACACACATATACACGTAGGGGATTTATTTGAGATCTGGTTTAGCTTTTTTCTCATTTAAATATGTAATAAAATTTAGGAAAGAGATCCATTATAAAATCAATCTCAATCCTTAGTGATATATTCATTTGATATATTCTTCAGGATTAAAAAGCACAAAAAGTATCTAAAAGATTACTCTCACAAAGGAGACTATAACAAAACAAAATCAAACATAAAACTCAAAAAATTAAAACATTCCTTTGGTAGCATCTAGCTGATGCTCTCATTGTTGGTATGCTAGTTCATCAAGAGGGATATGGCTCTACCCCTTGCTGAAAACCAATTATTCAACCTGTACACCCAGGCAGATCCCGCACATCCTTCTCCAGGGTCTAGCTAGGTGACTCTGCATGACCCTCACCAACTCAACAGTTCTAGCTCATGTCAACATCCAGTGCTACAGCCTGTCCTGTAGCCATCCCTGCCTGCTCCACACCTCATCTCTAGGATCCCATGAGGACCAAACCTGCCTGCCTACAACTGCCCCTCTCTCCACCACATCCAACCTCTCAACCCGGTCAAATGTATCCCCACACTGCAAGCTTGAATCAGGATACATATTCCGCATAACAGCCTAAGCCCTCGTGTCCACCCAACTTCACTCCACAGCCTTTCGCACACTCCAGTCCTACCCTCCAGCATATCCTTTCCACTGCCTCAGCCTGCTCTGTTCATATCAGACACAGAACTATCAAAAATAGTACATGTCCAACTCTTATGACAAAAACACAAACCATATGAGATATCAAGCAAGTGTCTCCCCTCCAAAATGTACCAGTCATGTAGAAATGCTGGCCAACAAAAGTTACCTAGTTGAGCCCCAGGACTCAGCACTTAAAAGAACAATCGTAAACTTTCATCAAAGAATTCAAGAAGCTTAAAGAAAACACAAAGTGACAGCTAAATTAAAGTAAGAAAAAGGAATTTAAGAAAAATGAATGAGTGAGCGATGCTCAAGAAAACACAAACTTGAAGCTGATGGAAATGGCAAAGACAATCCAGGACTTGAAAACGGAATTCAGTAAAGAGCTAGAACACTGGAGAGGGTTCAAGAGCAAATGAAGATGGAACTGAAAACCCAACAATTTAACTGGAAAACTCAAAGGGAAGCCCTACAAGTAGAATGAACCAGGCAGAAAACAAATATCAGGTCTAGAAGATAAAGTATAGGATCTAGATAAAATAAATAGAGAATATTTTAAAAAGGAGAAAAAAGAAAGGACTCTATAGATAATGTAGTATACCATTAAAGTTACAGGCACAGAAGAGAGAAAAGAATCCCAAGTCAATGTCATAGGTCAGATCTTCAACAAGATTATAAAAGAAAACTTTCATAACCCAAGGAACGATGCACCTATACACATACAAGACCACACAGAACAACAAATAGATAAGATGAGAAACAAAAATTCTCACAATATATCATAGTTAAAACACCAAACACGAACAACAACCACCACCAAACTACATGACATATATAAAGGGAAACATCAGAACCACAGATGACTTCTCAAATGAAACTTTGAAAGTCAAAGGATCTTTTTCTTCGCAACGGTCAGAGACCATTACAGAAAACCACAACCAGCTAAAATGCAGAATTGTGGGCACAATCCCAAAGGAAACATCTATAATAAAACTCCTGAACCTAAGACTTGGGGATCATTGTGGAAGAGGTGGCAGAAAGATTCTAAGTGCTAGAGGAATAGGGATTTGCTGTGAAATCACATCTCCTAGAATTGTCAGAAGCTACACCTATTAAGTCTCTCCAACTCGACTACATAAGCACAGCCCGAACAAGGTCAACAACAATAGACTTGCTAATGTGGACTGCAGGAGCCCCAAGAGGACTGAACCCTATAGCTATAGGCAACTAAAGAATAAAACTAAGAAATGCTGAGAGAAGAAGAAATACTTTCCAAGGGAGGGGCACACCAATGGATTATCCGAAACCAAAAGGTCAGCCCTGAAAGCCTACATACAAATAACATTATACAGTCTAAACAGGAATATGTTTGTGTGTGTATGTATGTATGTATGTATGTATGTGTGTGTGTGTTTGTGTGTGTGTATATATATAGCAACGATTAAAAAGAAGGCCATGAATTTGAAAGAGAGCCAGGAGGGTTATATTGAAGGGGTTGGAGGAAGAAAAGAGAAGGAGGAAATGATTTATGTTATAATCTCAAACAATACAAGATAATAAAAAACAAATTTTTGACAAACTTTTACAATAGTCCTTATCCATTATTATTTTAATGACTTTCTTTTAAAACTGAGTGAGATGTGTGCGGTCATTTCCTAAAACAAAAGCAAATTAATATGGCATTGTCCATGTTCTGTTTAGAGATCATATACCACAGATACTGCAGTATCTATAGATGCCTATGTGAAAAACTCCAGATGTTCACATCTGCAGGTAGCCTGGTAATCACTGAACACCCTCGTTTTCTGCAGCAGCACATCTAAGTTTTGCTTATTTACAGCTGTGAAATGGTGAGTATGCCCTCCATTACAGTTTGAACACAGGTGTTCTAGTCCATGTTTGGGAGGAAGAAGGAGTAATTTCTCTCTCTGTCTGATGTTATCAAACAAAAGCCCAGTGCTGGGTGTGGGTGATCTCTCAGCCAGTTGCTGGCCAGTGGTGTCTTACAAACAACCCCCAATAGGATATTGACATTTTTCTAGATTATCCTCCATAATTGATGGTAAGACTCTATTATTGACAACATGTACTTGGAACACAAAATGTGGAGAAATCAAGTGGGCATTCACCTGAAAGCTTCATCCCTACTAGCTAGCTTTCGTACTACTAAAAGGTGCCAGGCATGCCACTGGGGAAGAAAAGTCAACAGTTACTACCCAGCTATGAGCCTTGAAAGCTATAATAATGACTGGCCTGGCAATGTGTGCCTATTGGTACAATAGTGGCGTGGGCACTGTGGGGTTAACTAATTACTTTCTGGTTGGAGTTTAGGCCCACTCTGCAAGGCAGAATTCATATTTGGTACTGTTAAGTGGGACAAGTATCTGTGCTAGTAGGTCATAAGGCCTAGGGGGAACCTGTTACTATATTTTTGTTGTTGTTGTTAAATGGATGTAATATTAACTGTTCCGTAAAAGCTTGTCTTATACCCATATATTAGTGTGTAAATCATCCCTTAAAAGAGAAGCTTCTTTTTGCAGTAGATGACGGTTAGTTCAGAGGCCCACAACTGGTCAACATGCAGAGAACTAGAGACTGTGCACTGCTTAGCACTAAATGGGAGACCTGTATCACATCCCCTTCTTGGAAGGCTCAGGGCCCACAGGGGAAGAAGGGTCAGAGAGATTATGAGTAAGAGAGAGGATGACTGCGAAACTACTTTTTGTATGACATGGCCACAACACAAATGAACTCATGGCAGCTGCATGTATGAGACCTGTACAAAATCAAGTCAGCCCAACCCCATCGTGGATGGTGGAGGGGCTTACAAACTCCCTAGCTGTGGAGTTATTGGCAGCTGTGGCCATAGGAGGAGAAAAAGTCAGTTTTCTTTAGGGAGGTTCCCTTGCTAGACTGCCTATGCTTTATGGATGGCCCTATATCCAAGCACGTAATAGAAATAACATTAAAATAGCACATTTGCAGTGTGGAGCACGACACCTAGCAAAAAGAAAATATTCACTCATAACCCATCAGTAGTATGCTTCATACTGTGTCAGGTGAGAAAAAATGGTTACCTTTAAGTGTAACAAGATATATGTATACAGTTGGAACTAAAAGGCCGCTTCCTCTAATAATTTCTGTTATGACAAAAAGGGGAGGCAGAGCACAAGCAAGACCTAATAACCTCAGTAGAACCTGGGGAAACTGTCCACCTCTACTCCTAAGACTGAGGACTCACTCCTGCAAGGTGTTGGGGATCTTAGTAGTTGACATGTATTAGTTAAGTCCCTCTGCAGAGTCTGCATCATAGGTCACAGCCTCTTCTCAGAGCACCTCCAGTTCAATGACTAAGTAACATAAGTTACTAAAGTTGAGACTTGTGCCCAGTAGAAGAAAGTCTACAGGGTCACCCATTCCCAGGGTTCCCTGAGATCAGCAAAGGGTTTCTTTGCAACCAAAACTCAACTCTCCCCTAGCCAACTCTCTTTTCCTTCCCTTCAAACTATTGATCCCAGGAATAGGCCCAGACACAAATCAGCTTTTGAGTCCGCCGCCTAGGGAAATGACTTATGACACCTGCCCCAAGTAAAGAATCCACTGAGAGATCAAAGCAGATTTACTACAGATGTGCCAGATAATTCTACAATTACAAAATGAGCAGAGGAGACCAAAGAACAAACAGAGCAAAAGAACTGCAAGGTAACACCATCAATAATCTTCTCAAACACTCTGAGCCCTAATTTGTATATTAGAAAAAAAGAAGAAAGATCTCCACTGAATTCATTATTTTAAAAAAGCGGGTGACTCCACCCTTACAAGAGGAGGAGAAGAGGAGATGGAAGTGAACTTTCTGAGATGTTTGACGCTTGGAAGCAGACATGTTGGGCCAATGGTGGCATTAAAGTAAAAACAGGTCCCCTCACTTATTCTACAGAATATAATGCAAACAAAAAGGAACAAAATTACTCAAGAATATAAGGAAACAGTGAGACCTAATCTAGGCCTCTCATTAATTTCAGAGTTTACCCAGCTTTTCATCAACGTTATTTCCATAGATATATAAGATGTTCATCACTGATGAACATGAGACCTTTTAATAAAATACAGGGTCATGCAATAGAAGTTAAGAACAAGTCCACAATTACACTTGAAATATTTCATATCTGGATTGGGAAGATACCTCAGTTTGTACAGTGTTTGTTTTGCAAGCACAAGGACCTGGGTAAACCCTCAGAATCTGCATTTTTAAAGGCCAGATACGGAGATACATGCTTATAAGGCCAGTTCTGGGAGGCGCAAACAAGCAGCTCTTGGAAGCTCACTGGCACCAGCCCAGCCTATCTGGGCTGTAAAAGGCTTGTCTCAAAACAATTCAAAAAGTCAGATAGACCTTGAGAAATGATACCCAACAGTGTTCTCTACCGTGCTCACACATGTACGTGCATCCACATGCATGTGTACTCACACAAATAAGCATGTACATACATACAAATATTTTGTGATTATTTAAATAATATAAGGTAACTCTAATTTTAAAAAATAGGAAAAGCATTTTAAAACCAGATCTAAGCAGTACTACATAATTTAATTTTAGGTAGGACTTATTGCTAGAAACTTCTAAAAATCAATCATTTTCTATCAATGAAATATACATACCTGTAATTTGCTAAAGAAACAGAATCTTCGTCTCTTCCTATAGCCAGTCCAATATGGAAAGTTCTCGGAGAGTACTCTTGGCTCTAAACATACAGATTGTTAAAATGTCTGCGTAGCTTTTGTCAGTCATCCTTGGGGCGGCGAGGGAGGGACAATGCTAAAGTCCCTACTGCAGCATCTGCAGTCCCTGCTTTCTTTCAAGCCAGAAAGAAACACACTGGCACCTTTACAGGTGAGGTCCACTCCCGGCTTTTTGGCAGTGAGATTTCAGTACTAGCACTGTAATGGATGATCTTGACGTGAACTTGCTTGCATTTGGAATCAACTAAAACCCCAGCCGTGGGATACACCAGATGTAAGGGACTTTCTTGGCTCGTTTGAGGTGAGAAGAACTTCTCTAGATTTGGATCATGTGAGGTCAGAAGATCAAATACATCCCTTTTAGTGGCAGCACACATAAAAGGGTATGGGAGAGGAACACTTTGTTTTTTGCCTACTTGCCCTCACTTTCACTGACAAGTTTGTCTGTCCCGCTACTGCTTACGTTTCATTTCACTGGTACTGGAAGCTAACTTCTTCAGGATTCCAACAATGACTGAAGACCTACTGGGACACCAGCTTTGTAAATAACTACTGGAGACAGTCATTGTTCAGCTGGCAAGACCACAGCCAGTGAGCTGCTCTAATAAATTCCATACACAGGGCTGTAGAGATGTCTCAGCATTAAGAGTACTAACTGCTCTTCCAGAGGACCCAGGTTCAATTCCCACCACCTAAGTGGCAGTTCACAACTTTCTATAACTCTAGTTCTAGGGGATCTGACACCCTCACACAGACTTACACTAATGCACATGAAATAAAAATTATATTAAAAAAAAGAGCAAAGCATAGTGGCACATGCCTTTAATCCCAGTACTTGGAAGGCAGAGGCAGGCAGATCTTTGTTGAGTTTGAGGCTAGCCTGGTTCTCAAAGTGAGATCCAGGACAGCTAGGGCTACACACAGAGAAACCCTGTCTTGAAAAAATACAAAAATACCCATGAAAAATAAATTCAATATATGTGTGTGTGTGTATGTATGTATGCATGCATGTATGTATGTATGTATGTATGTATGTATGTATGTATTCATTTGTTCTATAAATCTGGTTCCTCTAGAGCACTGGTTCTCAACTTTCCTAACAGTTCTTTATGTAGTGGTGACCACAACCATAGAATTATTTCATTTCTACTTCATAACTGTGATTTTGTTAGTTATGAATTTTAATGTAAATATCTGATATTCAGGATATCTTATGTATGACCCCAAGAAAGGTCACGACCACAAGCTGAAAACCCTGACTAATATAGTAGGTGCTACTAGAGAAACACAAGCATAAAAATGATTTTGAAGTGTCTGGACAGACTCTCCAATTTGCTGACATCTACAGTTACTGAAGGCTCTTCTAGAAGCATGCTGAGCACTAAAAATTTATGCTGAGAACTATTTAAAGAACTTATCAAGATAAATGGATTTGATAATCCTGATTTACCTATTGAGAGGCACAAGGAATTTAGTGACACTATGGATGAAATTTTTGATACTCTGTGGAAAATAAGTAAAATAATGAAGCTGGATGGTTGCTTCTAGCATGCTGAGAATGAGCTTCACAATAAAATCAACCAACATCAAGCACCACAGGATACAGTGACAAAGAAGAAGAATAAACTCAGTGACACATGACAAGCTCAGACATGCAGTCTAAAAGTTTCTAAGTATGCCCTGGAAAGGATCTTCTTTTAAGTAGCCACAGGGCTCATCTGAGGGAAAAAACTAGGTCCTGGGTTACAGGTGGGTCTGTCTGTATGTAGGCACCACTCAGACTGGTGAACTGCAGCGTTACATCCCGCTGGAGCAACCCTTAAGGGCACCAGTGAAAGGCCAGCATTGGGCTAGCAGGACCACATCCTATAGCCATTCTAATAATCTTGTCTTTAATATATATTTTAACATACATACTGATTCCTTCCTTCCTTCCTTTTTTCCTTTCTTTCAGTCCTGTGCCCCTAAAGAACCCTGACTAATATAAACATCCTTTAAAATTCCTTATTAAATCCCCAAAACTTCTTTGGAAAGAGAACATCTCCTGCTCTATTCTGCCACAATTACTTTTTAGCCCTCATTTCCCCCCTAACCTTCTCCTCTTTCTCTAGTTATAGTTTTATAGTTTGCAAATGGATGTATTACATTTAAAGTAAGGCATATGGAAGCTCATGCATAAATCCCAGAAATTTGTATATGCAAATCATGGGTTAAAAAACATGGCAGTAGGTGGCTGGAAAGATAGCTCAGAGGTTAAGAGCACTGACTGCTCTTTCAGAGATCCTGAGTTCAATACCCAGCAACAACATGGTGGCTCACAACCATCTATAATATGATCTGATGCCCTCTTCTGATGGGCAGGTGTACATGAAGTCAGAGCACTCTATACATAATAATAAATAAATAAATCTTTCAAAAAATGACAGTAGATAATACTTTAGAAATCCTAAATATGAGATATAAATTAACTCATGGTATAAATGGTAACTCATGGGTGAAATCAAATCAACAACACACTACTTGTGATGTTTAGACTGTGGGAAATGGTCAATACAAAAGATTATGTCTGAAAAAGTATAAAACATGTTGAATACAATTAGTCTCCTCAAAGAATATAGTCAACTTCAAATGACAGAATGTTAAGAAATATCTAGTAAAGGTTATTTATACAAGCTGATTTTGGGGGTGGTGTTATGAAACAGGTTGTCTGTACATAGACAAGGCTGTATAGAATGGCTACATAGCACAGGTTGGCCTTGAACTCAAGAACCTCCTGCTTTGGCCAATCCAATGCAAACACTTTTTTTGTTTGGTTGGTTTTTGTTGTTGTTGTTGTTGTTGTTGTTGTTGTTGTTTTTTGTTTTTTTTTTGTTTTTTTGCAAATACTTTTAAGACACAAACATTTGTCCACAAATTTTGGGACTTCCTTGTTTTTAATAGCTGAATAGTATTCCATAGTATAAATGTACCACAGTTTCTTTATCCATTCTTCTACCAAGGGACACTTAAGCTGTTTCCATGTTCTGGCTATTATGAATAAGGCTGCTATGAACATAGTTGAGCATATGTCCCTGTTGTGTGCTGGAGCATCTTCTGGGTATATTCCAAGGAATGGAAAGCTGGGTCTTGAGGAAGCCTTATTCCAAGTTTTCTGAGACAGCACCAGATAGCTATCCAAAATGGCTGCACTAGTTTGCATTCCCACCAGCAATGAAGGAGTGTTCCTCTTTCTCCACATGGATGAGTTAACCCAGAAGCAGAAAGAGTCAAATGGTATATAGTCACTTATAAGTGGACACTAGCCCAAGGGGCATGTCCCATGAAAGTCTTCACTTACCAGGAAAGTGGGACAGATGGGAGGATATCCTATTGGGACTCTAGGTGAGAGAAGCATGGGAGAATGGGGAAATAGAAGGATCCAGAGGATCCTAGAAACCTACAAGAAGAACATTATGATGGGCACATCTGGGCTCGAGGGTCCTGCTCAAACTATGGTACCAGCCAAGGACAATACAGGCAGTAAACTTCAAACCCTTACCCAGATCTAGCAAATGGACAGGACATTCTCCATAGTTGAGTGGAGAGTGGGGTCTGACTTTCACACGAACTCTGATGCTCCATATTTGACCATGTCCCCTGGATAGGGAGGTCTGGTGGCACTCAAAGGAAGGATAGCAGGCTACCAAGAAGAGACTTGATACCCTGAGCATATATAGGAGGAGGAAGTTCCCCTCAGTCACAGTCATAGGGGAGGGGAGTAGAGGGAAAACGGGAGGGAGGGAGGAAAGGGACGATACAAGGGATGGGATAACAATTGAGATGTAATATGAATACATTAATAAAATATATTAAAAACACAAACAGTTTTTAAAAAACAATCATTATCCTTTATAGACACTAAGTTTACCAATGATCTCCTTCTCTAAAGCTGTGAGTATAAAAGTTTTCATCATTTAGGGAAAATAATAAAATATAACTGAAAGTTTTTTCACATTAAGATACATATGTTTTTTAATATGTATTTATGTGTGTGTGCACATTGCACACACACATCATGAATGTGCCTCTAGAAGCAGAAGATGGGCTGGAGCCATCTCCTGGAGCTGGCGTTAAAAGTGGTTGTCAGCTGCCTGCTGCAGGCCTCAGGAGCAGAACTGCATTCCTCTCGGAAGTGAAGCAAGTGACCTGCTGCTGAGCCATATCCCCAGCCTAAGCTCATGTACTGTCAAACACTATACTTCAATATATTAAAATGGCACAGTGTTTCAATTAAAAAAAAATCCTCAGAAGCAGCCAAGTGTGTTGGCACATGCCTATTAATACAAGCATTCTGGGAGGCAAAGGAAAGTGGATGGCTGTGAGTTCAAGGCCAGCGTGGTTTACAGAGCAAGTCTATGATAGCCAAGACTACACAGTGAAATGCTGTCTCGAAAAACAGAGAAAAATCCTCAAAATGATAACTTTTGAAAAAAGTTTAAATGTATGCTATTAACAAAAACTATGAAAAGAATAAAGCATTTTTCACTTGGTAAAGATATGAGAGTCACCCAGCTTGGAAACTGGTCAGCCTGCACAGAACTTTTCTAACCTCTAAACACCAAAACAGACCAGTTGTCTCCACTGCAGATGCTTCCTCACTTGGAATTCTGCCATTTTGTTGTGGTCTTTTTCAGCGTTTAGGAATGGAAAGCAGGAACCTTCATGAAAGGTAAGCGGGCTATGACCGAGAAGCAGGGGTGGAGCGTGGAGCACGCTGTGGAGAGGCCATGCAGTTTCCCACAGTGTGTCTAGGTGGGGAATGGAGCATTTTTCAGTTAAGGAGAAGCTTGAATCCAGGCAGTTTTCACTGCTTCCTGGCTCAGCCACTATGAAGAAGTCTTAAATCTACTTTGAAGATCAAAGGAGGGAAGAAGACAAGACAAAAAGAGCTTTTCTTTTTCTTAAATGATACAATTATATGGCGCATGTTCTTCCCTCAGCCCTCTTTTACTGGGCCCATAGAACAGCCAAAACACGAGCTCCAGAACAGTCCACAGCGCAGAAATAAGAGATGCTATGTGCTGGAGGTGTGATGTCACAAGACCAACATGATGACTAAGTTAATGGCCATAAAAGAACATAAAGAAAGTGCCATTAGTTGCTTTAGTGGGGATGGGATGACTTCTCTCTAATCTCAGTGTCACTAGGAACGAAGAGGTTATCACCAATAAGTGTTGGTTGAGTTAGAGATCTTGAATAAAAGCACAGAGAAGTAGATAATCTACAGGCCAGGGTTATAATAAAATGAATATGAGCTTCAGTTGTACAGCAAAAGTATGAAACAAAGGTTCAGTGACGATCTCAACTGTGATGATAACAAAGCACCACACACCCTTTTCCTCTGCATAAACAGTCAACCCCACAGTGCTTTATTCTACAGGAATCTCCTCTGGCACTGGGGAGACGGCTCAGTACTTAAGATCACTTGCTGCTCTCCCAGAGGAACTCAGTGTGGTTTCCAGCAACCACATCAGGGCTTCCCAACAGCTCCAGGGGACCCAACACCCTTTCAACTCCTCACACACATGTATATACACACTTGCAGACACACACACGTACACATGAATCAAAAATAAATAAATAGGCCTGGAGAGATGGCTCAGTGGTTAAAAGTGCTTGCCAAACTAGGTGGCTCCAGCCATCTGTAATTTCAGCTCCTGGTCTCCACAGGCACCCCAGGTGCACATATGCTACCTATGACACATAGTTTAAATACAAATTGACATTTTAAAAAATAAATCTTTTTAGAGAACATCATCTCCTGATATGGTCAGTAGGATCCCAGATTGCCCATAATGAAGTCACAATTCATCACAACTCCCAAGGAGGAAGCAGTCAGGATTATATAATAAAGCCTTGTCTCCAAAAATAAAATATAAGTAAAAAGATGCCCCAACTCATTAGAAAGGCTTTTTTGACATGGTAAAAACAGTCTGGTCCTACCTGAAGGAGTTTCAACACCAAAGGCCTCAATACAAAACACCCTGGACCCATTTTTCCCACCCACAGCGCTCATAGAACCGCAGGCAGTTGGTTGTATGAGCAAGACCCATTAGAGCAATTGCAATAGTTGAATCACTTTAAAAACAGGTATGGAAAATGTGTTTTTAAATTACAGAGGGCATTCATGCTTTTTCTATTCTATGGTTCACCCCATCTCCAACTTTTCAAGTCCTATGTCCAATTCAAGGGACTTAGTTTTTCAGCAATAATTTAAAAGTTTTTAACTGAAACTAGCTTTTGTGAGTGAGGACACCAGGGAAAGAAAGCTGAAAATACTGACTGACTCATTAGAACACATAGAGCATTGGCAGTTAGAGGTTAGAATGTTACAGATCCAGGGGCTAATTATCTTGTTCTGGGCTAGCTTTAGCTCTTTACGTAGCCACTGCTTGCCCACCTTGCTGCCAGGACGAACACTGTGCCTAAGAGATTAGAAACCTTTGGAATTTATTAGATTAGCAGAATGCTACAGGTAGCTTCCACCAGCTCAACAGCTAAGAGTGTCATCAGACAGATAGCTTTCTGTAGACTATAGCTGCATTGCAGATGTGGATACCACTATATTTTTGACTTGCCTTGATTTACGACTTTCTTCTTTCTGTTACTGTAAAACTTCATGAAACACTTCCACAGGAGGTATGGACCTGGGGTGACCCAGCTCTGTGTTCTCTGGGCCATTACCACTCAAATTTGCATGAGAGGACATGCATGCACACATGCATATGTGTGTGCCTGTGAGTGTGTGTGCATGTGCGTGCATGTGTGTATATGTGTGTGCATGTGCGTGTGCACTTTCATAAATTTTGGAGAAGAATCTTGATCAAAAACTAAAGAACACAAATCTCAGGAATATGTTCTTTTAAAGAAGCACTGAAAACATGAAGTTTGAATTTTAAAAAGAAATTCAGGCAATTATAACTAAAGAGCAATGGCCTAAATGTGGTACGGTTTCCTAATTTCACTTAGTATCACAGGTATGCTAAACGCTCGAGATATAGTCAATGTTCTGGCATTCTGTTGACAAAGAATATGTCTTAAAAACCAAGTTGCGCAGCATCAGAAATGTGAGAACTTACAAGTGTGTCTGGCCAGGGAATAGTTGGAGCCTCCACTTGTCAAACCAAATCCTTCAGGAATTTGACTAGAACTTCGAGGTCTAGTCAGCAGTTTTGGTGGTTCAATTTCAGCTCCAAACTCTGCTCCTATCACTCCCAGGAGAACAATAGCAGTGGCCTGCTTCCTTCTTTCTTCATAAGATGTAGAAATTTTTTTCATTTGTGGAACACTTGATAAGCAACCTGAAAACCAAAATATAGGAATTCAAATTAAAAGAACATAATACAAAAATAATATTTGTTTAGAAGAACATTCTAGACTATGCACTTCAGAAAGAATAGTTATTTTCAGAAAATGTTGCTGGGACACCAGGATGGGTCAAGAGTACATCACTGAATCAAAGAGACGGAAACATCCTGTTAGTAGCTCTCAAGCTGAGCACAGAAAGCTCCAAATCTTTATAGGTTTATTTCTTAGCCATACTAATTCCTTATAAAATTTTAGTTATTTCCCCCTTGTAACACCATGTGTAATTTTATGTGTTCATTTCAGATCACATTTAGGCTGTTTCTATCATGAGGCTCCCACAATGTGACAAAGTGACTTTGTAACTTCTAAGGCCATGAAAAACCACATCTCATTTCTTACATAGCATATAAAACTGTCGTCTTGGATGCTTAAAAGTATTTTCTACTAAGAAATATATCCAATCTGTACTATAGCATACATTTCCCCACTTCACAGAAATTTTCTGTTTTTAAAGACAAAAGAAATATTTGTTAAAAACATTAACAAGTATTAAAGTAGTTAGAAAGAACGTAAAAAGCTCCTGGGCACTAGGAGAAGAAACACCAGTAGTCACTTCCTCTGTGTTCAACGGATCCTTCATTTTAGACAAAGTCATATTTAACAGGTTGATAACGTAGACTTCTGTGCCTTCATTGAAAACCAACCTTATTTACAAACTTAACAGACACGAGGAGTAAGAGCACCAGGCAACAACATCTAGAATTGTCCTCTATAGCACTGTGTGCTTTCCTCTTTACCCAGTGTTCTGGAAATAGGAAGCAACCGCTCCCCTCCCCCATCTCAGCAGGAGCATGCTCCCCAACAATAGTTCAAAGGAAAGCTCTATTCTGCAGTTGCACTGATTGTTCTGTCAGCTGACCTCTGCAGAAGGGAATTACTAACTGCTGCCTTGCTCCTTAGCTGACAAATGAATGATCGCAGCTCCATCTATTTTCACTATGGCTGCCTCTAGCCCAGGTGCTCAGACAGAGAGCCCGGTGTGACATCTTAGATCAAGATGAATTGGCACAAACTCCTGATCCAAGATTGTTTTATACCATTTAATTTAGTTTCTTCCCCTGCTTGGATGAGCACAGCTCTGGTTATGGATTTCTATTCTAATGTACTGAAGCAGGCCCTGAAAGAAGCCGATGAAGCAGCTGCTAGAGCAAGGGACTGCAGGGATACTGATCAATAGGCAAGGCATTGACCCCAGCCGCTCAGCCCCGGCAGCGCCAGGCTGGAGGGGGAGGGGCGCAGCAGTCCACATGGTCAGCTTCCAGGAGGAAATTAAACAAGGGGCAGTTGGAGAGTCCCACTCTCGCCCTGCCCCCCCCCCCCGACCTTCTCTATGCTCCTTCTGTTTAATTACCTCAATCTTGTCTTAACACCCACTCTTAGGGAAGGAATTAAGACTTTACACTAGTTCAATTTGGTACTTTCTATCCGCCATTTATACATTTTATCCCTAAACTAACAGTAAGTATTGTAACAGGTGCCCTCTGCTAAGTCCCAGAATATGAAATCCTAATTACATTATTTGGTGAAATATAAAGTTTGGCATGTGCCTGGGCTCATAGTAACACTGTCAAAACAGCCATTGACACTACTTGTACTGAAATTCAGTATTTAATTTTTATAATCATTGAAATGTAAAACGATAGCTCTTTGTGAACAAGGAAATAGAGAAAGAAGAGCCACTAAAAGAGACACTAACTGATGAGTGATGGCATAAGGTGCCAAGTGCATCCCTGGCACTGCCCTAAAAGTAACAGCAAACCCTTGCTCAGTTTCTCAGATTGGCAAATGTCTTTCCTTTATTGGTCTGGCCTGCATTTTTTGTTAAAAAGAAATAATGTGTGAATTAGCTCCAATGCTTTCCTATAAATGAAACTGCCAATCCAAAGGGAGATTTGATGTTAAAAATAAAATAATTCTTTAAAAGTAAGCCTTTCTACAGTTTCATGAAGATCTGTATTTTTTTTTCCCACAGAGACATGGCTCCATTTAATCATGCTAAAGGGTGACACAGAGATCCATTTTCTTGACAGGACGGTTGATCACCCTATCACAGTAAGAAAATTAATACCTTCAACTAGCCTGTGCAGAAAATAGAAGGAAGTGGATGGCAAGGGACACAGACATCTTATATTGAAGTTGCAAACAGAAAACAAATTCTGTGTGAACATGATGCTTCCTGATGACTGAGATGCTTTTAATACAACACGAGGATCTGATTTTATTAAAACAACCATTTAATTCTTAGGGCTTCTCGAAAGGACATAGCTGTCTTTAGATTCAGCATAATTGACTCCAGATTTACAGGAACAGGAATAAACACTTGCTTACAGCTTAACTGGAGCACAGGTAAAATATTTGAGAAGTTTAAGCTATTAAAAGGGCTGCGAGATATTGATTACTTCATTTAAAAAGCAGTCAGAGAGTGCAACTGAGAGGTCAAGATAAATTTAACAATTTGAAGCACTTTACTAAATAACTCTAAAGATCATGTTAATTGGCTTTGTGCAGTTCTGGGGTAAAATTAATTTTATCCTAGCTTACAATAAAAGGATTAAAAGACATATTAACTTCTTCAGCTTTAACTGGAATAGGAATCAATGGATTTGAATTAAAGCTAAAGGCGCTTTTTATGAGAGATGGACATCCAGTGGATACTTTATATCTGCAATTAGCCATATATTGATAGAAGGTTGTTATTGTATTAGGTATTAAAACCATAGATAAGTAGATACCACCAATTTACTACCCTGATAAAATACTTTAAGAACTCTGTGGTTTGATAGGGGGAAACTGTTTCTTAAAAATTGATTCTTTGTTTAGGACTGAATATCATAATGCTTTCTTAGTTGACTTTTATCTTAGAAAGTTCTAGTTAAAAATTAACGAACAATGTAGTTGAATTCAGTTGGGGTTCCCTTCAATTGTAACAATACATAAAACATGACACACTTCACAAACATACCACTCGGATTTTTAAAGCCAATATGTTATTTTAATACTGCTCACAGAATAGCAATTCTTTTGTCTGGCACTTCTGGTACTCAAAAGAGTCCAAGTGACACGCATAATAATATGAACACTTTATAAACCTGATATGAATTAAAGTGTATTCAAAAATTCATTTTGGAAATTCAGAAGTATCTTTTTGTTTTTTGATAGATAGAGATAGATATTAAATGTTTTTCTTCAGTCTTAATAATATCTTGGAATTGTGTGTATAGGAGAAAATGTGGTATCTAACAAAGTAAAAACAATGACATATTATTATATAGTTTATCCAAAATATGTTTTATAAAATGAAAGGAAAACCATAAGTTTTATGATCTACTTATGGCAGCTGGTGAAATTATTTTAATTAATTTGGATTAAGCTAGGAAATACTTTGGATTCTGGTTCCTACAAGCTTGTTTTATTTGCAATAAGGCTTTGGGTTTGTTTTTGTTCTGTTTTTGCTAATACTCAGCTTTAATAGTTAAAGAAAAATAATAAATTTTTACAATGTCTATGTGGCATTAGAATAGTCTGTCCTGGCACACTACTCAAGGCGCTAAGACTATGAATCCCCAGAGCTATAACAGATTTTTATTTTCTGACTAGTAAAATATTCTTCTAAATTTTTCAATTTATCTACTTCTGGCTTCTCAAGCATGAAGACATTTATAACGTCATGTGACAATATTAGCAAATATTGGCCATAAAAAGGATATAAAACGGTACATCAGGTGAAGGTGAACTGAAAATGACACATGTCAGTGAAGTCAGCTGTCAAGCAGCCTCCAAATCAGATTTCAAAGTGTTGGTCAATCAGTCTCTTAGATGTCCTTTAATCAAAACCACCTTCCTCCTGACTGACTCACATCCTAACCGACGGACCTGGTGCCTAATGGAATATTAACGCTCCATTTTTCAGGTGCACCGTTTCATTATCATATGTTGCTAATTAAGTTACCTCTCTATAGGTAGATAACTCAATACCTGTGATTATATCTCCAGACATAAGCATATCACTTTCTTAGTGAGATTTTCAAGACATTATACTTGAATGAGTTACAGGTATACTTTTGAGGTTTTTAAAGTAAGTTGACCACATTTTAGAATTACATATCAAAACAATGAAACTAAGGAGTCTTCACCATCTAAATATTTCTACCTAAGATTAACTAAATATTTCTGCATGCATTTGCTATTCTTAGGATTCCTTAAGAGGGACAAAATACAGTGTCATAAAAAAAAAAAAAAAAGTCAAGCTTCACCAGATATAAAATAGAAATCTTCCATATAGGTCTTTAAAAAGGTTTTAAA
The DNA here is from genome assembly GCF_964271855.1 of Acomys minous. Taxonomy (NCBI): domain Eukaryota; kingdom Metazoa; phylum Chordata; class Mammalia; order Rodentia; family Muridae; genus Acomys; species Acomys minous. Next base: position 24,165,727 of record NC_140486.1, read on the forward strand.
ATTCTTAAAAGAAGCAAAAAATCTTTTAATAGGAATTTACTATCACATTCTGCTGATTAAATTTCAGCTATCTAGTTTACCACTTCCTTCTTGAATTTCAAAGTTAAATGTATTAAATGAAAAAAGCATAGATCTGAGGTGAGAACGACGTAGAGCCTCCGTGTGGCTAGTGCTGAATCTGGCTGCACGAGCCTTGTTGGGGGTCTGGGGAGCCTTGCATTGTAAATGCTGTAATCTGGTGCCTTGTCAGAACCACATGATCCCCTGAGAGTATTACATGTTATCGTCATTTGCTGAAATAACTCAGTTTATACCAAACCTCACAAATAAATTATAGTAGGAAATATATGGATGAATGAACCTGCAGACTTTAGAAGTTTTCTACATCTTCTCAACCTCTTAAGAAAAAAAAAGAAGAAGAAGAAGAAGACAAGACTAGGTAATTTAAAAGGACTGCCACAGAGCACCTGCATCTACTTTCAAACTTTTACAGTACTTTAAGGAGGAACACGGCAGTGTGAGCAGGCTAGTCCTCCCTGCCACTGTGCTAAAAACATAGTACAGTTGCTTTGTTTTGTGGTTTCACTGCCAGCATGTTCCTCACATGCCGGTGGGGGGGAGGGAATGAGCCCCCCACACCTAATGTGGTTTCTGCTTTTGTTGCAGGTGCTGTACACTCCCACTCAAAACACCAGAGTAAACAAACATGCTATTAATGTGAGCTGCGCAAGCACGAAGGCCCCCTGCTGGAACACACTGGGTCCTGCAAACGCCTGTGTCTCAGGCCACTCACTGATTAACGCTATTTTGAAGTAATGTCTCTGCAAAAATGTGTATTACGCATGTGTGTGCATTTAAAAATGCATGAAGGCATTTCCTACCAAATCAGGTCAAAGAAAAATATGGGACCGTGTTAAAAATACTTTGTAAAACAATAGTGTTATTGGTGTCTGTGCTAATTACTTTGATAATTAGAAACCTTAAACCACTGCTGCCTGCTGCATGCCAGTAGGCTATACCAAAGAAAGAAAGATTAGCTGCTGATAGCAACTTGCAGGCTCTTCCAGTAATTTCATGGAAAAATATTCTTTTTCTTTACATAGTACTATTAAAGTGGTTTCTATAATTTGTGTTATTCTTCTTTCCCTTTATCAAAAAATATCAAAAAGCAAATTTGTTTTCTTGTCTTTACTTTTATTGCAAGCAGTCTCGCTTTGAAAAAAACCACAGGGACTTAAAAACATCTTAAATAACTATGGTGTCTAGTTAATTAAAAACTTATAGGCTATTATCCCAGAGCATGTTCAATTTTCTATTCCACTTACTTTCTAATGTTACATTTAAATATATAACCAAGTTTTTTGAAAGCTGTACACATTGGAATAATTTTTCTTGAAAACAGACACCGTTCAGAAACATGTTTATATAAGTTGTACAGACTTGAAAACAAAAATAGTTTGCATACATCACCTTTTCTCATATTTGTTGCTCCAAAAAACCAACTTCTAGGATGAGACTTACTTAAAACGTATTGGCATAGAAAGTTATGTTTCTGTAACAGACTGAGTAGACTTTAAAACACAAATTCCCTGGATGGCAGAGGACATATACAGAGATTTTATACCTGTTCATTACAGCTCAGTAAAATAAACGGTTACACCTGGGTCATTTTTATTCATAAAATGACAAAGCACTTATTGGATTCACATAAAAATTACATCAGTGGCATAAAATTGAGACCAAAAGGAACAACTGCTTTAAACCACATGAAGTGTTAACAAGGACATCTGTTTATATATGGAACATTTGTAGTATCTCTTTTTTAAAAATTACTACACTTTTATTCCCAATAATGAAACAATGATATTTGATTAAAAGTTCCTGCTTGTTAAAGGCTCTCATGGAGGAAACTTGGCAGGGGACAGAGGGGAACGCCCTTGCTGCCTCTGCTTTTGAAAAATCATCACACACTGCACTTTCCCTTTTGCTGCCTTGGTAAGTAAGAGGAATGGATACAAGTGAAGAGAACACAATGCCCAGTGTTAATGGGCACAGATCTACAAAAACGTGTGATGGTTCACCCTAGAGCCAACTTGTCTAGTGAAGACTCCAACAGCAGAGCAGAGAGGTTCTCCTAGGATGCTAAGCATTCTGGGAGATGTAAAAAAAAAATGTGATGAACCTTAGCATACAGTATAATTCCTGAGGACTGGTAAGAAATGTAAATTTTAAAAAAGTTAGGTCAGCTTAAATATAGAAAAACTGTAAAAAAAAAAAAAAAAAAAACTACAAGGCTCAAACGCAACTTGGGAATTTTTAAAAGAGCCACACTAATAAATAAACAGGAATATAAAACTTGGCTTTACAGAAAAAGGCAAGCCAAAGTAAACAGTGTCCATGTTCAAAGTCTAAAGAGCTATTGACAAAGTATTAACTGTCTGCTCATCATTTACACAGAAGTATTATTCTATCTCAAGCCAAAATAATATGCATGTTGGTAAGTGGCCAATTTTCATTATTACCAGAGATTTCTAAGGAGCTTCAGACAGTGAGAAGAACTGGAAAGCTTGAATCTAATAGACAGTTACACAAAATTTTCATTTCTTATCTTTTCATATGTGTTAGCTGCATGTAGGAGAACTGTGTGCTTTTAAGATTATTACATATGGCTTTAATTTAAATTAATTTATTATATTGTTCTACACACCCTCATTTTAATGCATTGCTAATTAGATTACCAAATTAATTTCGGTTGTTATTTGGCACTTTTTCTTCACATTATTTTCTGTCCACAAATGTTTCCTTGACTACAAACCTATGTTATTAACTGGAAGCATGTGCAGATGTTAAAACTGATTCTCTTCCATGCAGCTGTTGGACACGATTTCCTGTTAATTGTTAACTCTATTTACAATGTGGACATTACCAATCTTGCACATGGCAGAAGACAAGCAGCCTCTGGGTCTCGGAACTTTCCCAGCTGATATGCGCTCATCTTAACATAATGCTGAAGGACACTGGAATGCCTTATTTCTTGAAACAACATGACTATAGGCTGGGGAGTCTGTCATTTATAACATGAATACTAACACAAAAGTTTAATGTCTCAACCTATATGTGTGTATAGTAAAATATTCATGTTGACAGACTCAATGCTATTAAAAGCCATCTATTTATGTTATAGGCTAATAAAATGACAATTTATTCAAAAATTTTCTCGACTAATTCAAGTTATTAGGCTATTTAGGAGTTAAAAAGAGAGAGCACCCTAAAATACTCTTATCTAGATTTTATTTACATTGTAAAACATATTCCCATACACACAAAAAATCACAAACCACATATGTATTAATGTTGGTAAACACACATAACAAAGATGGCTGAACTATCATTTTACTGATGTAGGAATTTGTTTGAAAAGAAAAAAATGAATATTAAGTCATCCTGAGAACTCTTTCCACTAACCCACAAGACCATTAGTTTTAGTATCTTAAGTTCCCATACAACCCACAACAGAAATATGTTAACTCCTCTTAGATGTAACTTGTTTTTTTTCATCAGCAAGAGGAAAGGTCATTTCTCTAATACGTTACCCAATGTTTTTTATTTCTGTAAAATAAATACTAAAGAACATTTTCTTAGAAAGAAAATTCCATCAAAATATGTTGAAGAAATAAATTCCCCATTTAAAAACTACCATAACATTTTTTGAAGTCTATTTTTTTTATAATGGAGCTGGACAAATTCCACCTGTGTGAGGGGCATCAACCATCCAGTAGCTTTGTATTTGCAGTGATGATATAATCATGAGCACATCACAATTACGTTCCTAAGTTTTTAATAAAAAGCAAAATAATATTAAAATTTGTAAAGGAAAAGAAAGCAAGTCCAGACCAGGATGAAAAACATCTCATGGTTCAGGACACAGCTAAGGGTGGGGTATACAGAAAACAGAGGTTCAGCTGCTGTAATCAAGTGAGCATATGTATTTTTTAAAGACAGGGAACATTAGATGGGTCCGTGTTTGAGTGACAGGGTGAAGTTGACAAAGAGTGGGCATAATTCAGACGGATGTCAGAATCTCCGTTGGCCTAGATGTCAGTGTTTGTGCACAGAGCTTGTTAATATTTAATACCTGATCCAATGTGACCCTGTTGCTACTGGGTACTTTCCTTAAGCAATAAGTAAACAAAAATAATTAGAAAAAACTTCAGATAAGTTTTTCGTCTATTGTACATAATAAGGTTAATATAAAACTTTGGGAAGGATTCTCTATTAGACATCTGAAGTAACGATAGTAAGTCTTACATGGAAATTCACAGGGAATATTAAACACTAAAAATCAAGTATGTGGCATAAGCATCATGCCCATCTACAAACTGGGCACTTAAGTGCTTTCCCTGAAAGAGAAACTCAATGTGCCATCTATGGAATCATCAAATGCCACAGAGCAAATGTCTTCAAATACAATAGACAGTAAACGTCACTAACTTAAAGTATAAATGAAAGTCTTAGGCACTTCTACATAAACCTTCCTGTCAATAATGTCTGCTTGTTGTTACAATACATGTACAAATGTTTTCCAGAGTTGTGCACTAAACTCAGGATATTGGAAATAATTCATAATCCCTTCTGGAGCCCACATGGTAATGTGAAAGAATTGCTGCAAGTCACCATAGCGTTAGGACAATCATTTTCTACTGCATAGCAGTGCTATTCTAAGCCGATAGTGTGTTTAAATCCACACCAATGAAATCAATATGGCACTGTTCTATTCAAGGTGAGACCAAATAAACCTGTCTGAAGCTTTGAGAAATAGGCTTTGCAGTATACTTTGAGTGCTAAATGCCTCTCAGTCCAGAGATCTGTCATTAAATAATCATTAGCCATCATTCACTCTTCCTAAAAAGCTTAACATCTAAACTTGTTCTGCACCCTCTAAAGCATTAGTATAGATGAGCAAATAAGTGCTCATCAGTATGTAGATGTTTCAGTCACTGTCTCACAATGTATCCTCTCATCAAAATACTCCCAAATATTAACACACACTTGCTATGGATTAGCATGCAAAGGCGGTAAGCGATTAGTAAAGAGGACTTCAATGTAATGATCTCTCTGGGTTAGAAACTGGCAAAACCTCACAGAGCTATAATCAAGTCGTTCAAGACAGTTCCATACATATAAAACCTTTCAGCACCAAATGTTATTTAGCCCCACAGAGAAATCAAGCAGGATTAGACTCATCTCAGTCGGGAATCCATTGGTGGGTGATCTTTGCTTTGATCTCGAGTACATTTTTAAACACTGCTTCCTTTATCAATATAATTATTATCTCAATTTCAGTAGATATGCACCTCAGTTCCCAAATAACTATTTTACCAGGCCCATTATTATTTTAAGCATTATGAAATTGAGGAAGAAAAATCAAGGCATATTTATCTTCTATTACCTAGAAGGTTAAATATATAACACAGAATGGTCTTAAGTTAGTAATGTTATTAGATCATTTTATGGCCAAAGTAATATTCTCATGGTATAACACTAAACTCAATTTAAAGTTGATATTCATGAAAATATTATTTCACTGGGACATTAATTTGTCCTTCATTTATAAAGCTGATATAAAAATATATGACTAGATACTTATGCTCCCATCTACAGTTTCACTACTTATCATTTTCAATTTATTTAATAAAAATTTTAATGTAAATGAGAATCATGACATTATTTAAATATTTAAGTGAGTATGATTTAATCTTTTCCCAGGTATATGCTAGGAATTAAATACAGTTACTTGTCAGATGGCTTAAAACTTTAAGTACATAGTATAGATATGTAAAATACTAGTATTTGAAAATTTTCTAGTATTCTGATTATTAGTTTTTGATCCATTATTTTCATTTTCTCTGAATAATAATAATACATACATACATACATACATATATACAAATGCAAAATAAAGCTTCAGTTGCTAAAAAAATAAGTGCAGAGTTACTTGAATAGTTTGGCAATTATACCACATTGTAATTAGTAAAACTTCATGATTCAAAAAATTAAAGAAGAAATCCATTGTCAACAAAGATAATCTTTAAAGGTCTTTTGCCCCAGAGCAGCATTGTGACAGCTCTGAAATGTTCAGAATTCCATCAGCACACTCTGGAATATAAAATGACCATATTTTTCCTTAGGAGTGAACTAACAATTGGGTAACTGAAATGGGTACTGGCCTAGTTTTAATGAAAAGGATAAAGTTCTTTGGGATATTTAAGAAACATAGTAAAACTAAAACTGACTGTAACACTATAAGAGAGAACAAGTGAGCAACAGTCTGTCCAGAGTTAGTGGGGTGCTGCGGACCTGAACTCTACCTTCCCAGCTCAGAAATATCAAAAGTTTCAAAAATATTCCTTTGTAGCAAATGCAATATATGAAAGTTTACTATTATAATGACTTATCAAAAATAAACTTCTAAAACCATAATTTATAAAAATCAGTGCTACGGATGAGCTTAACAGTTTAACAGCAACATTGCTACATACTGAGTTCTAAATCAGGTAGGCTGACAATATAAGTTTGAATTTTTAGTATTGCCAGGAGTGCTGGCAATGTCTGGGAGGCCTAGCCATATAATTTGTATCCCTCTCAAATTCTGAACAGAAAAATTTCTCATTTACCATGGACTTAAAAGTTATGACACCTGTCCTACATTTTAAGAAATGTTTTATCAGGAAAATTATGTTAAGTAATAATGACTTTTACTCCTACATTTAAATTTTAAGCTCTTCCTTAAATAACACTAAAAACAAAGGAGGGATTTCATTTGCTCTCTTTAACAATGAAACTGAGTTTTTAAAAATATGCTAACTACATTATAAAAAATAAACAAGAATGTTGTTTCTGAAAGAAGTCATGCCTTAAAAGATATGTTAGATTAACTTCAATCCAAATATTTATTTAGTATAGGCAATGTATATAAGTGAGAATTCAAAAATACATAATGAATCTTCATTGATTTTAAAAGATGATTCTACAAAATTAAGCTAACCTAAAAAATAGAAGAATTTACCACAAGCATATTTAAATATCAACATGCATAGTGTGCCAAAAAAAAACCTCTCAAAAATTTGCACTATGTTACTTATAAAACATCTTTAGTATGTGTTATGAGAAAAAAATTTAAATTTTAAACTATTAAATCAGTATCCGATCAGTTAAAAAATACACACGTAAGATTCGATAATTAGTGAAATATGTTTTGTGTAAAAAGTACTTGAAGTATACTACAGTCTAATTATTATTAGATTGAAATAGTTACATTTGAGGTTACTAAGTAAGTATCCATTATTATCCCAGTCAAATGTTCAAAATGGCTAAATTTAATTTTTGTAAGAGATCTCAGTATTATGACACTCATTTTTCTTAAAATATTTTCAAAACTCCTCAAGCCAAAGACTTGGCTATTTCCTAAAGTGACCAATACAAAAACAAAACAAAACAAACAAACAAAACAAACAAAACCCAAACCCACAAGGTTCCTGAAAAATGCCACCAGAGGTCTTATTCAGAGATGAGAGGTCAATAGTATATATTTTTTACATGAAACCATGAATAAAGAGAATTACGGCAGGCCCACAGTACCGTGGAAGCTCAATACTTGACTGCTCTGCTGCTGGGGCAGCTCCAGAGAGAGTTAACCTGGTGTGATAAAAGACTCGACAAAGCAATTCTGACTGTGCAGCAATGCTAAGTTGTGCCCTAATACATGAACAGGAGCCCAATCACTGTCTTTCACCACGCACAATTTACACATGGCTTTATCAATAGCCGTAGTGCTGAATGCAGAACACACTCTATTTGGCTTTCAGTCAATTAAGCTTTAAGCTGTCAGCAAACAAGACTTTTAAGTTAATTTTGAATCACCACGAATCAAGTTGAAGGTTGTAAAAGGGCGGCTCGCATGCTGGCATGAAAAAAGGCAGTTTAATTGCCTCTGAATAGCTATTACATGCTGCAATTGGCCTATTGAATCTTAGATGATCTATTTATTTATCAAAGTACAACTATAAAAGATTAGTAAAAGGGTGAATAATATACTTTGATCTTTTACTATTTTGCATAAGAATTTGATATATTTGCAATAGTATAAAGAACGAATATTTTAAAGTACATTTAATTTTTAGTGTAAAATTTTGAGACGTGTGAAATCAGCAAATCAAAAGCTGTTAAGACAAATGAAGAAAATATGCTTCTAGAAAATCAATACACACTTTTTAAAGATATTTTGCATCATACAATACTTTAATATTTGATACATAATGTAATTATTTACAATGCATATACTCCTTTATAAATCTTCAAGTTACAAATGTGTGTGGAATTAAAAGGGTAAAAAAAGAAGCTATAAATTTGAATTAGCTTGAATATTTTAAAAATATGGTTTGGAATTTCTTACATTAAATCCATGATTGTGAGGAAGCAGAGAACAGCAAATGTATTCTTTTAATACCTTTCAGCGAAGATTAAGGATTTCTTAGGAAAATTAAATTATAGGAATTTTTATATCTACAATGCTCCATGTCTGTTTTACAACTGTGGTTGGTGACAAAGGTAATCTGCTTTTTCCCTGAATTAGTTATTTCAATTTCATGTACTCTGGTTTATTATTACAGGGTTGCTTGTGAGCATTTGGTGCATATATTGATTTTTTTTATTTGAGGAGAGCAGTGAAGCATTAGGTCAGTGGGGGAGGGGAGGATGGTCAGCTTTTTTAAACTGATGTAAACAAAGATCGAATTTAGGAATGATAAACCTGAGCAATTTTGTGTTAGTGGGGATGAACTATGGCTTTCGTGGATTCCGGATGATTTCTACATGTTAAAATCTGAACAGCTGAAGTCTTTACGCTGTGCACCCATGGTTACATATGGAAATCGTATGGAGATTAATATCTAGAAAGTCCTAATGATTTTAAGAATTTGAACAGACAGTAGGTTTGTTTTATGGTTTTTCTCAAAAACAGCTGTATATTCTTGGCAGCGGGAAGCCACCGCGTGTTTCTAGTCAGGAGAGTGACTGACAGGCCTGGGAAGGAGCACTCTCCTCCTTCCAGGAACTACCACACACTTAGGGGCTGCAGCTCACAGTGATGGAAACCCTTTCCCACCCTCTCTTCTTCCAGCCATTATGAAACATTTCGCTTGCATTTATGTTCACAAAATATAATCATTTACCAGTTGCTTCATACAAAAAGCCAAGCTACTAAAACCGTAAATATAAAGACTTTAAAGTAGACTGCTTATCTGATTTCCAAAGGAAATACAGAGGGACACAAATTAAAAGTAAGAGTCAGCGTGGTCAGGGTCAGGTAGAAACTACATAGTGAAGAGATATTCTTTTCATCACTAAGAAATACTAATGAAGACCTCTTTGTATCCAATGGTCATAAACATTCACTGTGCATCTCCTCCTGTATTTGTTCATTTATATATGCATGGAAGAAACAAAGTATTGCCCACATTCACGCTCTTCTCATATAAAGACATCTAAGCCAAGAGGAAATGAGGCATACATCAGCCTCTACCTTCCTGCATGGGCTCAGGGAAAGAAAGCACAGATGGCGACTAATGCAAAATTACACAAATATAGAAGACAGATAGAAAGCAAAATAGGAGAACACAATGTTAGAAAGAGGGGCAAGATAAAAATCTTGAGGCATAATGTTTGAATGTTTCTTACTCTCGCTGATGGTCAGTGAAAGAGCCAGGATATAAATCTGATGCTCTTATTTACTGATCTTTCAGCTACTATCTTAAAATGGCAATGAAATAAAAAGTTTCTGCAAAGCTTTTGGAACTTAACAGTAAATTGTGTCTTTCCATTTCTATCACTGTGACAAATAACTAAGAAACTAACTTAAGAAAGAAAGCACTGATTTGCGATCACAGTTTCCATCCATGGCCATCTGGCCCCATTGTCCATCAAGGCAATATGTCTGCATCCTGAGGACAGCTGCTCATCTCAAAACAGTCGGGAAGCAGTGAAAAATCCAAGCCCACCCTGCAGGGTCTCCTCCTCCTTCCACTTTTATTTTGTGCAGACTCTCAGCCTTTTGGACAGTGCTACCCATATATAAATGGGTCTTCTTCAGTCATTGTTCCCATAGCAATATTTCTGGAAACATTTTCACAGAAATACACCATTAGTGTACTGTACTAATCTCCTATCTGCCAACCTAATTTGCTAAACATAACTATCAGAAAAATACAAGAATGGATGAACAAATCAACTGAATCCAAAGAGGAAAGCAATACCTGTTAGGACTCAAGTACAAACATAAGAAACTCATGGATATTCAGAGATGTGGACTCAACAGGAAAAAGGGGCTTGAACAGGTGGCATACAAGGGATGTCCTTAAATCCACTTGATTAGACAGGAAGAAAGGGGTGTACATAAAAATAAAAAACAAGAGCAGAAGTAGAATCCAAGCTAACCAAAATCTATGTCTTGTACCTCCACATAGCTTTCCTTTCATGCCCCCTTACCCTGTTCTATCTGCTCTTCGTCTTCAACTACACATTAAAACTACCTTCACAGCTGGTGAGATGGCTCATCATGTAAAGACACTTGCCACTAAGCCTCATGACCGGAGGCCAATCCCCAGAATCTACATGATGGAAGAAGGAGGCCAACTGCCCTAAGTTGTCTTCTGACTTCTCTTATGTGGCCTGCCTGTGCAAGCACTCACTGAGTGCATCAATGAAGAAAATGTTAGCACATTCATTTATTATGCTCATTACCCTCTCCCAACCACCTCTCCTACCTGGTAGAATGTAGTTCCATGAAGACAGAGATAGGAATTTCCATCACCGTGTTTATAGATGCTGCCCAAGGGCCTAGTACACTGGCTGCTTGTGGACACTTAAGGACTATTTGGAGAATGAATAAATGAAGAACAGAAGCAAAATAACTCTAGCTTATACTGACCAAAGGCAGAGATCGTGAAGCATTAAGTGAAGCCTTGTGAAGATCAGACTGAGGAAACTGACTTATAAAAGCAATGGAAAATGGAAGAAGACTTCAAAGCATGCAGTGATTACTAGAAAAATAAGCCCAACAACTGCCCACTGAAGAGAATTGAGATGTAAAATTCAATAGCTTGAAGCTAACGGAACAGAGGCAAAAGTGGAGACAAGAGATTTAATCCAGAACTCTCTTTTGTGTTTGTTTATTTTTTATTGGTGTATGAGTGTGTACACACCCAGGCACACAGCGAAGGTCAGAGGAGAATACCAAGTATCAGCCTCTGTTATTCTCCAACTTAGTTTTTGAAACAGAGTCTCTCACTGGGCGTGAAGTTTGATGTTTTAGCTACGCGGGCTGATGAGCCAGCTCTCACGATCTGCCTGTTTCTACTGACTCATGGCTGGGCTTACGGGCGCATGTGACCAGTCCTGTTTTTTGTTTTGTTTGGGTTAGTGTTTGTTTGTTTTTGCTATGGGTGCTGAGTAATGGAACTCAGGTTTTCTTGTTTCTATAATAAGCAACCCCATTCACTGGCCCATCTCCCAGCACTACCTGTTCTAGGTCTGTGTTTAAAGCAAAATACACCAAGAAGGACGAGTCATCCACATTGTTAAGGGGTCAGAGCTGAGAAAATGAGTCACTGATAAAATAAAGATGAGTTTAAATACAGTCAAGTTTAAACACCCTTGAGACACAGAAGCAGAGAGCCTGACTGGTAAGCAGGTGAAAGTAAAACTTTGGAGCAACAATGAGAGGCAGGAACTCATTCCTGGACAGGTGAAAGGTCACGCCACAAAACAGGATGGATATACAATGGGAAGAAATAGAGGAGACTGCCAAGAAACTGGGAAAGCCTAATTGCATACCAAGCATTAAGAAACAAAATGGAGGAAGAGGAAGGCCCCTGTGCTGCTCCTTTCATCTGGCTAACCCTGACACAGGCCACAGTACAAATGCCAGCATGAACTGGGGAGGTAATTCTCTTAATAAAGGGCTGGCTGGCCAAGTAGGAGGACCAGAGCTTGTTTCCCAGAATGCATGCATGTGGTTTCAGTGCTGGGAGAGAAGATGTCAGCAGTCCAGCCTAATCACCCAGGTTCATGTCCTAAGAAACCCTGTCTCAAAAACCAACACAAGCCCAAGGAATAACATCCAAGGTTGATCTGTAGTCATGCCTGCATACATGAACATCAATCCACATGAACATAAACATGCATGTACACACATAACAAAGACAAATGTCAAGTCCAGCCACTGGCTAACCTTGGTCCAACACTGTTTAATGTAAACTCCTCCAGAAGGAATCATAAGCCATTTTTGTGATTTGCTACTGTATGCCTTTCCCCTGTAACAGAATCTTAGAGCGTCAGCCAGAGTACTGCAAGGTAAGTGTGGATATGCACATGTGCAAATATAGGGATGAGTGTATATAAGACTTCACACTGGCTAAATGTATATACTGAATGCATGCGTGTGTGTGTGTGTGTGTGTGTGTGTGTGTGTGTGTGTGTGTGTGTGTAGTTTAATGCTGCCATATGTTCCATGCTCTGAGGAAGAAATACTGAATCAGAAAGTACTATTTAGTATAAAAACAACAAAAAGGACCCTTATGTCCTCCCTCACTGAAAAGTAATTACTCCAGAATGGTTTGTAATGAGCCAATAGAGAACTTAGCATTACAGGCTATACTGCCCATAGAATCTATATCTCATTCCTCTTGGTACATTCTCACAGGCCCCTCAGTGCTGCCATAAATGAAGAAAAACAAAACCAGGGGTCTCCCACATGCACAACACACCTTCTAGCTTCTCTGCTGTGAAATCAATCTAATACAGGGAATCACTTGTTAGCCTAGCTGTGCTCTCAGATCAAAGGCCCTACTTCCTATAAACACACTCATAGAGAAGGGAGACAGGGGAGGAAAACAGCATTAGACTCCTGCACCAATGTCTTGTTTCCCTTTTTAAAAAAACAAACAAAAAAAAACTATATGAAGTTCTGAAAACTACTCAAAGTTCACTTTCCATATCAGGACAAGAAATAGTTCTAGGTAAGTAAGCAAGACATGTACACTATAATAAGTCTTTTCACTTGTAAGGTATCTCACTCTTATTTGAGTCCACAATGATGGTAGGAGTTACAGGCTTTTTAAAGTAATAAAGGCAGACTTCTCTCATGGAAGAAGAGACGACTATCTGTGAGTCACAGAACTCAGAGTGTTAGACACGCTGACAGCCCAAAGTCGGTCTTGGAAATTTTAACAACTGTTCGAGATTAATACGGCCTGATCTTTCCCACATCTACTTTCCTTAGAATAGATTGTGCTGAGGGTCCCCGACTTCCTGGATCACCCTGCTCCCCAGTGTCCCTTCCTATAGTGACTTTTCTGATGGAGAAGGAAGGATAGGACAAGAGATTTGTCACAAGCAGTTCACCCTTCTCCCTGACCTCCACACCCTGCTCAGAATGCACTTAGGTGCAAAGAATAGCACTGCTCCCAAAGTCATGTGTTTCCAGAAGCTGGTGCACAGGGAAAGACAGTGGTTTCCAGCAAAGCCTGGGATGAATTATTAATTTGACTGTACAGTGTATTATTGGAAGAACAAAGCTTCAAGAATAAGCAAGACATCTCCAAAAAGGAAAACAACAACAAAGAAAAGAAAACATGCTCTGTGCAGTATAAAGCTGATTATAAAGCTACAGTTATAAAAATAGCAAGGTTCAGCAAAAAAAAGCAATGAGTATATATATACATATATATGTACAATAAAATGAGGAAAAAAGAAACAACAGCAAGAAAACAAGAGTTCATGCACATGGACAGTGAAAACAATGGTTTTTCTTTCCTTTTTTTGCTATATGAGTAAAAGGAAATTAAACTCTACTGCTTCATCGCACACAAAATCAACTATTAGCAAACTACTAATTACTATCACTCTGGTAAAATATTAACTCGCGAAAGAAAGTATAAATGATGATATGAAGTCTTTCTTAAGATCAAAACAGCATTAACCATAAAAGGAGGCATGGATAAGATCAGAACATAAAACTTAACAACTTATTTTCATAAAAAAGTACCTTAAAGAAAATTAAAATGCAAGGTACAGAGTGAAAGCTATTTAATGACTGATAAATTACTAGATTCCAGATATATAAAGAACTTCTGCTATTAAAAATAACAAATACCCCAATGGAAAAACACAAAAAAGGCATCCTTTCCAAAGACACAGAGAGAGAGAGAGAGAGAGAGAGAGAGAGAGAGAGAGAGAGAGAGAGAGAGAGAGAGCTTAAAAATTGCTTTGAACATGTCTTTCACAAAAGAGCAAAGACACATGTTCAAGCTCCGATGCAGCTAAAAGCAAACTGACATCACTCCCTTCCTGTGAATCAACCAAATCTCTTGTATTCAGGGAGTGTTTTCTTTTGAGATAGGGTGTGGGTATGCTGCTCATGGGCTCATAATAATTTCCTGCCTCTACCTCCTAAACATGGAACTACAGTGCATGCAGACTATGTCTACTTCACTTGACAAAACTTAAAAATAGTATATGTTGGAGCAGTTGTGAAACCACATACTCTCATGCCATTTGCATAAGTGGAACAACTCCAGGTCCTAGGGATACAGTCAAAAAAGTTATAGTTACATAGACAAATGACATGATAACATATTCATAACACCAAGATTTTTAAGGTGGAAAAGCAAACAAACAAGCAAACAAAAAACCCTAATAACCCAAATGCCTATAACCAAATAATGGATAAACTGTGACTAAACTACAGTTAGACACAATAACATATATAAATCTTTGTACTACTTAGTTAAGCATAAAAATAATCTCTAATAGATTATATATACTATAACACCTAGGTTATATGCTAAAACTCCTGTTTTAGTTTTAAAAACTAAAACAATGAGTAGTGGTCACACATGCCTTTAATCCTAGCACTAGAGAGTCAGAGGCAGGTGGAACTCTGTCATTTGAGGCCGGCCTAGTCTATAGAGGTTGCTCCAGGAAGCCAAGGCTACACAGAGAAACTCTCACAGAAACAAACAACCAGAGTTTGAAAAACTAAAATATAATAAATGACTACTAGAGACAAAAAAAAAAAAAAGGCAATTGTGAGCTGATTAAAAGAAATATTTTTAGGTCAATAACAAGAACCAAAACTATAGCCTAAACCACTTCAATAATATGAAAATGAGTCTACTTGATCAAACTTTCTCAACTAAACCAGGGATGTGTCTGTCATCCCAGGAAGCTGAAACAGATAGGTCACTTGAGCACAGGCATTCAAGGCAAACATGGGTGATATTTCCAATCTACTGTATTACAAAGGGCAGAGAAGAGAGAAAAGTGAAAAGCTCCCTAAACAAGAAGAAAAAGGCATTATCTAATTTAGGTTATTTGTGCGAGTAACAGACAAAGAGAAGAAGATACTTATGTTGTATTATGTTATGGCTTAAAATATGTTAAACTTCAAAGCTGTATCAAGAGACCCTAACTGCTGACAATTAAAGTTGTTGGAGAAGGACTTCAAAGAATCGTTCATAGCATCACAAGGGTTCAGACACCATTAAGTCTCAATTAAGTTCAGAACTCTTCAACTAAGTAAATAATATAAGCCCTGTATCAGGTGTCTGTTGAACGGTGATGAGACAGGAACTTTGGTGAAGATGCAGGATGTCCGGGGCTCGAGAGCTGGCTGAGAGGTCACGAGCACACTCTGCTCCTCCGGAGGACCTGGGTTCGACTCCCAGCACGCACGTCAGGCAGATCACAACTGTCTGTACTCCAGCTCCAGGGAATCTGACACATCTAGATCTGACTCCTCTGGCCTCCACAGGCATGAGTAATCATGCACATATCCACGCGCAGACATAGACACATATGTAATTAAAACTAATAAATCTTTAAAAGGAACCTAAAGTTCAAAGTTCAAAAAGGGAGATAAAGGAAGAAACAGATTAGGGATTTCAATGTGTCTATCTGCTGTTAAGCTAGAGACAAAGAAATGGTAGTGAGGCCTGCCTGGGAGGGTGCGGTTGGAGCAGACTGGACATTCTTTACAGAAAATACTTAAGAGCTGAGTGTTAAGCTATGAGTAGAAGACCGCTAAATGGTAGAAGATAGGACAGGATGAATAGGGAGAGTCCAAAAAGGAAACTACGTAATCAGATAAAAACAATAACAAGCTAACATATTTAGGTAATTACCAAGAAAAAAAAAAAAAAGGAAAGTGGTTGAGAGATGAAGGCAAGCCGTGGGAAGAGTAATACAAACCCACTCAGAGACATATGTCAAAGGCACAAAAGGCTCAGGGATGGCCATGAAGCACCAGAGTACGGAACACGCCTTCTGTTTTATTTGTAAAAACGAGTCAGTTTAGCAGCAGAGAAGATTGTGTCTATCATAAACAGGGAGCACCGAAGTCATCACAGTGAATGGGCTGCAAGCATGCACGGGAAGACTGAAGAGACTTGACTGACGAAACCGTCAGCTAGACTTGGGAGCTGTGAGGAAGCAGCCACAGGCCATAAACAACTCTTGGGATTCTAATTGAACAAATGCTGAATGGACGTAAGTGCTACAGGTAAAAAACATACAACAAGGAAGCTGTGTGGGTATTAGAAAAGCTGGGTCAATTTTGAAAATATTGCATACTATAATAATCTATTTATATGTGTCCAATAAGCAACTGAAATATTAATTAAATTATTCCTCAAATATTTATTGGACATTTTTCATTTTCTCAAGTGTGTAACAGGATCCACTGCCATAACTAACAAATAACCACAGTCCTTTTCATACGACTTTTGTATCAGAAAATAAGCAAGTAAACAAACAAGTAACCAGATCATTGTAGGTTCTATAACCAAAGTAAGAATGTGGTCCAGAGAGTGGCTGCAGTAGAGGGTTCATGTGCATTTGGGCCAAGCAGGAGGAAGAAACATCTCGAGTGAGGCCTAAGGTGTCACCAGACTTGTGAGGCTTGGGGAAAGAGAAAACTATACATCAATTTTCCAAACATAGAACACAGAATGTAGAGCAATCCTGACATGTTTATAAGCAAAACCAACACTAATGTAGCTGGAGGAAGAGAACAAACAAGAACAGAGCGCAGTGAGGAGGCACTGAGGAGACCTTGTGAGCAAAGGAAGGAGTTCAAATCCAAGTCTCCGATGTGACTGTCTTTGGGACTCAAGCAAGAGTGGCATGATTTTATAGGCATGGAGAAGATGCTTCCCTGGGAGGCAGCAGCAGAGACAACACCAGAAAACTGAAACCACTAAAAATGACAGTGAGGTCAGCGAGGGTGGTAACCGTCGGTTTCAAGAAAAGTAGAATAGGTAAGTATTCTGAAAGCAGGGAAAACCAATAGGAATTGATAACCCAGAGCTATGCTGAATATTCATCAGTAAGTAGTTCAATAGAAGCAAGCATAAAATGTACAATGGACCAAATGCACCTAAAATGCTAACTTTTAAGAAATAAGGACCCAGGACAGGAAACATGCTCAATGGTTAAAAGCTTGTTCTATTGTTCTATTCCTCCAGGAGAACTGCAACCACCTGTAATTTCAGCTGTTGGGGATCAAGTGCTCTCTTCTGGCCTCTGGCAGCACATGTGCTCAAGTGTGTACACACACACACACACACACACACACACACACACACACTTTTAAAATTAAAGATGAATTTAAAAATAAGAAATAGCACACAAAAAAAGAAGTATATAAAAAGAGTAGATATGGACAAGAAAATCAGAATAATCATGTCCTGGAGTGACGTTTCCCTTAGAAAGCAGTCAGCAGGGCCCAGAATGAGGAGCCCCTATCTTTTCTCAAAGTTGAACAATACTAAACAAGTGTCCCCAGTGATCGGGTTAAGGGTTCATGTACTGGAATATTGGGCAGAAGGTCAAGTCACAGAGATAGGAGACTGAAGCTCAGAAATATGGCAGAGGGAATATTTAATTATCTAATAAACAAGAGGAACCATGAAGATAGCGTGTTTAGGAAAGTTATTGCATACAAATTATTCTGCAGGTCATATATATTTTTGTACTATACTATCCTCAGTTTCCAGGCCATGTGTGGGACTAACCAGACTCCAGTAAAGGACGCAGAAATAGAACAGTAAACACCCAACAATCACCACCAAATACTAACATGAGCTATTACGTAGTCAATTTGGGTACATCTATGAAAAGTAAAGCAGGAAGGTGACAGAGAAAGTTCTATCAGTAAACACTTATATTGATCATTGTATTTAGATACTATTTAGCAATTATTCCTTCAATACAAGTATCTGTATTTAATAGCAAGGAAATGTTTCTTCATTAGTGTGGTGCTCAGTTTTTACACCATTATAGGATACCTGACATAAACAACTCAAGAGAGGAAGGACTTATCTGTGGCTCACAGTTGGTCGGGTCCACTGATCTACATCTGAGAAAGGGAGGAATCAATACCCTGGTAGCAGAACCAGGAAGTGGCACTGCTCAAAATGGTGGCCTAAAGACAGACAGACTGAAAGAGGAAGGGCAGACAACAAGGTATATACTAGTGACCTACTACCTCCAACTAGGTCTCATTTCCAATTTTTAACACTTCCCAATAGTGGAATCAAATTATAAATCTATAATCAGAGTCCCCAAGATACAAAAATTTACTAAAAAAAATCACCAGCTGACACACCACCAGTACATAAATCAGTACATAGGGACATTTCATAGTCAGCCTCTTAAATACCAAATGAGCTTTCTTAAATACTGAATAACTCAAAGGTCTCTTTTAAAGAAAATATTCATTTCCAAAACCAGGTAAAATAAAGAAGACTCCAAAGACAAAATTAGTCTCTGTGCCCCAACTTTGTACAACACTCAAATTGTAAATTCTTTCCTTAATGAAAGCAATTTCACAGTATTAATGTTGAAAAATATTTTGTATTTTATCAAATACAATGTTAACTAAAAAATGAACAAGATTTGAAACAAAATTACTAAACAATTTTGTGTTAATTTTTAAATTTTTGTTCTTGTTAAGTTGTAAAATAGTAAATATCACAGATCATTAAAATAGACACTCATAAACTAGAAAGGAGAGGACAAGGGGAAAAAGATGTCAAGGCAGCTAAGGAAGGGCACTGGGAGAGATGGCAGAGATAGAAGGGGAGCAAAGAAGGGGCCCTGGAAATGTAGAGGCGGAAGAAGAAGCGCAAAAACAAATTTTCTTTGAAAATACAATAATGAAACTTAACATTGTGCGTGCTAACTTAAAAAAAATTAAAAATAGCCACTTATAGATGAAGAGAAAAAAGTCAAACAGTAAAAAGAAAATGATTTTTAACACTGAACACAAAGATCAGGAATGATGTATCTACTTGTCACAAAGTTAAAGTGACAAGAACTAATGTCTTTTGTCTCAGGATTAATAATCATTAGGGAAAGGAAAGACAAAACTATGATGAGATACAATGATTTGAGACCAAGGCCATCATACACTGATAGTAGATGTGCAAAATGGGACAGTCACAGGAGAAACAATCACAAGCAATCACTGTATGCTCCAATATCTTTAACCTAAGTATAAACCTAAAAGAGCAGGAAAGAATATAAAAGTTCCAAAGAGAAGAATTTAGCCAGATATTTATATACCAAGATTCAGAGCAGCATTATTCAAAACAGTCTAAAGGAACTAAGTATCTAACATCAGTAAAGGTAGAGCCATACACAGGAGTATTACTCTGCCTTAAACAGAAAGAGAATTTTGACATAAGCTACAATATGGATGAACCTGAACGATGTTATACTTAGTGAAATAAGACATTTATTTGATTCTATTTATATGAACTACTTGTTTTACATTCAGACACAGAATAGAGATGATTTTTCTTCTAAGTTCCAATTCATGAGAACCTGGCTATTTGCCCTGAAAATACAGCCTGGGTCTAACCCTTTGGTAGTTAATATTTTATTAGATTTATTCATTTCATACATGTGTATGTACACATCATACAAGTGTGGAGATCAGGCCATCATCCTATGGGAAACAGGGTTTCTCCTTTCACCATATGGACCCCAGGAAATGAACTCAGGTTGGCCTTTATCCACTTAGCTGTCTTGCCAGAAACCCCTTACTAATTTTTGAGTATATGCAACAACAACAACAAAAAATGTTTCTTCTGTATCAGGACAATTTTGATATTCACATTGCTTGGTTCCTCATAATCAAAATAAAAATAAATTAATATACACATTTTAGAGGTAAAATGCAAGTTAAAAAGATTCAATGGCATCTTCCTATGTTGACTGCTTTTTTATTCCTTTAGAATGAATTCATATAAACCCAGAATTTTCTTATTATGTACCCTTCGAAAGAGCTTTTTAAATGCTCTTATTTCTTTACACAATGCTGTGTTATAAGATGGAAATACTTAAGCATGTCAGCATCTTGTCTGAACAGAAACAACTGTTCTTCTACTTCAGTAGATGGTGATCTTACTCCTAGACTCGTCACACATCAAACTGTCCTGTGATTTTTAAAAACAAGCCAAAGTGTTTTAAATCGTTACCTTTGTTGTATAAATTTCATCTCAATGAAAAATCAAAATCCTTCAATATGTAAAGCAGTTCTCTAGTTCTTTCTTTCACTGTGTTTCTCTTAGGTCCACTCAAAATGATTTGATAACATGGCATTTTAATACTCATCAAAATTAGAGGTTATGTAGCTTGTTTCAAGTTTTACAACAGCAAACTGTTAAAGAGATTCGGCTTGTGACATTTTTGCTTAAATCTACTGGTGATTACATCTGATGAGAAACAGTAATAAATCCAATAACATTTTCTACACGGCTATTTTGAAATGTCAGTTATTGCTAATCAATAGGCTTCTTTTCTGACTGATCAAATGGCTCACAACATGGTCACAATGACTGGTTTTTAGATCTCTTCACAGGTCATATCCACAGAAAGCTTGATCCAAATAGCGACTAGCTCTTTGCGTTCACGTTTCTCCACCAAGCATAGGGGGCAACAGTCCTAGTGGCAATAGTTCCGTTTGTATTTCAAGAGAAAAAGATTAAAAGTGACCCTCTGTTTAGTTAACACCCTCAAATTAATCTGCTTCTTAACAGCACTAACATCTGTTATTTAACATGTTGTCACTCGTTCAAATGGTATCAACTCAAAGACAAGTTGTTTGCTTTATGACAGGTATCAATTGGCCCCTGGACCACAACTTTCTCCTTTATATAAAATCCTCAGAGCTTGGTGAGTGCTGTGGGTAAACTGAAGTAATTTACAAAAGACTTAACACAATACTAAAAATTACAACACTGTTAAAATTCCAGTTAAAAAAAATATGGTATCATTTTAATTGGAAATTATATGGCAATAAAAGAATTCACACGGCCCAAGTGCTAAACCAATCCTCCAAAAGTGTTAGTTGACAGGCTCCTTTCAACAATGGAAACTGTTACAAAGCATGAATTGCTTAAAATACAATGAGCTCAGACTGCTGCTCATATTAGCCTCTTCACTCATGAGTTTATGGAGAAAACATGACAAAAGTTACAGAAAGAATATTTTTATTTTAGTATTTGAAGGGGATTCAGATTTCAAAAGACCACATACATATGTGGTTGTTTTTCTACAATAGCTCCTGCTGGATAGGGTGGACGGTTTTTCAAGGGGTAATTAAACGCAAATTAAAAGGTTCTTTGATCTCCATATGACTGGCTGGTGAGAGACTCACATCTCAAAATGTGTCCTGACAGGGTTTGCCCTAACCCTCTGAAATGAGACCCAGCAGGAGCCCTGTCCAGTGGCTGAGCCGTGGGGCCCAGTCTTTCCAACAGAGGGCAGACAAGGCTGCTTGGCTGCAGTGGCAGGTGGTTTCATTTGTTGTCTATCTCCACTCTCTACTTAAATGTAGGTGACTCCTGCCCACAGCTGAGGGGAATGCACTATATCTGCACCTGCTACTTCTCCTTCAAAAGAATCAATTCTAGCTCACAAAGAATGTGGAGAAAAAAAAATCTGTTAAGTTAGCTTTCACCACTGAATAGAACGTTCTAAGCAGGCTAAGGGCGCTCCGTTTATGAAGATCAATGCTTTCCAACTAGTCTCCACACTCCTACTCTTTAATTTTCTTTAAAGTTAAGCTCATATACCTTTGAAAGCACTCACTTAAAAAATAGACTCAAAAAGTATAAACCCTATCTGTAAGTGAGCTGGTTCTTCCCTGCCCTGATGAATTCGTATGACAGAGTCAAATGCAAATATCTGATAATCTAATAGAATTTAAATAATAATACCACAGTAAATTGGTTTCTTAGTTTTCTATCTCAAACCAAATTTTCTTACACCAATATTTAAAAGTAACACTGTTCAGGATTCTAACAAGACCAGCTTCACTTGACCTTTGTGTAACCTTCAAAATAAAAAAAACAAAAAAACAAAAAAACCTCAAGTTTTAAATGAAGGCAAGCATGTCAATTTTCTCATAGCTAAACAACCAATAAGAATTCACCATGATAATCAAAGCAGATACAGTCATCAGTATTAATTGCATATACCGTTGAGATATGGATAATTTCCTGATACACACAGACAGATACTGCACATCAACTGACAACACAGACAGAACTCAAGTGACTCCTGAAACTCTGGAGATGATTGATTACTGCTGTTGGTTGCTAATTAAAATAAAATCATCTCTACCAGAACCGAAAATATTTCAATAATAATTTTTAAACCTCTTCATATGCATGTAGCTTATGCACAAGAGCACAAATGAAAAATCCACTATCTTTCAGCTACACAGTTCACAAAAATATGGCTGTCGGATTTCAATATCTGGAGCATTTCCTGGAATTATTGTTATGAACAAAACGGATCTTTGAATTTACTGGCATTACAAACAAGTGGCTTCATATGGAATTGAAAGCCATAACTGAGACATATTTGGGGAATGATGACTGAGTAGAGCAGCTTCCTACCTACGGGGCCAGGTTTCCAATAACTAGTCACCGAAGAGCTCAACATAGGGTTGGTGATCATATCAGAACATGTAATGGTAGTAGAAATAGCTTATATACTGAACAAGAAGAAAAATTTCCAACCCTAATAGTCAACAAGCACCAGTACAGTGCAAATCATGGTGGATAAACATGAAGTCCCTTTGCTAATTCAAGGAGATGGGAATTAGCAGCTATCCATGTGAGAAACTGCACTAGGCTATTGCTGTAGGTTAGCTTCTATAGGAAAGCAATTTACTCTCCGAGTTATAGAAGCCAGATTAAATAAGCAACAGTTTTCTACTATTTTACTGATCACAGAGTGGTGCCCTGGTTAGTTCCGGACTGCGTTCTAAAGAATATTCCTGACACATAGGAGTGACTACAAAAGGAAGAGGAAGAGGCCTGGGAACAGGTCACACAGACCACCACTGTAGGAAGAGGAAGAGGCCTGGGAACAGGTCACACAGACCACCACTGTAGGAAGAGGAAGAGGCCTGGGAACAGGTCACACAGACCACCACTGAAGGGAGAAGATCTGGAGGGATCTCACCTCCTCCTCTGGAGGGTCAATACGTGGCAGTAATCAAAAGTATCTGTTGAATAAAATGAAAAACCATAAAAAGGGATTTAACTGTATCAGGCTTATCATCAAGAGTTTCATTCCTTCAATCTTAACAATAAACTCTTCTTTAAGAAACAAATAGTAGAGAAAATAAAATCAGCTACCTGCAAACTACCATGCTGACCTGAGAGTAAAGCCTCATTCCTTACGGCCCACCAATCTGCAGACTTCATAAAGTCACTCAGGAGGCCTGGACAGTGTGTCTAAATCAGGGAACTGTTTTAGCTCAGCAGCTTTCCCCAGGCCTGCTCACTTCACCACAAGTGAAAGGAGCTTTGCATCTCATTCCATCCCTAACCGGAGCTAGTGGTCCAAACCACTAGCAGGCAACACAGAGAGACTCCCTGGCCCTGGGTCAGATTCTCTAGTCCTTTTAAATTAGGTTTACTTCATGCAACTCACTCATTTGTATTTAGGACTATCACTGTTATAAAAGGAAAGCGCAACTGACTCTCACCCTGTATCAGAGTTAGGCCCACCCTTTCCACAGTAGTCCATAAGGAGAAAACATGCTTCAGTTTATGATCACCCTCACTACAAATAATTCTTACCTTTTGTTTGTGATTAAAATTCAAATTATAAGTAAAAAACTTTATGCCTGACAAGTGATTTTCATCCAAAAAGTCATGGTTCAACAGGGCTGATTTTAAAAGACCACATAAAGACCTTGTGTATTCACAGTGACTTCCAGGTACTGGGGAACACTCTTCAAAAACAACATACATTTGAAAAGCTGCTTCTCCCCTTTAACACGGCTTTCACAGTCCAAGTATTACTCATGTGTGTGACATGAAGCCTGTGAGTTATGAGACATTGTTGTCATTCCTTTTGTGAATTATGACTTTTGGTCATATGGGTTTGATATCAATTACAGAGGTACTTCAGCTAACATACAGATATATAATAGTGTGCTTCGGTGCAGTGTGATTCGTTCTTATCTTTGAGGCATTATCACACAGCTCACAAAGGACCAAACTTAAGTTCATCTTGAAGGTTATTCGCTCACAGGGAAAGATTCTTTTCCCCCTTAGACATGGCTCCTACATTCTTATCCAATTAAGAATTCTGTGCTTCCCCAAATGCACAAGAGGAGTATAAGCAATTAAATGTATGAGTCAATCTTGTTTATGCTTTGGTGCACATGTTTATATAGTTTCATATTTACACAAAATTACTTTCTCTATTGAATACCTGTGTTTATTACACAGGAAATATTTTCTTTAGATTTAAAATATTTCCTTTGCTATATAAAAAAGTAGACTAGATTGCATTAAAATGAAAAATTAAATTTTCTATATCACACACACACAAAATATATCCTGAATAAGTATTTCTTTTTTCTCTTGTAGACTTAATGATCTGGTTTCAGGCACATTCCCTCCAATCAAAACCCTACACTGTAAAGGCAGGCACTCTATATTCAAATCCTCCTTTCGCCATTTCCTGTCATCTAGGAATAGCATGAGCCGCCCTTCATTTTCTTCTTCTGTAAAATGAGTAAAGATGATGTGTCATACAAATTGTTATAACTTTTGTTGTAAGCCTAGTCCACAGTCTGATACATGTTAGGCATTAAGTGAGTCTAGTGTGCCTTGGTGTTATTAGGTACTTGTTTTTAAATGTATAAGTGTATGTGAGTTTGGTAAGATTACATTAATCACATATAAACTGGCCCAAGATCTTTTGGAAGTATTACCTCCAAACACCCTATACATGTGCACTTAAAGAATAAGAGTGCTTTGTTTAGAAAACAGCATTAATAAAGATCTAGCGCCAAGGCAACCGTTGATTGAAACAATTCATGCTACAGCACCTCTGATGCTTTATGATGTTTAATTCACTTAAATGTACAAATACATTCTTGGGAAAATACATCAATATTAAGTAGATTACTCATTTATAACAGCCTAAGATTTGTTCACTAAGAAACTGAACATTGAAATGGCATTTAATAGCCATCTTTCCTCCTGACTTGCCTTTGTCTTCTATACTTTTTCTCAAGGAAGCATTCTCAGGCCAGTCTTTTAGACAAATAAACCCAAGTATCTGCATGTGTAGCGTTACAGTCTTCAGCAGACAGCAGGAAACAAGTTTTCTTAGTGTTCACAAGTGGCTGCACCCACTCACAGATGTGCCCTGGTGTTCTCCTCTTGAGGGCCACATATTTACGGGCTTCCTGCAAAATTTTCATTCTTTCTTCCCCATACACAAACCACCCTGCTTCTCCTGCAGTGGGCCTCCAGTCCCCAGATTAGATATGGCTACCCTGCTAACCTCTGGCGACAAGAGACTTCATTTCCTTGACAGGGCCACAGTCGATGGTCATGTGGCAGTTACCAAAGCAAAGGACGGGAATGCACAGAGCGGAGGAGAAAAGACAGCAACCAAGCAAGGACTCACAGCCTGTCATGGAGGTGGAACTATCATTTCCACTGTCTGAAAGGCCACTGCAGGCCATTTGGCAGGAGGCACATGAAAATGGCTTCTGCCTGAGAACCCACAGCAGCCACGCCACCTTCCCAGCCCATGGCAGGATCTAAGCTACAATGTACGGAGACCCCAGCTGTCTTTTCTTGTCTTTTTTTTGTTTTGTTTTGTTTGTGGTTTTTTGTTTTTTGTTTTTTTGTCAATAAAACCCTGCACATCACATGCTATTCCTAAGTTTGAAAACATCTTTTCCAAGAGAAAACATACTTTAATGAAAGTCAATGGTGACTAGTTCAATAGAGGTAGCTGTCTTCTTACATGCATATCCAGTTTCTTTCTTTACAAAAGAGAGAGGTTGTCTGGAAATAGCCCATGATCACCCACTAGTTTGTTACAAATACTTTTTGAGTGATTAAATAGCAATTAAGATGGAAGGGGTTAGTTAAAAGAGACATACTCCATGTAAGCAAAGGAAGACTACAGTAAATATATATGAATCTATAAGTTTATAAAATATACAGTAAATGATAAGTACTTCTTGAAATGAAGGAAACTTATGGGTTCATTAATTCAATCGTTTAGTTATTAAACAATTTATTAAGGCGATGCCACATATCTAAGCATTGCTTCATGCTAGAAATAGAAAAACATTAAAAAAAAAATCACATACCTGTAAACGGTTCTCAAAGGCAAGTGAAATGCTTAAACACAAAAAGTACATGACATTATTCTGCAAGAGTGAGGAAAACATAGTAAGGAAGCGCATGGAACAGAGACTGACAAGGGCTCACAAAGATGGCCATGGCTTATGTGGGATTTGAAGGGAAGGCTGGAACATCACCCTATGAGAGAAGTGAGTATACCAACCAGGCAGAGGGACTCATGGCGACTCTTGGGAAATAGTACTGTGTTAGCTGATGACTCAAAAGGCTGGGAACCCCTGACGGACTCGGCATATCTCAGAAAGTCTTTGGAATCTCTGCTGTACAGTGGGCAGCCAGTTATTAGCAACAACAAGAGGGAAAAGCGATGCACAGGCTACGGAGAGTCTCAGAGGGACAGAAGACTTAAAGTGGACATGAGCAAGAGATGGAGCCACGAAGACAGATGCAGATAGAACAAATAATTTTTAAAAAGTGGAGTGTAGGCCTAGGATGTGTCTAGGAAATGAGATAATTAGGTGAAATGTTTTATAAAAATTAGTACCAAGTATAGTTTGGCACTGTTGGACATGACTAATTATGCCATTAATGATGCCTTCTACTGAGTGTAAGCAGAAAGGCAGACAAGCTTTAGGAAGAGATAGCAAGCAGTTGGCTTTAGACAAGGCTTTAGGTGCTGGGCTTGGATTTAGGTGTCTATGGGACATGCAGGCAAAAGGAGAACATATGAACCTGGTGCTTAGACTAGGCATGTCAGAGGTTGTAGAAGCAGATTTGAACATCACTACCATGCAACCAGTAACTCAAACAACAATTAAATCCATCTCAAAACAGGGATATGTGAGAAGAGTAATGCTAGCTTCACATAGCAGCATATTGACTGGGTTTTTTTTGTCAAAAATTGTCAAATACCATGCTTAGAAATATTCTGTTTACCCAATAATATACAACTCAAGATGTATATTAAACAGTAAGCATTAAAAAATAAATATTCTAATTTACATCGTCTCCCTCAGACTAAAAAGTAAAGCATGGAAAAGGAAATGATTGGGAATCAGATATTCTATTCAGAAAACAATGAAGTCCCTACTTTTCTTAGTATCTGATTTCAGAACACCACATGGTGAACAACCAAGAATTTTAGTGGTCTGCATACAAGCATAATATACTTTGCAGTACTAATAATATACAGTTAAAAGAATGGGTAATGACATTTTACAAGGATTTAATACTCCTCCTCATCAAAGAAACGTGTCTCTGCAACAGAAAGAGACAATTAGAGAAAACCACAACCAACCAAAGTGCAGAGCTGGGGAGCCCAGTCTCAGTGGATACATCTCCAAACCACTCCCTGGCCTAAGGCTTAGGAAACACTGTGGAAGAGAGGGTGGAAATCTCGTAAGAAGGACAGGAATGGGAAGTTAGTTGTGAGACTGTGCTTTGTAGTAACGTCAGAAGCTACACCCACAAAGCTTCACCAACATGACTGCCTAAACATGAGCTGAACAAGGACACCACCAATAGACATTGCAGGGTGAAAGGGGGTGGGGGAGGGGGAAGAAGAGAGTAGATCATGAGTCCTCACCACCACACAAAGTACTACGGGCAACCAAGGAATGCTCAGAGTGGGAGAAACACCAGTCGGTTCTCCAATGCCAAATGGTCATCCCTGAAGACCCACACGCAAGTAAGCTTATACAGACTACGCAGGTTGTATTTAGACATATATATGTATAGACACATACATATATACCTCTAATAACAACTAACAAAAAAGTAGGCCTTAAATTTCAAAGAGAGAACAGAAGGGCATATGGGAGGGTTTAGAGGGAGGAAAGGAAGAAATGACATAATTATTTTATATTATAATCTCTAAAAGAAAAGAAAAAAATCATGGTGCAAAATTAATTCAAGAAATAAAAGAGCAGTGTTTAAAAAGAGGCACATAGATCTTGTACTCCTTACATTTCTTTTTACACTGTCAATTATAAGTTTAAAAATGAGAAAGACAAAGGATACAGGTATAGCTCTTACTAATTACAAAGTTTCCTTTCATGTTAGGAAAGTAATTTTTATCTCTGAACAAACAATGCCTCTTCTCCTCCGCCCCCATTGACACTTATCTGGACTTTAATTTCCTATCTTTTAGTCAGAAAAAAAAATGTAAGAATGTGTTATGAATAGGGCCTTTAGTAAGTAGTAAAATGAGCAAATCAATATTTAGTTTCAGACCAGACATTCTTTTCAGCTTTATCTTAACAGACATGTTGAGACTTTAATACATGAATATTTGTTAAGGTGTCAGTTTTATAGTGATGTCTCCAGAAAACCAGGCAGAACAATGAGCTTTCTGTTTAGCATATATATATATTTTTTTTTTTTAAAGCTATGTTTCTATTTGCAATCTTATAGCAGTAGTCCTAAGCAATGCTGAAAATTTTAAAGAGGAAATGTGTCATTTCTTTATTTTCCCAAATAAAACAGTACATTGCCTAGGTTTGATTTTCTATGGAGCTGGAAGCTAACCCCGAGGCTTGAGCATGCTGGGCAAGCGCTCTTTCACTGAGCTACATCAGCGGCCTTGCTTGTCTCCTCCCTAATTTTAAGCAGTGATAGGATATCAGCATGACTCAAAAATCTGATGACCACACTGCTCATCTGATACTGTAAGAATACAGATAGTTAGTGATATCTGAAAGGAAATCTTTTAAAAGCATTCACTAAGAAAGTAAGATAGTCTAGGTTAATAGTTCTAAATCATGTGGGGCTCATGTCATATTCTAGGGCTATAGCTGCCAAGCACAAGACCCAAAAGTGTTCTCTCTGCAGCTTGTTTCCTCATTTACAAATCAAAGACAATGCTAATATCTAATTCAAAAATATTTTATATGAGTCAGACATATAATTCTTGATACATAAAGAATTTTAGCATCTTCAATTGCTCCTACTCTTCTTTACCTTTTCTTTTTTCTGTAGCATGTCTCATCTTACACATTGTATATTTAATTATTTTTTAATTATTATTTTTATTGTCTGTTTTCCCCACTAGAATACAAATTTCATGAGGAAATATATTGCTACCTATCTTTAGTGACATATTCTAAAAAACAATACTGGCATGACCCAAAATATATATATACTAAATAAACATACTACTTTTACTACTGTTACTCATGGCTAAATCTTTCTATGGAATCGAAATGACACTCTTCTTACCACAGTCAATACACAATGTTGTGTGACACTGGGTAGCAAAGTCTCTGATAAAGAAAAGACTGACTATAAAATAAAAGATGATAAAAAAAAAAACCGCGATGTCATACCTAGAAAAAGTACTTTAGATCTATAATTCGAAAAGAAATAAATTCAAATTTATAGAAATCTACATTGACTTACAAAAATGATTTTCCTCCCAGATATACAAACAAGTAAACATGCATAAATAAATAATTATATATATTATACACACACACATATATATATGGAATTATACACACAACTGAGGTGGAGAGGTAGGCACACACAGGCTCTGGCAGCTGTAAAGTCACAGCAACAGAAAACCATTTATGGAGCATCTGTGCACCAGTAATGGGGAGAAATATATTTTTCCCCGAGTTTGTAACTAAAATTAGTTACAGTTAATTAGAATTTTCAAAACAGAAAAAAAAACCTAAAAAGTAAAAAATATAAATAGACCCATTCAATCCATGTGCCACAGCCCCTTTCATTTTGAGTAGTTAAATCTGTCAGCTACCTTATCACTGATAAATGTCTATGCATAGACAATGCTTCTTGTTGGTCACCGAATCCCTGTGACTTATTCCAGGTACCATTCTTCATAAGGCATGAATGAAGATTTGCCGATGCCTTTCTTCTGTTCTTGCAAAGAGCAGCCAGCCAGCCTTAGTTGTTCTATGCATCCCGAATACATCATACATTTATAATTTTAGGACTGTATACTGCTTATGAGAAATTATGTTTTCAGAACAAAAGAACCAGACACTGATCCTGGATCAGACCTGAGAGGACTCACTTCTCTCAGCGTGCTGGACACTGACATCCTGCATCTTCCTGTTCCAGCCCCTAGCACTTAAGTTGCTGTTACTCATCAGACGAGGACAGCTTCGAAGAAAGCCTCTGATCCCAACTGGTCCAGCATTTCAGACTGTTTCACACAGGACTCTAATTAAGCCTGGAATTTCTCTACGTTTACAAACTGGACCACAAATGCTATTCTTGGCTTGTTTAACCATTTTCCCCAATTTTATTTGGGCCAATACAAAGATATTGCTTGCCCCAAATCAGCCAGAAGAAACCTTAAGAGAATGGTGCCCCATTTCCCTAAGGGGAGCTGGGTAGGTTTTTGGTTGCGCTCTTGGGCTACAGATGTTTATTTTCATTAGGAGTCAGTTATAAGTTCTTATTGGTCTTATGCACAGAGAAAGTGAGTTTTCCGTTATTGTTCTTTTGCAGGTATGCAGATAGGGATTGAAAAGAAAGAAGGGGAGGTATAGAAATATACAGAGATGATAGGACAAAAGGTAGATTATTAAATCTACCCTCCAACTTAACACCTTAAGTGTTACTCACAAATAAGGTTATTTTTAATTCATTGGTATAGAATTGTATATATTGATGAAAAGTAAGTTTAATTTTGATACACTGGTATGGAATTCATATTTAAGATTATTCTTCACACACACTGTCTATATTTCTACTCTAATATGAGGTATTGAACCCGTATAACTCAATTATAATACAAGGTTTACTTCCAAAACTTTGAAAGTGCTATTGCAGGCTGTTTAGGATAATTAACTAATGCAAGGTAATTCTTACTTGATCAAATCATGGTAATGTCAATTACTAGTCTATTTTCATCACAAAAAATATACATCTTAGGTTTAATAGATAGATATGATTCTACAGATATATAAGGTAAAATTGTTAGATAAGGTCTTCAAATGCCTCAGAGACCTACAGAATATGCATGGCATTTAAAGATTTTTTTATTATTTTAAAGATTCTTTGACAATAAGATAGGTTAACTCCTGGCAATATCCAGCCTACCTCAAAGAGGATGATAAGCATCAAAGAACCTCCTTATGGAGATGGCTTCAAATGTGGCAAACCAGCCACTGGGCAAAAATTTCATAGTTTCTGCCACAGACAGAATTCTGGCTAAAAATGGGCAAGCTTCGATGCACGCAGAGTTCACGGCCAAATTCTGCCAAGACAGGGTAAGCAAGCTCTCAATAATTCCTGCCTCACAAATATGCCTGTCAGATATACTGGGCCAGAAGGTTGAAGATGATACTTCAATGTTATAGAGAGTTTTGAGTAATTGTTCAGGCAACAAACGGTCTCTGTCATTTTTTTTTTTTTTTTTTTTACTTTGGAAGCTGCTAAGCTGTACTTCTAGTTCACTCAGGTAATTAAGTGTTATTCCTTCTCAAGTTTCTGATGGGATGGGAGACCAGATAGTTCAGTCTTACAATTAAGATTAGTTGTTTAGGGGCTAAGGTGTTTTTAGGTCTAGATCGATGTTTTAAGTTGATAGAGATGAGATATGATAAATATTGATTTACATTCAGAATTTTAGACTCACCAAGATAGGAAAGATGTTTTCTTCAAGGTTGCCAAATACAAACAGCCAAAACACCACGAATGTAACATTTATATAATGGCATTTAAAGATTTTTTTTTATTATTTTAAAGATTCTTTGACAATAAGATAGGTTAATTCCTGGCAATATCCAGCCTGATTGTTTTGTGGTTCTTCTTTTCGTGTATAGTTTATTGTATTTATGTGTAATAATATATATGTAAAAAAGAAATATAATAAAAATATTTTTAAAACTTGTGTAAAAAGGAACACTTAGAAGCTCCATCACTCCACCTCATTTATTTTTTACCATGAAGATATCTATATAAAGGAAAAGTAAGACACATAAAATGCCCACTTAATAATCAATCCTGCTTCCTCTACAGTTTTTTCTATGGAGGTCAGTTTTTAATGAGCTTTCCCCTATTAGTACTATTATGTCATATAAAATCATAATAATACTGGTCTAAAGAAAAAAAACTGTAGTGATAAAACAACTCCTAATGATGTTCTGCTGTGTTCATAGATCAGTGTCTTGTTTGGGTATCTATCCATTATCAGAGGAGCTTCTTCCTGCAGCCGATGGGAAAAAAATACAGAAACCCACAGCCAGACATTACACAGAGGGAGAGGCCTTGGAACACTCAACCATACATGGCATGTCTCCATCAAGTCCCTCCTTTCAGAGCTCAGGGAACCTCATGGAAGAGCAGGTAGAAAGAGTGTAGGAGCCAGAAGAGGTGAACACCAAGAAAAGAAGGCCCTCTGAATCAACATGAGCAAAGCTCATATGAACATAATCCTCATAATATTATATTATTGGTTTAAAAATCTTAAAAATACAGACTATTTGAAACACTGATGCAATTTCATTAAGGTAGCACACTTCCTATTTATATGATATAAAATTCATGTAAAATGTTTATTAACAGGATTGATCCACCCAAATAAATGTGATATGTAATTTAAGCCACACAGTTAGGACAGAATGGTGAGTAGATCTGAGTGTGTTCACAAGCACGCAGGCATTACTCTGCAGTGCTGACCAATGGTGTTAGCTTTAAAAAGAAAGACAGAAACAGCAGCAGCATATTGTTTAAATGACATGGCAAAGGGTTAAATCGTCTCAATCAAGACTCATTTTTTTCCTCCCAGTTTTTCCAGCTGTTCTCTTCCAATTAAGTACTCTTCATTTCAAACACACTTAATTAGTTCCATTGATCATAAGCAACACTTAGAAGCCTTTTACCTATGCTTCTTCACTTCTGTGAGGCAAACACTAACAAAAGCCATAGGTTCAGCTTGAAACATCCTAAGAAAACATCCATACCTCATTCTCAGCCAAAATTATAATTCCAGAAACAATCACCCTGCTATTAGCAAAATGGAAAAGTATATTCTGTATTTCAACTGGTAAGTGGTAGATCAAATTACTTCTAAGAATAAGTTTCAGATATATAAAAAAAAGATTGAATAGCTACTCACATTAATCTAAATGTATCAAATTATGTCATGATATAATTCCTAGTTATTTTATGAAGAGGTATTATTAGCAATTCTTTTAAAATAACCAAAAAATTGTAATTGAATTTTATTTCCAAGGAATTTGCTAAACTGGCTGGCCTTTCTTTCTGTAGTGCTGGTACTCAACAATGCTGCTCATTCCCAAAATAAGACTGCTCAAAACGCGTTTTTCTCGATACCTCTACCATATTTCTCATAATGCAATTTATATAGGATTCCAGTCAATAAAAAGAAATATGGTTTTCTTCTGAACTGTCACAAAAATCTATACCACAGCTTAATCAAGTCCCACAGTCTAAAGGCAACCTGAACGATCAACAGACGGCAGCATGCGAGCTGCTCTGACAACATGTTAACGAAGGCTTTTTTGGTTATTTAAAGTCTTTGGATATTGAACAATCTTGCTTCTAGTACCCATTGCATGAAGCAAATAAATCAACTGACAAAGGCCATTCGTCACACATGTTTAGTCAAATTAAACCGATTAAAATACATGCTAGGCAGCATGAATTAATTCTCCAAATGAGACTCACATTAAAACTGCATTAACTTGGAAGAAAACCGTCATGAGCTTTAATATAATCTCATGAGTTTGTAATTGTGTGATCTAAATTTTTAATTAATACTTAAAGCTTATTTGAGTGCCCATAACAATCTTGATTCAAGAATATTCACTGACGTGTTCTACCACTGCAAAGGCACATTTTTTTCCTTTGTAAGAAAATAAATAACTACTTTTTATGTAGAAGTCTGTTAGCTTTCTAAGAATTTAAGATAAAACAATCATTGTACTGTTTTAAATAACAATAAAAACTAGAGCTAAAACAATCTTTTCTTAAAAAGCATCTGCAAATGTAAGATTTTCTTTCATTGCTATTGAAATGAACTGCATTAATTGTTAAATGTTAGATGATTTCTGAAAATCTAGATGTTCCTAACAGCATTTATATTTAAATCAGATAATATTTTCACCAGGAGACTTACATTTTAAATACAACTGGTAATCCAATCCCAAATGTATATGATCCCCAAGATTTTACATATATATATGTATATATGTATACCATTAACACTATATAGACTGAGCAGGTTGTAGTTTATATTTAGTAACATATGTGTATATGTAAACATGCATGCATGTATATATGTAACAACAGAGAAAAAGAAGCCATGGATTTGAAAGAGAGCCAAGTGGGGGACTTATAGAGAAGGAAAAAAAGGGGAGGGGGAAATATAATTAAAAATTTAAAGAACAAAAATTATTATTAAAAAGAAACAAGGAAGCATCATCATTTCATCTTATCTGAAAATCTGTTGCTCTTAGGCAAATGTATTCAAAGCCATTGCCTAAGGGTACAGTTCTTAAACATAAGCTTTCCAATGATCTAAGGAAATCAGTGAGCTCTCTCAATTTCTTCCCAGTGGAAAAATGTTAAAGGCATTTATTAGGTGGTAATAGAAATAGACTTGCTACATATTGCTATGAAAGAAAAAATTCTACTTTCAATTTTTTGTCAAAAATTTTATTTTCTGGTCATATTTTTAAAAATATTATTGGTTGATATTCACATTTAATAGTAATTAGAGATGTTAGTTACATTTTCAACTACTTTTAGCCATCTGTATCTAATCATCCAACAACAAAAAAGAACAAAAAGAAAGAAAGAAAGAAAGAAAACCACCCTTAATTTCAATAAAACTATTCAGTACATTCAAAGAAATTATGCATACTGAATGTAGAGATTCAGCAATTAAATTTGGTCAAAATGTTTCAAATACAGGCTAAGTTTGACATATGTGAACTTTGTAAAATTTGCTGTATGCCTGGTCCCAGGATAGACAACACGGGTAAGAGTACCTGATATCCACGCAAGCAGCACTCACTTCCTCGATTTCAGTATAAAGAATATGTGTGCATTTCTTACTCGGCCCATGTGATATATACACTGTTACTACAGATGAATTATTCTTTAATTCAACCTTGTAATTGCAGAGCCTTTCACAGCCTGATGGACATGTATATTTCTCTACATGTTCAATGGTTTACAAGTGTTCCTAATTTCATAATTAAAAGACTTCCAGAAAATTCAGTGCCCAGCTCACACGTTCTCTGTTAACAGTGACATGTGCCATCCTGGAACAAATCCCCAGCTCCACTTCAGGTTTCCTGCCTTGCTTCACAAGACATAACCCCAGTAAATGACTTGGAAAACAGCTTGAAATGCTGATCAAAGCTCCAACAAATTATATGACTTGGCCCACGCCTACCAGTGGTGATGTCATCGTCCACGAGGTCGTGCTCTTCTTCCTGGACTTTGGCTTCTGGCCCCGAGGAATCTGGAGCAGCTGCCATAGTCTGCACGGCTTCTGCTGTGACTCCAGCTATAAAAGGTAAGAGTGACAAGATTTCACTTTAGAAAATGAAAGAAATGGAGTGAAACTTGTGATAACATTCAATAAAGTATAATATACAAATAAATTAATAAAGTAGTTATCTCTGATACATTTATTTATATGGGTGGATGTACATAAGTCTATCCTATATATAGTTTACTCAACATCCAAGATAATCAGACACAAAATGCTGATATAAATTTTACTCTTACTGATTTGTTTCACCAACAGTTTTGCTATACTTACATTCTCTGATTTAGACAGAATTGTGCAGCAATCAGAAAAAAATGCAAAGTGAAGAACTAATTCAAAGGTTTACTCTTCTACGTTAGTGCGTTCATAACCTGGGGTTGCCAGGACTGTGAGGACAAAGGCGCTGTGCCCTGAGACATGCACTGCCTCCAACGAAAATCATTTCCCTCTGTGAAAGAGTTAGGGAGGAAGAACATAACTATCATCCTGAACAGGCTCCATTCTGCTAGTTCACACAAATATCTTGATCCTGCATAGCCATATTTCTCTCTCTCTGAAGATATATTCTAGTGTTAATTTGCATTTACCATATTATTTCAAAGTTGGCAATAAAAAAGTAGACTTTATAGTGTTTTTATATAGTCTATCATGGCTACTATAGACTTCTATTCAAGTCTTTTAAAGACGTACTTTAATATTTGCTTATATGGGAGCCACCCAACTGTTTTAGAAACTAAACACTATAGATACTGAAGGATTTCTTTTGGTCTATGGTATACTGGCCTACTCAATTCCCCAGGCTTACTGAAGGCACCCAGAGGAAAAAAACCTTAACTCATTCACCACTGTGAATGATGTCAAGCTGGACACATCAGTAGGTGACCAGAAGACCTAAAGATTGAATATGTAAAACAGGATATTCCATCATAATAGCATCACTTGTCAAGCTGTTCCATGGAGGAAGGGGAGGGGCAAAGGAGGTAAAGAACTAAGGGAAAGAAGGAGGAAATATAATACCAAAAACTGCCCTGCAGTGAATATAAAATGATGATGTTACCACTCTATGTAGTATAATTATTGCTGGGTACACAAGATCAATTTTAAGATGAAGGAAGGATTTATTAAAAATATATTATTTAATCTATACCATCTACCTAGAAAATAATCACAAAAAGAAGGAGATAGAAAAGGAAACAATGCATTCCTAAAAAGATGCATTGTTCAAATAATTTTTAAAAATCAAAGATCATTTTTTCATATAATTGAATTAAAATATAACCTTGGAAATCTCACTCTCATTTTTTCCTAGCACTCAGTAATTGTGAAAACAATCAGAGAAGCTAAAAATATTAAAGAAAACTTGGACAGTAATGATCATTAGTATTTTCATTTCCTATGAAATTAAGAAATTCAATGAAAGTGAAAGTTGAGGCATATAAGTAACCATTTATGTTCTTCCTATTTAACCAGACAAAGATAAAGAACTCAATGTAACACTACTGCTAAGTTCTAGAGCCAGAGCCGAAATGCAGGCCTTCTGAGCTAAAACCCCAAGTCTTTTCATTACAAGGTTCTCTCATACAAGTGAATTATTGGGACAGGGTGGGTGGTGTTACAGCATTTCACAGCATAGCCATGAAGACTCAAATGCATGCAACACCGTGTGAATGCTGTCAAACCATCCATAGAGCTCTAGAGCTGTACAAGGCATCCATCCATTCCACTGGAGACATTCAGGATTGTGAATAGAGTTTAAAGACCAAACACATATATCTCAATGGAACTGAGGTCAAAAGACCAAAAATTTATATTGGTTCTTTGATGGATGTGTTTCAGAACCAAGGGTAATAAAACTTGGAAGAAAAACAAAACACTGTCCATTGAGATTCACATGAATAGAATGCCAAATATCATTAATGAAATACTAGCAAACAGGGGTTAAACAGGTGGTGTATGCCTTTAATCCCAGCTCTCAGGAGACAGGCACGTGGATCTCTGTGATTTGGAAGCTACACTGGTTTACGTGGCAAGTTCAAGACCAGCCAAGCTACATAGTGAGGCCCTGTCTCAAAAAAAAGAAAAGAAAAGAAAAAAAAAAAAAGGAAAGAAGGGAGGGAGGGAGGGAGGGAGGGAGGGAGGGAGGGAAGGAGAGAGAGAGAAAGGAAAATTAATGAGTGAATTAAACAAGTAGAGGGCTGGGATACATATACATGCTTATATAACATGGCCAAGAAGACTTTACCTCAGGGATACAAGTCTGGTTCAGTTTTTAAAACCCAACAGTTTAATCCAAAGAGTGAGCTAAAGAAGATCATGAGATCATAGTAATTGTTTGACAAACATTGACACATCTTTAAGGTGACTTTTTAAAACTAGGAAAATCAGGAACTGAGGGGAATTTCTGCAGCTTGTAGAATGATGTCTAGTAAATTCTGCAGCTGACACTTATATTTAATGAATGAAATCTAATCCCTTCCACTCTACAATCAGGAATAAGCAAAGATCACACTCTGACCACATTTGCCTACTTAACAATATGACAAACTCTATCAAATACCAGAACAGAAGATAAAATATGAGCACTTTGAAAAGAACAGTGCAAACCCCCAGTGTGATGCTCAGCTCTGGACACTAACCTGCCTGAGTTCATATATGTAGACAGCTTGCAAACCACCTGGACTTTCACACTGAGACTGAGCCCTGACACTTTCTCTGAACTCTGCCTTGTACATCATCTATGGTGAGACTTAACCTATTTGATTTCATGAACCAATTCCTTTGAGTTAATGAGCTCTCATCCATCTCCCTACCAATTCATCCATCCATTCATCCACCACCGGCCTACTGATTCTGGTTCTGTCTCCCCAAAGATACTATTTCAAGAAATAAATGATTGCCAATGTAAAAACTCCGGAGAATTTCAAAAGACAACTACAAAAATTAGTATTACAGAATAAAAGATAAACCCTGAATCATTCATATTACCAACATCCCTACCTTGAAGCTTCTTCTTGCAAGGACTCTGCAAACTCTACCTCGTTGACACTTTCTACCTTCATATCCTATACACACATGCACTTGTGTCTGCATGGAGGGGGCGCGCACATGGGTGTGTGTGTGTGTGTGTGCATGTCTATGTGTGTCTGTGTGTCTCTGTGTGTGCCTACATGTATCTGTTTTTGTATGTGTGTGTCTGTGTCTGAAATGTAAGCATAAATTAGAACTAGGTTCCTCATATGATGGAGAATATGTAATATTTGTTTTTCTTTGTCTAGTCAAATCTATTATCACTTAATATAATTTCTAGATCCATTCATTTACTTAAGAATTTCATATTATTTACAGTTTAATAAAAGTCCTCTATGTATATCTCTTCTGGAGTGACAAGACCTGGTGCTGGCATGCCAGGAGGCTCTGGTGAGGACTTCATAGTCAGTGGTACACAGGGTTATAAGAGTTTGAGTGCGGAAAGACAAGGAGGCAAAGCCAGCACGGGGCCCCATGGAACTCCCCAATCATTCTCAGAGGACATCAGCAATAACTGACCAACCTCTTTCCAGCCTCGCCTTTGAAATGCTCTTCCACTCTTCAATATTGCCACAATGGAGATGAAGCTCTTACATATGAACCATTAAGAGGAAAGCACATCCCAGCTAAAGCACATATCTTATACAACATTAACTCCAAAGGAATTATGTAAATACAAAATGTAAAACAATTAGAATTTTTTTAAATGAAAATATCATTACGCCCTAAGGTTAGACTTGATATTAAAAGCATGATCCATACAAAGAAATATGGATTAGGTGGGTCTCATCAGGATTAGAATAACTTTACTTCTGCAAAAATCCTATTAATGGGGGGAGGGGGAAGACGAGACACAGACCAGAGAAAAGAGGTTTTAAAAGACCACATACCTAACAACAGACCAGTACATAGACTGTACAATAAACCTCCAACTCTCACAGAGAGCAGTGTTCCAATTCCTCCTATGTATTAAGCAAAGTGCATACAATCCAGCAATTATTACTAGGGACTGGAACGATATGTCCTCATGAAAACCAATCCATAAGTACACACAGCAACATTATCTACAAAAGCCAAAAAGTGGTGAGACTACAAATGGTCTAACTGCCCCAAATTATAATATAGCCACACAGTGGAATGCCATTCAGCAGTTCGAGAAGATGGAGTTCTGAGAGCTGCCGCACTATACACACTAAAAACTTCAAGCAATCACCGCATTGTATGATCCCAAACAGCCAGGCAGTGAAATCTTTTGAGACAGAAAGGAGACCAGCACACTGGCCTAAGGATGAGAGGGAGTGGAGAGTCAGGACAAACGCTGTTGAGTGGTGGGGCTGGCCTTCAGGTGTGCATTTTCCAAACTGGACTGTGATGGTGGCTGCACAGCTGTATGAAAAAGCAAAGAGCTCTCCGGATTGCGTATATTTGGGGAAAGTTTAGCTAATAAATTATACCTCCATAAGGCTACTCATAAAGCTAGCCTGGCTTTCTAACATTCTGTATCAACCAGGGCACCTATGCCACTGTGTGTACACTGTGGGACTCCCCAAAAACAGTAGAAGAAAAAATTAACAGAGAGTATTTATGCAGAAGGAGAGTGAAATTCCTGCAAGAATCTTCTTCTATCAGGAATACCTAACTTATTCTCACTTTGTTTTGTTGTTGTTTTGAGGTAGTATCTTACATAGCCAGGAATTTGCTATGTGGCTGAAGATGGCCTTGAACTTCTGATCCTCCCGCCATTAACTCCTTAGTGTAGTGCTAGGACTGATTAAGGAGATGACCACTCTATCAACTAAACAACAACATCAACCCAAGACTGCATGCTTTTGAAAAATATTTAAGCTATAATCCTGGTTTTACCTGAATGTGCAATTATAACTGTTAACCTTCATAATTTTCAATGCTATGTAGATACCAATAAGTAAAGCTCAGTGCGGTAACTCCCATAGGGCCGTGCAGTGATGGCAACCAATTCTCTAAGACTCTCTCAATGTCATGGAAAACAGTGCCGGCTAGGGGTGCTCAAGATAGACAGCCAACTCTCAACACCCTCATCAAATCCTCCATCAAAGCCAATTTTAGCAGTCTGTTTTCAGGAAATAATTTAAAATTTCAGGCCATGTAAAGATCAATAGCATTTTAAAATAATGCGAAACATGTTATTTTCCATCCGCAAAAAGGTGGCATCACAGCATTGTTACAAAGCCAAAACCATAACTTGGCTCCTTCTGGTCTTCACATTATTTAGAGGCATGAAATTTACTCTTTTTAAAGCAGACAGACATCACAGTGTTAGTGGCTAGTGGGGCCTAAGAGTATATAACAAAGGATTTGATAAATCAACCTTCAAAGACAAAGCTAATCTATATCCTGCTTGTGGGAGTGTGTACATGACCACATTGTTCAAAACTAGGAGCCTAGGTGATATATTTTACTATAGTAAACTTAACTATTTTGAAAAGATGTAAGACAACACTGTAACAGAGTCATAAAACAGAGCTGAAGATTATGAGAAAATAGTTTCTCTGTGTGTGTATGAAGAGTGTGCATGTATGAGAGCACATCCAAATGTGCCTGTCAATGCAAGTATTTGTGGAGGCCTCAGTTTAACATGGGGTTTCTTCCTTTATCTTTCTCCACCCCGACCCCGACATCTTATCTTTTGACACAGACTTATTCTGCGAACTTGGAGCCCACTGATTGGCTGGGTAGGCCAGCAAGCCTATCAGATACATATGACTCTGCTTCCACAAACACTGGGGGTTACAGGTTTGCATTGCTGCACTTTGGTTTATATGGGTACTAGAGACCTGAACTTAGGTTCTTAAGCTTTTTAAATATTTATTGATATCTTGCATTAGTGTCTGTATGAATGCATATGTACCACATGTATTTCCAGAAACTATGAGTGCCAGAAGAGGGCACAGGGTCCCTGGAACTTAAGAGTTACACGTATTATTGAGATGCCTGGTGTGGGTGCTGGGATCTGAAGCCTGGTCCTCTGCAAGAACAGCAGGTGATCCTAACTGCCAAGCTCTATCTCCAGCCCTCAGGGGCCCATGTTTGTCCAACAAGCATTTTACCTAATGAAACCATCTTCCTAACCCCTGTAGTATTGGTTCCAATGAAATACAAAACAAGAGAAAATTGGTGTCTTAATAATATTAAAAGCATAAGCTTTTCAAAGCATAAGATCATTTCCTTGTGGTTCATTATTTAAAAAACAAAAGGAAGAAATATTCCTGGAAGTTAAAATTTCTCTGTGTAACCTTGGCTATCCTGGACTCACTTTGTAGACCAGGCTGGCCTTCAACTCACAGAAATCTGCCTGCATCTTCCTCCCTGAGTGCTGGGATTAAAGGAGTCTGCCATTACGGCTGGCTTAACAGGAAGAATTTTATGAGACCTTACAGATTTCTAAATACCAAAGTCAATTATTACTGTCAAAGACCTATGCTAATTAAATGTTTCCACTTATATTATATGTATATATATGTGTGTGTGTGTTATACATATTATATATGTGATTATATATGTTACTTTTAATTAGTGGAAGAATGTTTTAATGTAAATATAGAAATATGGTCTTCAAAATCAATAGACTAATATTATCCTCTCAATTTCATGAGGTGGAGAAATGGCTCAGCAGCTAAGAGCACAAGCTGCACTTGCAGAGAACCCAGGTTCAATTGCCAGCACCCACACAGAGATGCATAGCATCTGTAAGTCTAATTCAGTAGGACCAGAAGCCCCTTGTGACCTCTGAGAGCACCAGGCATGCACATGGTGCACAGACTTACAGGTGAGGCACTAGACACATAAAATATGCTTTTATTTTTATTTCAACAGTAAAATATAGATATTAGTTTAAATGTATGTTTCATGTCTTACATATTATCTTTATAGACATTTTTCAACTGGTTTATGATATCTGAGTATGGGCAAATAAAATGAACTCATGAGAATTCTATAGTGTCATGTGACTAACAAGGCGAGCAAAGATAAAATACTAATTTTAATTTTGTAAGATTTCTTAATGCAGCATGTTAACCAAGATTGGGATATAAAACCAGTCGGTTCACTGTACCCTTATTATTTTACTGAAGATTAGATAGAAAGAGTAATACTGTTGGAGTGAAGAATAAAATCATACAAAATGTTAATAAAATTATATTTCTCATTCTCATAAAATACAGACTTCCAGTGAGATTGAAAAATGTATCTAAAACAGTAGCAAGTATTTTTATTTCATCAGTTTCTCACAACTGCAATTTTCCAGTGATCTAATTAAAGTACACTTGAGGCGATGGTTTAATGTGAACATTTACTGTGGATGAAGGCAATGTGTGGCTGTCTCCAGTTGCAGCAGAAGGCAGCAGTCATTGGAAGCAGATCTGTGCAGTGACTGACCAGCACTGCTCCACACTGCCCACCATCTCATGACAGACAGACGGCCTGCCTCACATTAATTCACTTCACACCACATGTATCGATCCGCAGCCGTTCCCTAGTCTCTCTGCACACACTGCCTGTCTGGCT
Source organism: Acomys minous (assembly GCF_964271855.1). Lineage (NCBI taxonomy): Eukaryota > Metazoa > Chordata > Mammalia > Rodentia > Muridae > Acomys > Acomys minous. Next base: position 24,209,545 of record NC_140486.1, read on the forward strand.
GCCTACATTCACATCAGCACATGCACACAAAGGCCATACAAGATAACCTTTTGCTTTCCATTAAAGACACAGTATCTACTTTTCCTTCTCTAAGTATAAAAAATAGAAATTAGAACACTATATAGATGTTGTCTTATGAAAAGAATTCATACAAAATAATTTAAAGGTAGTTATCCCTTATTTTGAATAAAGATCCTTTCAATTTATCAGAAACAAGCCAGCTTAGTAAGGAAAGGCACAATGCAACTAGAGAAATAAAAATATAATTAAAATAGTTTAAGATTAAATCAGAATATAATAATTACTTGGTAATATGAGAATTGATGTTTAATTAAGGAGATACATTTTTCTAACTAATATTTTGAAATATTTGTGAAACTTCTGTCATTAAAAATACATAATTATAAACCATCATGAAAGCTGCAAAACAAGCTGGGAAATGAACAAGTAATAGAACCCACAGGTAGTGTACTAGCTCAACAGAATATTAATGTTAGAGCATAAAGCTTTATTATTCCTCTTTTCCAACAGAACTGAAAATGATAGACAGTAAAAGTGATACCTAAAAGTTTAAATTCACATAGGCACCTTTTCAAAGATTTGTTCAATTTGCAGGCTACAAGTGGAATAAAGGCAATTTTTTTTTTTGTTTCAGAAGACACAAATGAAAGAAAGACTCATATGGTTTGACCTTCTAGGTGCTGCAAAAACAAAGACAAAACTGCCCCGGCACACACTAACATTGAAATGTGGCTGATTTGAGACCTCAATTATGAGCAGAATTATGCATCTCAGAACTGCTTAAGAATTTGTCACTGAAACCCTTCAGATATCCACATTCTTTCTGTATCTCTCTTTCCCCTTCTATTTCTCTCCCTTTCTGCCTCTCTCCTTCCTCTCTTCAGATACTAGCAGTGGTTGTGAGCACAGAAAAGCAAACTGCACAAACAGTAGCTAATATACGCACGCTAAGCATATTTAATGTAAGGTGCTTTAGAGCCAGTGACAGTGAAGACGGAGTCAGCAAAGGTAACGGCTTTAGCAGTGAAGAGCTGAGTCTTGGGCTGGATCTAAAGGATGAGCTACATCTAAACGCATCGGAGGGCATAGCATTGCTCATACGGTAAGACACTGTGCAAAGTGTTCACATTGCTGTGAAGACTGAGAGCACTCAGGCTCCTGCTGAACAAGCCTCCTCAGGGCAAGGCATGAGCTGAAAAGAGAGCCTCAGCCTCAGAGGCTGGTGTGAGGGAGCAGCCTGGGAGTGGGCACGTCAGAAATGCCTTCACCTGTGTTGAGAAAAACTCTCCTGTACTGACACAGAGAAAGAGTTGTAGATGGATGTGGTGGTGAGCTACTAACTTTTCAGACTAAATGTTTTCCTAGACAGAGATCCCCACCTTACCTCACGGAGCAGTTGGCTAAGTGCATGAAGAGGTATATACATGTTTTACAGAAGTTTGCATTTGAAGAATAAGCATTTTTTAAAAGTTTCAAAAATCACTTTTCTAGATTGTTTTTCCAAATAGAAGCAATACAAATGGAGAGAAAATTTCGTCCCTTCATTTAAATTTGAGGGGTGTGTGTGTGTTGAGGATGACTGACTTACTAAGCAAAGGGAACAAAACCAGAGGGGAAACACAGAAACTTTTAACTGGAGGACCTGATAGCCATGGGACTAATGCAGACTTATTAGGGTGTAAGTTAAGATCATTTATATATGAGAAGGGAGATCAAGTAACATTATGAGAGTGATATAAAGACGAGAACACCTCAAAGCCAACGTCATGAGCCGGAAACATCTGATTTGGGTCCATGATTTGGGAAACATCTGCACAGTGTGCAGTGGAATGACACGGAGTGAGGGAAATTGCTAGAAGAAAGAGCAGCAGACCAAAGAGCAGGAAGTCAAGAGTGACAACAAGTGGTTAATAAAGCTGAGGAGACATCAGCTGTGGGCCCGACAGCTAGTGAGAAACAAGTCTTCACAGAAGCTGGGAAACACTGTGAGGGCTGAGCCTAGCTGTCAGTTTGACTGCATCTGGAGCTGACTAAACCAGAAGCAGTTGGGCACACAATGAGGAAAGTTTGATTGGACGTCAGAAGACCCACACTAAATGTAGGCCACACTTTCTAGGCCACAGAAGAAGACACAGAAGAGGAAAGCCTGCCCTTCCCTGTGTGCTCTCACTGTCATGGCAAGTTTATCACTCTGCTGCTGAGGCACTCCTACAGCAACATTAGGACATACTTCTGCAGACTTCCCTCAGATACTGAGCCGTCCAGCCTCATGGACTGGACAGCTATCAGATTCTGGGCCTTTCTATTGAGAGACATCCATTGTTGGACTAGCCAGACCACAGCCTGTAATCCACTGTACTAAATCCCATTTTAATATATATGGATTCTATTAGTTCTGTTCCTCTAGAGAACCCTAACACAGGTAGAAAAGGAATAAATTTTGTTTTATTTTGTTTTGCTTTGTTTTTAGGCAGAGTCTTACTATATAGCCTTGGCTGGTCTGGAACTCACAATGTAGGTCAAGCTAGTTTTGAATTTATAGAAACCCACCCGACCCTGCCACCCAGTGCTGAGCCTAAAGGCTGGTGCCACCACGACCAGCAAGCACATAAGCCTGATTCCTTCAAGGCATCCACCTGGCTCCAGTGTGGTAAAAAGAGTAGAACCGCTAATACGCATAATTAAAAGGTGCTGAAGTCGGTGACTTCGCACTGAGATTAACTCTTAAGACTTCACATTTGAGGGGAAGCGGGAGGACCCCATGCATTCCTTCTCTTCGTGGTTATCAGCACAGCTGCAGGACTTCCATTGAGGTAGACAGCCAGAAGCCACTACGGGAAAACAAGCATGAGGTCACAGGGTTTACCTAAATCTACAGTCTCTGAGAAACAACCAACAAAAGTAACAGTTCCTAGCAACCTAGGAAGGTTGCTTTGTCTCTGTCTTTAACCAAATGGAAACACAATGAAACACAGTAAGCATATTGTACTACATTCAGTTTTGAATGCGGGTGAGTTTAGCATAGTACTGGAGCTGGCTTGACTACAAAGAACTGCACCAGGAATATGTTAAAAGGTGGGGAAGGCTGTCGCTAAAACAGTGGTAGTAAACACTAAAATCTATTAATGTGTCATATCCTAAAGATCTAAATATGACAGAGAAACCCTAATTCAATGCAAATGTTTAAAATAATAAATTAACCAGAATGCAGGGAAATTTGGATGAGGTGCACACTCCTACTAATGAATCTCTTACAAATCTTACTACATAAGATCACCAAAAGGTGAAAACCATAAAAGACACTGAACTAAGGACTACAGAAATAGGCCAAAGGACTTGATAATATAAAACTACACATCAAGAAAGAACCGTACGCAAATACTGCACCCTAGTGTTAACTGTTTTTTACAAGGTATGTGTTAGAAATTCTAAATTACATGAAGTCTAAAGCTAGGGAAAACAAACAAATCTACTCTACATAATGAAAAACAGGTTAATTTTATTTAGAGAAAGAAATTACAAATAAGCGAAAGGGGAGGACTAGAATAAATCCTTGTGTGAATAAAAACGGGAAACATTTATTTGAACTAAGGTTTATTTTAAAAACAGTGAGTATAGCCAGGAAACAGAGGTAAGGGAGACAGAGGAGAGAGACAAGGAAAGGAGAGCAGAGGACAGAGGGGTGGACAAACACAGGAGCAAAAATGAGTTAGGTTGGTTCTCAGTTCTGTGCACTACGGGGATCTGCGACCTGTGAGCCCAGGAGCAGCAAGCACACGGAGCACCCAGACTGTTGTCTCTACCAACGGCTCTGCAGGCTCCTTACAGCCATGAGAACCCTAGGAGGAAGACAGGCATGTGCCAGAGGTGAAAGCATGTGCCAGAAAATAACAGGATGCTATTTTAATCAACAATGCCACATCAACTGGACACTAGTGTCAAATGGAAAGAGAACCTTCGGGCACAGGCTAGAGTGATAAAGCAACAAACAGTGTAACAAGGTCAAGTATTTATCAACAGTCTAGTAAGGGCTTGGTGTTGTTAGGTCATTTGGGGAGGAAAAATACAATCATTATGAAATATCACTTTTCATAAACAATATATGTTAAAAAATCTAAGAATTAAAAGTTTTTTATCTTATAATCAAGAAGATATTATCCATGGGATACTTATATGCATTTATTTGTATAAAGCCTGTGTAGCTTCAGATCAGAGTGAAACAGACTATGTCATAAAATATAAAACTATCTTCCTGAGTAAAATATAAGGAAACTAGTGAAGTAGTAAAGCCTCAGAGAAAACTAAATAAACAGCTTTGTGAAATACAGTTAACTCAGTCTAGGAAGACGACAGAGTGAAGCGGCTGCAGACACCAAACTCATGCTCTGTAATGAGCACAGTACATCTAGAGGAGCATCTTACTATTCCACTGCATTGCACTAATTAAATCTCACAATTCATCTTAAAAGCTATTCATAGCTAACTCATGATTTAGAGGAAAATGAAAGGTTGAATTAACTAAGGCTGCACTCTTCATTGCCTCTGGTGGAGCTTTTAAAGAATTAACTTGCAGAACAAAGTTATAAAAAGAATAATTGTGCAGACACGCACTACTATAACCAAGATACCTCAGTATAAAAAGCGGATGTAAACTTTATTTTTAAAGCCCACTCTACAAATAAAAACAAAATATCTTTAAATCAGGCAACCATGCTTTTTTTTTTTTTTAACTGTATTAATTGTGTATGTCCGAGTGTCAGGTGTCTGCTGCATGAGCATGCATGCTGCCTTACAAGTGCGGAGGTCAGAGACAAGCCTGCAGAGTTGGATGCTTCCTTCCTCATCTGCATGTGTCCTTGGCATCAAACTCTGGTCATCACACCTGTGCAGCAAGACCTACCTGCTGAGCCACTGTCCTGGGTTAGCTGTCACTCTTCCCTTACAACTCTCTATGCTTATGGGCTCATAAGAAAAACTATGAAAAACCAGATAATATTTTAAAATTATAAATACAGAGTTAATACTATTACAAAAAGAGCTAAGGAAGTGAACTTGTACTTGAAAACAAATTCACAAGAATCATATGAAAAAATACTAAGCTAGTTCCTAACAAAAAGTGAAAACAAAATCAAGATGATATTTCATTTTTCATCTCTCAATGAGCCTCCAAGAGTTGAAGGCTATGTTCAGCTATAAACGGTGCTGGAAGACAAAGCCTTACCTGTTTCAAGTGCAAAACAATCCAACCCATGTGGGGAAAAAAACAACTTGGAAAGACATATGGGCATTTCTCTTTAAACTCAGAACCTTCACTTCTAGGAATATACTTAAGATACACTGTCAAAAATGAAGACTTGATTGGGATTACTCACTGCCGCCCTGTACATAATACCAAAGATGAGACAAAACCAGAACATCCATCAACCAACATGTCAACTTAAAAAGCCAAACATAACAAAAGAAAAATCAAACATATGTTTTTAAAAGTTGAGGAAGAATAAAAATATCTCAGCATCCAATTTACATTTAGTGACAGAAGCTAAATGGTTTCGTTTAAACATATACATGTATATGTGTAACTATGTTAAATTAAAATAGGCATAGAAGACAGGAATATGTTGGGAAAACTGCACAGCATTTACATTCAAGAGATTAAGTTGAATTTTGAGTTTACATCATATATAAATATTAACTCAGATGATTCATATATCTAAATGTTAACCCAATACTATAAAATTTCTTGGGAAAAAAAAACAGGAGAAAAACTTCATGGTATCAAATATGGCAATGATTTCTTGGAAATGATACTAAAAAACAAAAAAAGAAAAAAACATGCAACAAAACTACAAACAGGTAAACCACGTGTGCAATGACACAGTCATGAGTGAGAAAGGAAATCATCTCCTAAGAAGTTAATATACAGTAAATATAAACAATTCTAAGGTTGGGGGTTATGGCACACGACTAGGATCCCAGGAAAACTAAGAGCATCACTGCAGCTCAAGGCCTTTCGAGTGTATCACAGTGAGCTCCAAGCCAGCCAAAGCTTATAATGTCTCAAAAAAAAAATGGTTATAACTCAAAAACATTTCAACAGGATTTTAGGGTGGATGATGGGCACCCTTCCAAAGAAGATATATACAAGTGGCCAACAAATACAAGAAAAAGTGCCGTTTTGAGGCTGTTGTGAATGGAAGTACGAACATGATCCCACTCTCAGCGTGTTTGCTGTTAGTATACTGAAAAGCTACTGATTTGTGTGCGTTGATTCTCTGTCTTGCCACTTTGCTGAAATTGTTGGTCATTTTTAGAAGTTTTCTAGTAGAATTTTTGTGATGTATTATACATAATATGTATTCTGCGACTCGGGATATTTTGACTTATCTTTTCCTCTTTTTTTGCTTTAATTTCCTTCTCTTGTCTTACAGTACTGACTAGTGTTTCAATCACTATACTTAAAAGGAGGGGAGATAGTGGGGATCTTGCTTCTACTGGGACTTTTTAAGAGTTATCTTTTTAGGAAGATGTTGCTGTGAAGCTGTCATAACCCTGATAATGTTGAGGTGTGCATCTTCCAATTCTACTCTTTTTAGGGCTTTTATCATGAAGGCATGTTGGGTTTTTTAAAAGGTTGTTTTTGCACCTATCAAGATGATTGTGTGATGTTTGTCTTTTAATTCAATAAATGCAATTTATTACATTTACTGACTGACCTTTGTTGAACCCTCACTTACCTCTAGGCTAAGTCTACTTAATGATGGTAAAAGATCCATTTATATGGTCTGTATTTGGTATGCAAGTGTTTTATTAAGAATTTTTGCATCTATGTTCATCAGAGATATTGACCTATAGTTTTATTTTGGGGTGTTGGTGTCTTTACCTGGTTTTGGTATTAGAGTAATATTGACTTTGTAGAAAAAATGTTGGAAGTGCTCTTTCTGTTTCTTTCTCTTTTTCCTTTCCATTTTTTTTTTTTTTAATTTAAGAAGAATTGGCTATGGATCTTCTTTAAAAGTCTGACAGAATTCTACTGTGAATCCATCTTCCCCTGGGCTCTGTTGTTGTTTTGCTTTGTCTAGTTGGAAGGCAGCTTATTACTGTGTGGTCTCTGCAGTTGCGGCGGGTCTGTTAAAGCTGTCCTTCTTTTCTTGGTTTAAATTTCATAGCTTAGATGAATATAAAAAATGTGTCTTATTTAAGATCATATTACTTAATAGAGAGTAGGCTTTTTAGTTATTGCCTTATAATACTCTGATTTCTTTGATGTCTGTTGTTATGTTTCCCTGTTCATTCTGGTTCTTTCCATTTGAGTCATCTTTCTTGCTTTTGTTTAGTTAGGCCCAGGGTCTGGTGATCTTGTTTACCTCTCAAAGAACCAGCTCTTAGATTAGTTAATTCTCAATTATTTTATTTGTTTCTATTTCATTAATCTCTAGTCTGATCTTTACTTCTTGTCATCTATTTGATTTAGGTTTGATTTATTCTTTCTTTTCTGACTTTTTAAAGTAGGATGTTAGAGCTATAAAAAATCATTCTTAGGGCTGCTTTTAATGCATTACAGAGGTTTGGATGTATTGTGTTTTGATTTTTATTTCACCCAGGAACTTCTTTCTTGATTTCTTCTTTCTCATTCATCATTCAATTATGTGTTGTCTTATCTCCATGAGTTTATGTAATTACTAGAAATTCATTTGCTATCGATTTGAAGTTTCATTACCTGTAGTTAGACGGGCTTCATGGACTTATCTCAATTTTTATAAATTTGTTAAGATCTGTTTTCTGTCCCAGAGAAGTTTCCATGGCATATGAATAGAATGTTTATTTTTAGTGTTTGGGTGGAATATTCTATAGATATTTGTTATATCCATTTGAGGTATACTGACCATAAATTCTGATGTTCTGTTTGCTTTTGTTCAGAAGAAATAAAAATGGCCAAAAACTACCCCCAAAAGTTTTCATCATATTGAGCAATTAGGGAAATACAAATAAAACAAAGCTGATATTTCATCTTGTCCCAGTGAAAATGGCCAATATCAAGAAAACCAATGCTGAGGATGCTCAGCTATTAAGAGTTCATACTGCTCTTCTAGAGGACCTGAGTTCAGGTCTCAGCACCCACATCCAGTGGCTTCAAACTGTGTGACGCTGCAGCTCCAGGGTATCCAATGCCCTTTTCTACATTCTCCAGGCACCTGAATTCACACATGCACATCAACACACACACACACACACACACACACACACACACACACACACACACACACTACAGTTTAAAGTTAAAGAGAAAGAGAGAGAGAGAAAGAGAAAGAGAGAGAGAGAGAGAGAGAGAGAGAGAGAGAGAGAAATAAGTAGCCACAACTTAATCCAAAAAAAATGTACTGTACTTTCTTTTAATACTTAATAGGAAAAAAAAAAACCCAAGCCGTATGCTTCTTAGAAAAGCATGCAAATCAACTCCACACAGAACACTTCACAGAAACTTCCCCAAACTTATCTTGGAGAAAGAGAAACTTACCCAAATCTATGACTTTACCATCATTCAACCAACTAAGTCATAAAGTCATTATTATAACTGATTGTGGCTATTACAAGATGACTATAATCAAATTATAAAATTATACTATTATATATGGGGGATACCTTCAAAGCCAGAAATAGCTAATCTATATCTAACAGGTTTGCACACTTCAAGTGAAAATAATGAAACATACTACAAATATGTAGGATGGTCAAAACTTTTTTGTGTTTCTGTGAAACAGCTTTTTCATGCTGTATGTCAAGTCCATCGTGACAGGTAATGCTACTAGATGCAAACCCTCACGAGGCTCAGTGCAGAGTGCTCCACGCTGGGAAAGCAGGCAGAACGTATGGCCCAAAAGACCACACACAAAGAAACACATCTTAGTGAGGGGCTGTCTAGATATAATAAAGTGCATACTGACTCTACATCAGCTCTCTCTCCTCTACACTGTTAGTACAACCACATACGTGCATGTGGCCTGTGTATGATACAGAAAATCACTTGTTAGAGAAAGATGGTATCAGGGAATTAAGCACTAAGAATTTCAAGAGGTGTTACAAAAGCTACAAGAAGCAAAAACAGCAAGCTGATCCCATTGCACCGAGATGCAGCATTTCTGGACCTATTAGATTGTTCAGCGTGTAAAGATGCTTGCCACCCAGCCCAGCGACTTGAGTTCGATCCCAGAGCTCACATGACAGAAAACCACCTCCTCAAAGTTGTTCTCTCACTTCCATACAATCTCTCCAGCCCCAAAGATGGATTTAATCATGTTTTTAAATCACTAGAAATGTTCATAAATGAAGAATCATCCACCCGCTTCCACATTCCTTCTTCAAGCTGGATGTTCTTTAGTCTAAGGATGTTTCAAATGTAAGTCTCATCATCTTTTCCCAGTAAATTATAAAGTTCTTCCACAGGATTATACAAGAGAACCGGGACTACAGACTTGACATTCACTATGGTTCAAGTTTTTAAAGCAAGCAATAAAAATAGGTGATTGTGGTTGTTTTCATCACTAAATCAAGCACAAAAAAAAATCTTTGTAAGTGATGGGTATGTTTTATGGAAGAAACAGAAAACATGTAAAGGAAAATTACAAAAATACTAAGTACTGTTACAGATGACTGGATTGGCATTTAACAGGCTGAAAGAAACCAGATCAATCTCAATCTTGCTAGGGTCAATTCAGGTGTTCAAACAAAAAGAAATTTTTTTTCTTTATATTTGTGTGCTAGAAGTGCTAAAAATATTAACAAAGCCTGCAAATGCCATGTACTATGAATCATTTAAAATACATATTCATATCAAAATATGCTCAATAAATATAGCAAGTGCAGCAAATCAACAAAAGAACATCACTAGAGAATAATAAAGGAAAAAATACTGTATGAAAAAGCAGGGGGAGAGGAAGGAAAAAGATATTTAATGTAGTTGGAGAACTTTAGTCCTACAATGTGTAAATAATATTAGAACAAAAACTACTATTAGATATATAGTCATAGCAGAAAACATGGCAGCAGGCATGGTGCTGGAGAAGTAGCTGGCAGCCTTACCCACAAGTAGGAGGCAGACAAAAAGAACTAAATGGGAATGCTGTTGGCTACCGATAGCTCACAGCCTTCTCCCAGGGACAAGCTTCCATCCATAAGGCCTCACCTCCTAATTCTTCCAAAAGAGTGTCACTAACTAGGACCAAGTATTCAACATATGAGCCTATAGGGGTCTTTCTCATTCAAGCTAGTACAAAGTTTACAATTAAAACCCTACTGGAACACTTGCTTTATTAGAAAAACATGTTCCAGTGTTCACAGGAATGTTTTCTAAAGTACTTTATTTCCACTTGCATTATAAATTTTTTGTCTTCAGCAGATAAGCAAGAGAATGATGACACAAATCAATACCATCTTCTTTGGAGTGAATGATATTAGGTCATTTATTATCACAAAGGCCACTAGAATCTCAGCTAAAGGTATTACCATGCATTTCCATTTAAGCATCACTTTAAAAACACGTATCAAAGGTTGAATAGACAGTTCTCTTTTATAAATTAGTCTACATAGGCTTAAGTGCTTCCAAGTTTACAGCCACTAGTAAAAGTGCACAAATATCTGAATGGAGCCAGGTATGGCTCCTAGGTGTTTGAACATAAATTGCAGATCTAGGAGAAGCTTTGCTCCACTGCATTGAAAAGAGATGGGGATAGACTTGTGACAGACAAAAAGGAGGGGATTGCCAAAATTATTATAAGCCCTTGGGTCAAGTAGTTCTGCAGAAAAGGACCGAGTGCAATGAGACAGAGAGAGGCTTGTCAGAGGCCCAGCCTGGGAGGCACACACTTCCTCACTGCTGTATGGGACAGACAGCTGAATTGTCCTCTCTTTCACACCTTCCTTTGTTACAGTGCTAGGGGCCCCTTTAGTGCCCAGGAGCAGACAGCATTCTGATTCCAGAGGGAGCAGTGTTGCTCCTCAGAACCACATACTGCAGAGTTCCCAGCCTACAGTGTCACGTGACCACAGCTTTCTTTTTTACTATTAAAACTAAGCCTGAATAACCAATGCTTTCATTTTAAACTGGCCACTTTACTACTCTAGCTCCCAAGACTACTGTACTCATATAAGGAAAATCACAAAAATATTAAATAATGCCTCAAACAACATGTCAAGTAGAAGGGATTTTCTTTCAAACACCCATAGAAATTCCATTAGGTTGGTAACCAAATACAGATAAGCAGGATCATTTATTGTTGTTGAATACATGATCAATCTATGGTGTTTAAAATTAAGCTCAACTCCTCTGACACTCTAGAAGAAAAAAGAGGAACAAATATCTAATTCCCAATGAAACATTGTAAGCAAATACAATGTACAGTGTACACTGAATATAGTTTATCTGGAGATTAATTCTTTCTGCCTCCTAGTACACAGATGGGTTTATACATAAAGTACTCAGTATAAGATGGCTACAATTTCTTCAGATAATCTGAGAAAACCACACCCCTTAATCCAACTGATTTTTGAAGCAGGAATTCTAAAAGAAGTAGTTAACCAAATAATTTTCCCTTCACTTCACCAATTTCAATTCGTATAATCTCACTTAAAAGAAAAAAGGATACCCAGAATGCCACAAACTCCCAAAGAAGTGACCTGGGCAGACAGAGTGAAGGCCCTGTAAGGTGCTTATGCTAAAGCCCTGTCCTGTAGCTTTCCATCTTAACGGCCTTCATTCTTGGCCAGCTCACCCTTACTGAATATTTAACCACAATAAGGTGAATTGCTTGGCTTCCCTACTCCCACAGAAGTACAAATGGCAAATCAGAAATCAGGACAGAAGCCATCAGGAGTGAAAAGGATATTCATCACAACTGCTAAATTATAAAAAGACGAAGATGGAAAAATTATAAGAAATATAACCTGAAATGCAAGAGGCACCCGACTTAAGCTGTTCTTCGCCAAGGGGTTGTCTACGATAACAAGCAAGCAGTAGTCACACCCCGGCATAGATGGAAATGACAGCCTCTGCTTAGAGTAAATGTTTTAAAAATAGGAACATTTAAAAAAATATTTCAGGGGCTGGGGAGATGGCTCAGTGCTTAAGCGCACTGTCTGCTCTTCCAGAGGTCCTGAGTTCAATTCCCAACAACCACATGGTGGCTCACAACCATCTATAATGTGATCTGATACCTTCTTTGGCAGATAAAGCACTGATATACAATAAATAAAATAAATAAATCTTAAAAAACACAAAACAAAAATATTTCAAACAAAGATATATTTATAAAAATATTATGAGCATATATTTAGTAATTTTAAAAGTTCTCAGTATCAAGAAAAATCAATCCCCTAACATGGCTATCTCTGGGAGTTCCAAAGATGCAAGACAAATGTAAATATGAGAAAGAAAACAGAAAGGGAGAAAGGGAGGGACGGAGCGGGGCCAGAGGCTGGAGGTCGGGGGGTGGGGGCTGTGTAGTCCAAGGTGTATGAGAGCTGGAGCCACATTCAATTAAAACATATGTGTCAAACCCTTTCCAGCCTCCCTCCCACCTTCCTCCCACAATAAACCCTGGCACTATCTACCTTCTAGAGCGCACACTAACATTAGGAAAACGTCACCAGTTACACTTTCCATATATCGGAAACACACATCACCGCCGTACCTTCATATCTATTGTTGATCCATCCATATTTGTGCTCAGAGTCACCACTACTTTGTAAACATCAGAAGGGAGACTGAAATTCCAGGTTAAAAGCAGACATTACAGTATGGTTTGTTGGAAGTCAAACCCAAAACATTTTCTAAGGTTGTCTCTTGTTGAACAAAGAAATTCTATTGTTTCCAAGCTGAGTACAGGAGGAGCCTGATTCTGGCAACCTAACACAAAAGGGAGCGAAAATAGCAGGGGCTGGAAAAGAACAAAGGACTGAGCTTCCTGATAACATCAATATGTACTAAACACGATGTGTTCCACATTCGTCTATCAATAGCTCAGATGATAAACTTACAAATTAATACTACATTGACCAGCACTGAAGAAAATCACAGCAGAGACTCATTAGGAGAGATTTTTAATTTATATAATGAGAGTGAATTTTATGTGCCTAATGTTTCTGAAGCTAGAAGAGATGAGCACTGCGAGAAAGCAGAATGCAATGTATGAGAAATAATTATGCCTGTGACCTATTGCCCCATAAGGTCAATCTGTATTGCAGGCCAAAAGAAATCAGGGACCATCAGCATTTACTTCACAGAAGTCACTGACTGGAATGAAGGGCAAATGTGGACATATTTCATAAACCAGCAGGTGCTTGACCTCATAAAAAAAGTCAATTATCAAAATGCTACAAGTAAGAAATATATAAACGGTGGTTCCAGAAAACATTTTTAATTCAAAATAAATCTCAGGCAACATTTATCTTTATCTACATTGTAATTCAATAGTTTCAAAAATAACATTAATCCCTAGTTAGTAAAATTCTTAGTATTCTATAAAAGTGTTTTGGACTATACGTGATATACCACACACAAATGACTCAGGAAAATGTACAACATATTTCCATATGTTGCAGAATATTTGTAGTATTTAGCATTAGAATAGGGATAAAAGTACACCTACCCTCAAATTTTCTATCAGAATGATAGAAGGAAAACGTTATGTGCACACACACACACACACACACACACACACACACACACTGGATGAAACAATGATTGGTGACTGCTTCCAGACAAAACTATACCACCTGAAGTAACAGTCTCGTGCCATTCAATAACTGTGGTCTTTGGGGGTCTTATGAAACTTTGTGGCTGTCAGTTAAGGCAGGCTGCTGTTGCTTTTTCTTCCCTAGTGATGACAGAATACTGTCAGGGTCCCCGGGAGATAGAAACCTAAATGAATGCTGAAGCAGAAGCGTAAGGAGAACAAACCAAGGAGAGTGACAGGGAGCGCTGAGCAGCCATGCTCATTACTTACATTATGCGCTATGCTGGGTGCTCTGCACACGCTCAGGCCAGCGAAGAGAGCACCGGGCCTTGGCCCACGTACTCCTTTCTTTCACACAAATGCATAAAACAGCTTTTTAGTGGGCGATTATACACCACACCTACGTAAGGTACAGGGGGATGATCAACATGGCCGGTTGGCATCATTTTATCCTCAACCCTGTCCCTTCTTGACAGCAAAGTGAGAGGAAGCTGCTACCTATGCAAGCTCTGATCCTATAGGTTACCTATCACAGTCCATGAGCTCCCTGAAGAAATAACTAAAACAACAACAACAACAACAACTCTTCTATAAAAACTGGGCACTTCCAATATTGCTTATATAGTTGATGCATATCTTTAAGTTCTTAGAATGGTTAAATTACAGGACTATTGCTAATGAGTGGTGTACTTTCCAGATAGACTGTTGAGCATGTTCTCTATTTCTAAGTTTCTCATGGCAGAAATAGGTGCTGTGTTCGTAAAACAATGCTTTAAATGTCGCAGTGACTGTGGTCGCCGTGAACGCCGAGGGCAATGGTGGGAGAGACTTCACTGCAAGCAGGTGGGCGGCAGGTGTGGGCTGCCTACCAGCTGCCTCCATAACCTTTTGATCCCCTCGGACAGCAAATCTGTTCAACAGCCCTATGTGGTCATTCCTCATTTGTTAAATTCTTTCTTCTCCTTTAATACGTTCAGAATCCCTACTCCTTTAGCTTGCTTCTCTTTTATTAAACAGAAAGCTCCCAATAGAAGAAAGTAAAACTAATTTTACACTCAGCATTACAGTTCCAGAATTGATTAACATATTAGATCAAAAGTTGATAATGTGGGATGTTTAAGTAACATTTACTAGAATTTATGCCTATTTTTTTCTTGCACACACACAAAATTACAGCAGGAGATAAAATTCAAATGTTAGGTAACTCAGCATTCACATAGCTTTTGAAGTACTCAAAAATAGTATACCTAAGTAAGAAAGATTTAATTTTAAAAAGAGAAGTATTTAAATTAACTTAAGAGCAAACTATTTTGTTTAAACAACAATATATTAAATAGTGAGAAATAATTTTCTTACAGTTATTTTTCTGCTTCATTTTGAGCTGCAGTTAAAGATAACAGGACTGGGGAAAACACCATTTTATAGTAGTTCCAGAGAAGCCAAGTGTCTAGTCTACTAATTCTTACACATCTGCCCTCAGTTAAGATCTAAGAAAGGAAAGCTGAAGTGAGCCAAACAGAATGAATAGGGGGTAAGAGAAATGAGTTTTGAAATCTAGCAGTCACTTAAGTGTCTGAAGGACCTTCAGAAAAATTTTCAGTCCCCTTAGCCTATTACCTCATGTGAAAGAAAACAAAATACAGGAATGACAATAATAATACCTACTTTAACAGGTCACCATAATGGTTATATTAAAAATCATAGACCTTGCAAGTACTGAGCAAAAGTCTGATACAGAAACGTTTTCAAATGATGACGGTCATTACTACTCTATATACTCTATCCACTCTGGACCTACTAACTGACACCTCACGACAATGTGCTTCCACCATTGCTCTGGGAATAATTGGTAGCTATACTACACTATGCCTTTCTCTGTACCTAAGCCATTCTCTTCTTTCTAGGAGGAAAATAAAATGGCATCAGATATAAATGATAATGGCATCTCTTTTTCCAAAGTGTCAAAGTACAACTCTGCACCATTTTTTGATGTGTTTCTTAGATCTTTACACAAAATCACTGACCAGGCGTGGACAATGTCTTCATTCGACTTGCATCCATTCACGTCTGCTTTCCATGTCCTTTTTGTGATGGCCTGAGTTCATGCTAAATATCTTAAAATGGTTCTGCTTTTTATAAATTTTAGTAATTCAATTTTCCTCTTTAAAAAATCTGTACTGACTAGCTCTTGTGTAGTTTTACCATCAGCCTACTGTAAAATACCTCACTCGTAGTTTGTCCTCAATTGTGAAGATTTTTAAAAATTATTTATGTGTGTATACATATATACACGTATACATACATAAATATATTTTATATAAATATAAAATTATATATAAAACTATAATATATGTATGAGTGTGCCTGCAGGGTGTTGGTATGCTGGGGGCAGAGGACATGTGAGGTGTCTTCCTCAATAGATCTTCACATGATTTTCAGATAAGCTTTCTCACTAAACACAGAACTCACAGATTTAGTTGAGGCAACATAGATACTCTGGGTCCTGCTTCCCCAGGACAGGGATTACATTATCACACAGTTCCAACTGAGCCATCTCCCCAGACCCTTAAGGATGATTTATTCAGCAAGGTTTATGACACAGCTAATCATCAGGGTCTGCATTCCAAGATTAAGTTTCACGGCAGGAACTAGGAGCGTGTTTTAGATCATTTAGTCACATTCTCCAAAATTGGAGGGGTTTTCATCCTAACCCTTCTTTTCTTTCTTAATCTTCATAACTATATAGTCTGGAAACTTACTTTTAACTTTTTTAAATTTCATTTGTTCTTAATTTATTTTTATTTTATTTTGAGGTACTGGGGATCAAAACAGGCAAAGACTCTACCAAAAGAAAAGCTACAGCCACCAGCTCTAAAATTTTTATTTAAAAATTCCCATAAGAATTTTAAGGCTAATATCTTAAGTAAAGTACATATATGTTACAGGTCCTAAGTCATCTTTTGGGGTGAAGGAAGGTTTACGGGCACGTCTGACAAGGAGGGCTCTCCCTCTTATAGGACTAGGGGAGGGCCATGAAGGGGAGAGGGAGAGAGGATGGGACCTGGAGGAGCTGAGGGAGGGGGCTGCACTTAGAATGTAGAGTGAATAAATGGTGGCTCAAGACTGTAATCCCAGCATTCAGGGAAGAAGAGGAAGGTGATTGCTTTGAGTTCAAAGCCAACCTGGTCTACAAAGCAAGTCCAGGACAGCCAAGGCTACACACAGAGAAACACTGTGTCAAGAAACCAAGGAAGGAAGGAAGGAAGAAGGGAGGGAGGGAGAGAGAGAGAGAGAGAGAGAGAGAGAGAGAGAGAGAGATGATTTTTTTGTTTTTATTGTTGTTATCATTATTATTGTTGTTGCTTTTTTAACTTTGTTTTTTATTTATTTAAAAGGTTTTAGAAATTCAGTAAATATCTGGTACTTAAGTAGATAAATGTTTTAATTAGAAACTCTTATCCCCGGTTAGTCATGTGACTATGTGACCACACATGTTTCTAATTTTTATTTACTTAGCAAATCAATAGTGCTTACTGTGAGCTAGGTACCCTGTACACTTCACAAGAGTCAGCTCATTCCACTCCAACTCTGCAGAGCCTCCTAGCATCTTGATTTTCAACTAAAAAGAAGGAGGCTAAAAAACTTTGGTCAAGTCCCCAAGGTCACATGCCTGATTACATCACAGGGTCAGCACAGGTGTTCTGGCAATCAAATCTGCTCTAATAGTTACAAACTTTTCTTAATCTTATTTTTATGTTGCTTCTTGAACAGTGCACAGACTGCTATCATAACACATGGGATGGGTCAGGTGTGGGTAAGTACCTCTCTACATGAACAGTGGAAAAACTGTTTAAAATCCAGGATTTCACTACATAAAATGCAGGCCAAATTTATAGTAAAATATTTTTTAAAGTTTAATCAAGACTTTATATTAAAAACTGAAAATAGCCTGTAACTAACATAAATCAAAATAAAATTTTAATTGTTGACTTTTTTTTAGAAAAATAAAGACTTGAATTAACTGAAAAGAAACATTTTTATCAGAGAAAAAAATTACGGTAAGAAAAATAATCTTTTTCTAATGTACATTTAACCTAACCACATGAGTACAAAAGTTGTAATTTGTACAAAGTTACAAAAACATGCAATAATTTTCCTAGTTTGTGCAAATCAGAGTCATCTTAAAGACTCACCAACCACAACTCTTGCTAATTTTCTCTCTTTCCACTGTACACAGGTGTAACTTTACTATTTCTTTGTTTTACAAGTTTTCGTGTAATGTTAGCTCACAAGAGGTCTCTACGTGTCCTAACACAGTATCAATATGGACCCCATAAGCCCAACGAAACAAGAGGCAGAGGGAAAGCTAGAGTTAAACAGGGTAAGGATGTTTTTCTTATTGAGAATTAATTTCATAAGCAGCCAGATCATCAGTGAGTATTTTCATATTTGTTATATCTTGTTCTTTTTAATTGCCAAATTATAAACTACCAAGATTTAAATAGCAAAGACCAGATTGAGGACCCTTTCTTACTTTTCTCTTCACGAAGCATGTGAGTTTACTACTCTTTCTACAGCGTCCTCCCAGATACTTCAGAAAAGCACAAGAACTCTTACGTGATATGATATGGTCCATGTACTGAGGTAAGTAAGGAGCCCAGGTGTCAATAGTTTCCTTTCGTCCTGCCTGCTCAATTCTTCTCAGCTCAGCTAGAAGCAGGGCTTGAGCAGCCTCTCTCACCTGACAGAATCAGAGACAATGAGAAAACAGGAAGAACGTCAGCTGGCAAAGGAATATCCACAAATTAGGAAATTCATAGTGATATGAAATTAGAAATCACAGAAACTTCTTATATGAGAAATACTATCAAATATGGAAGTAAGTAGTTATGGCACAATTAAATGCTCGCATCTTATGCATGATCAAAGATGTTTTCATTTAAAAATATGTTTAAGCTAATGGACATTTAATCAGCTTTATGCACAAAACTTAATTTTCTAAAGAATTCTTACAATATATCATTTTCAAATATTAAATTTCCATGTAATTATTATTGTTAAGAATCAGTTTTCAGAGCATTAAATTATTTTCCCTTATGGCCAGTAGAAACTTAACCATATTTAGCAAATTCCTTATGTACAACAATTCTGCTTGGAGATAAGGAAAGGGGATCAGGGCAGGCAAATAAGTTAAAGCCATTCACTGAATAATAATGTTTGAGTCAACAGGCCAAAGAGATGACAGAGGTCTCCAAAAAATTCTTCATTGATTTGAAATTTACATTTCACCAAGCCTTTTTAATATTTGTTATCTACTTCATCACGTCAACAGCATTGATCTTTTATTCTATCAAATAGGTGTAAATCCACATGAATTCACATACACCTAGGCACAAACAAAATGGGTAAATAGATTTCTGTGTAACCTCTTTCAGTTCTATAGAGGGAATCATTTTTCAAAATCATATCAATTTTTATATCAACTGGCCATTCACCTGTTTTATTTTGCAGTTTAATTTTAGTTATGCTTAGCAGAAACACCATAGGCATGAGCCCAAAGAAGCTAGTCTATTTTTAAGGAAAGTACCAATCAATTTATTCAATTTATTAACTATAACTTACGGGCTAACCCAGCTTAACTTAAAGAAGAATATGAGTAAAACATTTTTTATAAATATATTGTCTTTTAAAGAGAACTAAAAGACTACTTAATGCAAATCTATGAAAAGTACAGTATATTCCAATTTTGATTGAAGCTGCATCAACAGAGTCCAGAACAGGCAAATATCTTAAAATATTATGATGTTTCATTAAACTATATGCCGGATATACAGAGGATCTATCAAATCATTTCTCATTGACATCTGGCCATTTTATTAAGTGTACATACCTACATGCAGCACCGTCATCTAGTGCCACGTGTGTGCTCTCATGAGACGTGCACTATTGTCTCTACTTCACAAATGATCTCCAAACAGAATAAGCAAAGTTACAAAGTTGATCACTGTTGGCACTGACACTTAATCCAGCTCTACTCTAATTCCAGAGATGGTCTTGTTTTACTATAACATGGGACCTTCATTGGTCTTTGACCACTCACGTGGAATTTCGTGGAAGGGATTGTACTGAATATGCACTCAGGGAGGGGGGTGGGGGAGGGGGAAGGGGGGTATGTGTTTTTGTCATTCCGACAGTTAAATAATTCTACAAAGTTGTGAGAAACTTTTAATGAAATAATGAATTTTTTAAAGTAAATAAACAAGCTAGAACATTTACTGTGTAGTGTAGAAACAAAGGAAGAAAAATATGGAAATCTTGAACCCTTATTTTCTATTAATGGAATGAGTAAGTGATAAAGACGAATGAAATAAACATTGCTTTTGTTTAAAATTCACATTTCACTGAACTTGTGAAATATTTTCATTTTCCTTATCAGCCCCACATTACCTCCAAGCACCGATCTTGCCATCTCCGAGCTAGCATCTCCAGTAGAGGAGGCCTGAACTTGTCCAGGCCCAGCAGGTCAGGCAGCATGACACAGTGCATGGCAGCCAACTGGCTCCATCCTATCAAAAGGTGACATGTTACAAATACTATAGACATCTTGGCATTCTACAGTAAATAGAAAAATTTTAATTATGTACACTTTCAAAAACAAAAAGGGAAAGTCTATGAAATTATGTTATAAATATTTTCAGTTTAATATTATTATGTATAAAATGACATGAAATATATTTCATCCTTCAATCATTTATTTGTAGCCAATAGGAACTTCAAATACTTTGAAAACCAATAAAGACAATTATCCACACAAAGTTTTGCCAAATTCCTAAAGAAAACACATTTATCAAAAGATTTTCTAAAATAAACCAATGAGAAGATGGGAAAGGATGGAAATAAGCACACGGGGAGGTATACATGTGACCTTGTAGCCATGAAAAAGGGCATTCACATAGGCACCCACCACAGGTTCAGTCGGTTACGACAAGGCCATCTGTGTGCTGCCAACATACCAGCCAAAATGGGAGTCTTCCCTTTTTGTCAGGAACTTTAATTAAGATAATTACTGACCCCTCTCTTGATAATTGAATCAGAAACTTAGTCACAATCAAAGCTGAAATAACAATACTGATTTTTAAGGAAATGCAAATGAAGACATTCCACAAAATTAAACAACTGACAATTCAAAATTTACAGTCTTAACCACCACTGATTCCAACTTAAAGATAATCAATTTATTTTCTTCCAAGTTTCTGATTCTTGATATGAAATCTAGTTATATGAGAAAGGCAGGTGCTATCTGCCACTATACCACTATACAGAATTTATGAGTTATTTCAGCCTTATTTTACAAGTGTGCAAACTGTATATATATTATGTAGTATCATAAATCATAAATAAAACAAATGCCTCATATGCTCAAATTATGTATGAGGCCATTACTAGTTCATAGTATTGTGCCATTTTCTCCCAAGGATAACAACCTAAAACCAATAAGAATGAAAGAAAAAGCATTCACTGTCATTTATAATGTATTATCTGTGAGCACAGACATTTATCAGTTCCGTATTTTGAAAGAATTAAACCTGTATTCCTCTAAGTTAATAAGAAAACTCTATAATAAAATATAAAGTGGTCTCTGAAATTGTGAAAAAGAGAAAGAGACAAGTCGCCTACTCAAAGATTCATCCATTCAGTAAGGAAATTCCCATCAACTGGAAATAAATATGTAACTGCATTAATTTAGGAGATAAACATACATTTATACTGAAATTCATAACACATGAACATATACATATATGTAGGTACACATATATCACTAATGAGTAATTTCTTGGTGTCCCGCAGACACAGTCTTCCTGAACTACTTTCAGCTAGGCTTTCACACATGATGATCCTTACCAAAACCCTATAGTATAATGTTAATTAACAAATATTATTCTAATTATTCCAGTCCAGCCTTCACATACAAAATTTAGCACAGTCCTCTGACAGCACAGCAAACAAGCAATGATATGACCATGTATTGTGTTTCCTGGGGAGCACTTCTTGTAGGGGCTCTGTGCTTCACAGGCAATCTAACCGTACCTCTGTTGGAACGGCCGTGCAGGATTAGCTTTGATGAAGAGTCAGAATCATTAGGTTGAGACCATATTGGAGAAAACGGATATAACACAGAACTCAAGAGTCCCATTACATTTCAGGTATAAATAACGCCAGGAGAGTTCTAAGTGCCAAGTATCTGCATGCTCCATTGCATGTTCCATTGCTAATTTCAGAGCACCCAAATTATTTCCCATCCATGTAACTACACAAGAAGAATACTAGCCCAGCTGAATCCAAAGGCTTAAATTACAGATTGTTTTGTGCCTCTGCCTGAAGCAGAACCAGTAAAAAGGTTGGTAAATTCCTATCAGCTTATATAATCAATCTGAAGACTTCTCAAATGAGAATACAAGTTAAGAGATTCACTTATATTTTGCGATTGTGTAAAGACAACAAGCTGTCTCACATACACTGATAGTACATGTAAAATATGTTTATTGTCATTAATGCTACAATCCACTATGACGACAATTGAACTTTTAACAAAGACGTCACAACCAAGATGAGCGTCTCTGCAGTCCTGTCACAGCGCTCTAGGGGACAGCAGACACATGTCACTCTAGGTAGGAGCAACATCACATTTTTTGCATATTTTTTATTAATTTATTCATATTACATCTCGATTGTTAGCCCTTCCCCTATTTCCTCCCATTCTTCCCTCCCTCCCACTTCCCCCCTTCTCCCCTCCCCTATGTCTGTGATTCAGGGAGACCTCCTCCCCCTATATATGCTCTTAGGATACCGAGTCTCTTCTTGGTAACTTGCTATCCTTCCTCTGAGTGCCGCCAGGCCTCCCCATCCAGGGGACGTGGTCAGAAAAGGGGCACCAGAGTTTGTGTGAGAGTCAGATCTCACTCTCCACTCAACGGTGGAGAATATCATGTTCGTCGGCTAGGTCTTGGTAGGGGTTCGAAGTTTACTGCCTATATTCTCCTTGGCTGGTGCCTTAGTTTGAGGAGGACCCTAGGACCCAGATCTGCCTGTCATAACATCACATTTTTTTTACAATTGGCACCTGGCATTGAGTTCAACAAATAAAGTTTCAAAATGGGAACTTCAGGGTTCATACAAAATAAAGCAGATGGATGAATAAATCAGATTAAAAAATAATGTCTATCAGGCCAAAGCAGAGACAGAAAGGAAGCTGTTTCAAGGGAGAGAGAGTACCTTCATTTACTAAGAAACAGGTGTGTAAAGCAGGAGAGGCAGAGTCAGAGCCAGAGTGATCAGCATCAGGCCGAGCAGAAACGACAGGTGCAGCGACTTGCAGAGGAAAACAGGAGAGATAAAGAGGAGAGGATTGAGGAACAGCAGATTCTGGAAAACAGCTCAGTATTAGTGAAGAAGGAAAACAAAGTTAGCAAAATATAGTGAACGTACAACTAAAAAATGATGTTTCGATTGGAAAGGAATGCTCATTAGAAGGTGCTACGGGGATGGTGCCTCTCTCTGATTGGTGATCAACTTCCTCTTAAAGTCAAGATCCTTTTTATATTATAAATTCACAATATAGCAAATCTTGTAGAAACATAAACACAAAGCAATAAAACTATTTTAAGAACTATCAGAAATGTAATCCAGTCTTAAAAATAAATCAGAGAAAACTTTGAGTCCATCACATTTTGACCATATTTTTCTAACAGCTTATTCTGTAATATTATATGTAAACTATTTTTACATATCTCAAAAAAATACTTAAGAGCATTTTGGGTCTCTACACTTACATAACAGCTCATTATCAAATATACCAACTTGCAAGGGACACACACAGTGCATTACACCTAACTCTTCTTAGAAGAATTGCAAAATATTTTCATTCGGTTTAAAAATAAATACACTAAAACAGTTATGAATTTTGTAATTCGTAGACGATGGATGAACCAAGACCCTCCCCCACTCAAGAAAGTTGTACTGCCAGGAAAATGTTGTGGTTTAAATTATCATATGAAAAAGCCGAAGGACCTTATGGCACACACATTCTACAACTGGGGGTCAGTGTTAAGATTGAGAGGTCATTGTTTGACACTTCCTTCCTATGAAAAAATTACCATATGTCATGCACAAGCACCTTCAAATTAATCCCTCTCCTTTCTTTTCTCACTGAGCAGCAACGAGCATGGGCCCCTGAGCAGATCAGGCATTGTCTGATGAATGGTATGTTTGCTTTTCACGCAGGGAAGGTCTTCTGCTATGATGGGACAGCTGCTGGAAAACAGCGTTTTTTGTAATTTTCACACAAATGCATCCTAATGTCACTCAGGCATGTGTGAGGTGAACAGTGGAACTAAAAGAGGTCTGTAACCAGTGAGAGGATGGGAACTGGCTCCAAACTTCTTTCTGGCACCTATAGACGTTTTATATAGAAAATTATAATGATTTTTATTATGATAGACTTGGGTTATATTTATTATAAAGTTATGACTATGTTGTGTTACATTTACCTATTTAATTGTATGCCATATGTTTAAAAATTCTACTATCATCTTTAAAAGAATACCAAATACTTTACATATTCCATTGAATAATTTTATTTTTCATTTCTTTTCCCTGTTTTATTACAAATTCAGTTAAAAATGACCAAAGTAACATTTACCTCCCTGTGCAAGAAGCCAAGGACTCTGCTTGTAGCTCAACTTCATGCCACCAAAACAGCTTAGCACCCTGCTCTGGGGAAACCCAACAGTTGAAACTTTGCTGTGATGTCAATTTTTAAAATACTTATTATCATTTGTTTGAGATGTGTCCTTGGACGATTTCACACACATCTATACGATGCACACTGGTCGCACTCCCACCCTGTGAGCGCCCCTTCCCTGGAGGCCCCTTTCTCACATTTTCTAGAAAAGCCTATGTTAGTTCCATCTGAGTTCACCTTAATTCTGTAGGTACACTAGAATGAGAAGATGAGAAAAATTAAAAAATACATCAGTGAAAGCTCATTAGTAACTGGACACTATCAGCTATGTCAAATAAGTGGAATTAAACCACGATGTTTATCCAAAATATGGGTATTCAAAAACTCAGAAGTGCAGCTGGCAAACCTCCTTGAGTATGCATACTAGGACTGGATGCGCAACACAGCCAACTATTTATAGAAACAGAAAGAGAAACCAGATTCTTGGTATTATAATTTGAGTTATGTTTAGTAGAAGCAGAAATTAAAATGTTATGCCTTGATAAACTCTATGGATGTTACAAATCAAGTCATAGAGATTAAGGAATTAGATTTACTATACCTTAAACATCTCTGGATCAACATAAATATTTAACTCACACTACCTCTTAACTTGAATGGCAAAATCTAGAAATACTTGTATAGTTCACTGAAAAGTTAAACTCTTGGGGCTGGAGAGACGTCTCAGCTGTTGAAAGCACTGGCTGTAATTCCAGCGAACCCGACTCTCTTCCCAGCCCCCACACGGCAGCTCACAGCTGCAGCTCTAGGAGATCTAATACCCTCACACAGGCATGCATGCAAGAAAAGCACTAGCTCACCTAAAATAAGAGCAAATAAGTCATTTTCAAAAATAAAATCTTTTCCCAGCTTTTTGTAACTGTCCTCATATAGAAAAATCAGAAAATAGAAAAAGATGCTACTCAAAATAAAATGTCCAAGGTTTAGTAACAAATGGCAAAGCTGATGAGTCCTGTGGCTGCACAGTGAAGAACTGTAGCATAAATGATGTTTTCTCATCTTACTACAGCACAAAGAGTGCAGTGTCCCCTATGATTTCTCCTTCTTACAGAATGGAAGGAAGGGTAAAGAGATACAAGTTCTACTATTTGCCAGAGAGGGTCCTTTAAGAAAGTACTATTGTAGTACAGAGCCCCATCAGTTGTTTATTGTCCCATGGAAAACTAGAGCGTTATAACAAACTTGTACAAGATATGCCTGTAAATCTCTGCTCCAGCTTTTCTTTAGATAGTATAAGCATGTGCTTTCAACATGATACTATCTGTGCTTTCTGGTTTTGAATAGATCCCTTTTCAGTTGTCATTTGAGGTTGATCCTAAACTCCATCCTTCCTCTGCTGCTTTGTGATATAAGTAACATGCATGTGACAGAGACTACCATTTTGAATGGCAAAGGCTCTTTACATGTTGGTCTAAATCTCAATAGCCTTCCAGTGTATAAACACAAAGAGCCCTTACATTTTCACAGGGAAACAAAGAACAACTAAGAACATAGAAAAAATAATGCAATGTTTAAGAAAAAGTAAGGTTTTTCAAAGCCTAACACTGAAAAGATAAAATTATTTAATATTAATCTACACTTCCCTTTTCACACTCTCCCTGTATGTCTGTACTTTCATATACCTTCCATAAATGGGCATTCTATTCATCTTTTAGATCAACTGAGTATTTAAGATAAATCATTAACGTGGTCTTATGTCTTTTCCTAGGATCTAACTGAAGTATAAAACTAAGCAATGTACCCGGGGAGTGGTGGTGTAGACCGGTGACCCCAGCACTTAAGAGGGAGGCATAGAGCGCCATCCTTAGCTATGTGGCAGCTTGGGGAAGCCTGATCCATATGAGGCTGTCTCAAAGATCTCAGAAACAAGAAACAAAACAAAATCAAATGAAATAATGAAACATCACACTTGACTACTTACACTATGTGTTCATTGCCCCATGCAAATGTCACAATTAACAGACTAACTTTGCGTGAATGTTACAACAATGTGAAAACAAAAACTCTAAATTGCTTTTCTAATGCCTTTTGTCATGGAAAATGCCCACTTAATATCTCCTAATCCAGAAGAGATAATGGAAAGCTCTACTGATTAATCTAATTAGATTATGAACGTATATACAGTAGCCATGATGGTGATGTTGTACTATGCTTAACTACTTTCCTGCGGGACTCAGATGTAAACTCTGGACCATCAGTGATTGCCCGCAGATCAAGGCCACGGTCCCCTCAAGCATGAGGCAGCATGTCCAGAGACACTGAACTACAAAGCTCCCAACTTGGCCCCATCTGCTGAGTATCTGTCATCCTGAAACACCATCACCATCACTAGACAAGTTCTTCCTTAGTGTTCTCAATAGACCCTAGATTTCTAGGCTCTGGGTCATTTTGTTGTTGTTTACTCTTCTCATTTGATTATACAATATTTTCAATTGTCTCATGAGAATAAGTACACAAAAACTAGTTTTTCAAGACTATAAACGCTTGAAACAGTGATCAAACTTTGTATTTGACTAATAGTTTGGAACTGTGAATGAAAACTGTAAAAAAAAAATTCTACTCTGGTTTGTCTTTCTTTTTATCTGATTTTATTATTTATTATTATTTGGGTACCTGTTTGTTTTCTAATAAGAGAGAAAAATGGGTATGGGTTTGGGTAGGTGGGGAAGTAGGAAGATCTAAGAGGACTCGGGAGAAGGGAAACTACTGTAATAAGAATATATTGTATAAAAAATCTATTTTCTGCAAAAATTAATCAATTAGTTAAAATTTTTAAAAAGCTGTGTTTGCAGAGACTCAGTGACTGATTAGAAGCCAGCACGGAGGAGACTGAAATGACACACTCAAGAGGCATGTTGCCTTACCTCGCCTACTTCCAGCCCTCTGGGCCACAGGTGCCTTGACCATTTCTTTGTCTGAACTACCATGTAGGAGCTTATTAACTCAGAAGACCACTAGCCGCCACCACACGAAAAGCTACAAACGTCATCAGATATCATCTGAGCTATAGAAAAACTTCCCCTGTCTTTCTGGAACCATCACTCTGGAGACCTACCAGTGTATTTTAAACTGCCTTGATTTATGGCTTTCTTCTATAAAACTATGAAACGTTTCCACACTGGAACAAAAAACTGGGGGTAACCAAAATCATGGTCTTGGGCAGTCACCCCAAAATAAACTAGCTCTTTTTTGAAGATGAAAGCTGTGGTCTTGAGTCAATAGAAATAAATAAATTAAGCCAGCAGCTATGATCATTTCAAACACGGTACGTGTTTCCTGAAGCAAGCGTGACTACTACAAACAACTACTTACACAAAGGTGGAGGCTTTGTGGACATTTGAAACTTACTATTTCTGGATATCCTGAAGTTCATAAATAAATTTCTGTCTTAAGTCATTGTAATGGTCTTGAAAATTAGGCCATAATTCTTAAGATCCATTATTGCAGGGCATAAAATAAAAGGCATACAGTACAGTGCATGGTAGATGCTAAGTAAATCATCTATTCATACTATAATTTTGTACATCATAGTGCAGATCCCCAAAATGCATGTAAAGTTCATTTCAGTGACATACTTATTTATAATCTAGACGTGTTTACTTAGATGTTGACTTAACAAACTAGGAAGCGATGCATAAATGAACTATCATACCACTAGGCAAACAAACAAACAAACAAACCTCTATGAAAGAATTAAACAACTAAGGCGCACTGGGCATGCAAACATTCAGACAACACAAAGAATTAAGGCTCTGCTGTTTCGGAATGGATTAGCGATCACACCATGATGAAAGGCGGCTATGTTAGGGCAACAGCACATCAAGAAGCTCCTAATGCTTACGCACTACAGTAGTGCTGCTGGAGCAGTGAGAAGAATCACTCACTGCTCTTGCACAGGGCCCCAGGTCGCAGCAGCCACATGGTAGCTTACAGCAAGCTCTAACTCTAGTCCTAGAGCCTCCGGCACCCTCTTCTGGCCTCTGTAGGCACTACACACACATGTGTGCACCTACATATATATCCAGGCAAATATGTTCATACACATAAAATAAAAATAAATTTAGAATATCCTAAAAAATAAAGTACTATTATTGAATCTTTGAATCATCAAAGATGATTGGAGTAAAGTCAGATACAATCTTGTCCTATAACTATAGCCAGAGATTTAAAAGAAAATCTGCTTTAAAACATCTTCATTACTAACAACAAAAATAAATAAGTGAGTTCTAAGTCCTGGAATTAGGGAGAAAAAAATTCATTACACTTAGAGACAAATGTCTATGAAAAGCTGTTAAATCTTCCCATGTCATCAACACTTAACAGGTGCTTGATATACACTATAGATATTGAGCTAAACATGTGAAAACAGAAAACTCAGACAAGCCTGAGAGCCATAAGACCCTCACTGGTAGAAAAGCAAACAAATCTATTAAGGCATTCTCCTAAACTGCACTCTTCTACACTCTATTAGACATAAGCACACCTGGAAGCCAGGAACTAATTTTGTCCTTACATCCACAGGACCTAGTGACTGAAATATCTACTCTAGAAGCAGAAAGAAGGGTACATGTGGGCTCATCTTTACCAGCTTCCTCTATGTACCAACAACTTAGGGGAAAAAAAAATCAGTGAGCAAGACAGCAATCACTATCTTTTTAGCTTCTCCAACAAGTAAAGGAATAAGCGACTTTTTAAAATGTGGCAGTTTGTTGGAACACTGTCTTCCCAATTATTTGGTGACTCCAACTAGATTTCTTCCTTCTATGCATATGTGTTAGGGCTCCAACTAGACATCTCAAAAAACCAAGTGAATACGTCCAGTGCCAGGAATGGGCTATACCTTACTGAGTTATTGGCAAAAAGGGTACCATGGAGTCCCCAAACACCAAAAGGCGCCCTTCACACTACAGGAGGATACCCAGATACAGCCCTGTGCCTGACAACAGCCTAGTGTCTAAGTCTAGTGGCACAGACACTATGTGAGTAACAACAACTGATTGTATGAAATGGAGCCCATACCTGACACTGCTAAAGTGACCAGGAACCTGAAACTAGATAGATTCCGGGCCTAGGAAAAAATACGATACTATTATTCTGCTGGAATAATATAGTGATAAAATAACTCATCATGGCCACAAATCAGTACCTCATTTAACAGTCTTTGAGTGAGTTTCTTTTTACAACAGACCTGGACAGCGTGAAGAGAATAAGAGACTTTGGAGAATTTAGTCCTAAATGGGATATCTTCATCAACCCTCCCCTCACAACTCAGAAATGTATGTGAAAGAGAAGAAGAAAAGACTGAAAGAACCAGAGGTGATGGATGACTCCAAGGAAACTGTACCTTGCAGACACACACGAACTCACAGAGAACACAGCAGCACATAGATGACGTGTACAGGCTCGAGCTGGACATGGTCCCAGCACTGCCATGGGGAAGTGGACACAGGCTGCCAGCCCTAACCAAGAGCCTTTCTGCTACTGATAGTCACTGGCAAAGGAAGAGTCAGTTTTCTCCAACTGAGTGTCACAGGGTATATCAACCACATTTAGCATACCCTCTCCAAAAGGAACTCAATAGTATTTTGTAGATTTTTGTTCCATTTTGCTTTCTTTTCCCTTTTGTTTTTTTTTTATTAATTTGTTCATATTACATCTCGATTGTTAGCCCTTCCCCTATTTCCTCCCATTCTTCCCTCCCTCCCACTTCCCCCCTTCTCCCCTCCCCTATGTCTGTGATTCAGGGAGACCTCCTCCCCCTATATATGCTCTTACAATATCGAGTCTCTTCTTGGTAACTTACTATCCTTCCTCTGAGTGCCGCCAGGCCTCCCCATCCAGGGGACGTGGTCAGAAAAGGGGCACCAGAGTTTGTGTGAGAGTCAGATCTCACTCTCCACTCAACGGTGGAGAATATCATGTTCGTCAGCTAGGTCTTGGTAGGGGTTCGAAGTTTACTGCCTATATTCTCCTTGGCTGGTGCCTTAGTTTGAGGAGGACCCCAGGACCCAGATCTGCCTGTCATAAAGTCCTTCTTGTAGGTTTCCAGGACCCTGTGGGTCCTACTATTTCCTCATTCTTCCATGCTACTCTCACCTAAAGTCTCAATAGGATGTCCTCTCCTCTGACCCACTTTCTTGGTAAGTAAAGTTTTTAAGCTATCTGGCATTTTCTCAGAAAAATGGGAATAGGGCTTCCTCAAGACCCAGCTATCCCACTCCTTGGAATATACCCAGAAAATGCCCTAACACACAACAGGGACATATGTTCAACCATGTTCATAGCTGCTTTATACATAATAGCCAGAACATGGAAACAGCCTAAGTGTCCCTCAGTAGAAGAATGGGCTAAGAAACTGTGGTACATTTACACTATGGAATACTACTCAGCTGTTAAAAACAAGGAATTCCCGAAATTTGTGGACAAATGGATTGATCTGGAAATTATCATAATGAGTGAGTTCATCCAGAAGCAAAAAGAGACTCACTTATATCAAAACACTAGTCCAAGGGATACGTCCCTTTTTGTTTGTTTATCAATTGGTCTTTTGCCTATTTGGTGTGTGTGTGTGTGTGTGTGTGTGTGTGTGTGTGTGTGTGTGTGTGTGTGTTTTATGCCTTTTTTTAAGAGAGAGAAACAGAGGAAGAGAATAGCCTTGGGTAGGTAGGAAGTGGGTAGGAGCTGGAGGGCGCTGGGGAAGGAAATTGATCAGCTTGTTGGGGAAGCCCACAAGCAAGTCACACTGTTGAAGGATTTAAGATTATATTATGCTCTTATGCAAACTCATTTTCAAAAATGGTTTGAAATTATATCATCTAAACTAAAAAAGGAGAAGCAGTCTTTGTTAAGTAATCTAGGAAACATTTACTCAAACTAAACAATAGCTTATCACTGTCATTTCCGGGACCAATAGCACCTGAAGTGGCATACTGGGTGGATCTGAGAGTCCCTTAAAAGGCTGTAGTTGAAACTAATGTGTCATTTAAAATTTTTTTTTATTTCTAAATAAATCTCTAAATAATATTTTTCTTTCACACATGTGACACAAAGTGAGCCCTGTGATTGGCTTATTTTATCATCATCTTGACAAAGCACCTAAGTCAAGACACAGGGAATCCAAATTCAGTGAGTTGGAGACACAGCTGTGAGTCTTGGGAGAAGAGGGCAGCTAGAATTTAAAGGCTGGAGAAGAGAGAAAGCTGATACTAGAGCTGAAGTTGTGCAGAATTTTCCCCTCAAGTTTTAACAGACTGCCACACGTCAGGAACCTAGTGAGGGAGGAAGAAGGAGCCATCAGAAAGCCCAAAACAGTGCCTGTCTTCACCAACCTGCTGGGAAGCCTCAGAGTCAGGGAGCCTTTGATAGATCTAAGGGAGGTCTTGCCTCAGTAATAAGGAAGAAGTTACCTCATTTAGAGCACTGCTAAAAAAAAAAAAAAAATCTTAAAACAGTGGTCAAATGCTTTCACAGAACTCCATCCTGAGAGAAAGCTCAAAAAGGCTTGTAAGAACATCAAGGATCCTGTCTTGCATCATCTAAGCATCTGCTGAGTTAATCAAGCATGAAAGTATAGTCCATAATAAGAATTTTAAAAACCTGACCACCTTTAATCTCAGTTCTTGGGAGACAGAGGCAGGTAGATCTCTGAGTTCAAGACCAGCATGGACTAGAGTGAGTTCCAGGACAAAAGAAAGAGAGATAGAAAGAAAGAAAGAAAGAAAGAAAGAAAGAAAGAAAGAAAGAAAGAAAGAAGTGCCATCTTTTGGCTGGACTGTGCTGGTACACACTTTTAATCCCAGTACTCAGAAGGCATAGGTAGGATAGCCTGATCTACAGAATGAGATACCAGACAGCCAACGCTACCCAAAGAAACCCTGTCTTGGAAAAAAGGAAGAAGAAAGAAGAACAAGAAGAACAAGAAGAACAAGAACAAGAAGAAGAAGAAGAAGAAGAAGAAGAAGAAGAAGAAGAAGAAGAAGAAGAAGAAGAAGAAGAAGAAGAAGAAGAAGAAGAATTAAAAACCAACTCAGAACAAGCAAAGATTTGACAATTATTAGATAACCCATACACTCAAAGTGAGGTAGAGTTGAGAGATTAAAAAAAATATTACCCCAGCAAAAACATATTCAGATATGATTTAAAAAAACTAAGAGCCTAATGAAAAATGACTAAATCAAAACTACTCCAATAGAAACTAAATCAAAATATGGGAGAGGGCATAAAAGTAGTCTGGTGAGAAAGCTCAGTGGGTATCAGCAGATGCAGCCAAGCTAAAGACCTGAGATCACCAGCTGTTTTGCCTCTAACTTCCACATGTTTCCCATGGTACATGTGAGCATGGAAATACAGAGACACACAAATAAATAAACATATATAAACAAACAAATAAATAAATTGTTAAGTATTTAAGGCATCATTGACATATGAGGCAATTTTAAGTAGCCTAATATACATATAATGGGACCATTGGAAAGAAAAATATTTGAAACGCAATGTAAAATAATTTCAAATCTCATAAAAATTATGAAACAAGAAATAGACTCAAAGATACTTGGTTAATCCAAACAATAGCAAAAGAAAAAAAGAACAAAGGAAAGTGGGACAATGAGAAATAGAGCAAATGACAGACTCAAATCTCAAATTTAATGTTATTTACAATAACATTAAATATAAATAGCTTAAATAATTAAAAAGCAAATCACGACTAAATATGGTGGCACACAGCTTCCATCCCAGCATTGGGAAGGCAGAGGCAGACAAGTCTCTGCAAATACAAGGCCAGCCTGGCCCATACAGAAAGTTCTAGGACAGCCAGAGAAGATACAGAAAGAAACCATCTCAAAAACAAATAAACAAACAAACAAAACAAAACAAATTAAGTCACACTGGATAAAGAACAGGAAATAATTACATGATGCCTACATAAGATATATACTTTAAATACAAAGCCACAAGGAGACAAAAAGCAAAAGGATAGGGGAAGTTATATGATTAAAATAGTAACTAAAGATGCTGAACATTATAAATTGAGTATTGTTTAGAAAAAAAAAGAAAAAGGGTACCAGCAAACATAAAGGCAATCATTTATAATAGCAAACGAGCCAAATAATGACAGTTCCAAAAGTTCCAAACCAAATAAGGGAGTTTAAAAAACATGAAAAATATCTTACAAATGAATAATTATGGCTTTGGGTTTTAACAGGCTTTACTTAATAGAGAGAAGCAGGCAGAAACTGATCAACTGCCTGTTAGGCTTGAGGATCACTGAACATATTGACTGACTTTATAAAAGCCTCTACCTAACAGCAGACCATACACTTCTTTTGTTGTTGTTGTTTGTATTGGTTCGTTTCGTTTGTTTGTTTGTTTCAGACAGATTCTCTCTGTGTAGGCCAGGTTGTCCTGGAACTCACTCTCTAGATTAGGCTGGCATCAAATTCAGAGATCTCCCTTCCCCTGCCTCCCAAGTGCTGGGATTAAAGGTGGGCACCACCACAGTCCAGTCCAGTTTCACATTTTGTTTGTTTGTTTGTTCTGTTTTTTAGTTCTTCAGGACAAGGTTTCTCTGTGTAGCCCTGGCTGTCCTGGAATTCACCCTATAGACCAGGCTGGCCTTAAAAACAGAGATCCACCTGCCTCTGCCTACCGACTGGCCAGACTAATCACTTCTTAATGTACACAGAGTGGTCTATATAGCAAGTTCCAGGATAGCCAGGATTATAGAGAAAAACCATCTCAAAAAACCAAGATAGACACATAGACACACACACACACACACACACACACACACACACACACAGACAGAGTGGTGATGTAATATATTCAATAATTAGAAATTCTACAATATACAAATATATTGAAACATACATACCACAGATATACACTATTATTTTAAAATAAGTAAATACAGTAAATTGGAAAATTTCAAAACAATTCCAATAATTCAAGTAATATTATTTCACTATCAACGAGAACCCAGCCAGATCTTCGGAAAATCTTGAAAATGTTGGAAAAAGTAAATACTTCATACTAAATTGTTAACTGATAAGTAAAAGCACAACAATGGAAAATGTGGAAGTGATACCAAGCAATATTCATGAAGAAATTTCAGCACTAAATATGAGGCTATCAGGGAGAATAGTCACATTTCATTAACCTCAGGTTCCCCTTAAAAAACTAAAACTTTAAAAGTGAATTTAAAGTAAAAATAAGAAGATGGCAGTAAGTATAAACCAAAGAATTCGAAAGCAGAAAAATTGTAGAATTTGATTAAGCCTAGCTGGGCCTTAGGGCAATCCTACAGATTATATTATACTAGGCTCTCTGGATTTTAAAAAAAATAGAAGATGAGTAACAGAAATTTAAAAGAGAATTTTAAGAATTTCTACAACTTTCACCTGATAAATTTGACAGAAAGTTCACTAAGGAAAATTATATTTTTAAAAACTTAAAATATATGTAAAAATTAAAATACATAGTGAAAAATCGTATGTACTTTAGGCCTACAAGCACTCACTTAATGAATCAAATAACCCAACAGAGAGTAAATACTACTCATTTATATAAACCCTAAAGGAAAGGTCAAAGGATCAGCTCTCACTTGTTCTGTGAGGCCCTTACGCCATCAGGAAGCCATTACTAGCATGACACTGCACACTAAAATCCCTAAGAACACCACACATTTTAAACAAATTTTATAACTGTTTTAATAACCCATAAAGTGGATATATCATCATGACGGCGTACAATTTAGACGCCAAGTGTTTTTCAAACAAAAACATTAATATTCTTATCTCAAAGAAAACTAAAGAGGAAAAGCACATAATCATTTCAATAGATAAAGAAAATCAAACTAAATTTAATACCTATTGATAATTAAATTAAAATCCTAATATATGAGGGATACTAGGGTATCTTCCTAACACTGTACAAGGTATACTGTGAGTAAATCTAAACAGGAAAAAATATGCATAAATTGTATACTGAGCAGAATAATGTATAGCAACAAATGTAAAAACAAAACTGATAAATTTGATAGTAGAAGCCAAATAAAAGATTATACAAACTGTACAATGAATAACTCAAGTCATGCAATGCAAAATAAACCATGAAGCTTATGAATTTAAATGTAGAAAGTGTGACAGCAAAGAAAAAATTTTTATTAAAAGAAAGGGGGGGGAGAATTCATCAGAAAAGTCATGATGGTACTACCTGAGTCCTCTTTACTAAAAATTCTAGAAGCACTTCATTGTAGGAGTTGTTGCTTTTTCTAATTCTGGAATATTTCACATCCTGCTGAGCTACCTTGTAGGTAAATTAAGTTTAAATAGAGAACTTTTTGTTTTATATACAACCTATTCATCAGCCTGATTTTTTTGTTTTGGTTTGGTTTGGTTTTTTTTGTTTGTTTATTTGGTTGGTTGGTTTTTGTTCTGACTATAATTTACTATGTGGCATCAGTGTAAGATTTTCCACTTCTGGTATCCTGAAGACACACAAGTTTCAGATTCTCAATCAGTCCCTACTCAGATCCCAGGTGAGTGATGCTCAACGTTTAGTCCCTTTGGTAGAGGGAGGTATGTGCCTCAGAGGGAACACCAAGGGGCTTTCTGTAGTGCCACCCACGTTCTGTTCATTTTTTAAGGTGATGGCTGCAAAGGATGCTCTGTGATATATGTATAATGTATGTTATACATACAATGTAAGTTATCAAAACACAACTATATATAACTTTATGTTCATAACGTAGCCCATCCAAAAGTGATAATATAACCTTACTGAAGGACAAAGAACTGATTGAAAGCGCCCCCATGAATAAAAAGGTGTAGAGAGGGAAGATGGGATGAAAGAGCGTAGGAGCTTACTGCCCAAATGAGGACTGTGGACAGTGTTTATTCTTGTCTAAAACTCAGGCATACCATTTAAGTATGTTAAACATCCTCTCATTCCAGGAAATTCAGCCCAAGATTCTTATGTGAACATAAGTGACCTCATAAAATTCTTGGGCGGGGTCAGTATTTTAATTGTCAGTATTAAAAGGCTATAAAGATACATTTAGGAATAACATTATATTAATTCACAAAAAATATTTAGAATTGACTTCAAATGAAGAAATTCTCCCTTTCCCCCTCCTACTCCCAAATGAAAAGCAAAGCTAAAACTGAAAGTTATGGTATGCTATCATTTAAACATAAAGAACAGTTTAATGGGCATTCTGACTTGTGACTAGCAATGCAGACACCACTATCAAACAGCAAGACACTAACTGTAGCATAAATCTGTGAATTCAAACATTCGCAAGCGGAGCTAAAAATAGGTATAACTTTTAACCTTAAGATACACACAGTTAACTAGTGTTGTCAAGTTAAGGTGGCCCTAATACATACAAATTAGACCAAAGATCACATAATAAAATTACTTGAAATATGGTCAGTTATCAATTTCCAAATAAATCTGATTTATTTTTAACTGACATCTTAATTATCCATATTTACATCTGGAATATAACAACTTTTCTCTGTTTTAACAATGTGAGACAAACAAACCCTATGATTATATATTAGCAATGCCTTTGCAGTCTCTACAGCTGAAATGTCATGCCAATTACTTAATAAGATTGAATTTTACCTTGTTTAATCTGTCCTTGCACAATGTTACTGGAAGTCGGAGGGGAACCCCTTGCCTTAGAAAGGTCTGGGGTGCCTGGTCTAGGTGGCCTTTAAAAGAAGAAAGAAAAATTGAACATTTTCCTATTTCCAGAGTATTCAAATGTCATTCTCTAGATGAAAAAGAAACATACACAAAACATTTTCAACTTACTATTTCAAAAAGATGACCATTTTCTAAGTTTTGAACCTATTTATATTATCCATTTCAAATATTGGTAAAATAATTACACAATTATGAAGTAGAAAATAGAAATTCTTGTAACTAAAATTTATACTTTGTTAGTCTTAACATGTATTTTGAACACTCCAATGAGCTACAGTTGAGAAGTAAAGATCATTCCTAGCCTTCTCTTGTCACTATTAGCATCCTGGGATTTCAGCCTATGCCATTATCCCAGGAGTTCATGGAACACCACACTAATTTTTACAGTGTCCAGCCACACATATGGCAATAAAGCATAAAGAAGTCCTAGAGTCTAGAGGTAACTGTCTTGTTTAGATTCTGGCTCAGCAACTTCCTATATCAAAGTATTTATAGAATTAAGGACACTGAGTTTTTGTAAAATAATCACAACAGGACCTGACACAAAATAAATAATGCCCATGTATTTCTTACATTTAAAAAAACTGATATGGTCAACTTTTGATGAAGTATAATAATAAGTTACCTTAATAGCTTTGGAAAAATGGAAAATAGCACTCAGGATAAGTATTGTAAAAAAAAAATCAAAATACTCTGTTTTAAAAGTGTCCTGTTTTAAAGGTCTTTTTTCCTTCCCTATAACAGATTTTAGACTGTACTTACTACCCCATTCCAGAGCCAGTCACGGGACACATTGTTACTGCGTACAGATTACAATGAGAAACACTGTCAACAGATGCACATTTTGAACTGAATGTCACTTCAAACTTCCAGTAGCTTCAAATTTAAGGTTATATTTATAGAGCCTGAAGACATGGCTCAGCAGTTAGGAGTACACACGGCTCTTGCAGAGGACCAAAGTGGCTCCCAGCACCCACACAGGGCAGCCCCTGAGCACCCGTAACTCCACCTTCTGGACTCCACAGGCATGTACACATGTACACATGTGCATGTACACATGCACAGACCCACAGATAAGCACGTAATTAAAAAATAAAAACTAGTCATTCTCGGTGGCACAGGTCTTTAAACCAGTGCTTAGCAGGCAGAGTTAGGCCACTCTGTACGGTCAAGGCCAGTGTTGTCTATGTTGATTCCCAGGCCAGTCAGGGTTATCTCAGAAAAAAATTATCATAAATTATAATTTTTTAAAGATTTTATTTACTCAGGAACTATCCTCTATGACCAACTCCTACATTGTAAATGAGTTTAAAATAGCTACTAAGTGCATCTACATTTATAATATTGCTATAATTCTACTGCGCTTTAAACTAAGCATTTTAGAAATGTCCACTTTACAGTTTAAATGAGAAATCAGTAATGTGGCCAAAGTGGAAAATGTGTGCAGAGCCAAAAAACAAAAGAGCAATAAACAATAACAAATACAGACTATGGTTCTCTTATCCTGTTTGAAACTAAAGAATAAAATTTAACTACATAGTCACACCTGGTTGGGCCCTTCTTCATGTGGTCACCAATGAAAGTCGCATTGGTCATACTCATTAAAGTATTTGCCAAAGAGATGATGGACAACAGATGTTGCGTGGTGACTGCTCGGGACACTGTGTAGGTTCCCTTTCCTACTCCCTCGGTGGTTGGCAGCTTCCTCCCTTTATCTGCCTGCCCATGTCGCAGTTTCCCGGCAGCCTGATTATAACCCGGGAGCATCAGCGACATGTGCCCTCCCCTCGACAGGAGGCCAAAGGACACTGTGCAGTGTGGTTTCAGCATTCCCAGGCGATCAAGACAAACTTCATCCAGAACTTCGTTCAAACCCCAGGCGTGGAGACAGGACATGAAGAGCTTCGCAGTGTCCATAGTGAGGTTGTATTCCAGTAAGGTCAGCGGCTTGGACTTGCTGGCCCGGTACTCAGGGTCGCTGTCCTCCCTCCTCTGCCTCATGGCCTCCTCGTCCTCCTCGTCCTCGTCCAGGAGGTGCTCCTTTATGTTCTCCTTGATCGTCTCCTTCACTTGCTGGAAAAGGACGGCTGCTCGCTTTCCGGTTAGAAAGGAGCCCCCTTTGTCTGAGCTGCCAGATGCTTTTTGCAAATTCTCCGGGGAAATAAGTGCAGTATTCGGCCTAGAGGCTTCTTCAGTCAGGAGTTGAATAATCAAAGCTTCCACATCAAAGAAAAGTACGTGGATGTCCGGGTCTGTTAGGTTTGTCTTTATTGCTTGAACCATCAGGGAGTTATGAGAATATTTGGGTAAATTTCCCTGTAACAAATATTTTTAAAAATTGTTACAATTTTAAGTGTTTAATTTCAACATTCATAAATGAGCAATAAACAGCTGAATTAAAATGCTTATGAAGCTGTCTTTTTAGAGCTTCTGGATCTCTAAAAATATCTCTGCCCAACCAGCAACACGTAAAAGATATGAGCTTATACAATTAGGAGAACTTTACACTGACACAGTCATTAGAATAATAATTAATTAAAAACCAAGTATACATTAATGAAAGCTTATTACAGACACAGGAGTCTCCACACACGTTAAAATTGGTTTCAGCAACATCAGCAGACTCTGAAAATGGACCTTGCTGCACCTGGAGAAGCCACAGACTCTAAAGCTTCGCATTGAACTCTTGCTTTCCTCTTACCTTCAGTCTTTCTGCTTACCAAATTGCCTGACAAAAATAGA
Source organism: Acomys minous (assembly GCF_964271855.1). Lineage (NCBI taxonomy): Eukaryota > Metazoa > Chordata > Mammalia > Rodentia > Muridae > Acomys > Acomys minous. The sequence goes on from NC_140486.1 coordinate 24,249,547, forward strand.
TCGTAAAAGTACAGCAATCCTGACCATTTTTCATTTTCTATTTCTCCCCTTTACTTACTGTCCGTTTTAACCACATCTATTGAAAGTGTAGAGGAACAGGAGGGCAGTTCTTCAGGCCAGGTCCTCTACTGTATGTGTTTGTGTGTGTGTGTGTGTGTGTGTGTGTGTGTGTGTGTGTGTGTGTGTGCACGCGTGAAAGAGAGGATGGAAAGAAATCTTACACCAGAATATATACATAAATTATTTTTGGTGGAATCATAAAACATTTTGATTTGTTTTACATATATATACATATATATATTTAAAATTGTATACGATTAACTTATGCTATCTTTTAATAACTAGAAAACAAATCTACAGAATAAGATATAGACGCCTTCAGTCCATATTCAAGGGCCGTTTATAAAGTCTGCTCTCCGCTCTAACAAGCAGGCTCCTGAGGCATGCCCCGGCCCCTGACACGCAGGGCCCCTCACTCTTCCTTCTGCACGAGTCCTCATTTGTTCTCCTCGGTGTCCTTCTCCTCTGTATGACCCTAATTCTCAAGCACAACATATATGCACTTCAAATCAGTACCGTGAGTGCCTTGAATATATAGATTATTTATGTATTTTGTGTATATATGGGTACTCTGTGTGCATGGACATCTGCACACTAGTAGATGGCATCAGACAGGTAGGAGTTTCCATGTGGTACTGGGAATTGAACTCAGGACCTTCGGAAAAGCAGTGAGTTCTCTCAACCACTGAGCCATCTCTCCAGCCCCTGAAAATATATGTTTTACTTGTCAACTACATCTCATTCATGTTGAGGCGAAGACTCTTAATTCTCCCAGGGAAAGGTGAGCCCACAATCCATTTAGCTCCCTAACATTTTACCTCTGCCACATGTACAGATACTTGGATGTCTCAGAAATATTTATATTGTTTTAGTTACTTATAACTTCCTTATTTTGTGAGGGAATTTTAAAGCATGAACCAACTATGCCTTATTCATTCTGTTCAACCTGAGACTCTAGCAGAATGAACACTATAAAAATCTTACAGAGTTGTTCACATTGCCCATCAGCTCTCCCTGTCATAGCTACAACCCCCCTTGACCGATCTCCTGCCTCCATTTCCATCCCTCCTGCCTGGGTTTCTAGCTTTAGAGGTTCTCAATAGCATTTTATAAGTTGAGAAGAAAATCCAGATTTCTTTACAAAGCACAAAATACGCTCTGGAGTGAATTTACTGCAGTTCCAGCCTTCATTTTACCAATCATCATACCTATGACTTAACACCAAGTCACTTATTTTTTCCAGGAACCGTTTCAAATATTTGGACCTTTGCTCATATTTACTATGACCACATTCCTTGTCCACTTCCTCAGTCATTGTTCGCAAAATATCTCACGTTGTTCACCACCTAAAAATTACTCAAAAATAATTCCAGCAAATGTTATCACTACCTCTATTATATAAACTTCTCTGAATTGAATGATGTTAAAAGGAGAAGACAACTTTCTATGTTATAGCTAGATGACTTAAAGACTATACCTAATATGATAGAGTTGTATTACTTAACACCTAATATGAAACCTAAGGAACACAGCAAAGAACTCTCTCTCAGTGATTTACAGAAAGTTCTTCCCAGAAGAGCTACCTTGAGCAAGCAGAGAACACCCATAGTGGAAAGAAAGCCGACTGCAGACAGCAGAGTGGCAGTGGAAATCACAGGGTGGGCGCGGAAGAGTCCACAGGTGCTCAAGATGAAGAATGGAGGCCACAAGGTCACACGAAGCTTTTGAACTTTATGTCGTAAACCAGAGCATCACCAAAGCAGAACCATCAGGAGCTTTGGTGATGTACGGGTTCCTGGACCTGATCATCAGAACTGAATTAAGTGTGCCTAGGAATGGGGAAGAATCTTAACATGTTAAATCTTAAACATATTAAATGTTTATTAAAAAGTACATTAAATATTAAATATACAGCGTTATGTGGTAGGGCTGGAGAACAACTGTGCAAATGAGGGAGCCACATAACCAGATGCGGGACTGCTGACTTAAAAGGAACAAGAGCAGGGTCATGAATATGAAACGAGAGGCAGCGGAAGCCACACAGATGAGCAAGGCAGGGGTGTGATAACCCCAAGAGTGCGAGAGATGGGACAGGATAAAGACTGTGTGCTTGGTCCTTCCATTTCTCCCTGTTCCGATTCAAGTTCACCTTTCAGACAGAGCATGTAAGATCAGACACTGCTCAGTGCTTTCTACTTCTACTGCTTGTGAATCATGCATCAACTTACATATATTATGTCCAATATAAAACTGAACCAAAATTATTATTAATAATTACATCTACTATATACTAAGCTGTTGATAGCAGCTCAGAGAACTATTTTAGTTATTAGCACTGGCTATGTCCCAAAAATACCACAACGCTAGTTAGCCAGCCCTAACAATAGGTCTGAAGGACTATGTAACAACATTAGGTGAAGCAAAAGGGTCTTCCCAGTGCTGCGGAGATAATGTTCTTTCCACAAAATAGATACAATGTCCTTTTAGGAAAAAAGGGACTCAAAACAACATAAAATCAAACAAGTTTGGCTAAAAAAAAATTACTGAGGCAGTGAGAAGAGCTTGAAAAAACAGGCAAGAGGGAAACACAAGGTAGACAGACTTCAAATCGGCTCATCTGATGTCAGCCACACATGTGCCCATCAGCACCTCCAGCTCTGCGAGCATCTGCAGCTCTTTCTGAAGGTGTTCCAGCAGCCAGCCACATGCCCACAATGAAAAGGTTATCTGATTAATACCATGTCTGGATGTGCCTTTGTAAGACTCTTTATTACAACCTCTCATAGCTACTGAATGTGTCACATGTGACAAAAACGGAATCTAACAGCAGTCTACACAAAAAGAGGGTATAAAAGATAAAGAAAACAACACCACCAAGACAAAATATAACAGGAAAAAAAAAAAACCTAAGTAAGGCTGAGGAGGAAAGGGAGGGAAGACGGCCATCGTCACGCCAGTGGAGGAGCTATCATTTCTCACATCACCAAAGCACAGTAAGCAATTCTACCATCTTAGAAAACTAAGTCACAACAAAAATAGACGCCTACCACTTTGTGAGAATGAGATTTTGGTTAAAGGTAAAGAAGTGGCAGAGTTAATCACCCTGGTTAGGTGATGCCTGGTTTTCTATCATGTGGGCTAAGATGACCCACAGGAAAAGGAACAAAAACATACAGTAAATTCCAAGGTTTTCTTGGCTTAATGATAAAATATGCACACCTGGGACCAGACTGACTCGTTCAATCACCAGATATTCTCAACAATTTCAAAGCTAACTAATGAGGAAGTTCTAGAAAGGTCACTCTGTCACACTTATTAGAACTTCCAGAATGTGTAGACAATTCTCCTTAAAGTTATCACAGAACAGAATTAATTCAGTCAACAAGGATTTTGGAGTGACCCTATTGTGTATAATATGCCTGGGAGAAAACAAAGTTTTTATCCTCAAGAAAAATAGTTGAAAGTCTACTTGACAATGGCTAAAAAGTAAAGTTATATTATAAAGCATATACAATTGACTGAGCCTCCAAATTGCTAGTAAATGCAGTTATACGTATATCTACATTCACATGACAGCCGAGTGCACAGATTTGTCTTATACTTATTTTAAGTATCATATTTATTGTAATTTTCATTTTATGCACAGAGAAGTACATATTAGCCATGTGAGGTTTTTGTTTTGTTTTGTTTTTGCTTTGAGAGAGGGTCCCTCTATATAGCCCTCGCTGTCCTGGGATTCATGGAGACCCACTTGCCTCTGCCTCCACTGTGCTGAGGTTTTAAAGACAGCTGCCACCCTGCCTGGCAGCATTTAAAATCTTAAGCTAAAGAAAATTGACTTAAAATATAACAGAAAAGAAAACATATTGGGAAAAATGCTGAATTGATGATTCGTAACTGAAAGTGAACCTTGGCAAGAATATTAGCTAAAATGATCTCTAGAGCAAAACCCAGAAAACAACAGAGACATCATGCTGATGCCAGGGTTCATCCACACAAGTGAGAATCTCTGTGCACACATGCGTGCGCACGCACACACACACATGTGCGCGCGCACACACACACACACACACACACACACACACCAGATGTGGTAGAGCCCACAAACAAAACATAATAATCTGGAATGTTCAATGGAAAAATGTTGACATGTATATATAAATATTCATCATTTCATATAATGGAATACATTCTAAATGAAATTATGTCTGTGGGAACATCTGACAGCATTGTCTCTGAATACCAATAGTATACTTTAAGGACTTTAACTGTTTTCCATTTTGTCTACTGACTACAAGAAATCTTACTCTTTCACCACTCACTTCATTGATCCTGACTTGAAAGCTCACTGATTTTCAAATCACTGTTCAATAACACAGTTTTCAATGCTACCTTTAAATAGTCTAGTGATTTATTATTCTTCCTGAATCCAATCTATAATATCATTTGATATAGGTTTTATCAAAAAGAATTGATTTGTATTACCAAGTATTATGTTAGCTTATTTTCATACCAAATGCAAAGCAGAAAAGCTGATGTGTATATGTGTGTGGGTGCACGCGTGCGTGTGACACTGTCCACTGTATGTGCCTGGGAGGGTGCACACACATGCTGCCCAAGGTTGATGTGATGCCCTTCGAAGGCACAGCTTTTGAAACAGAGTATCTTTTTGAACCTAGAGCTCACTGGCTCAGCTTACTCCGTGCTGCCTCTCCAGCACTGCAGTGACCAGCACTGCCTGGGTTCAGGATCCAAACTTAGGCAGGACCAAATGCTTGTACAGCAGCCACTTTACCAACGAGCCTTTACCAAAAGAGTCTCCATACACGTTAATAATTGATATGTATTTTAATTAGATAAGTTTAAATATATATTAGGACAGATATATATTTAAATTAGAATCACTTTGAAATCAGTGTTTAAGACCCTGAGGACAAGTTAAAAAATGAGCATCTGTCTGACATGCACAGACAGCTTTTTAAATACTGAATTCTAAAATAGGTTACAATAAAAAATATATTTAACAAATATTAATTTACTATTTTATAAAATGCTTAATTGTGTAGGTATTATATTTGTAATGAATGTTTTAGATAACTTAATTTTCCTAAGTATGGTATAAAAAAACTGATTTAATATCAAAAACTATTTTGGCAGGAAACTGAAAGAAACAATAATTTTCCCCTTAATTTGGTACATGATATATAATTGAGGAAAGTTCTTTAAAGGGATTTCTAAAGTTCTCATACATAATAATAATGAATAAAAGTAAACAGATGTCTTACTGCACTTTCAAAATAATCTAAGGTAGCTCAGGGAAAGCCTCGCCACCTACTAGATAATGTTCACAACATGGCTTCAAAATGACTATTTCTGTATCAAGAAAAAAAGAAGAAAGGAAGGAAAGAGGAAAAAGAGGGAAGAGATCGGCAGCGGCACAAAAATAGCAAGAAAATTTGTCTGCCTAGCACGGCTATTTGGCGCCCTCTGCTGCCAAACTGCTCTATCTTCATGCCAGTGGTCAGGAGAACGGCTCAGAGAATCCAGTTACACCGGAATCCAACAATCTGCTCATGGCCATAGCACCCTGAACATGCCCATCTCATCTGGAAATAGACAATTACTGCACTTATCTTAAGAATCTACTCTTGGATAGGACGAGAACTCATGATCAGGTGTGAGTGATAATGACACAGTTCTGTCATTTGCTTTCCTTTCCACGTGCTTCCACTAACAAGCACCTACGTAAACACAAACTAAGAACGGATATTAAACACACCAAGGAGTAGAGCTTTTATATTTTATTGCAACGTATTTAATGGGACGTAAATAAAGTCTAATTATAGATATCAAATACAAACATTATGTCTTACGAGGGAAATATATTTTGAAGTGATTTCTTCTAATGACCATATGCTATTGCTACACAATAACTATTAAATAATATTGAGACTGAAAAATTAATATAGTAAGACTTCAACAGCAGCACAGGAAATCAACTTTCAACTGCAGCTTGACGGCCAAACACCAAGACCAGAAGCCCTCTGTAGCAACACAGACTGCTAGAAGACCAGCTGACTCTGTTTGCATATAACAAACGACTGTCTCCTTCAGGCTGAGGGTGCGGACAGCTAAGGCTAGCAGTAACCCCTCTGGGTAGAAGGGAGATTACTACTCCTCTCTCTTATATAGAATGCATGTCAAAGAGAGACATGCAAACAGTTAAAAGTCACTGCAGGGGCTGCAGTGGGGGATGGCTGTCGGAGAAAGAAGTGCAGTGGGCAGCTTGCACACTCCAAAGATGCCCTGTGGGAAACACACCCTCTGTCAGAATCCAAAAGCCCTGGATTCATGTGGGAAGTGATGGCTCAGTTCAGAAACCATGGCAATTTAACAGATCCTAACATGTTAATTGCTATTTTCTGTCATCGCTGCCCTGCTGGCCACACTCACTGCTCCTATCCACACTGACACCCTGCATGCTATGACATCAGCCTGGGCCACTCTCCCTCTTCTCCTCTTGATATCAAGCCTGTCTCTCCTCAGAAAAGCCTTCCCAACAGCTCTGCAGGTCGATGCATCTCCCCGAGCTCTCCCCCATCGGGTTCATGCCTTAAGTCCCATTAGGAACTGACAGGGGTTCCTACTCTAGAACAGGAGCTGCTCAGTGCCAGCACCTGCTCAGTGTGGGTGTGGCTAAACACTTCCAGCTGACTCTAGCTCAGGCCCTGACTCATAGCATGAACCCAAAATATGCTGAACAAATTCAGAAATCAATCAACAATCAAGTACTAAACCAGTGTGTGGTGAATGCCTATTGTGATAAATGTTTGCAACATGTTGTAACACTTAACTTCATTGCAACCCAATTATGCCCACTGTGGAGCTAAAGATGAAATTAAGCTAAAGGGTTCATCAGCAACTTGGGAGTACACACAAGTCCATGGTGAAACTGTGGGAGGAAATCAGGTTCTTTCTGCGTCCACTTGCCATTTCCCACGTGTTCTAAATAATACTGGATATTACAAGTTCTCAGCACCAGTTCTGCAAGGAAGAATGTAGGTAGAAAATGGAACCCGCAAATACCAGGCTACCGGCAAGCACAGTTTTCCAACTGTGTTGGAGGTGCTAGCTTTGTTTTGGTGTTTAAAGTCATAATTAGCATGTGGTTAAAGCTTCCCACAAATATTCAGTAGTCTAATTAGAGATGACACAGCATCAAATATAGAAACCTGACAGGAAGACTGCGTAGAGTCTAGGGACGCTACTGAAGAGGTACAGAGCAGGGACAGAATTCACCATGACCACCTGCTCACCTGATATAGAGAAGCAGAAATGGAAACAAGCGTGCCCACTGACTCACATGTCAGAACGACAGTGTTAGTACTAGGGTGGAAACACAAGCCAGGCAGCAGAGACCAGAGAGGAAGGTTCACTACGGCCTGACGTGGTTCTGTTGGCTTGTCAGTCCTGGACACTTCTCAGAAAAGGAGTTAAGACAAGGAGTTCCAGCCACAAGATAGGTCAAGAGCTACATTTACAGAAATGCGCACTAAAAAGACTAGAAACCAAAAATTTTTACAGTACTATATAAGTCATATATTGAAAAAGATTAAAACTGGTCACTCTAGGAAAATTCACCATCCAAGTAGATAAGTGATCATCAACTTATGACTTGTGGCTAGTGGTGGTTCACGGACTCTCTTAAAGGACATACAACAATTCCAAGTAGGAGGGACCATAATATATAAGCACAGAATCATTTAGTGAAAGGCAAATCACTAACATTACCCTTGCTCATTTGCTAGCAGTACTAGCTTTGCATTTCTCTTGGTCATGTTAGCATGAGGCTACACAGTCAAGGAGATTCGGCATTCTAATTGCATGCCTTTCCTGTGACATGCCAAGCAGTAGCACACGGTTTTATTGCACATGCACAAACACCAACTCTGTAGATGAGATGTTTAGGATCAGTACAACAAAAATGATGGATTTCCGATGTTGGTTTTGCCCTTAAAATATAACAACTTGTTAGTTTGATCACTGGTTTGTTCAAAGGAGGGTTATTTGCATGAATTTTAAGCTATTATTTCACAGACCACTAGAAGACACATGTGAAAGTACTATTTTTAAGTCCTATTCTCAAACCACATTCTCTATCCCTGCATCAATAAGAAAATGTATCCTGTTTTCTCATATGCCTTTTCCCATTACAACTGCAAATTCGGTCCATCTTTCTCCTTGTTCTTAGCACTCACTCTTTCACTCCCAGGTCCCTACTTCAGTGCCCTGCTTCCCTGCAGATTTCCAGTAAATGCACAAGCTTTACAAATGTTTTGTCCTCTCCCATACACTAACTCTACACCATACCCATGCAAACACCCAGCCTCTCCTGTGCTCTTAGTTTCAGGAAGGGCTTTCTTCTTCCACAACACAGCCCACTGGGTCGCCTCTAAATTGAATTTCCTATTTATCAATAATCAATCCTCCACTCTCCATCCTGAAGCTCCTCCTCTCTGCTGGCTCTTTGTCCTCAGCCAAGGGCACTCCCCGCGGTCTCCACAACTGCATGGCCATCTAACTGCTCTCTTGCTCCTCCCATCTCCGCCCCACAAACTTCGCTTGTGTTTCTATTTCCCCTTTCCCAGTCACCCTTCAATCCTGTCTAGCCCGGCTTCTGACCCTGGGCAGACGGCCTGAAGAAAGCATGCTTTGGCCTGACTGACAAACACACTCAGTCCTCTGCAGGCTTAACGCTGGCTGCGTTTAACACAGGGAACTCTTCTACCGTGCACTTTGCTGACCAGCACGTTGTCCTGGTCACCATAACATGCTATCCATCTCTCCTCCCCTAATCCTTCCTCATCCTGCTGCCTTTAAAGCTACTATTTCTAAGAGTCTATATATGAATGATCTCACTGCCATGGAACTAAGAACCAGCCACGTACACACAAACACACACAAACACACACATACACATCAAGATTTCATCACAATGCATGTACCTCTTCACCCTACCAATTCCTCACATTTCAACCCCTTAAATTAAACCACTTGACAAACATCCTAACATATGTAACACACAGGCACCTCATTCACCATAAGCCAAACAAACAGCTTCTCCCTGTCCCTGTAACACTTGCTTGTACATCCAATATCACACTTGATAGAGCCACTTTCTATTCAATCAATCAGAGGACCTTTGGATAAACCTTCCTTATTACTCAGACCCAATCAATCATCAGCTCCCACTGAATACAACTCAATTCAACTATTGAGTTTAAAGTCTCCACTGTACTCCTTCTTATCAAATTTATTGACTGGCTTTCATGTAAAATTCCATTTGAGTAAAGAACTGTAAAGATTTTTATTTTTTAATTTTGAAAGCCACTGAGGTAAAAGGTAAAAGTTTCAGCATCTTCCCTTGGTACAAGATGAACTCACCTCTATTTCCCACCAAACCCATCACGTGCTGAAGCTCCAGCAATGCTGACTGAGCAGCGCCTCTCCGCTCCCCGCCCTGCCGAGCACACTGCAACCCTTCTCCATTCACCGCCATCTAAATATGTTCTACTTATCTCTCCTCCAAACAGCCAGTCCTCATCACCGGGCTAGGAAGACTTCTGCAACACTCTCTGCGTTTCTCACCACACCACTGGCGACAGAGCTTTGCAATTTATCTGTTCACATTTCCTGAGAGTAAATATCATGTCTTATTCATTTGCCTCTCCGGGGCCTAAAACAGTGCCTAACTAGTCAATAAGTGGTTACTGAACTAGACTGGTTCAATTATTTTGTAGCATAAACTATAAAAGTCAAAAAAGTTTCCAAATATTTTATATGGTCTAATAAAGAACCAAATGTTTTCATAAATACTAAGAGAACTTATTTCTTCAAATTTCTAAAATATTTATAACTAGTCAAAAATCTTTGTATTTCTAGCACAATAACTTGAACTTCTCAAAGCAGAATTAAAGATAAATGAGTGTAATCATATAAATGTATATGTAAAAAATAAAAAATATTTAATAAAATTTTAAAAATACTCCAGTAAAGATAAAGAGGATCCAGCTGCTGAGAACACAGACTGAATCTACTCCTGCTCCTTGGCAACCTATAATTAAATTTAATGTGATTAAAAATAAAACCTCTGCTGTAGCTCACATGTATTCTATAGCAATACAAGTTTTTTTCTATATACAAAGTATCTTCTGCTAATATATTTCCAAGGGAAAATAAGATCTGAATTTAAAAACACCATAGAACAAACTACTTTTCCTTGGCTTGGGATATGATGCATTACACTGACGATGCACTGTTGAGACCAATCAGAAATCCATGGAACACTTACTAAGCACATGGCCAATAACGCCTTAGGACCCAAGAGTTGATTCAGGTAGTCCCTTGGAAATTCATTATTTGAAGATGTTGTAAAAATAATCATAAATAAACCAGTCATGTCTAATTTAAGAATTTTTCAAAGCAGGAAAAGAACAACAAAAAGCTTAATTAGCAAAAAAACAAAAGAAAACAAAAACAAAAAAAAACCACCAAAGTACTTATTATTAGTTATTTAGTTACAACTTTTAGTTTAGTTTTACTGGTTAATTGAACCATTCACATTGTATTCATAGAAATTTAAAACTCATTTCTTTCAACCTGAGTTGAAAATTTTAAAGGTATCTTATCCCAAGATTTAAATCTATGCACATGTTATACACTCATCTACACATAAAAGAGTACATGCATGCACAACCTACAAACAGTGTTCCTTCATATATGTGTGCAACGTGAACATGCTTTAATGGAGAACTGCAACAGGTATTAGACTGGTGGGGAAGGGAAGGCCAGAGAGCTCCAAAGTGGAGCATGCACAGTAAAGACATGCATGGGGCCCCGGGGGACCCTCAGCAGTCAAGCTACAACATTTTGAAACAGAGACCACTGCCAGACAATCCACAACTAAGAAAACTCACTGCGACAGACCTTCATGAGAAAGTGGGTCTGCTGGCAGGAGGAAACTATGTGGGGCAGAGCAGGAAATAAAACTGCTGGCATGACCACTCCATGACACAGTTAAGGGAAAAGAAGGCATTATTGAGAGAGAAAAAGAGACAGACAGAGACAGAGACAGCTGGACTCTTCCAGAGCAGAGAGAGAAAGAGACAGACTGGGTATGGCCAGGGCTCTCTGTGACAAAGAGGAGACGAACAGGGAAGAAGGGTTGGAGAAAAGATGGCGAGAGAAGCAGAGCAGAGAGAGAGAGAGAGAGAGAGAGAGAGAGAGAGAGAGAGAGAGAGAAGGGGCGGGGGAAGGGATGAGAACATTGAGGTGGTTAGGGAATTGGAGTTTCCTTTGGGTCTGAAATTACCTTAGGTAAAACAAAGGGTAAGGCAGGCATAGTGATGCACATCTTTAACCTCAGCAGAGGCAGGCCAACTCTGTGATTCTACATTGTGAGCTCCAGGATAGCTAGGGCTACACAGTGAGACACTGTCTCAAAAACACCAAAAAACAAAAACAAACAAACAAAACACACACACAATCAAACGAACACAATAAATGAAATAAATAAAAACAAATAAAGCCACAATGTTTTAGGATCCTAGAATTATCAAGAAAATTATAATAGCAATAAGCTAGTTTTACAATGTAGTCAGCAAAAGATACACATTATATAGTCTCTAGGGTAGAGGCTAAGAGAACACCAGTAGAATCTATAGAAAACATAATGAGAGTAAAATAAAACTTTTAAATATTGGTTTAATCTAATAGAAGACTTTAAAATAAATATAGAACTAGGTAAAAGAAAATCAAAATGGCATACACAAGCCCCTCTGTGGGAAAGGCACAGAGCAGGGTCTTAGTATGCTCAGCCAGTTTGAACTAAAACTCAGCAGTGCTCCAGCCTAACTTCCCAAGTGCTGGGTGGGATTGCAGCTGATGGCCTGCATCCAAGCCCATGGGTAGGGGAAGAGAAGAATTCTGGTCACTGCACATGGAACGTAAGTATTCCCAAACCAGTGAGAGTTCTAAGAACAATGATGGCATACAAACATTACTCTTTCAAGGCTATCGTGCCTTGTCTTATGTCAGAGGTGGCAAAGATGGACCGTGTCTTAAAATATCTCTGTAGGGCTGGGCAGAGGGCTCTGTGAGTAATGCTGAGCAGGCACTTAGGCCGAATATGCACAGCTGGCCATGGCCTCCCACACTTGAAAGCCCAGTGCTGTGGGAGGCAGGAACAGGAGGACTACTGGAGCTGGCTTCCTGCCAGGCAGCTCCAGATCTGAGAGATCCTACCTCAGAGGAGTGAGGCAGAGAATGATACAGGACAGGGCACAGGTGTCTTCCTCTGGCCTCTTGCTCATGCAGGCTCACATACGTGTATACACACACACACACACACACACATACACCACCCAAAGCTAATAACATAGTCCTACATACTAGACCACAATTATTTTATTATTAAAATCTAACTTCTCATATCTCTCAATATTACTCAGAAGAGACCAATGTCTTCTTTATTTAACTGAAAAATATACTTCCCCTTGAATAGTCATAGGTATTTACTCTTTTGCTTTGTTTTATTTTTATTAAATGTATTTACTTATTAAACTTATGTGTATGCATGTGAGTATGTGTTGAGATCCGAGTACAATGTGTGGAAATTGGCCTACATCTTTCATGTGAGTCCCAGAGGTCAAATTCAGGTGGCCTAATGAGCAAGTCATCCTCAATACCCCTTTGTTCTTAAAACTAGGACAGCGTAAAAGGTTCTTCAACTTTATTAGGGAAAAATAGACAATTAATACACTATAAATTCTTGTCCTAGTAACTATTTGGAACACCCCAAACTAACATATATACTTACAAGCATATAATAAGTATATAACCAACATGCTTAAATCTTAGGAAAATACTCGTTAAACTTGGGGTTAGAATGTTGATTTAGTTTAACTGATTCTTCAAAGGTCATACATAAGAATGCCTCTAAGGTTAAGAAGAATTCTTTAGACAAGACCTTGAATACTGCATACAATGTCCTATGGGCGGCTGTCTGTGCCTTCAGTGCCCTTTTCACAGGGAATTGTGAAGTCAATTCAATCAGGAAACAAATCTGTTACAGCATGAGTTCTGCAAGCAAAATCACAGTATGCTCTTGCTAGGCTGATTTGACCTCTGAATTCCATTCTCCCTTAGTTACGTAGAACACAAAGGTAGTGGCCTCTGTAAACACAGCACATTCATCCACCTCCCAAGGGTTCTACTAAGAAGACAACTGGGAGTAAAACGTAAGTGAAAGAAGAGTACAGCTCATTTTTTCAACGTCCTCAGTCCTGCCATGTTTCGATATAAATAAGGTGACTTTAGCTGATACAACAATGCCGCACATGTAAAGGTACTGAGCAGAAAACCATCACCTACAGCCTAAAATCACACAGCTAAGGACTTTACTGCTCTACTGATAAAAATCCCTTTCGCCTGAGATATCCCACAAGGTCTCGCCCCCAAGAACCACTGTCTGAAAAATGCTTTATAAGAAAACTCATCAGATCACTATAGCTACTCAGACCATCTTCTTAGCAGACCATCTGTACAGCCACCAAATACCTGCAATCTACAAGTAAGTATAAACTACTACTTTATACATCTAACTCCTAATACATGACTATGCCAGGCATATAGAAAGATTTTAAAAAGGAGATGGCTCTAACCTAGGAGATTATAACCATTTCTCTCCTATTGATTGGTATCAAAGCCTACTTTTATCCACTGAAAGTAGCATGGTATATTCACTTCTTTCTGTTTCAACAGTATCTCTTAAATTTTGTTCTCAACACAGTCCTCCTACAGTGTTCTACCAGTCACCCTCTTACAAAGCACAAGCTCTGTTCTTGACCATGCAGCCACTGCAGCAATGATTCTCTCTGTCAACTGCCAAAGGCAAATTTCACCCACTCTCTACCTCCAGATCATCTCATTCTCAGCTCGCTGCACCCTGATTTCTGACCTAACTTACTCTGCCAAGACAACTATCGATGGGGTGCTCGGAATTACTAAACCTAAAACCTTTTGCTTCAATTCTCAATATTATTTCAGTCTCTGGTCAATTGCTGACACATATATGTTTCCCCAAAGGTTTGTTTTCAATTGTATGTGAGAACTAGACATATCTTTAACTTTTCTTTCCTTATCTCTCCTCTCTCTCTCTCTCTCCTCTCCTCCCTCCCTCTCTCTCTCTCTCTCTCTCTCTCTCTCTCTCTAATTTTCATGTTCTTACACCTAAATAAATATTGTATCTTCAAAGTTCTACCTTTCCCATACTCTGTCCTTCAAGGATATGATTATCTGAGGATACAACTTGAAAATCATTTCTTAAAAGATAATATTCTATCTTTAGCCTATAATTCCATCCCAAGCATTTTCAATGTGTAAATAATCAAAATATACTAAATCAAGTTTATTAATTCATCAATCAGCCAATGAACAAATAAGGCAGTATTCAGAACTAGGATGTCAAAGGTTAACGACTGGACATGAAAGGAAGGAAGGAGGCATGCGTCTAACCCAGACTCTCACAGATCACTGCAAAAGTCTAGCTCTTGTTTCAAGAGTGACAAAAGGCTATAGATTACTGTTCAACATGACCCACACCTAGCACGTGACAAAGTCATAGATGCCATATTTTTAGGTAGTCACTTTAACTGCTTTTTAAAATGAATCAATCGACAAAGAAGCCAAATCCATTCGATGGAAAAGGGATAGCATCTTCAACAAATGGTGCTGGTCTAATGGATGTCTATGTGTAAAAAAATGCAACTGGACCCATATTTGTCACCTTGTACAAAACTCAAATCCAAGTGGATTAAAGACCTCAACATAAAACCAGAGACACTAAGTCACTTAGAAGAAAAAGTGGGGAAGAGCCTGGAACATATTGGCACAGGAGACAACTTCCTGAACAGAACACCAACAGCCCAGACGTTAATGTCAACAATTAATAAATGAGACCTCATGAGGCTGAGAAGCTTCTGTAAGGCAGGAGACACTGTCAAGAGAACAAAGCGACAGCCTACAGACTGGGAAAAGATCTTCACCAACCCTACATCTGACAAAGGTCTAATATCCAAAATATATAAAGAACTCAAGAAATTAAACACCACCAAACCAAATAACCCAATTGAGAAATGGGGCTTGGAACTAAACAGAGAATTCTCAACAGAGGAATATCAAATGGCTGAAAAACACTTAAAGAAATGCTCAACCTCCTTAATCATCAGGGAAATGCAAATCAAAACAACTCTGAGATTCCATCTTACACCCATCAGAATGGCTAAAATCAAAAATTCAAGCGACACCACATGCTGGCGAGGATGTGGGGAGAGAGGAACACTCCTTCGTTGCTGGTGGGAATGCAAACTAGTACAACCACTTTGGAAATCTATCTGGTGCTATCTCAGAAAAATGGGAATAGGGCTTCCTCAAAACCCAGCTATTCCACTCCTTGGAATATACCCAGAAGATGCTCCAGCACACAACAAGAAAATTTGCTCAACCATGTTCATAGCAGCCTTATTCATAATAGCCAGAACATGGAAACTGCCTAAGTGTCCCTCAATAGAAGAATGGATAAAGAAACTGTGCTACATATACACTATGGAATACTATTCAGCTATTAAAAACAAGGAATTCCTGAAATTTGTGGATAAATGGATTGAGCTAGAAATGATCATAATGAGTGAGTTAACCCAGAAGCAGAAAGACTCAAATGGTATATACTCACTTATATTTGCATATTAGCCCAAGGGGCATGTCCCACCAAAGCCTTCACTTACCAGGAAACAGAGACAGAGGGGAGGACATTCTAGTGGGACTCTAGATGAGAGAAGCATGGGAGAATGGCAAAGTAGAAGGATCCAGAGGGTCCTAGAAGCCTACAAGTAGAACATTATGATAGGCAGATTTGGGCTCAGGGGTCCCGCTCAAACTAAGGCACCAGCCAAGGACAATACAGGCGGTAAACCTTAAACCCCTACCCAGATCTAGCCAATGGACAGAACACTCTCCACAGTAGAGTGGAGAGTGGGATATTACTTTCTCATATACTCTGGTGCCCCACCTTTGACCATGTCCCCTGGAGGGGGAGACCTGGTGGCACTCAGTGGAAGGACAGCAGGTTACCAAGAAGAGACTTGATACCCTATGAACATATACAGGGGGAGGAAATCCCCCTCAGGAACAGTCATAGGGGAGGGGAATAAGGGGAAAATGGGAGGGAGGGAAGAATGGGAGGATACAAGGGATGGGATAACCATTGAGATGTAACAAGAATAAATTAATAAAGGAGAAAAAAATAAAAATAAAAATAAATAAAGTGAATCAAAAGCCTTTCGTAAGGCAAACTACACCCACAACTCTGAAGTCAATAATGCCATCTTCTGATGCAAGAGTCAGAAAACTAGCCAATGAGCAGAGTGGGCCACCTGCTGTCCTGAATAGTTTTACTGTGAGTGAGCCATGCTCATTGTTCACATATGACACAAAACTAAGAGTTAAGTCCCCATGACTAAGGAGGCCCACAAAGCTTAAACTATGCACTTCCACACTCGACACAATGCAGGAGCTGGGCTGCAGATGTGTGTACTTGTGCTAGGCTCTCCACAACCCCTGAGCTCTGCACTATGTCCAGTCTTGATTTGATTTGCTATAGAGAGAAGCTTCTTTGATGGAGGCTAAGAACTACACTTCCCTGTGTTGAAGGTAAGCTGTTAGTGTACTGCTCAAGACCCTATGCACGTAAGACACAGAACTCAGATTATTTTCCCTGGATCTAAACTGAAAGCCTCCTTCCTTAGGTCTAGCTTCCATAGTACCAGAAAATTACTATGCAAACTGTGAAAAGAGGGAAGAAATTAATAGTCCTATCTATTGTGACACCTATGAACCAAAACAGTGAACCCACAGCAAGATATCCATAAAGATTCAATAGTGGGTTCACGTGTTGGTGGTAATTAGCATCTATCTAACCAGACTTAAGGACCTCTCAACAGTAAGGAGAGCTTCCTTGGTACCAGAAGCCTAATCAAGTACCCAGAGCTGTGAGCTCATGGATCACAAAGAGAATCTACAGCGGCCACTCTATTAGCCCAGCGTAATTCCTAACTACATCCTGAATCTTAAACCACTGATAAGTGTGGAACACCGGTGAGGGTTACTTACAAAAGCAGGGATGACCCCCAAAGCAACTGCACCATCAATAAGTCTTTATCTACCATGTGTGATGAGTTCCCCATAGCTGTAGAGATGGAGCACCACTTCCAAACTCAGCATACTCTATCACTTCTGGAGACCTCAAGACCATGAAACCACATGCAGTTTGGGCAGGGTTACATACTGCTGGGAGAGAAGCATAGCAAGAAGGGGCTAGAATCTCATGTGACCTCCTTAGTACCTTCTATGATGGAGTGATCGCAGGCCTCATCTTGAGGTCTCTTGCTAAAGCTGTTCTGATAAAGATGTTAATATCTACTCTGCTTAGGCAGCATTCAACGGCACTGTGCTCTCTTCTCATCCTAGCACTTCTTCCTGAGACGTAAGTTGCTAGAAGAAGTAACCATCTCCTATTATAATCATCCTCAAGGCACATTCCACAGACTCTACAGCTAGCCCTATTATTAGCACTGGGCTAGTGTCTTGGAAATAATCCTGAGAGTCACAATCTTCTTAGGCTTACCTATTTGTTCAGCCTACGCTGAAGTGCACAAGACAGCCCTTCTTTGTCTTCACTGCCTAACCCCATCTCTGGGCCACATGACCTTGCACTGTATCAATATAGTAGCCTGCTACTTTCCTGTGGCAACATTTATAAGTACTCTATAGAAGCCATTAAACATGGCAAAATTTTCTTTAACAAAATCTTTCAAAACTATTCAACATCACAGAATTCCCAGTTAAGCTCTCCGCTTTCAATCAAGTTCCTAACCTACACTTCCAAATAAACTTCTCCCTATATGTCTTGGGCGTGTTATAAAGAATTTACACATATAAAGTAGTTATATTATATAATACTGAAAATAAAAAGATGAAGCACATGATGCCTGCCTATAGGAAATTTAATACAGACAAGAGGAAAACCAAGACGAAAATATTCAAGTCCCCACGCAAAATGGCCAGCCAACCAAAAGCAGACCAATAGACTCAATCCAATCCCCATCAAAATGTCAACACAATTATTCACAGAAATTGAAAACACAATCTTCAACTTTGTAGAGATACAAACAAAAATCCAGGCTAAGTAAAACAATCCTTAATAATACCAGAGCTTCTGGAGGTATCATCATCCCAGATCTCAAATTGTACTGCAGAGCTATTATAATAAAAGCATAAAAATAGACATGGTGATCAAAAAAGTACAACTAAAGACCCAGACATAAATCCATACACCTATGGACACCTGATTTTGACAAAGAAGGAAAAACTACACACTGTAGAGAAGACAGCCTCTTTTAACAAATGGTGCTGGTCAAACTGAGTAGCTACACATAGACGAATGAAAACAGATCCATCTACCACTGCACAAAATTCAGTTGCAGATGGATGAAGGACCTTAGCAGAAAACCAGGCACACTTGAACTCATTGTCACAGGAAAGGACTTTCTGAATAGAACAGTAATAGCACAGGCATTAAGACCAACAATTACTAAATGGGACATCATGAGGCTAAAAACCTTCTGTATAGCAAAGAACACCATTATTTGAACAAAATAGAAGCCTACAGAATTATATTTTAAAAATCTTTATCAATTATGTATCTGACAGAGGTTTAAATATACAAAGAACTCAAGAAATCTGAACATCAACAAAAGAGCCCAATTTTAAAACACGGTACATAGTTAAACTTTTCTCAAAATATGAAACACAAATAGCTGATAAACACTGTTAAGAAGTTTAACATCCTCAGCCACTGGGGAAATGCAAGTGAAAACTACTTTGAAATTTCATCTTACCCCAATCAGCATGGAAGAGCAATAAACCAAATGACAGCAGGTGTTAGAGAAAGGAACCTTTCTCTATGCTTCTGTGAAACATTTACTCAAGTCTGTTGGGAGTGCAAACTAGTACAGAGCTAGGAAATCAGTGGAGACTCTCCTCTGAATAGCTGAAAACGTGTCTACCACAAGATCCGCCATACCGCTTGAGCATGTGTTCAAAGGACCCTTACTGTAGAGATACCTGCTATCTTGGGTTTCTACTGTTGTGATAAAACACCAGGATCAAAAGCAACTTGGGGAAGAAAGGGTTTACTTGGCTTAAACTTCTACATCATAGTTCATCATCAAAAGAAGTGAGAGCAAGAACTCAAGGCAGAAACCTGGAAGCAGAAACTGAAGTGCAGCAAAGGCCAATAAGCTGCTCATTGGCTTGCTCTCCACAGCGTACTCAGTCTGCTTCCTGATTCAACACAGGAACAACTTCCAGGGGTGCTACCACATCAACCATTAATTAGTCATGAACACACCCTACAGGCTTGCTCACAAGCCAATACAATGGAGCATCTTCTCAACTGAGAGACCCTCTTCAAATAAGATTCTAGCTTGTGTCAAGTTGACCTACAACTAACCAACATACCTGCTCACCCGTGTTCACTGCTGCTCTGGCGATGAGAGCCAGAAAGTGGAAGCAGCCTATACATCCATCAACTGATGAATGGATAATGGGATATGGTATACTTACACAATGGAATGTTATTTAACTGTTAATAAAAACAAAATTAACAAATTTTCAGAAAAATGGATGGAATTAGAAACAAGTACCCTGAGTGATGGACCCTAGACCCAGAAAGGCAAATATTGCATGTTTTCGCTTAATCTTTAGATGTGTGGGTGTTTCGTTTAGAACATCCACAAAGGTTAGGTAGCTCATAAAGGATCAGGAGATATGAGGGGATGTTCCAAGGAAGGGAAAATGGAATATTAGTGTTATAAGGAGATAAAGAAAAAGTGAAATTGGGGAGATTAAATTCTAGAATTGGGGGATTAAATTGAGAGGAGGGTGGGAGGGCAATGTAAAGGAGGGGATTTAGGGAGGAGCAACTAACACTAAAACCTCTTGAACGACCACATGAAAACCTACTGTGGTAGAAGCTTCCCAAAATATATACATGTATAAATGGAATTTAAATGGGCTACCATATAATGGAGGAAACAATGTATAAACTAGACATCATATGATGTGAACTAAATCCTCAGTACCAAGAATGTGTTGCATCTTGTTGAGTTGTTGGCCCCACACCCCCAAGCATCACAGGTAATTGCCAGTATTAGTGGCTACCTTCCACAACCTGACAGTAAGTCCCTATTGCTGAAGACACCACTTACATCACTGAGCATGGGGAAATCAAATCGGTGCCCAACTAGAAGCTTTCTCCCTACTGACTAGCTTTCACAGCACTGGAAGGTATGACACACACCACCAGAGGAGAACGGCAATCATGAATCTCAGCACACTATGAACCCAGTGACCTACAACAGTGACCTGCATGCAAGACATACTGGTGCAATGGCAGCTTAAATGTTATAGGAGTAGCCAAACATGTTTTGATGGATTAAAAGCCCAATCCATGCGATGGACCTCACATCTGACAGTTAATGAGGCCAGAAACTGAGACTAGAGAGGTCTGGGCCCTAGAGGAAAACCCACTACTATTATTCTGCTAGAGAACCAGTGCAGTAAGGTGATTCCTAGTGGGATAGTGTAAACCCATACATTAGTTCATTGTTAAGCTCATATCAGAGAAGCTTCTCCTTCAGTATACAGTAACTAACACAGGCACCTACAAGCAGACAATGTGAAGACAGGAAGGAAGCGGCCTTGAAGATCTCAGCCATAAAAGGGATGTCTTTACCAAACCCTTCCCTGCAAGGTTTAGAGATCTATGTGGGGAAAAAAAAATGGAAAGATTCTAAGAGCAGGGGTGGTGGGGATCTCCAAGGAAACAGCATCTTTGGGAGACAATCGGGCTGATGCGCATATGAATTCACAGAGACGGTGAGAGCACACACAGTAGTTAGAGAAATCCTTAATGGTACAGGCAACATACATTTTTCATGAAGTGATTATCCTCCTGCAGCCTCAGCTTCCTAAGCCTTCCCCTCCTAAAACTGTTTTCTGTGTAGGCAAAAATTACTCTACAGTGGCTATCTGCTGCTTTTATCACTAATTGCACTATAAAATACACTATTAAAAGAGGGACAAACAAGATTGTAAAAATCACATCATGAACCATGACCACTTTCTAAAGCCATTCATAAATAGTACTATACTACTTATTTTTCTTTAATTTTCCAGGTCTATAATTATTTTTCTAATTTTTTTATTTCTAGGAGCTACCATTAAGAAAAAGAATATATCTTTTATGTCTTAAAGATAAGAACATGCACACATGTTATCTTTTATATGTTGTTTTACACTTTTGCACAAAATTCAAGTCATGTCACATTGTATAATGAGACAATGACCTACTGGTTCAATTATAGGATTCTGTGAAATAAGTAACAAGTGCAGCAAACACTTTTAAGCTGTGATTTATCCTCAAACTTTAGAGCACAGTCCTGAAATCATGGAGGAAAGCCACAGAAGGATTTCACAAGTTCAACTAATGAAATATAAAATACAACAGAGCCAATAAAACATTAATGTCTTGGGGAAAGAAAGAAGGATCAAAAGAGTGATGTCACTGTCAATTTCTGGAGAATATGGGTCAATGGGACAGTCTGCAGTATTTCATACACTGCCAGCACTCACTAATTAATGGATAATTGTCAGTTTACAGATAGTCTTTCAACCCTGTCAGTATTTAGACACAAGTATAAGCACTAAAAAAAAAAAAAAGAAGACGAAGAAGGAAATCAAGAATAAAAGAGAGCTGCAAAATAAACTGCAGCTCAGTTTTGCAAAACAAAGGATAAGGGACCAGTTTAATGACCTGGGACTGCTGTTGCCCATTATAAGGCCATCTTTCTGCCAAATAAAGAAGTAGCTAGTGTCTGGCTTGTAAATATCAGTTAGGAGAATTGGAATGAATTTAAGATTACACAAAGGGGAAAAAGTGTGTTTTTATAATATCAAACCAACATAATTTAGTTAAGTAAAAATAATTTTAAAGCTGGGCAGTAGTGGCTTTAATCTCAGCACTTGGGAGTCAGAGGTAGGCAGATCTCTGTGAGTTCGAGGCCAGCCTGGTCTGCAAAGCAAGTTCCAGGACAGCCAAGGCTGTTTGTTACACAGAGAAACCTTGTCCTGGGGAGAAATCCTTTACTTTGTCAATGACCTTCTGCGGAGCCAAAGATTGAAACTACATACAAAGCTCACCTTGTCAGAGGCCTCAGAAGCCAAGAGGTTAGTTGCAAGGGTTTGCAGCTTGTGGTGGGCCATATTCTTAAGAGCAGCAAGACTGCGCCTTGTCATGGCTTGTTTCAGGTTGACTGCCGGATGACTGAGTGAGTCTACCGCAGCAGGAACGGCTTCATCACAAGCATTCAGTATCTCTACCGCAGTGATCCCCATCGCGCAGCGATCCAGCGCACCTGGAAGGAAATGTATGCCCACAAATATTATGCAATACTGCGCACTATTGTTTGTTTAGGTACAGAAAAAATGTGGCATAGCATTTTTTGTGGGAACATCTTATCAGTATTTGCCCACAAACACCACCTTGTACTCCCTTCATATACTAAACTTCTGTTTAGGTTCCCCAATTGTCTCTCTCCCCTAAGGCTTCACACACCCAGTAAAATCAGATGCAAAGCCAAGACTTTAGGAGCCTCCACCAGGGTTTTCACCTCTGCTGTTTCTCTGGAGGGTTTTCTTATCACTTCAGTCTTTTTAAACATCAAACTCAATGATCTCACCTTTCCTACAGTCTTCTATCAACATTCAACAACAAAATTAAAAAGAAAAATCTCACTAAAATGAGTCCATTTTCTCCTTCAATAATTTCTAAAGCTTTTGTTTCTCAAAGAAGCATCCACAAAACAGGAAGGGAAATGTTGTGCCTTCTCTATTTAGTCTGCAAAAAATGTCTTCTTCACTGGTGGTTATGAAACCCGGTGCTTCCTACACACTAGGCAGGAAGAAAGTGTCCTGCCACTGCACCACATCCCCATCTTTTGGATTCTTAGTTTCACCATGGTAACGTTTCCCGTACATTTATAAGATAGGTACTATTTCTACTCACAGAACCTCAAAGCACCTCATCTGTGCTCCCTTCGATTCACCTCCATCTACATGTCTCTTTTTTCTTTTTTCTTTCTTTTTTTTTCTTTTCCTCCTCCTCCTCCTCTTTTCTTTGTTGTTGTTTTTGTTGTTGGTTCTTGAGACAGGGTTTCTCTGTGTAGCCGTGGAAGTCTTGAACTCCCTTTGTAGACCAGGCTAGCCTTGAACTCACAGAGATCTGCCTGCCTCTGCTTCCCTGCATGCTGGGATTACAGGTGTGCGCCACCACCACCTAGTTTACATATTTCTTAAGTTAGAGCACAAACTTCCTGCTGCATATCATGGGCTTCATCACCACCCTTCCTACTCCCAGATTATTTTATCAGTTTCTCTTTTTCTCTTTTACTTTCTCCTTAATCCTAGTTGCCAGCTCATCAACTGTATATTAAAGTATTTTAAGATTAAATTATTCTTATGACTGTTTTGACTGCATGTATGTCTGTGTACCACATGCATACTTGGTGCGTGCAGAGGCTAAAAAAGGGTGTCAGAACCTCTGAAAGTAGAGTTACAGACAGTTATGACCTGCTATGTGGGTGCTGGGAACTGAATTTGAGTCATCTGCAATAGGAGCGGGTGCTATTAACCACTAAGACAGCTCTCCAGCCTCTTCAAATCCAAAACTATGAACTCCACACAAGCTAGAGTTCGGGGTGTTCTGCTCATTCTAATATGCCTATGTATAGCAGTAACTATTTGTTGGTTAACTAGACACATAATTTATAGCTTAAAATAGAGGTCTTGCGAATCCATGCAGGGAAAAGCCAAGAGATAAAAAACAGAGAAGCCACGTTTATTCTGGATTTCAATTGAGATGGGAGATACATGTTTTTCCTCTTCTTGCTGTTCAAGCTATAGCTAGTGATATAAAGTCCCCTGGAGACTCAGGAAGGTACATCCTGAAAGTTTTGACATTATTTATTTATTTATCATATCAATAAAAAATGAAGCTCCGTAAATCAGATTCAGGCAGGATTTGATGTATGAAATGTATTTAAACTCTTGAGCCATCCTCACTGCATTTGGGGAAATGTTCAAACCTAACCCTGCTCATATGTGTTGGTGCTTTTCGGTTTGGTTAGAAATCAGCTCCACTGGTTGATTTTAGGTTAGAAACTCACATGTCTTTCCTATTCACTTATGTGTCATACTTTAGTTGTATTTTTTTCCTTTTCAAATGTATAGGGATTGCTTGAAGTTTTTCATCATTAAGGGTGATATTGGCTTTGGTTTTGTCATATATATAGTCTTAATTACGTTTAAATATGTTCCCTCAAGTCCTACACTCTAGGACTTCTATATTATTATTATTATTATTATTAATTTATTCATATTACATCTCAATTGTTAGCCCATCCCTTGTATCTTCCCATTCCTCCCTCCCTCCCGCTTCCCCCTACTCCCCTCCCCTATGTCTGTAACTGAGGGGGGACTTCCTCCCCCTATATATGCACTTAGGGTATCAAGTCTCTTCTTGGTAACCTGCTATCCTTCCTCTGAGTGTCACCAGGCCTCCCCATCCAGGGGACGTGTCTAGGACTTCTATTATGAAGACATGTGGGATTTTATCAAGGACTTTTCCTGCATCTTTTGAACTAACTGAGTAATATTTGTTTTTAAGCCAATGTATATGATTTATTACATTTACGAACATGTGTATGTTGAGCCATCTTTGCATCTCTGAGATAAAGTCAACTTGGTGACAGTGAATCATCTTTTTTATGCATGCCTATAACTGGTTTATAAGTATTTTATTGAGGATTTAAAAATCTGTGTTTATCAGAGATGTTAGTCTGTGGTCCTTACGTAGTTTTTTTCTTGTGTCTTTACCTGGTTTTGTTTGTTTGCTTGCTTGCTTTTTGATTCAGTAATTATAGCTTCATGTGTTTACCATACAATCTCTCTTCAGTCTGAAGTACTGTTTCCCATATTCTACTTATGATTGGTCTACTGGATAGAAATTTTCTTAGCCTGTCTGAATCACAGAAAGTCTTTCTCCTTCAACTACGGAAGATAGTTTTTCTGGTTATGGTAAATAATCTAGGCTGACAATTGTGGTCCTTTAGAATTTTCAGTGGCTACCTTGATGGGTTTTCTCATCTGTGGCCTATGATCTTTCTCATGTTCTTTTCAATAGTTCTCTTTGTTCTAAACATTTAGTGTTTTAAGTATAACATGCTAGAGGGCCTTTCTTGTCTGCTCTTGTCTGTGTGTTGTTCTGTGCTTCTGATCTGTCTGGGTATATCTTTCCTTAATTTGAGGAAGTTTTCATCTATTACTTTGTTGAAGATCATGTCTAAGCCATTGACTCGACATTCTTCTCCATCTATGCCTATAATTCAAATATTTTGTCTTTTCATTGTGCCATATAATTCTTGCATCATCCGTGTGTGTGTGTGTGTGTGTGTGTGTGTGTGTGTGTGTGTGTGTGTGTTTAAGTTTTCAAATGCATTTCTGAGTGGTCCAATTCCTCTACTTTATCTTTGAGTCGATATTCTATCTTCTACTTGATCCATTCTACCTTAAAGGATTTCTTCTGAATTTTCTAATTGGGTTATTAAGGTTTTCAATTCCAGCTTCATTTCTCTTCACCACTTATATCTTTTTATTGAATTCAGTTTATAAATTCTGTATTGTCTTTGTTATTTTACTCAGCCATAAATGTTTTACTAGACATAGCGCAGTCTAGTCATACTATCCCCTTTATGTTCACTAAGCTGTTTAGTGCCATCTTCCTTGAACTTCTTGAATTCTTTGATGAAGTTAATGATATCTTAAGCTCTGTGTCCTTGGGTTCATCTATGTTTTTCTCATGGAGAACATTTATATATGGACTAGTGGGGGTCTTGTAGGGGGACAGAGAATACACACTGTGTTGACCTTTCGTATTGTTTGTGGTTTTGCAACATGACCTCAGCATGTAGTCTTCCCTTAAGTGTGTGGTGAATGAGGGACTCCAGCCTGTCTCATACTGAGCTAGTACAGGAATCTCAAGATGAGATCCAGGATTAGATGTGTAGAGGTGGTGTAGGCAGACTCCCCAGGAAAACTGACTAGTCTTCCTTTGTTTATACATTTTAAAACTTATGTATATGTTTTGTGTGGTATTTGCCTATGAATGAGAGTGCCCGCAAAAGCCAGAGGAGGTAGTCAGGTCCCTGGAGTGGAAGTTGCAAGGGGTTGTAGGCTGCCCATGTGAGAGCTAATACTCTACCAAGGATTCTCTGCAAGAGCAGGACATGCTCTGCACAGCTGAGCCATCCCTCCATCTAAAGCAAGTCTTCCTCTAAAAACACCGAAGACTATATCAGAAAGAAACATGTCACAGTGGTCATCTCTACCATGGAGCTGTGTGCCTTCAGTCTGCCTTCCTTCTTTTAAACTTTAGTGCTTTTTAAATACAACATCAAATATTAATCTCTCTTACAATATAAAGTAGACTACAGAGTTAAATCTGTTAGCTTTTAGGACTGTTTCCTCTAGTCAAGATTGCTCATGATGTGTCTACTTAGTTCCAAAGGGCCTGAAAAGTACTCCTCACATCGTAGCAGTACAAGCAGAAATATGTAGCAAAACTACTTCAAAGGACTATGTAGAACAAACAGGAGGGGAATAAAATCATTTAGTAGAATCATTTTTAAATAAGTAAACTATCACTCACAAGAAAAGTTTTAATCACTGATACATATTACTTAAGATTGCAAAACTATTAGTACGTGTGTTTAAAAAAAAAAAAACTTAAGCTAAAACATTGTTTCCTGCTGAAATATCCCAGGTAAAAACCAAACTTAAGCTAAAACATTGTTTCCTGCTGAAATATCCCAGGTAAAAACCATATTGATCTGTATATGCACAGCTATCAGCACCTGTGTTATTCTGTTAAGCAATATTTACTCCATACGATACTCCATACAGAAAATTGAAAACTGAAATTAGACATGTTGTCACTGAAGTCTAAAACACCCATTTCCATTTGGCTCCTAGTATCACCTGTAAACATAAATGCTGTTTTTATTTGCTCAGGAGAGGGGACGAGATGAGGGCCACACAAAGTTGTATGAGTGCACGGCGGGGGCTGAGCCCAGAGCACTTCTTTCTCTGTTCTATCTATTCCTAGGCCTAGGCCTGGAAGATTCTGGCCTCTGTACAATCTAATCTTCTGTAACAACGGCGTTGAAAGCTCCAGCTTCCAGCCTCCATCTACTAACCTAGGCCTAGAATGTTTCAGCTTCTAAGACGTACTGCTGAATAAGCTCACTCTTTCTAGATCTTTCTGATCTCTCACTAGGTGGTTCAATTCAGCTGCTCTGGCCCAAACTACTTTCCAAGCTGGTTGATTCAATCTGGCTTCTCTCTCAGCTTCTGATTAAGTTGCACTGCTTGGCCTGAAAATGAGCCAAAACTGTCTCCTTCAGCTTGCTTGGCAATTCATAAGCAATCTAGACATCACTGCATATTAACATTGCACATTTACCCTCAACGACTCTACAAGTTCTAACATATTACAAAAAAAATATAAGAATGGTACATATGTCATTATGGATAAAGATAAAATTAGAAAGGATAGGTATAAGAAATAGAAATAGAAATCCCTTTAAATTCAGGGTTGATTTTCATATGAAGAACTATTTGCAGGAAGTCAAAGACATTCTTTTAACTCTCTATTCCTCCTCCATACTCAGTCTCACCAGTGTCCATTTGCCAGACGTACACAGAGCCATCTGTGCATCCCACCACCAGGTAGTCATCGGAAGGCCTCCACTTGATCACCTGAATAGGAAACAGGTGACGAGACGCCAACATGATGCATTTTTTCTCTCGCAAACTTAGAAGTCCCACTGAGTGGTCACTGGCTACAGAGCAGACGCAGTGTTGAACTCTTGCCTAAAAAGGAGAAGAAACCTTTATTATATTTACATTAAAATTAGAGTAAGATAGACCTTGTCTCCCAATGAAAATTACTTATGTATATTCTACTGAAAACCAACCCCAATATTAGGTCATTTTGAACAATGTCTTCCTCCTTTAGACTATAAGTAAAAGTTCCTGGTTTCAAGTAGATATCATAAAAGTGTTAAATGATGCAAAGATTAAAGACTGAAAAAAATGTCATTGAAATTTTAAAAAGACTTCACTAAAATAATTGCCACACCTGAAAATGCAAAACTGGGCAGTGCAGGGTGGGGCAGGCGGGGTGGTCTGTTCTTATGTGTCCTCTCTCCACAATGTGAACTTACTTTTCTGTTTCCAGAGAGAGCTATCTCTGGTCCTTCTGCACAGCTTTTACTTCATTGGTACTGTCTGCTTTACTGCTTTGCTTTATTATTTTCTTTTGTTTTTGAGCCAAGTGCCCCGGTGCACTGCAGGCTAGCCTCTGATACTCCCGCCTCAACCAACCAAGTGCTAGGATTGTGGCAAATACCACTCACCAAAATCTGGAAACCACCTCACTAAAACAATTGCCACATCTGAGAAGACAAAACCGGGCAGAAAACACCACTCAGTTCTAGGATTTGCTAGACCCTTTACAATGCTGATGTGAACATGACTGACTGTGTTACAAGGACATATAACATCATTCATCCCTAAGCTTGTTTGACCTTGATCTTCTTAGTAAAGCACACTGCGGAAGCTGCTGTGCTAGGGCTCTTTTCTGCTGTGAACACTCGAAGCTCAGGACTGAGTTTTTCCTTGTGACAGGGCAGCATCCTGGGTGCTGGCATCTGGATGTGGCTCCCACTGCCCCACCTGCTTCTCCTAGTCTCTCTTCGCCATGAGTTAGCTAGATTTTTATGCTGGTGAATGTTTATAATTGTAAGTCATCTTAAAGTTAAGAAAACTAAGTTTAGAGAGACACTACAAATTTTGCTTAAAGCATCACACAAAATTGTCTTATGCACTTATTAGCTTGCTTATAAATATTCAATGACTTTTTTCCTTTAAAAAGACATACTAACAACTGAAAATAAGCAGATTTCTAACACATACAAGTTAGTTTTACAATTACCAAATAAAGTAAACTGGCAACAAAAATAAATAAATAAAGATAGCCACAATAAAATAAAACTGGGCAAATACACATATCCTAAGGCCTTTACTTTCAACTATTTTATAAGGCATATATTATCAGTTGCATAAGACATATATTGCTAACTCCAGATAAAAGACAGTTTAATAAAATGGAAGCTTTGCGTGTCTATGAATTCTCATTAGTACTAACTTTGGATTTGTCAGAGTCACTCGTTTTATAAAAAAGATGAGTGCTATGTCAGTAGATAAAGAGTGGTTTCTATTCTGCATCTGGTATTTCTCTTTTACAGGGTGCTTTTACTCATTTCTCTCCTAAGAAACCGTGCTCTTTACCTCTGATCATGACTACCTGGAAAGAATTCTTCCAGGACAGCAGCACTTCCGCTCTGCGCACAGGCTTCTTTCAGGTCGGCTTAGCCACAGCGCTCCAGCCTTCTCCACTGCTTTTGCTCTTACTGCTTCAACTCATGAGCTCTCTAAACTCTTCGATCAAAGGAACTAGTCGGTAAACTGCCTGCTGCACACAAGGACCTAAGTGTGCATCCCCAGCTCCTACATTAAAAGCCAAGTACAAAGGTGTACACTTGCACGGTCAGTGCTGGGGAAGATGAGACAGGCTGATCCTGGGCCCTGGTAGCATACGGTCTGGCCACTCAGTGAGCTCCAGACGCCAGGGAGAAAACATCTCTTAAAAAACAAGATGACGGGGCTGGACAGATGGCTCAGAGAGAGGTTAAGAGCACTGGCTGATCTTCCAAAAATCCTGAGTTCAATTCCCAGCAACCACATGGTGGCTCACAACCATCTATAATGAAATCTGTTGACCTCTTCTGGCCCATAGGTGTACATACAGGCAGAGCACTGTATACATAATAAATTTTTATTACTAATTTTCTTGGTTTTTCGAGACAGGGTTTCTCTGTGTAGCCTTGGCTGTTCTGGACTAGCTTTGTAGACCAGGCTGGCCTCGAACTCACAGAGATCCACCTGCCTCTGCCTCCCAGGTGCTGGGATTAAAAATGTGTGCCACCATGCCTGGCATAAATAAATCTTTAAAATAAATAAATAAATAAAATACAAGATGAAGAGCCACCAGCACTCAGGAAGGTAAAGGCAGGAGGATTATTATGAGTTCGGGCTAGCCTAGTACACAAAGCAAGTTCAGGACAGCCAAGGCTACACAGAGAAACCCTGTCTCAAAAAATAAAAATTAAATTAAATTTTTAGAAACCAAACAAGATGAAGACCAACTGAAGAAGACATCCAACATCAATTTCTGGCAACCACACCCCCATGGCCACCCTGACACATGCATACAAACATGTACACCTAAACCACACACCCACACAGAGTGAAATCAAATCATACTGGCACACTGTCATCCCAACACTAAGGATTAGCTCTTTTGTTGGTGAGGGAGGCGGGTGGGAGGTGAAGCAGTTAGGAGCCAGTTTAGGCTACATAGTGAAACTCTGTCTCAAAAAACAAAAACAAAAACAAAACAAAACAAAAAAACTAGTCCTTAATCTAGCTGGTAAATTTGCAACATGTCATGTGTGAATAAATTTCATTTAAAATGTTGAAAAGTATTATGTTGAGTCAAATGAATTTCTTATGTTGGTTATGTCTAAAATTAGAATCTACTGCAGATATTAACAACAGCTACACCCAACCACTGATGTTGGTGCTGTTTTGCTAAGCTTAGGAAGTGTGGCCTTGCTTGAGGACACATGTCACCAGCTATGGGCTTTGTGATAGTTTGAGTGAGAATGGCCCCCACAGTTTCATCAGTTTGAATACTTGGTTCCTAGCTTTGTCCCTGTGGCTCAAGACGAGAGCTCTGAGCTGCTGCTTCAGCTGCCATGCCAAATATTGTGCCTGCCACTTCACTGGCTCGATGGACTGACTGCTCTCTCTCTGGAAACATAAGCCCAAATTAACCCTTCCTGCTACACAGCACTTAGGACAGGATGTTTTATCACAATAATAAAAAAGTAACTAACATACTGATAATCTATTTTTTAAAAAAAAGAGTAGAGCCACCCAATGAACAAAACTAGGAATGAGAAAGCCTCCTGAGCAGCTTCACTGTCAGACACTCACCATGCCCAAGATATGGAGGTGGGCCATGCCAAAGATGAAAAGAGTGCAGTCCCTCCTCCTAGCAATAGTGAAAAGTGTGCTATCACACTGCTTTTGTACGACAAAACACACAGGCTAACCGCACAGCCTAAGCTTCACAAGTAGACTACGGCCCACTAAGGCTTTCAAGGCTGTAGTGTGGAGCTAAAGGAACGAATCATTGGTTGAGAGGGCTTCTTCAGAAATCATACGGACAGGAATTGAAATCCCAGCACCCAAGCAACAAGCCAAGCAGCCCAGATGGGGCAGACACAGGAGGACTTATGCAACTTTCAGGGTCCCAACCCAGGCAAGATGTGAGCCCCAAGTTCAGGGAGATACTTACCCTGCCTCAAAGAAATAGGCTGTGGGTAATAAGAAGATCCCTAGCATCCACTTCTGACCTCCAGTGCAAGCTTACATGCAAGGTTGGGTCCCCCTCTCTAGTGCCTCCATTCTATCTCCTCATGGCCACACAGCACATCCTCTTATCACATAAATTTACCTAAGTAACTTTGGAAATCTATCTGCTGCTATCTCAGAAAAATGGGAATAGGGCTTCCTCAAGACCCAGCTATTCCACTCCTTGGAATATACCCAGAAGATGCTCCAGCACACAACAAGAAAATTTGCTCAACCATGTTCATAGCAGCCTTATTCATAATAGCCAGAACATGGAAACAGCCTAAGTGTCCCTCAGTAGAAGAATGGATAAAGAAACTGTGGTACATATACACTATGGAATACTACTCAGCTATTAAAAACAAGAATTTCCTGAAATTTGTGGATAAATGGATTGAGCTAGAAATGATCATAATGAGTGAGTTCACCCTGAAGCAGAAAGACTCAAATGGTATATACTCACTTATATCTGCATATTAGCCCAAGGGGCAGGTCCCATGAAAGCCTTCATTTACCAGGAAACTGAGACAGAAGGGAGGACATTCAATTGTAGAAGGATCCAGAGGGTCCTAGAAGCCTACAAGTACAACATTATGATAGGCAGATTTGGGCCCAGGGGTCCCGCTCAAACTAAGGCGCCAGCCAAGGACAATACAGGCGGTAAACCTTAAACCCCTACCCAGATCTAGCCAATGGACAGAACACTCTCCACAGTAGAGTGGAGAGTGGGATATGACTTTCTCACATACGCTGGTGCCTCACCTTTGACCATGTCCCCTGGAGGGGGAGACCTGGTAGCACTCAGAGGAAGGACAGCAGGTTACCAAGAAGAGACTTGATACCCTATGAGCATATACAGGGGGAGGAGGTCCCCCTCAGGAACAGTCATAGAGGAGGGGAATAAGGGGAAAATGAGAAGGAGGGAAGAATGGGAAGATACAAGGGGTGGGATAACCATTGAGATGTAACAAGAATAAATTAATAAAAAAAAGAAAAAAAAGAATGAATAAAAAGAAATAAATACTAAAAAATAATAATAATAATAATAAATTTACCTAAGTAAAACTCACTATGTAGCCAAAGATGACCTTGAACTTCTACATGTTTCTTGGACAGGTCTTAAATTCATTATACAGACAAAGATGATGTTAAACGTATCCTGCTGTCTCCAACATCCAAGTGTTGGAAATACAGTTATGTGTCACAATCAGACCTGGCCTTCTGTGGTGCCAGCAAAATGAACTCAGGACATCACTCGCATTAACCAAGAAGACATTCTTAACAACTGAGCTACACAACCAATCGCCATATGAGTTTTCCTCTCTTACAATGCATGATGATGAAGTTGGCAAGTGTCCAACAAAATGCAGTTTGGTCATTTATAAAAATAATATATCATCTCTGTAAAGAATACAAGTCTTTGAAGAATTAACCTTAGCTTTACTGCAAAAAAAACACTCCTGAAATAACTAAAATAACCAAGAATGAAAACACACACACACAAAATCCATATTAGTAAGTCCACAAAAGCATGGTTATTAGAGGTACTTAAGTCAAGAAAATATGGTCCTCTTTGTTAAATATAGATTAAAATAAACCTAGTTTTCCTTCTTTCAAGAAATGCTAGTCCAAATCACATAAAGAAACTAGCTAGGAAATGACTTTATATAGCAAAACCTCATTAATTCTGCTCCCACTAATTAATTCTGCATTGATGGCTACTTTTGAACACTGTGTGAGCAAATTAACAATATGAACAAAGCAAATGCCTAGCCTATTTAATGTAGAAAGAAAAAGACCACTCAGGCACTTTCTTTAGGATTAATTTTGATTCAATGAGCAGAATTATGATAAATAATTCTTAGCTATCTACTAAATGAAAGCACTTAAAAGATTTGCTAAAACACAATTACCATGTTCTTATCTGTCCTCAGAATTATTAACGAAGCACTTCTAAAAGTATTTAACAATTCACATTTCGTCTTGACTTAGATCCAACTTTCTTTATGAGCTAAATTCCAGAGATCGGAGCACTAAACGTCTACTTTGTATATAATGACTGATTCTATCACCTACTAACGCCATTTCATTCTTTTTCTACTTCAACATGAAAACATCAACTGCAGATGACTTAACAATAGTATTACAACAAGATAGTGTGTAAAACATTCTGATGGTGTAATTAAAATGATTATACAAGCCAAGCATGATGACTCATACCTGTAATCCCAGCACTTGAAAGGCTGAGCCAAGAGGGATATAACGAGTTCAGTACAAGGCTAGATTATATAGTCCCAGGCTGACATGGGTTACAGACATACACGCCAAGGTTACTCAACTAAAAAAGGTAGCACAGTTGCAGCAAAACTTATTTGGAAAGCATTCAATAATTTATGGATTAAAAATGTTTAGGTATATGTGTATAAGTTATATGTGCCTCTATGTAAATATGTACATTATAAAACATACATAAAAACTTTTTAAAGGATAACTCAAAGTTTAAATGAACAAACTTAAAATGATATTTTTTTTTTTAGACTATGTACTAATGTTTATAATTATCCAATGCCACAAGGCATAATCATTACCTTTATAAGGTTTCACTGTTTGGTGGACACTGATGCAGACTTTACGTTTGGCTATTCTTCCAGTGTTCTGAGTAACTGCCATTTAAACCCAGTGTGGTTAATAATTAGAGACTAATTCTTTATTGGAGATGCCTCCCCTTGCTCAGAGGATACAAGCGCTTGTTGTATGTGTAGACAATCCAGGGTTGGTTCCCAGCACGCACATGGTAGCTGACAATCATCTGTATCTCCAGTTCCAAGCTATCCAACACCCCTGGCCTCTGAGCACATGTCACACTCACTTTGCATTTTCACACATGCAGGAAAAACACTCATAAACTGAAATCAAAATAATTAAATCTTTTTGAAACAATCTTCCATGCTCATGGATTGGTAGGATTAATACAATAAAAATGGCTGGTCTACCAAAAAAATCTACAGATTTCAACGCAATCCTCATCAAAATGCAACAAAATCTTGAAAGGACAGATCTTGAAAGGACAATTTTCAGCTTTGTATAGAAACACAAAAAACCCAGGATAGCCAAAACAATCCTGAATTTAAAAAAAAAAAACAAAAAAAAAACCTGTTGGAGGTGTCACCATCCTTGACTTCAAGTTGTACCTACCGCACTACAGTAATGAGAATAGCATGGAATCGGCACAAAACGGACAAGTTGATTAATAGAAACCAACTGAAGACCCAGACATAAATCCGCACATTATGGATAATGGGTTTTTTTTTTAATAAAGAGGCCAAAAATAAAAACTGAAAAGAAGACAGCATCTTCAACAAAAGTGCTGGTCAAACTGGACCCTAACCCAGAAGCTATTTCTAATGGAAAATCACTTGCAAATGAAAATTCAATTTCTTCCATGGGCATCTCACTGGGGAAACAAACTCTCCTAAAGGTAGGCTGCATTCCCAACAACAGACAGACAACAGAAAATGACTCAATGGCTTCTTTAGAGGGTCCTTGTCTCATAATGTCACGCCAGAACTTTTTGCTTTTTTTTTACTTTATTTTTATTTGTTTTTATTTTATTTTTATTTTTTTCTTCTCTCTTTTTATCCTACAGGCCGTGAGTGTGTGTGTGTGTGTGTGTGTGTGTGTGTGTGTGTGTGTGTTATGGCCTCCAGTTTAGTGGTTTTATACAATTTCTAAGTGTGTAAATGAGTAGGTCTGTTTCTTGTGCCTTCTGGTAGGCTCTTTTCTTTCTATTTGCTTATTTTGTCTTATTTAGATGTGTTAGTTTTTGTCTTATCATATCTTATTTTGTTATTATCCCATTAAATCCTATTTGCTTTCTAATGAGAGACAAATGGGGTGGATCCAGATACAAGGGGAAGTGGGGAAGAAGCAGGAGTAGTAGAAGGAGGAAAAACTGTTATCAGGGTAAAGTATATGGAAAACAATATTTTCAACCAACTAATTAAATATTTTAAAAAGGAAATAACATCTAACAATATTTCCTCTGCCAATTTATAACAGTTATATAAAAACTATACAATCTAACGCAAGTCAAGAGGACCATGAGTTCTGTGCCAGGCAGGGCTACACAGCGGGGTGTATCAAAAAACAAAACAAAAACAAATGCCTGCATCATAGTTCAATTATAGTGCAGTTGTCTAACATGATGAGGCTGAGTTTAATGTCCAGCACTGAAGTTTTGATTTTTATACAGTATAATCTACAAACCCCTCTAATAAACATTTTAACTAGATGTACACTTGTGAGAAGGACTCTGGAGCCTTCTTTGTGGCAATATATCCCTTATGGTATTTTGAAATGAGTGATAGTATCACTATTCATCCAAGTAAATGTTCAGAAGCTTCCATTTACTAAGACTTAAAGGAACCAAAATTAAAAGTTCTAGTATTTCTTCCCACACCTCAATTGAGAGCTTCACAATCTCAACTTCTGAAACCACTGCCCTCAAGCAATCAACTCAATTAAGAAGTGTTTCATTGCTCGAGAGAATCTGGGCAGCATGAACTGAGCAGCCTATCACTGATGGGATTTTATAGGCCAAAAATCTTCACAATATGTTAAAAGCAATATATATGTATGACCTTGGATTCTAGCTAAAAGTAAAAGTTAGCAATAAGCAACAGGATATTTATCCAAATAAAAATTATTAATTTTCTGAAGAAAAAAATAACTGGGATAGGGACAAGTGAAAAAATACTGGACCAAAACATCAAGATAGATATTTAGTTTTCAAAGAAATCTAATCGTAATATTTAAGAAGGTTCATTAAATTTGCCAGTAAATAATCACCCCATTACATTAAGTGCTGAAGAGCAGAGAATACTATGGGCTATCTTGGTATCTGAAAGTCAGACCACACCACCTAGGTCATCCAGTCTGACCTTACACATATTAAAGCATTCCCAGAAACCTCTCGTGTAACATGAGATCACATGTAAGCATGAATTACAGAAATTACAGGCAGCCAGTTTATCTCATCCACAAGCTCCCTGGGGAGATGATTCCACCTTACAATGGAATCCAATGCAAAGAATATTAATTTTTGCTTTCCTAAACTACATTACTCCTTTCTTGGCATTGTTTGAGGAGCAACCTTCTATTTGTCCCAGTTAATCTTCTCTTTGTATAAATTTCCTCTAAATATATGAACACGCCACTGTCTCTCCTTTTAAACACGCTCACCATTGGAAAAGCTGTGAATGAGCAGCTTCTTTTGCTCATGAATCAATCCCACTTGTCTCTTAATCATTACTTCTTGTACTTCCCAGAACTCCTTCTTTGGAACACAAATGTGCCTTTAAGATGTCACTTATCCGCCTAAATATTCTATCTAAAAGGAGAAATAGTCTACGAAATTAAATATTAATTTCATTTCTATACTTGCACAAAACTGAATCAAAACACAATTTTTTTCAATATCAGAAATAAAACTTTTATTTTTTCAAAAAAAAGGAATCTGTTTCTTTAGTATTTACTTTATGAGATCATATGAGCCAACCAAAACACTAACCAACTATATGAATAACATTACTTCCAAGGATAATTTTAACATCCTCCTTTACTCAC
Source organism: Acomys minous (assembly GCF_964271855.1). Lineage (NCBI taxonomy): Eukaryota > Metazoa > Chordata > Mammalia > Rodentia > Muridae > Acomys > Acomys minous. The sequence continues at coordinate 24,287,065 of NC_140486.1, forward strand.
TATACATATTATACTAAATATATGTAGCCACGGCTACACAGAGAAGCCCTGTCTTGAAAAACAACAACAACAAAAAAAAAAAAATACTGAGGGACTCTAGGTGTTAATAATCAAAGAAGAACAGCTAAAAGATAATTTGCAGGAAAATAGAGCAATCAACAGTATCTCCAAGACATTACAAATTTAGGAAGTCAAAAGGTTGGTTGCTTGTTTCACAAGGTAAAAATCTTCAATAGTTTTAATTTATTGAATAAACACACATTTATTCAATCAAAATCACATTTACTTACATAAATCAGTAATACAAAACACTAATAGAAATAGAAAAAACAAAAATGAAATTTTGAAGTACTAATATGTACTAGGAGGCCAAGTTGATGTCATCAAATCTGATGACTTCAAATCAAATTTGAGTTCTGTGACTCCCTATTTGTGCGACATGAATGAGAGATTTGGCTTCTCTGCACATTTATAAATTTTTTATCTATTTATTCACTTTACATGCCAAACTTCTCCACATAATATAGTTAACAGCACAGTCTCACAGGTCTGTTCTTTCATTTACATGAAATAATACATATGAACTTTCAGTGACTATATATTCAAAAATACAAAAGTGGTAGCATAGTTAACAATTCCTATAGTAGTATCACTATTATGTCATTCTGTAGCACAGGGTCTTTGTCTTTTGTTTGTTTGTTTGGTTGGTTGTTGGTTGGTTGGTTGGTTGGTTGGTTGGTTGGTTTGGTTTGGTTTTTTTGAGACAAGGTTTCTCTGTGCAGCCCTGGCTGTCCTGAACTTACTATGTAGACGAGGCTGGCCTGGAACTCACAGAGATCCTCCTGCCTCTTCCTCCCAGAGGGCTGAGAATAAAGGCATGGGCCACCATGCTCGGTTATCTTTGCCTTATTTTAAAGTATAATTATATTGTCTCACTGCGTTCATAGATGTTGCCAATGCTGAGATATCCACTTAAAGCACTCCTAACTCTTCATTCCCCCCTTTCAGCATCGCCTTATATGAGTGCCAGCTTTAATTTAATCTGCAGAGCTCCATTTCACATCGCCAATATCCTTCACGTAAGGATAAGGTGTGCCATAAAAAGATGAACAGGAAGCCAGGCATAGTAGCAAACACTACAGCTTTGATTTAATCTCAGCACTCGGGAGGCAGAGGCAGGTGGATCTCTGAGTTCGAGACCAGCCTGGTCTACAGAGTGAGTTCCAGGACAGCCAAGGCTACACAGAGAAACCCTGTCTTGAAAAACCATTTAAAAATAAAAGTCCTCTGACGTGACACCCAGCTTTCCTGGCAAGCACATCTCCACCCCTCTGTGCCTCACAGACACAGTTCCTACAGGGCCCCCACCGCCCACGCGAGGCTGGGACGCAGGCAGCAGAGGCACTGTCCTTCCTGTCCTCCGTTCTGTTCTCTCCAGACTGTTTGTTTAATGCAAAAAAATTTTAATTTCACTGATGGTAAGAAAACATATATAAACATCTCAAAATATAATGCATTAGTGTAAAAAGAAAAAAAGAACATTGTAATTATCTTTTTAAAAGTTATTTAGGTATATGTGGGTTTTGCCTACACGTAGGTATAGGTGCATGTGTACTTTGATCAAGGAAGCCAAAGAGGGAATCAGAACCTGGAAGCTGAAACGATACGTGGCTGTGAACTACCACGTGGGTCCTGGGAACTGAAGCTGGATCCTCTGAAAGAGCAACGAATGCTCTTAATCACCAAGTCATCTGTCCAGGCCTAAATTTTTTATTTTAATAATCACTTACATCCCTACTTCCTGCTTTTGCTTCATTTATATAAAAATGATTATTTTGCTTGCTTCAGGCGTTATGCTACGTTTATGAGCATTGCTTTGAAACACAACATTCAAATTAAAAAAAAAAACCACTTCAGACTCAAAAATGTTAAAAAAAAAAAACACTAATCAGAAACATAGCTTTCAGCTCTTCCTTTAGAATGATAGATCAATTATTAAAAAGAACCTAAAGCTCAGAGAAGATGGAGGAAGAGGGGGCAGAAACATCATATGAGCCAGAGGACCAGGATGCCTGCTGTAAACATTGTCTTCTAGATATGATGGGGAAACTCCATGCATGAAGTCTTGACAAAACAATTGCCTACACAGCACCTGCATACTGACAACACAGGTGGACATGCCAGTATTGACAGGTGCATCTCACAAGGCCCTACCCACAATGGAGACCCCACAGGCAAGTAATGGCTGCGAAGGGAGAAAGAATCAAGTGTTCCAGGAACAAGCCTCCTGACAGATTCTCCAGCCCCAAGCACTCAGCCCTAAATACATGAACATCCAACCAAAACTACATGGATTTTGTAAGGTAGGGGTGTATGCACAATTCTCATTTAGAAAGAGGAGGCCATGAATATGGAAAGGAGTGGGGGGGATGCGCGAAGAGTTGCAGGGGGTGGAAGAGGGGTAGAAATGATTTACATCATTTCACTACTCATATATAAAGTTCTAAAACACAAAACTGAATAAAAAGAAAATATAATGTATTGGCCGCTTTTACTGGCTGTGAGCATTTGTCAAAGTGATATGTGCTTACGCATATATGCTACTCAGATTGTCAGACCTGTATCTAGGAAACAGAAAGCCAGCACTGTCAAATGAAGGCACAAACACTAATGATCAAACTGGATGCCTGTATTACTGTCTTCACAAATCCATGCTGCCCCCTTCTGGATCATTTTAGAGATTATGTGATATAAAAGTTCCATAACACGTAATAAATTTTTAAAAAGCTTTTTTATGTAATATATTAAATAACTTAATGTCTACATGCGTAAGTATACTAGTGGTATTAAATAATTATTTCTTAGTCTTCCAAATATTCTGTTCTAAATAGATCTTCTAACAGAAAAGCAACTCTGACAATTTCATCATTAATATAAAGGAGTAATAAATATTAGGTCCATATTTACTGAAAACAAATAAAATCTCACACTTTTAAAGGCCACGTTCCAGCCTCTGCTCCATTCCATACTTTGTTCCTTTACTTCCAAAAGCCAGAATCTAAGCTTGGTGGTTACGCTTCAACTTCCGTTTTCTCCAGGCACTACCTAAACGTGTCTACGAATATGCACCATGGGTTACAGGAAACTGTACACGGCCATGACAGAAACATTCCATTCCAAGTTCAGCTACCCCCTTCAACTGAAAACCATCCGAGGGAACTCAGAGCATTCAAAGATATCAGCTACTCCCTAAGTAGGAAATAGTCTACGGGATCACTCGTGGTGTCTGACTTCTAGCTTTACACTGCAACCAATGCCATCCATCTGCTTTTCTGAAGGAAATGTTTTGAAGAGCACTCCTGACATTTTAGAAGCCTTTTGTTCTTGTACTTTTTTGCAAAATCCAGTTCCTTTCTCTACTGATAACCTATGTGAGAACATAAAGTTTCATGTCTTGCTAAGTGTGAATGGCACTAGAATTTATAGCAAAAGGAAGACAGTGAACAGCAGAGGAGACGAAGTAAGCCAGCAGGAGGAAGGTACCCGAGCATCCTCGTGTAACCCACAATCCTAACTAGAGAGAGCGGGATGCCTCTTCAGCTGCTGCACCACAGGTGTTGGTCCCAGCTGCCTTGCTTCTGCCCACCCCTCTCCCTTGGATTCCACAGGCATCTAGAGGACTATTTTCCCTTTGCCTGGATTTTAGATGTCAGCTGACCCAAGTCAACCTTGGACAACTGTTCAAATCTGGAAAACATTCTATTGCTTTATGTACAATGCATTTTGCATTGCTTATATTTCTCAGCTGTCAATAAAATGAATCTGAACTTATAGTCTGAAGTATAAAAGGAAAGCCCTTGAATGGGACTGAAGAGACGGCTCAGTGGGCAAGGGCATTTGCTGCACAACCCTGAGGATCTTCGTTTTAGAAGAAGATGGTAATATATATGTAAATATTATATATACACATATACATACATATATACAACATATATATGTATGTGTTGATAGATAGATAGATAGATAGTAGGGAAAGAAAGAATGGCTTTTTTAAAAAGATAATGGGAAGTTAAACGCATTTTAATTGTCTCCAGAGACAAGGTCTGAATGAGGAAAGAGGACAGGGTGCCTTCAGCCCTCGTGCCTGTTATGGCATCCGTCTATCAGTCAAAGTAGAAACTCTGACTTCTTCATCCCTAGCTAAGCTTGAAAACAACGAATACTTTGTTTAGTCATAGCAATGTTTCCTGTTCTCTGGTCACAACTACAGTTTAAATAAGTTACATCAGCAAGTCTCTAAACATGCTGCACCTACCAAAGTACACGCCCAGTGCACTTGCATGAGATGGCTTCAGAATGTATGGAGATCTGCTGGGACATTCAAGTTGCTCTGGAACAAAGTTTGCCAACTCTTTCAAAAGGCATGTTTCAAGCTGCTGCTAGAAACAGGTCATATAATTTAGAAGCTAAAAATAGGTAAAACTACTAATTTTTTCTTTACCTAATAGGAAATGACCAAAACCTTGCCTGACTATAAGTTACTATCACCTCAGTGTGGATACTGAGAAAGTTTCATGGACTCTGTCACTGTATTTCCTTTATGTTGCTGTGGATTTCATTTATATGCCCGAGAGCCACTAAGCCCTCTCTACCACAGAGAAATCATCCTAGATAAAGCAACTTACACTACAGTTTTCAGGCGGGACCAGAAGTTGCGTGATCTCACCACCATGAACACAGAAGATATGTTTCATTTCTCCAGAAAATATGTCCCAAATTATGACGGAAAAATCCACACCTCCAGAGACCAGGTATCTTTGGTCATAGCGAGCCGAGACCTGATGAGGGTAGAGCAGACACGTGACTTTGTTCCGATGGCCACGGAGCGTTCTGTGAGGGGGCCAACCTACAGAGGAAGTTTGGAATTCAGAAATTGAAAATTAAAGTCTTTATAATGCTTCAACAAGCAAACATGAAATGTCAGAAGAGCCATAACCTTTACTTCTAGGTCAGCGTTGTTAATCAAGGTAGCTGCTAACAGTCTTTAAAACTGGTGCCAGTCTATGCACAAATGTGCTGTACATCTCAAACGCCATGATATTTTAAAGGATTAGTATAAAAAGAAATAAATATTTTGATAATCCCATATTTATTACAAATAGAAATGAAAGTAATGCTGCTATATTGAGCTACGTAACATGTAATAGTTAATTTCTCATGTTTATTTTATCTTTATACTGCTATTAGATAATTACATTAGTTCAACAGCAATGCTTTTAGAAAATTATCAATATTGCTGATAATATAACCATTTAGTAATCAATTCAACTAATAATTTATTAAACTATTCATACATGCCACAGAGATAAAAGCTGAAAGTTTTTTTTATTTATAGCCTCTCATAGTATTTATTCCAATAACAGATACTTAGCATTTTATCGAATGTACACTAAACTACCAACTACACTAACAACTACATCAATTGGTTTGACTTAAGCTACAGCATAGAGACATCCTCAACATCAAGGTTACAGAGTTCTCAAAACACAGTGCACATCTTCCGCATACCTCTCCTGAGCATGTGCTCTCCTTGCAGCAGCTGAACTATGGCCGTCTGGGTGGCAGGTACAATAATTATGCTTCCATCTTCCCGGCCACAAACAAGCCGTCCGTGTGCCGGTATGTAGACGCTCGCAGTCACTTTAAGAGGCTCATTGCTGTTGGGAATCACACTTAGCTGATCTATAATTCCAGCAGGGCAGGGCTTCAGTTTGTCAAACGCTTCTTGCAAACTAATACAAGTTGTCATTTTTAGCCCTGTAGAGGTTTGATGTCATATAAAATAAATACATTTATGTTAAAAAAATAATAATAACATTAAATAAATGATGTTGATTTGATTCAGTGATGTACGAAAAGTTTACTTTCATCGAATATTCATGAAAGAAAATGATACACACATCTTTTCAACTTTGTTAGGAATTCACAATGTTATATTAAAAGAACTATGGCATCAATGCTCAGGACTTAGTGTTACCTTCACCACCTTCTTCTTTATCAGCTATGTCTGCTATGTTCCAAATGTTCAACCTTCCAGAAGAATCTCCCTGAATTAAGAGTTTATGCAAATATTCCTTGCATCCATAGAAGAACCGAGTAACAGGAGGACAAATTACCAACTGCCAAAAAAAAAAAAAATTAAGTGTTTCAAGATGTATTTGGCTTGCAATCTTTTATAGATTAACATGTATTCACATGAAGGTGTTTAAACACTCTGACTCATACCCCAGTTTCAAAAGTGCTTACAGCACAATTATCCAATATATGTTCATGTAATTTAAGGTATTAATATTCATATCAACTGCAGTAGAGCATAAACACTAGAGGAATGAAAAGTTATATTTAGAGCCTTTCTCTAAAACTGGTGCTTATAGTCTTTTGTTCAACTTTTTAAAAACTGGTTACTCATCACAGAGTAATTTACTTATTTATTTTTAAATAATGAATAGAGAAATTAAGTCACTCTTAACCAAAAAGAAGTCTCTACTTAAAATTTCAAAAATAAAGAGTTCCACTCATAAGCCACACTAAATGGATTCAGCAGATTGTATTTATATACACACTTGTGTAACAATGGTAATAAAGACAAGGAAGTCATTAGGTTGAAAGGGAGCACAGGGGACATGAGAGATGCTGGAGATGCTGGAGATGGGAAAGCATGAGGTGGGAATGACGCAAAACAGCACTCATGAAGGAAATTCAAAATAGAACAAGTAAATATTAAAATAAAATATATCACTTTTTAAGGTGATAAATGAATTCACTAATCCTATTTTTCTTGCCTTCGGATAAGTCACTAAGAATATTACCATTCATTTTTGTGCACCATGTGAGTGCCTGGTTCCTATGTAGGCAAGAAAAGGCCACCAGGTTCTTGGAACTGGAGTTACACATGGTTGTGAGCTGCCAAGTGGGTGGTGGGAGTCAAGCCCGGTCCTCTGGAAGAGTAGCCAGTGCTCTTAAGAGCTTAGCCATCTCTCCAGCCCACCCGTCTTTTAAAATAAGGATAGTTTATAGCATTTAATTGGCCAGACTTACATAACTAATTTTGAAAAACTATTGGAATTTTAACATAAAAAAGTTGTTTTAAAAATTATAGCTAACAAACAATCTGGTTACAATAGTCAATGGCCTCATAAAAAGTACTGGCCTCTAGAAACTATGTTCAGCATAGCCAAGTATTTAACACTACTTAAACTTTGTTATTTCAAAGCTACACATGTAACAGAGAGTTGCTATAGCAACTACAATAAGCAGCATCACACTTCAGTGTAAGAGTGTTCCCTTGCATCTTACTTGCTTGTGTCAGGAATTTTGTGACAGCAACAAGGAGTGTAAAGAACAGAGGATGCTGTCCTTTGCTTTATTAATGCAGGTTTTTTCATACACACCACACTTCCTTAGTTTAGCTGGAAGTGACTGACTGAGCTGGACAGTAGCCAGTAGTTCAAGAACATACAAAGAAAGTAATTTATGTAGGATTTTAAAATATACAAATTCTATATTCAAAATGTTCATAGAAACCGCCATTCCCTCCTACTCATCATGCCCTATTCTCCACTGATGGGAGGGACACGAGTTCAGAACCATGACATCATCATCCTTTAGAGTCTCCACTGAGGGCAGAACACAGGTTCAGAATGATGACGCTGGAACCCGGAACCAGAAACACAGAATAGAAAACTTGCCTCCCCACACAGCTTTTTCTCACTATTCCCAGAGACCAGAGTGGAAAGCCCATATAAGTGGCACTGCATTCCAATATTTTTAATTTTATGTGTATGAGTCTTTTGCCTGCATTAAAGTTTGTGTACCACATGTGTGCCTATAGAGTGCCTGCTGCCTATAGAGACCAGAAAAGGGTATTGGTTCTTCTAGAATCACAGTTAGCTGCAGTTGTGAGCCAGTGCTGGGGATTTTAAAATTGACCACTAAGCCCCAGCTCCCGTATTTCAACTATAAATAGATAGTAAAAGGGACTTTTAGAAAACACTCTGGATTTCTATTTTTAATACAGAAGAATTGTTTAAATTTTATTTTTAATATCCAGTTATTTGAGTCACTGCTTGATTTCACAGAAATACTGCAGTTCATGAATGAAATAATAGATCAGTCAGCATAGCACATACTTACCCTTGTCCTTCAAACACTGTCTCACTGTGTTTTAACTATACAAGTATTAAATAAATTAACAGTCAATATGAATTGTATTTAAAAAATCACTAATACATAAGCAACTTAAGATCACTCATATTCTTAAATAAAGGCAAGTACTATTTAATAATTAAATTACATATTTAAAAGTCTGCAAATTTTGAAATGTGCTTGTAACTCACCATATCAAAAGATTTTTTGTGAACTCTAACATTCTGCTAGATCTTACTGAACCGTTCAAATGCCTGTACACCATCAATTATAAATGATACCTGAAGAACTTTACCTCTTTATCTTTTTGATCCAAAAGGCTATGTTGCACAGGAGGAATCAAATTTTCAACTGCTTTCCCCACATCACTTCGGAATGAATCACTAGCTGGAAGGCAACTGAAACAGAAAAGTATCCACTTAAAATACAAACAGGAGGCCAAGGCACGGTGGCATAGCTATAATCCCAGCACTTGGAGGCAGAGGCTTGCAGCTCTCTGTGTGTTCAAGGCCAGTCCGGTCTACATAGTGAAATCCAGGACAGCCAGAGCTGTACAGTGAGACTCTGTCTCAAAAATAAAATAAAATAAAATATAATAAATGATACTAAATACTTTATTCCCAGGGTTTATTACAACAGACAAAAATGGCATTTTTATTTAAGTTTCAATTAATTTAAGTAGGAATTAAATAATTTCATAAAAAAAAATCTTTGAGGGCTCATGAGCTGTTTTGCCAGTAAGAGAGCTTGCCGCCAAACCTGACAACCTGAGTTTTATCCTTGGGACCTGCATGACGGAAGAAGAAAACTGATGCCCATGAGTTGTCCTCTGACCTGCACACACATACACAGTGGCATCTGCATGCACGCATGCATATAGTAAATAAGTAAGTGTAAAAATCCACCTGGCTTTTGCTTGTTAGTTTGGTTTTGTACCTAGAAGTTAAACTGGGATTATATACGAACCTTAAGACATTCTGGAGTTAAATATTTACATCACATGACTGAAATCATAACTTCTTAGCGATTTCGTACCTAGCAGGGAGTTTGTAGATGTAACTCTGCCCATTTTCAGTCCAAATGATGACTTTGTCTGCAGACACAAAGTCCCCTCCAGTCCACGTCTGTCCATTTTCACCAGGCCCTGAGCAGAGCAGGGAGTAGTCTCCAGCATCAAACACCTGGGAGAAAAAGAAGTCCACACGTTCTTTTTACTCTAGCTTGTTATGATGTAGGACAGCTAGGGTAACACTCCACCAGAAAGAAAACCTCGGAAAACATATTTAACAAGCCCAGGCTTTTAAAATATAATTCAGCAAATGAAGACATTTTCTCAGCGAAAGCTGGGGCAGTCATCATAGGTGCCAGCTTTGGGCAGCCTCTGGCAGGCAGTGGACTAGGTGTGCTGCCAACACAGAAACAGGAATCCTTGGTCTTTCCTATGCTGTGGGATATGGAAATACAGGCACTCTGCCCTCTAGAATACACACCATGACTTAATACAGTGTCTGGCAACATTTCTGGCCAGATCCTCTGGCATTATAATATTTTCTGAACAGTAGAATTATCTTGCTTGGCCTTATTTAACCAATGTTGTAAAATCATTATGAGTAGGAAGGTAACAGTTTCCATTTTAATATTTAATAATTATATAGGAGAAGGCCAAGCTGCTATAATTTCACCAGGGACAGCACCTAGTGATGTTGCACAGGCTTCTGAAGAATCTCCTATGTTTCCTTGTATGGCGGTTGGTATGCCTTTCACCTCACTGAGTGGTGACTGAAGACAGTCAGTGAGGTGAAAGGCCTACCAACTGCTATACACGGAAGCATAGGGGATCCTCCAGAAGCTCAACTTGCAGCTGAGGTCAGAGTTCCAAAGGATGCTGTGATGGCAGCCTATCAAAGACTCTGAACCAGAGGAGGCGCCAATTAAAGGAGGCCCTGATGCCCCTCCCACAAAAAAGGGGAAGAATACATTTCTATTGTTCTAGTGTATGTTTTGCAGTGATTTGTTTAACAGATTTAAATATTTAACACACCTTCCTCTGAATATGCAACCAGCATAATCCCTAACAGGTCTAAACATCTGTCCTTACCCCATGTCAAAGAAACCATCACAAAATCCACAACCAATCAAAAGGCAGAGTTGTGGAGTCTGCTCCCAGTGTACACATCTACAAAGCAATCCCTCACCTAAGGCTCAGGGATCACTGCAGAATAATGCCTGGGTGGGTTGCAAAGTCTGTAACAACCCAAGGAGCAGGGAATTTCTCTGAGACTTTATCTCCCAGAAATGTCAGAAGCTACACCATAAGTCTCACCAACATAACTGCCTAAACATGCGCTGAGCCAGTCACCAACAGGCATGCTGGCATAGATGGAGAAAGGCCCACAAGACAGGAAACCCAGGACTGCTGAGGGCTGGCGAATAGACTTCTCCAGGGGAAAACACACCAATTAGTTATCCAACACCAAATGGTCAGGCCTGCACACATACGTAGTTAAGCAGGTTGTGCTCAAGTATTTAGGAATATATGTATATACATTATGTGTAACATAAATGTATGAAAAAATAGGCCATAAATGTGAGAGAAATCAAGGAAGAATATATGAGAGAGTTTGGTGGGAAGAAGGAGAAGGGGAAATGATGTAATTTTATTACAATCACAAAAAATAAAAAATAAATTTTTAAATACATGGAAAATTTTTAAAAAATAGCTAAGTACAGGATAAATGCTCAAAACACACTGGATAAGACAAGCAATGTAGAGGAAACCCCCTCCTTTCATCTTTAGCTGTCCACAACTTCCAATTTGAGCTGGGTGTGGTGGTGACACTTTTATTCCAACACTCCAGGAGGCAGAGGCATGCGGATCACCTAGTTAGAGGCCAGCCTGGTCTACAAAGTGAGTCAGTGATAGCCAAGGCTACACAGAGAAACCTTGTCTCAGGGAAAACAAAACAAAAACAAAAACAAAGATTTTTTTTTAAATCCTTTCAATTTGAAGAAGTCGGGAAACAAATGTATCATTTGTTTAGTAACATACTACAAGAAATGTCCAGCCTATGGAGACCTCATTGCCACCACTTACATTGTACAGAACAACTAAATAGTAGCAAAAAGTAAAAACTAAGACCAGCAAAATATAGTCATTAAACCATTCATTATATGGACTAAAACAAAAAAAGACAGATACATAGCATTAAGTCCCAATACCTCAAAAAACATCAAAACCAAACAGGAGCTCCAAATGACAAGTTTTGTGCCAACTACATCTTTGCGGCTATCTTTGAAATTTTTTAAAATAAATTTTATCATGAAGGACAAAATAACAACTTCGTATTTTCAACTTACCCTCCAATATTTGGAGCATACAACCAAAAGTGACCTCTGTGTGAATGCACAAAAAGAGATACTTTGGCAATTCTGACAATAAATTGGTTTGGATTCCTCCTCAAATATTGGCTCAGTATCCTGCAAAGAATAGATTTATAAGGTCTCAGGAATAACATATTAATTAAATCATCACAAAATGATAACGATACCACCAGGGAACAAGAGTACTACAGGAGACATTCATCATTTTAGATCCTTGGGTAAAAGCCAGAACAGTAACAGCTTTAAAATATACTCTTAAAAGAGCTGGGCAAAAATGTCTTTGCTACAAAGCTGCCCAAAATTAAACCCTGTTGGTAAATGGAACTGGCAGATGATTGAATTTTGCAGTAATCCTATGGTTATACATAAAAAGAAAACACTGGTCAATTTCTCCAGTTTTTTTCTAAGCTCAATACCTAATATTTCCCTATTTAAAGTAAAAAATATCAATATTGTCAGGAAATTGATCTTTCTTGTCAAAAGTTAATTATTTTAGTTCTATGTCTGGTACTATGAAAGAAGACTAAAAGCAACTTAGTGTGAGTATCTGATGGTCTTGGTGTTTGACTATGACTGTCCCCACAGGCTCAAGTGTTAACCCTTATTCCACACCCAGCGCTGATACTGGAGGCTTTGGGAGCTTTAGGAGGTGTGCAGTTACAGAGTGGGTCCCTGGAGGCGTGCCTCTGAAAATCACACCTGCTCCTAAGCCCTTTCCTTACTCTCCGCCTCCTGGCTCCGTGCCCTCTCCACGCTCCTGTAGCAAAGATGCCCCTAAGTACTGGGCAGAGTCAGGCCGAGCACTATGTGCTGAGGTCTCTGAGGCCATGAATAAAATAAGCCTTTCTTCCTTTAGACTTCCAAAGCCAGGTATTCTGCCAGCATTTTGTCATGGGGATGCAAAAGTGACTAAAATGAGTGGTTTGCTCTAGTTATTTCATTCAAGAAGCTACCTTCTAACAGTTTAAACAAATTAAAGAGGGACACACCTCTTACATTTCTCTACTTCATATTCTGGATTCTTATCTTATATCCTTAAAGGACCAAATGTCTCCATCAGAATGGCAGAAAATAATTCACTCACACAAGCAAACAAAACTAGGGACATTTTTTAACCTCTGCATGTTATTATTTCAATAGAAACACTTTATTCTTAAAAAAAAAAAAAAAAAACCCTCAGAGGGGTAAATAGAATAGACAAAGGTAGTGGTTGAAAAGAGGGAGCAAAGTAGGAGAGAGATCACAGAGAGAAATAAAAGTGGAGATCAGACCTGGGGAGGGTGGGGGCAAGAGGGCTGAGGACTGCAGAGAAAAGAGAAACTATGGGTAGGGGCATCTCTGTGACAAGCTGGAGAGCTAAGGCAGAATAGGCCTCTAGGAGGATATAAGGGGAATTCTAGCTGAGAATACTAGTAGCAGGGCCATGGAGACTGAAGAGGACGCCCTCTAACCAGACAAGACTCCTAGTGGAGGAGGGGAACACAAACTTACCCACAAAAACTTTGATCCAAAACTTAACCTGTCTACACGACATTCCGGGATAAAGACAGAACAGGTAGAGCAGAGATGGAGGGAATGTCCAACCAATGCCTGGCCCAACCCAAGACCCTCCCCATGGAAGACAGTCAGCCCCTGACACTATTAATGATACTCTATGCTTGCAGTCACGAGCCTATCAGAGTTGTCTTCTGAGAAGCTCTACCCAGCAGTGGATGCTGATACTCACAGCCAAACACTGGCCAAAGCATAGGGAGTCTAGTGGAAAAGTGGAGAAGGATAGAAGGACCAAGAGGTGACAAGAGCTCCACAAGAAGACCAACAGATCCAACTAACCAGGGCCCAGAGGGTTCTGTGGAGTCTGAAGCAATAACCAAGGACCATACATGGACTGGACCTAGGTCCTCTACATAGATGTAGCTAATGGGCAGTTCAGACTTCATGTGGGTCCACTAGTAAAGAGAGCGGGCTGTCTCTGACATGGACTCTGTTGCTTGGTTTTTGATCAACCCCCCAACAGGATTGCCTTGCCATCTGGCAAAGACGCATGAGGCATTAGGGAAAGAGGATGAACTCAATCCTGATGTGACTTGATAAGCTGGGGGTGAGTGGTAGAGGGAGCTCCCCATTTCTGAGGAATAGCGGAAGGGGAAGAGAGGGTGGGCTTGGGAGGAGAGGAGGGAGAAGACTATGACTGAGATGTAAAGAAAATAAATTAATTTCTAAAAAGGAAAAAAAAAACATGACTCCTAAGAGGTTAAAATTATATTGTAATATAGATAGGGATCACTGCGCATCTCACCTGCATCCCACTGACTTCAGAGGTAACGATCCACACCTTCAGGATGCCTGTCACCGAGAGCGCTACCACAGTGTCCTCTAGACCAGGAAGAGACAAGAAGCTCAAGGCGGGACACAGCATGCTTTCCTCTAACATCAAAACAGCCTGCTCTCATGACTTACCAAGTAAAACTCCACGACTCCCTATGCTTAGAATAATGTAAATTCAGTGTTTATATCATTGTTCTTTTCTGAAAAAAAGAAATTATGTTTTCCCTCGTGGTTTTCAATGGAGGTCTTCAAAATAAATGAAAAAAAAACTAGTAATATTTACTGAGGATAGCCACAAGTTAACAGAAATTCACTGAATTTTTCTCTCTTCCCTTTTCACTGTCTCCATGAGAAATGGTACCTATTTGTAAGAGATAAGGCCAGAAGCCAGAAGGCACACATGAAGTTAGCGCTTTTATCACCACTGAACCCTGGCAATGCTAACCCTGCCTCACTGGAGAAACTGCCCACACAAGATAAAGCCTCCCGAAGCCTGCTGACTCATCACTCAGAGGGGAAGTAACCTAACACCTGTGAGCTAAACAGTAATTCTGCCAAAACCCCTTTGTAAAGGGGACAGATGACAAATTAGTGGAACAAACACCTGTTGAATACAAGCATATAACCAAAATTGCTAACTTTGACAGATTATGACACTTCATAGTAAATCAAACAGTGAGATGACGTTCAAGCTGCCAGAGGGCGGGGCATACTGACCTTGCGTCCGGTGAGACCGGATGATGCTCATGGAGCTAATCCAGTCTGGTGATATCTTTGATACCAACGAATACAACACCTCAAGGCTGGTGGCATCCACAACAAGGATTTCAGGATAATGTCCATGGCAGAGAAGTCTTCCTTCTTGCTGATTTCCAACAGAGAATTGGTAGAACTAAATCCAAATTTTTTAAAAAAAAAGATACATTCTTTACATGTGCTGCTTCAGATGAGCGACTTGATTAACATGCATTCACTGAACACATTATGTATGATATTCCCCTAAACATTAAATTGTTCCAGTAATCATTTTGGGTGAGTACACCCATGTTAGAGTATATTAATCTTAAATACTTAAGAAAAAAACCATTTCCTAATGTCACATACTGAGTTTTGAACTCTTAGCATCTTTTTATCCTCATCTCTAGTATCTAAAGCAAACTGTTCTAATTCTCACAAGGAGGTGGGGGATCATTTTTGTTTTGTGTTTTGTTTGGGGAGTTTATTATTGTTTTGGTTTTGGTTTGGTTTGGTGTTTAGGGTTTTCGTTTGTTTTGTTTTGTTTTGTTTTGTTTTGTTTTTGACACAGGGTTTCACAGTGTTGCTCTGCTCTGGCAAGTCTGGAACTCTCAATATATACCACCCTGGCAACAAATGCACAGAGATCCACCTGCCTCTACCACCAGAATACCATAAGTTTAGGGCATGTAACACCACACAAACCTTAAAAGACCCAAATAAAATTAGCTTAACAAACTTTTTATTTTTGAGTTAAAACCCAATATGAATTCTAAGACAGAGGAGCAGGTAAATGTGGTGGACAATGCCTTCAACCTGACAGGCTCGCGAACCATGTCTTACTCTGGGTTCCTATTGCTGTGATGAAACAGCATGTGAAAAACAACTTGGGGAGAAAAGGGTTTATTTCACTCACAGCCCCATATAACAGGTCATAATCAAAAGCAGTGAGGGCAGGAACTCACGCAGGGCAGGAACCTGGAGGCAGCAGCTGACTCCGAGGCCATGGAGGGTGCTGCTTACTGGCTTGTTCCTCAAGGCTTACTCAGCCGGCTTTCTTTTTTTTTTTTTTAATTTTTTATTAATTTATTCTTGTTACATCTCAATGGTTATCCCATCCCTTGTATCCTCCCATTCTTCCCTCCCTCCCATTTTCCCCTTATTCCCCTCCCCTATGACTGTTCCTGAGGGGGATTTCCTCCTTCCCCCCCTCCACCCCCGTATATGCTCATAGGGTATCAAGTCTCTTCTTGGTAGCCTGCTATCCTTCCTCTGAGTGCCACCAGGCCTCCCCCTACAGCTTTCTTACAGAGCTCAGGACCACCAGCCCAGGGATAGCACTGTCCACAAGGATCTGGGCCCTCCCACAAGAAAATGCCCAACCACTGGATCTTATAGGACATTTTTTCCACTGAGGTTCCCTCCCTTAAGATAACTCTAGTTTGTACAAAGATGACATAAAACTAGTCAACACAAACCACCTAGGAATTCAACAAGCCATCATGTGTGTGACGAAGTTTCTAGATTGGGTTAATTAAGGTAGGAAGACCCACCTCAATGTGTCATTCTCCAGGCACCATCCCATTTCATTTATTTACTCAACTATTTATGTATGTCTCTATATATTTATCTATCTATCTATCTATCTATCTATCTATCTATCTATCTATCCATCTATCTAAAGGCTAGGTTTCTCACTGGCTGGCCGGGCAGTCACTGGTCTCTGCATCCTCAGCACGAGAATTGCACAATGTACCACCACGCCCACTATTTTTACATGGATTCAAGGGATCAAGTCCAGGTCCTTACTAGAATTGTACTTATTGAACTATTACCCCAGCCCAGTTTTTGCTTTTCAAATAAATAGCATATGTTCTAAAAAAAAAAAAAAAAAAAAAAACCACTGGTGAAAAAAATTTTATAGGTTCCTGCCACCAGGGTAAGAAATAGTCAGAAAATGACCTAATCACCACCTCCCTAAAACATGTACCACTGTTTGTCAAATCTGCATTGGTATCAAAGGCTTTTTTTTAGATAAATTATATTGTTTCTTTTCTGCTGTTGTTTCTGAGGTTTGTTTTGTTTTCTTGTTTTGGGGTTTGGATTTGTTTGTTTTAGACAACATCTCACTCATCATGTAGCCCTGGCTAGCCTGGAATTTACTATGTAGAGCAGGCTAGCCTTGACTCATAGAAATCTGTCTTCAGGGTTCCCCCAAGGATCCATGTGCTAAGGGCTTGATCCCAGGGTGATGCCACTGGAAGGCCTTTAGGAGCAGGCCCTAGGAGGGTGCCTTTAAGTCACCATGGCAACACTCCTAAAAAGTGCTGTAGCATGCCAGCTCCTCCTCCTCTTCTAAGCAGTTCTGCTCTACTGCGCATCCCTGCATTCCTGGCTACTGCCAGCTAGCACCCTGCCACAGGCCTAAAAGCAACCTGGATCACGAACTAGAAACTCTTAAGACAGCGAGTTAAAATAACCCTTTTCTCTTTCAAAGTGGGTGTCTGAGAAACTTCCACTGGAAAGCTGAGTTACAGAACCTCTCCACTGAGTACCCAGGATAGCCCAACCACAGAGGCAACACTGATAAATGGCTGATGACACACCCTTCTCCGTTAGGCTCCTCAGTATCTGGTCTCTTCCCACCTATCCTGTCCTCTGAGGAACACTTACCATATATATTTCTTATCTTACCTCTCCCCATCATTCTTCACATAGAAATACAGGTTCACTGCTTTAAACCATGTTTTAATGATGTAATAAACTGTGTTGACTCAGACAAAAGATAGATACAAACCTGTATGCCAGTATGTGTGCAGGCTAATTTTGTAAATTCAATACATCTGCCATCATTCACATCCCAGAGGCACATCTCTCTATAAAACAAAATAATAGCTCACGCTGAATCTAATTAACAAAAGCACGCTGGTCACAGTGGCTTAGAGCGAAGCTTCCATTGAAACTAATATATTACAGGAAGGAAGGTGGCTTATGCCTATTACTGCTATTGATCAATCGTCCATCCCTCTCACTCACTCCTCTAACCCCAACCCCAACTCGCCGACACCCCACTTCAGTCTACGTCCTGCTTAGGCCCCTCCCTGGTTGCTGGGGTCTTCTGAGCAGTTCTGGGTAAAACTTAAATTGAGGCTTTCCAGAGTGTTCCTTCTCCTTTGCAGAGGTTCCTGACAGTGGCTGCTTCCAGCAGCAGCTGCTCCCTGATGCTGAAGCCCTAAGTTTAGGACAATAAAAAAGCACAGCCAGCCTGGAAGTGCTATACAAAGGCTGAGCGACGAACTGAAGAGGGGAGGGGAGATCTGAAGGCCTGAGGGTGGAACCGACGCACCTTGCACGTGCAGCACTGCAAAACACACATCAGCTAAGGGCAACGGAGCTCAAATGTGAGCACAGAGCCACAGCTTTTATTTGTGTTAGTTTCATCACATGACTATCAAAAAATCCTTACATTTCAAACTAAAGACAATGCTGAAAATTAAAAATAGTAACATGTCTTATCTTTTAAAACAGTAAGATTTATTTGACAGAAAATATCAGTAAAGTATGATGATATTTACTGGAGGTTTTCATTTTGAAGCCATTTTGTTACATCTCAAATGATATAAAAATATTTGTGTTGTTTGGTAGTCGGTTTTTAAGACAGACTCTTGCTATGTAGCCCCTGTCAGCATGGAATTTACTATGTATTAAAGGTTAGGCTGGGCTATAACCTGAAGAACACCACTGCCTCTCTTTCTGGAGTGCTGGGATTACAAGTGTCCTGGGCATACACCACCATGCCTTGCTGAAACAATTTCTCAATCAACATTCACCTTAAAACAAGTGTCCTATCCAGACGTGGTGGCACACACCTTTAATAACAGCACTTAGGAGGCAGCAGGTGGATCTCTAAGTTCAAGCCAGCCTGTCCTACAGAGTAAGTTCCATGACAGCCAGGCTACACAGAGAGACCCTATCCTGGAAAACCAAAAAGAAAAAGAAAAAGAGAAAGAAGGGGAAAAAAAAAAAACAAGTGTTCCAATGCAAAATGTCCTTTAACTGACAAAAAAGTACTATGTTTGTACTTGATGTTGTCTCTTCCTGTTCAAAAAAATCATATAAAGTTTAACTCTAACACTAATATTATAGAAGGAGAAAAAGATGTTTTATTTAAATTCCTACAAGTTCTCAAATTTTTTTCAGACAGAACAAAAATGTTTTTAAAGTTCTTCACACTCCAGGCCCCACAGGCACTGCTCGGTGGCCTGACTTTCCAGCAGAGTCATGTTCTGAGCCAGGAGAACAGGCTTCAGCAGCATATGAGCACACAGCATCTCATAGCAAAAGCTTGCTGAGCTCAGCCACAACTGGTGACAGCCTGGCATCACTGGAGGCTCTTAAAAGCTCTAAAGCTGCCCTCTGATTCAATAAAAATGCCAAACAAACTAACAATCATGCTTTTACTTTCACGATATTCTGAGTTTCTTAAAGGCAAAGAAAGACAATAAAGTATTACAGAAAGTCAGTTGTGGAAAATGTATAGCCTTACAACGATCATTCAAACATCCTCCGCCAGAGTCAGACAGTGCAAGAAAATACTGCAATAACCTGGTGCTAGTTATAGAGTGCGAAAATGTAAATGTCGCATGGTAACCTATATATACAATTTTTTAAGATTTATTTTTTTACCTATGTGGTTATGTGTGAGTCTTTGTGAGTATGCCGTGGGTGGGTCCCCTGAAGTTGAGCTTAAAAGTGGTTTTGAGTTGCCAAACATGGGTGCTGGGAACTAAATTCGGGTCCTCTAGAAGAGCTCTGGGTCATCGCTCAGCCCTAGAAACGCAATTTTTAACTGACAAATAAAACTCTACATATTTTTTTGAGGCAGGGTCTCACTGTGTAGCCCTAGCTAGCCTAGAGTTTTCTATGTAGACCAGGGCTAGCCTCAAACTCATACAAATTTACCTGCCTCTGCCTCTTCAGTGGACTATAGGTATGCACCACCACACTCAGCCAAAATCCACAGTTTTATAAGACATGAAAATTTAGGGGAGGGGAGGAACCTAACCAAAAAAACTGAACATAAAAAAGAAACTATGACTTACCCATTTGCAGACGCACTCACAGTGTACTGTTTGTCCCCAGAAGCACAGGCTTTTGACAAACACGTGATGGATGCTGTGTGACCAAATAACAGTGCTCGGGGATTCACCTAGAAAGGCAAGAATACTACTGTAAACAACAAGCTGGAAAGTTAACCATGGGCTGGAGAGACGGCGCAGTGGTCAAGAGCACACGCCATTCTTTCAGGTGACCTGGCTTTGGCTCATGAGCACCCGTATCTCCAGCTTCAGGTCTCTGTGCGCATCCTGCAACATATGCACACGCACGCGCACACACACACACACACACACACACACACACACACAGTCACACATATACACATGAATAAATACTGTCTCAAAAGGTAATCTTTCTAGTAATCATGTTAAGTATTCAATATCAATATTGCTGACACAGAAATAATTCCCACAACACTGAAAACTAAGGGCAGGCAAACAGTGCACTGTGCAATGTTCTAGTAATTATTGACATATTTACGATGACAGCAGACACTTCAAATACTCACTTCCAGTTCTTCTGAAAGATCCCAGAGACATATCTGTCCATCGTGGCATCCAGTTACAATTGTGCCCCCATCATCTGTTAGCAGTATTGATGAAATGCAATGGGTGGGCGCTTTGCGGCCCCAAAGAACAATGGGCAAAACCAGGCTGTTTCCTGCCATCACGTCTTCAGACCTGAAAGTGCAGTAAGAATGACGTCAGCCAGCATATTCTTCCTAAAACACAGAATATGCCTTTATTATGAAGTCAACGTGTAGAATTTGAAGTGTATATTTTCCAAATATCAAATTTTAATCACTTAAAATCTTCTCTAATAAAAATGGCTAATTTATCATATGCACTCTCAAATTCAGAGGCTTAAAAAAATTGGGCAAAAGTATTTACTGGAGACATTCACAATTTTTAAATTTTATTAATGAGAGGCTAATAATTTCAATACACACTTATTTATCACATCACTGTATAAAGCAACTTTAAGGGGCCTATTATTTTATTTCAAATACTAAAACAGTCTTTCCAGCTTAAAAAAACAAGAAATGCAGGCTTAAGCATTTCTGCCCTGAGGCAGAGAACTAGCAAGCCATGATGTTCGAATCTAAGTCCTGACTGCCTGGTTCCAAGTCATCTGCCTCCACAGCCGGGCGTGGTGGCGCACGCCTTTAATCCCAGCACTCGGG
Organism: Acomys minous; assembly: GCF_964271855.1. Classification (NCBI taxonomy): domain Eukaryota; kingdom Metazoa; phylum Chordata; class Mammalia; order Rodentia; family Muridae; genus Acomys; species Acomys minous. Next base: position 24,308,015 of record NC_140486.1, read on the forward strand.
AGGCAGAGGCAGGCGAATCAATATGAATTCAAGGCCAGCCTGGTCTACAAAGTGAGTCCAAGAAAGCCAAGGCTACACAGAAAACCAAAGAAACAAGCCATCTGCCTCCACAAGTAAAATAGTTAAATTTAAAAAAAAGAAGAAGAAGAAGAATGTACTCAGAAAATGCAGTACACAAAAGACTATGCCACAACCACTAGCAAAAAGAACTATCAGGAGCCTGAGACTCTTTCTAAGTGTTGCATCGATGTAAATATAAATACTTTTTTTTTTCGTTTTTTGAGACAGGGTTTTTCTGTGTAACAGCTCTAGTTGTCCTGGAACTCACTTTGTAGACCAGGCTGGCCTCGAACTCATGGAGATCCACACTGCCTCTGTCTCTCAAGTGCTGGGACTAAAGGTGTGCACCACCACTGCCTGGCTAGATGTAAATATAAATACATTTAATTGCAACCATTACTCACATTCCATAAGGTAAGTTATGGGGCTCTCTCTCCTTTTTTTTTTAGATTCATTTATTTATTATTATGTATACAGTGTTCTGCCTGCATGTACACCTGCCTGCCAGAAGAGGGCATCAGATCTCACTATAGATGGTTGTGAGCCACCATGGTTGCTGGGAATTGAACTCAGGACCTCTGGAAGAGCAGACAGCACTCTTTTTTTTTTTTTAAGATTTATTTATGTATTGCATATACAGTGCTCTGCCTGCATGTACCCCTGCAGACCAGAAGAGGGCACCAGATCTCATTATAGATGGTTGTGAACTGCAGCTGGGAATTGAACTCAGGACCTCTGGAAGAGCAACCAGTGCTCTTAACCATTGAGCCATCTCTCCAGGGGCTCTCTTTTTGACAAGGACACTGAGGCAGAGCCATGAAGTGGCTTAATGAGAAACTCATCTAACCACGTTTACTCCAAAAGTCACATACGTCCTTTGTTGCACTGCAACCTAGAGGAAAAAATAATATCCTTTAAACTAGTGCATCCAAATTAAAGTATGTTTCTAGTGAGAAGATTTAAATTAGAAACGAGAATTAAACAGTGTATACTCAGGTATACCTCTTACAAGAAAGCATGAACATAAGAAATAATTATTTCATATTAAAATTTACTTGTGAATCACTTAATTGCTATAACTATTAGGCTATAGACCTAAATAAATATGAGTTCAGAGAAGTTAGGTTGAAAGAATAAAATAATTAAAGAGCGTGTCACACAAAAGAACTCTGCTATATCTAGAAAGTCCCCTATATCCTGACAAATAATCAATCAAAAGAAATTATATAAAAAGAAAATAAGAAAAGAAAAAAATATGAAGGACATTAAAATGCCTGTCAAAACCAACCTATATAATATTTTTTATTTGTATTGCCATGTATAGCTTTCACCAGTCTGTTTCTCCAAAACATCTTTTCTTGTTACAAATAAAAGGCATACATTTAAAGGAAAAAATCAACAGACACTTCTTATTAATAAAGTCTGTGTTGTATCAGTTTCACAAGCTATCAAGTGATTACAATTATTTCCATATTCCTGTCAAACACTAGCAAGGAAAACTAAGCTCTGAACTGATTTTAATAAATTCAGAACAGGGTGTTCCTGGAAACATGACATCCTTAACTAAGACTTTCTGGAAAAAAGCATTTGGAAGGAGTTCATATTTCCACGGTGACAGCATTAGCTTTAAATCCTATTACCAAAGAAGATTTCTCCCTAGCAAACAAGCAAGCTCAAAGAGTTGAACCCAATCTGAGGGTCTATGGGGAAAACACCATCCCTCTTAGATATTCCAGGATTTACTCAAGACTGGACCTAAGCCAGGCACGGTGGTGCACGCCTGTAATCCCAGCTCAGGAGGCAGAGTCAGGCAGATCTCTCTGAGTTTAGAGGCCAGCCTGGTTTACAAAGTGAGCCCAGGACAGCCAAGGCTATGCAGAGAAAATCTGTCTTGAAAAATGTAAAAAAAAAAAAAAAAAAAAAAAAAAACCAAGAAAAAAGAAAAAGACTGGACCTAAGTTCTGATAACATATTTTTCTAAACCCTTAAAAGCCTAATAAAATAAGGGAAACTTTAGAAAAGCCACAGGTGTACTAATGAAATAACATGAAATGAAGGACAGCGTGGCTTACAGCACTAAGCCATATCAAATACTTCTATGTATACACCTATCGCTATATACTGATTAAAAGTGTGAAATGAGCAAATTAGCTCTGATGTAAGTGGCTTTAACAGTCTATCACAGGATTTAGAACAGATTTAGTCATCAGACCACAAGAATCTAAATCTAAACTTCTTTCAACTGATGAGCCAAGACACAGACTAGTATCACTGGAAAAGACTTTAAATGGAAAAAGAGGCCATATAAGTTCAGAGTATGTCATGCTTCAACCAATCACCAGCATCCAACTAGTCAGTTGATTTATTCATTCTCCATTCTTCATCTTGCTAACATTGTCATCTATTGCTTGAAAAGACCTATATTACCAAAAATCCTTATAGCAAATCAAAATGAACCAAGCCACAGGATCACTGAAGCCAAAAGAAAACAACTGTATATTCATGAAAGGCCAAAAGAAAAAGCAAAATTATTACATAAGTGACTAAAATAATCTGAAAGTGCACTAAGATTAGTAGGAATGCTTTTAGAAGCTAATTTACTAACTTTACAAAGTATTATGTATATATTAGCAGTTTCTAACTAGTACTTACAGGGAAATGCTATATTGCAAGCTATAGCATTAGCTTCCAATTCTACATGGCCCTGGAAACAGAAAATACCGAGCTGGGGTGATGGCTCAGTAGAGAAAATACCTCCTGTGCAAGTGCGAAATTAGAGCTCAGATCTGGAACTGTAATGTACATTACTTTGTGAAATTGTCACGTGCTATTTAGGCTTCCAGGGAGCATGGCTCTAGATGCTGAATCAGGATTATCCCCTCCCATTTCAGTCCCAAGTGTGTTTGTCTAAAAGCGTTCTTTAAGGCAACTTGTCAGGGCATGGGCTGCCCCCTAATTCTGTGACAAGGAGGGAACAAAACAGCACACAAAGCCATTGCTCCCTTGAGAACAGCTAGGACGTGTTTTCACCCTCCCATCACAGGTGCCTACTGTTTATCCCGAGGTGCGAAAGTGGGAAAGAGAAGCCATGGCAATTTCACTCACAGAGAGAAAACTTAAACATTAGAAAACAGCTTATATGTGTCATGAAAATTCACTGCTAAATATTTTTAAATACAGAAATTAAAAGATAAGCGTGCTCTTCTTCAGGGTAAACACAATACCATTATCAGTCACCATTATCAAACAGCACCAGAAATATAGTCCATATTCAAATTACTTCAACTGTCTGGAGAATCTCTTTCATATTTAAAAAAAACAGTAAATAAAACAAACACTCATATAAATAAACCAATAAAACAAAAATAAGATTCCCTAAATCTTATGTTGAAGCCCTGCCAGCCAATATGACTGTACTTCAAGATAGGCCCAATGGAAAGGTAATGTTTAAGTGAGGTCACAGGAATTGTCTTAAGTGACAGGACTGCTGTGCTGACAAGGGGCAGCAGCAGTGCCCCTGCTCCCTCTCCCTCGCTATAAAGGCACAGTGAGGCTGCAAGCCAAGAGGACAGCCTTCACCAGAAAACAAGCCCTGCTAAACCTTCATCGGAGACTTTAGCCTACAGAATTGTGGGAAATAAATTTCTGTTATAAATCACAGTCCGTGGTGTTTTGTTACGTGCATCTAAGAACACTAAAAGAACTGTCTGGATGCTGGGCAGTGCTAACACAGGCCTTTAATCCCAGCACTTCAGAGGCGCAGGCAGACCTCTGAGTTCAAGACCAGCCTGGTCTACAGAGTGAGATCCAGAATAGACAGAGAAGCCCTGTCTGGGGGTGGGGGGTGGAAGGAAATGTGTGCAGCAGAGCAGGTGTTTTGTTTTTTTTTTTTTTCAAATTAACTTTAAACAAGCAACACAACCATTGCATGTCCAATATTCGACATTTCAGGCTATTCAGATTATCTTGTTGTTGAATGATAGCATTTTTCTGGCTTCTCCATCATTAGTTCTTCCTATAAATTGGAAGCTGAATCTAAAAACATTGACCTAGGTGGTGATTGGCCACTGTAATTCAAACACTCGGGAGACTAAGGAAAAAGTCCAAGGTTCCAGGCCAGCCTTGACTACAAAACGAGAGCTTGCCTCAAAAAACTAAAAACAAAGGACAGTTAGGCTCAAACCGACATTCTCGTCAACAGCACTGCATAGGTATTGCTGCCCACCTGGCACTGCACCACCACAGGCTGCAGGCTAGGGTATACTGCCCTGCTGTCAGCACATGACTACAACTACAGTTAACTACCACAGTTTAGGTGGAAACTACCAATTGTCTCCACCACAGCTGCATTTCCTCTCTCCCCTTTGAAATGACCAATTACATATGGAATGATCTCTGATAAGATCACCCAGTTGTGCAAAAAACAAAAGGGTTGCTATTTCCTGTGATCTCTATAATCTATTTTACACACACACACACACACACACACACACACATATACATACATATATATATATCACGCATTGGGAGTGGGGCTGGAGAGATGGATCAGAGGTTAAATATTGACTCCTCTTCTAGAGGACCTATTTTGATCCCAGAACCCACACAGCAGCTCACGACCATCTGTAACTGTCATTTCAAAGGACCTGTCGCCCTCTTCTGACCTTCAGCACCAAGCGTTCACTTGGTGCATAAGCATACATGCAAGCAAGATACACATACTTTTAAAATCAGGTATAAGAATGTTAGTTTCTCTACACCGTTTTTATAGCTTTCAAATGCAAAAACAAGACCTATTTCTATCTCAGGACAGTAGGCATTTTCACAAAGGCACCAGTATCAGTCTGCGTGCTTTCTGTGCACTAGGGAGGCCTCATAGTACTCACAGACAAAACAAACTCAAATTCCCTCATGAGAATGGGCTTGTGTGAGAGTAGGCTCTAACCACTGCTCTACCACTGGGGAATACAGAAGGCAGGAAGTAAAAACCTAAGAGCTGAAGTACGTGCCACGGCAATGATGGTACAAGAGAAGTTGCCAACTTTTCTTGGATTTACTTGCATTCTCAGAGGGCATCCCACATCATTTGTCAAAAGATTATGTCCGAGTCAAGATCACCGTATTATGTCATCAACAGAGTGGCCGTTCAGACTGTGAATTGCCATGCCAGGTGTGGTGCCTAAAATCCTAGTCCTAGAAAAGCCGAAGCAGGAAGAGCTCTGTGAGCGGCGGGCCAGCCTGGTCTTCACAGTTTCTCCCAGGACAGCCAAAGCCACACAGTGATGCTGCCTCAAAACAAGGAGCAAAACCAGAGCAGAATGAGTTTTCTTAATATCCGTGCCCTGGCTACCAATTTCTTAAAGACTTAGAAAAACTGAAGTAGATCAGGAAGACAGAGCTAGGTCGGAAAATACAGTGAAGAAATTCAGTATCCAGCTCTTCCTGAACAAAGCATGTCAGGAATTAAGGAGCTGTGAGGGACACAACCTTCTGACACCACGCAGCTGACAAGGTCATCCTTCCCGATTTACATGGCAAGAAATAATACTCTTGGTGAACTGGACACTTTAGGATTGCTATGTTAAAACACGTTCCAGAAGCCAGGAGTGGTGGTGCACACCTTTAATCCCAGCATTTGGGAGGCAGAGGCAGGTGGATCACTGTGAGTTCAAGGCCAGCCTGGTCTACGAAGTGAGTCCAAGACAGTCAAGGCTACACAAAGAAACCTTGTCTCGAAAAACCAAAAAATAAAAATTAAAAATAAAAGACGTTCCAGTATTCATATACAAATGGGTGTGTGGAGGGAAACAACGTTAACAAGGCAATATACGTATTTCTTATTACTGAAACAGATATAAGTTTTGAAGAACTGCATGACTCTCTTCTCAGAAATAAATCACAATTTTAAAAGTGTCTCCCATTTTGAGGCATATTCATTGTGTTTTTAATTTCTGCACCTGCCATAGCTACCCGTCATCCTCGCTGATACTCTACCCATCGCTCACGTGTACCAGCGTTAGCAGTTACTGACTTGCCAAAACAAACGCCCACCAGCTCTTCCTCTGCGGCAGAAACGGATTCTGCTTAGAACAATGGACTTCAGGTTTCTTGCCTTACCTCTTTCCTTCCCTGCACCCTCCAATCGTTTCTCCTATTTCCCTCCTACTATCCTCAAACTCCAAATTGAGCCCTGAAACTTTACCATCTATAAACTATCAAACTGCCCAGAAGAAGAAACTACCAAGGTAGAGGTGGAAATGCCTCAGTAGTCATACATCAGTAAAAGGCTCCGTGTAAGTATGAAGGTACGAGAGGCACCTTGGCTGGAGAAAAACCAGCTCTCCCATTGGCTGGCTCTAAACTCTGAGGATATATGTAACCTAAGTTACAGCGTTCATATTTATATTGCCTTCATCCTTAGAGACTACAGACAGTGCTCTGCCTAGTTACAAACTGCTCCTGACTAGGCCACAGGCTAAACTAACCTTAGGTCCTTCCTTACCTTAACTAATCTACCAGCAGCATTTGACATAGTTCACAGCCTCCTAGAAACACTTCTTTACCTAGCCTCCATGTTTGCATACTCCCCTGCCTTCTATTTTTCCTATTCTAGTTCCCCTTCTTCCTCTTCAAATTGTGTCTCTGTGTGTGTGTGTGTGTGTGTGTGTGTGTGTGTGTGTGTGTGTAACATTTAGCCCTGGCCTGGTGGCAGAGGTAAAGTGAAGTGCCCCTGGGTCACAGTGCTGCAAGTGGTGAATGGTGCTCACAAAAACCCGCTCTCCTGTTTGTGAGTAAATTCAGAGAAGCACGGAGGATGACAGCGGAGGACGGCACATGGAAGAGTGGGAGTCGGCAATCGTGCGCAGGGAGCGTTGGGAGATGTAGTTTACTGAGTTCTGCCTGGGGATAGGCCAAAACCTAAAGAGCAACACGAACTGCAGTGCTTCAAAGAGTGTGAAGGCTGCAGTGACCGCACCAATCCTGTCAGCAGACCTAACTGAAGTAGATGGAGCCCTTTGCGGGAAACCCAGGGCTCATCAACAGATCCTGTTATGAAGATGATTGGCTGATTAAGATGACACTGAGCGACCTTCAGAACTAAATGAACTAATTAGCAATGAAACATATAAAATGTGAAATTCATTAAGGAGTGAACATGATCATACACACACACACACACACACACACACACACACACACACACACCAGATAAAACAGTGTGATATAACTGGTCCCAGCATGCTTGTCTTAAATTTGTACTGGATAGAAGACCTTCTCAACAGTGTCATTGAAGAAAATCCCCCCAACTTCCTAATGTGTGCAGATAAACACAATGTACATCTTTTTATAATATCTCAGTTAGGTATTTGGACTAGGGGCTAAAATCTGCTACATAGAATTCATGAGATTGCCAAACGTGGTGGTGCATGCCTGCAGTCCCAGCACTCAAGAGGCAGAGGCAGGCAGATCACTGTAAGTTTAAGGCCAGGCTGGTCTACAAAGCAAGCTCCAGGACAGCCAAGGCTAACACAGAAAAACCCTGTCTAGAAAACCCCCCAAAAAAGAAAAGAATTCATGAGATTATCTATGTTAAAAAATGGCTATGAAGCTGGCTGCAGTGCTGCACCAGCCTTTAATCCCAGCGCTCAGCAGCTCTCTGTGAGTTCGAGGCCAACCTAGTCTACATAATAAATTGCAGGCCCACCAACCACACATATAAGTCCTTCCCTCTCTTAGCTACAGTTATATTGCTGTAATAAAATACTATAACCATAAACAACTTTCCTAGCAAATGGTTTATGTCACTTATATTTCTACACCACAGTCTATGATCAAGGAAGTGAGGGCAGGAACCTGGAGGTAGGAGCTGACGCAGAACCCATGGAGGAGTGCTGCTGACTGCCTTGCTCCTGGTGGCTTGCTCAGCCTGCTTTCTTACAGAAGCCAGGACCACCAGCCCAGAGGCAGCACTGCCCACAGGGAGCTGAGGCCTCCCACATCAATCATCAATCAAGACAGTGCCCCACAGGCCAAGCTGGTGGGGGAATTTTGTCAGCTGATATTCGCTGTTTGTTCTCCCAACTTGAAGCAACAGAAACCTGCTGTTTGGGGTAGAAAACAAAGTCGTTTTTCACTCTTTAAAATAAAAACAAATTCAAAGCCAACTACCTCCACGTTGTCATAAGACTACTTATAAAGTGAAAAGCTGAAACAAAGTAGAAATTTCATGCAACAAAATAGCAACAACTCAATTTTCTTCATATAGCGTTGATAGCTGTAATATTGTGAAGAAAAATCTTCTAAGAAATAAAAGTCATTGAAAAGAATCATGGCTGGGCACGATGGGGCACACATTTAATCCCAGCACTCAGGAAGCAGAGACAGGCCAATCTGTGAGTTTGAGGCCAGCCTGTACTAGGACAGGACATGTGTGTTCTTAGCACATTCTAGGGCAGCCAAAGCTATACAAGAAGAGACGACCTCCTCTCAAAAAAGCAAATAAAAAAAAAAAAAGAGTAAGGAGGGAAAAAGGAATTATCATTTACATTTTTTGTCTCACAAGAAATATTACAAGGAAAGGAATACACAGCTGGAACCGACTCCGCGGTCAAGTCAGCAGCAAGAAAACACGCATGTAAGTCTGTGATGCACCTGAACCTGAAAGAGTTTCAGAATACAGGGACCAGGGAATTCTGCATAGGATCTCAGGTGCAAACATTGCCGGTGTATCAAAAATATATATATAATTTTTAAATCGAAGGCAGGATAGCTCTGTCTTCGAGCATTGCTTCAGAATGCCAGGAACCACTAGTAAGAAAAAGCAGACATCCTGTCAGAGCAAGGTCTAAAAGACAGCAAGCAGGGTGCAGCTCAAAGATGACCCTGCGAGACACAGTGTTGACCCTTAGTAACACCAACTGCACAGCAGCGCCCACAGCAAAGGGTAGATCCGAACACACGGGCCCCAAAGCAAGAACGCTGCCCAGAAACTATTGCCAACAAACACCCACGACCATCACTAGTCACCCGACCCAGTTTGGATTATCCCTGAGAACAACGCACTCCCACCTCAAGACTAGGTCCATGTTCACAAGCAGCAAATGTCACCAGACTAGGGACCTCACAGGGAGCCCCGTGGGCCCCAATGCTCCTGAAAAAAAGGCTCCTGGAGGTGGCCTGAAGCTGGAGCGCCAAACAGGGCAGCAACCAACCATAACAATCTGACAGCTGGAACGGTCTCTGGCCAGGGAGGGCTTGTGACCCTTGACCTTTGACCCCCTGCCTTCCAAGGCTAAGTTCTGGAGCTGGGCTTTCCGCAGGGAGTCTCCAAAGCTATCCTTACCTGTCAAAGGTTCGCCTCAGGCAATAATCATGTCTGTAGGAGATGCTGTGGGCACCCCCGCAATGGAGGCGAAGGCGGAGGCGAGGAGGACCAGGCGGGTACAAGTCCGGATGAGCAAACCCGGGGAGCCACTGGCCGAGGCGGCTGCCCTCACCCTGCCTGGGTTGCAAGGTGCCACCGCCGCCGCTGCTGCAGTAAATCAGCTGACACCGGCCTCAACTGCCGTAAATCAGCTGACACCGGCCCTCGACTGCCGTGACGTGCGCTGCAACTGTCGCAAAAAGCGAGGCGGGGTGGAAACCGCTCGGGGTTTCTCAGTAAGCCCAGCCGAGGCAGGCGTGGTCTGGTTACTACGGCGACTGAAGCCTTCCCTGTTGGGTACTGTATGCCTTCTAGACTGCCTTCTCACTTTCAGTTCTCTAGTAGAGTGAAGGAAAGGCATACAAGGATGGAATGGGCAGTCTAGGAAATCAGATCCAGATCTTCCCTGGATCAGGATGGTAAAAAGATTACATTTCGCCCCCAAGTCTGGATGGATTCAGTCAGCAGGACGTCAAGCGACAAGCATCTAAGGAAGCACCTCCACAGCATGCATACACATGCTCGCGCTCTCTCTCTCTCTCTCTCTCTCTCTCTCTCTCTCTCTCTCTCTCTCTCTCTCTCTCTCTCTCTCTCTCTCTCTCTCTCTCTCTCTCTCTCTCCCCCACCCCCCAGTTCTTATGGTGTCCTTGACCCCTGTGGTTGCTCAAATCCTTACACCCCCTCCTCTGCAGGACTCCCCAAGCTTTGCCTAACATCTGTATCTGCTCCTATCCTTTGCAGGATAAAGTCCTTCCGGTCTCTTTGATGACAATTATGCTAGGCTCAGGTCCCAGAAGACCCTGCAGGCAGGACAAACTGTAGGTTGAAGGTTTTGTGGTTGAGTTGGTGTCCCTCCACTTGAGTTCGTGCCTGGTTCCAGAAGATGGTCAATTCAGGTTCTGTGGCCCTATTACTAGTCTTTGCTAGGGTTACCCTCATAGTAGATTCCGTGGAGTTTCAGTTGCACTAGGATTTCACCTTGCCCAGAAATGCCCCACCCCCATTGCAGTTGATTCTCCCAGTATTTTCTACACACACACACACACACACACACACACACACACACACACACACCACTATTCTTCCTGTTCCCAACCCTACCTGCCCCCAGTCCACTCACGAAATTTATTCTATTTCTCCTTCCCTCCTCCTTGCATCCCATGTAAGCCTTCCTTTTTATATGTTGACTCTCTGGATCTGTGTATTGTAGCATGACGGTCTTTTACTTTAGTGAATACACACCATGCTTGTCCTTCTGGACCCAGATTACTTCACTCAGAATTATTTTTTTTTCTAGTTCATTCATTTGCCAGAAAATTTCATGATGTCATTTTTTGACAGCTGATTAATACTCCACTGAATAAAAGTACTGCGTTTTCTTTATGCATTCTTCAGTCGAAGTACTTCTAAGTCATTTCCTATTTCTGACTATTATGAATAAAGCTGCAGTGAAAATAATTGAGAAAGTTTCCTTGTGGTATAATTGAGCATCCTTTGGGCATGCCCAGGAGTAGTATAGCTGGGTCTTAAGATAGATTGATTCCCAATTTTCTGAGAAACTACCTTATTGACTTCCAAAGTATTTATACAAGTTTGCACTCCCACCAGCAGTGGAGAGTGTTCCCCTTGCTCCACATCCTCACCAGGATGATACCTCACCTGTGTTTTTGGTCTTAGCCATTCTGACAGGTATAAGATGGAATCTCAGAGTCATTTTGATTTGCATTTCCCTTACTGCCTAAGGATATTGAACATTTCTTTAAGTGTTTGTCGTCCATTCGGGATCCCTTCGTAAGAATTCTCTGCTTAGAACTATACCCCATTTTAATTGGATTATTTAGTTTATCGATGTCTAGTTTTGTTTTGTTTTCTGTTGTTTTGTTTTTGAGTTATTTATATATATGGAGTTTGTTTATATCTTTTCCCATTCTGTGGGCTGCCATTCTGTCCTGCTGATGGTGTCTTTTGCTTTATAGAAGCTTCTCAGGTTTTTTGAGATACATTTTGAGATATTTCATCACCACGTTTTTCTTCTTTTAAGAAAAAAAGAAATCCAAAGTACAGTGCAGAAGGCGGCTGCTGTCGCTGACGGAGGAAACACGAGTATGCAACTCGGGATACAGATGCCTCTCAGGTGTTTCTGGAGCGACGATGTCTAGACTTTGGAAAAGAGTAAGGAAAAGGTTTGCAACTATCAGGAATAACAAATTGTTGACAGGAGGCCTTTTACCAAAACCAACCCTCAGCAGCCTTTGGGGGAAATGCCCTACTTACTCAAAGGTCCCATGCTCTAGGTTCAGCATCCGAAGATGATGTTGCTATTCAAACTATGCTCCTTGCACTCTCATCCCTGGGAGCTTTTTTGAAAGGAGACTGTCGCCTGGCGGTGGTGGAACATGCCATTAATGCAGAGGCAGGTGGATCTCTGTGAGTTCAAGGCCAGACTGGTCTGCAGAGTAAGTTCCAGGATCACCTGAGCTGTTATACAAAGAAACCCTGTCTAGGGGGGAAAAAAAGGAGGAAGGAAAGGGAACAAAGGAAAGAACAAAAGCAGAAAGAAAGAAAAGATGACTTTCAGAGTTTCCCTCAGACCTACTGAGTCTGAAACTTAATTATAAGAAACTTCTCACCGGGCGTGGTAGCGCACGCCTTTAATCCCAGCACTCGGAGGCAGAGGCAGGCGGACCGCTGTGAGTTCGAGGCCAGCCTGGTCTACAAAGCAAGTCCAAGACAGCCAAGGCTACACAGAGAAACCCTGTCTCGAAAAAAAAAACAAAAAACAAAAAACAAAAAAAGAAAAGAAAAGAAAAGAAACTTCTCAAGTGTCTTCCTTATTCAGGACTGCAGGATTCTTTCCCACCTATAAATCTACTAATGAGCTCATGCAGGTGGGTAAAACAGCACAAATGTGAACTGAATACTTTTTTATGTATCGTTTAAAACAAAACTAGACAATAGCAACAAAAGGCATTAATTTCTCCTTGGCATCCACCCATCCATTCCTTCATTCTAACTAGCATTTGGGAGGAAGGTGGGCAAACTTCAGTTACTTATTAAGCTTGTTTAATTTCCAGGACGCCCAAGAGAGGTTACCCTGGTAACGGAGAACGTAGAGTGGAATCAATACTGCAGGAGAGGAGGTGTGGCTAGTGTTCCAGCCTCCCTGCACCAAGGTCTTGTGTTCGTCCTCTCCTCTCCACAGGAGAATTGCACGAGGTCAGACTTCCTCCAGCTGTGCAGCTCAGTTCCTTCTCTGTCTGGTCCTGTGTTGTGTGTAACAAACTGCTCCTGTCACTCTGGAAATCAGAGTTGTTTTGAAAATTAAAAATTCTCAAAAAAAAGCAAAGCATAAATCTAACATATGACGCAGGTATCCGCTTCTTGGCCCATGCCCAAAGACTTGGTACCCTACTCCACAGGCCCTTGTTAAGTTATATCCATTACTTCTCTATCCACAATAGCGAGAATATATATGGAAGGACTCTCTCTCTCTCTCTCTCTCTCTCTCTCTCTCTCTCTCTCTCTCATTAAAATCCCTGTTGGATGTAACTTTTATAATTCTTTTCACTGTGCCTTTCAGAATTTTTGCCTAGCCTATGACGTCATTACCTGCCTGCCACTAGATGGGCCAGCTGCCCAGGATATGAAAAGGACAAACCCACCCCATCTCTCCCTCTCCCTCTCCCTCCCCCCCTCTCTCTCCCTCCCTTCCCCCCTCTCTCCCTCTCTCTCTCTTTCTTGTCTCTCTCTTGCTCCTCTTCCTCTTGCTGTCTCTGTCTCTCTGCCTCTCTCTGGGGTGCCCCTCCCATTTCCCTGCTCTCCTATGCTTGTATAATAAACTTCTCCATATCATTAAAAAAGAAAAACCTTCTGTCTTATTTTAGATGCTTTTGGTGTGTTCTTAGGAAAAACTGCAAGGACAATTAAGGTGTGTGTGTGTCCATAGTGTTTAGGCTCAAACTCAGAGCTTCCTTCCGAATCATGGAAGGACAGTTAGAAATCATCATCATCATCATCATCATCATCATCATCATCATCATCATCATCTACTCTGAACTAAACTAGATTCCCCTGCCCCCAAACCACAATTCATCAGTTGAAGCCCTAATTCCCAACATGATTTTTTTGTTTTGTTTTGTTTTGTTTTGTTTTCGGGTTTTGTTTTTGTTTTTTTTTTTTTTAGATGAGACTTAAGGTTCATTAAGACCCTTCTATTAAGTGAATTAACATAAGTCAAGATTCTATTCTTGTCATTGGTGGCATAAACTACAGTTCAATGTTTGTGGTACAGGCCAAGGACTCCTCCTCCCCAAAGCCTTAGGAGGCCTCTACTCGGCTGTAGATGCCACAAAAATTATGGAAGGATGATTCGGGGTAAGGTAAACTGATAGCTTATTGATTAAATGAAAGACACACTTGAAAAGAGGCCAGTGCAGGCACTGGAAGAGGAGCACACCCCAGTGTCTCAGGAGTGGCTGATGTGTAGTCTCAGGGCTTTGAAGCTCCTTGGTCTATAACTAAGCTTAGGTCCTAGGGAAGGTATGTGCGGATCCAAAGGTTAATCCAGAGGTGAGCGTTCTGTATGCTTTGGCACACTGTGCAAGTTGAAGAAGGGAACTCTAGTTAGAGAATAAACATTGGTCAAAGGCATCTTTGCTCATAGACATGTCACAAGGAGGTAGCGTGGAAGGTGAGGTTCATTGCACAGTTATTTTAATCATGGAGATTGATTAGCAATTCCTCAGACTTGTCCCATGCACCCTGTATTAGCTTTGGTTTTATTGCCGTAAAGAGACATCACAACCAAGGCAGCTGTCGTAAAGGAAAACACTTAATTGTGGTTGGCTTTTGTTTCAGAAGCTTAGTGCATTATCAGCATGGTGGGAATCACGGCAGGATCCAGGCAGACATGGTGCTGGTGAAGGAGCTGAGAGTTCTACATCTTGATCAGCAGGCAGCACAAGGGGACTGTGTACCACACTGGGCATAGCTTGAGCATAGGAGACCTCAAAGCCCGCCCCCACAGTGACACACTTCCTCCAACAAGGCCACACCTACTCCAACTAGGCCACACCTCCTAATAGTGTTATTCCCTATTTTCCAAGCAATATGAGAATAGGGGGGGCTATACCTATTCAGATTCTACTCAACCCCAATTTCAAACTGCTAGACCCTTTTTCTTTTATTATATTTATTACATACTTGTGTGTATGTGTGTGCACAAATATATTGTATTTACTTACAACTTGCTGAGTGAGATTTTGTTATTTGTGTATGTACGGTTTCAGGGCTGACCACTCAGCATCGGACCACCAATAAGAGGACTCATCTCTGGGGGATGCTAAGTTTCCTTCTCTCAGAAGTCAACTGTTGCCTGCAGTTCTTTCCTGAGGAGTTGGACCCTGTGAAATTTTCCTCCTCCTCCTTTAACAGGTCCATGGATTTTGCTGTTGTTCCTGTCTTGTTTGTATAGCTATTTCTAGGTGAGACTGTTTCCCAGCAAATGTCTGATATTTGGGCTCTTGGACTCTTTCTGCCCCTCTCTTCCACAGTGGCCCATCAGCCACAGATGCAAGAGCTGGGATGTAGCTGTGATAACCACTAATCTCTGCATTGTGCCCCATTTTGTGTTATCTGTGATGGTCTCCATTTTCTCTAAGGAAAAGCTTTGATGGGGTGTGGTAGTCACTCTCATCTGTGGGTGGAAGGATACGATTTAGAATGTTGTAAGAGGTTATTCAGTCTGACAAAGATTCTTTTTCTAAGGTTCACAACCTCACTAACTCCTGGAAACTAGCCAGTACCAGGCATGATTTCCCTAATTCAGAGTGGGCTTTAATTCTGTTAAGATAGGTGTTGATTGCCACCGATAATTCAGTGCCACTTCTTGCACATGTATGCCTAGCTTGCTGTGATGGCAATTTGTTAGGTTTCATAGTTGTTGATCTGGATAGGATTCTCTAATTGGTTCCCTCCCTTGATAGTTTTCATAGTATTTTCTAGAATCATGAAAACTAGCCCACACCAAAAAATAAAAATAAAAAGGCTTTCAGGCTGATCCAAGTAAAGTCATCTGGGTCATGTGTCTTTGGAGTGTGGTTTCTGCAGCAGTAGGGGCTCAATCTCAGCCTCTGAGAGGCAGCTAAGAGCTACAGTGATCGTGTGTATTGCTTTTGGAGTCCTTTGGACTGCACTGAGTAACTCTTCAAAGGTTTCTTTTATGGTACTGGGCTCTTGTTGGTATATGGTTCTTGTGCGGAGTATTGTTTGCCCAAGTAGCTGAACTTCCTTTGTGTGTGAGTGTGTGTGTGTGTGTGTGTGTGTGTGTGTGTGTGTGTGTGTGTGTATGCACTTATATATACTGTGTATAGTTTAGGTAAAATAAATATAAAATAATATGATTCCTAATCAAAACATGTTGGTTAGTTGTCCTTCTTCCTTCTATACTGACTTTCTTCCTCCTTCCCCATTGCCCACATCATATTATCTGTTTGTTTGTTTGTTTGTTTTTAATGTCAAATGTTCCATTTTACCAATAGAGTTAGGGGCCAGATGCTGGCATGAAAACCTACTGTCTCAGAGAGGCAGAGAAAGCATCCAGCCGACCTTACTCCTCGGCCAATGTCCTGAGAGAAAAGGCAAACTCCTTCCTCATGAAGTCTTAAAAACAAAAACAAAAACAAAAACAAAAACAAAAACAAAACCCTGAAACTCAATGCCCCTCCCTTTTACTTCCTGTGTGTCTATAGGTCCTCCTGGCTCCCTCTCACTCTCTATGGTTTTTTCCATGTTCACTTCCTGTCAGTCTGGTTGCTTGCTGAGCCTCTTGACCTAGGGTTAACTTTATTTAATCCTGTTTACAATACTCAAGCAGAAAGCTCTTGGTTTAAAGGTGTGTGCTAGGGCTGAGCTGCATCATAACTACAAACAGCTTTTTCCAGTAAATAATGCAATATCCAGGTTCACAGTGTGATAAAAAATCCTGCAAGACTTTACTCTTTTTTTTGTCTAAATTATAAAGAAAAAGTTTAACTCTAACTCAGTTAAACTATTTACAATAATGAAACTATTTCTGCCAAGCTTTCCACAATGTCCAGATTGGTTGTATTTGGCAGTCTTAGGATGAAGCATTTTTTCATTCAAATTCTGTGAAATATTTGTGTAAGTCTCAATTTAATAAGATCAGTATTTTTGTAAGAAAAGGAACAGGTGAGTATTTTCTTGTGCTCATGTGACTCTAATGCAAAGGAAGGCACATATAAATAAAAAAGACCCCAGGAAACTCACTCTTTTAGCCACTCCCTCCCTCTCATTTATTTCCACTCTTCTAGACGTCCAGTTTCCAGCCCCATGAGAAATTTCTGTTGTATAAGCCACGTGCTCTGTGATATTTTATTAACGCAGCTCTAGATGAATAACTCACCACTGATTATTAGCAGTAGTTACTGGGTAGTGTATATTTGCTTTGAATGTCACTATACTTTTCATCTTTCCCAACTGTAGAATATAGATACTAACACACTTCTCAAATAAGAAAGCCAAGGCTCAGAGAGGTTAATGGTTTGCCCGTCCCCATAAGACAAGCTGCAGAGATTGCGGGAAATTCTGCCAGTTTCGATTAAAGTCATTATATTGTCTGATATAACATTGAGATACACACACACACACACACACACACACACACACACACAAAATGTCGTGTCTGATGCATGCATTAAACAAACCTTGCCTATTCTCTGTCCTTTCAACTGCCTTGCACGTGCTGGCTCCTCTATCTGGACTACTTCCTTTACCTCTCATCATCTACTCCCTTCTCTTTCAAAATCGAGTTCTTATTTTTTTACTCAAAGCCAGTGATTGGTGTCTTTTCATGCATTTTAACACCCTATATTAGATATATTTGATATTTCATATACACATATGTATTTTGATCAAATCAATCCCAATTCCCTTCCGTTCCAATCCCTCTGTACCCCCTTTTTGCTTTCCCCTCTCCAATTCATGTTCTCTTAAAAAAAAAAAAAACAGTCTTTACAAGATTGAATTCTGAATTCCTACCCTTTGCCTTGCTCATCTCACTAGTTTCCAACTTTCCTACTTAAAATTGTTAATTTTTTTTAACCATTAGACTCTAGAATCCTGACGAAATTGGGCATCTCTTTTTGTCATAATTTAGGTACATAATATTTTATTTATATATTTATTTTTGTTTTTTTTTTTTTTGAGACGGTTTCTCTGTGTAGCCTTGGCTGTCCTAGACTCGCTTTGTAGACCAGGCTGGCCCCGAACTCACAGCGATCCACTTGCTTCTGCCTCCCAAGTGCTGGGATTAAAGGCGTGCGCCACCACACCCGGCCATAGCACTTTTTGAATGACTGCTGGGAGAGCACCCAAAATGTAACATGTTATTTTGTGCCTAGTGACCTGCTCGGGAGTACAAGACAGGATCGTTGTCAAAGTTCCTGCAAAGGATGCCTTATCAGCTTAGGCTGTAGCCATGCGCCCACCAAGGGAGAGTCCTTTTGCCCAGTGTCCCCAAAGTCAACCCATCCTAAAAACAAAACAAAACGAAGCGAAGGAAGAGAGGCCACTGGAGAACGATAAAGGAGTCACGAACTCTACAGACTGCGCCTGCGCCACTCCGCGGTCGAGCAAGCCTTAGGCAAACGGAAGGCGCGGAAATGACGTCAAACGCGCAAGGGCCGAGGCTCCCTGGGCGCGGTGGCTGCTGGGTGCTTCGCGCCTTGCCTCCTCACGCTCTCCTCCCAGCCCGCGTCTCCTCCCCCTCGGCTCGCCTGTTCCCTGGCGTGACTCGGCACTCAGAGCTGCGGGGTGGACACGTCGTGGTCGCCGCTTCTGACCAGGCCCCGGCCTCCCGCAGCCTCTCCTGGGCCTCCCCTGGCCTTTCCTCGCTTTAAGTTTGGAAGCCGGAAGCGTCGTGGCCGCCCGGCCGGGCTCTCTGTGAGGATGGTGGGAGTGAAGCCGGTCGGGAGCGATCCCGATTTCCAGCCGGAGCTGAGTGGGGCGGGCTCCAGACTTGCTGTGGTGAAGTTCACCATGAGAGGGTAAGGCCGAGGCTGAGGCCTGTTGCCATTCCTCTGTGGGTCCCTGCTCTCCCGTCCCCACCCCCCACCCCCCCATTTTCCGGGTTCCAGGTCTTCTGTGGTCTGATGCTTTGGAATGTCCGGTGCTGACTACAGCCCAGGCCGCTGCCTGGATTAGGCCTCAGCTCCCGAGAGCGGGTCTCAGGGGACTTCCGGGCGGGCGCCGAGGCTAATCTGGCGGGTCCCGCGGCTCAGGACTTGCCTGCCCGGCGAGTTTAAAATCGCAGACGTATTGGGGGGGGGGGGGCGGCGGCCCGCGACGCTTTCCAGCTTGTAGGGGTCTCAACCTCTGCGGCCTGCGCGGGTCTCGTGTCTTTAACGAAGAGCCAGCCATCGTTTGCATTTAGTATCCCTGAGAGCGTTAATTTCCGAACCCTTTGATTTCTCTTCATCTGCGTTTCTGCAAAGCCTTTGAAAGATCCAGTGGAGGGTGCCCATGTAGTCCGAGTAACGTGTAGTTTTAAGGCGTAGTCGGTGCATTTTTGAATTAAGTTAATGTTGCGATAAAACCTTTTTTTTTTTCAATGTGCATGACATGTTTGTCCCATGCTTGGTTTTGTCTGTAGACACAGGCTCCTCTGTGTACACAGATTATAGACAAAAAACCAAAATATAGTACGCACATCTTAGTTACGGGTTAGACAGACCTCTGACTTTGACCAAAGTACTTTTTTTTTTTAACTTAAGATTTAAGATAATAAGGATCTGGAAAGATGTTGACTGTTCTTTGGATAAAATCAAAATGCAAAGGACAAAAAGCTGGATCACTTGTTGGGTGTGTAATGTTCTTGTGTGTAAATTGGAACTAGACCTTAAGAGCCAGAAGGCACAGATCTCTCTGCATCATGTACACCTAAGCCAACTGGGAGCTACCTCCCAGGACTGCTGTTTATGTAACAGGTTTACTTGCCCACATAATTGTGCTGTTTGTGGTTTTTTTTCATAAAGCCAGAGCAAAATTCATAGTTTCTAGCACAGGGTTCAGTAAATGTTGAGTATATACAAATGTTGATAGCTTTAGGGGATCAGGGTACAGATAGAGAGAGACGAGAACACGTTTTGTTGGTGGTGTTTGCTTTGTTTTGGGGGCAGTCTCCCACAGAACTGAAGGGGGAAATCAGTTGATTTAATAGAGTGAAGTAGAGTGCCCATGTGATAGGATGCTTCAACATGTACTGAAGTGAAGGGTTAGGCTGTGCCATATGTACTAAGGCATGTCCCAAAGGAGTGTTAGAACTCTAGAAATATGTCTCCTCGGCTTCAGCAGCAGTTTTGTCTGCTAGGAGAATATCTGCACATTTGTTGACTGAGTGGAAGAGAGAGACCAGAAGGCTTCAACAAGGAATCTCATCTTTAGTTCATCCTTCTAATTCTGGTCATTTGGAGCTTTTACATTTTTGTGACTCAGTGGTTTATTTCTCCCCATGGTAAGAGCCGGGGCAGAGTAATAAATAAGTAGGTAGTGATTGAAGGGTGAAAGATGGAGAAGGAATACTCCTGGTGGAACTTTTCTGTTAGCAGTGTTCAGTCATTTTCTGTATACCTGTAAGGATTGACTGGAAGAGCTAGATTACTTATTATTAATTTGTTGATGTTGTTTTTTGTTTTCTGTTTTCAAGATAGGGTTTCTGTGTGTATCCCTGACTGTCCTGGGACTTACTCTGTAGACCAGGCTGGCCTCGAACTCAGAGATCCACCTGCCTCTGCCTCCCAAGAGCTGGGATTAAAGGATAGAGCCCCCACTACCATCTGGCTATTACTAAATGTTTTAATGGAATGAACATTACATTCCCTTGTTAAAAACTTAAGGCAAATAAATGCTTACATTAAGCAGCGTTTAGGTAACATTTATAGATCATTTATAGATCTAGTAAGGTTGTGTTTATTTACCCTTAACATTCTTTTTTATTTTTAAAATATCTTTAACATTCTTTTAACATGGGCAATCAAGGCATTCCTCTCTGAGGTCATTGCCAGTGTAACTAGCCTTATTTATACTTGGTGACCTTCACATAACTGTGTCCAATAAAGTCTTGTCAGAAAGTGCTTAGGAAAGTTAATGTTACCTCATTATAGGTTGAGGGTATAATTTTCTCTAGTACCTGATTCTTCAACTTTAAGCTAAATTGCATATGACTTATCTATCATTGCTCTAAGTTAAAATTGCTCATGCAGTGTGTAGATTGCTTTATTCAAGAATTTTCAACAGCCCTTCAAAATAAATGCAGGGCCTTTAAACATACTAGGTAAACACTCTACCACTGAGTTACACCCCAAGCTCTGTTTTTTTTTTGTTTGTTTGTTTTGTTTTTTTTAGTAGAATGTATATGCATAAAATTGATTTTAACATTTTAAAAATTATTATTATTATTATTATTATTTTAATTTTTGAGACAGGGTTTCTTTGTGTAGCCTTGGCTGTCCTGGACTCCCTTTGTAGACCAGGCTGGCCTTGAACTCACAACGATCTGCCTCCCGAGTGCTGGGATTAAAGGCGTGCACCACCACGCCCGGCTAAAAATTATTTTTGTAGTTCAGGCCAGCTTCATACTGTGATCCTTCTGTCTTAGCCTTCTGAAAGCTGCAATTGCAGATATACACCACCATACCTGTAAATGGAGTCATTTTAGCAGTTTCTAAGAGTATAATTCAGGTGAGTTATGTACACTCACAGTATTGTGTCATCATCACCTTTATTTTCTAAAATAGCGGTATCATTCCCAGCAGAAACTGTACCTGTTATAAAGTAATGCCCTGTGCTCACTTCTCCAAAAGAACTGTTAGGTCCCACTTTCCCCACACCTACCCCCTTCCCTGGTAGTCTTGTACTTTCTGTCTCTAGAATTTGCTTGTTTTAGGCACCATATGTGAGTGAAGCCATGACAGTGTATGTTGCCTTTTTTTTTTTTCTTAGTCATTTCCCTTACTGTATTTTCAGGGTTCATCAGTATAAGATGTCTCAGGATTCCATTCTTTTTATTCATCTGTTGATCAATACTTTACTTGTGTTGTTTACTTTTAGCTGTTAATAATGAACACTACTGTGGACATTGGCATATTATATCTTTTTCAGTCACTCCTTTAATTCATTCTTCTGATGAAGAGTGCTTGAATGCATTAACTCCAGTTCTGTCTGCATTATACTCTTAAGGCTATCAACAGTTCAGTTTACTCTCATCTTTTCCAGACAACATGAGAATATTTATTCATATTCAAAACACTATTCATACTGTCAAGAGAATGAATTCTATATGTTAAATATTCTGATAAGAGTTCTAAAATAACTGTCTACAGATAGTTGCTTCTTAAGTATGGCTAGATACATACAGTGCCATTTTGTTCTTTTGGTTTGTAAGTATACTAAGGTAAAAGAATATATAGTTTCTTCCCTATTAGAATATGAATGATTTTTATCTTGAGATGGTGAATTACCACTTTTTTTCAGTAAGTTAAGCCTTCCTTTTATAGACAGTTTACTCTTTATTTTATTTTCTTAAAGCAGACCTTTATGTATTGTAGTTACCATTCAGGGATGCCAGTGGTGTGTGTGTGAGGACGTTGAGTTTCAGTAGTACATTAGCTTGTTCAAAAGTATATTATTAAATGTTCAATATACTAAATACACATTACACAACTGCTGAGGACTGAAAGTAGTTTACCAAAATAAGATAGCCCAGGAGCCTGTAGGAGCTAGACAGATAAATATTTGTGAGTCATGTAGGTGAGGAGTAAAGTTTCAATTGGAGTTTTTGTTTGTTTTTGGTGGCTTTGATGACTAACTTTACTAACAGGAAGACAAAAGTTACTAAAATGTAGCTTGATAAACTTTCCAAGTGATGACATTTGTATAACCAACACTAAGTATAAGAAATACACCGTTATTACCAACCCCAAATTCTTGCATTCTTGGACTTCTTCCCTTCAGTTTTGTATTCTGACACTGTTAGTTTGCCTTAACTTAAACCATATAAAAGTACAGTCTTGTTTTATTTAATGTATTTTTATTTTATTTGCGTTGGTGTTTTGCCTGCATGTATGTGTATGTGAGGATGTCAGATCTTGGAGTTCAGACAGATGAACTGCCATGTGGGTGATAGGAAGTGAACCTGGGTCCTTTGGAAGAACAGTCAGTCGGTGCTCTTAACTGCTGAGCCATCTCTGTAGCCCTCAGAATTGTATTTTGTAGTCTTGCTCCTTCCTTTTCAAGAGGATATAGTTCCTTCAAGACTGTATGGCCATTACTTTATAAGTAACAAGAGCTAAACATTGGAGATTTGGTGTGGACTTTTGGGAACGGTATTTAGAGTCTAGGACATTATTCTTGGAAGTTTTTAATATTTAGCTGGGGATTGAACCCATTTCCCTCGCTTCATCTTTAGTATTGTTTCATATATACACATATATGCAAAAAAAAGATCTACAGCCAATACGTAAAAGAAGACAAGCAGAAAGAACAGTTCCAAACTTATATGAAGCCAGTATTGTTCTAAAACCAAAACCAGGTAAAAGACAAAATAACAAAAACTACAGGCAAATTTTCTCTGGTAAAGATACAAAACATAAAATAACTTGCAAACAAGGAGTACACTAATGAGATGATTCATCACAATCAAAATGGCTTTATCCTGCATTTGCAGGGATGGTTCAGCATATTTAAGTCAATAAATATACCAGATAATATAAATGGAATTAAAGAAAAAAATCTTATGATCAGATCAATCGATCCAGAAAAGCCATTGACAAAATCCATCATGTCTTTGTGGGAAAAGTCCTTGAGAAAGTAGGACTGGAGTGAACAGGGCTCAACATGATAAAGACATATGGCACACCTACAGCCAACGTCTTGGTTAATGAAGAAAAATCCCATTTAAATCAAGGGTTGTCTACTGTCCCTTTCCTTTTCAATGTAGTGTTTGAAGTACCAGGTGGAGCAGTAAAGTAGAGAAGGAAGTTGAAGGGACGTGAATAGGAAAAGAAATCAAGTTCTTCCTGTTTGCAGATGATAGAATATTATACACAAGAGACCTTCAAAATTCCATTTGATATGCCAGTTTAGATGTTTTAGTCTTGTTGATTTGGTTCTTTTGTGTAGTAGGAAGCTATCAGCTTATTTGCTATGTTCTCTTTCAAAAAGGATAATTTAAAACCCTTCTTGCATGTTCATTTTATATATTGTTCTAAACATAAACTTTCAGTCAGAGTTTTAGGGCAGAAAAGATATTTTCCCCACCCATTAAAAACCCTTGGACTAGATGATTTCTGGGCCACTTTGCAAAACATTAAAAAACAAACTCTGATTTTTAAATTGGGGTTGCTAGTCAAAGTATTTTTTTTCTTTTTCTTTTTTTCTTTTGTTGTTGTTTGTTTGTTTATTGTTTGTTTTTCTGAGACAAGATTTCTCTGTGTAGTTACAGCTGTCCTGGACTTGCTTTTGTAGACTAGGCTGGACTCGAACTCACAGAGATCTACCTGCCTCTGCCTCCTGAGTGCTGGGATTACAGGTGTGCGCCCGGCTCTAGTCAAGGTATTTATAGGAGAAAAACATTAGTGTGACATTTGGTCATGCTGGTTATGTAATCTCTATGAAGGGTTTTCTAGTTGCTGTTTTATACAGGAAAATTAGTAGGCTTGTTCATGATGTCAGCTAGTCATTTTTCATTAATTAAATAATCAATAGTGAGTTGAACCAGGTTTATTAACCTTTGAGTGCTAATGTTAGAGGACAAACAACTTACTTAAAATAATCAATCTGCCTGTAATGTGAAAGAAGGTCCCTGTGTGTCTCTATAATAATGTATTTTGATTTTTGACAGGTTAGATTTTGAAGTAGATATTCTCATGGTAATATTGTTTTGATGAAGTTTGTTTAATTACCACTTCGCTCATACATATAGACAACAAAGAAATCTTTTCCAAAATTTTTAGTTCCTGTTGTATGTGCTGCTTTACATTTAACCCTGCAGTTCATTTGGAACTGCTCGTTCTGTATGCAGTGAGATCCAGTACTATAGACCTGTGTAGACCATCCTTCCAGTGCTCCGCTTGTCGGCTTTTTTATAAATCAGATGGTTATTTATCCCTTATCTGAAATGCATGTGATTAGAGTGTTTTCAGCTTTCAGAGTTTTGTTGGGGTTTGGAATAGTTAATGTAGACTTTACGAGTTAAATGCCTCAAATCTGAACATTTAAAATTTAGGATGTTCTGATGTACACGTTTGGTTTGTTGTTGTTTTGTTGGTGTTTCGAGACAGGGTCTTTCTGTATAGCCTTGGTTATCCTGGACTGGATTTGTACACCAGGGTGACCTCGAACTCACAGCGATCCTCCTGCCTCTGCTTCACAAGTGCTGTGGCTGCTCCCAAGTCCCAAGCCACCATGCCGGACTGTACACATCTTTTTAGGATAAAATATCCAGTTTGGGGTTTAGGGTCATTTTGAATTCTAAAAGTTTTCAAATAACATGTTTAACCGATTATATTGAATGTTATTAATAAAGCTTTATAACAGGTCTTGATATTTGTGGGTTTTTAAGCTTTGAACCTCAGCTTGTTTTGTTCCTCCATTTAGAATATATTTGTTTCATTTTTAAAAATTGAGATGGTATATTAATTCTAAACAAGGATTGATTTCTTGACAACAATGACTTAAAAATCTATAAACATATCCTTTTAATTATTTTTCTTTGTTTTATTTTCATGAGAACCAAGTGGAAGGATTTCACAGTCCTAAGTCTGAGACCTAATATTGTATTTGTACTCATTAAGACGGTATGGTATTAATATAACATTAAAATGACCTAGATGAGTATACTAGAGTTCTGAAAGCCAAGAATGTCAATTTGCTCTAGTTTGTAGTGTCTTTGTATTATTTAACTGGATAGTGTTCTCTTTCTCACAGGTGTGGGCCGTGTTTGAGAATTGCCCCAGCATTCAGCTCTATGAGTAATAAGTATCCGCAGGCAGTTTTCTTGGAAGTAGATGTACATCAGTGCCAGGTAAAGCTCAAGAGTCTTTTCTTCTTTTTTTTTTTTTTTCATGAAACAGATCTAAATCTAACATTTATATTGCCTATTATGTCTTTATGCACACACTTATTTATTCTTTAGAAGACAGGAAAACATTAGGATTATTATAAATGCCATTTCTCTTTTTGTTTGTTTGTTTGTTTTCGAGACAGGGTTTCTCTGTGTAGCCTTGGCTATCCTGGACTCTCTTTGTAGACCAGGCTGGCCTTGAACTCACAGAGATCCTCCTGCCTTTGCCTCCCAAGTGCTGGGATTAAAGGTTTGTGCCACCTCTACCTGGCATAAATGCCATTTCAAAAAAAAGTTAATGAGGTGAAATTAATAAAATGTTGTTACAGTAATAGGTTACCTGGTAGTTCTATATCTGAACATGCACATATTGGCTATATTAAAATATAGTATTGACTTTACTTACTTTCATATTTTTTTTATTATGGATACCAGGAAATAAGATCACATGTATATATGTATAGTTCACATTTGTGTTTTACATTTGTTTTTATTAATATAGTGCTGTCCTAATAGTCACTTGTGAAGTTTAGGGAAGATGCCCCTTGGTTGGTTACCTTTATGCTTTTCTTTCTTTGAATAATATATCTTCTGTACCTCTTCATAGAATTTGCATATTTAAGAAGACAGATTTACTTTGTGGGGTTTTTTTTTTTGTTTGTTTTTTGTTTTTTGTTTTGTTTTGTCTTTTGAGACAGTTTCTCTTTGTAATAGCCCTGGCTATCCTGGACTTGCTTTGTAGACCAGGCTGGCCTTAAACCCACAGAGATCCACTTCCATCTAGCTACTGGGATTAAAGGAGTATACCACTATATCCGGCTACTTTGCTGGATTTTAAATCCTTGTCATGACAATTTTAAACAGTGGTGTTCTGGTTATTATTCATTTCCATTCAGTATTGTAGAACTAAATCAGAGTTTTGTAAGATAGCTATTATTTTCATGATGACCTGAACTCAGTTCTGTAAGAATAGGAATTAGATGAGGATGGCTTTTTTTTTTAAGACAAAGACATTGCCTCTTCTCCCCTTTTTAAAAATAGGTGGTATAGACTTTTTTCCAAATAGATACTTTTTCTTAGCAGCAGTGATTTGTATTGACTCATTTGTTGTTTTTGTTTGTTTGTTTTCTTTTTAGACAGTTTCATTAAGCCTTGGCTGGTAGGACTCAAACTCAAAAGATCTGCCTGCCTCTGCCTCCTGAATGCTGGGATTAAAAGCATGTACTATCATGCCTAGCCTTTGGTTATTTCTTTTTGAAAAATTCATACTGTGTAATTATAAGAAAGCTGCCTGCAAGCCAGGCGTGGTGGCGCACGCCTCTAATCCCAGCACTTGGGAGGCAGAGGCAAGTGGATCTCTTTGAGTTTGAGGCTAGCCTGATCTACAAAGCAAGTCCAGGATAGCCAGAACACAGAAAAATAGCCAGGGCTTTTGCACAGAGAAACCCTGTCTTAACAAACCAACCAAACAAACAAAAAACCCAAAAAACCAAACCAAAACAAAAAAACCAGAAACAAGAAAGAAAAGAAAGCTGCCTGCCATAAAGCATAATTTCTGTATTAGAAAGTAATTGTTCTGTTGGATATAGTATATGACACTAAAGCTAATGTTTTAAGAAACAAAAGCGGAGCTGTTCTCTATTGTGGGTATATGGCTAATATTGCTATGTCTCCATAGGAACTCCTTTACAATGGAGTACCCTTTAAAACTACTTGTCTATTTAATGTGCATAGTTATCTTGCTTGCATGCATGACTGAGTACCACATGAGAGCCTGGATCCTGCAGAGGCCAGAAGAAGACATCAGATCTGGAGCTAGTCATATAGGTGGTTGTGAGCTGTGGGTGCTAGAGATGGAACTCAGGCCCTCTGGAAGAGCAGCTAGCACTTTCAACCACCGAGCCTTCTTTTTAGCCCAGTCTGCTTTCCTAAATAACAATTAGGAATACATTAGCTTATGTTTCTGGTTAGGGCTTGTGAGATTTTAGTTTGCTTAAAGTTGTAGAATGGAAAATCAAAATGGTGTAAGATTTGTTTTAAGTCTTAACACTGTTTAATTTGCTGATTCCAGGGAACAGCTGCCACGAACAATATATCAGCAACACCTACATTTTTGTTTTTTCGAAACAAAGTGAGAATTGATCAATATCAAGGAGCAGATGCTGTGGGACTAGAAGAAAAAATCAAGCAGCATTTAGAAAATGATCCTGGAAGCAATGAAGACACAGACATTCCGAAAGGCTATGTATGTCATCAGAAGAGTAAAAACAATATCTTAAATTTGGTGTTGTTTGGTTGAAGTGAGATTTACTCTTTTCTTAACTAATTCAAAATACTTTCAAATGAGCATTTTCCAAATTAAAATGGACTATTGAGTTTTGTCTGTCTGTTATGACCTTAAGTCTCCACATGAATCACTTTCCCCTGAATATCTTCTGCTAAATTTCTTTGTCATTTAAAACTGTTTTCTAAACTATTAAAGAGCCATATGCCAATGCTTGCCCTCGTCCTGTGAGTGGAGAATATGACACTGAAAAATATTCCTCATTTTATAGTCATGTAAAATGGCTTGAGTTTTAATGTACTGAATCCCCGTGTTACATAACCTCCTGAAGTCTAGTTTTGTTTGGGTTAAATCAAATGTAACTGTAGCGTTGAGTATAAGGCACCATTTTTTCTTTTAATTGAGATTAAGAATGAAGAACTCAGCCAGGCACAGTAGTGCATGCCTTTAATCCCAGCACTTGGGAGGCAGAGGCAGGCGGATCTCTGTGAGTTCCAGGCCAGCCTGGTCTACACAGAGAGTTCCAGGACAGAGAGAGGTATTACACAGAGAAACTCTGTCTCAAAACACCGAAAAAGTAAAATAAACACAAACAAACAAACTCAAGGATGATACTTTGAAGCTACAGAGTATAAATAGTTCTAACACAGTTGTGCAAAAGTTCAAAAGCAGTACTTTATGGTGCTATAGCCAGTACACGAAACAGATCTACATTTTCCTGCCTGTAAACCCTTTAAAGTCAAGCCGAAAAACTAGTCAGGTGGACACGAGAGCTTGTTTTTGTATGCATGTTGTATGTGTGTATCTTTGTCACTGAGTATCTGTAACATGATAATGGCAATATTATTTTCTCTTAGTCTATACTATTAAAATAACATCCAATCAGAAAGTGTGAACCGTTGTTTGAGTTGGGATTGATAATTCCTGAACTAGGTCGTTGTACCTGTCTTACTGGTATACTGATTACTGAAACAAGTTTTGTGAAAGAGAGAGTTTACTTACAAGTCATTCAAGCATGAAGACTAGAAAACAGATTCCTAATTTGAGTTCCCACGCATGTTATTTAGGGATACTCAAGGGATAAAGTAGTTCTAAAGTATGGGAAACAGTGATTAGAAGAAAGAGAAGGTGGTTTATGTAGTGCAGTTACACTCTGATTTCATAGTGCTTGTGTTCAGAAATGACTAGACAAAGAAGTTCCTGGAGACCTTTCTTCAGTTGTGGTGTCAGTGGTTTTAGCTGATTTGATCTAAAGGGAAACAGCCTCAAAAGAAAAAAAAAAAAAAGGCACTTAGGCAGCTATGCCCTTATATACTGTTGTTACCTGTAGATAAGCTAGTGGGATCCTGCTAATGTGGCAATTTCTTGGCTAGCACCATCACCTTGGCTTTAGTCCTTGTGATGCCTGGACTTTAGTGATTGAGTTTGTATTGCCCTGAGGCTTAGTTCTATCCAGTCTGGGATCACCTCTGGATCAGGCTTTTAAGTATCTCACAGGAAGCCATATATATATATATATATATATATATATATATATATATATACTCTATAAGACATCTTAAACACAGTTTAAGGAAAGTCTAGAAAAATCAGTAAAGGATAGGTCTGAGCCCTGTTCTGTCCCTGTTATGAAGGGAGGAGGGAGCGTGTAGGGGATCAGTAGAGTCAAGAAGTAAAGGTGCAGACTGTAGCTTAGGGTGAGTGGGGTTAGGCTGCTGATGCTTGTTAGCCTGCCATTGTCACTTTGAGGTTTGTCCTCTCATGAAGTCCTAGAGATAGGTCTTCCTCTTTCGATAATCATGCTTGTTGTTAGTGTCCTTTTGGATTGGTGGTATTTTGATTTTGTTTGTCGCTTGTTTGCTTTTGCTGTGTGTGGTCTGGCTTTCTTTGAGATGGGGGTCTCATGTATATGTAAGTTGCCCTCAGACTCTGTGTTCTTACATGTACTTCCCAAGTGCCAGGTTGCAAGTGTCCTGGGTCCTTAAAAGAGCCTTCTGGGCCACAGGAAATAGTCATAAGCTCTTTGTAGTCAATGTCCTGGGAAATGCTGAGGCCTGCAAGCTGGGTTTGTGATACGTTGCTATGTAAGTGTAAGCTAGATTTAGTTTTAGTAAGTATTTGATAGATTTCAGTCAGAAATTCAATTCAAAAGACAGTTATAAAAGTTTCAGTAACTATTTTAAAGCAGACATTTTCTTCAAAATTGCCTAATTTAGAAAGAAGCACAGATCCAAGTCTTTATATTTTTTATGCTAAAGCCAGATGTTTTGCCTAAGTTCTTGATTTCTTTTGTTTCAGATGGACTTAATGCCATTCATTAACAAAGCTGGTTGTGAATGCCTTAATGAGAGTGACGAGCATGGCTTTGACAACTGTTTACGCAAAGACATGTCCTTCTTGGAGTCCGACTGTGATGAGCAGGTAGTACAGTGCTCGTGTTACAGCTGGCCGACTGTCACTACTCAGCTGTGCCCTGCTTCTCTATACCGTTCTTGCCTCGTGGCCTACACCTCTTCCAGCTGATCATGCTGCTTTTTCTTTTTATAGCTGTCAGGTTCTTTGACTCCTGTCCCATCACTGTGTAGATCCATCTCCTTTCTCTGATCTGTGTGAGCTGCCATGTGCCCTAGGGAGCATGCAGAGCTCATGGTTGGCCCTACTGCTAGTTAGGTCGTGACCATACTTGGTATTTTTTTAAAATACTGTTTTCCCCACTCAAATAGTTTGTGTCTGAGCAGTAGGGGTTGGTTAGATGACAACTCCCCATATAAGACTCTCTCCTTAGTTGCTGATAAAAATGTACTCTTTTTTTTTCTCCTTGGTGCATTGCTCCTACCACATAGAAAGTAGGGCAACCACCTTAATCATATCTTCTTTGCCTTCTGGGTGTTATTTTCCTTAATTTACCTTCTGTTCCACTGTGTGGGCTTATTTCCTGTTCTATTTGATCACAAAAATTTACAAAGTCTATTATCTGCATGTTTGTTCCTCCTGTTCTTACAAGAGCTAATGGCTCTTTATTTGCTTTAGGATGTCTTGCTGACCTGATCTGTTTCTAGCTTTCCCTCTCACCTCCTTTCACCAGCATTTCAGCTCTTCACATTTCACGCTTGCTATGTTTTGATGCAAGTATAAAAAGTAAGTGGTGTAACCAGAGGAGATAGCTGTTTTCTTAGACCACAATGTGATTTTTGAAGTAATAAGTCTAAGCCCTTTTTTCTAACTAGACTTACTTTATTACAGCTTCAGGACTATGATTCATATCATATTCCTGTGTATAGTTGCCTAAATACATGACAGTGTAGATAGTAGCATTATTTACAGCTTTGCTGAAATCTTCTGTTAAAGAAAGGAGTAGGAGTATAGCTCCAAACAACAGCTACTGTTTCAGATGGACACAGATGAATGGATACCTTATTGCTTCCCAGAGACTCCAGTCAGCACTGCAGTTCCCTTAAATGGCCTTCTAGAGAAATTTTAGCGAAGTCTTGAAGACCGTAGTGCCTTAGCTCTAAGTACTTGCCTTCCCTTTTCTCTCTCCTACTACTCAGAGCATTGAGCTACAGTTACCCCTGGGCTACAGTCCTGGTCCCATGAGTCCTGTTTTCGGAGTTTTAGATCACAGTTCATGTGAGGGTCAGTGTCTCTGCATAGCAGTGTATTGCTTTCCAGTTGTCGGGCTAAGTACTTGATACACTAGAAAAGATGTGTGTCACATTTAAAATTTAGAACTTACACATTATTTCATTTGGGAAGTTTTGTTTTATTGTGGGAATGTAGGTTACTTGTCAGTTCATAGGTCACAAGGTCTTAGGTTCTTTTTGTAGTATTTATTTATTTAATGCATATGAGTGTTTGTCTGCATTTATGTCTGTGCATCATGTGCATGCCTGGTGCCCTTGGAGGTGTGAGAAGAGGGGGTGGGATCTGTGGAACAGGAGTTAGAGGTGGCTGTGAGCCATCATGTGGGTGCGGAGAATTGAATGTGGATCCTCTGGAAGAGCAACTAATGCTCTTAAATTCTCAGCCATCTCTCCAGCCCTAGTGTTAAATTCTTAAACATAATTTTAGTAAGCTTACTGCATTAATTTTTTTCTGCCATTCTTCTATATAAGTAATTGGTGGTGGCAATTCTTAACTGCCAGACTGAGTTTCAGCTTTCAGAGTCTCTAGATTGAAGTGGTTTGTTAGATGAGCGAGGTTTGTGCCTCCCCTCCTTACTTTAGCTCCCCTTAGCCATTTTGTGTATTCATCATGTTAACAAAGCCTTTTATACTTAAACTATTTCCCCCACAGCTACTTATTACTGTGGCATTCAACCAACCTGTTAAGCTTTATTCCATGAAATTTCAAGGACCAGATAATGGTGAGTAAAGAACAGTTAATTAAAGTCTACTTTCTACTTTGTTAAACCTGTTAGCTTACATTTAAAACTTCTCTATCAAACAGAGGTAGATTTTTATGTGTTGTTTATGGAAGATTATTAATGGCCAAGTAATGTGGAATTAATTAAGAGCTAAAGTAAAAATGTTTGCTTCTCTTTAAAGAGTACGGACTCCTTCCTCCCATTTCTAGATTCTTAGCAGTCATTTTTAGAATCAAAACTGTTTTCAAACTGTTCAGATCAGGGTGATGAGAGTGAGGTTCCAGTCCTGCTTTTTGTGCATTATTACAGTGCACTGTCTTGCCATGCACAGCACAGCAGTGTGGCTTTACAGACTCAGGCTTTTACACTTCATAAGACGAAGTGGTTTTCCCCCCCTTCCCCGCCCCAGCACTTTTTTCCTGTTACTGTTGATGTTTTTGAGAGAGAAGGGAGTCAGAACTGAGGGGCTTTGTTTGATTTTGTTTTCTTCTTTAACAGAAACAACCAAGCGGGTTTTTTTTGTTGTTTTTTGTGGTTTTTTTCTTTTATTGTTTGCTTTTGAGACAGTCTCTTCTTTATTTCTCTTGCTGTCCTAGAATTCCCTTTGTAGACCAGGATCACAAGAGATCTGCCTGCCTCTGCCTCCTGAGTTCTGGGGTTAAAGGCATGTTTTCCTTCTGAGTAACAATGTACAAGTTGTTGGCAACTATAGGACTTAGTATATTGTTTATGAAAAGTTGCTCACCTGCATATACTATCAGAATTCATTGCTACCTTCCATATTGTTCCTCACTGATAGTGCTGTTTTTATTGTAGTATAGCTTTTCGTTTTGTTTTAAGACAGAATCTCACTGTGTAGCAGGCTTGGAGCTTGCTATGTTTATTTGTGTACCTATGCTTCCCAAGGTGTGCCCCACTATATTCAGCTAATAGTATGTCTTTTGTCATTGAGGGTAAAGACCTGTTTATGTCCATGGCCTGTGTTTTCTATTCCTAATGTAAAGTACACCTGGGCTAAGAAGCTAATAGCAAATGAGTATTGAGGAAGGGGGGGAGATTTGCTGTTAGTATTCTGATTAGGTTTTAGTGGAGATTTTTGAAGATGTGTTTGTTGGTGTGTGCCAAAACATGTATGGGGCCTGCATAGGTTTTTGTATAAGATACATTTGATGTTAAAGGAAAAGTAAAGTGTGTTTGTACTATTTAGCACTTCATTTTTTTTAAACCATTTTTTAGGTCAGGGTCCTAAATATGTAAAAATTTTTATCAACCTTCCCCGGTCTATGGATTTTGAGGAGGCGGAAAGAAGTGAGCCGACGCAAGCTCTGGAACTGACAGAAGATGACATTAAAGAAGATGGAATTGTTCCTCTTCGTTATGTTAAATTTCAGAATGTTAACAGTGTAACTGTGAGTAGCATTTCATTAATATGTCTTCCTGTAGTTGGCAGGCAACATTGCTGACTTCTGTATCCTAGGTGATGCTAAATGATCTTTTTTTAATTTTTTAAAATTATAATTTATTTATTTTTGGTCTTTTGAGACAGGGTTTCTCTGTATAACAGCTCCGGCTGAACTAGAGCTCGCTCTATAGACCAGGCTGGCCTCGAATTCACAGAGATCGCCTGCCTCTGCCTGTCAAGTGCTGGGATTAAAGGCATATGCTACCACTACCTGGCTTTTTTTTTTTAATGATTTGTTTATTTATTTATTTTTTATGTGCATTTGTGTTTTGTTTACATGTATGCCTGTGTGAGGGTGTCAGATCCCTTCCCTGGAACTGAACTAATGGACAGTTATGAGCTGCCATGTGTATGCTGGAAATTGAATCCAGGTCCTCTGGAAGAGCAGCTAGTGCTCTTAACCAATGAGCTGTCTCTCCTTCTCCTCTAAATGATCATTTAAAAGTAGAGTTTGTCCAGTAAAGTTGAGAAATGGAGGTTGATTCATGGGATTTGTCAGTTCTAGAACATTTACACTTAAACGGGAGATATTTGTGTATACTCTGTTACATCTGGTGATGAGTGCTAGTACTTGTATGAAAACCCTGTTTAATTTTCTACAAGGTAATCTTTCAGGGTAGTTACTATGGTATTACTACAATGGCTTTACTTTTTTTTGAGACAGAATCTTACTCTGTAGCATAGGTTGGCCTGATATTTTACTATGTAGCCCACACTGGCTTGAACTCACAACAGTCTTTCTGTCTCCACTTTCCAAGTGCTGGAATTACAGACATGAGGTACTATACCTAGTTAAAAATGACTTTGAAAAGATAATTTTACATTTTAAGAGATAGCTAAGGTATATCTGAATATTGAATAGTGCCAGAGATGCTTTTAAGCGATGTATATGAAAAGAAAGGAGAGACCACCCACAGAGCACTAAGTTCAAATCATGCCAAAACTGATATGATACCTTTGTGTGGGTGGATAATCAGGAGAGACTGTAAGCTCTTTTTATGAGAGTTTCAATGGATATAGACAGTTTTCGTGATCAGAGGAAGCTGGGTGAGCAAGCTGAGGCTTAATTTCCTGAAACCTTTTTATCCAGACAAAACTAAACATGAAGGTCACAAAGGAATAGAAAACTGTTGCTCAAGA
Organism: Acomys minous; assembly: GCF_964271855.1. Classification (NCBI taxonomy): domain Eukaryota; kingdom Metazoa; phylum Chordata; class Mammalia; order Rodentia; family Muridae; genus Acomys; species Acomys minous. The sequence goes on from NC_140486.1 coordinate 24,342,889, forward strand.
CCCTGTGTGTTATTTCTAGACATTTTGTCAGATGACACATAAGGCATACCTATCACTTTCATGATAATAAAGGTTGAATTAAACTCCCAGAGTTTGTGTTTTTTTTTTTAAGATGAATTTTAAAAGCAACATGTAAACAGTGTAAGCAGGAACGCTTGAATTTAAAAAGGAAATATAAGCAAGCTGGGAACTGGTTTATTAGCATGTTTATTATATTCTTTAAATTGATTAAACTCTTTGAAAGAAGTCTAGGGTTGCCTATGGAAAAAAAAAATGAAAAGTAACATCTAAGAAAGAGTTTGTTACCCAAGTGAAGAGAGGATTTTTTTCCTTTTATTGAAAATAGATTTTTCCCCCCTCATACAGTATATCCCAATTAGTTTCCCCTCCCTCTGTTCTTCCCAGTTCTCCCCTCCCATCTGGATCCACTCCTTTCTGTCTCATTAGAAAAGAACAGGCTTCTAAGAGATAACAACCAAACATAACAAAATAAGATAAGGTAAAACAAAACCCATCACATCAAATTTGGACAGGACAAACAAACAGAAGGAAAGGAGCCCAAGAGCAGGCATAAGAAGCAGAGACCCACTAGTCCACATACTTAGGAGTCCCATAAAAACACTAACTGAAGCTATGGTAGATACACAGAGGGCATGGTGCAGACGCGTGCAGGCTCTGCTCAGTGAGAGACAATGCTTTTAAGTAGAGAACATTTTTAGAATATCTTTTTTTTTAAATGGAGGAACATTTTTTTTCCAAAATTCAATATAAATAATGTTCTATTCTTTATATACTGAGGACAGTTTTAAAATAGGGAGTTTAGAGTCAGGCCTTAAGACACATTGGAGGGCTGAGCATAGCCTTAGGGTCAGATAGCCAACATCATTTCTTCTGTTATTCTAGGAAATAGGATGGGAGTATGACTATCAGAAAGAATACAACTACAGAGATTATCCACAGTTGAAAGACTTATTTTAATAAAATTATCAACAGCTGTCTACTCTGTTGTACATGGAATTCAAACTCTTTCAATGTAGCCTGTAAGGAATTTTTAGGTTTTTTGTTTGTTTGATGTTTGTTTTTCAAGGCAGGGTTTCTCTGTGTAGCCTTGGCTGTCCTAGACTAGCTTTGTAGACCAGGCTGGCCTCGAACTCACAGAGATCTGCCTGCCTTTCCTTCTCTGATTGAGTGAGATTGCCAGTGTGCGCCACCTCATCCAGCTCTGTAAGGAATTTAATTATGACTTCTCTATACATGTGGGCATCTTGCCAGGGAATCTCTGGAGAAGGTGAGAATTGCAGTACAGTCAGGGAACAGGCAGTCTTTTAGGACACTAGTTTAAGTGTAATGTAATCTTGAATAATTCTCAAAAAGAATGGAGATATTTTTATTAAGAAAGCAAATTAAGGGGCTTGAGAGATGGCTCAGAGGTTAAGAGCACTGCTGCTCTTCCAGAGGTCCTGAGTTCAATTCCCAGCAAACACATGGTGCCTCACAACCATCTATAATGAGATCTTGTGCCCTGTTCTGGCAGGCAGGCACACATGCAGACAGAATATTGTATACATAATAAATAAATAAACCTTAAAAAAAGAAAACAAATAAATTAAAGCATTCTCATGAATAGCACATTGTGATTATAAATGTGATTTTTAAAATTGTATTTATTTATTTATTTATTTTTAGTTATTTGTTCAGTCTAATCAAGGAGAAGAAGAGACAACAAGAATTTCATATTTTACTTTCATTGGTACTCCAGTCCAGGCGACAAATATGAATGACTTTAAACGAGTAAGTTTGTTGAAATATCTTATATTTTAGTTGTCATGCTTTTAAACATAAAGATCCCAAACTGTGTCTCATGAAAGACTAACTAAAGGCACCATGTTGAGATAGTCAACTAAAAGCTTAGTAAATGTAACCTCTAAATGATAGAATAAATACTAGTGAATGACATCTAAATAAGAGTAACAGCCTGATTACAGGGCATGCTTAGGAGTCATAGAGAAATTATACTTAAATTATTACATGAAAGGCATAGTAAGATTTTTAAGGACTTTGCTGATATAAAAATATATTTACAATGATGAATAATTTTATTATGAAAGAATAAACATAAATTTGAACACATGACCTGTTGTAACTTTCTAAGCATTATCTGTGTCCGGAAAGGACACATTTCAGCAAAAACATTTAAAGTGATTGTGCAAGTTTTCTCCTATTTTTATAAATATAGATCTGTATTTTTGAAGAATGCAACCTGAAGGTTTCCATGGAGCTTACTGGGTACCCAGAACTTTCAGGAGTGAGGGTCAGCCTCTTCCTGTGCTTTCTGGGGGAACTTCTTTCTTGTAGCAGTTGTGTGGGTAACTTTCATAACACCATCCCAGATCATAAAGGTGCCACTGAAAAGCTTTCCTAGTGCCACACCTGCAGTATACCAGGAAACATTGGCCACAGCACTTTTCATGACTGTGCTAGGCCAGTGGTCTAGGACTAGGCATGAGTTCATGGAGGAAGAGGTTCCCAGCACACTTTATGAAGAGAATTTTTTGCTTTTTGAGACAGGGCTTCTCTGTGTAGTCTTGGCTATCCTGGACTTGCTTTGTAGACTAGGCTGGCCTCGAAGTCAAAGAGATCTGCCTGCCTCTGCCTCCCAAAGTGCTGGGATTATAGGTGTGTCTCACCACGCCCAGCATAGGGAATTGTTTTATAGACCTAGAACATCCCAAGAGGTCCTTTTGGTGATATCTAGACCCAATTTAATTACAGAAAAATGAAATTGTTTAACAGTAGATGGTCCTATGAAATATATGTTGGCTTAAAAAAAAAAAGGTAGGCCCAGATAATACATATTTTTGCTGGTTACTTTTCATCCACTTCTTACTATTTCATAGCATAATTAAGTTTTGGGAGCTGTAAGAATAATTCTTTGTCATGCCCAGATGCTTCATATGTGTATAATGCTTAGTCAGAAGAAGCAAGCATCAAGCAGCTTCATTATTACTTATGGGATATATTTTCTTGGGAAAATATGTGAGCAACAAAGATGTTTGGCTGCTTTTCTGGCTTGAGTTAAATGCATTGGCCTTGGCTTTAACACATGTAGAGTTTGTGTTCCTTGTATAGTTTGTGTTACCAGCTTACTTCTTTTGTAAGATTTATTGTCTGCCAGGTTAATAATATCTTCCTACCATTAAGTTTTGCTTCAATATCCTATTTGTCCTTTCAAGCTATGCTGCTTAACTTTTGTTTTTGAGGCAAGTAAAATTCTCTTCTCCATTTTTGCCAGTTGGCTATTCAGTTATTATTTTTCCCATTTGCCTCAGTAACTGTCTTAAGTATTGGTCTCATATCAACTGCTACTTAGTCTTTTCTCACTGACTGCCAGAGCTGCTCTCGAGAAAGGCACTTGCTGACAGTATTTGTCTTATATCATTTGTTTACCTTTTTCATGTTGTTTAAATTATGGAAAGGTACGAGTTCTTAAAGTTTTCAGTCTTGGGTATCATTTCAAATACGAAAGATGATTGAGGATCAAGAAGAGTTTCTGTTAACATATTTATTTATTTAATCTGGGAATCCAGGTACAGTGGCTCATACTTGTAATTTCAGTACTTGCAGTAGTATGATTGCTGCCATGTTTAAGGCCTTTCTAGGTGTCAGAGTGAGAGTCAAAAAGAAAAAGTTTAATTGGAAAAAAAATTTAAGTTACAATTAATAAATCTGGTCGAGAGAGTTAGCTCAGCTGTTAAGAGCACTGTCTGCTCTTCCAGAGGTCCTGAGTCCAATTCCCAGAAACCACATGGTACCTCACAACCATCTATACTGGGATCTGACTTCTGGCATGCAGGCGTACATGTAGAGAGAACACTCATACACATCAAATAAAAAAAAAAATCTTAAGCTTTTCCTACACATTCTTTATCTCAAGTTGATAGCCTTTTTTCTTTTATTGTATTTATTATACAGTCATATATTATGTGGTATTCATTTTACAACCTGCTGAATCCATTTTTATTGTTTCTGTGTATATGGTTTCAAACCTGACCACTTAGCATAGGACAGCCAGTGAGAGGGCTCACCTCTGAGAGAGGCCAGATTTCTTTATCTGAAGTCAAAAATTGTCCTTAGTTCTTTGTCTAGGTTTTGGACCCTGTACTTTTTCTCTTTCAACACTAACAGGTCCACAGATTTTGCTGTTGTCCCTGTCTTGTTTATACAGCTCTTTCTAGGAGAGACTATTTCACAGAAGACATCTGATATGCGGGCTCTTGGACTCTTTCTGCCCCTCTCTTACACAGTGGCCCCTCAGCCAGAGATGCAGGAGCTGTGATATCCACTGATCCACTTGTGTTGTGTGTGATGGTTTCCATTTTCTCTAAGGAAAATCTTTGATGGGGTGTGGTAGTCACATTCAACTGTGGGTGGATTTGTAAGGGTCTAGTAAAGTGTGAGTAACAGATTTTTTCCCCCTAAGATGCTTGGCCTTCCTACCCCTGGGAAGCTGGGTTCGTTCCAGTTAAACAGCTGTTGGTTTCCACCAACCTGTGATTGGCCCTTCTTGTGCCCTTGTGCATACCTTGCCTTGTTGGTGCTTGTGGTTCACAGGTGCTGCAGCTGGATAGGACTGATGAATTGCTTACCTCCCTTGATAGTTTGTTGTAGTATTTTCTGGAAATCATGAAAGTTAAGCCAAAGGAAGGAGGTTTACAGGTCAGATCCAGCTCAAGTCATTTGAGCCATGCATCCTCAGTGTGTGGGTTTTTTATTTCAGCAATAGGCCCCAACCTTTGACCCCAAAGAGGCAATCAAAGGCTTCATTAATAATCTGTATTGTTTTGGGAGTTACTTGGATAACACTGACCAAGCCTTCAAAGGTTCTGTTTCTGGTATTGAGCTTTTTGTTAGTCTGTAGTTCTTGTGGGAAGCCCTGTTGACTGAAGAAGTAGCTTAACTTCCTTTGAGGTAAGGGTGTATGTGGTGGGGGAGGGTTTGGGGGTGTGTGTGGTGTGTACATACATACACTTGCATATATATTGTGTATAATTTTAGGCAAATATAAAATATGATTCCTTGAGACTTTACCAAACCACCTTGATGTTATTTGTCCCTCCTATATTGATCTTCCTCCTCCCCATTTGGAGTCCCTCCCATTTCCCATTTCATGTTGGTACTTTGCTCTAAAGCCCCACTTCACTCCCATTCCGTGGTCCCTTTATACTTCACTCCTTTCTGTGGTTACCCTGTGTTGTACACTCACATGTAGGAGCCACAGATGAGAGAGGATATAGAATTTGGGTAGAGGAAACCGTAGTGAGCAGGTATCCTGGATAGAATGGAAGCGTTGAGACACAGACATGCAAACACGAAGATGCAGAATTCATTCAGTGACAAGTCAAATGTGACACCTCTCTTCCTTTACAGTGTAGTGAATCTGATGCTAAAGGATATATGTTGTAATCTTTAAATTTTCAAAATGCATTTGATGCGTAGCCTATATTTAATGAAGATAGATTTGATAACTATTCTCTAGCAGAAAGAGCTACGTAAAATGGTTTAATGGATCATAAAGTAGTTATGTTAGAAGTATTATTTTTGTGTGTATATTCTTTTGTTGTGTGAGTTATTTGTAGATGATTTTAGTTTTCAGCATGTCACTGACCTCCCCCCTTATGTCACTAAGTTGACAGAAGCTAAGGTAATACTGATAAATCTTGGTTATGGATAGCTATTTTAGATGACTTTGCATGGTGTTGCAGCTTTATAAGTTCACTTTTAGATCTGCTAGAATAGAATACACCTTCTATTTGTTTTGGCCCTCAAAGGTGTCATGCATACTTTGGCTATTTGCTGTAAATGCATTCTTTGTGATATAGCATGAAAAGCTTGCAATTTTAATTGAGAGTAAATATTTTCTTTGCTAAAATAGGGTTTTTTTGTTTTTGTTTTTGTTTTTTACATAGATTGCTTTTTATTAAAATACAGGTGTGCAAAAGTGAGAAAATTGGGGCTTTTGCTTCTTAGGGAACAAGGTACATGTGAAAAGTAGACCACATTTTTAATCACTTTTTATAAAAATGGACTTTTCTCAACTGGCCATTTACCACATATGCTATTTTTATAACATTTCTATTTGTTTATTTTTCAGCTTTTTTAATACAACTCAATGAACTAAAACCAGAAGATTTTTTTAATGAAGTAATATAAAGATAGACTTTGTGTCATTGTTCTCCCCTCTTTGCTTCACTGCTCATCTGTCACCTACCTGCTCTCATGCTCCCCATGTTCTCAGTTGTTGCTGCGAGACTTCTTCAGCTTCAGCATCTGGATCAGCCTCAGCCTTCTTGTTGCCTAGGTTGCCTCAACCACCTCTTCCTTCAGATCTCATCCCACTCACGACTCCGTTGGCCCTTTATTTTGCTTGCAATTAGGTGCCTTAGTTTTCTTACCATTCTATGTTGCTCACAAGGCAGGCTTTTTTTTTTTTACCTTCTGCTGTTTCCTAATCTATTTTGTTCAATATTTTGAGAAATAGCTTTGAAGTAAAACTTAAATTGTTACAGATGCTTTGAAAATTAGCTAATTGAGTAGTATTTTTATCCATTATAAAGTCTTATATTTTAGGAGCAGAAGAATTGGTTTGGAAAGTTAATTTTTGTTGTTGTTTTTTGTTTTTTGTTTTTTTTTTTTAACTAGAGCTAGTATTACATAGTTGCAAATTGTGAGATTTCACCTTGGACATTAGCCTCAAAGTCTTTTTGTGATTGTATTCTCATGCTTTCCCATGTGAACTCCCGGCCAGTTGAAGGACATGGACTAAACAACAGGCTGGGTTAAAACACTAATGCAGAAGATCAATGGATTCTTTACTGAATGAAAATTTTTAACATCTAATTTTGATGTACCTAGACTTTGGTTTGTCTTGGGTGTAACATAAAGAATTAAGACAGAATGAAAGAGCTTTATGTTTGGGTAAGAATCTGCATGGAATGCTGAATTTCTTCTCTTTTTACAGAGAATACATATTGGCAAGTTGAGAGTTGTCAGCCTGTGAAACAGTATGCAGACTTGCATCTTCTACTGTATCACATTTTCTAAGATTTTGTTTTAATATTGTTTTCTTTTGCTTAACCCAATAGCTCCATGTTTTGCATTTCCTAAGTAATATAGTGATCAGTAATATATTGTGTGTCAGCTAAAATTCATTTACGGCACATCTCTGTGTTTTAGTTTATTTTAAAGCCCCGTTTTTCTTACTCCTGCCCACCTTTTTCTGATGTTATTGTCCTTTTGACTTTTGAGCTATTTTACCATAGTTTGCATGGACCAAAGATGAATTTCTTTAGAAGTTGTCCCTCACTGAGTGAAAAAACAAACTACCACAGAAACTCAAAAACACTATCTTCCTGTGGTTAATAATTCTCCATGGAAAGAATTTTCAAAATATTCTCATGAGTGACATTGGCCCTGCTATTTTCTGTTGCAGACAGACATGTATTAATGACCTGTAGAGACACTACTAAGAACAGAATCACTTTTAAATAAGAAACATGTACATAATAGATCTTTTATTACAAGCAGACACAGTTCATTGTAAAGGGGGGTTATTTTGAGACATGCTGTGAGGCTATATTAACTAGGATAGACTGTTCTTAAGATAAATTACTCTAGGATACAGAACCAGCAGAACCTGTTTTTGTGACTTAATGGTGGATAGCAGGCTACATTTTTTGTGCTCTGACATTTATAGGAGCCTAGGGAGTTTTATAGACTTTAAAACCAGGTAGGTTTTAGTCATTCTGATGCAAGGCTTATTTTGACACATTTCTAGCAACAAGGGATTTTTAAAAGCTGGAAAAGAACTCTAACATTTTCGGTCTCTTTTTATTGCATGTTTACATATTGAAGGAAAAGTCTAGAAACCCATCAGTGGGTTTGATGACATATTATTTTGTAATTGACATTTGGTTTCTAATTGTCTAAAACTAGCATACCAAGAATGTTTTACTCATAGCATCGGTCTTTTTTTGTTTTTTGTTTTTAATTAACTTCTCTAAACTGTCAACCTGGTTTGAAAAAATTATATTTCTTTTTAAGGCAGAGTGGAAAACCAAAAATAGTTTGCATGTGTTTAATTCTTCTGTTTAAGGGGAAGGGATGTCACAATTTGCTGATACAATAAAAGCACATTGCATGTGGAAAAGATTCAAGGATAAAAATTAATACCTGGAAAAAAGGACTAAAGTAATTTAAAAATCATTATGATATTAGTATTTTTTAAACATATATCTGAATCATTAAATTGTTCATTTTTTTTTTTTTAATTTTTCTTTTTCTTTTTCTAGGTAGTTGGCAAAAAAGGGGAAAGCCATTAGGGTACAAAAGACACTGGAAGACTTACTGCAATCAGATTTGCAGCTCCTGGATAATTGCTTGATTCTCTTCAGAAACTGTTCATCTTTTATTTGTTGCCATTACCAATAAATCATTGCTTTTGTTCAGATGGTATCTCTAGTGTTTCTATTGTAATCTTGATATATGCAGTTGTAAATAAAAGTCACTACTTTTGCCAAGCTTAAATTTTGTCATTCCATATAAATACATTCTCTTTATTTGAAAATTGGCTATTTTGTTCTGGTAAGACATTGACTAAAAGCTTGTCCGTCTCTAGAGGAACAGGATGTCACAGGAATTTGAGAGCCCTTTCTACACACATGGACTGTTCTGATGCCTGGGTTTGGACTTAAATTTCACCAAAGCACACTTGAGTATCTAGGCTTTATAAATTTACTCAAATTTATAAACAGCCACTAATCTTACCTACCACTGGTAATTAAGAGGTTTATATTTTTGTTTTGTTTTTAGAGACAAAGAGACAGACAGAGAGAGGCAGAGAGACTTGCTGTGTAGCATAGGTTAGCTTAATTGTTGGTATTCTGTACCTGTCTCCCAAATGCTGGTGTTATAGACATGTACCACCAAACCTGGCCTCATGCAAGATTTTAATTCCTCCTGTATAAATCTAAAAATTAGATTCAGCAATTTTTTAAAAAATAATAAGGTAATACTGAATTCAGACAGCTGGAAAAATACACTACAGTGAATTCATGGAAAATTTGAATTAGTATCTGATTTAATATTGATTAAGTTCACAAAAGCATTCATTGTAAATCTATAGAGAACATGATTTAAGGCTGAAAATGAGTTGTTCCAACTGTATTTGAAAGAACCCTTTACAAAAGAATGGCTAAACAAAATATTTGTTCTTATATGCGTTTTTAGCACTTAATATTGGCAAATTCAGTGTATTTATTTTGTTTTAAATGTGTGCGTCTGGACTCCATGTGTTTATATTCATGTGTGTGTAGTGCCCAATGGAGGCCAGACGAGCATCAGAACCCCTAGAGCAGGAGTAACAGCAGCTTGGGAACCACCATGTGGGTGATAGGAACCAAACCCAGGCCTCTGCAAGGCTGCTGCTCCATCCCTGCCTGTAAGATTATTTTTAATTCAGTATTTTAAAAGCATATATAAGACACTTGTAATTCAGTTAATACATTCGAGGACACTCTTATCTAGAAATAGTGCAGATATATGCTCTTTGGATACTAATGTATTTGTACAAAGTCATGAAAAAACTATGAAAGTTTTAGTGTTAAAGTAGTCCTTTTCTGAAGCTTGTATTGTTAAGTAATGTTCAGTTCATTTGTATGTGAGCACAGTAAGTGGTCTGTGGTGATACCTGTATTTTATGTATTTATCAGTTTTGTTGACTTAGAACAAAAGGAAGACAAAATAAAAGTTTATAATACTTGTAATGCAAACTATCTGAAGTTAATCACACCTGAAACGGAGAATAAGATTAACATCAAGAATTGTAGTGTATATTTAACCCTTTTGGGGGTGATCATTAAAGTGCCTCATCTCAAGTGCAAATGGTCTCATCCTGTTTATATTGACTACTTGAAAAAAACCAAGTGAAAGTGGTTTCATGTTTTCAAAGGATCGTATTTTTGTTGTTCATATGACTTCTGTAACTTCATTGCAACATAGAGATATTCTGTCATTCAAGAGAACATAGAGACATTCTGTCATTCAAGAGTGCTAGTACGAAACGTGTCACAAGTTTTATTCCTACAAAAAAATAAATGTTCATAATTGACATTTAAAACATCAAGCTAAAAATGGTATTTTCTGTTAAACTAAAATAGAATACACACACACACACACACACACACGTAACGGTTTTCGTGAAAAGATCATGAAGACTCTGTAACCTTGGTTATTTTAACAGTAGCCATCCATTACTGTTTTCTAGGAAACTGTTAGTTTGTCAGCCATAGCAAAAAACAAGAATCTTGTATTTCACTTCAAGCTGCCTAGCTGAGACATAGAGTGAAACACTTCGTCGGCAGAAATAAAGTATTACGGTAGGGAGGCTTTGTCAGAGAAAGCTACTGCACTGTTGTGTTCCTCCTGGTCCTTCATAAATGTAATCCGGCCGGCTGTTGTCACCCTGTTGGTACATGAATGTATTGGATGGAGATAGTCACTTAGCTGTCTGCCAACCGTGTTTGTCTAAATGATTAAAGATATGTAAGATGGTTTTTGGGGGGTAGTGTTTATAGTTTTTGTTATTAGTGTACATTTAATACGAGCATTTCTTTTGTGGCTGTCATTAGCTCTTTAGGTTATATTGAGAGTCTTGAGACAACAGTGTTGGGTATGAGATACAGTCTTCTATATATGACAGGGAGTTGAAGCCATCAAATCTTAACAATATGGTCACCTGCACAAGACCTGAACAATGACATCATCAGCTGACATGTCAAAATGCATTGAGGATATCTTACAAGACCCCATCTCTAAAAGAAAAGCTACCAAGAATCCGTCTTACGCAGGGAAAAGCCTCTTGACAAGGTTATCCATTTCCAAGTGATCAGCTCTAAATCCATAGGGGCAACACCAAATGGACCTGTCAGGTTGTATCTATATCTACCTATGTGTATATGTTTTCTATAGCTTTGAATATTACTGACCATGGCATGTTACAGAAGAGTTCATTGGGGCTTCATATTTCAGAGGGTGATTCTATGACCTTTATGCTGGGGAGCGTGGCAGCAGGCAAGCTGGCATGATGCTGGAGCAGTAGCTGACTGCTTACGTCTGATCCAGAAGTATGAGGCAGAGAGAGAGGACTGGGAATGGTATGGACGTTTGAGATTATAACAGGAAAAAGAGGGATCACATTTCCTTAATTATATCTAAAAATACAAGACTGCTGATACCCTATTTTGGTTTCTTTTTGTTACACCAAAGAAAATTATCTGTAGTTTCTTAAGTATTTATGAAATTTTCAGTGTCTTGTTTTATTCATTTGTACAGGAGAAATTGGAATCTCCCCTTAAAGTTTTTAGTATCATTAACTATGCATGTACGCACACACACTCACATTTAAGACAGGGTCTCACTATGTAGGCCTGTCCTGGAAGTTACTATGTAGATCAAGCTGGCCTCACAAGAGATCTTCCTACCTCTGCCTCCCAAGTGCTGGGATTAAAAGTGTGCCACTTCACCTGGCATAAAAATACTTTTTGTAAATGGAGCAAGAGGTAGTTTATTATGAAGGTTTTTAAAAAGTTTATATATGTTATAATATAAAAAATTAATTAAAAAAGTGATCATGGCCCAGGAACACAGATTTAAATGACCTCAAATTAGAGTTTAGTAGAATACAAGCCCAGGGCAGTAAACCCCATTAACTATCTGGAGAGCAGAGGAAATGGGAAAAGCCGTGCAATAACTAGCTGGAGTCAGACACTGACAATCAGCTACCAGGAAGGAGGCTTCAGAGAAAGTGAAGATGGCCAAAATATTAGGGCCCCCCAAAGTGTTAAAGCATGCTTAGGATACAGAAAGAAGAAAAGTTAATTTTCTGAATAATTCCTAACCCTGAATAATTCAGAAAACCAAGCTGACAAGCAATGATTCAGTGCTGCTGCTCGGCAAGGATGTGTCCTCTGATCTTGAGAACCTCGTCCTTTCCTGCTTCCATAGGCTCCTATATTTGAAGGCTTCCTCCCCAGTCTGGACTGTTAGGGAAGAATCATGAGGTGTAGTCTTTGAGGAGGTATGTCACTGGGGTGATGGATGAAGGCTTTCAAAAGCCCTTTCCAGGCCAGCCTGTCTCCTGCTTATGGGTCAGAAACATGCTTATTTCTCCCACAGCTTATATATCCCAGCAAGCTCTTTCAAGCAGCACAAAATAACAATGTGTTAGCATTCTAGTTCTCTATAAATAAATGATTACAGTGGATATACATAAGAAAATCATGTTCCCCAATACCTTCACATGATCAAATGTTTTACATATTATGTGTGAGAAACAAACATGAGTAACAAATTATTTCCAAGAACCCACATACATTTGTGGCAGTGCTGGGACACAGATGGCATGTGAATATTCATGGCCCTCACTACCAGTGGAGGCCCAGGGACATGGTAAGCAAACACGTGTACCTGTGCTGCCATGAAGTGGCACTGTGACACGGCAGACATGCAAACCAATGTGTAGACATGTGAAAAGGTATTCCTGTGCTACCACATTATGGCCCTGTGCGTAGCAGGTGAGCCTCGCTCCCCACACTGTGGTGCTGGGACTAAGCAGGCATGGAAACAAGTGTGTCCACATGGCTGCCTGGAGGCAATGGGCACACCCATCATGCATGGAAACTGACATGGCCATGCTGCCATGTGGTGGCACCGGGACACAGCAGATCCACAAAAAGTTATGCCTATGTTACAACATGGTAGTGTTGGGACACAGTATAGGTAGGTACGGGTGTTCCTGTGCCAGCAAAGGCAGCACTGGATACTGAAGGCTTTCAAGCAGGTGAGCAAGCCTTGCCATGTGGCAGCAAGGAGAGATGACACTAATGTGACCATGTGTGGCCCTGCTGCCACATGGCAGCTCCAGATTGGCAGAACTGTAACCAGGCTTGCTTGTGACACCGTAGGTCATCACTGGGACACAGCAGGTGCATGAACAAGCATGCTGTACCACCAGATGGGCACACGGCAGGCACAAACTTGGGTTCTTAGGCTGCCAGATGGCTTTGCTGGGACATGGCAGGGGCAGGAACTGTAAAGTCTGCACAGCCATGTGTTGCAGGATATTTGATCCCGTTGTGAACTCTGAGATTGTGAACTGTAAAGTCCTGTTCCTTGTTTGGTGTGGTTCAGCCCTAGCATACATCTTTAATCCAAGAACTTTCTGTTTAATGTAAAAAGGTGATTATGGTGTGGCTCAGCCTTACACATACCTTTAATCCAAGAGCTTTTTGCACACAGGATTTAGTATAGTTAACCCTGGGTCAAGAGCCCGAGCAAGAAACCAGCTGACAGGGATTAAGTAGAGAGGAGGGACTTTGAGTTGAGGGTATTTAAGACAGCATGTACAAGTAGAAGGGGCTCTTTAGCTCTTGGGCTTTTAGCTTTTATCTCTTTGGCTCTTAGCTCTTTAGCTCTTGAGCTCTCAGCTCTTTGGCCTTTGGCTTTTTGGGCTTTGAGCTAGCAAGCCTTGGTTTGTTTGTTTGTTTGTTTGTTTGCTTGTTTGTTTGTGCCTTTTCCTCCTGGGCTGTCGGCTGAGCTAGTGGGCCTTTTGGGCCTTTTCCATTGGGACGTGAGCTGAGGAGGAAGGTCAGGGGCGTGCTTCCTCTGCCTCTCTGAGCCAGCAGGTTTTCTTTACCACAACATATGGCTCCCGAGTTTACTTTAGTAAAATAAAATAATCTAGAATTTTCATTTAAAACAACAGCCATGTGATGGCCATAGGATATAGAAAATATATGAACAAGTGTGCCCACTCCACTACAGGGCAGCACTGCGACCAGGCATAAGTGCAATCGGGTGCCTATACCATCAAAATGTGGCGCTGTAACACCACAGGCTTTCAAACTGCACTGGGACACAGCAGGTGCAGGAACAGACACACCCTGCTGCTGTGTAGTGACTCTAGGAAGAGGGCAGGCATGTGTGTGAGCAAGCATTCCTACTCAGACAGATGGCTGTGGTGGGAGACAGGCAGTCACATCAACAAGTGTGCCAGGGCTGCCTGGGGGCGATGCTGGGGCACACCAGCTTTCAAACACATGAGCCAGTGCTGCCATGTAGTAGCACTATGAGATGGTATGTGTGTGAGTGGGTGTGGCCACCGGGAAGAAATGTAACATGGCATATGACCAGGCCTCTCCATGGTGCCACTTGTCAGTGCTGTACCACAGCAGTTTATGGGAAGAGGTGTTGCTGTACTACCATGTGGAGGTGCTGGGGCACAACAGGTGTGTCCCACCTGGCAGGCATGTGAACATGTGTGCAAACTGTCCAGTAGTGATACTGGCACATGATCGTCTCCAAAGTGCATGTCCATGCTGCCACATGGCATCCCTGGGACACACAGTTGCAGAACCAAGCATGCCTGTACTTCCCATGTGGTGTCATGTGAACCTGGAAGCACTGGGGCATAGCATGGGCACGAACAAGTGTGTCCATGCCACCTGAGGGCAGTGCTGAAACACCACAGGCTGTTGAACATGTGCAATAGCACCACCAAGTGTTATTGGGGGTCAGTCTGGTGCTATGTATTCACATGTTAAATGCTGGCCCCTGAGATCTGGATTCAGTCGTGACGAGCACGTTCTCAAATACACCACGTGACGTTATGTAAACCCAGCTTCCCAATTTCAAGTTGGTTGGTTAATTAAAATAGCTAGATGCCTGTCCCTGGGCAGAAGAGAAGAAGGCAGAGTTTAAGTTTATGGGCTCAGGTCAGATGGGGACCATGAGGCCAGAGAGAGAAGCGGAAGTGGAAGCTGTAGAGAAGGAAGTCACCATGGGATGACAGCCATGAGTGCGTGGCCGTGAAGGCTGGCCTGATGGAACAGAAGCAACCCTGGCAGGAATGATTATGGCACGTGATTTGGGAATGTGTAGTTGGGAAATAGCAAAATAGCCTAGAGGGTTGATAGCTGCTCCGTTCTGGTACTTTAAAAGTCTTTCATAAATCTGAAAGGTCTCTGTCTTGATTACTTGGGAACTAGCTGAGGTAGGGTCTAACAATTATTCCACAGCAAAGTGTGGCACTGGGAGATGGGACAGATTGTGAACAGGTATGGCTGTGCTGCTATGCTGTGGCACTGGACTTGGTAGACAGCAGACAGGCAAAGCAGGCCTGCCTGTGATGCTGCATGTTGGTGCTGCAACAGGTGTGTAAGCAAGCTTATCCACACTGCTATGTGGAGGTGTTGACATACAGCAGATACACAGACAGGAGAGCCGTTCTACCACATGGTGGCACTGGGACACAGAGAATGTGGGAGCAGCCTTGCCCACACCATCATGTGGTGGCATGGATATGTTAAGCATGGGGAAATGCAGCCTCGTACTACCACACTGTGATGCTGGACATAGCAGGTCTGCGATAGGAGCGCTGTGACACCACATAGAGGCACTGGCACACAGTAAGCACATGAGCAGGTGTGCTTGCTTCAACACGGGACAACACTCATACACATCAGGAACGTGAACAGGCTTTCAGGTATATGGTGGACACAGGAGCAGGTGTGCCTAACATGTGCCACTGTTGTTACATAGCAGTTGTGCAAACAGGCATGCTTATGCCACTACCTCTTAGGGCTGTGACATGGTGGGCATACTGTCAGGAGCCTGTGCCACCAAGTGACAGTGCTGGGACACGAAAGGCAAGAAAACAAACATGTCCATGTTGCCACATGCCAATGCTTGGACACAGCAGGTGCATATACAGGACAGCTGTGCTACCATGTGGTGGTGCTGGAACATGGCAGGTGCATTTAAAGGCACATACACACCATCACCTAGTGATATTAGCATCTGGCATCTGCAAACATTTGTGCTTGCACTGACACATGACACTGCAACAGTCATTTTGAAACAACAGTTACAAAAAACACACATTCCTGCACTGCCATGTGGCAGTCCTGAGACACAGCTGGTGTACAAACAGGCTTGCCTGCACCACCACGTGACTGCAGTGAGATGGCACAGGTGCAAGCAGGCATGTTCCCATTGCCAGAGGGCAGCACTGAGACATGCCAGGCTTTCAATCACGTAAGCCACCAACACCAACTGCAACACTGAGAGATGGGATGGTTGTGACATGGGTGACCACGCAGCTACATTGCAGCCCCAGACCAGGCAGACATGCCAACAGGCTTGCCTGTGATGCCATGGGTTGGCTCTGGAACATGGCAGGCACGTCAAGCATTCCCGTGCCACCATGTGGTGGTGCTAGGATACGGCAGGTTCCTGGGCCACCACATGGTAGCTCCAGGGTGTGGCAGACATTCAAAATTGCAGAACCCCACCAGCACATGGCAACTCTGGGACATGGTAAGGTGTGCAAAGCTGCACAGCTGTGCCACCAAGTGACTGGACACAGCAAGAGTGCCATGTTGACACATGGTGGCCCTGGGACATAGCAGGTGCTGGGGCAAGCTTGCCCACACCACAACATTGCAGCACCGGTACACAGTGGGTATGCAAACAGACAAAACAGACACGCCCAAGCAGCCACCTGGGTGCTGGGACACTGTGGGCACATGAATAGAACAGTCATGTCTGCGCTGCCACACGGCAGCTCTGGGGCACGGGCACAGATGACGTCAGGTGTGCTCTTGCCACCAGAGGGCACTGCTAGGACACCACAGATTTTCAAACAAGCAAGTCAGTCCTACCATATGGCAGCCCCAAGAAAGGGCACGGGTGCAACAACACCATATGTAAGTGTCAGAGTTGGCAGACACAAGCAGATCTGCCACTAATACCACTCTTCAGCTCTGAGACACAGCAGGTGTGCAAAGAGATGTGCCGTGCTGCCTAATGGCAATGGTGTGTGATATGTCAGCTGTGATCAAACATAGATGTTATGACATTTGTTGTCTCTAGGACAGAGGAGGTGTGCAAACATATGTGCTCAGGCCACCACATGGGGCCACTAAGACATGGCACATGCACGAACAGGAGTGCCCTGCTGCCATATGGTAGCGCTAGGATGAGGCAAGTATAGAAACAAGCTTACTGTAATTGTCACATTGTGATACTGGGACATAGCAGACATGTGGCCATGTATGTCCATGCCAGCACTTGGCTGTGCTAGAACCCAGCAGACAATCAAACATTCATGAATATGCCATTATGTGGCAGTACTGGGACACCATAGGCATGCGAAATCGCATGCTTGTGCCATCACGTGAGAGCACCTGGGCACAGAGCAGGTGTGAACAAGTGTGACTGTTCTACCAGGGTCAGTGCTGGTGCATGACAGGCACAAATGTCTGTGCCCTTACTGCTGCCATCTGATGGCTCTGAGACACGGCAGGCACGCAAACAAGTGTGCTCACACTACTTTACGGCAGCCTTGGGAAATGACAGGTTAACACAAAGTATTGTCACGCCACCACGCGGTGATGCTTGGACATCACGATCGTGGGACAGGTTGGCCAGTGCTACCTTATGTCACACTGGTACGTGGCAGGTGTGCGAACAGTGTGCACTCATGCCACCAGGTGGCAGCACTGGTACACAGAAGGCATACAAACAGATGACCCTCTGCCCCCACACCTCAGCTCTGGGACATGGCAGGAACATGGAACAGGCGTGCCTGGGCCACCAGGTGGCGGTGCTGGAACACAGAATGCCTAAGAATACAAGGGGGTGCTGGGACCTTGCATGCATGTGGACATAGGTGCATATGCCCTCATGTGGTGGTGCTGGCACACGGCAGCCTTGAACACACGTGCTCTTACTGACATGCTGTGTTGCTGGGACACATCAGGAATGAGAACAGGTGTGCACGTGATAACAGAGGATGGCACTGAGACTGAGCAGGCCTCTAAGGAGGTGAGCCAGGGCAGCCAAATGTGACATGGGAAGGTGGACCAGTTTTAACAGGTGTGGCTATGAAGCCACTTTGTAACTCCATCCTCAGAAGACATGTGGTCAGCCCCACTCACCATGCCACACACTGGTGCTGGGACACAGAAGGTGAGGGAATGGGCTTGCCCACACATGTCAGGTGAGTGACCGGGTGCGCCAAGCTGCTACATAGTGACACTGGGACAAGGCAGGCAAGGAAACAGGGTTGCCCATGTCACTATGTGTGGGGCATGTGGACCGTGCCACCAGAGGGATTGGTGTGGGACTGGTGAGGTGGAGCGTGTTCAAAGCCCGAAAATCAAATGTGACATTTAACATCTCATCCTGAGAGGGCAGGATTGGGACAAGATCCCTCCCTGTTTCCATGCCTGCCTCTGAGCATGTAGCACAGAGACCGCCAAGGTGGTCAAGTAGTCAGTCATGTAGCTGGCACCTAGATGCAAACAGAACATCACAACATCTTCGCCAAAGACAATTCAATGCATTCACCCCGGAAACCCCTCCCCACTGTCCAAGGTTCATATGACATTTGTTCACCCTGGAATAAAGGCATGCATGCACATAAGCTCACACACACACACACACACACACACACACACACACACACACACACATGCACACACACACACACACACACAGAGGAACTTGAACTGTTTCACTAATAAAGGTGCACATAAGCCGTTTCTCTAAATATCATCTATGAGTTGTTGATTTATCCTCAGAGAAAGTTCCTCCCCCACCCCCACTGTCTGCACCCACAGCTGGACTGGAATCCTGTAGATCTCACTGGTTACAGACTTTGCTTCCTCCTTTTTGGCTTGGTGTCTGGTGATGTCCGGGTGCCCCAGGGAAAAGCGGCAAGTGGAGCCACAACTGTGTGGAGCTGGGAAATGGCAGGTGTGCAAACAGGCGTGCAGGTGATGCCATGTGCCAGCACTGGTCCACAATAGGCACATGTACAGGCACTGGGACATGGCAGGCATGCAAACAGGCTTGCTGGTGCCACCATGAAGTGCCACTGGGACATGGCAGGCACAAGAATAGGTGTGCATGTGCCATCTTGTGGCAGTACTGTGATAGGTCTGGCACAAGAACTGACATGCCCACATCACCATTTGGTGGTACTGGGGCAAAGAGGGACATGAACAGAGGTGCCTGCCCTCTCATGTGGCAGAATTGGTACATGTCATGGGTGTGAAGAGGTGTGCCATGCCACCAAAAGGTCAGCATGGGAACACTGCAGATGTTCAAGCTGGGGGGCCAGCATCACCATGTGTTGGCACCGGAAGGCAGCAAAGGAGCAAATAGGTGTGACCAAGCCACCACATGGCTACACCAGACTTGGCAGACCTGTGAACAGGCCTGACAGTGATACGACATATTGGTGCTGGAGCACAGCAGGTGCGTGAGCAGGCATGCTGTGCCAACAGACGCTGCTGGGACATGGAAGGTGTATAAACATGCATTCCACACTACCATTTGGCAATGATGCAAAGGGTGCCCAAACATGTAGTTGTGCTGGAACATGGCAGGCATACAAACAGGATGCCTGCACCACTAGCACTGGCACATGGAAGGTGTGCAAATATCCATATCCATCCTGTGATGCTTGGTGGCATTAGATATGGCAGGTGGGTGAACAGGAGTGACGTGTAGCCATGTAAAGATGCTTTGTTCATAGTGGGTGCAGAAACAGGCTTTCCTGCACTACCACACTGCAGCACAGGTGCACAGCACAAGCATGCGTGCATCACATAATGGCAAGTAGGACACAACAGATGAACAAGTGTGCTCACACACACACATGGTAGTCTTGGGACATCGCGGATGCGTGGAAAGAAGCACCATGCCACTATGTGCTGGCATTAGGACAATGTGGGTGCAGGAATAGAATTGCCTGTGTCTCCACATTGCAGCACTGGTACATGGCAAGTACAAGCAGAGTTAAGCCCATGCCACCAAAATTCGGGTACTGGAACACGTCCACCATGTGGTAGCACTGGGACACAGCAGGCCTGCAAAACAGATGTACCTGGTTCTGGGACACAGCAAGGCAGTCTAATGTGCTTGCTGGCACTTCCACATGAAGACCCAGGGGCATGACAGATGCACAAACATGCTTGCCCACTCTGCCCTGTGGCAGTATTGAGACAAGGCCGGCATGTCAAAAGGTACATCCCTGCCATCATATGGTGGCTTTGCAGGCTAAAGGGAGTGCTCGAGACATCACCTGGTGTTGCTGGGACTTGGCCAGTCAGCATGTGAATAAGTATGCCTACCTCATCGCATGGCGAAGGAGAGATAAACCTGTTTTTTTTAAGATCCTAAGTGTGGGATCAGAAAGGGTTTTGTGAGAGAACAGGTGAGGTTAATTCACTAGAAGACCAACCACCTTGTGCAGGAGCTTGATTGTTACCAGCTGAAAAGATCCGTGAACAGACTCTGGGAGGAGATATATAAATGAGCCCAGAACAGGAGGCAGGGCTTTTGGAGACTTGGGATAGTTTTGGCTGTTCATCGCTCCTAGAGAGAACCACTCGAGGGAAGGCTTCAGGTCTCTGGGCTCCTGCTGAGGTTCCGGGTTCTGGTTACCCCAGGTTCCAGCAGAAGAAATCCTGCTGGTTACACCAGGAGAATCATTCCTTGGAACTGATATCCTTACAGTTTTGTATTCTTTAATCCTCTTTTCATATTGTTTTGGTTAGTTGGGTTTTTAGTTCGGTTAATAAGTTGTAATAAAATATATTGGTTAAGAAAATTGAGCCTACAGCATGGTGGCACTGGGACTCAGCAATTGCAAGAACAGTCTTGCCCACACCCCCACACTACCATGCTGGTACGTGGTGAGTATATAGGCCCCGTCTTCCTGTGAGTTTCTATCCTGAGATAGCAGGCTCACCTGTGTCAGCAGGTGACAGTACAGGGGCATGGCAGATGTGTCACCAGGTGTGCCCATGTCACCAGGTGTTAGTGATTAGGCATAGCTGACAAATGAAAATGTGTGCCACGTGGTGACATTGTGACATGGCAGGTGCAAATGTGTGTGCAGGCCACCATGCGAAGGCACAGAGATAAAGCAGGCTGGTAAACAGTGTGCCAGTGTGAACCTGTGGTGGTGCTGGAACACGGCAGGTATGGGAGTAGGGTTGCACACATTTCCACATAGCAGCACTGGCACAGGGCAGGCATGCAGAGATGGATTGTTTTCAGTAGTATACCCATTTAACAATATTAATTCTGCCAATCCATGAGCATGGGGACTTTGTTTTCCAGTATTTTCTTTCAAACCTCTCTTCACGGCTTTAAAACTTTTCATTTTAGAAGGGTTTCTAATTATGGAAATTAGACAAGAAAATGAAATAAAATGTTCAGAATAGGAATCGATAAACTACCTCTATTTATAAATGATATTATCTGTCTTGTCTGTCTGTCTGTTTCCTCCCTCTCTCCCCACTTAAAACTATCTATGAAAGACCTTAAAGAATCAACAATTACCCAATTCCTCTAAAAACAACTAACAATGAAGTCATGTTATGCACTGTGTACAAGATCACTAAACAAAATTGTTTTTTTTATAGTGATGATGAAAGTTCCAGAAAGTAAAGTGAAGAAAATCTCATTCATGATAGCACCCAAAATAACTATTAAGAATAAACTTTACTAAAGAAATACAATATTTGTCCACTGAAAACTACAGAACATTACTGAAACAAATGTGAAAACCCAGCTAATGGGGAGAGGCTGTGCATGCATACAGAATACTGTTTCTTATTAAAATTCAGAACTCTCCTGGTTGTGTCTTTTTGGCATTCATTAAGTGCTTTAAAATTCAACCTCGGGGCTGGAGAGAAATGGCTCAGTGCTATAGAAGGCATGTTCCTCTTGCAGAGGACTCAAGTTCAACCCTCAGGATCCGTAAGCTCACAGAAACCCCAGCTCCATGCAGTTGTGCTCATGTGTGTGTAAATGTGCATGCACATGTGTGCACTTACACACATAGATATGTGCACAGATACACAAAATTTAAAAATAATACAAACATTTTAAAACTGTTTGTATTATTTTCCTTTTTATTATTTAAAGCAATGTTTAGCCTTGAATACATTTTTTATTATAAAATTCCCCTCCCCTAAGTTCTTCAAGATCCTCCTTTCCCCGTCCTTACCCCCCAACTTTAAAAAACAGAAACACAACACAACAACAAAACCCTCAAAGCCAAGTAAACAAAATAAAACCACACCCAAAAAGAAAAAACAAACAAACAAAAAGCAGCCACCAAACTGTAACTAAAAGCAATCACAAGAAAACTGTGGAGTCCATTGCATAGTTGGCCAACTAGTCCTGACCAAGAGTCCTGTCTTGGAGTGGTTGAGATACCCAATGAGAAAACCAATCTTCCCTCTTCCAGCAGCTGTAACTGACAGTCCAGTTGTTAACCTTTACCCTAGTGGCTAGGTTTTCATTCATTCATTCATTCATTCTTCACTTGTTTCAGAGAATTATCTTCATTTCTTTTTGCATAAAAATAGCACACAAAGTAATGAGATTTATTATGGTATTATTTATCTTTTTATTCTATATTTTGTGTAAGTGTATATGGTATAGGTGGACGTGTGTGTGTGTGTGTGTGTGTGTGTGTGTGTGTACATGTGTGTATGTTTGTGTGTGCACACATGCAAGTACACACACACATGTGCTCTGATATGTGATCAGAGGACGATTTCTGGGGTTATTCCTCACCTTCTGTCTTGTTTAAGGCATGGCCTCTCTCCACACCCCATCTCTCTTGCCCTTTCATCCACTGTTGCACACACTGGACTAGCTGTGCAAGCTCCAGGGGACTCTTTTATATCCATTCTCTATCACCATAGGAACACTGGGATTACGTATACACACTACGGTGCCCAACATTTGTGTGCATCCTGGGGATCCGAACTCAGGTCCTCACGCTTGTGTGGCAAATGCTTTACCCATTGAACCATTTCCCAGTGCTCATTGAGGTATTAGCATACGGACTTTGTTCTTACTGGTTCCCTTCCCCAGCCCCCTCCACTCCTGCTGTCACCCAGTAACCCCTCTTCTACTGTCATGTCACATGTATTCTGTTACTCCCTCCTTGAGATCTCTTCTTCTCTGTCATGATACCTTTCTAGTTTCATCACCCCCCCCCATGCATACACATAATAACAAATTAAAACCTAGGACTTCTATATAAAAGAAAGTGTGTATTATTTGTCTGTTTTTTGTTTTCTTTTGTTTTTTGACCCTGGCTTCTTTTGCTTAACATATTGACCTTTAGCACTGCCCATTTTCTTGAAAAAGGTTATAATTTCATTCTTTACAGGTTGAGTAAAAGTTCACTGTTCATACATAATATGCTTTCTTTATCCATTTACTTGTTGATGGACCCCTGGGCCTAAAGAGAGTTTCCTGCAGGAATTATCCCAAAGGTAGGGAGCATTAAGGCTCTCAAAAGGAGTGGAGATTAACAATCTATTTGACAATCTTTCTTTAAAGCATATGACCCCTGATGACCTCTCCCACATGGGTTCTCCCAGCATCCGCCCTTGTTTTTCCCTCTACAGTGTGTTCCCATCTGTAATTTGGAGCATGCTTGTTTTTATAGAAGTGAACTAGGCACATGCTATTTATTTGAAAAAAAAAAAAAAAAAGCTCAGGGAATCAGTTTGCAAACATAAGAGGCACCTATAAGGATTTACTGGATCTTGTTCTCCAAGGTGTCCTATCCTGCACAGTTCAGATGTTTGCTGTTTGGAAGGGGCACTGCAGACAAAACTCCAAGTTATGTATACATTAACACCTCCATGGAATAACATTGCATCTCCCAATGGGTGGCTTCTCCAGTTCCAACTGATAGCATATAACTTTCCTTTGAAGTACATAAAATAAAGCTGTACATGTCAATTAATGGTTTCTCAGATTTGATGAACAGCCAGGAGACACTCCCACTTTCCTCCCAGATGAACCCCTGTAAAGACTGCTCATCAAATTCAGTAACCAATGTTTCCATCTGCTGCCTGGTTTGTGGTTAAGAAGCCCAAGCTCATAAAATACAAAGGGCTTGATAAGGACACGTTCTGAGATGTCACACAGGGGAACAGACTGGTGTCTACCAGCTGTCAACAGCACAAAATGAATTGGAAGTTTATACAACTTGCTGTAAATAGGATCTCTCACATAAGCAGCCTGGAGAGTAAAAGCAATTGGATTTTCATGGGTGGTGAGCCTAGTTATAAACTGAGTTTCTAAACATCAGTTTAAGGGTGTAGGTAGCCTCGCCTCTCACTTCTTGCACATGGCTAAACACTTACCTTCTCAATTCTCGCAGCCAGCAATACTAAAGTACCACTGTGATTGTAGTGTCTTCATTTAGATGGGCGTATACATCTTATTTATAAATGGCTAATGTATACAGGGGATTTTTTAAAAAGGAGGAAAAAAAAGATAAAGATTCCCCCTCTCTCTCAGTCACTTGAAAACAAGTGTGGTCCTATTGTGTTGAGTCATCATTTCTTAGGAAAAAGATTGATAGACAGACAGGTTGCCCCAGACCCCACCTACCTTTCTTGGGACCTGGCACAGACAGTACTGCTGAACTGGGACTCTCTGGGCTTCCTTAAATCTACTGCCTTCACCAGGACCCCACACCAAATGTGCCACAAGGTACACCTCCAGGGGGTTGCTGAGCTCAGCAGGCAGACCTTCATTATAGTTCTGACTCAGTTTCATACACAGGTTTCTTCACCAAAGGGCTCTCTTCTTTCAGCCCTACCTCTTTAAGCTACTCAGCCCACAGTTGTACCTCAGAACACTCTCTAGCTACTCATGCCACATAATAAGATGCCTAATCCCTCATAAGTCCTTTTGGGACTCTTCCATGCCACCCAGACTGCTGCTGCACCTTGTGAATCCAATTCCTATACTTTGTCTTTAGGCCTTGATATTTCAATTTTTTACAGGATGGACTTGCTTTCCACTGAGTTTTCTTGTTGTTGTTTTATGAGACTTATTGACTTTTTCATTGTCTAGTTTCATTGCAGTTCGGGTTTTTAAAAAATATTTCTATCTCTTTATTGATTCAATTTTCATATGGTGAATTTTTCTCCTTATTTCACTCAGCCAGTTATTTTTGTGTTCTTGTCCTCTAATTGGGAGTTTATTTGGGTCTTTTTAAACCTTTTTAGAAAATTCTTTGAACTCTTTGAATGTGTTTATAATTGTTCTTTTGAGCTCTGTGTCTTGGATTTTGCCCAAGCCATTCTTTTGAGAACTATTGTGAAATGAGTGTTTTGGAGGAGGAGGCGCATTTTCTTAGTTTGTCATAGTGCTTGCTTACAATGGGTCCTGGGACAATGGGAACTTACATTGTTGGTTGTGTCTTGATATGAATTTTTAGTTCGCCAGGGCATTGCCCCTAAGTGAGGTGCCAGAGTGGGTGGTTTGAGAAAGCCCTGAGCAGAAAGAGCTGAGTGAAGTGGGTCTCTTACCAGGGCTTTCTGACAGAATGAGCCAGAGACAGGAGATGCCCAACTCTTGGAGTTTTGGAGAAGAGTTTTGAGCCTGACAGCTGACTTGAACCAGCCAGCCAGAGTTCTGAAACAGCAAGGAAGGGTGAGCTTATTCAGTAGTAAGTCTCAGAGGATAAAAACATTCTGGGCCCAGATTAGATTATACAGAGGCTGGAAACTTCCAGGACTAGGCCTAGGTTAGCAGATGGAGCCTCTTAAATGACAATTAAATCAGGCAAGTAAAAGTTAGTTTTACACACCATGTTATTAGTACCTGTGGTCATCCTATTATGCAACAGCACACCAGAATTTCTTTCTCCCATAAAACTGTAATATAGCACATACTCACCTACCTTTCCTCATCACCACAATATCCACTCTCCCTAACCTCTGGCAACCACTGGTCTACTCTTTGCAACCAGCAATGTGTAATTCTGAAGTAATCATTTTTTTTAGGAAGTCTTTGAGCTTTAGTTTAATTATTTCAGAACCCATTTTTTCAGATAAGAAGACCAGATCTCAGTGCCTTCCCAAAGCTGCCGAATGATGTGGCCACATTTCTGCGTGTCACATCCCAAAGGCTATCTACCAAACCACCCAAACCCAAACATGAACAAAAGCAATACAGGTAATACATAAAGGCAATTCATAAGCACGAAACTTGCAAGTGTCAAATAAAAGTGAACTCTTATCCTGGACCATCAACATGCTCTCACATATATGCTGCACCGATTGATTAGTTTACAAACCTGATCTAATGTAACTGCTGCTACATCAAGAAACCATGCCACCATAACATTCAAGGAAAGACAGCCAGATTAGGATTTTAATCACTGTATATTATCCAATTGCAGATGTGGCAGAATTTATCCAACTATATATCACCATTCCTTTTTTTTTCCAGACAGGGTTTCTCTGTATCCTTGGCTGTCCTACAACTCACCAGGCTGGTCTTAAATTCAAGGATATCTACCTACCTCTAACTTGAAAGCTTTGAGATTAAAGGTGTGCACCATCATCTCAGGCTTCAACTATGTATGCCTTTAGTGCATCCAGTGTTTTTCTTTTTAAGTTCATTGTTGAATAGACAATGCTGAGATAAGAAGGTCTGATCCTGTTCATCTGACCCACTTACTATCTTTTTCAACACTTCACAGGACTCTGAGCACACCGAAGATCTTGCAGGGCCACTGAAGAAGCAGCTGAATAGTTTGTGATGACCCCTGGCCAAAATGATGAATTTCTCTTATTTAGGAGTTTTATAAATTTTTTTTTCTTTATAGAAACCTGAAAATTATTATCCAACCTTCTATTTCCCATGAAATGGGATGTAAGATAGAAAGCAGAATAACTTTATAATACAGGATTCATAAAGCTTTGACTTTAAGGCTAATCATTAATTGCAAAGAGCTTTAAAAAAAACAAATAACAAACAAACCTGTAACAGTATAGCTTTACTAGTCTAACAAGAACACGGAATGAATTGGGATATTTTAAGGGTTAAACACAGTACTTTATTAACCACAAAACACCTCTAGCTTTGTAAATCTCAGGTTACTCTTTGTTCCAATGAAAATTATGCTTTGGTAGTGAGTCAAGTGCTCATCCTTAGCCATTAAGCAGTGAGGAAAGAGGCTGCCAGGCACCTATTACTGCTTTGGGCATTCAATTAAGAGCTTTTGGAAAAACCAAGTTCTTTTTCTGAGACTGTGAGTCAAAGCACCTACCTCTCTTTTAGGCATTGGTGGTTTGATCAATGATTAATTACTGGACTGTATATTATACCAGAAAAAAATACCTTAAATTTTTGGATTTCATTGTGCCTTCCATACTGGTTTTGTTTGTTTGTTTGTTTGTTTTTGGTTTTTCAAGACAAGGTTTCCCTGTATAGCCTTGGCTATCCTGTACTTGCTTTGTAGATCAGGCTGGCCTTGAACTCACAGAGATCTTCCTGCCTCTGCCTCTCAAGTGCTGGGATTACAGACATATGCCACCAAATCAGGATCTGAAGTCTCTCTCTTAATGTATCCCTATAATTGGTCATTGAGGACTTAGATTTCACCATTGTTGGATGGATGAGATAAAGAGTCTCATTTCTCTCTGCTTTTCTCACAGAAGCCAGGATAACTCTATCCCCTTACCATACCTTCTCACACACAGGCAGCCACATGAACCAGTTCACCTCAGAACTTCTTGGGACACCACCAAAATCTATATGTAGCACCTTATATTTATATTATTGAGTTTTTTACTAAGCAAAAGCAAAAACAAAACAAAACAGTCTATGGGGACTAAACGGGTCCCTAACTCTTAATGATTTATACAAGGGCTAGGCCAAAATCATTTAAGTTTGACCAAATGCAACAGAGAAAACTATTAAGGGCTTTGTTCTATCTAAAACCTGTTCTTCCCTTGTGGAATGGAACAAGCCCAACAGCAGTCTAGAATGTAATAAAGTCTGGGAGGGTGTTCTGGTGCAACGCCACATCAGGAGAATGTGTTTCCATGCCAGACCTTGGAAGGCTGTGTGGTCTTTATAGTTTTGCAATCATGGTTGTTTTTGTGAGATGGGAAAGCTGATGAGGGATAACTGTTTGGTCTTGGACTTGCCCACTGTGTATCTGGGGTGTCTTAGCCACCAACACCCAGTGAGAATTGACTAAAGCATTGGTCACTCCACTGAGCGTCTACTTTAGCATTAGCGTCAATGTGGTATATAGTCAGATAAAGTAATGAAAATATGTCATATATAACCTGTCTGCCCTCATATTTATTGATTTAAAAATATGTTTAATGGTTTTACGTTTGGATTGTTCTTGGTTTTCTAAGACCTTGAGGTGTATCGAATTATATGTCTAAAATCTGTCTGACTTTTTGGTTTTTTTTTTTCTCTTTTTAGTTTTTTGAGGCATAGTTTCTCTGTGTAGCCCTGATTGTCCTTGAACTTTCTCTATAGACTGGGTTTGCCTCCAGCTCAGAGATCCATCTGTTTCTGCCTCCTGAGTGCTGGAATTAAAGGCATGTGCCATTACTGCCTGGCCTGTCTGACTTTTTCTTTTCTTTTTTTTTTTAACTTTTAAAAAATTAATTTATTATTGTTACCTCTCAATGGTTATCCCATCCCTTGTAACCTCCCATTCTTCCCTCCCTCCCATCTTCCCCTTACTCCCCTCTCCTATGACTGTGCCTAAGGGGGACTTCCTTCCCCTTTATATGCTCATAGGGTATCAAGTCTCTTCTTGGTAGCCTGCTATCCTTCTTCTGAGTGCCACCAGGTCTCCCCCTCCAGGGGATGACGTTTTTAATGCATGCACCCATATCTATAAAATTTTCTTTTAATACTCCTCTTGCTGTATTTCAAAAGTTATGATAAATGGTGCTATGATTTTTACTTGTTTCTAAAAAGTTTATAATTTATGTCCTGATTTC
Source organism: Acomys minous (assembly GCF_964271855.1). Lineage (NCBI taxonomy): Eukaryota > Metazoa > Chordata > Mammalia > Rodentia > Muridae > Acomys > Acomys minous. The sequence goes on from NC_140486.1 coordinate 24,371,823, forward strand.
TTTGATAACCCCCCCTGGTCAAAGTTGTATTAATCAATCTCCAAATAACTACGTAGTTTTTGTGTTTTCTTTTGATGTTGATTTCTAAGCCCTTGTGAGGCACAAGAAATGATTTAAGTTCTTTTATATTTGTTAAGATTAGTTTTATAACCTAGGATGTGACCTATTTTAGGAAATGTTTCATTGGCCTCTAAGAAGAATGTGCGTTCCACAGCTGTTGGACTCAGTAAATGTCTGCTAGGTCCATGTATTCTCTAGTGATTAACTCTGAGTCTGAAGTTTATTGATTTTCAGTCTTGTGGATCTATCTACTAATGTGAAGATAATATCCAAATATTATTATGTCAGGAGGTAGTTGTTATTTTATTCTCATTAATCCATATTATATGAAATTGAGAATCCCATAATTCAGTGTGTATTATAATACAGTATGATATGGTATAATATAATATACTCATGGTTCTTACAATCTTCTTGATACAGTATGTCTATATACCATATTTTCGTTATCTGTTTATCAGATGATGCACATATATGCTGATTCCATTTCCTTGCTATGTTAGTAGAGCAGCAGTGATCCTGGATATGTAAGAATATCTCTAGTAAAAATAAAGATTTTGGGGTATATACCCAGTAGCTGTGTCATGTGGAAGTTTTAATTTTATTTAATTTTATTTTATTTTTGAGAATCCTCTGCACTGATTTTCATAGTGGCTGCACCATTTTGCATTCTCAACAACAGTGAACAAAGGTTCCTCTTTGTCTCCATTGTTGCCAGCATTTGTTTTCTTAATGGCCATTCTGAGTCAGCTAAAATGGGATCTCAAAGCAGTCTTAATTCACATTTCCTTGATGCCTAAATTTTTTTTTGAACACTTTAAGAAGTGTTTACTGGACATTTGTATTTCTTCTGAGAATTCTCTGTTGAGAACTTTGGATTTTAACTTGGTTTTCAGTTTCTGTTCAATTTTGGGTGATTTTCTATGTTCTGGATATTAATATTCTGAGGAGATGACAAACTTCCTTCCCCATTCTGAATCCTCATTTGATGAACTATTACCTTTGCTGTACTGAAGCTTTTTAGTTCCATAAGATCCCATTTGTTGACTGTTGGCCTTGTTGCTTAAGCAAATGGGGTCTTACTCAGAAACTCATTACTTACATATATATATCTTGAAGTGTTTTCTCTACTTTTTCCTCCATAGGCTTCAAGTTTTTGGTTTCTCTCTAAGGTCTTTCAGCCACATTTATTATTGCCCTGTCCACAACAGCAAAGCAATGGTAGTAGCCCAGAGGTCCATCAACAGAGGAATGGATAATATATAATGGAATTTTATTCAGATATATAACAATGAAACTATGAAAATTAAAAAATAAAGCTGGTGAAATGGCAAACACAGTGAGCAAGGCAACTCTGGCTCAGACAGGCAAACACTTATGCCTCGCGTACAGATTCTAGGCTCTAAGTGTTAATTCTTTGTATCAGGTGGAAGTAAATATGGGTAAATCTAAAAACCTTGAAAGGGACCATGGGACTGGGAAGAAAGGCTTTAAGGGATGGAGTAGAGAAGACAACGGGACAAAAAGGAAGGAGAACACTGGGGCAAAGAATGTGTGGGAAACGGGGGGCAGGGAGCTAAGGGAAGGGAAAGCGGGGTGCGGAATCAGCCCATATCAAATACATATGAAACCCTCATAGTTTATTTTGTATACTAGTTAAAAATAAAAACAAACACTTAAAGCAATGACAAACAAACAAACAAAGCAGTGCATGTGCAGAGGCTTTTTACAGTTTTTTAAAGTCCAACTCTGCTATAATATTCAGCTCACCAAGTGTCAAGTGTCAAGTGTCTAGGACTCTTCTGTGGGAGGTGAACAAAGACCAGGACTGACATTTTTTTCTATGCTATAACACTCTTGAAAACTCATAATTTTCATTATTGGCCATATCATAACTTCCACTGATAAAAAAACATAGAAATTGATGATGGAATTTAAGGTTGGGAAGGCCATCATTTATTCTTTAGATCTTCATGAAGATTTGTCTGGAAAAATCAGCCAGGCTTCATTTTGTAACCTGAAGCCATTCTGGTGCTCTGGTTCAGTTAGGTTTCTGTTTATTGTAAGACTTAAGCTTCTATTTCTGGGACCTGGGCTGCGTTCACCACTGTAACCACTGACTGTTCTGTAACAAATGTTGTAGGGAGATTTCCGCAGATGCTGGTCTCCCTCCTGTAACCATGCTTGCTTGCAGAATTCCACCTCTCCCTTCCGCCTCTGTGGTTTTGCTCTATAAAAAGGCTTTGAAAAATTGGCTTGTGGCTGTGCTCCTGAACCCTGCATTGGGTAAGACAGCAGGCTGTCTTATGTGCACAATAAAGCTTGCTTTGATTTGGCCATAATTTGTGGTCCGTGGTCTTTATCCTCGTTTGGTGAGATTAACATGTGTACAGAGGTTACCTGAAGGATGTGATTCAACAATATGGTCACAAGCTGACCATTCTTTCAGAACTATTTGTAGTAAGTTATACCAAAACATGTTGATTAGTTTTTGTCTGGAAGGGCATGGCTTTTTTTTTATGTTTGTTAAACAAACAAGAGACTTACTATTAAAACTGTTTTCTTTTTCAGAGAATGACACAAAAATATGCTTTTTCCCTTTCAGGAAGAGCAGGACCTGAATCCTTACCTAAGCATCTAACAGCACCCGTCAGGCCTTAATTTGGCTATGTGACTAATGAGATAAGAGAGGAAATTTTAACATAGATCCAGGAAGTATTCCTGATGAGAGAACTGTGTGTGTGTGTGTGTATATATATATATATATATATATATATATATATATATATATATATATATATATATGTATATATGTATATATGTATATGTATATGTATGGCACCACTTTCTCTGTTCTGCCTGAGGACAGATGATGTGCTAGCTGGAGCTGGTGCTTTGTAGCTTTTCACCTAGTTTGACCAAAGTTAGAGTCACCCAGGAAGATGATCCTTAATTAAGAAGAAAGTTCTATCACATTGGTCTATGGACAAGTCAGGGTGTTTTCTTGATTGGTGATTGGTAGGAGAGGGTCCATCCCACTATGGGCCAGTCTACACTAGGAATGAAAGCCAATTGAAAAAAATCCACGGAGAGCAAGGCAGTAAGCCGTGTTCCCCCATGGCCTCTGCTTCAGCTCTTGCCTTCAGGTCCTTCCCTGCTTGAGTTCCTGCCTTGGCTTTCTTCAGTGAAGGACTGTAGTTGGGACATGGAAGCCAAACAAATGCTTTCCTTCCGGTTGTGGTATTTTATAACAGCAACAGAAAGTAAACTATCATACTTGTGACCAAATACCCAAGGTAACCACTTAAAGCTGAGTAATTTGATTGTAGCTCCTGGTTTAGGAGTTTTCAGTCCACGGTCACTTTTCTCTACATTTCCCGGCCAGCGGAGAGCTAGAACATCATGGCAGAAGGGTATATTCAAACAGAGCTCCTCATCGCAGCCAAGAAGAAGACAAGGTGTGGGGCACCGCTAGACTCTTACTTCCTTTAACTGGGCCCTCAGTCCAAGAGTTTCCATTCCATTCTAATAAGGACATCAGATTACGAACCCATTAAGCTAGGCATAGCAATACTCACCTGTGATCCCAGCCCTTAGGTGGCACAGGCAGGTGGGTTGTGAGTTCAAGGCCGACCTAGGCTTTATACTGAGATTCTGTGTCAAGAAAAGAAATCATGAATCTATCACTTGATCAATCCATTGTATTGGTGATCGCCTCATGATCTAACTACTTCTCAATGATTGGACCCACATCTGGGGACCAAGGCTTCTTCAGCACAGGAGACTTTTGGGGGAAATAATACAAATCTGATTTTCAGACTTATAATTGTCAGTACTTTCAGCTGATACTGAGTTATTTGATATACAACACACTGGGCACTGTGAGGACTAAATAAACTATTCCTACAATGGTACTGGAATAAAAGCAACCAAAGAGCCTTAGTTCACATTGCCCCTCTAGCAAACACAGACCTCAGCCTGCAGCAGGAAGCATGGCCATATCTCTGTGAGCCAAGGCTGTGCTTCCAGCATGGCCACTTGCTTCTCAGGGCTGTGGTTGCTAAAACACGAATTTATTGTCTCATGTCTAGTTTCCTCAGTTTTCAATTAGACTAACCCCCACACAGAGCACATATTGTATGAAGTGAATACTGCAAACACAAGATCAAATTATTTAACAAGTCTAGAATGAGTTAGCTGCAAGTCAGACTCGGGTCGACACACTATGTTTTATTGCTGTTTTGTTGTTGTTGTTATTCTGCATACATGGTTTTTTGAATTAGCTCAGATCTTGCTTTCTTGACAATGTGCATTGTTTAATGGGAAATTGATATCCCCTTGACCCAGAGGCAGATATTTCTAGTGTTTGTAAGTTTGAGGTTTGCGTCAAGAAATCCCAGGTGGTACCTCAGTGAAGATGATGAGCTTCATAAAATCTTCTTTATTTGGGTAAAAATGCCCCTGTTCTCTCTACATACAGCATACTGTCCCAAATGGACAAGACTTGGATGCAGGCTGAGTTGACTGCCAAGCTCTGCCATGACACAGTCAGCCCTTCATATTTCCTGTGTCACAATTTTGTCTGCCAGATATACTAGGCCAGAAGGCAAGAGATGATGCTCCGACAACATAGAGAGAGCTTTCGTGACTGACAGGGCAGTAAACTGTCTCTGTCATCTCTCAGTTTTGGAAGCTGCTCACCTGCACTTCCTACTTAAGTAATAATTTTATTTTATTTTTCAAGCCTCTGACGGGGTTGAAGACTTGATAGTTACAGTTTCGCAGTTAGGCTTTAGTTGTTTAGGATTTAAGAAAAAAAATGTTTAAGGTCTAGAAAGATGTTTTTAAGTTGATAGTACAAGATATGATGGAGAATGATTTAAGTCCAAAACTTTAGACTCACCTAGATAGGATAGATAGTATTTTCTTTAAGCTTGCCAAATACAAATGAGCTAAACATTTTGACTGTAACGTTTACACATGACTTTACTGATTGTTTCATAACTGTTCTTACTGTATGTAGTTTATTATAAACAAAAAGAAGTATCAGGCAGATGATTTTTGTAGCATAGCCATTCTTTAAACTATCCATTATAATAAGTAATAATAATAATACACATTAATATTTTAAGGTTGGTACAGTGGATTTTACCCAGCCTCCTCCCCTGCCCTCATGGATCACGCCTTCAGGAGATGACTCCTCTGAGAGCTGGGGGTTAGCTCACTGTGGAGGATGGGTTGGAGGAGAGATGCTCAACCTTCCTGATCAGGTTACAACTGGAAAATTCAGGGTGAGAAAAAGAGACCCCAGCCAACAGAGAAGAGAGGCACCAAGGGTGTGAGTACCTTCACATGGTGGACTGGAGCTCCTAAAGATTCTGAAAATGCTCCTGTTAGACTCTGTAGGCTCCAACTGAGGTGTACAGAGTCTGTTCAAGCTGGAACAGCCTGAGACTCCAGCACTAGGAGTGCTTTATGCTTCCAGCAATTTGTTGTCAGGTGCTGGTGTGGGCTAGCCTGTGCTCTCTATGGCCTCGTGTGTGTGTGTGTGTGTGTGTGTGTGTGTGTGTGTGTGTGTGTGTGTGTACTTTTCCCTTGTGGTTCTGAGGTAAGTAAGCAGGCGGTCTCTCTTACCAGTCTCCACAATCTTCCTGATAGCATCGTCTCCCTTTTCCAGGTAGCATCTACATTTCAGCCAACATTATGAATTTAATATTTAATGTTAAAAGAGAAACTGTTTAGAAAGTATAGGAACCACTCATGTGCCTTGTGGCAATTATGAGATCCCTGGGCCCCTTTAAACAAAGAGCTTTGTTCTTTTAAAGCAGTTACCAGAAGTTAAAAAAAAAAAAGTACAGTAGTGCCAGGAAACTTTGCAAAGGCACATCAGCAGGAGGGTCAGGATGTGACCTGGGAACCTGTCCACCTAGCTTCTTGTCACTGTGGCCCTCCCTCTAGTGAATACTCAGTGGAGGTCGGATCAGATTAGACCTTGATGGACAGGTTTTACCTGGCTCGATGGAAAGTATGCCACTGTGTGCCAGAGCATACACACACACACACACACACACACACACACACACACACACACACAGACACACAAAGAGTTGGCTACCAGTTTGCTGGCATTAGTAGCAAGCTGTAATTAGATCAGTCAAATGCTGTGATCAATAAAAATGATTTAAGATTTTCTGAAGAAGTTTATCCAAGTTCCCCCTTCCTTGAAGGGAGAGAAAGCCCACTTCCTGGCAGTCACACGTGTGTCATTGGTTCCACACTGCCTTAGTTTAAAAAATTTCACTCATACCAGATTCCTCAGTCCACTTGTGTCTGCCAGAAGCTCACTCACCCAGGAATAAACAGCCTCTTCCTTGCTTGTCTTTCTCTGGGTGTTAGCTTAACCTGACTTTCCCACATGGCTGTAACATTATATTATGCCAGAGGCTGTCAGTTGGCCTTCATAAATTGTTTGGAACCCACCACAGGAGAGAAAGGCTGCAAAGATGCAGCAGGAAGGAGCACAGAGCTGGTCACTGTTGCCAGAAGTTAAGTGCTAATTCCCCCCACTTCTGCGGGATCCCATCCCCTCCTTGCAGCAGACTCCCTCTTCCTCCTATTGCATGCTGCATGCTAACACATCTTTCTCTGACAACATTCTTTTCTCATGTCCTCCATGGGGACGTTTCAGAGAACATCTACAAATAAAAGGGCGAGGGAACCGCAGGTTTTCAAGGGCTGGGACAAGAGTTAGAGATTAAAATTATTTTCCAAAGCATGGAAAATGGCCTGGGAGCATTTGGCCATCCATTTGTTGGCTATGCCAACTCTTGAAGTCAGAGTTTTAACTATTTTACCTTTATGAATGGGCACAGTAATGTGTATTTTATGTTGTTATTATTATAATTGAGAATCTAGGCTTAAGTTGAACAAGGTTGTGCATGTCTATAACATCAGGCCAGCTTAGTGTGCATAGTGAGATCCTGTCTCAAGAACGTTGCCACCACCACCACCACCACCACCACCACTGCCACCACCACCACCACCACCACCACTACCACCACCACCACCACTGCCACCAGCACCAGCACCAGCACCACTGCCACCACCATCACCACCACCACTGCCAACACCACTGCCACCATCACTGCCACCACCACTGCCACCACCACCACTGCCACCACTGCCACCATCACCGCCACCACCACCACTGCCACTACCACCACCGCCGCCACCACTGCCACCACTGCCACCGCAACTGCCAACAACAATACAACAAGGTCTAGGCTTAGTAGTGTGCCTTACACAGGGAAGACACTCAGCAACAATATCCCTTGTCATAATAACTAAGACTCAGAGATTTCTCTGCGTTGTTCAAAGGTACCAGGAAGTGGTAGAAATGGTGTGGTGACCCAGGTGCCTGACTCTGGGTTGCCTGGTTTATGAACATACTGTGCTTCCTCTCAGCAAATCTTACTCAGAACCACTATATTAATAATATCTAAATAAACAAACACCATACTTCTTTTTACTCTCTAGAAAGTCGTTGTGATTTCATTAGAACTCTGGAGACAGAAATATTTTGGTCAAAGATTAGGTTGCTTGGAAGAGTGTGGCTCAGCAGTACAAAGAGTCCTTCACAGATGTGAGTCCTTGGATCCCAACTCCCAGCCCTGGAAAAGGAACGTTTTCTTTTAAAAAATATGCATCTCAAATATATTTTTGGAGCAAATAAATATTATGTGTAAAATACATTATGTGTAAATGGGCAGGAAAGGATGACTATTCAAAGAAATATCATCCCAACTAAAACCCTTTCCCTTCACACAGCAGCTGTGAGTTTCCACAGTTCCATAGTCTTTGCTTTAATTTTAAAATTACAAAAGCAGCCCATTATACATTATAAATTGACACATTTCAGCAAGGACGGGAGTCGTCAGCAGGACCTTCATGCCATCATCTCTCAGTTTTCCAGTCACAGAACCCACAGTGTGCTCGTGAGCACTGTACTGGGCTAGCCTCATGGCATTTCTCTTTGCAGATTGAAATCATGGGGATTTGGGCAAAGACGGCTCAGTGGGCCACCAGAGGTCACAGAGAGCTGTGTTTGAAATGAATTCCTCAATAATAAGAGGAATTTTATTATTTTCTGTCTCTCTTGTCAAATGACTTTGCTTTTGTTCTTTACCCCAAGATGAATGTACTTGTACTTTTCTGTGTATTCCTCCAGCTTAGAGATCAGTGTAATTGCTTTACCAAAAAAAAAAAAGAAGTTCATTTGCATATTAATTTATACACTGTTATTTTTATTTCCATTGAATGCATTCATACAAATGAATGGAAGGTGACTGTATATACTACTGTGGTTCTGTGTTGCCCGCTGCCACTGCCTCCAAGCACCCTGGGGCACCATGCTAGAAGCACAAGCTTCTTTGCTGGAAGCCAACAGCACTTGGATTTGCCTTCAGCTCCTGGGAGGAAAAGGGTGAAGTGTTGTTCTGGGTTCCACTTCCCTCAGGAACAGCTGGAGTGCAGTAACAACCTTGCTACTAAAAAAAAAAAATTCCCTGCATACACAAACACCAGGAAAATAAAATTTACATTCTTGGCATCAGCTTTTCTCTTTGAGTATCATCTTTAGAGAACCAAGAAGCACAGATCGATGCTACCCTCACTGTTCACGCTATGGAAAATGATGTGGGGTTGCCATGGTGGAATGTTTGCCTTTATTTTCCTGAGGACCATTTTCCAAAATTGAAGTTGCATGTGTTACCTTTTCAGAAGGCACTGGTATACATTTTATAAAAAATATGGTCCTTGGTCTAAGATCTTCACATTGTAAGAGGCATCTTGGTTATCTCTGTGTTTTAACATTAGCTAATTTCAAAACACTAGCTGTGTGGTACATGAGCTCATAGGCTTGCTGGTCCCCATGGAGATAGTGTCAGCCTTGAGTTCAGCTTGTCTTGAAGGATCCTTGCTCTATTTCTGAGGTTTTTTTGGCGACTGGGTTAGGGCATCGAGTGACTGAGGGTAAGTCCTTGATTCCATGTAATGGATGGTTATTATGGTCCAACTAGGGCAGTGTCATGGGAGACCAGAAGTTATTGGGAAATAGTGTGACTTAGCTGCTAAGTGAAAAGAAACTATGAGAATTTCGTTTTAAGTTGATATAGATAAGATGTTATTTTAGAAAGTATCAGATTGAACTGATTCTTAGCACCCCTGAAAAAATTATAAGGATACCAATAAAGAAAAATAAGAAGCCTGAAAATTATGTGCTTTCAGGTGATGAGACCTGGACTTTGGATTTGGTGTCTTTGATTGCTTATCAGTTTGACGTCTTTGATTGCCTTAGCAGTGACTCTTCAGTTCCCTTGCAGGCTTTGTGGAAATGCAGCTTTTGAGATTCTTGCCTGACAGGATATTGGGAAGGGGGTTGAACTAACCCACTCTCTTCCAGGCCCTCTAGGTGACTGACAAAGCTCACATGCCTTTTGCGGGCATACCATGTGCTAGATCTTGTTTTATATTCTCCTCATGTGTGATTGCCCCCTCAGAGTGTAGAGTGAATCATCTCTGTGTGCTTAACCTGTGTGATAGCCAAAGTCCTGAGGCTTCAAGTAGCCTAAGAATGTGTCATAGTTGCCACAGCAGGTTTAAATTACTAGGGGGTGGAAACATAGGCACCCCAGCTTTATAATTCATATCCCCAGCACCATGGTGCCTTGGGAGATTATTTTATATTTTTTATGTTTTGAGAACCATTGAAAACAATGAACAACAACTTCTTTTTCCTTCCCCTCCCCCTTCCCCCTCCTCTTCCTCCTTCTTCCTTTTTGAGACAGGGTTTCTCTGTGTAGCTTGGATTTCCTGGACTCACTTTATAGACCAGGCTGGTCTTGAACTTACAGAGATCCTCTTACCTCTGCCTCCCAAGTGCTGGGATTATAGGCATGTGCCACTACTGCCTGGCTAACAGTGGACTTCTTAGAGGACTGCCTTCTTTGTCATGAAATGGGTATGTACAAATCTGAGGTACAAAGTCTGCAATGCCAGGTTCTGAGTATGCAGTGAAGCCCCACAGTCCCACTTTCAGAGGCTACAAAGGATGTAAGAGCTGATACAATGGTCCACCGCTGTTATTTGCATTCATGGACAAATCTCAACGTGGAAGCGATAATAGTGATGGGAGAGTGTTACTTTGTGCTTTCTGAGGTGGCCTCTGTGTTGAGTGACTTCACTGTGACTGGAAAAGCTGGGTCCTTTCCAGTCTTTGAAAATGTCCTCTTCCTCTCCACCTCCACCACGACCATGACCACCACCTCCTCCTCCTCCTCCTCCTCCTCCTCCTCCTCTTCTTCTTCTTCTTCTTCTTCTTCTTCTTCTTCTTCTTCTTCTTCTTCCTCTTCCTTCATCAAATCGTATTTTCTTGTAGGGCATGGTGGCACATGCCTGTAATCCCAGCACTGGGGGAGTTCAAGGCCAATCTGGTCTACCAAGTGGGTCCAGGACAGCCAAGGCTACACAGAAAAACCTTATCTTGAAACAAGCAAGCAAAAAGTATTTTCTTGGGCTGGAGAGACGGCTCAGAGGTTAAGAGCACTGGCTCTGAGTTCAATTCCCAGCACCCACATGGTAGCTAATGACCATCTGTAATGAGATATGGTGTTCTCTTCTGGCCTTCAAGTATACATGCAGGCAGAACACTGTATACATAATAAATAAAAATATATTTAAAAGGGGTGTGGTTTTATAGTTTTTAAAAAAGTATTTTCTCCTTCAAAAAGTTGAGCTCGAAGAAATACTCTTGTTTTTGGGAGTCTCAAACACTTCTGTTATTGCCCAGTTTAAACATAAGAGTTCATATACCCATGAACAAATCTGCCATGCCTTTGTCAACCATGAAAAACTGGTGACATATTCCCTCTTGGAAAATACCTGAATGCCTACAGGCCTCTATCTGTTATCCTGGCAAAGTAAATGGACACAAGTCTATTGTCATGGCTTTCTTTGCTCTTTAGAGGATCAAGAAAGAGTTATTTGTTTTTAAAAATTGAAATGTTGAAGTGACTAATCTATCCTTTTAAAGTTAAGAGCAGAAACCAGATTCAACAAATTTATTGCCTGTTGCTAAGGCTGAATGTGACAGCATGACCTTTTATTAGCTATTTGGCCAAGAATTTGAATCCCAGTAACCACTTTGTTCTTTCCACCATCATTAGTGATTCACATGAAGCCCAAAGCAAGCAACCCTCAGCACAGCTGTGGCCTGTGTTCTTCTTAGTAAGCTATCTTTCCAACTTACTTTTGTTAACTCTTAAGGCAGCAGTTCTCAGCCTATAGGCTGTGACCCCTTTGGGGGGCCGGTCAAATTACCCTTTCAGAGGGGTCACCTAAGACTGTCAGAAAATACACATATTTACATTATGACTCATAGCAGGAGCAAGATTACAGTTATAAAGTAGTAACAAAAGTAATATTAAGGTTGTGGTCCCCACAACACGAGGAACTGTGTTAAAGGGTCGAAGCATTAGGAAAGTTGAGAACCACTGTCCTAAGACATTTGAATGATGGGAACTGAATAAATCCACAATATGACGTTTGCTAAAGATTTCAGTATCTTTTCTAGACAAATGTCTCTCATATGTTGAGTAAGTAGGCAAAGTACATAGCAGACACGGATGTTAGGCAGGTGAGGACTAAGTGGTACTAAGGCATTCCCTTTGTGGTTTGGAGGCAGAAGTACAAGACTGATTCCTAGATTTTAAAGTTCTCTAGATGTGTGATGGAGGCTATATGGAGTCCTTGGAAATGTGTGATGGTAAAGCATTCCTTTGGCTACCCTAGTGGACATAGCCAGAAAGCAGTGGGCTCTGCATATAGTGTTGAGTCTGTAGCACAACTGAGTTCAGGTCTAGGAATCTGGGGTGTGTTGCATAGCTATAGGTCCTGAGAGAATGTGAAGTCTATGAGTCATAAATGAACTTAGAGAAATTCCTTCTCATGACTGGGCAGAGGTTGTGATCCGGCAAACCAGGTGGTAAGGAAAATGTGGAAGGAAAACCCCAGAGAATGTTCTTTTCTGGACACCAAAAAAAAAAAAAATCATAAAAAATTGGTATTTTAAAAAAGAGCACAGCAGTCAATGTTCCAGGTGCCACAGATGGTCAGAGGAGAGCAGGATGCACAAATTCCACTGGTTTAGCAGCCTGGAGAGTCTCTGTCACCCTAGGAAGATTAATAAATTGAAGTAAAAGTCAAGTGCCGGAAAATTCAGCAATCTTTTTAGAGAACTGACTGTAAATCACACGTACATACCATTTGCTTTCCAGTTTGCTCAAAGAATACTTTTGGAAGGACTTGTAGTTTTCTCAGCAAACAGTGAGGTGGGGGAGCAAGTCCAAGTGTGTAGAAAGCAGTCACCGGAAGGCTTGAACATCCAGCAGGTTTGATTGCCTGTCTGAGCTCTCGCATCTTGAGTGTTGGAACCTCTTACTGAATTAACGCTGTGAATTCTGTCCTAAGCAGGTGAAAGGGTAGGAGAACAAGATCTAGTTTTTCTAGTTTCAGCTCTACACTATGTAGAAGGCAGCTCAGTGTATTCATAGTTTTTGTTTGCTTTAGTTCACTTGCAGATGAGGCAGGAAGGTTTTTGCTTCCTGTACTAGGTACTTTTCTATTGCAATGATAAAATACCATGGCCAGAGTGTCTTATTGGCCTTATGGTTTCAGAGGGTTAAAGTCCATGGTGGTGAAGCAAAGGCGTGGTGGCAGGAACAGTGGAGAGCCTACATCTTTTTTGTTTGTTTTGAGACAGGGTTTCTTTGTGTAGCCTTGGCTGTCCTAGGCTTACTTTGTAGACCAGGCTGGCCTTGAACTCACAGAGATTCTCCTGCCTCTGCCTCCCCAAATGCTGGGAGAACAGGTGTGTGCCATTGTGCCCTGCTGAGAGCTCACATCTTGATCTGCAAGCCGGAGGCGGAGAGAGAACATTGGGTACCAGCCTCTGAACCCTCAAAGCCTGCCCCTACCTTCTGCACACATCTCCTCCTTCTTCCTAAACAGTCACACCAACTTTGGACAAGTATTCAAACATATGAGCCTCTAGGAGCCATTCTCGTCCAAACCACCACATTAAACTCTCTGGCCCCTATTAGCTCATAGCCATATCATAATGCAAAATGCATTTAGCTCAGCTTCAAAAGTCTCTAAACACTTTTGGTCTCAACACTGTTTAAAAGCCCAAAGCTCATAGTCTGTTCTGAGGCTCAAGTCAATCTCTAACTTGTAAACACCTGTTTTTTTTAAAAGGCAAATTACATAGTTCCAAAATATAATTGCACAGAATATAAATTTCCATTCCAAAATGTGGGACTGGGGACAAAGTGAGGAAATACTGGACCAAAGCAAGATTAAAACACAGAAGGCAAAATTCAAATCCTTTAGCTTCACATATAACGTCAAAGGGCTTGGGTGACTCTTCCTTTCTAGTTTTGATGCTCAAAGCATACTTCTCTCTTTTGGGCTGGTTCCACTCCCTATGTGCATCTCTTCTTGCCAGATATCTCATGACCCCAGAAATTTTAACATCTTGGGGTCTCCAATGCAATTCATGCTTAGTTTCACAATTTCACACACACAAAAATCTTTTATGGCTTCAATTTAGGGGCTCCCCTGCCACATCACACCCTTGGTCTCAGTGGCCTTTGTGAACTGTAGAGGAAGATTCTGTAATCCTTTACTTGTTTATCCTTCGTTTAACCTAAAGCCAAAATTACGGGGACAGCATTGCCAAATTTGGCTGCCCACTTGGGGCGGAGCCTGGTCTCACTGAATCATATTTTCAGAAGGTTTCATTTGTTGCTGCTTTTTAGGAGCAGAAAAATCCTTAGGTATTTTTTTCACAAGTTGAAAGCTTGGCTGGGTGGGATCTTGCCTTAAGGGGTCCCTTCCATTTATTCCAATTTGGATCAGGTCTCACCTGAATCTCCTTACCTCCTTCAGCACAAATCTTGGCTCTAGATTAAGTTTCCTGGTGCCCTTTAATTCTTCAAACTATACATTTCTTACTTCTTTCACCTTACTGGCTCTTTTTCATTATAGACACATGTAAGAGAGATTACTAATAACCATGCCACAAAGTCAACATTAGGCTGTCTTGAAATCTCCTCTGCCAAAGACCTTAGTTCAGAGATTTCAATTTTAGCCTTAGGCAAATTCTTAAGATAGGAGCAGAAAACACCCAAGCTTTCCCAAAATATCATAGGAATGGTCTCTAGCCCAGTTCCAAATTTTGTTCCCTCTGAAACCTCTTGGGCTGAGCCTGAATAGTCCATGCTGCTCTCAGTGCTATTGTCTTCCACCCTCTCCCTAGGATCATTCCTTAAACTCTGCCTACAGTGTTGAACTGCTATTCTAGACCAGCATCCTAAAAGTTTCCCACCACCCCTTCTTCCTAAAAAGCCTTGCACATAATCAGGCCTGTCACAGCAGTAGCCCATGTAGAGAAATGTTAGTTCAGAACATGGCTGTTCTGACAAGAAATCACATCTGAAGATCTTGTAGGTCTGTGTAATCCAGCTGGAATACAAACACATCTTTAATCCAGGAGATAGAGGCAAGCATATCTGAGTTCAAGGTTAGCTTGGTTTTGAGCAAGTTTGAGGTAAAGAAAAGCTTAGATGCAGGTATGGTGGTACATGCTTTTAGTCCCAAACAATGACAATAAAGTTGGTTTGTAGAAGGACACACACATGTTTGAAAGTGATGTCTAATTGAGTGGCAGAAAAGATGATGAATAAGAGAAGATTTGACAGAAAAGGATCCACCCAGTTCACGAGAGAAGAGAGAGGAAAAGGGAAGCTACTTAAGGGGCAGTGCAGAGAGGAGAGGAGGCAGTTTTACTGGGACAGTGATGGAGAGACAGGTTGAGGGGAAGACTGACTGAGCCAGAGAATGAGAATGAGCCAGAAGATTAGAAAAGATTTCTGGAGTTAGTTTGAGGCCAAACAGAGCAAATCAAGAAGGCCTAGAGAAAAGCCAGATTGAATAAATCAGATGGGAGAGGCGTTTGAGCCAGAACAGCTGAATTGAATCAGCCAGCCCTGAGCTCAGTAAGGTCAAGAAAAAGTGAGATTATTAAGCAGTAAATCTCAGAGGCTGAAAACATTCTAGGCCTAGGTTAGACTGTATGGAGGCTAGAAGCTTCCAGGACTAGGCAGACAGAGGTAATAAGCCCCCAATACAATAGTTACTTTGGGAGAATAAAAGCTCCTTTTACAAGCTCACTCCCTAGTATCAACTTCTGTATTAATTTTCTATTGGGATGATAAAGCACCATGAGGCACTTATAAGGCAACTTATAAAATAAATCATTTAATTGGGCTTATGGTTTCAGAGAGTTAGAGTCCATGATGGCAGAGCAGAGACACAGCTGAGAGCTCACATTTTGATCTATAAACAGGAGATGGAGAACCCTGGGAATGACACCAGGCTTTTGAAACCTCAAAGCCACCCTCTGGCAATACTTCTGGTCCAACAAGGCCGCATCTCCTAATCCTTCTAAAACAATTCCATCAATTCAGGACCAAGTATATAGACATATGAGCCTATAGATAACATTTTAATTCAAACTACCACACTCTCCTAAGGCCATTTTCAGTGATTTTTGTCTTTTCAATTAAAATAATTGGACATTTACTACAATATCTTTGAATGAGCTACTTTCTCTAAAGTCATAATATTTTAAAAAAGATTTATGTATTTATTATTTATACAGTATTTTCCCCTCATGTGTGCCTGAAGGGCAGAGGAGGGCACTAGATCTTATTATAGATGGTTGTGAGCCACTATGTGGGTGCTGGGAAATGAACTCAGGACCTTTGGAAGAACAGACTGTGCTCTTAACTTCTAAGCCACCTCTCCAGCCCCCATATTTTGTTTTTTGACTTGCCTTTTAACTCTCTGTGCATGTGGAAGGCAGTGTGCTGTCCCTCATAGTAGTAAGGTCATGCCTGCTCTCCTAAAGCTGTAGTGCAATTATGGTCTCTGTGATACCAAGGACCTATCTTCTGGAACAGTCAGGAGCCATTCCCTGGTTTTCTCAACCCTTAAAGGACATTGAAAAATGTTCTCTGATGGAAGGAAGCCTTGACTCTCCCCTATGCCCGTGTCTTGTAGGAGATTATGCTAGGAGGATCTCAGGGATTATCTCAGATGTTTGGAGAGACAACACACTGATGAAGCTGTCTTTCATGGAAAGCCATTTAACAACTGCTGATGACTTTTAGCATGCCCAGCAAAGCCACTTAGCCTATCATTGATATATTTTGGGCTCAATTAAAAAAATATCAAAGGGTACATTTTGAAAAAAACAAAAACAAGAGCACGTGCTCTTCAACACTAAAACACACTGACTCTGGAGGACTAAGAACTTTAAGACCTCTGCCTCACCAGGAGTAATGAATGGGAAGAATGCTGTAACACTTTTGTGCAGTGCCAGTGGCATAATTAATAACACAGCCATTAAAGATTTTCTGGGTGATAGAAGACATTAAATTAGCTATTGAATAAATCAGGTATTTGAATTAAAAATTATTTTGAAATGAAGGTAGACTGTGAAGTTTTAACAAGTTGGTCCACTGACCCTGGTACAGTGATGCATACTGGAGTTCCAGCTACTCTGCAGGTTGAAGTAGGGAGATCTTTTAAGTCCATTACTCTGAGGACAACCTGGGCAACATAATGACAGCCCTACGCCTGGACCTCAGAAAACAAAACAAACCAGAACACCCAAACAGCTATAGAAACCGTATGCCCTGGTGGAGTATATGTAACATATAACTTCTTCACCAAAGAAACATTGGAAGGAGTGCTGGGCATCTTTCTTTAAGTTGTGAGCACCCCTTTTTAATAGATGTAAGGGGCTGTGAAGAAGCGCCCACTGTGAAGATGTGAGGACCTGAGTTCAGATCCTGACATACATGCATAAGTGTGGCCAGAGGCAGGTTACTCCCTGGAGCTAGCTGGCCATACAGTGTCTCAAAATATAAGGTGGACTATACTTAACCCATGTCCTCCAGTGCATACACATGCCTGTATGTACACATTTATCTACATACCCACATGCATCCACTCTATATGCATGTGTGCGTGCACACACACACACACACACACACACACACACACACACACACACACACGGTCCAGGGTGGGGTGGTGGGGGTGGGGAGTCTACTGTAAGCTGTTTGCCTTCTCTCAAAGCATAATGAGTATTTCCACAAAAGCAAGGTCCATTGACCAAAACTGACGGGGCCCATTGAGGGGTTATATCTCATAGCTGCAGAGCAGAGATGCAGCTGTGGTTCTGGTTCCTGTGGGTCTAGCCCTGTCTGGGTGGTGTTAATTACTGGGTGATACATCTTCCAGTGACACAGACGGGTTAGTGGAAATAGAAGAGAGGCATCAGGAGAAACCCTGCAGAAGAGAGCAGAGATAAGGGAAAGCTATGCTGTGGTGGTTTGAATGGGGAGGCGGAGGCAGGAGGATTTTGTGAGTTTGAGTCTGGCTGATCTATAAAGCAAATCCAGGACAGCCAAAGCTACACAGAGAAACCCTGTCTTTAAAGGAGAAGAAGAAGATGAATAAGAAGAAGGAGGAGGAGGAGGAGGAGGAGAAGAAGAAGAAGAAGAAGAAGAAGAAAAGAAAGAAAAGGGAAAGGAAGGGAAAATAAAATGGCAAATGGCCCCCATGGGCTCATAGTGAGCGGCACTATAAGGCAATTTGACCCTGTTGGAGTAGGTGTGGCCTTGTTGGAGGAAGTGTGTCACTGGGGCTGGGGTTTGGGGTTCCAGAAGCTCAGGCTAGGTCCAGTGGCTCACTCTCTCTTCCTGCTGCCTGCTGATCCAGGTAGAGAACTCCCAGCTCCTTCTCCAGCACTGCCTGCCTGTGTGCCACCATGTTTCCCTACCATGTCCAATAATGGACTAAGCCTCTGAACCTATAAGGCAGACCTACTGAATGTTTTTCTTTGAGAACTGTCACAGCCATGGAGTCTCTTCACAGCAACAGAAACCCTAACTAAGACACATGGGACGAAGCTGTAGTGTCAGCTAAGTGGCTGCTCAAGGTTGTTCAAGGTGACTTTGTTGTGCTGGACCCATACCATGAGGCAGACGCTGCACAGCTTTCACAGGTCTGGCTATGCACCTTCAGAGATGGCCTTGTCGTAAACCTATCCTGTATCTGAGGTTGTGCATTTCAACATTTCCATCCAAGCACCCCATCCTATGATAGAAATTTGGGAGGCCCTGGAGGTCTATAAGTTCAGGCCAGCAAGTCAGCAATTCTCCCCACTTTTTAATGATCTCTCAAATGGACTTGATTTTCCTGTTAAACCTAGAGACTTTTAATACAGGAAGACTGTTGTCCAGAGAACAGATGCAATATGAAAACGCGCTGCCGCTTGTATACTGCAATTGATTTATGTAACTTGGCACATCTCTGTTCTTCGCAAATGAGCGAGATGACTTCACTCTTTCCGAGAAACCAGAGATAGTCAGTTGCTGCCTCTCTTGAAGATTGGAAGGCCTGTGAGCGAAGCTCAGGTGACCCCTGCTGCAGACCCTGGGGTCCTCATTGGCCATCACCATGCCCTCTTTTTATTGGCTGTTTAGAATTTCCCCTGCCAGGCTGCCCTTCTGCTAATCTACAATGTTTGCCTTAATGGGACTTCAATTCTTCATTGCTTTGATTTTAGAGGTATGTGTCCAAAGGCTTTGTGTCCTGGAGCAAGGGGACACGGAAGAAAAGCTGTGGATTTGGAGGGTCACATATTGACAGGTTGAGCCTCTCTACACAGTCAGTGGCTTTCATGCTCCATGATATAGTGTTTCTTACATGCATCTCCAAATAAGAATAGAATTCACCTAAGAAAAGCTCATTTAATGCTTTTCTATAGTGTTTCTAACTACACCGATAATAGCCACAGTGTATTTTGGCTCATAGCTTAAGTGCAAGATACCTTCCGATTAGCTTTATAATGTTTGAAAACAGAAGGAGTGGTTTTAGGTTGGAAACAACAATCTACTTGTAATATAATTCATAAAATAAACAATTCAAAAATTTCTAACTCACACATCTTATTAATAGTCTGAACTTTGTAGAAACAAAAATAAATCCAAAGATACAATTGCATAGTATACTAGCATCATGCAGACTGTCTGGTGGCACATATATGAATGTGTTAGCATCTGTCGGATTCTTTGTCCATTTGACCTCATATAATATTTACCTATTGTTAACCCCAATTATATATGAGGAGACAGAAAAGCTCAGATGCAAAGCTGCTCACAACACTACATGAACCAGTACAAGGATGGTGAGTGAATCTCAAAGCTTTGAGAGTGCGGCAGGGCTGGGCACGGTGGTGCAGAACTCTAGCCCCAGTGCCTAGGAGGCAAAGGTAGGTAGAGATTTAAGAGTTCGATCCCAGTGTGGTTCACAAAGAAATCTCCAGGTCAGCAAGAACTCAACTGTCAAAACAAACAGACAAACATAAAAGCAAAAAACAAACAAAAAAACTGGATCAGGACCATCTTTCAGCCCTGACCATGGCAATTATAAACAACCCAGTCCTATTAAAACACTATTGCAAGCAAAATTAAGGGCAAGACTATATTTCATATTTTACCATCCAAACCAGAGGGTCACTGTCTTTCAATTTTATTGATGTGCTTTAAAAACACTTTCACTGTAAAATAATTACAAAGGTTATTCTTTTTTTTGTTTTTTCAAGACAGGGTTTCTCTGTGTAGCCTTGGCTGTCCTAGACTCACTTTGTAGACCAGGCTGGCCTCGAACTCACAGTGATCCACCTGCCTCTGCCTCCCGAGTGCTGGGATTAAAGGCGTGCGCCACCATTCCCGGTTATTCTAATCAGCAACTCAACAAGCATATTTAGTTTTAGTTGAAATATACAAATCACGGTCAGGTATTACTTATCGATGTATTTTCAAAAAGGTATCAATTTGTTAGGTGGATTAGTAAGTGCATGGAGATAAAAAAAATTATCTGATACATGGATCAACTGGATAGAATTTGCTGTATTCTCTTTAGAAGCAGAACTTTTGTGGGATGGGAACACCCATTCAAATAACAATCATTGTCCAGGGTTCACTGCCCCCTCTCAAGCATCTACTAGGTGCTGTTAGGTGCACATAGATGGCAGAAATCCAGCGGATGGCTCTTGGAGAGGAGCATCCTCAAGGATGCTCAGATGGGAGTGCTTGGTCTATGATCCAGCTGTACTCTCAGCCGGTCCTGGGAGGCACCTCAGGCCCTAAATTACTCTGCAAAGCTGCTGTTCTCAGACAGGAAGTCCAGGCTGCTCTAGCTCTTATCCCTGTCATTTCAAGGGGCCGCATTAGAGTAGAAAGCAAGAACTTGGGCAAGGTGGCTTTTGATAGGTGAAACTGTTCTTAGGAAGAGACCACAGTGTCTACATTTCCAACAGCTGAAAAGCTAAGCATGGCAGGTGTGTCACTCCAACTGCAACTAATGGCCTACTCTCCAAATGCCACCACCACCAGAAATACCGGGAGGGCCAAACTGGCACTGGCTTGGGGCTCATCTGTTAGTTTATGACATAATCTTTGTAAGAGGAGCGACAGAAATGACACTGAGAAAACAAGGATTGGGTGGTTAGCGAATAATTGTTTTATTTAGAGTAGTTAACAAGGCTGCTATGGTTTGGGATTTGAAGGCCCCTCCCCAAAGCCCCATGTGTGAAGGCCTAGCCTCGCCTGTGGCACTGTAGGGAGGTGGTACAACCTTTAGTCACCGGACATGCCCTTGAAGAGGCTTCGGACTCTGACCCCTTCCTTTATTTCTCTTTGCTTCCTGGTCATCTTGAGGAAAACAGGCTTCACCACATACTCCTACTATGCTGCACTGTGCTGCCACAGGTCCGGAGTATCAGGACCAAGTGACATGGACTTAAAAGCATAAACCAATACAAATTTTCTCTTAAGTTTATTTATTCTGGGTATTTGTTACACCAACAGAAGGCCGATTGACACAAAGTCTGAAGTGGGAGAGGGGAGCTTAATTTAGCCATCTCTGCATTTTTTTTTGTTTTTTTTTGTTTTGTTTTTTTGTTTCCTAACAAGGCAATCCAGGATCTTTTGCTGGGAAGGAACTGCGTAAAAGGCACAAAGCGACTATGGTATTTCCTACTGCCTGACTACCTGGTGCTGTAGCCAGAAACCTGAACAAGGCAGTATTTGCAGATCAGCAGCTGCCTTGAAATCTCTCTCATTCAAGATTAGGTTTTCAGGAAGGAATTTGAAACTGGCCTAGTTTTCTACAGACACACGAAATGCCTGAAAGACGAGATTTATAAAAATGCTGATGTAAATCAAAGGGCCGGGATGAGTGTGAGTTGCTGGGGGAGAGCTACAGGTTCCTTATGAACATTAATTTTCTATGTGACTTGGTATCACAGCTGCGTGACTCTATGCATTTGGGAGGTGAATGCTGCTTTAGTGTATGGGAGACAAATTAAGTTTTAAGGGGAATATTTTTAGGCTTATAAAATTAAAATAATACACAGCATTGACTTAGAAAATTAAAAACTTTAACTCTATAGTGTCTATGTATATATAAGAAAAGTATATATTTTGCATCCAAATCCAAACAAATAGTTACAGACATTTTTATATGTTTTAATAATCTTGGGTCTCCAGGATGTTAACAGTCAGAAAGCTGAGCCACCCAGAATCACAGAAAGAAAAGAGTTTAATTTAGTGTGGACTTATCCTAATAAGTTGATGATAGACTGGAGTCTGGACCCAGGAGCCACATGGAAGGAAGGTTGTGTTGCTCCAGAAAGAACCAGAAGCAATGAGCAGACATGATTTATCATCAGGAAGGGTCTTCTGACCTTAAGTCCAGTGAGGTCAGTGGGGTAAAGGGTCCCCATGTGCCAGAGTTTGGGTTGTGAATACCTTTTCAAAGGATAATGTGTTAGAGAGAGGGCTGCACTCCAGTGAGGTGGGCGTTCTACTGATCCTCAAAAGGGCTTGATTATAGCACCTCATTTCGTTCTTATGGCTCTTTTGTTTCCGGAGTCGAGGAGAAGCAGTTTGGTCCCCACCAGGACGAACTTGTTAGGCCCAAAGCAACAGGGACAACCGATTAAGAACTAAAATGTAAATTTGTGTGCCCAAACCACCTGCTGTCTTGTTATGAGTTGATTTTCCTATGCATTTGTTACAGGAAGAGAAAGATGATTAACACACACTTGGGATGCTGTTCTGTAGATGCTCATGAACATCCATAGAGACTCTGAAGAGTTTTGTTTTGTTTTTTTGTTTTTTTTGTTTTTTGTTTTTTGTTTTTTTTGATAGAATGGCAGAGCAGGGAAATATTTTCTTTATCCTTAGACTTTGCTACTCTGAGGCCTCAGAGCTGAATTCTTCACTTTTATTCTCTGGTGTGTTTCTTGGCCTTGGTTATACCTACCACAACCATGACTCACTCGGAATGCATTCATGACTCTATTACAGTTTGGCTGCTCGCTATAACTCTGAGGCTGTGCAGCCTGGTAGAGGTCAGGGTGATGTGGTAGAAAGCAGGGTTGGGGCAGTGCTCTGTACAGACACTAGCTGCTGTGCTGCTGTGGTCAAGTCACCTTGTTTCCCTAAACATCGCATTTCTCTGCACAAAATGGCCGCCATAAGGCTTGAGGTAGAGGAAACTCATGGTAAACGCTTTGACTTGTACTTAGTCCTAAGAAGAGGTACCCAGCACTGCTAACGCGTCTTTCTCCAGGACTCTTCCTATTTCTATTCCAATCATACACCCTCTTACCACCCATGCTATCCAGGAACTTCAGCACCATGCTGGTACTTCTTTTAGCCAAGAAAAGGTTTGTTAAAAGTTCATGTGGCAGAAGCTAAAGAGGAAGGAAATGAAGACTAAAGATTAATTCCAACCTGGGTAGATGTTTGTCACCTTCCCAAAGCCCCCCTTTTCCCGAGTCCTCACAATATGGGCTTCTATCTCTGAACCTGTCGTCCCCTCGCCTCTCCACCTAAGGCAGGCAGCTGTGGAGAAGAGCTAGTGCTCCCACAGGAAGGCACGGCAGTAGCCTGGCTGCCCAAGTGTGCTATAGGAACTGGCACAATAGGGACTCAGGCACAGCATGCACTCCAGACCTGAGGTCCCTTTTGTCCTCCAGAGTTTGGCATGTGCTTGAAAAATTGGCAAGACAAATGTAGTGCAACTTGAGAAAACATCCTCTAAAATCTCAAATGTTAGTTTAGAAAAGCCTGATGTGGGCATTGAAGTCATAGAGCATAGCATAAACATCTGGAAGGGGCTTAGTCCAACTAGGTACATGGGTACAGTGGAGAAACACCACATCTGGGTAATACGTGCTTCCAGCCCCTCAGGCATTATCTGTTTCTCTGTGTTGAGACATTCCACTCTCTTTTAGTGGTCGTGAACTGGCACAGGGCACAGTCAACCCATTGTCTGACTGTATTTGTTAACTGCCCTTACCCAGTGGAAAGTTGAAAGAGGCATGTCTGTGAGTGAGGATGCCTCTTACTGGTTCCAAGCACCGATGCCTGCTGCCAGGGATGCTGCTCTTGCAGGTTCAAATCTGCACTCTGTGTGGCTGGTTCAGCTTTGTGCAAGCAGAGCTGAGGTTATTCTTACCTATTCTGTAGTCCCAAGCACATGGCTATCATGTGCAGGGAACAGAACTGTGTGTTCTTGCTTGGAGACTTTGCAGGCACTGTGAGTCAGGAACCCTTATGGATCGGGCTGAAGCCAGACCTGCGGGATCACATTGTCACTTCTTTGGCTTTGCTTCACTTCATGTATGGCTCCTCCAAGGTCTCACAGCTTTCCCCTGAGAACTCCATTTGTAAGTGGCTTGCCCAAACACCTCATTCTCTGAATAATAGAGATGGGTCATCTTTTATCCAAGAAGCGTGTGAGGGCAGAAGTATTGCAAGTGTTGAAATATTTACATATACACAGTATCATAACTTAATGCGACTTGTTTAACCACGAACTGCATTTGTGCTCCTAACACACCTTATCCACACAGACCAGACACAGTTTTACACAGTATGCTTAGTGTGCCTGTCTTTTGACCACTATCTATCTTGAAATCACGTGTTGGATTTTTCTACTTGTGCGCCCCCCCCCCCCGCCCGCCGCCCCTGCGTTGGTACTCAAAAGATTACGGTATTTGTAACATTTGGATATTCAGGTTATGGAATCCCAGTTTTCTTTTTAGTTGCTTTGACAAAACACTCTGACAGAAAGCAACTCAGGAGTGCATGTTTTATTTTAGCTCCGAATTCCAGGTTGCTAGCTCCTCGTTGTGGGAGGATCAAGGCGGTAGGACACTAATGTAGCTTTGTTTACTTCACGTACACAATCTGAAGCAGAGAGAAGGCTGTGCCCATGCTTGCTGTTCAGCTCATTTGTCCACCTTTACACAATCCAGGGCTCAAATATAATCCAGCATGGGCATCTACAAACACGAATTTATCCAAATCATTGTGTGATAAAATAGGAAGTCTGAGTACATGAAGTAGCAAGTGCCACTATTAAACAAGCTACTTGTCACCCAGGACAATTGGTTTCTCGATGCAGTCCCTCTGAGCGTCATTACCAATACGACTTTTAAAATAAATTTCAGTTTGATATCAAGCATTAGAATCCTTGCACCCATGGGGTACCAAAGCTTGTCTTAGAAGTGTAATATAGCAACAAGATGGGGGGTTTTTTAAATTAGGATTGCTGGGAAACTAAAAACCACCAAATGTACTGGCATTAAACACAATGCTTTTGGGGCTGGAGATATGGCTCTGTGGTTAAGAGTGCTGGCTGATGTGTCAGAGGACCTGGGTTCAGTTCCCGGCATACACACATTGGCTCATGATCATCTATAATTCCAAGTTCCTGTACTCCTATGCACTTTTCTGTACAATTTAGGTATTACATGCATGCGGCACACAGATGGGCAGACAGATGTCTCTCATGTTTTGAGTAAGTAGGCAAAGTAAACAGCAGACATGGAGGCTAGGCGGGTAAGGACTAAGAGGCACTAAAGCATCCCCTTTGTGGTTGGGAGGCAGAAGCATAAGACTGACTCCTAGGTTTTAAAGTTCTCCAGACCGTTCTAGATCAAGATAAAGAAGTTAAGCTATTAGAGTTGAGATAGGATAGATATTGAATCTCATTCAGAAATCTAGACCCAACAAGACAGGAAAAACACTTACTTCAAATGCAGACGAATGCAGATGGCCAAGTCACTATGATTGTAACATGTATAGAACTCATTATTCTCACGATTGTTACATGGTTCTCCCTGCTGTATGTAGTTTGTTTTTTTTACATGTGTAATAAAATAAAAGCATTAAATAAAAATTAGTAATAAAGTTCTCCAGATGTGTGAAGAATCTAGATAAGCATGGCTTGGTTTATCTGTTTTCTAATTAATGTCTGGCCTCACCTCTGATAGACGGTTTAGTACCTGTAACCTCCAGGCACTGTAGTCCTCCTGGGGGTGGCGGTGTGCATTGATGCTGTTGTCAGTACAGCCTTGTTGAGGAATATTGTTAGGATATGTACAAGCTTCTCCACATAGCTTGGACGTCCTTAAAAACGTGGTCGTCTTAGGTTAGTCACATCCTGACAGCGTAGGTCAGGAACCTGGAAGCAACCGTCCAGCTGAGAAGGTGTTGTGTGGTGTAGATTTAAGGTGGTGGCAGCTTCACTTTTATACCATATTCATGATTACAGCCTATCCAGACTCAAGCAAAGGAAGATCGGATCTTAGCCAGACGTGAAGAAGCAAGGAACCAGGGTTCAGGAAAGCTCTCTGCTCAGGCCATTTTTAGAAAACATGTTCTGCAGTGTCTCAGCGACACTGGAATGAGTTACCGCAAAACTACAGGTTACTCGAGCAATTTCCATCCTTCCATCTGTTTTCTTCCTCCCTTTTCCCATCCTCAGTCCACCTGGGGTGAGGAGAAGAATATGTTAGACCAGGGTCTTCGATATTATTTATTTAAAGTGGGGACAACCATTCTACACGAGGGGTTTCTCTTGTTGAGAGTTAACGATATGCTCTAATCAGAGGGGGCTAACACACACGGAACTGAAGTGAATAGCGTCAGTCTAATGCTTACCTGACTTTTCAAAGATGGGCCCAGGCCCTTGGCTGAGTTGGCTGTGCTGACCTGGGTAGCAGACCCACACTTAAACTCAGGGCCTCCCTCCAGACCAGGTAAGTCTGGAAGAGAGCTGGTCAGAGTTCTTATACCAGTTCACTTCTCCCCACTTGTTTTAAAACTAATGCCAAACTAAATTTTTATCCCTTCTGCTAAAAGCATGCACCCTTTTAGAATTCCCTGAGTTCCTTTCTCAATTAGCAAAGCACACGTAAATAGTTAATGAAACTCATTAGACTTACAATAAAGACAGCAGCATTGCCTTAGCTAAGTACTTTATGGGCATCCATTTATTTTGGTTATTTTACCATTTCATTTGGCAGGCGTAGAACAAACCTAGAGTTGGCAATGCCTCATTTTTTCATTGCATGGGGTTTTAAAAGATACTTTTTAAAGTTTTTGACATTGTAATATAAATACGTCATTTCTTTCCTTTCTTCCTCTAAGCTCCTCCTATGTACCTCCTTCAGATTCATGTACATATGCATGTGTGTGTATTTTTAATAACCATGCCTACCGTGGTGTGTATGCTTATGGGTGGGTATATAGTCCTTCATTCCCAGGGCTCTTGGTCTTTCGTCTTATTTATGTGGGCAATATTCGTCATATTCTAGACTTACTTAGACTTTTATTCCAACCCAGTTTTAAGTCAGCTGTAAACTTACATCACACAATTTTATTATGGATAAATACGATAGAAACAAGCTCTACATGGGCAGGGAATTTTGTTTTATTTACTGCTGTGTGTGCTTGTTAGTCTTTGTCAACTTGAAACAAAGCAGAGTCACCTGGGAAGAGGGAATCTCGACACAGGAATTACTTCCATCAGCTTGGCCTGTTGGAATTTTCTTAATACTTAATGAGTACAGGAGGTCCCAGCCCACTGTGGGTGGTACCATCCTTAGGCAGGTGAGCCTGGTAGCTAAGCAAGCCAGAGAGGAAGCGAGCCAGAACACAGTGTTCCTCCATGGTCTCTGTTTCAGTTCCTGCCTCCATGTTCCTGTTTGGGTTCCTGCTCAGACATGATTTCCTTCAATAATAGAGTGTGACCTGGGAATTGTAGATGAAGTATATCCCTTTCTTCTCTAAGTTGTTTTGCTCATGGAGTTTATCACAGCAACAGAAAGACAAACTAGGATACCATGTCAACTACATGCAGTCTATGACAACTACAGTAGTCCTAGTGCACAGTGGAAGCCCAGTGAGCATTGGCTTAATGTGGAAGGCACGTACAGTTGTGCATGCTAACCCATCAAGGGATACTAGTGTTTTAGTGCTCAACAGTTGACATCTTAGCAGAAGATTGAGTAGACTAACAACTATAAACTTGGTTAGAGACGTTCCTGGTGGTAGAATCCCTTGAATAGGAAGTTGCTTTTTTGTCCATTTACTCCTGACTGTACTCACGCCAATCACTCTCTCTTTGTTTATATTCTTCATTTATTATCCTTGCAAGACCCGCAAGAGGAGGAGGAGGAGGGACTCAGGATCTGACAGTTTATGAACACTTGGGGCTAGTGATCACCTTTATGCTCATGTGCACGGCATAGAATTGCTTTTGTCCCCCCCCCCCCCCCCGAGCTGTTAGGGACTTTGCCATCAAGAGTGACCTCATTTTATATTGCCACTTATTGTGTTCAGCTTTCTCTCAGCCTGCAGTAGAGACAGTTTACAAACAGAAATTCAAGGATTTGAATTTCACGCGATGTGGGAAGGCTCTGGGTGTATGGAGCTGACTGGAGGCCCAGATCGGTCATGATGCACGGTGACAGGCCTCCAGGGAAGCAAGCATCCTCCTGCCTGAGCACTCAGCCAGTGCGTGTGCCAGACTCCAGAGCTTGGCGGCTCCTACATATCTGACAAGGATGAGCATAGCCACAGCTCCTTCAGGTGCCACATTTCTGGATTCCTGAAATTCATCTCCTGATTAGACAAGCAAATGTTACAAGGTGGCACGCACAGTGGTTGACACGAGTATTAAAGCCACCAGAGAAGGGTGATCATTATTTACATTAGCATTTACTCTCTTCTTCCCATTTACTTTGTCAAATTGAGTCCTTCTTAGTTGTTTCCAAGCTTATTTCTGTAGATTTCACATCCTGTAAATTCTTCAAAACTCTGTTCCAGGGAAGCCAGCTGCCTGTCTATTTCTCTTTATTTATTTGCTTCTTGGTGCTGGGGACTGAACCCAGAGGGTTACAGTTACTAAGCATGTGCACTACCATGGAGCTTCAGCCCATGTCTTTGCTATTTTAAAGGGCCCGGGGCTTTCTATGTAGAAATGTGGTTACAACATACCAAAGGTTTTCCCATGGTCCTGGTTGCTGCTTCTGCCACCATTTATTGAATCCTGACTGAGAGTGGATTAGGCCCTCAGCCTGGTCATCCTTGCATCTTTGTGTTACACTCAGGAAAAAAAAGACACTATTTTATCAGTAGGGAAATTGGGGTTCATGGAGGCCAAATAACGTGCCCCAAGCTCACACGAATGCAAGTCTGTCTGCCTACCACAGCTGTCACTATGTAACCTTGCTTTGTAAAGAATGAATTTTTTTTCATAACTTCAGGTGGCCAGTCGGTGGATAAGGTAAGTTCTCTCTGTTTAGGATGAATAATGTCTCCTTCCCAGTGTCCCTTAATGCACTTGCGCGCAGAGAGGAGTTCTGCTTGCCTGTGCAGCAGTGATGTGAACCAGGCGGTAACAGAGTGATGGATTATACATAAGCTCCTTAAATAATGGATCACAAGCAGAGCGCTAAAAGGTTGTGTGTTCGGCTGCTGACGTGGGCATGAGAGAAGGGATGGTGTCAGACCAAGAAGCGAGAGGCGCGCTCTAACAAAAGTCTCTCTTCGCGAACTTGCTGAACAGCAAACCTGACGAAAGTGCTTCAGTGCTTCTCATGACTGCCTTCTTGCAGTACTTTTCCCCAGCCTCGCCCACTGTCCCAGCCTCCCGCAAGGCATCGTGGCATCCTTAAGTTACTTCATTCAATGCTACATTTAAACTAGGCCTTCGTTTCTGCATGCTATTAGCACCACGTGTCAGTTTTCCAGATTCTGGCATCTTTGAAGATCCAGTGCAAGCATGAAATATTCAGTTGCATCAGATTTATTACACTCTTTTAAAAAACTGAATATGATGTTAGCCAGTTTTTTTTGGAAGAGATTTTTTTTGCTTACTTATGTGCATGTATGTGTTCCCATGTGAGCTTATGTGCATCATGTGTGTGCAGGTTGCTGGGAGGCCAGAGGGCATTGGACCACCAGAAACTGAAATTACAGGTGGTTGTGAGCTGCCTGATGCCGGGAATTGAACCTGGATCCTCTGCAAGAGCAGGAAGTATTCTCTTAACCATTGAGCCGTCTCTCTAGCCCTCAGTTTCCTCCTTATACCACAGAAATTAAGTTCAAGCTTCTCTGAACTCGGCTGGATAATATTTAAATTGATTTATAAATCCTATGAATTGGGGCTGGGGTCATGACTCAGCGGTTAAGAACACTGGCTGCTCTTCTAGAGGACCCAGGTTTGATTCCCAGTACCCACACAGTGGTTCACAACTGTCAGCTACTCCAACTCCAGGGGAGCTGACAGCTTCTTCTGGTCTCTATGGGCATCAGGGATGTACATGATGCACATATGAACAGACATGACCACAGGCAAAATATCTGCACACATGAAATTAAATATATAAATTTAACAGAAATCTGTGATTTTTATGACGGTGATAGAAGTGATTAATGAGGGAGCAGTCATGTATGTCTCCCTCATGAGGGAGCAATTTTCCTTCCTGAATGTTTCCATGAGTTGCAATTAATTCTTACCTAGGTCTATGGCTGATGTTCAAAGAGGAAGGAGGCTCTGTCTGGTCAATATATGGACTGTAATACAATGGGTTCTTCATGGTACCTTTAAATTAATCCACAAAGACAACGAAGATAAAGAAAAGTTATTCTTAAATGTATCACCAGAGAAACTGGAGCTAGGCAGATCTTCATACACAACCCCCACATTTGTGAATATTATCTCTGGCCTTGTAAAGAACTTATCAGTATCGGAAAGGGGTCAATTTCACTGTTCTATTTCTAATTTTATAATTTTGGTTTTCTCAAACTTTTACAGAAAACACACAGCCTCAGATATTTTCTTGAATTCACATGTTTATTTTGTACATTTGCAAGAAATGAGCCATATGGACAAGTCTTAAGTGACCTGCCAGCCTTTCTCTCAAGCACTATGAAAATAGTGCTCCATAAAATACAGCAATCCCTTGTTTAGATGCTGACTTCATGAGTGGAAAAGCATTAGCTGCCTTTTGCCTTCTACTGTGTTCTGATGCTTTGACAATACTTACTGATAGGTTACGACTTATGATGCATTTTGTGTGATGTGTGTGTCATGTTTACATTTACATTGATAAAAGGAACATTCCTTGTCTCTGAAGTTCCATTATGCACTGAAATATGGAGACAGTATTGAATGCTCTCAGGTTCTCCTGAGCGTGCCTCAGACCCAGAGTCTACACCAATAGTGATCTTCAGTGTTTGGACAGGTTATATACATAATTGAAAGTATTAAGCCTATTAGGTTAGGATTTTGTTGGCTTCTTCCTGGCCAGTGCTGTGTCTTGATATTAAGCCAAACACAGCGCAGGTAACTGGTGTGCTGAGGCCATCTCACTGACAGCCAACACCTGCAATTGAAGTCACTGACTTGACGAGGCATGTAGGCAGGTGCCCGGCATCAGGCTTTATGACCTGGAAGGTGCATCTTGCAGCCTGACTTGAGGGGAGCTGGAGGCTATGCTGCAGAGAACAGGTAATGAGGCCAATGGTGTCTCTGAGGAAGACAGCATGGGATCCCCAAGAGTTGGGGTTACAGAGGGTTGTGAGCTGCATGATAGAGATGCTTGGCCACCAATGTTAAAGATGAAAAAAAAATAAGATGCCAGACAACAGATATGATATGGAGGGGTTTATTTATAGAAGAGTGGGAGAACAGGAAAGGGACACACACACACACACACACACACACACACACAGAGAGAGAGAGAGAGAGAGAGAGAGAGAGAGAGAGAGAGAGAGAGGAGAGACAGAGAGAAGGTGGGTTTATACCCTGGGCAGCTGGCCTACTTAGTGGTGGGCAGGTGATAACTATATAGGTTGTTAGGTTTCAAATAAGGGAAAAATAGTTGAGGTGCCCCTTTAACATACTAAAGTTCTCCCTGTGTTCCTCGTCCCCTACCTCCTTGCTGGCATACCCTACCTTGAACTCTCTAGCCCAGGGACTAGGCTGCCCTTCTTCCAGCTGCCTTTCCCTATATAATTCAACCATGTTAGTGACCTGGGAATTTTGTCTCCTGGTTGCTGCACCTGGTCTCCCTCTCTCCCCGGTCATTTCCTCTATCCTCCCCTCCCCCTCCCCCTCTCCTCACATGGCTCAGGGTCAAGTCCATGCTGGACTCTCCCAGATGTCTCTGCCTCTGCCTATGCTCTCTCACATCTCTACAATCGATTTTCTCCTCTGTCATACCCTGGAACAGTCATATCCTTTCCTTATTGTCTTCTTTCTTTCTTTCCTTCTTTCCTTCCTACCTCCCTTTTGATTCTAGACCTTCTCAAGTTGACATTATCACAGGAATCCAGCCAGATGAGGGACTGCAGGGCTATACGGCATAACCAGCTTTAGTTCTTTGAGGGGCCTAATACTGTTCTCCATTTGGCTATAGTAACCTACAATCACACCCACAATTTCTCAGAGTTCTTTTTTCTCCACCTTGTCATCAGCATCCACATCACTAGTATTATTTGAAGCAGGCGCTTTCACTTACCCTGAGGTCTACCGAGTTGACTAGCTGGCTGGTCCTTGCCTTTGTCTCCTCAGTCCTGGCATTTATGCGGGTGCTGGGGGCAGGGCGTCTTATATGGATGTAATGTTAGAATCTAGGCTCATTGGGGCCTTTTCTCATAGATACTAATAGGCAGCCTACTGGGACACTGTCTATGAGTCCTCAGCTAGGACACTCATTGGTGCCATGGCATCTAACATAGGCATACTTTAAAAATACCTATTTTTATTTTGGTTTCTTATATTTCTCTCTTCCTTCCCTACCCCAATCCCTTCCAACACCCCAACACCAGGTAGGAGAGAAAGAAGATTAGTGGGGAGAAGGGGCATAGTTCTTCCTGGAAAGAGCTAGGGGACCTGATGAGATCAGCGGCCCTGGGCGCATTTATCACATTTCACAGTCATGTAGTGGATGTTCCTAATGTAGGTATCCAGGGCAATTAGAACTGGTCTTGGTAGGAAAGTTCATAGATCAGCAGTGAAGATTCGAGGGTGCTACCCCAGAGATGCTTCCACTGCTGCTTGCTCTTCTTTCTGGGGGGAGCGGGAGGCTCAGTGGGAGCCCTCACGATGGTATGGGCCACTGAAAGGAAAAAACAAGATGCCCTGGCAGAGAGGAGTTTGTTTATGCTTTCCTTTTACCGCTTCCTGAAGGCCAGCATCCCACTTTACGAGATCGATACTCTTCAATTGTCGACTCTTTAGAAGCGTAAAGGAAGGGACCCACGTGGAGCTAATGTGAGCTCTCTCCCCGTTACAGGAGTGCAGAGCTCTTTCCCCCTTCAGCTTTACTTTCTTCTACCTTGGGATAAAGAAGAGGTGAATTCCCAGGAGCCTGTTGCTGGTTGTCCTTAGCCTCAGCAGCATAACCAGCTTTTTACTTCCCCTAAAAAAATTTGAAGCCAAGGCTGTGTCCTCTGAGGGCACCATGAGTAGGAAGTGAATGTTGAGTAATCTCTCTCTCTCTCTCTCTCTCTCTCTCTCTCTCTCTCTCTCTCTCTCTCTCTCTCTCTCTCTCTCTCTCCCTCCCTCCCTCCCCCTTTTAGAATAGAGTTTCTCTGTGTAGTCCCAGCTGCCCTGGAACACGATTTGTAGACCAGCCTGGCCTCTAACTCACAGAAGCCCACTTTCCTCTTCCTCCTGGAGTGCTGGGATTAAAGGTATGCGCCACCACACCCAGCTGAATGATGAGGATTCTAAGGCCTTCAGACACTGGGCCATCGATAAATCATACTGCAACTCTGCAGTCTCAAGCCTGTAGCTTATGTACCATCTCCTGTGGGGAGACCTCCGCTGACTTAAAGAGCAGGGCTTTGCTACTGCGATTGTCCAGAGATATGGAGACCTCCTCTGACTCAAGGAGCAGCGCTTTCCTACTGGGACTATCCAGAGATACATGTTGCTCTTCTGTCACAGTGTGATTCCCATTATATTGTTAATGTCCCGGGCAATTTCCTACTCTCCTGGCTATGGCATAAACTCAACACACACAGATGCTGTCTGTCTAGTGTTCAAGAGCAAAGTTTGGTTCAAGGCAAGGTACCTAATAGATGCATTTTGCAGGGCTGAGTTAATGCCATTTGTTTCCCCCTGTGTCTGATGCTCTCGAAGCCTGTTTGGGCATCTGAGTTAGTGTATTTTGTATCCCTTGATAGATATCACTCAAGTGAAGAGGACAGATTGAGTCTAGCTCTTGCTTTCAGTTCATGAAGGCTTGGCCTCACAGCCATGAGGCCCATGGGCAGGCAGCACACCACAGGGGGATGTGTAGTAGAGGAAACTAAGAGAAACACAGGGCAAGTCTGGAGTCCCAATAGTCCCATCCAGGGCATGGCCTTAATGACCTATGATCTTGCCACTAGACCTGATCTCCTAAAGGTCCTGCCACCTTAAAGGAGTGCTCAAGGTTTAAGGACCAACACTTTGACACAATGGCTTTGGGGGACATTTAAGATCCAAACTATAGCAGCACTGTCACTCTCACCTTCACCAAAGACTAAATGGAAGTTCAGAACCAACAACATTTACTGTGAGCTCAGACTCCTTAAGGTAGAACTTGTTTTAGACTCAACTCTGAAGATTGGCCAACTCTTTACTTCCTCCACTGTGAACTACATTCTTCAACGTTCCCCCAAATCTCACCAATCCCAGAGGCAGCTGACCGGAGGACACCACTCAATGAAAGTCAGGTGAAGTTTCCTTTATTCGCCTTCAGCCAAGAGCAGGCTCATGACAGAACGGACTCTTTGCTGAAAAAGAAACAGGCTTTATAAAGCCAGTACCCACAATTACATCATACCAGAGGGTGGCTTGGCCAAAAGCTTCAGGTGTGACTGCTCAGCCGGATGCAGGGGCCGAGGAACAGCAGAGGGGGAGGGGAGCACAAGATGGAATTAGCTAAAACTATGACAAAATGGAGTCACTTCAGGCAGTTCCAAAACCATGTTGTACTTCAAACCACAGCAGCCACTATAGTGCGAACACACACATTTCCTTAGCCTTCGAAGGGAGAGCAGACGGAACCAGTTTTCTAATCTTGGCACATCTTTTCAGCTGCTGTGTTGGGTGATGCTTCTGTTACTTCCTGTTTGCTCAACAACTTGACATCAGGCCCTCCCAGTTGCCATTGTACAAGGCTATAATTTATTCAAATGGTGGGTGATGTGAGGAAGAATTTGGGGTCAATGTACTCAGAGAGATCAAAGTGCTGAGATGATGCTGGGTCAAGGTGGGCCTTTGGCCAGGGCAAAGGTTGATTATTACCCTGTAGTCAGTGTCATACCACTAACCAGCTTTAAGCAGGATAGTGCTGTACCATGGTTCTGTGTAAATACTCAATTGGCCACTGTGAGGATATAGCAATAAGGGAAGAACAGGGAACCTGCTCGGAGAACATCGCAGTGATCCATACTAGATGGTGGAAGGTAAGGCTAGGTTAGTGGCTATGATAGAAGGTAACTGGACCCTTTTAAGATGTGTTTAAGAGAAAACTGAAAGGACTTGAGAATGTGGATGGATAATCAGGCTATTTACTGAACTTTAGAAGCTTGAAGGGGAAGTTGAGCAGCTGTTAGGCACATGGTGTTGAAGGTCTATTTAGACATTAAGGTAATATATTAAAGAGCACATATGATAAGTTACATCTGTCTGCTGTCACAGAAGCTAATAGTGTTAGAAGCAATAAAAGGACATGGGGTGTTAGATGGCCATGTAGGGACAAGCACTTAGGTAGCGGCATAGAGTAATGCAGATGGCTGGATCTGACACGCTTGCCTGACATTTGGACCTTGGAATACCATACAAACCACCACTGAAACAGTGAACGGAAGATGTGTTTTGGCTCCTTGTAATATGTAAAATGTAAAAAAAACGGATGAATGGGTTGAGTTTACCCAGAGTCCTGGATACAAATGGAGAATCACACCTGAGAATTTGTACCCACAAGCTTGTTCTTATGTGGTCTGTGGTTTGCATATATATTGCCTATTTGATTTGGTAAACCATAAACCCATAAGCCAATTAATATTTAAACATAGTTCTTGAAATCCCAGATCCAGAAATAGTGGAATCTTCTTTGTCAAACTATGGATTAAAATACTTTTCTGACCACAACTCTTAGAAACTACTGAGGCATGAAAGTGGTAGGCTCAAATGGGACAAAGATGAATGATTGACCTTTGAAAGGGGGAAAAAAAAGCCAGATGAGAGTGGCATTTGCATTACTCTCTGGTGATGGAGTATTATTAAAATGTCTTTCATACTCTCCGAGCCTGGAACTTTTGCTGGACCTCACAGCCAGAGTTAATAATACCCCTTGAGGTCACTGTCACGTAAGACTTAGGGCTGCTGCCCCACTGTGTACCCCGACTGTCTATTTAACCTGACTTTAATACTTAATGTTACTTGCCTTGGATTTCCCACATAACCAACTTCCACAGCCTAAGCTAATGAAGAGATGCAGTCATAAGTTGTGAACTCCTTCATGCCCCTGTCCCAGATGATCTGTGTGAAAGCAGCAAATACAGAAGTTGAAGACACCTCCCTACAATCTGCCATAAAGGTTGAATGCAAACATTTATGGATATTGGTTGGTAAACAATGCTGTTTCTTATCTTGGTCAGCTGGGATTAGCTGGAGCCAGTGACTTCGTCCCTTGTAAAACTCTGTTAAAAGTTTCTGTGAAGTATCCCCTTCCTTCCCCTGTGGGATGCTTTCTCTGTTGTTCAATAAAGACAAAGCAAAGTCTTTCATTAGAAACAGACACACACAGTCACACAGAAACACAGACAGGGACAGGTTCACAGGACAGCTTTCAGGAAAGCAGAGACCCAGGCTTATATGACAGATACACAAAGGACAGATGACACAGGGAGCAGGAAGGAGAACTCAAAACTGGACTTGCTCTTAGTTAAATGACACCAAAGGGGAGATGCTTTTTATTTCCTTTCTTAATGTGACACCAGTATGTTATTGGCGGCTCAGAGTTAGTCACTAATGCGCATGATCCAAATGCCACCTCCTAAAAAAATCATCACAGTCACACACACACACTTTGGCAATAATTGGCACTCAAGCAGGGTGACATCACTGTTTTGTTAGTATATTCTGATACAAAAGGAGACATACCCTACGGTGGAGGCAGGTGGAGGAAAGAGCTCACGAGTCGCACAGGTATTTACTACTTATCTCTGCTCAGTTTACCAACGAACTCTCCAGTGCTTGCCAGGAGCCCGCAAGGAAGCAGAAACGTCATTAGAGAGTAAAGGGACTTTTGAAGTTGGGTTGAGCTTTGCATTATAAAACGTCAGGAACAGGGGTAGAAGGCTGTGACTTAGAATGATGTGTTTTGGTGTCAAATTATGCAAGGGTGAAAGGAATTGTGACAGCTAAGTTCAGTTGTCAAACTTGACGAGATCTATGATCTTAGGGATGACCTCCTAAGAACGCTTGGTAGAGATTATTTTGATTAAGTTAATAGAGTAAGGAAGAGGAAGACCCACCCACTGTGAGTCACACCGTTCCGTGGGCTGGGATCCTGGATGGCAGAAAACGCAGAAAGTGACTTTTGCACAAGTCTTCATTGTAACAGTCACTAGAAAAATATGCTAAAAACAGGCACTAAAACTTTCTTGATGTTGCAGTTAGCAATGACTCTGATGCAAAAACGTTTAAAATGTTTAAAATGTAAATTTGACATGACTTTAATGACAATAATAGTCATAGCATGTGAATGGATATGGTTAGTGGTGTTCCAGCAAAGAACCAGGGTTTTGAAAAAAATCCTAATAGAAAGTTAAAAAAAAAAAAAAAAAAGAAAAGCAAATGTCTAGAATTTAACAAGCAAATTAAAGAGGGCAGAAGGCACAGTTATCTTGGAGAATAATCAACAGGAATTATCATCCAAAAACCAAAAGTTTTGTGGGCCAAAAGATGAGTGGAAAATATCAGGCAATGTCAAATATCCTTTTTTAAGAAAGATTTATTTATTTATTATTATACAGTGTTCTGCATCCATGTACACCGGCACACTAGAAGAGGACATCAGATCACATTGTAGGTGGTTGTAAGCCACCATGTGGTTGCTGGGAATTGAACTCAGGACCTTTGGAAGAGCAGGCGGTGCTCCTAACCTCTGAGCCATCTCTCCAACCCAATGTCAAATATCTTAACGCAGGTATAACTGAATTCCCATGAAGTTAGAAAAGGAAGAATGAAGGGGGAAAGATTGACAAAATGGTATCCTTGGACTCCTCACATTAGGTCTTCAAAGACCCACGTCCTATACAGACTTAGAAGGCACAGAGAATTCCAAACTCAATAAATGAAAAACCAAACCAAGTAAGCAAACAAAATCTATACATCTCAGGTGGTATGACCAACCTGCTAAACAACAAGACAGGGAACAAATCTTTTAATATTCCACATAATGAACATAAAACTACTGAGTATCTTTGAGAGGAGAAAAGGCCAAAACAATCTATCAGCTCAGAAACCAACCTACAGCTGGGTCTGTGAGGACGAGATGGCTATCTAGTCAGAAACCTGCAGCTAGGCTGGAGGGTGAGATGTCCTGGCAGGTAAAGGTACTTGATACCAAGACTGAGGAACTGAGTTTGATTGCCAGGACGCACGTGATAGGGGGAGAGAAAGGATCCCTGCAGGTTGTCCTCTGACCTCCACACATGTGCCATGGAAGGTACATAGTTCCCATCCCCAAATACATAACTGTAACATTTAAAAAATATTACTTGAGGAAATCTATATCCAGCCAAAATCTCCAACAAGAACATAAAATGAAGATTTTCCAGATAGGTGAAAAGTAAGAGAATTCCTTACTAGCAAATGTTTGAGGCAGCGAAGAGACTTCTCAAGGCTGAGAGAAAAATGACCATTGACAAAAGCCTAGAAACAGAAGGAGTAAAGCACTGTGTGGGCAAATGTAATAATCATTGTCTCTTCCCCTCTTCATTTCCTTAGCATATTGGCAGTGTATATAACCGATACAGATAAATGATAAAATGATGGTTATGAAAGCAAATGTCTGACAAAGAATGTAAGCAGAGTTGCACTGGTACAAGGGTTCTTATTGTCGAATGAATTGGTTATTAAATTATTAAATCTAAGTAGACTATGATGAATTGTAGATGCCCAACACAACTCTTCAAGTACCGCTAAGATAGTTAAAAAAAAAAACTCGATAAAAGATTCCAAATTTCTTTAATTATTTCATGATAGAAATAACTGAAAAAAAAAAAACACAGACCAGAAAGTGTTTAAAGCAATACAAAGAATCAATAAAAATTATGTTGGAATATGCTTGCCAGTTATGGAAAATCACAAAGCAGCTAAGGAGAATGCACGCCCGAGTGATATATCATTCTGTGTAATTGGTTCTTGAAGATATTTACAAGTTTTGTCCAAGAGGTTAGGAAATGCTCTTATGACTTATTGCCTATTATCTAACTCAGTTTTATGATGACACACTCTTCCCTCCTGAATACTTTACCTTTCAATGTGGTGAAGCGATAAAAATGGTTTCCCTTTAAAAAATGTTGGGGAAAAAAAAGAAAGTGTTTAAAGCAGTAAAGTAATCCCTTTCTGAGCAATAGTAGAACCGACATCAAGGATGCCTGTGTTTACCCTTAGGGTCAAAGGCAAAGATTATTAGATTTGAATGAAGAAGGGAAGTCTAATTGTGTGCACTTCCTAGGAGAATCACTCTAATTTGAAAGATGCAAGCTTACAATAATAAAACAATATACACCTTACAGCTATAAACAGTACAAGATCAACATAGACCTGAGGCTCAGGGAAGATTTTGGAAGAGGAGGCAGAAAGACTGTAAGAGCCTGAGGGTCAGGGAGTTTGCTGTGAGATTGTCTCCTAGCAACATCGGAAGCTACACACGTGAAGTCTCACCAACAGGACTATCCAAATGAGAGCTGAACAAGGATGAAACACACGAACATGCCAAACTTGGCAGGGAAAAGTCCACAAGGCCTCAGCCCTACACAAAGAACTACAGGCAGGTGAGGAGAGTGGGGAGGGCGATGGGCACACCAACTGGTGGTTCAGTGCCCAGTGCTCAGCCCTGAAAACATACATAAGGTAACATTATATGCATTGAACAGTTTGTACTTAGGAATATGTATATATATACATAAGCAATATGCATGCAATACAAAAGTGAAGAAAGAAGCCATGCATTCGAAGGAGAGAAAGGAGGAGGTGTGTTGGAAGTTTTGGAAGGAGAAAAGGGAGGGAGAAATACAAACATAAAGACAAACACACATGCCAGGAATGATGGTGCATGCCTGTAATCCCAGCACTCTGGGAGGCAGAGGCAGGCGGATCTCTGTGAGTTCGAGGCCAGCCTGGTCTACAACGCAAGTCCAAGACAGCCAAGGCTACACAGAGAAACCCTGTCTTGAAAAATAAAAACAAAACGACAGACTAATCAAAATCCTCAAAGACAAAAATTGAAGAAAAGTGGACAAAAATGTGGAATGAAGCAAGAAAATGCTATTTTACAAATAGGCAAGTGATACCAGTGCAATAGAAGTAACGGCAGACAGAAGACACTGAGAGGTCCCACGCAAAGGACTGAAAGGGGCTGGAGAGATGTCTCAGTGGTTAAAAGTGCTTGTTCAGTTACTCGCATCCATAGGAGGCAGTTCACAACATCCTGTAACTACAGCTATAAGGGATCCAACCCAGAATATTAGCCACCATACAATCAAGGCTAAAGGAAGTCGTTTAGGCTGAAGTAAAAGTAGGCTCATTGATCCAACAAAGAAATGAAATCATCACATATGATCAACGTATAACTATAAACATGTGTA
This sequence comes from Acomys minous, assembly GCF_964271855.1. Taxonomy (NCBI): domain Eukaryota; kingdom Metazoa; phylum Chordata; class Mammalia; order Rodentia; family Muridae; genus Acomys; species Acomys minous. The sequence continues at coordinate 24,412,325 of NC_140486.1, forward strand.
TGGGGTGTGTGCATTTATCTCCATTTTTATCCACTTCTGTTGAAGTTTCAACATTTATCCAAAGTAATTAAAAATTAACTTCAAGTAGATTATGATAAATTAAAGACACCTGTCGTAATCCCTAAAGCAATCTCTAAAAATAACCCGAGTAAACGATATAAAAAATGTTAGCGGCGTGTACTTATGCTGACTTGATGTTTGACAAAAGCCCTTGATTGCTCATGAGTGATGGCTCCTCAATATTTAATATTAGGAATGGTCTGAGATGGCTGCCAGATAAATTCTTTTTGAGAAACTACTATTATACTGTTATTGATCACTAAAAGTGTATCTATTACTAAATGACACAAACTAGATGTGACCGGCAACTCTTTACATGCAGTTGGAAAATGTCAGAAAAATGCCGCAGTTGCGAGTTAACTGCCTAGAGCATGCTTGGGGGAGCCCACTGAAGGTACCTATTGTAGACATAAGCAGGTGGCTACTATGGTTTGACCCCTGTTCAAATCTTAAAGAGCCGGCTAAGCCCACAGTGGGAATGGTGTCCTCATGTGGTTAATAGTAAAGACCATTAGTAGGCCCTCAGTCTAGCATGGGAGAGAGCCATCTGAAGAATGGCTGCCCTGTTGTGGTCTGCAGTTGGCTGGGGGACGGCAGAGAAAAAGCCCGCCCACTCAATGGACAGAATTCTGGATGGTTTGCAACAGGGTATCTGAGAAACTGACTTGTGTACTCTTCTGTTTCATGTGGTTTATGCTCCCAACAGACACGTCACGGTCACTTTTTCTTATGTCACATGTTCAGCATTGTGGTGAGCAGGCTTACTTAAGGGCCAGTCTGGTATGAAATGGGAGGCATGCTTATGAATTTGTCTGAGGAGCAAACTCAGTGTTTTGCATGAACTTACAATGAGAGAGAGAGAGAGAGAGAGAGAGAGAGAGAGAGAGAGAGAGAGAGAGAGAGAGGGAGGGAGAGACAGGGAGAGACAGAGAGAGACAGAGAAAGAAAGAAAGAAAGAAAGAAAGAAAGAAAGAAAGAAAGAGGTTATCACTGCTACCCTTATCATGACGGTTTTGGGTTAGAAAATCACTTAGATTCCTTTAGATATAATCCCATACTGACAAGGAAGTAGCTTAAATGCACTTCATGTCATCTTCATTAGGAACAAGCAGCACACATGTCAGCACCCACAAACGCCATTTCCGTCAATGTGATCTGTCTCAAGGGACTGTCATAAAAAGATGGGGAGACAAATTGGTCAGTTAATTAAATGCAGCATCTGTAGTACTCTGTCAGCACAGCAAACCTCAAGACTTCAGAGAGGCAGTATACAGCCCGCTCCCTGTGCAAACTCCCTCCGAGGACTTATAAGAGACGTGAGCGCGATCCAGCGGATTCGCCAAAGCCTCAAAAGAGAAAGATAAAATGCATAGAAAGTCAGGAGGAGTCGGGAGTCTCAGGCTCCCAAACTCACTGCCATCTGGAAAGTTCAGTCTGAAATATAAAATAAAACCACGTTCAGCTTTTAACTGACTGATTAATGGTTCCAGCCCACATGTACTGGGCAGGAAGCTGAAGTGAGCATCAGTCACAAGTCTCCAATTGCTCTCAGTAAAACACGCAGTGGAAACTGATAATAGATTTACAGATGGCTTTTTCTCTAGCCGGGCTTGCTCTCCACATTGCCTCCGCTCTCAGCAGCACGCTGAGATCACTATCTAACACTTTTCCATCAGTGTGACCACATTTTCCTGTCAAATAATCATGTTTTTTTTTCTAGGACTAAATGCATGTGTAATGGTCTTTAAAATCTACCTGGAAGTGGCTTTAAATTGAGGTTTTAACCTCTCTTCTCAGTGTGGTCCATTACCCAGGCAAACCCACAAACTCTTTTTTTGTAAACTTCTAAACAAGTAAAAAAAAAAAAAGTGGGAAGCTCCTGATGGACTCTATATAATAACAAAAACTTGAAGAAGCTTTTGCATTTTTTGAATAAATGTAAGCTGAGAGAAAAAAGTCTCTGTGTCATGTCTAAGTGTTGAGTGTGATGAAAATCAAATAGATATAGAAAAAAAACCCATGCCAACTTCCTGTTTCCTCTCCCGATAACCTATAACCTTGGAACCTCACTGTAATTTAAGTTTCAGAATGCCATTCATAGAACTGGAATATGAATCATGTACCATTTTGTGGCACTGTTTGGAAAGTTTTGGAACTTTTACAAGGGGAGCCTCACTTGGAGAAAATGGGTCTCTGGGCTGGACCGTAGGCATTAAAGCCTGGCCTCGGTTCTAGCCCAGACTCTGTTTTCTCATTGGCCACTGAGATATGAACAAGCCCTCTTATAACCCTACCCCCACAAACAGGAACTGGTCTCCTCACAGTGACTAGGACCATCCCTGCCATAAACATTTGAGTTGGAAAAAAAAAAACCCTTCCCCTAAATTCCTCTATGAGGTATTTTGTCCCAGCAAAAAGAAATTTTTTTCTTAGTCTGTACTTGCTGTATGATATTGAGCCATCTTTTCTGATGAGGCATTTACACACTTTTTAATTGTATAACTTATTTATTTTCTTTTGCAAAAATAATGTTTAAAATGTATTCTTTGAGAATTTTATACATGTATAGAAAGCATTTTGATTGTATCAATTTTCCAATTCCCCAGACCATCTCTTCCAACCTCCCAACACACACTAGCTTAACATCCTCTTAAAAAAATTATTTATTTATTATTTATTTAGTATGTATACAGTGCATGTACTCCTGCACGTCAGAAGAGGGCACCAGATCTCATTATAGATGGTTGTGAGGCACCATGTGGTGGCTGGGAATTTAACTCAGGATCTTTAGAAGAGCAACCAGTGCTCTTAACCTCTAAGCCATCTCTCCAGCCCTAGTGTCAGCTTTTCTGAGTCTGATTAGTGCTATGCACATGTACATGGGTATGGCGCCATCCACGGGAGCACGGGCAAAGGATCAGTAGAGAGACCCCAAACAAATGGACCCTCTTCAACAGCCTTCATGCCAACAGTGCCTCAGTAAGGTGTAGGGTCTCTTGAGTGTCTACCCAATCAATGCACCCTCCCCATCACCCACCTCTTAGATTCTTTCTACATTTCTTCCACAATGCACCTTAAGCCTTGCAGGGAGGGGTCGACATAGATATCCCATTCAGGCAAGAGCAGTCACATTCACTTACTCTCGGTGCCAATTATGAGTCTCTGTAACTATAGTAAAATGTGTGTAAATCTAGAAACAACTAAAATAAGAACAACAACAACAACAACAACAACAACAACAAAGAATTGTGCTTAAACAACTAAAATAAGAATAAACAGATTTTACTTATTAATAGAATCTTCATTAAGGTCTTTCCACTGTGTGTATGTGTGTGTGTGTAGAACAAATAACACTGTTGGGCCCTGGACATCTGCAATATGGCAGAGGTAGTCCTGCTGAAGACACAGGCATAGAGAGGACATTTTCTTTCAGAATTTCAAAACATCATAGTCCTTGAAACATCTGAGTCCTTAGGGGTTCTCAGAAACCCTAAGCCTGGATGGAAACTCTTACTCTGTTAGCTGAGGGGACTGCGACAGAGCTGAAGAACTGTGGCTACTACAGGCACAGTTAGTTATTCCAAGGGTAGCTGGGGGCTGTGTCTGCTGACGCCAGAGGCAAGGCTGATAGCCTAGCCTGACAAAGGCGTTTGTCACGGACCTGCTGCGGAAAGAAAGCAGACTGTGCTGAGTCTGTCCGCAGTTGACTGACATTAGCAGGAGGGAAGTTTTCTCTTTAAATCTCTAGACAGTCATCCAAAAGCCATTATGGGCTTCAGATATATTAATTTATCTTAGAGCTACTTGGAGTCAAGTTCCCAGTTTGGTTGGCCTAAGCTTTTTTTTTTTTTTTTGTTACTTTCTCTGAAATTGTTTGAGTCGACTTAGGATGGCTGCAAGTGTCTTGGCATAGCACAGCGTTGCGGTTTATCTCTCCCCTGTACTTCTTGGGAAATAGCATGGGCAAGAGTCTCCGAGTGTCAGAGCTCTCTTCCCTGGTGGCTTTCGGGGACATGGAATCGCTCCTGGTTTTGATTCTAGGAATGCATTGCATTCTTCTGTGGAGACTGACAAGAAGAGGAGGAGAAGAGATGAGTTAGCTACTTCCAAAGCCATCAGGGCCCACCGTGGTTTCAAAGGTGGCCTGTGTGCTGACTCTCAGACCCAGGGCACTACTGATTTGAAAATGCTTGCCCTGACCATTCACAAGTGGTATGTGCTACTGTGCCCCCATAGCTCACCTTGCTCTTACCATATTAAAACCAAGGTCTAAGAACAACAGCCGCTACCACTTTGCTGCCCTAGTAGCCAAAGGACCAAGGCACTACTTGGATGAACGTAAAGAATGCGGGCTCTGGTCATTGGATGAGAGTTGGCGTATAAGCGCCCAAGGCGTTTTCAAGTTGAGAAACTGTAGCTTTATTAAGTCCATCACCGCCTCCCACAGTTCCCCAGGGCCCTGGCTGACATCTGAGTGGATAATAAGCAGGTACCGGCCACTTTCATTGCCATACCCAGTGTCTCTGTTCTAACAGTGTTTTCTTTACTTCTTCAATATGTGATGTGTGGGCCAGTCCCTGTCTATAGGCGACTCCCAAAGGGAAAGCAAACCGAGTCTGCACAAGTCAAATAACTTTTAGCATGTATCCAGCCTGGGGTGAAGCATCGACAAAGTGACCTCTGGGGAAGTTTCTGTTGTGTTTGATGCTGTGGACAGTCCAGCTTGCTGTGCTCACAGTATGGTCATTGTAAACTGGAACAACCTTCCTTAATTCAGTTTGACCACTCACCTGTGCTCGCTCACTCCAAATGCCCTCTCTTCAGGAGCTTTATAGATAGAAGGTTGAGATCTGGTCCTTCTATACGAATTAAAGCTGAGCTTAAGACGAGAAACACAGTAGGATCAGCTCTAAAGGATCTGGGTCGATTTCACACAGCACCAGATGACAAGGAGCCCATCTCTGTGGTCTCATACATTGCTTTTTTATTGGGATTCCAGGGTCATGCGGAACTCCAGGTGAAATTTCACAGTTAGCATGATGCCTTTTTGACTTTTAATGTCCTTCTCATTGACTGAACAAACAAAAATTTACTCAGCACTTGCTCCGATTAAGTCTGCAACAAACTCCGGTGATCTATGTATTAAAAATAAGTATTTAGAGAAAAGGTAGAACTCGGTGTTCTGGCTAGTTTGTTTGTTTGTTTTCTTTCTATCAACTTGACACTAGCTGGAGTCATCAGAGAGGAGGGAGCCTCAACTGAGAAAACGCTTCCATAAGATCAGGCTTAGGCAAGCCTGTAGAGCATTTTATTAATTAGTGATTGATGTGGGAAGGTCCAGGCCATTATTGGGTGGTGCCATCTCTGGGCTGCTGCTTCTGGGTTCTACAAGAAAGCACATTGAGCAAGCCATAAGGAACAGCACCCTCCATGGCCTCGGCATCAGCTCCTGCCTCCAGGTTCCTGTTCTGCTTGAGTTCCTGTCCTGACTTCCTTTAATGATGAAGCATCATTACGTGGAAGTATAAGGCAAATAAACCCTTTCCCTCCTAAGTCGCTTTGGTCATGGTGTCTCTTAACCTCAATAGAGCAGTGACCACGTCACTCAGACACATTTAATTTAATTTAATTTAATTATTTTGGAGATGGGGACCAAAACCCAGGTCCTTGTGCTTGGTAGGCAAGCACTCTATTGCTGAGCAAAACCCCAACTCCCTCTGAGTGCATTTTAAAATTTGCCAACCGTTTCAATCTTTTCAATCCATATGTTCTAGAGGAAGATGTTTTCTCGGTCTCAAACACCCAAGGCATTCTAGCTGTGCCTTTCAAATGTGACTTACATTTCAGTTTGCAAATTTATTTTGGTCACCGTTCTCTAAACAGCCTGTACTAGCTTATACTCTCCTTGAAGAAGAAGGCATGGGGCATCAGCCTCATTTCTCTCACCCTGTTTGCTTGATGTAAAAAAGCAGCCATACGAATGTTTCTTTTATGATGTTCGGATAATGTGGCTCATGAAACTTAAATTGCTCAGGATGAGCCTGCTTTGCCACTTTCATATCCACTCATGGCTTATGGAAATCATCTTGGGCTTATTTTTCATCACTTAGACATTCATTATTTAGAGAAACAAAATTGCCCGAGACAACTAGGTATTGTCTTCCTAAGAGGTTTCCCCCACTAACTTACTGGGAGGGGCCCAAGATGGGTTTCCACTCCGAACTGGTCTGCAGACAGATGCCTGATAGGCGTCCTCCCAGGCAGAAGGCTTTCTAAATTAGCGCTGATAGCTGAGCAAGACCTCCGAGACAGGCGGCCCTTCCCACACTATTACAAGCACTTCCCATTTGCTTTTGCTATCTCAGTGTTCATAAAAAATCATCTCCAGGTCACGAATCCATCTAGATAATTCTGCAAAAATATATAATGTCATTGTTGGTGTAGAGTTGAACTCCTCAAGGCCCACGGAATTTGGTGACATTTAACAGCTGTTGTACTTCATGAATGTCTTGAAGTGATTGTGCAAGACCTTTTGTTGAGGGTAAGGCAGCCTTGAGGAAAATGATTTCTTTGTCATATTTCTCCAGTGTTGAACTATTTGGCTTTATGGTGGCCAGGGCAATTCTCCTTCTGAGCAAGAAAAGTGCTGAATATGACAGTTTCAATTGGTGTTTGCTGTGATTTCCTCTAACTTGGTCTTGAGGTCTCTCTGCAGAGTACCTAGCCATAGTAGTTACTTTCTAGAAGCGCCTGATAAAGAGTAGGTCTGTCTCAGTTGTGTGTGTGTGTGTGTGTGTGTGTGTGTGTGTGTGTGTGTGTGTGTATGATGTGAGAGAGAGAGCAGGGGACATAACAAAACTGTAGCAGAAGGTTTGTTGTTGTTTGTTCATTTGTTTATTTTTAACAGTTCTTGGGGGGGGTGGGGGACAGAAGAGGCTGTCTAGGGCCAATAGAAATTCCAGAGGTAGCAGGAGGCAGAACCAGGAGTGAGAGAGAATGACGTCTGTGGGTCCATACTGTACTGGTGTCCACCATCTTGTCCTGACTTTCCCACAGAGATGGAGGATTAGCCAGCTTAAGGAAAATGGGTGAGAAGTGGAGCCCACTCCACATGATTCTAGTATTCAATCATGTGTTGCTGTGGTGGAAGCTGTGGGATTTGCTGGGTTTCGTATAACTGGGATGAGGGACATTCAGGCTGTATCATAAGTCACCTTATGGGGGTGGGAGAAGTTTTAATTAGTCTGGAAGTGATGGGGTTTATCTGACTGGCATTCACAGGACAGGTGTCAGACTTGAAATGGATGCTGAGGTAACATAAAATGGTAAAAATTTATGGTGTTATTAAATATTAATTAGAAAAGGTATTATACACCGGGTGGTGGCGGCGTACACCTTTAATCCCAGCAATTGAGAGGCAGAGGCAGGTGGATTGCTGTGAGTTTGAGGCCACCCTGATCTACAAAACCAGTCCAGGACAGTCAAAGCTACACAGAGAAACCCTGTCTTAAAAAAAACACAACAAAACAACAACAACAATAAAAAGGTAGTATCTCAGATCAAGCCAAGTTATACAGAGAATTGGGACATAGGAAGAAAGGCCAGTAGAAACAGGGACTTAGAAGCATGCTCATGTTCCAAGTGTGCCAAGTGCTGCCACACTTCATTTGATTGCCACAAGACTTCTTAGAAGCAAGCATCTCCCTGGCTCTACTCATGGGCTTGCTACAAGTCGGGATATACTTGTTTCACAGCGCACTGCTTGCAATTTGCACCATCCCAGCGATGGATCCTTCTGAAATCCTGGGTGCGGGAAGATGGTGAGAGACATGTGAGCAAAGAGGTAGAGACAGAAGCAGGATGACGCAGAAAGGATCAGATTGGTGCCTAAGGGCTCATAAGATGGGGAGGGAGAGGAGAAGGAGCAAGAATGTAGCAGGTGTCAGCATCACACAGCAGGTGTGGTTCCTCGGAGGACAAGTCTCACTCTTTTAAAACCACCTCAAAAGCAAGAGAATGTCATTGCCAATGAAATGGAAAGTATTACAGCTGCCTTGAAATGGCAAACTAAAGGCTTTGGAGGTGGGATCTTTCTTTGTAGCGGATATTTCCACTTGTGTTCAGCTTCCCATGATTACAACACGATCAATCACATTCTGGAGAAAACTACTAAAAGATGTCCCCCTTCCCCCTCCTCCCCCCAATTCGAGGAGCCAACTGGGTTCGACTTGGAGACTCAGTGTCTGCCATTGGGCTGGGAGAGCTAGCCACTGCTGTGGATTTGTACGGGTGGTGGCTAGCGGGCAGCTACTGGGCTTGGGCCTGGCTGATCCATCTCTGTTACCTCTGCGGCTGCCAGGGTCGTAGGCTCTCTGGAGGCCTGGGAAGCCTTGATGGTTAATGTGCAGTTTGTAAATGCACTCGCATTCACGAACGTCAAATCGAGATGTATTATTAATGCTGGATCGAGAGGAATAGCGAGGCTTTTGTGGTTTATGCAGTAAACTGTGTTTTCACTTAAGAGTGGAATATAGTAAATACAAATTGATGATACAGGCAATAATTATCATGAAACCACAGCACAGGCAGGCTGACAATGGAGGCCTGGGGCTAATTCACAGCTAATTCGACGGGGAGTGTTTCCCTGTAAAAGTTTCTTGCCTGGGGAAATGGGTGTTTACAAAGAACTCTGCGCTGCCATAGTCTAGAAAAGCCAGTTGGTTCTTCATATACAGTTTGTCCCATTACCTAGTTAATGGTTACTATTTTCGGAACACAAGTGTTGTCCTTATTTTAAGCAGTACAATTAGAATATTATACATCAAAACAAAAACTATTCCAGAACTTTCAACAACAGAAAGAAACTTGTTTCATCCAGACAATGCTTGTTTGGTTAGCCTCTTGCTCTCCTAACAGACCCAGATGGCATGAAACCTATATGGTTTTGATAAATTAAAAAAAAAAGTCCATGTTCAGAAAGAACCAGTTTGGACTGGCAAGCCTGAGTCCCCTGATCCTTGATGCATGAGCCACCAGAGAGCACCTGACAACCTTTCTGGCTCCTCCCTCCTTGCTATGCCCCAAGTTAAAGGAGATGCAATCTCCAGTCATAACCATTTAGATGCATTTACCCAATGCTTACCTGGGTGTGTGTGTGTCTGTGGTGGGTAGGGTGGGGGTGGGCAGGGCTTAATAGCAAGCACCCAGGAGAGGGCGAGGCAAAAGTGCAGTCCATTCCGGTGGGCAGCTATCCTTAATGCACATGCATTCCGCTCTTCCACGCCGGTCATCTGCATGGTTGTTTCCCACTTACTGCAGAAGGATAGCTCCCTGTGGAGGCCCTGGAAGAAGGCTCAGTTCCATACAGTTCTTAAAACACTGTAGCTGTTTCTCTCTGGGTAATATCACCTTTCAAGTGTGTCTCTAAGGATGTAGCCCTATAGATGTGATATTTATGAATTATTTCTCCCATACGCATAGAATGCTCCATGATCTTTAGAGGAGAGAAACGCACACACACACACACACACACACACACACACATTCCCCTGCACTCATTATTAACTTATGGATAAGGCGAAAATAATGTGTTCTAAAAATGGAAGAGGTGGGTAGAGTGTATATTTCAAGCAAAATCCAGCATATTTTATAGTATGGTTATGATTTTTCAGGGGAAACACAGCCAGAGGTTGTAGTATTGTTAGTTACTTTTGTTTATTTATTTATATTTCACACACACAAAAAAGAAAAACCTCTTAAAGCTTTTTGGAATTTTAGGTTTTTGAATTTTATTTTATGTGTGTGAATATTTTATCTGCATGTATATGTGCACCACGTGCCTGCCTAGTGCCTGGGGAAGTCCAAAGAGGGCGCCAGCTCCCTTGTAACTGGAGAAATTCGAGTTATGAATGGAGCCATGATATGAGTGTTGGGAATCGAACCCCGTTCCTCTGCAAGAGCAGCTAGTGCTCTTAGCCACGGAGCCATCTCTTCAGCCCCTCTTTACTCAGTTTTAACTTATACATTGCTTTTGATTTCATAAAAACATTGCTTAAAAATCTGGACAGTTTCTCCATAAACAGTACAAACTACACTCTTCAGGCAGTTTAGTGGTCCAGCGGCAGGAGCAGCTGGCCCTGAGATGCTTCGTGATGTGCTCCGAGGGTTCATCGCTCTGGTTCTTTCTCTGAGGTTCTCATTCAGGTAGTGTCACCAGGCACTCTGCTGTGGGCACCGCCTGGGAGAGACAGTTGCAGTCTCCTCTCTCTTTCACAGACATTGGGGAAAGATAAGGAATGGCAGTCACATTTTGTTTTGTGGTTGTTGTTGTTCAGGGACCATGGCGCCCACTTGGAAGCAGTGGCAGCAGGTACTGCTGATTTCTGAGGAGGGGTGGCTGTTTAGAAGCCAAGAACACATTCCTTCAAGTTAGATGATAGCATTCTTCAGTTTGCTATAGAATTTATTGCCCCGGAGAATGATTACATAATGTTTCAAGATTAGGCCTAGATGTACACACACATTGCAACGCTGCAGAGAGACAAGTGTGGCAGATGGTGGATTCTCGGGCAAGTCCAGATGTTCCTGCCTCTCAAGAATTACTATGAACTAAATGTTATGCATCAAAACAGTTTTGCATATATCTGTTCCTTTTCAATATAGCTGTGGTTTTTTTAATAGCTGAAAAACAATCAAATATCGGTATGTTTCAGGCAGTAAACTTTAAACCCCTACTCAGATCTAGCCAATAGGCAGAACATTCTCCACAGTTGAGTGGAGAGTGGGGTATGACTTTCACACATACTCTGGTCCCTCATATTTGACCATGTCCCCTGGAGGGGGAGACCTGGTGGCACTCAGAGGAAGGATAGCAAGTTACCAAGAAGAGACTTGATACCCTATGAGCATATACAGAGGAAGTCCTCCTCAGGAACAGTCATAGGGGAGGGGTATAAGGGGAAAATGGGAGGGAGGGAAGAATGGGAGGATACAAGGGATGAGATAACCATTGAGATGTAACAAGAATAAACTAATAAAAAATATTGGTATGTTTAGAGGACAACATTTAGTGACATAACTTTTCCCATGCAAAGTGTTTGTCTTGCTCTTATTCAAGGCCTAAGGAGCCTAGATCACCATCTTCATCTTGGAGAGGAAGTGTTCCCATCCTTGTGGAGGTGAGCTGTTATTCCTCACACAGCTAGTTCCACTGTGGATGGAGCAGGACCCAAGTGTCTCAGCTGACTCTGGGTGTCCAGGAGATTTTCCTTCTTGAGGTTTGCAGCTGTGCATGCCGTTAGTGTCTATTAGAGCTTTGAGGTAGGTGTTATGCATGGAATGTTTATGTCCCCACCATATCCCAAGGTTGAAACCCTGGCCTCGATGTGACAGCATTTGGAGCTGAGGCCTTTGGCGTCGATTAGGGGAGGCTAAGAAGGAGGACTAATGTGCCCATGAGGGTAGGGCCTGCGGTGGGATTAATGCTCTTCCAAGCAGAAACACAAGACTTCTCTCACTCTTTCTTTCCTTTATAGCACACAAAGAACTTGCCATGCACAAGGATGTGGTGGCCTCTTCCAAGTAGAGACAGAAGCCCTCATACTGCAGAAAGCACTCATACTGGCACCTTGATGTCACAGTTGCAGCATCTATCACTCTGAGGTGACAAATATCCATTCTTTAAGCCACCCTTTTAATGGTATTTTGGTATGGTCCACTCAGCAGGCCTAATACAATAGAAAAGGAGCAGACTGAGTTAAATAAAATACAGCTTTTTGTTGAGTGCAGTAGGCTGAATAATGGCTTCAGGGCTCAAATCCAGGAATATGTAAATGCTAGCTATCGTATAAGGAAAGGGCTCAATTATGGATCTCCACATGGGGCGATGATCCTTGGTTATCACTGGGGAAGGAAATGGCCTTTTCAGCAACCATAGAGGCTTCATCTAATCCAGAACTCAGAAAAAATCTAGTAAGCAGTGTTTTCCAAAGAGGCGGAAGGAGGACCCGTGGCCACAGAAGAGGAGGAAGTCTGTGACGACGAAGATATTGGCATGAAAGGACCACCAACGGCCTAGAGAGGAGGGACAGGCTGTACTTTGGAGCCTCCTGAGGAACACTGGCTCAGGGGGATACCCCTCCCTTGGATTTCTGGTTCCTGAGACTATCAGGTAATACATGCTTGTTATTTTAAGACATCCGTTGCTTGCCATTGGAAACTGACCTCAGTGTTTTATTTTCTTAGGTCTGCTGTTGTTGGCCACATCTGATGACCCCTGCTTACTGTATTGGTGTCTTTGTATTGGAGCAAGGTGGCTGAGGACTTAGCTTGATAGTGCTACAAGGGTCGAAAAATGCTCTTCTAATTTCTGGGTAATGGTCAGACTTGGGTCCACATTTTTTTATGTTATCTGGCATTTGGGCCTTGTGGTATTTCTCAATGACAGTTCATTGCATAGTGCAGGAGGGGGGGGGGAGAGAGAGAGAGAGAGAGAGAGAGAGAGAGAGAGAGAGAGAGAGAGAGAGAGAGAGAGAGAGACTCTTGTCAGAAAGCTGCTCTGCAATCAGCTCATACCTCAGTTATGTGAGAGACTTGCGTTTTGTTTTCGGCATTTTCACACTGTCTCATTTCCCTGGAGAAGTGGGGGGGGGGGGTGCGGGCTAAGATGTATTTCTAGAGTGCAAACCATCTTATGAGGTTACCAAACATTCAGAGGAAGAAAAAAGGTCAACAACAGGATCAACATTGTTCATCCCTCACTGTTTTCTGAAGCTCGGATCAGAGGATGCTTAATTGCTGCAAAGGGCATTTTCTCCTGCAGGGACCAGGAGGGCAGACACTGTGAAGAGACTTTTATCTGAAAAGGCCAACTTTCTCTAAGATGGGCCATAATAGTTGGAAATTTAAGTTTTTCATCCCCATTTGGACTGTGGTTGAGGCTCCGCCCCATAACAGAAAACATGTGTACACATCCCTTGCTACTTCTGCCTCCAGTGCTGTGGGCTTCCGCTTTTGAGGTCAGCGGTCCATGCTTTTCAAGTTTCTGTGTCTGTTTGTATTCGCCAGGAGGAAAGAGTGTGCCTTGTTCTCTCATCAGGCAGCTGATTGTGGACATTTGGGCCAGCTGCCCAGATCTCAGTTTTTTGCTTTTGTTGACCAAAACCTAAAATACAAATACTAACTGATGACATCGCATCATCTTTCGCAGGTCCATCTGGTGATCATTAGTGACACTAATTCATTACTTATGAAGAAAACAAAACACAAGGAGAAGCTCAGCAAATCCTGCCTTCCTGTTTCCGATGAAAGCATCCAACAAGTAAATATTCCTCCAAGCAAATGCCTGAGAAGTCATGCCAGTAAGACCCAAGAGACTGGATTAAAACATACCATACGCAAGGATTTCAATGGCACATCGGAAGGTCATCTGCTCTGATGAGATACTTTCCTCAACTGTGACCTTGAGAGTATAGTATACAAACTAATTAAATGGCCACTTGTGTTTTTAATTTGTCATCTGAAGGACTCAGATATTTGCTATGTACTAAATTTGAATAAAAGCCTCTGAAGAATGAGTAAGTGGAATTGATGCTCAGAGAGGAGATGGTATCTCCCACACGTGTGGAACACTGGCATCCACGGAACACAAGGGCTCCTGGTTCTTGACCCCCATTTCTAAGAAGGTCTGATACTGACTGAAGGGGAGATGGGATAAAAGTGAGATGGGCAAATGCAGTGTCCTGGAGTACTGCTCAGGTGTCTGAAAGCCCTGTTGGGGATTTCAGTCATCTTCATAGTTGTCTGTGTTTGAAGGTCAGCAGTGATAGGATGGGTCCTACCGTATGGCCAAGAAAAAGGCAACTGTTTTTTCAATGCACATTTATCTAGTAGTAGATTTAATTTATCTTAACTTGGCCATTACAGGGATTTTTGAGTATTTTGTAGTGGTCAGAGGGGTTAAAATATTTGTAAGAACAGTGTTGGGGGTTGGTCTGATGCTATGTATTTTGATGCTAATAACTGGCTGGCAAGATCTAGTTGCTGCCCTGAACCTTGCCTCCCTGATTGACTGAATAAAAGGCCCACACCTGGGCAAGGCAGAAAACCTGGGTGGAGCAAAGGTTAGTGGGCTTTGAGCAGAGAGGCTCTTGGGGAGGAGAGGAGACAGGACAGAAGAGGAAGAGGAAGAGGGAGTCGCCGTGGGATGGGAAAGAGCCATGTGGGACTAGAGGAGGAACTCCGAAATCCCACATGAAAGAAATGGCCCGGATGAACAACCTTAGTAAGTATTTTATGATTACGCATGGGAGGTAAATAAAACAAAAAACCTTAGAGAGCGATGGCATGGGATGGAGGCTGGGATATAAATGAAGACAGCTTAGGAGGTAATGTCTGCCTTGCCCCAGGTGAAAGCCGGCTATTATAAAATACATCAGGTGTCTGTGTCCTTATTGATTATAAAAACAGGTTCCATAATACTGCCATAATAATTATAAGCCTAGTAATAAACATTTATTAGGCCATACCATTAAACTATCAGCAACTGAACCGTTTTACTCAGTCACCAACACTCGTGGGAATTTGTTGTCTTCAGGATGAACTGGACAAGCACCTTGGGTGTGTTGTTTTAAAGATAGAGCATGGCAGTAGTAAGGAACATGTGTAGTAAAGTGGCTGCTACAGTTTGGATGTTAAGTTTACCCAAAGGCCACGTCTAAGGGCTTGGTACCTACTATTGCATTTTGGGGAGTGGAAGCACTAGGAGGTGGGGCCCAGCAAGAGGTCTTAGGACTTGGGGAGGGGGTGCTCTTGAAAGGGATGATGGGATTCTGCCTGCCCGTCCTCTCCTCACTCTGAATATTAGCGAGAAGTAAATGCTTTCCTATTGCCATGTGTTTCCTCCCACTCAACCAGGACCCTAAAAGCAATGGGTTCACAATGGCATGAGCCATAGCTCCTGTACTGTGAGGCACAGTTAAAGCTTTGCTGTGACAGGTTGGCTGTTTTGCATAGTATTAAAGTGTGGGGATGCTGGCGTGGGGTTTACACGGCGTGTTGAGAACAGTGGGCTTATCTCATACACATTAGAAAAGACATTCAAAGCTGGGACTGGTGGCATGAGACTGGGATCCTAGCTTCTAGAGATGTAGAGGCAGAAGGATTTCAAGTTCAAGGCATGCCTATGAAGTTCGGTATGGCCCTGTCTCAAAATAAAAATGAAAACAAAACAAAACAGAGCTGGCCTTAGCTTGGTGGTAAAGTGCTTGCCTAGCATGTTTGAGGACCTGGGTTCAATCTCTATATGAAACAGAATCCAGGAAAGGATATTTCAACAGTCACATAGGGAATAGGTAAGAGAAGCAAAAGTTGGGTACGGTAGTCCAGTTGGAGAGGAGAAAAGAGGATGGGTGGATCTTCTTGTCCTTAAGGAGATTATAGTTCAGTACATCGTGACTTGGAATGATGTTGCTATCCACACAGCTCAGAAGGCACAAGAGGCTGGGTTACACCTGAGGCAACCGTCCTCTCCTTATTCCCAGAGCCATGTGTGTGGGGCTTTTCAAAACGGACACCTGGCTTCATTGGTAGACAGTCCTTGGGGTATGTCAAATCACTCTAATATGTAGAGATAGAAGAAAATCCTATGAAAATGGGCAAAGCAGGAATATCTCTCCAGATCTCTATAAAACTGAGCATTCAGCTACAACTTGTAAGAAGTAAAAGTTTAGCCTTTTGTTACTCAGCAGTTACTTATAGAGTCAGCTATTAAAATAATGGACAGCTTAGGATCTAGTTTTCTTCAGAGGGATTGAAATTGAATTGCTTTTAGCTTTAAGATAGTATGTAAGTTGTGATAGTGGCTTAGAGTGGTGTTTTACATCTGAATTTTTTCATGTCTATGTAAGTACCACCATTAAATCAGTCATTTCTGGGTTACCACGGTGTCACATGTGCTTTGCTCTGAAACAAGGCAAAAATCTTGATTGTTTTGCTATTAAGAACACAAATAAATCTCCACAAACTTCTTGTTTGTTTTTGAGACAAGGTTTCTCTGTGTAATATGGATGTCCTGGAACTCACTTTGTAGACCAGGCTGGCCTCAAACTCACAGAGGTCTGCCTGCTTCTGCCTCCCAAGTGCTGGGATTAAAGTTGTATAACAGTACCACCTGGCTTTAACAAACTTTTAGGCCCAATTGTATCCAGGAATAAAATAGCAAGATGGATATATGTAAAATAAAAATATTTTGTGAAGTTCTAGTGAGAAGCACTTATCCTCACTTGATAAGGAGAGTACTAGAGACTCAGAGAAGTGAACCGGAAGCAGTTTTATTTACAGCTTTGCAAAGTTAGGGATCAGCCTCTAGAATGCCAGGTGTGCAGACTGGGGGTGAAAAATATAGTTTATAAACCCTGACTCATGACTCTTCCTCCTCTCCTTTTTATTTATTTATTTTTAATATATTTTATTAATTTATTCATATTACATCGCTCTGAAGGTCTGTTTCCTAGGCTACGTACGGGGCACACGTTCTTTATCTTTTCTTCTCTCCTTTTTAATAGCCAGGAGGATACAATCTTATGTGTCACCTAGGTCCTATCCTTCCTTCTGCCATTTATGCTTGTCTTCTTCCTACAAAAAAAAAAAAAAACCTGAAAAACAAAACAAAACAAAAACCCCGCATACGGGTTCATCTCTACATTTGTATCCTGCTTATTTAAAAGCCTATTAGACTCATGACTTTCAGGCAAGCTAGGCTCCAAGTAATTTTCTGTTCTAAACTTCAGTGTGTGTGTGTGTGTGTGTGTGTGTGTGTGTGTGTGTGTGTGTGAGCTTACCAACATTTGGGTGGCTGGGGGAGTGGTTAGACTAACAGACAATAACAGTGAGTCTAGTGTTTTTCTTTTACTTGTAGAAGTATCTAAGCTGGCTCAAGGTCTCTTTGAAACTGAGCATCAGATCATTTCCCACTGCCCTTCGGAGCTTTAAAATGATATACTTAAGGAGTGGCATATCAATCACACCTTAGGATTCATCCTCCTGGAAACAGTATGAGTCCTGGGAAATGAGCTCAGGTCAGGGTTGGTGGCAAGAACCTGTGCCCACTGAGCCATCTTGCAGACCCTGAACCACACTGATCTTGAATGTTTAATGAAACTCAACTCCCTTGGTAAGTGATGCGTGATAATGCTTCCTTATTACCCTTTATACCTCCCTGGATTTTATATGTAAAAATTTACATCTGTGCTATGAAGGACACCACTTTGTCATTTTTTTTTTTTTTTTTGTAGCTCTTCTACCAGGGCCATGCTCCCATTGTAGAATGAACTAGAAGACTTTCTCAATCATCTGCTTTTTGCAATGGTTTATAAAGATCTTGGTAATTTTCCTTCTATGTTTAATTGAGTTAACCAGGAAAGATATTTTGACCTGGTGCTTTCCTTGTTAGAGTGCTTCTGATGATTAATTTAGCCTCTTCAATCATCATTTCATTTAATTAAAAAATGTTTGCTTTTGGAAATTTGTATTTTAAAAATTATTTTGTGTAAATGCTAGGCTACTAACGAAGTTGCTATTTGTAATTATCCTTTTAGTGTGTATGGGTTTATAGTGGGTCTTTTTCTCTTAGAAATAACTGTGTGCTCTGTTTTCCATCTACCCCCCAATGGACCTGTCTGCTAACGGCTTAGCTTTGGATATGGGGTTGTAAAATAGCTGTAAATCTGTTGGGACAAACCTGAAAGACCCACATGAGAAGATTGTGTGGCCACAGATAAGAGAGGTGGTTACAAAAGGTATAGGTGACAGAAAACTGAACCCAAAGGAAGAGTTTCTTAGTATCCAAGGCTACTGTGGCTCCAAAGAGAATGTACAGGATTGAAATACAAGTCAGGGGGCACAGAATTTAAGGGAAAGAAGAAAAAGAAA
Source organism: Acomys minous (assembly GCF_964271855.1). NCBI lineage: Eukaryota > Metazoa > Chordata > Mammalia > Rodentia > Muridae > Acomys > Acomys minous. Next base: position 24,430,313 of record NC_140486.1, read on the forward strand.
AAAGCATTTACAAAAACAACTAAAGGAATTTCTCTGACTTCTGTAGCAAGAAAGCTGAGAGATGGACTAGGGCTAAGAGATTGTTAAATGGAGGCTCCTCTTCCTGCTCCCATGAGCCTCTGGGATACCTGAGGCTCTTTGGACATGCACCACAGCCCAGAAAAGTGAAGCCTCACAGCTGCAGTAGGGTAAGAGGTGACATGGTAACATCAGTTCTGCCTGTGGGCATTGGCACTTTTATGCCCACGGAGCTGCTGGGGGGCGGGGGAGCGGGCAGGGAAGGGATTACTAGTGCCTGATCACCCCCTGCCACCACATAGGGAGTTAATCTTCTTTTAAGCTATGGTTCTCACTCATCCATTCTCAAAGACACTCAAAGAACAGCACCCTTAAAAGCCAAGGAGATGCCTGGGTAAACGAAGCAGCAGGGTTGCCGGCCTGAGCCAAAGAACTGGAAAAAACGTTAGATGAGCTAGCCCCTCATACCCCAAAGAGCCTCTTTTGTTCTCAATGGAAATATGTCCATTAATAAGACAAGAAATAAGGGTTATGCCTTGCATCCATTCTGTTCCTGTTCTGGACCATTGGCTGGAGTCAGTGGGCTGAAGTTATGATGGTCCATATCTCCAAAATTATGGCGACTTTTGTTGGTTCTCTGGCAGAATTGCCAGAAACTACATCACCAGAAACCACCATTAAATTTGTAAATGATGGGACTAGTTTATTTAGGGCGGCAGACACACATGTAAGATGAGAGTCATATCTCCTCCAGTCTCCTCAAGTCTTCCCACAACAAGGTCGTCAGGTTAAGCCTGAGGGGAGTTGGCATTCTCTGACAAAAGAGCTAGAATAGATAAAGTCATTGCAGGGCTTCCAAGCAAGTCAAACCTTGCCCTGGTTTCATGTAAGGGAAGGCCACCTGTGCTGGCAAGGGCCTCTCAATGAGAGAAAACATTTTTATAAGTCAAGAGAATCCCACAAAACATCTCCTGTCTAGTTGTTGATCTTACATACGATGGCAGGGTTTGGATGAGGTCATAAATTACAGTCGCATGGTAACTAAGCAATGATGTTTGGCTACGGCAGCTTGGTCATTCACAGGAGGTGAGAGATTGTTTTTTTTTTTTAATTATTTTTTTATCAATTTATTCATATTACATCTAAATTGTTAGCCCTTCCCTTGTATCTTTCTATTCCTCCCTCCCTCCCACTTCCCTCCTTCTCCCTTCCCCTATGTCACCTCCTCTCCCTATATATGCTCTTAGTGGATGAGAGATTGTTTTTAAAGCAGCCTTGGAAGCTCTGTGCCTGAATGAAACACTTAACCTTGCAACCTTGTTAATTTATCACTCTAGCCTGATAGAGCTGTCAGCCAATTTTCAGTTCCTTGCTTCTCAGTGCAGTGGTGTATGTGCAGCAGTGGTGTATGTGTGTGCAGCAGTGGTGCGTGTGCAGCTGTGGTGTGAGTGCATCAGTGGTGTATGTGCGTGCATCAGTGGTGTGTGTGCATCAGTGGTGTATGTGAATCAGTGGTGTGTGTGCAGCAGTGGTGTGTGTGCAGCAGCGGTGTGTGTGCAGCAGTGGTGTACATGCAGCAGTGGTGTATGTACGTGCAGTAGTGGTGTTCCTGCAGCAGTTCTATTTCTCAGATGTGTCTTTGGGAAGGGAATCTCAATCCAGGTCAGGAAATTACCAGAAGCAATAGCCACTCCTGTGACATGGCTTTCATCTCAGCCTTTACAAATAACTGGTTTGAGTTTCCATGCACTCCTCCTGTGTGAGTGTGTGTGTGTGTGTGTGTGTGTGTGTGTGTGTAGAGGCCAGAGGTAAACCTTATGTGTTGTTCCTTGGGTGTCATATACCTTTACTGTTGTTTAATCGTTTAGAGGCAGAGTTCTCTAATTAATCCAAAGCTCACCAAGCACTATAGACTGGGTTGCCAGGAACCCTGGGAACCCTCAGACTCCACTTCACCACCTCTATGTGGACACACATGTCTATGTCTGGCTTTTTAATGGAGATTCTAGGGACCAAGCTCAGGTCTTCATGGATGTTCTAGATCAAAGTTGATTTTTTAAAAATATTCTGTGAGACTGCAGCAGTTCAGACGAGATTCTCCCAGCCCTGCCCAGCAAAAGCACCTTCAACCATGTGCTACCAACTCCTCCCTCTGGTCTCTAACACCAGTGAACTTGTATCCGTAAACCACATGTGAATTTCTTCTTGTTTTCATTAAATACCTTACATTGCTTCAACCTCAAATAGTCCCATAGTCTACTAAGGTATATATAGAATTCATTGTGATCCTTTTCTGTTCCTAGGATCTCATTGTAGTATCTTATTGAACTATTATCTATTTCTTCATTTTTACTTATTTTGGCAACACCAATATTAGCATGTACATCAAGACTGTGCTTCTGAAGTATATGCCATTGTATTGAGTTAAGCTACGGGTTAACATTATATCCAGCACAGTTAAGCAACATCTTCTGTATCATTTTTCATTGAATCAATTGCCTTTTATATTTTATAGACAGATTTGGCACATTTAATGACTATTGTTTTACAAATGATTAATTCCAGTATGAATTTTCTTTTATAGTCATTCTTACCTTCAAGGACAAATTTATGCAGATCAAATTTTGAAGTCCTAAAACTTATATAAAACTATTATGGTTTTATCTACAAGTTCTGATGCAACAGATTTTACTAGATGAGGTTTCAACAGTGTCAGAGAAGCCTTTTATTGATAATACCAGAGGAGACAACTTAGGGGTGTCTCCCATCTGCCCCAAGAGTGACATCATCTGCTTATGCACGCAGAGAGGGGGTGCTCACCTCCAATCATAACAAACCTTGCATGCAAATAAAGACTTGTAGCTCTTGATAACCCCAGCACTGTCCCTTTAGTTGCAGTCAAGGCCATCTCTCTGCTGGGCCACAAGGGAAACCGTGTTCCCTCTTTGGCCAGCACGGAAATGCTAGCAGGATCATCTAGAGTTCACGACAGCTTGTATAGCAATGCGTCTGGTACAAAATGTTTGGAACAGCCCTGGCAGAGGCTGCATCTACAGGAGCCAGAGCAATCATTTGTGATCACAGTGTCATTTTCTCAAGGCAAGCATGGAGCATTCAGAACAGCTGGTGTTGGCATAAGCTTAGATCTGGCTGGCTGCTGGATTGACAATTCTTCAGGTTAAGGCATCCAGGGCTGCAAGGGAAAAGTTTAACAGCTGCAAAGGAGGCAGCTGATTGTGCCATTCCACAATATCTTTGTACACCAGACCTTAAAGATGCTATCATCAACACTGATGGTGACTTTCACACACATGTTAACAGTAGGTAAATGTGTCCAGTGCTCCAGGAGAGGTGGATCCTCTTCACTCATCTCACAGTGAGTGCTGGGAAAATCTTCAGGTCCATGGGTCATAGAAGATGGTGATCTAGAAAAGAAATACTTGCACTCCAAGCAAACAAGCTGTCAAACTGGTAACTGGAGGTGTGTTGAGATCAAAGGTCCTTACTACAGTGGCTTCCCATCCCCCTCCTGTCACCCTCCTTAAACTTCAGTCACATTCCCATCCTGGGATGCTGATGACAAGTGGTGGAAACTGTCCTCACAGGCTTCCCTGCAGGCACTCACGTTCTCACCTACACATTCTCACCACCGGAGTCACCTTAGCCATCCTCTCGCTAAGCCGCTCTCCCATTCAGTTGTCCTACTGACTTGTTACGGTACTCAGGAGTAGATTAATGTCACTTTAGTGGCTTCAATGTAACAGGTCTGCTGTGGTTTGAATGAGAAATGTCCCAGGTAGGCGCATGTATTTCAACACTTGGTCCCCAATGGGTAGCGCTGTTTGAGGATGTTATGGAACCCTTAGGAGGTACAGCCTTGCTGGAGGAAGTGCGTCATTAGGGGCGGGCTTTGCGTGTGTAACCGTGCCTGCTTCCGGTTCACCCTTCTCCCTATGGGTTGTTATCTCTCAGCTTCCGGTACCAGCCATCATGCCCTTCCTTACCACTATCACAGCTAGCCCTCTGGAACCACACGCCCCAAATCGAATCTTCATTAAGTTGCTTTTGGACATGCTATTTTATCACAGCAACAGAAAAGTAACTAATACCAAGTCTAAGATGGTTGGAAACACATGTCCAGCCAAGTGTGTTGTGAACATTTAAACACTAGTTATACATGTGAAAACCTTGTATGTTTGTATTTTTCTTCACTTTAACTCAACATATCTTTTATATATTTTTTTTTTGGCCGTGTGTGAATTACCTGTCATGCCACTGTCCAAGTTTCTGCTAGTACTTTTCTTAGCCATTAAGAATTATATGTACTTTGGTTCAATTTTGTGTTCCTTTTCTGGCTTATATAATGAAAATATTTTTGCAATTTGTCATTTTCCTTTACAAAAAAATGTTTGCTGAGCAGTGAAACATGCCTTAATGCACGTGGGAGGCTGGGGCAGGAGAAAGGTTACAGAGCATCTATTTCTAGATCTCAAAGAAATTACAACAAAACAACCACCACCACCACAACACCACACCACCTACACCGTAAGTCAAAACAAGTCAGGGAATGTGAGTTTTTATTTCATATTTTGCATTTATTTGTTTATAATCTCTGCACTCAACATCATGTTTGGAACAGATTCAAATTTTGTATCATAATACACGAAACTGTTGCATTTTTAAAAATAGTTTTTTACAAAGTCGGTTTTTTTTCCTCATATGAATTAAATAAACCATTTGGTGTGTTTTCCGTTCTTAGAGCAAAATAAGCTTTAATTTTTTTTATTATATTTCTATTGACCAATTGTTTGACCAGTTATAGAATTATCTATTTTATATGCTACAGACTTGAAATCCATAAATAGTATTTACTAAACACTTATTGATATTCTGAAATGCCCCTACCTTTTACAGCCTGTTTTACTACTAACTTTTTTTCTTGCACAAAAATTGATTAAATAAATTAAATATTACTAATTACAGCTGAACACCATGATGCATTCATCCTATTACTTGGGAGGTGAAGGAAAGAAGATGAGGAGTTCATCGTCATCTTCAACTGTAAAGGTTGTTTTAGGCCAACCTAAGCTTTGTGAGACCCTGTCTCAACCATTAAATACATTTTTATAATTGTATTTTATTATGAAATCAGAATACTTTTTGGTATTTTATCTTGTGTGTGTGTGTGAGTGGAGACCAGAGAATAACTTTCAGGACTCAATTCTTTCCTTCAACTGTGTGGATCTCCAGAATAGGACCCAGGTCATAAGGCTCAGTGACAAGGACCTTGGTGGTGGGGATCTTGGTGGAGGGGACCTTCACAAGTTGAGTCATCTTGTCAGCATGCACATTTTAAAACTACAGCGACAGTTTTCAAAAACTCTTATATGGTAGTTTGAATGAGAGCAGAACATTACACACACACACACACACACACACACACACACACATATATATGTACACACACACACACACACACACACACACACACGTACAGAAAGAAGAGAGGGGAAGAGAAGAGGAAACGGGAGAGGATGTAACCCTCAATGCTGACCCTCAGTGACATACTTCCTCCTCTAGGATCCACTCACTAAGGGGTCTACAATTCTTAAACAGCTCCAGTAAACTGAAGACCAAGTGTTCAAACACTTGACCCTATGGAGACATTTCTCATTTAAACCTCAAGACATCACAAATGCACTTTTAGTAGTTTAGAAAGTGTCAAAAGTTTGTTGCAGGGGTTTGCAGCATTTTCAACATGCAACACTTCCTCTGCTAACTGTATGAGAATTCCGGTGCCCTTTATACTCCCAGCCCTTGGTGTTGCAACCTTCTAAGTTTTAGCCCTGTTAAGGGGTGGGTAGCGATATCTTGTTGCAGTTGAATTTATGCTTCTAAAATGAACTTGTTGAACATCTTTAGAAGTATAGTATGGTCCAGACATTGGAATGGTGCAGTCCAGAGAGTTAATTGCCTTATCTTGGGCTTGTTCTAGCCCTCTGGAGCAGCCATACTTGCCCACGGCTGGTTTTGAACTAACATCTTATGATTAATGGAAAGCTGAGATGGGGAAGACTAACCTTAGCTACAGGTGGCACCACTCCACAGACTGGGCTCCCAGACTGAAAAATGGCGATAGGGGTGGGAAGTGAGCTGAGCACAGGCACTCATGTCTGTCTTCCTGACTACCCAAGCACTGTCACCATTCGCCTAAAGCTCCTGCCGCCATGACTTTGTTGCCTTGATAGACTATCTCCGCAAACTATGAGCCAAAACCAACCATTCTCCCTTTAACTCGATTTTATTGGATATTTTGTTTCTGCAATGGGAAAAGTAACCAATATGCTGTCATAGAACACATCCGTCATCTTACATAGTCACTGCCTTTCTCCCTGTGGTTAAGAGCATCTGTAACCTGCTCATTTAGCAAAACCCCTTAACATAAAGCACCCTTATTTATGGGAGTTTTTATGTTTTACATGTCTTCACTCGTTCAGCCAAAGTACTTGCAATTTGACATCTCTCAACAACTATGTTCCTATCCCACCCCTATCCCAACCTGACTTATCACTATTTTATGCTCTTTCTCTATATATTTCATTCATAAAGTTTTCCTAGTAAGTGAAACTAATGCCATGTGGTTTTCTTTTTCTTCAGTATCTGATTCACGTGACATCATGTCCTGCAGGATCATCCAAATAGTTGACAAGAAACAAGTGACAGGAGAAAGAGTTTATTTTGGCTCATGGTTGAGTGTGTAACCCACCATGGTGGGGACAGTGGTCCTCACACTGTGTCAGGGGTCAGGAAGGAAAGAAAGATGAATTCTGGTGGCAGGCTCACTTGTTCTCCTACCTCTAACCCCCTTCAGTTAGTCTAGTGCTCCAGCCCATGAGATTGTTCCACCCTAACTTGAAATTGTTAGGGAGACATCACTGAAGTCATTATTACAGGCCCACCCTGGTGTGTATCTCTAGACAATTTCAAATCTAGTCAAGATGACAAGAAGCTTAACCATCACCAGTGCAACACGTGTCAACTTGACCCCCAAAGAAATCACTCTGTATCATAATCCTTTACTCATGGCCTTTACTGGGCCCGGGGCCACCTCATAATGAAAAACATTTATCCAATATCAGAGGCTCCCAATAATCTTAACAGTTTCAATAGAATTCAAAAGTTCAAAACCCAAAGTTTCCATTGAGGAAATTTAGCAATCACTTAACTGTGCACCTTTATGGAATAAAACAAAGTACATACTCCAATACGTACACTATGGCACAGAATAAATATTCCCATTTCAAAAGAGATGAAGGAGAGTCCAGCAAGGAAAGGTGGACCAAAGCAAATTTATAGCAGACAAACAAATAGGCAAACAAATAACATGTAATTAATTAATTACATGTTATTTATTTGTTAATTAGTTAATGAAAACCTTGGGGTTTGATGGTAACATATGGGCTCCAACAGCCTTGTATAACTCCATCAGTTCATTTGCAGCACACATCGCCTTTCTCTTGGGCTGGCTTGACAACATGCCTACAGCTTTCCCTGGCAGATTTCCCACGGTGGATCTTTAACATTCTGGGGTTTCCATATTTGTAGCTTCATGAATTGGCCTTTCAGGATCTCCTTGCAAGGAATCCAACCCTGCCAATCACTGAGTGCTTTAGCAGCTTTCTGTAACCTTGGCGCAAACCTCCATGGCCCCTTATGCTTCCATGCACCATGTGGATGACACTGCCAAGTCTGTAGTGTATAGAAAATAGGATAGGCCATGCATAGTTACATCTGAGTATTTAGTAAAACAGAAGATCTTGCTCCCAAGCACCTGGTAGCTTATGGTTGCTTTCAGTCCCGGGCATCTACTATAAGAAGGAATCAACAGAGAGGCTCAGTCTCTGTGACTGTAAATCTGGGTCAGAGCACAGAGAATGAACTCTTTGGAAGAAAGCAGAGGACAGTGTTTATTCTCCTAGGAACACTACTTTGGGGAACCTCATCTTGCTAGAAGTACTGAGAACTGGTCACATGACAGTGATATTGTAGAGCAAGGCACTGATTTCGTTACCTCCATATCAGAGGCATGGGGTTCGAAACACAGAGACCAAAACTCAGGTACAGAGTTTGCAGAAATACTGCACTTTCACTGAAGTGATTTATGACCTTTTTGGAGAGGAAATGCTGGAGGAAGGGACAACCTGGCTCCTGTTAATTATTCATGGCTTTATTGTACCTGCGGAAGTCTGCAGGCCTCTCTAGCTTGGAGATGCTTTCGATAATGTTTAAGGAAATAAAATTTAAAAACTCCCGATAATGGAGATGCAGTACTTATGTTGTTAACTGAAAACATTATTCATGCTCATCCAAGAGGCTCACAGAACTCCATTAATGTAGCTGTCTTTTCAGTTGAAAGTCTGCCAACTTTATTGATGGCCGCTGCTAATGCATACATAGTGAACCAACAGCCATAGGTGATGCATGCTCCCGGTTCTTCGTTTCTGGTCTTGATCTTTGCATTGGTAGTTTCCTACCCTCTCATTTAATAGATAATATTTAGCACTGAACCCCAAGACAGTCCCTGCTGAGGAATATGGTTCCTCTCCCAGACTCAGACACACTCCGAAGATGAACATCGTTAGTGTCACTGTTCCAGGGTCCAGGGAATCAGAAGTGAATAAAATGGGGTTGCTTTAATGCTGATAGGAAGCCTCTAAGCTAGAGGCTTCCACCCTGGCATGGTCTGCCTGGGCCTGCTTACTTTACAAATGATCTATGGGATAAAATCAGTTAATGTGCTTGCAGTTTCTGTGCCAAATGTAAATCTATAAAAGTATCACTAATTATCCTGCCTGTTCGTTTTTGTTTTTTACTTATCAACTTCTTTGATGTTGTCCTTCAGCACAGATATGCTTGCAAGTGAAAGGATTTGATTGTGAGAGAAGAAAGTGTGTGTGTGTGTGTGTGTGTGTGTGTGTGTGTATGTGTGTGCGTGTGCGTGTGTGTGTGTGTGTTTAGGACCAGCAATACTGTGGCTCAGTACATGTAATTCTATCTCTCATGGAAAACTTGCTTTGCTTGATTTTGTTTATGTTGTCGCTCATTATGATGTCGCACAACAAAACATGTCCTTTAAGATGTGTAAATATTTACTGGCATGGGGGTGCTCAGCCACTGCTACAGGGGCCAGGGCATCATTGTTTCATTTATCCTAATGGCTTCTTAACTTTTTTCCCCTGCTGCCACCCCTCAGCTTTCAGGAGAACGGAACACCATTGTGGAAGCTACTGTTGAAAGAACAGGCACATTGTCCTTAAGGGCCCCATTGCCCACTCTGTGCCCATAGCTGTCCTTTTCTTCCTAAAAATCACTTCCTGTCCCCTTCTGTGAATCCCACTTTTGGCAGTGGCTCCTGCATCCTTTCTCATCCTAACTGAAGCTGCATGTCCTGTGCCCGTGTGTTCAGGTCTCATTGTTAGGGCAATCTTAACTGAAATCCAACCTACAACATCATTTGCTTTGGTTGCTTTTATCCAAAACTTTGTGTTTTGGGTCTTTGGATGATCAGATCCAAAGTCAGACTAACTAACTAATTAACTAACTAACTAACTAACTAACTAACTAACTAACCAACCAAGTAACTAACTAACTAACAACTGATGATGATGATGATGATGATGATGATGATGATGATGATTCAGAGGTAAGTCTGGGTTGGGGATAATCTGGGTGCCATGAGTAACACTCAATCCTACTGAGTGATATCTACAGGCTATCAACTTGATCTAAGATGACTATGGATTGCCATTTGATAGACTTTAGGGAAAAACTTGTCACCATAACATTGAACTCAGATAAAAGAGTCAGAAAATATATCCTAAAAAGGGAAATAAAGCTGTTCCCATGCTGATTTTGTATGTTTGAGCCTTCTCTGCTTCCAGCCAGACACGTAGGACTTGTGTATCTGAGGCCAGATGTTTCACATGGGAAAGATGGACAAATGAAAGACGTGACACCTTCATGACCATCACTGGCAAGCCCCTCCCTCCTCTTGCAGTAGCATGGTCTTACCAAGAGTATGTGATAGGGCTATGAGAGTGCAAAGGTATTAGGCAACTTTTTTCAGCTAATACATTTGTAAAGGAATGCATTATTTTATTCATACATACTTGACATACAATAAGCTGTAGTCATCTAAAGAGTACAAATTGGATGGGCTGGTAAGATAGCTCAGCAGTTAGGGGTGCTTGCCACTAAGCCTGATGACCTGTGTGTGATCTATGGAAACCAGATGGTGGAAGGGGGAATTGACGTCCCCAAGTTCTTATCTGATCTCAGCACACATGCACCATGCATTGTGGTATGAACATGTTTTCTCTCCCTCCTCTCCTTCTCTCTCTTTCTCATACATATACATAATTAATTGATTAACAAAATTTAATACATCAGTATTTAGTGATGGTTCTCTAAGAGAATAGAACAAATGTATAAGTTAAGGCAGGATTTGTCTGGGTAGCTCACTAATCTCAGGCTCAGATGGCAGCCAGAATAATCTGGTAGTTGTGCAGTTCTTGAAGCTGATGTCAAAGCAATGCTAATCTGGTGCTGGGTCCTGAAGGATTCCTGGAGAGCTGCTAACCTCCACTCTGATGCTGTTGAGGGAATATTGAAGCTACAGGGTACACGATCTTGACAGTCAGAGGGAGGGCAGCCAGGCACAATACAGTGTCCTTTATTTGGGTTGCCACAAGAACCTGTGATCAAGACTTAAGCCAGGTCTTCTTGCTTCAGATAACCTGATTAAGAAAACCCCTTACAGGCATGTCTAGCATCTTAGATTTCGGTTGATTTCTAACACAGTCAGCTTGACAACCAAGATTAGCCATCACAAAAGTATACAGATTTCAATTATGTGCACCCAGGGAGTTTGTAATTAATTAATTAATTAATTAATATAACTATTACCCCCTACCCCCAATTTCCTCTGCCATCCCTCCTTCAGACACCTAAAGATCTGCTTTTTGTCTTCATAAGTGATATTGCATTTTCTAAAATTTCATTATTTGTAGCGTGGATGCAAAATTTTGTGTACTTTTCCTTTTTGACCTGGCTTCTTTTACTCAGCATTGGTATGCATAATTCATGTTTATCGCCTGTATCCATTGCACTTTGCGTGTCTTTTTATCTGCTGGACACTGTGCCCTGCTGAGCCTGCATACTGCAGTCACAATGGAGCTAAATGTGCTGGTCGATCCGTTTTATTTCTCTTGTTTACTAGGTTTGTATCTACTGACTGACAGTTGTCTTCACCATGGGTTGCTTTCTCTTGCTTCTGGTCATTTTTGATCAGATGTTCCAACATTTGATTTTATGCTGTTAGTCTTTGGCATCTAGGAGTATTCCTTTCAATATTTATGAATTACTTTCTGGAACACAGCTCTGTTCCTCTGGAAAAGCATGCTTTCTGACTTTTTCAGGTGACAAGTGCAGTGTTTGATGGAAAATTGATTTGAAGCGGTGCCCTTCTGGGAACTTCTCCCAGTGCCCTGTGTCCTGAGGGTTTGGTTCCAGGCCAGCTGCGGGGGGTGGGTGGGTGGGGAGCAAAGAGCTCTCCTGAGTTTCAGGGGCAGTGGGAGGAGCCTCTGCCATTGGCAACTCATCCCTCCCAGGCCCCAGGGAGGCAACTTCCTCATCATGATCAGAAATGGGATTTTATTTTTGTTTTTCTTTACCCTGTATACACTAAATTCCTAAAGCCAATGAAGTCCCAGGACAGACATGGTAGAGAAGTTCTAGGACACACGCTTCAGAAATCACCTTCAGTGGCAGGAGAAGACACACACAGCTGTGTGGCCTGTGGTCATGTGGCTAAGACTATCCTTAAAACCTGTGGCGATGATATAGGAAAGTATGTGAGAATCCCAGGACTGGTAACCATGCCTGGGGTTAGATTACACACACACACACACACACACAGAGATATATATTATAGATAAGCACCTAAGGAGCCTTGGCCCTCAGGTCAAGGGGGAAGCCATCTTGATTACACCACAGAGGACCACAGAAATAAACTCCATTCCCCATTGGCCAACCCAAACTGAGATCCTATTGGCTGAATCCACATAGACACAGCTAGTCACAGCGTGTCTTGAAAGGCAAATATGATACCTGTACCAGTGGTTTAAAAAGCTCTCATATGGTCTTTGTGAAATTTTTAGAAAATTATAGCTCACCCAAAGACAGAGAATCAAGATTTCCATTAATAATCAATTTGGTTCATGTGATTCCAACCTTTCCATTCACACAGACGTGGCATATACTAACAGTTGCACATACACATGTACAGATTATGTCTTCGTTCAGTGATGACATAAACGTGTGCCTACACACTGATGTTGCTCTGTATCACCCTTGGTAATGTTATAATTGATCACAAGATTATGCTGTATATACTGGCTTACTGCTTATTTGTTTGCAACATTGCAAAACTTCCCTTTAGAAAGAAACATGATTTTATTTATTTATTTATTTATTTATTTATTTAATTTATTTATTTTTGCTTTAACCTAAAGCCACAAGCAGCTAGAAACCATAGAACCTGAGCTTTGAGTTTTGTTTAATGTGTGATATAATACATCCTATTATCTTATTTTAAATATTGAAGTTCTAGATCAAATAGTAAATCAAGCAGTAGAGCTTTATAAATATTACACTTTCCCTATCAAAGTAAAATTAGACCAGACTTTTTTTTTTGTAGAAGTTTGTAGAATATGTATTTTTTAAAAGGTGAATCCTTAGAATCTTTCAAAAAAGGTTCTTTGGAGCTTTCTATTTATAGCAGAACCAGAACAGTGAAGAGGCTTGCCTTTAGGACTAAATGCATGTAAAATATATTGTATTTGCAATGCTTGAGACCAGAAGTGTTTTCAGATTTTGGAATATTTGCATTTACATATTGAGATGTCTTAGATATAGAAGCTGTCTAAACATGAAATTCATTTACCTAGCACGAGAACCTTACTTGTACATATTACCTGAAGGAAATAGATTTGAAATTTCGTTATTTTAAAGTCTTGATTGCAATATTCCTGTAAGAGAGCAACTATCATTGCTTTATAGATAATAACTCCTGGGTCTGATCGATAGTCCCAAGCATGGGGGAGTTAGTAAAAGCCTCAGTAACAGGAGATATCTGCCTGTGTTGTGATGCAATCTGTTATGTGAGGTCTGGTATAGAAATGTCTACTTCTGTCATGTTGGGTTGGTGCTTTAAAAGCACCAGATGTGCTCTCTGTCTCTTCTCCCTCCCTCTCCCTCCCATCCCCTCTCTCTTTCTGTCAAAACAAATAAAAATAAATCAGTAACAAAAAGGAAAATCAAGGATGTTTGGCCTTCAGTAGGTAACCCATGAACAGAGCAATTGAAAGATCTTTATAGTCAGAGATGTTTTAACCCTCAACTGCTCTAACACAATGAAAAGCACTTGATGCTGGCTTGGCAATTTTGATATTATTTGTACTAAAGTAGTTTATTGCAGCTTTCTCAACATCCCTGTTGATGAGCAAAAATCTCATAATGGCAAAAATGTCAATGTCAAAAAATAGATACACTCACTGTTTGTCCAGAGAGAGAAGTCCTGATATTCACCAAAGAAAGATCTACCATTCCAGGAAAACAGCACTTTGTTTTTCTTGTTGAAAACATGTATTTTAGTGATTTATCTATTTGGGGGGCTGGAGATTTAGCTCAGTTGTTAAGAGCACTTGTTGTTCTTTTTTTTTTTTTTAATAAATCCACAGGAGATAGTGTCTTTTTCTTTTAAAGATTTATTTATTTATTATTATATATACAGTGCTCTGCCTCCATGTTCACCTGCAGGCTAGAAGAGGGCATCGGAACTCATTACAGATGGTTGTGAGCCACCATGTGGTTGCTGGGAATTGAACTCAGGACCTCTGGAAGAGCAGCCAGTGCTCTTAACCTCTGAGCCATCTCTCCAGCCCCGTCATCTTGTTGTTCTTGCAAAGGACCTGGGTTTGATTGCCATCACCCACATGGGGGCTCACCTCTTTCTCGGGTACCAGGCATGCTTGTGGTGTGGGGCACAGACATACTGCAAGCAAAACACTCATACAAATCAAATAATAAAAACAAATCTAAAAATAGCCCCTTAGCATTCTCTCTCTCTCTCTCTCTCTCTCTCTCTCTCTCTCTCTCTCTCTCTCTCTCTCTCTCTCTCCCCCCTCTGAGTTTATGTGTATTATGTGTCATGTACATACATTTGACTATGAAGGGCAGAAAGGGCTGTCTGATCCCTTGGAGCTAGAGTTGCAGGTGTAATCAGCTTCAGGTGGGTGTTGGGAACCAATGCCTGTTCCTTTGGACGAGCAGTGCATGTTTTAACCACTGAATCACTTCCTTAGTCCCTGATAAAGATGTTTCTAGAATTCAACTGTTTAGTTTATCTTGCTTAAAAGTCAAAATACCCTCATAATTCATATTTTAATCCCTCAGTACTTGTTAAAAATAAAAAGAAACCAGAGAGCTAGGCAGGGTGTTGCAAGCCCGTGATTATAGCACTTTGGAGGTTGAGTCAGGAGGATTTTTGGGTTCAAAGTCAGGCTGGTTTACAGAGTGAAACACTATCAAAAGCGAATCCAAATTGTTTATTACTTTTTTTTCATAATGCAAACATCCTTTTGCTTAGGATAAACTGCAGCGATCCATCCCCTTAGATGCCCACACTTGAGAAGAATCTCCAGCGGGCTGTGGTTTGGCTTTTGTTCACTTTGGTAAGCAGATCTTTCTCAGCAGTGATGGAATCTGCTCTGTTTTGGTGCTGGGAGAGCTGATGGGAAACTCCAGTCCTTTCTGGAATTCTGGCTCTGAATACTCCTGACTTTCTGTTTATCCCTCAGCGCAAAGGCACTGGTCCACATTCTGCAGGGGGCTTGCCAGATTTTTCCCTAAGCTTGGAGATTTCTTCTATTTTTTTGGCTTCCAACTCCAAGTTCCCCAGGGACATTCAAAATTATAGTTCTTGAAAAGTAGTTTCTTTCCGTTAAAAAAATGAGGTCCTTCCAATTATTTTGTATCAAAGTGGACAGAACTGCTGGTATTTTGGGGAGGAAAAAATTAATACCCAAAGTTCAAAGTTCATTCTTTATGAAGAGTATTGTACTGATTTCCTTTTTCCTTAGTTGAGTACCATTTTTTTTAATGGTATGCTGAATTTTTTTTTTTTAAACAACCACCATGAACCAGTCCTTTTGTCTGTGGATGTACCCAGGCCTAGAAATCTATGCTGTGAGGGGGTCAGTAATTCTTTTACAGCTCGTATCTATGTGCAGAGGAAGAAATGGAAGGTTAAAAGATTGAAGTTAAGACTGTAGAAAGAATAAGCGCCCTAGGAATTGGACAGTGCTCATGTTATATCTTAAGTGTGAACTTGAAAGCAAATTAAATTAATGGAGATGAATGCGGCCGCCAGGATCTGTGAACTAACAGCCTTGTGACAAGTGATTGCCTTCTGTAAATGTTCCCCATCCCCACTAAGACTTGCTTTGAGTAGAGACTTGGCATTTGGTACCCGTGGTACTGTGAGTGTTTAGGTCAGCAAAAACAATGATGCCACATTTCTCTCCCTTCCCAAGAGAAAGTGCAAGATGTAACAATGTAACGATGCCTTCTTGCATTATGTTTCTATTCTTGTCTCATGATATAGAAGAATCCATCTGGTCCCTGCAGCCAGTGTTGCCACATCACCACGATTCACCTGAGGACCCTATCGGTTGCGCTGTCTCATTAGTTGCTTTTTGCGGTGCATCCTACAGCTCAGAAGGCACCGGATCTGAATGTATCTGCAGGCCAGGCAAGTCCATCCTGAATCTGTTGTGGGTCAGTGCGCAAAGGATTCCAGGTGCTGAGATCCAGCTGCTGGTTGTTCATTTTCTTTTGGGTGTGGCCCCAGGGCCTTGAGTGTTCTGGGCTAGATTTCTACCTTGAAACTAATCTCTAGCCACAAGCGAGTAATTTCGGCTTTAGGTTCTTTACCAGATGAGTTCCGTGACATGCGCAGTTCTGTTTGCCCATCTGTCCCTTTAGCCTGGAAAATGTCCACGGAGGAGGGTGCCCAACGAAATCTCCAGTTAGTGATGAAGCAAAACCTTACTTTGGAGGCTCGGGATTGCTTCCTGTCAGGTCAGCAGCTGGTTGAAATGGAGTGAAGCAAATTTGATTTAAAAAGATCTCAAAACAGCTCTCTCCACAGCACTCACGAATGAATTCAAGTCTTAGCTTCAGTTCAGCTCCCATCTCTCTGCTACTTGGAGGTCCTGGGACTCCCGACAGTCTGAATACTATTCAGGACCAGAAAGTCTTTCTTTGAGCCAATCCTGGTGCCTAGGACAGTTATAGGGATGCTTGCCTCCTGTGTTATGATGACCATGCGGGGGATTACAGTGGTACCCACTCTTACCGGCTCTACGTTCATTACCCGTTGCCTTTGCAGATCTGTTTCAGGAAGCATGTTCCTAGGGTTGGACCTATTTGTTTAATGCCCTACTGTGTGCCGTCATGCCTACTGGGTTTCCGATGCTTGCAACGTCGTAGACTTCCGCCAGCCCTTCCAATTCCTTCCACACTCAGTACATTGGGCCAGAGGTGTAGCTGACGGCTACAGTGAACTTTCCCACTGTCTGCCCTGTCCTATGCCCCAGAAAATGACAATTCTACCACATGACCGAGCTGGTTCCTAGGGATGCTAGGAAGTATGACATCTGGATTGCTCACTACTTCCTGCAGTGTGTGGTCAGGGTAGCAGCCCTCCAGTGGTCTTCCTAGTGCCAGTGCAGGCTGGAGCATCTTAGGGTCACACATGTTTTTGTTTTTGTTTTTTTGTTTGTTTTTTGTTTTTTTGTTTTGCAGAGATGATTCGCTTGAAGACAGGGTACACATCTACAGTCCACTTACTCATGCTAAAGACTTTTCTTAAGGAGAGAAGCATATTTATCTTTTTTTTTTCTCCCCTCAAATTTTTCACAGAGGTGTGGTTGTTTGATCTGGCCTGGGGAGTAGTAGCCCTGCAACCACACCTCAATCCTTTGGTATTTTCCAAATTAGGCAGAGGCTCCAAGGCAGCAAGTGGGAGCCTGGCAGGCTTACCAGCAGTGTGAGCAAAGGAGCAATGGATTCTGCTGATATAAAGCATCCCTTGGTCATTTCACAGTCTCACGGGCGGCAGCAAAAGACGTGAGCACCCCCCCAACCCCCTCACCCCCCAACCCCTGCTGTGGGAGCCAGCTCCAGAGTTTGCAGTGCTGCCTGGTGTGGGAAAGCGTATGTTCCGGATTCTGACCTTCTGGCAGTCCTACACCTTGTCTGACTATTTGGGTGGCTTTTTAAAGTCATTGGTATTCTTCACCATTATTCTGCTGTAACTGGGTAAACTAAAAGACAGGGGCCTTTTCCTTCTGTTGGGATAAGGAGCTCCTTCTCCTAAAAGTGGTGCATGTGTGGGCAGTGAGTCTGCAGGGCTGCCAGGTGTTTCGAATGACCTTGAACTGTTGTCCTGCATTGATGCTGCAGGCGACACCCTCCATGGCTCTCCTACCCGAGCCTTCATACAGGGAGACCCTGAATGGTCCTTCCTCATTGGGGCACTCCACCCACAAGCACTTAGTCATCTTTCACTCACAAGAACATCCACTCCTGCGTGCAGCAGGGATTATCTGGAGGTGCTGCCGGTGTCTCTGACTAAAGCATCTAGGAAATGGTAGCCTATTCTGTCTCAGGACCTTTGGAACAGAGCCTTGTGTGGAGTTGAGTTTAGGACCAGATTGTGGAGACCACAACAGTGTCACCGGGTTCTCTGTGATGCTCAGGACTCCATCTGTCTTGTGGCACTGTACCCATAGTGCCAAGCTCCTTGTTACAGCTTACACTGCACACGTTGCACCAGGCTCTTTGATCAAGGGGTTTGGCCATTGTAGAAGGAGGAGAAAAGTGTGATTAGCATCTGTCCCTGCTTCACCTCGTTAGTGGCCTGTGCTTCCTTACAGCCTCTGCCTCCCTCCTGCCTCCCACTTGCCTCTGTGTTTCAGATTCCTCAGCTCTCTTTTCACATACTGCCCACCAAGTCCTGCTCAACGCTGCCCTATCCCTGTGTTTTCTGTCTGATCTTCATAAGAATACCTTCATTGCATTACTTCGAGGAGCTTAAAGAAGACATAAAGAAATACCTCAGTAGTTCTGTCAAGAGACAGAAGTTGAGAATAAGCAAGTGATAGATGCCAATGAATAACACAAACGTAAAGCCAACAGGAATGGCAAAGATGACCCAGGACTTTACAGTGGAGTTCAACAAAGAGATTGGCACATGGGAGAGGACTCAAGATGAAATGAAGATTGAATTGAGACACCCAGTAACCCAGTCAGAAAATTCAAAGGAAAGCCTTAGAAGCAGGCTGAATTTAGCAGAAGATGGACTGTCAGGACCGGAAGAGAAAGTAGAGGGTGTGAAGCAAATAAGCAAAATATATGAAAAATTAAGACGGAACAGGGTAAGAACATACAGGACATGTGGGACACCCTGAAAGGAAAAATCTTCAAGTTACAGGTGTAGTTGAGGGAGAATGCCAAGAGAATGGGATAGAGCAGATCTTTAATGAGATCATAGAAGGAAACTTGCCCAAAACTAAGCAGAGGCGCACCCATCCAGATACAAGAAGCAGACAGAACACCAAGTAGAAATGAAAATCCCCTCAGCATACCATAGTGAAAATACTAAGTATACAGAATAAAGAATGTGTATTGAAAACTATAAAAGAAAAATATGTAAGTCACGTAGAAAGGAAAATGAATCAGAACGATAGCTGATTTCTCAATGGAAAATTTGAAAACCAGAAGATTTGGAAATCTAAAACAATTCTAAATCCTAAGAGACCGTAAAGGCCACCCCTGACTAATATATGCAGCAAAGCTATCTTTTGCAGTTGAAAAAGAATAAAAAACTTTACATGATACAAACAGCTGAAATTGATTTACATCTAACAAACCAAATCTAAAGAAAATAGAAGAATTAAAATTTGGACTATAAGGAAGAATGGTCATAGCTAAGAGAATGTAGAAAGAAATATATAGTCAGTTACTAAAACACAGAGCACGACTGAGAACTCAAACAACATAACAATCAGCAATACAATCAATGCAATTAATAAATATATTTGAATAATACATTTAAATATTAATGGACTCAATTTTCCAGTTAAAAGACACAGGCTGGCTGGAGGGATCAAGAGATAAAAATCCATCTATTTGTTTTCTACAGGAAACCCACCTTAGATTTAAACATAGGTACTGTCTTAGAGAAAAAAGATGGGCAAAATATTCTATTTAAATGGGACCAGGAAGCAATCAGGTGTCACTATCCCAAAACAGACTTCAAACTAAAACTAATTAGAAGAGATAAGGAGGGACGCTTCATTCTAATCAAGAACAATGAACCAATATGTGCCATACTCTGGTGCACCCAGTGTTACAGTCACACACACACACACACACACACACAGTACTGGATTTAAAGACATAGATTAACATTAATAGTAGGTGGTTTTAGTACTCCACTTTCTTTAATAGATAGATGTTCTGTGTAAAAAAATAACAAGTGAAACATCATAATTAATTGACACCATACATCATCGGATGGACTTAAAAGATATCCATAGGATATTCATTGTTTACAACAGTCCATGGGAGCTTCTCTAAAATAGACCACATAGTGAGACACAAAACAAATATTAACAAACAAAAAAGATATAATTAACTCTATGTAGCCCATATGACCATAATATAAATAAAACTTAAAACTGACAAGAAACAAGTCCCTAGTAAATACACAAGCTAATGGAGATTAAACAATTGATTAATGAATGAGGAATGGATCAAAAATCAATAAAGTGGCAAAATGTTTCTGGAACTAAGTGAAAATGAAAACACAACACAACAAGACGTCTGGGATACACTGAATGCAGACCTATGAGGGAAATTTAGAGCCTACACTAAAAAATCAGAAATACCACAAATGAATGACTTCATGATGCAACCACAAAATTTCAAGAAGCAAGAACAACCCAAATCCAACCCAAGTTGATAGTAAGAAGTAACTAAAATTAGAGCAGTAATTAATGAAATTGAAACAAAGAACACAATATAAAGAACCAACAAACCTAAGAGCTGATTCTCTAGGAAGATAAAAAGATCGACAGACCCTTGGTCCAACTAAGCAAAATATAAAATAAGAGAGCCCAAATGAATAGAATCAGAAATGAACCAAAAATCACACTGCAACAGACACCAAAGAAATTCAGACTGTCCTGAGGGAGAACTCTAAAAGCCTATACTCCAAGATGGAAAAACCAAAAACAAATGGATGAATTTTTAGATTCAGCCAAATCACCAAAATTAAACCAAGAAAAACCAACAACCTAGACAGACCCATAAAAGAGAGGAGATTAAAATAGTAATAAAAGTCATCCAACTAAAAATGTCCAGATGGACTCACAGAAGAGTTCTACTAGGCTTTCAAAGATATTCTACAGCCAATTCATCCTAAGCTACTTTTTAAGAACTAGAAACAGAAGGACCACTCCCAATTCCTTCCGTGGAGCCAATATTACTCTAATACTAAAACCAGTTAAAGTCACAATAACAGTACCAAAATAAAATAAAATGAAGAAAAGAAAACTACAGGCCAATATTCTTGATGAACATAAATCCAAATATACTTAACAAAATGGTTGAAAACAAAATACAGACACACATAGTAATTATCCACCATGACCAAGTTAGCTTTATCCCTCAAATAAAGGGATATTTCAACATACATAAGTCAATAAGTGTAATGAACAGCATAAATGTATTTAAAGATGAAAAAAATCACCAAGATCCAATATTCTATTATAGTAAAAGACCTAGAGAACGTAGGACTAAAGAAAACATACCTCAACACAAAGAAAGCATAGAACTCCACAGCTCTCATCACTCTAGATGGGGAAAATTTGAAACACTCCCACAGGAGTCAGGAATGGGACAGGACTGTTCACTATCCTGCTCCTTTTCAACACTGCACTTAAAGCTGGAGCAGCAAATCAAGAGAAGAAAACAAAAGTGATGCCAGCAGGGAAAGGAGAAGAAAGGACCAAAAGGTTAATCCAATATCAAAACCTTTGAAAAGAAATTTCTCCATATTTAGAATGTGTGAATTTTTCTGTTATTTCAATTGTCTTATTTTTTTCAGGTTATTTTTACAACACCTATATAAAAAATGAACTAAAGCCACAAAGTGCAGCATGCAACATAAAAACTGTATATCAACCTCACTATTAGAGATTGATGATTAATAAACAAAATGCTAAGATCTGGAATAGGACATCCCAACAGAAGAACTCCTAGGGTGGTAATGAACACAGCCACAGAGAAAAGAATTCACAGCCCACAGGACAGAAGGAAGAAATGGGGTGGTGTTGGTGACAAACAGAGGGGAAGGGTCTCTCCGAAGAAGCTAAAGCTTTGCTCCCTCTCAGTGAACTGTCAACTGCTGATAAACATAAAAAGGCATGATGGTCTGAACCATTTTACTGCCTGTGTAGTTGTGGACCACGTTCTTCACGACACACAGAGAAAACGCTCTAAAAGCAATGTCAGGTATGAGGCAACCTGGGGAGATTTCTAGGTCTTACCTAGATGTTTACATAGTTTGACTCAGGCAAAAATTACCCTGGGAGTCTGGAGGTGGAAGGTAAGATTTAGATGAGTAAAAAGAATCTGTAGTTTTTGTATCTATCTAGCCCGTAGGCTGCTAATTAATTATGAAGGAGAAAGTGATGATTTAATCTGTTAGACCTCCTGGTTACATTGACGTTTGTGTAAACATATGTATCATTCCTTAGTTTTCCTACGCTCTCAGCAAACAACTGCCACAAAAGTACTTCATACAGAAATACAGACCAAAAAAAAAAAAAAAAAAAAAAAAAAGAAAAAAAAGAAAAAGATCCTTAAATGGAAATGCCGTCATTTTACATTTTGACAGTAACTACTGAAAATGATTAAAATGAAAAAAAAAATGGTTAAAATATCTTAGTAAAGAACATAAAGAAAGACTGTGTTCATTGAGTGATACAGGTAGCTGTTGAGGTGATTTCACAGAAAAGCATCATTCTGGAATTAATGTATTTTGGAGGACACTGAAATCTTGTTTTGAAAGAGATGATAATTAGTCAAGTTACACTTCTCCCTCCCCCTCCAGGAGAATCTAAACATTAAGAAGATAAAAGAGGCCTGGTGGCACTCAGAGGAAGGATAATAGGTCACCGAGAAGAGACTCAATACCCTATGAGCATATACAGGGGGAGGAGGTCCCCCTCAGTCACAGACATAGGGGAAGGGAGTAAGGGGAAAATGGGAGGGAGGGAGGAATGGGAGGATACAAGGGATGGGCTAACAATTGAGATGTAATATGAATAAATTAATAAAAATTAAAAAAAGATAAAAGAAAAAAATCAGAAAAGTGTATTACAGAACAGCACTGGGTGGTTTTGCAGAGTGCTAACATTACAGTGGTGTGCTCTGTAAAACACTAAGCATTGGGCATGATGGAACAGAGGACTCAGAACAAGCTAAGGTGTATGTGAGCATTAGCTTGTTAACTGAGTTACTGAATGGTTTGTATAGCATGACTGATTATGCAAAGCATCAATTTCTTATGTTTATCCATATCTCTTTATCTCAGAGATAAACTGAAGTCATTCATTACAATGATAAATGGTGCTTTTGCTTTTTCACACAAGTCCAGCTTCTCTCATGTGGCTCAGAGTTACTGTGATCTGGCCATGCACGAGAAGGGAAAGAGACCCTGTCCTATGGCCTTGCTACCGGGCCACTTTCTTCAACCTGAAAGTCAAGGCCAAAATGTACTACTGTATTGTACAAAATGTATAATACAATTATGTACTGACAAGACAAACAACTTCTGGAAAGATATAACAATCTCTCGTGAAACTCATTGTGAAAATAATATGATGTAAAATACTAAACTGCCAATTAAAATAGAGACTATAAAACTATATTGATGCCTGTAAACTGTACACTTACAGATGGTCAAATCAGAAGTTTATTATATCTGTCTGTATGTCTACCATCTTTCTGTAACTTAGTACTGCGTGTATATAGCTAAGATTTTTTTCCACAGGTCACAAAGTTCATAGTTGAGGCTTCTTTAACAAAACATAGATCAATAAGAGCAAAGTATTTTGTAATATATATTTATTTTCCATGACAATGCCTGGGAGAAACATCTTAAGGGAAGAAACATTTGTTTTTGGCCCATGACTTCAGAGGGTGATTTGGCTGATTCCATTGCTTTGGGCCTCAGACAAAGCAAAATAACATGGTGTTTAGAACATTTGGCAGATACCATTCAATCAGTTGTGGTCTGGAAGTAGAAGTGCATAGAGAAAAAGGCAAGGGACAAGATGTGCCCACCCCCCCCCCCCCCCGCATCCAAGGCATATTCTCCAGCTAGACTCCCAACCCATTGGGGTGGTTAAACCTTTAGCTGATAATCCTGTGTGTGGCATTACTTACTCAAACTCTTTCCTTTAGTTAATATAAATTTTCTTGGACTCAGGAGCATTCATAAAGGAATAAAGAGTCAAAGAGTAAACTGAAGTTGAGTGTTTCTCTGCTTAGGATTAAGAAAGGGTAGTTGTGGGGAAACATCCCTGGACAAAGGTAGGTCCGAGTCAATGGACATTGACGGAGGAAGAGTTAACATGGCCTGTTTGTGTACAATCTTCTCTGCGCATCAGCAGAGACAAGGATGCTTCTGCACTCTAGGTAAGAGAGAACATCTCATACGTGAAGATCTTAAGACCTGCTCTGGGCAGAAGAGTGAGCAGAGGAGCAGCCTCCCTGTGGTTCATGATTGCTCCTGGATAGAAGCTCAATGAGAAGCTCCCTGCTTCTGCTGTTTGTCCAAAATGCCAAGGAGCCGCGTTTGAGAGTGATGTGCCTAGAACCACAGCACAGAAGGAAACGCAAGTGCAGCAGGAACCGCAGACTACAGCAGACTTGACTAAGTCCAACGAGAAGCTGGCATCTGCCTCTCATGATCACACACTGCTTTCAAGCAGACAATAAAAACAGACTGAGAAATCCATCTATACCGTTAAAATGGCTGGGAACCAAAAAGCACAACTTAAAATATTTTAAAGAGAAGAGGGAGGAAGAAGAGAAGGAAGGAGGGAGGGGGAGGGGAGGGATTGGGAGGGAGGGAGGGAGGGAGGGAGGTAGAGGGGTAGATGGGAGTCATTAAGAGAAATTCAGAAACATTGTGAAAAGCATATGAACTCCAAGACAGTTTTTGTGAAATACCTTTAAGTCAGCCAACCGAAGGGAGTTTACAGGCTTAAAATACATGACAAAATTAAATCTTCTCTCAGTTCTTATTATTATTTCTGTAAAGTTATGGCCTACGAGCCACCAGGAGTGAAATGCTATGGAAGCAGAGAATGTCTTACTTTGATCTCCAGGTATTTTACTTTTCTCA
This sequence comes from Acomys minous, assembly GCF_964271855.1. NCBI lineage: Eukaryota > Metazoa > Chordata > Mammalia > Rodentia > Muridae > Acomys > Acomys minous. Next base: position 24,454,935 of record NC_140486.1, read on the forward strand.
CGACTTGATTATTACAACTGCAAAAGTACATCTCCTTGAGGATGAAACTGGCTCACGCCCATCCCAGAGACAACAGAAGTTCTTAGATTTTTCCCGAGGGTGAAAAAAGGGTGCATTCCTGGGAAGGAACTCTGGACAAGGAAAGGCAGGTTGGACAGCCCCGAGATAACCTGAGGACTCAGTCTTCTTCTAGACTTTTGCATTTCCCAGGCCTGGAATCCTGGACTGCAAGCACATTGTTGAACATTCCTCTAGAAACATTTATTAACATTCCAAAGGCCAAGCAGATCGGTCCCTTTACAGTGGCTGCCATTTGGGGCTATGATATTCTCCACTTCTATGTGTGTAGGAAAAAAAAATCTATACTTTGCATATACTTCTGGATATGGTAATACTCCTCGGCTACCTCCCTGACCCTTCCCTTCCAGCAGATGTCCCAGTTAAATGTGGTGAGGATACAAAAGCAGCTAAGCTTTTGTGATAATAGGTTTCAAATTTAGAATATTTTACATTTATAAAATATTGAGCAGATCATATAGTGAGTTTGCAGACACCCCACCACTTCATTACAGCTTGGTATATTGCTCACATTTAGAATTAATGTGACATAACTGTTACAATCAATGGACCTAAATCATTACATTATTGTTAACACAAATCTATCATTTACATTAAGGTGTCTTTGTACCTTGTGTGGTATAGTTCTATAGTTTTTTATAAGTGCATATTGTAGGGTTCCACAATTACAGCATCATAATGAATAGGTTTCCTGCACTTAAACTGCCCTTACCCCACCCATTCAATGCCTCTTTAATGCCCCTCAGTTCCTTAGCAGCCTCATAGCCTAGAATTCCAGTGAGGTACTGCCTTGTCTAGATTGCTGTAAGTTGGAGTCACACGTATAAAATAGTCTTTTCTGACCAGATATTCACTTAGAAGTACATACTCAAGGTTTCTCCATGTCTCCATGTGTTTTCTAGGTTTATAGTCTTTATTTACTTTTAATCACTGTGCAATATCTGTTTGCATGGATGTAGCATAATTTGTTTATCCATCTGTGGTGGTTTGAATAGGAATGTCCGCTCCCTCAACATAGACCAACATATGCTTGGTCCATAGGAAGTGGCACTATTAGGGGGTGGGGCCTTTTTGGAATAGGTGTGGCCTTGTTGGAGAAAGTATGCCACTACGGAGGTGGGCTTTGAGGTCTTCTATGCTCAAGCTATGCCCAATGTTATATGCAGCCTCCTGTTGCCTGCTGATCCAGATGTAGAACTCTCAGATCCTTTTCCAGCACCATGTCTGCCTTCATGCCACCATGCTTCCCATGATGATGACAGTTGACTAAACCTCTGAACTGTAAGTCAGCCCCAGTGATATGTTTAACTTTATAAGAGTTGTCCAGGTCATGGTGTCTCTGCATAGCAATGAAACCCTGACTAAGACAGCACTGAAGGATGTCCTGAATTCTAGGTCGACAGAAAATAAAACTCCTATAAAATTATTATACAAAATTCTGTATAACTGTTTACCTTATTTGAGCAAATATTTAGAGGTATAGTAGCTGAATCATGTGTTAAGCATATGCAAAAGAAAAAAAAACAAGTGAAAAACAACTGCAAAGCTGTCTTCCAAGTGGCTCTACCACTTTATGTTTTTACCAGCAATCATACTAGAATTTGATAATGTGAGATTACATATTGTAATTTAAACCCAATATTTTCTTATTGATAACCCATCTAGATAACTGATTTCTTCCTGAAAAATGCAGTATTAAAACCCCTACTATTGTGGTACTGCAATTCTTTCTCCTTCAGTTCTGTTAATACTCGTTGGTATGTTTAGGTATGTTTAGGTTGAGTGCAGATGTATTCTTTTGATGACCTGACCATTGTATGATGTCCTCCTTTGCTCCTATCATGGCTTTTGACCTACAATCTATTTTTTTCTCAGGTATGAGTATAAATAACCTTGGCTCTCTGGGTCACCATTTACCTGGGGAACTTTTCTCAGTCCCTTCACATATAACCTCTCTGTGGTTTTGAAAGCTCTTGTGAGTCTCTTGTACGCAATATATAGTTGGATGTTATTTGATTAGCTTAGCCACTAGGTATCTCCTGACTGGTATTTTAATATATTTAAACTTACTTACAATGTGAGATTGCTTCCATGGGTTCTTCTCCTTTCCTCTTTCTTACTTTCTTTTCCTCACCTTCCCCCCACACTCTGTTTCTTTTTTGTAATTTGGTGCTGTGGCTTTCAAGCATTAACTTTGAAGATGACAACCTTGTCTTACAATGTCAAAATGTTGATCATATCCTTAAGGATGCTTTCTTTTCTATTTCCATCCATCTGAACTCTCAGTCCCTATTTGCCTTTGAATTACAGGTTTTTAATAACAGATTTTAGAAATTCCCTCTGTTATTGAAGTAATCTTAGTCCCAGCAATCCTTCCCCATTAGTTGCCTGATCAGTGCGGGGCTCTGTGCTAAATACAGCAACACAGGCTGACTGGACTGTGAGTGAATTGTGAGCATGAACCTCATAATCTCAGTTGCACAAACAGCAAGACAGGAGCCTTCAACTCATATATGCAGAAATGGGGTTGGGGCGGCCAATGTTTTTGAAAGTTAGGTCCAGAGCCAGCCCTTTGGATCCTTAATGAAGACAGAAGGACCTTAGTTAAACAACATTAGTTTGTGCCACATGTTAGACAAGTCACACACTGATGTGATCTCAGCACCATAAGAAAGCAACAAGGAAAAAAGCCTGGAAAATTTCTCAAAAACAAAACAAAACAAACAATATCCCCCAAAACTCCACCAGTCAATATAAGAATCTGGAAAAGAAGACATCACATAGAAACATTCTCCTGAAGACACTGCCACTTAACCTTTGGTAAGAACAGTGTGGCCCCTTTAACAAGGGTTGCTGCCAGCCACTTCTACCTCCCTACAGTATAATACTCATGGACAGTGCCAGGGTGAGGCAATAGTCAGAACTGGGTGCCAGAGAGTTAACTTGATTGGGTGGTAACAAAGGAAGCCACTAACAAACTGGCGTCTGTGTCATGCAACCGCAAAAGTAAACACATTAGCTAGTCTGAGTTGAGACATTGGGTGGTTAATGCAACAGAAAAGCCACTGGTCAGAAATTCAATAGAACGTTCTAGGCATTACAGCTGGCATATCCTACGTATATTCTCCATTGTCTTTTGTTTGACTTAACCACCCTAAAAATCTTGTAAATAAAAACCAGGTTTGCAAAAGTTAAGATTCAAAACAAGAGCTGGATGATAAAAGTCATAATCTCCACCCCCACCACACACACACATTCTATTTTGTGCGGCATAAGCCAGATGTTAAGGCATAAGATTCATCTGTGCCAAGAGGCCATTCCCTGCATAAAGTGCTCTTGAGGTAGGAACAGCTTGTGGTGGAATTTGAGAAGGAGTGCCCCAGGCATACTCCGTCCATTCTAAAACTAGTTAGTAGTGGTGGTTTTTGAGTATTGGAAGGGATATGTGCTTTTCACCATTTTTCTTAACAAATCTGTTTTTTTTTTAAAGGAACTCTTTATGTGACTGTTTTCTTGAAAATGTCCCAAGTCAAGCACTCAACCCCAAAGTGTAGGGAATAGAACACGTTCTGACATTCCTGCTGCCTTAGTGGCTTCTGGGTGTGTGTGTCACTGTGTTTTGTGTTACATACTTGCTTTGCCCTGCACCTCACTAAATGAAAACATAAACCAGTTGGCAAGCAGTGGGTGTTTGGTGGAAATCAGGGATATCTGGGTGGAGACAGTATCAACTATTCAAAAGCCAAGAACATTCTAATAACTTTCAAAACACTCCTCAGACTTCTTAGGAAATACAAAGAGGAAGTTTATTTTGTTATCTCTCTCTCCCTCTCTCCCTTTCTCTCTCTCTCATGCAACATTGCTGAGCCAATATAATTTTCATGAACTTAAAACAGAGCTTCCAGCCCTGGGAAATAGCAACACTGAATCAAAGTAGCTATTTCTGCATAAGGAAGTGTGGATGATAGACAGACAGTAAATAGTGTTCCTTAATTATCCTTCAAGTCAGGCTTAGCTGAAAGTGATTTTCTCCTCTTGTCACTGTGAAAATATTGTGATAGCCTCATCGTGTTGTTGTTCTACCCAAGTGATAAATCTTCCCCACTGCTCTCTGTTTCACTTCTGCACTTATTAAACACAGAAGCATGTACATAGCTCTGTGCACAGTGCTGCAGGACTATTGCTTTTTGTGCTGGGCAGTCAGTGGCGCGGTGGTTTGAATGAGCAAGCTGGTGGCACTGTTTGAGAAGGTTATGGAAATGTTAGGAGGTGGAGCCTGGCTGGAGGAAGCATGCCACTGAGGGGGGCAGAGTTAAGGGTTTATAGCCTTGTCCTGCTGTCTGGCTCTCTTTGCTTCTTGTGTCTGGATAGAAATGTGATTAGCCAGCATCCTTCTCCTGCCACCTGTGGCCATGCTTTCCCTGCTATGAGCACTGTGGAATTCTAAGCGTTTTATCCCAGTAACAGAAAAGTAACTAATGTGGGTAGTGAGAGGTAAACTAGGAAAGCATTTCACTCAGTCGTTATGGGACTTAGGCCCCGCCGAGACAGTAAACAGGGAACTAATACATACAGAAATCATCCTAGTTATTGGTAAAAATGATAGATAATTCTGGGGGTGTTAGGAGAATTATCGGGGACTTGAAGACGAGAAGGAAGGATGGGAATGAGTTAGATCCGTGGTTGTAGCACCCCAGCTCTCTCTCTGGGTGTGGTGTGTGTATGTGTTCATGTGGGTGTGTGCACGTGGAGGCCAGGAGTCAATGCTAGGCATCTTCCTCCATGTTTCCCCAACTTATGTTTTGAATCAGGGTTTCTCACTGATCCTGGTGCTCACTACTCAGCCAGACTGGTTGGCCAATGGAGCCTCGGGGATCCATTTTCTCTACCTACCCAGTGCTTCCCAGTATTTATTACATATGTATGACATCATGCTTGGTTTTTATAATGTAGGGGCTGAGGGTCAAATTCAGGTCTCTGTGCTTGTCATGCAAACACACATCAACTGGGTTATCTGCATCTAGTGTTTAGGTCTCAACAGCAAGATTAATCTGCCTTCTTTGTTATACGTCTTTCATTTGGTATCACTTTATGTTCTTTATGGATTTAAATTTTGGCATATACAGTAATTTCTTAGACTCTCGGTCTTTAGTTTATAATAATGCTAGTATCTAACAACTCATGTGTAATATGGCCATATTAGGATTACATATCAATGTATAGAGGACACTGTGGATGCACTGAATCTGTAACTATGATGGTTATAATTTTCATGTCAGATATGTTCTTTTCTTTTTCCTACTTAACTGGAATTAGTCAAGATGTCTAAAGAAACTGCTTCATTCAGACAGTGGAGTATTATTTAGTGCTGAAAAAAAGAGTGAGATTATGGTGGCTGAATGAAATGGCCCCCATAGGCTCATAGGGAGTGGCACTATTAGGGGGTGTGGCCTTTTGGAGGAGGTGTGTCACTGCAGGGTGGGCTTTGAGGTTTCAGAAGCTCAAGCCAAGCCCAGTGGCTCATTCTTGTTTCCTGCCCCCTGTGGACCCAGAAGTAGAGATGTAGAACTGTCTTTAGCATCACATCTTCCTGCATGCTGCCGTGCTTCCTGCCGTGATGATAATGGACTAAACCTCCGAACTGTAAGCCAGCCCCAATTAAATATTTGATTCTTTAAGAGTAGCCATAGTCATTGTGTCTCTTCATAGCAATAAAAACTCTTAACAAAGACAGTGATCAGGTCATGAAAAGACATGAAAGAATCTAAAACCGTCGCTGCTAGATGAAACCTACTAGCCCCCAAAGCCTTCACTACTGAGTGCTTCTAGCATCATGGTGTTCTGGAGAAGATAAGGTGATGGTAATAGAGTTCAGGGCTGTAGTGAGTTGAAGAGGGTAAAAGTAATAACCAGCCCATGCAAGACTTCTAGGGCGCTGTAGCTACTCTGCTTGATACTGTAAGAGAGAGGGGTGGTTGGAATATGAGTGGCCCCCATGTGCTCATAGACTTGAATGCTTGGTCACCAGGGAGTGGTACTATAATGAGGTGAGGCCTTGTTGGAGAAAGTATGTCACCTGGTGGGGCAGGCTTTGATGTTTCAAAAGCCTAAGGCAGGTCCCCCCCCCCCCACCTCTCTCTCTCCCTCTCCCTTCTGCCAGACTGTTACAGACTATGGGGACTTTGGAAGTGAGAGGATACTTATTATTCCTTTGGCTATCCCCACATTCACAGAGTCCACAGCATAAGTGAACGTTCCTGTGGACTCAGTGATTCTGCTGTGTAGGTGGAGGTCACGGGTGGGAATGAGCGCATCTGTGGGGGAAGAGACACTGGCAGTTGAGGAGGCTTTCAAGATGTGGGACTGAGGGAAACGCGGCTGTGATCTCCCAAACTGCTTTTTAAAAAATCTGTAAAACAAAATGCTTCCATGGTTAAATAGTATGCAGCTTTTTTTTCCTTTCTCATTCAAGAATGCAAAACTGCTCAAGAAAGATATAAGCAAACAATGAGTTAATTAATTACTTACCATTCATACTCAATATAACTTTTGGAAATAAATGTGATATCCTCATGTCAAATAACAAGTAATCTTTTTCAGTTACAACTTAATTTTATGAAAGGAATTTTAAAACTATTTTAATGTTCTTATTTCATAGATTGTGAATAACATTAAAGAATGCTAAAATAGTATGCAGCTTTAATGTAGTCATTTTTTCCTTTGATGAGATGTTTACTATAAAATGTAGATTTCCAAAGGTGAGATGCTATTGTTAATTTTGCGTTCTGCCTTAGAATCTACATCACAAGAATAGACTATTATCCTATGGCAATCCAAACCCTCATTACAAGATAGAATAAAATATTATGCTGCAGCAATCAAACCGTCATTATCAGCTGGAATGCAGTGTTAAAGTTGAACATATCACTAAGCTACATCTCCAAGAAGGAACCAGAGCATCTTCAAATATACCCATCTACTTGTGCCAACACTATCAGACTCACCCATGAAAATGCAAGGTCAATGTGAAATCTTCCCTTTCTTTATTTTGTTAATTTACTGAGACAGTCAATGGACTTAATAGCCACACTTTTCTAATGAACTTAGTATGTAGAGAATGTTAACCAATGGAACAGATAGTTAGTTGGACTATGAATTTAAAATACCAACTTTATTTAAAAATTGAACCACGTTCATATATGTGGCCAAGCCCATGTATAGAAACAATCCAGTGCAAGCAAATACTGTATATAGGAATGTACAATTGAAGAGGCCCACCAACTAGTCTCTCTGTGTTTTGTTTTGCTTTGTTTGATACAAGGTTTCTCTGTGTAGCCCTGGCTCTACTAGAACTGGCTATGTAGATCATGGTATCCTCGAACTCAAAGATCCACCCATCTCAACCTCCTGAGACTTTTTAAAAAAAGATTTATTTATTATTATGTGTACAATGTTCTGCTTGCATGTGTGCCTCCCCACCAGAAAAGGGCACCAGATCTCATTATAGATGGTTGTGAGCCACGATGTGGGTGCTGGGAATTGAACTCAGGACCTCTGGAAGAGCAGATAGTGCTCTTAACCTCTGAGCCATCTCTCCAGCCCCCTCCTGAGGCATTAAAGTGATGTGCCACCATGGCCAAGATCTTCTCTTTTAAAAAGAGCAAGTCTACGAGTTTCATGGACTCCTTTAAGACTAAAAACAATTTTTAAGTATATAAGTGTTTTGCTTTGTGTATGCGCCACACATATGCCTATTGCCCAAGGATGTAAGAGAGGGCGTTGGGTCCTGGCCTTACAGATAGTTGTGATCTGCCATGAAGGTTCTGGGAACGGAACCAAAGTCCTCTGCAAGAGCAGCCAGTGCTCTTAGCCACAGAACAAGGATATCTTTAAAAAGCTAATAAATTACTTGCTTGTTCTGCATCTCACTTATATCTTGGTTATATTGGTGCAGTTTCTTTTTTATTAAAATACATTACCTTACCTGACAGGTAAAAATAAGATAATAAATTCTGACCAGCAGCAAAATACTTGTACCAAAGGACAAAAGTGTGTTAGTAAATTTAATCAATTACTTAATGGTGGTGATAACTAAACAGCACAATGCTGTTAATGCACAAACATGAAAAGAGAGAAATGACTGTCTAGGGCTAATTAAAGGTAAGGAAAACAAAAAAAGGATGGGGACATTCCAGGCAGGAGTTAAAGTGCCATTTACAGCTCTTCATTTCTCAGGCCCCCCCAACACCGCCTTCATAAATCTGTTAGTGCAAAACATGACTGAGACGATCCATGCACTACATTGAATTCTCACACACTTAACTCTAGGAAGGTTGCAGGCCACTGTTTGCTCTAGATTTCTGGGAGTTTTGAGGTTTTTATAGGCCAGTAGATTTTTTGCAGGAACTCTAATTATTTTTTTTCAAAACTAACAAAAGAGGAACCTGTGTGTTTAGCCTATGAGGACAGTGGTTTTCCCTGGGTACATCAAAATCACACACTTGTGGACCTTTCTGAGCTTTTGGAAGTCACTTGATTCTTTCCTCTGGACACATGGACTGGGAAAGCCCTGAGCTGAGTTTAGAAAACTGTTCAATGGGAAGCACTCACTACGCTACATGGAACTGACTACTGATGCTCTGTCACTTTTAATTCAAAATAGGCCGCTTTTCTGATGGACAGATGCTGCAGTGGTGGGGTCACCTATGCACTCATCTTGCTGTCTGTTTGTCCCAAATCCGGGCTAGAGTTCAGTTGCTATTCCTTGGAAGATGAGAGCTGCTTCCAAGTGTTAGTAAACAGGATGCCAGATTTTTTGCTTCATGTGTCTAAATGTGTAAGTGCTGATGTCTAAAGTGGAATACGCAGTAGAGGCACATGTAGGATAATTCTGCAAAACACACTCTTGTGTGTAGCACAGTAGCTATCTTTGTGCATGGTTTTAAAAATTCACCAGTTAAAGGGAAATAGTAAAAGTTCAGTCACTTATTTTATACTAATCACGTTTTAAGTGTTAATTAACCTCAAATGGCTAGTGGCCATGGCAGAGGACAAAACCATTTCCATCACGGTTGCATTGGACTCTTTACATACATACCTCTTTAGCAAGGATCACTCAAATAGAACCCTGGACAGTCAATAATAATAATCAAAGTTCCTTAAAATAAGAAGACAGACTCTTTCTGAAAGCATTTTGTAAAGTTCAGAAGACATAGGGAATAAAGCATATTGAGGGACTGAAGTGACGCCCCCAACACCAGGTGATGCTGTGTGTGTACATTGCATCACAGTCCAGACCTTTGCACTTCTCAGCTCTGGATAACACTATTTATACTGATTTTTTTCCTATATTTATGTCTCTTGCTTAAATTTCTAGGGTTCTAAATTCATAACCAATCATGTACTGGACTTTTCCCTCTGGGTTTCCTATGGGAGTCCCAGGCTAGTCATAACCCTACAGACTTCGCCCTTTCCCTCTCACACTGGCTCTGCTGTCCTTCCTGCCTCCTCTAATTTTAGGTGCCGCTGACTTATACTCTGCTTTATTCAACTACTCAACGTACAAGCCCAAGTGTTTTTCCTTAGGATTATTTTAATCCTGTGGCTGTCCTTCTCTTACTTTGCTGTCCTGAGACTTGTTTCAATATAGTTGTAATACAATATTAGATTATTAACTTACCTTTCGACCTTGGGTGTTGTGTGTTAACCTAGTTTCATTATGTTAAAAATAACTAGGAAGTGTGGGCAGCCTGAACTTTCAGTACTTTTGGAAGCTCTTTAGATTCATACTGTCTTTGATGTGGGCTCTCAGAAGGAAATGACCTCTTCACTTTGTCTTCTAAGAACATCAAAAATCTGATAGCTTTAAGGGGGAAATATCCTTTTGGCAATGACTTCCTGTCTCCTGGCATTCTTTTGTGCCAAAGATGAATGTTTTTATTTACTCTCTGATTCTGAATTTCTATTGGGTCTAACCTTTCCCCCATGTTTGGAATTACAGATAACTTATTTTAGATGAGACTTAGATACAGTAGATACCACCCAGGAACATGGTCTTAGTTACCTATGGTTCTCTATACAGTCATTTTATATATACTTTTATAAATAAGGAGAAATGTCCATGATGGATTTCTTAGGAATGCCAGAATTTGCCTTTAGACATTTTTGTGTTGGGGCCTGTAGCGTATAAACATCTTTCAGGTGGTGCCAAATCAAATGTCAGAAAAGGACAATGATGAGATGGCTCCTGGAGTCACCGAGAGGGAGATTATTCTGCAGACAAGGACCCTTGGGGCCATGGAAGGGTAACTTGAGGTGATGCAACAACAGATGCCACAGCTGCATAGAGGGTGTCCTGAAAAACAGATCTTTTTCCGGTGGATAATATCACAAATCCACTTGTGGAGGATGTACCCTTTCATCATAAAGTCCCCTGTCCCCTACACTGTGCTATGGTGGTCAGTAAACAACCACAGTTAGTTAGTTAGTGTCTAAAGGACACTGGAAGAAAGCAGAGAAACTATGGAGGAGACACTTCCCAGGAAAGCGTCAGAAGCAGGTTGTATGAATGGTGTCCTGGGGATGGTGGGCAAACAGATGTGGATGGTGAGAAAGACTCATGTAGACAAAGTGCATCAGCCAAAACAAGACAAGCACCGGCCATGCTCACAAGTCTTTCTGGCTTCGTGGCTTTTGGTAAAATTCATTCCTATCTTCTGGTCATCTGACTTAAAGCTGTCATTTCTGTCTATGCTTCTTTGAGCCTAATATTTAGTTTTTAGACACTTACCTTCTCACCGAGTCTTCTGATTTTCCTAGTAGCTTGGAAAGTGATTTTTGCCTTATATTCTGCACTCACTAATTTTTATTACCTGTTTTCACCGACAATTGCTAATTCGATGGTAAAAGCTGAAGTAGATGCATTTCAAGTGGCTTATGAGCTGACACACACATGCTCTTAGTAAACAGAGTTTCAGTTCATTTTAGAATGTATATACAGGACCAAAGGAAATAGGATTGAAGGAATGAGGGGGTGGGAGAAAGATCATGTGGAAAAAAAGTGTCAAAATGGCAGATGTAATTCTTACCTTAACAGTACTTAGAGTAAATGGAAATGGATTTAAAAGGTAGGACTGGATAATGTACGGAGGGTGGGAGACCTTAGAACACTCAGACCTAAGAGGGATGTCTCAATCAAAGCCATTCCCAGAGGGCGTAGACAACTCTGAGGAAGAGGCAGGAATAACATGTAAGAGCCAGAGGGGATGGCAGACACCAAGGAAACAAGGCCTTCTAGACAGCAGGACTGGTGAGCCCAAAGAGAGTGTGATAGCATGCGCACTTCCTGCAGAGGCCAAGTGGTATCCTAGTGAGAGAAGACGCAGGCCAAGTACCCATTCCTAACCCAGAGTTTACCCCAATTAATAACCTCTCATAAAAGAAAAACTAGTTTTCTCCAATAAAGTCTCCTGGCTGGGTATACAAACCACTCTTAAGGACCTCATGCCAAGCAGTAGATGACCAACACAAAACAAGTGCAATATTGATCTCTCTTTTTCTATTTCTTAGTCTTGCTCCGGGCCAGTGATTTAATTCCCAGTACCTCTGCACTTGTTTTTGTTTTCATTTTGTTAATTGATGTTTTCATTTCTCCATGAGTAGCTGCTTCTTCTTCTTCTTCTTCTTCTTCTTCTTCTTCTTCTTCTTCTTCTTCTTCTTCTTCTTCTTCTTCTTCTTCCTCTTCTTCCTCCTCCTCCTTCCTCCTCCTCCTCCTTCTCCTCCTCCTCCTATTTTTTTTTTTTTTTGCTTTTTTCCAAGACAAGGTTTCTCTGTATAGCCTTGGGTGTCTTGGAACTCACTCTGTAGAACAGGACTTGAACTTAGAGTTCTTCTCTTAGAGCAGCATATACAGGTTAATGGCATATACAGGTTAAGTCCTCTCTCATTACTAACTCATATTTAACCAGTTTCCTTCTGACCTCATCTCTGAGATTTTCCTTAGAGCCTCACATTCTCATTGCTTACATAGGTCATTTCTGTTCAGTTTGCTCTGAGACCTTCCAGAAGTCTCTTGAAATTTCAAGTATACCCATTTATTTATGGAGGACTTGATTATCAAAGTAGGCATTGGGTTGAGCTTTCTCACCAGACTCAAGGGATCTGAGCTAAAGGGGAAAGTGTAGTAGAATATTAATTCAGAACATGGCTGTTCTTGCAAGAGATCACATCCAAAGATCTTCTAGGTCTGTGTGATCCAGCTGGAATACAAACATGTCTTAAATCCAGGTGATAGAGGTAAGCAGATCTGAGCTCACGGCCAGCCTGCTATAGAGCAACTATCAGGTAAAGAAAGGCTTAGAACCAGGCATGATGATACATGTATTTAATCCCAAACAAAGGTAAAGTTAGTTTGTAGAAGGAAGCACCCATGTTTGAAAGTAATGTCTAGTTGAGTGACAGAAAAGGTGACAAATCAGAGAGGATTTGACAGAACCTTCTCTGATATTCTCAACTCTCACAAGAAGAGAGGGAAAGGGAAGCTACTTAAGAGGCAGTTTTATAGAGAGACAAGGCAATTTTTTCTTTTACCAAGACAGTAATAGAGAGATGGGCGAGAGAGAGAGAGAGAGAGAGAGAGAGAGAGAGAGAGAGAGAGAGAGAGAGAACACTCAGATGAAGATGGAACAGGCCAGAAAATTAGAAGCAAGAAGACTAGAGCATATTGCTGAGTTAGTTTGAGACCAAGCAGAGTAATTCCGGGCCAAGAGAGAAGCCAGATTAAATAAGTCAGCTGGGAGAAGAGTTTGAGCCAGAACATCTAAGTTAAACCAGCCATCCCAGAGCTCATAAAGAACCAGAAAGGGAGAGCTTATTAAGCAGTAAGTCTCAGAGGGTAAAACATTCTCAGCCTAGATTCAATTATATGGAGGTTAGAAACTTCGAGGACTAGGTCTAGGTTAGCAGAAGGAGGCAGTAAGCCTCCCAAACAACAATCCACCCAGGAGAATAAAATGACTTTTACAGTAGGGAAAGTTTCAAAGGAGGCAGTTGATCGTGGGATCTGCTTCTTGCCTGTAAAACCCCTTTGTGATAAGGACTTTTTTCTCCAGCCTGTGGCTCTGCTGGAAATTTTAGGGGATAGGAGCTAGTTGCGGGGAGAAGTTGGATCACTAAGGAATGTGTCTTAGATGGGTATTGCAGAATGCTGGCCTTTTACTCGTGCTGTGTTTCCGTTCTGCCTACAATAAAGTGAACAGCCTTGTCTGTGCCAAGCCATCAGGAATGAGGGTCCTGAATCAAGGTGTCCAAGCCATCAGGAATGAGGGTCTCGAACCACAAGGTGTCCATGGATGAGAAATAAAGAAGACAAAAGCAATAGCTGGCACTGGGAGGGCTTGCGCAAGCTGATGACTTATGCTAGCAAGTTTATTAAAAAGTGCGTTATCTTATGCTGTTTGCAGGTGGAAAAACGGTCCAGGTCAGCAGAGAGCTAAGTCAGACAATGTTGGCAAAGAGAACACGGGACATCTCAGACACAGCTGCCTAATGGCTGGTAGCTACAGCCTAGGGTAAGAGTCAGGTCCCCAGAAACTATAAACTTAACTCTTTTGAGGTACTGGCTCCAGCCTTAGGCTGGGCTTTGCCAAGTCCACTCCTGGGCAGGAACACAGAACTAAAGTTCCCTTTGTCCTTTCATCAGGGCCTCTAGGAAAGTCTTGTGTCAATCTGACTCTCAACACCCAACCATGATGCCTGTGAGATGCACTGCCCTAGCATAAGGTCAAGTCGCTGTGGACCGAACTCAGATGCTCAAATAAGCTTCTCTTCTTGCAAGTGGGTGTCTCTAGGTCTCTGTGTAGTGACTGAAAGCTGACTGACATAGTGAATGGGCCCAGCCCTTTGGCTTCACACAAAGACTGACTGATAATCTGCCTGCTGAGCAGCTGCAGGTAGAGAAGTCTGAACCGTTCACAGCCTGCACTGTGTTTCCTTTTGCTACGGCACTGCTTGCTGTCCCGTGTTTCAACCCCCTGCATAGAACCTGAGCCTTGTTCCTCTCCACCCACCAGTCTTTGTAGCCAGCATATTATGGCCCGGACCCTTCACATACTGAGTTTCAGCTCCAAAGGGTCAGACATTGAGCAATATGAAGAATGTGATGCTCTGCAGCCAGGATCTCAGGACAGAGGCAGAGAGTGCATTCAGTGGCATCCAGCGCCCACTGATGCCCCTGCAGGAGGGAGTCTTTCCTGTGCCCAACCTCAGTTCCCTGCACTGGTCAGCACTCAATTCTCAAAATTCAGCCTCTGACAGGATAGTGTATGGTAAAGAGTGATTCCTCAGAGATTATTTCCAGAAGAGACTGACCAGAACCAGTTTCTACCCCAACTACTCTGTGTATTGAATAGTTGTATTCCTTATAAAAAAAAAATCTAAAAATTTTAAACTAAAATTGTATTTTATGTGTATGAATTTTTTTCTCTTTCTGCATATATGTGTAGCACTTGTGTGTCTGGTGGCTGTGGGGGCCATAAGAGCATACCAGAACCCTTGGAACCAGAGATACAGATGGTTGTAAGTCCCCACATGGTGCTGGGAATCAAACTCGGGTCATCTGGAACAATAGCCAGTATTCTTAACCAATGAGCCATTGCTCCAGCCCCTTTAGTCATATTCTTATATTGCATGGTTGAATCAAATTTAACAGAAACAGAAGCACATTCTTTCCTTTGGAAAAGGTCAAACTAAAGACTAAACTTTACAGTTTTTTTGGGTTTTGTTCATGCTTATGTTGCCAGCGTTATGGTTGTGTGCAATGCTTGTATCTCGTGCATATGATACACAGGTTTTTTTTTTTTTTGCGTACTTTTAAAATTATCACCTCTGGTGCTGGAGAGATGTCTCAGCAGTTAAGAGCACAGGTCGCTCTTGCAGAGGACACAGGTTGCATTCTCAGCACCCACGTGGCGACTTTTATTATCTTGTATTCATGTGTGATCTTAGTGAATAAAGGTCAAGTTGTTGTGTTAACCTGACAGCCCTGCTTTTGAGCCAGACTCCAGGGACTCAATGATCCTTCTACAGCTGGTCATAATGACCTAGGGCAGCTGTGGTTCTGCTCATAAGCAGGCCTGGGAGCCATCTATGGAGGTCCAAGGTGGTCCAGGTGTGTGTTCTCATGAGTGCTTTGCTTTTCAAAGCGTCCTCGGCTCCATGTCACCCCTCAATCAGCTCTTCCCTAACCTACTTGCAACCTGCTTTTCTTAAGCCTGAGCCATTAAACTTTCTATATCAACCAAATGCTGCACTATGAGAAAAACTCCTGGGTGCTGCTTGAAATAAATTTTTTTTCTAAGATACTATAAAATCTATTGAGGGGCTCTATTGACTGATAGTAAAATACTCTATTCTATAACCTGATATCAAACCTACCATATATATATAGTGTTAAAATTGAAGATAAACTCAAAAGCCAGCAAAAAAGCCTATTTTCCCACTTCTTACCTAAAGATGAAAATAAAGTAAAACATTGTATGCCTGATCATGTTGGGTGGGTCTCTTAACAAATATTTTTGTGAGTTTGAATGGTTGTAATATAAGGAAAAGCACCCTGAGCATCAAAGTGCTTTATACATGAGAATCATTATCAGTTCCCAAGTGAGGCTAGAAAAAGACTAGACAAGGCGTCTTCTCAAGGTCTTGACCTTGAGAAGCAGGAGAGGTGACCGCTTTCCGGCTCACTTCTGAACTAAGCGGGCTTCGGAGGGTTAGCACCAAGGAGCTCGTCAGCACTGTTAACAGCAGTCCATAAAGTGCTGGCACACTAACCTAGGTGAGATACCAAGACTAGGCTTTGCCTGGGGAGGAGGGGGAGGGGACACTCTGAGTTGACAGAGTGCTACCTGAGCCTGCAGCACTTCCCAGCGTGACTGGGTGGGCAGGAATCTGCAGGGCCATCTAAAGAAGGGTCTGCTTAGCCAGTGGCTTTCCTGGAACTTTTAACAAACAAAACTATGCCAGAGAATCAACTGAGGCCGGAATGTATGCGTGCCAGGCACTCTGGAGGGTGAAGGGGGATGAAGAAATGAACCCTGTCGCTCGGAGGGTGGACAGTTCAGAGTTTGCCAGACTCAGGAGATACAGAAGGTGGAAGTCAAGGGTGGGTGGCTGGACCTGGGCCTCCAATATGGACCTTTTGAGTTAGTCAATGAGGACAGCCCAGGCAGTCTGTCTTTTGGCTTGGGTGCTGTTAGCGTCTGTTTTCAATAGCTGTCCTGATTGCTTTAGGAAGTGGATTTTTCGTGGCAAAAACATAATGAAGTCCAGCCCCAGAGAGTTCCTGCAGGAACTGTCTCTGAAGTGGGGAGGGTTAAGGCTCTCAGAGGAATTGGAGATTAACAATCTATTTTAACAGTCTGTTTCGAAGTATGTTACCCCTAATGTCCAACACAACCTGCTTTCTCCCAGCATTCTCCTTTGCTTCTCCCTCCACAGTATGCTCCCATCTGTGATTTGGATGTATATCATATACACAACACACACACACACACACACACACACACACACACACACACACACACACGAATTAGGAGAATGCTACTTATTTGCAAGGAATAAGTTCAGGGAGCCCGTTTGCAAACAGAGGAGGCAGCCACGGGGATTTATTGGGTGAGATCGTCTAAGGCGTCCTGCCCTGAACACTTGCTTGCTGTTTGGAAGGTTTGCTGTGACTCTGTGTGTTCTCTTAGTTTCTCATGCTTGTTCTTAGACACACTGTGCAGGGGGACTGCCTGGCCCACAGCAGGTGACCCATAACATGTGTGTATCACTTTCCCGCAGTGGGTCTATGGAAGAACGGAAGGCTTACAGACACAGTTCGCCATGTATCTGAACAACAGATCTGACAAACAAAGACAGTACGGCCACTGCAGACAACGCATTTTACCAACTCCAAGTTATGGATACATTTAACACCTCTGTGGAGTAATGTTGTACCTCCTAATGGGTGGCTTCTCCAGTTTCAAGTGACAGTGTGTTACTTTCCTCAGAAACACATAAAACAAAGCTGGACATGTCAATCAATGGTCTCTTAGATTTGATGAACATCCAGGAGACACCCTCACTTTCCTCCCAGATGAACCCCTGCAAAGATCTCTCATCAAATTCAGTAATCAATGTTTCCATCTGCTGCCTAGTTTGTGGATAAGAAACCCAAACTCATAAAACACAAAGGGTTCAATAAGGACAAGTTCTCCTGAGACGTCACACAGAGGAACAGACTAGTGTCTACCAGGTGTCAACAACACAAAATGAACTAGAAGGTTGTATAATGTACAATAAAATAAAGATGCTCTCATATATGCAGCCTGGATATTTTATGCACTTGGGTTGTTCTGGGTGGTGATCCCCATTTCAACCCCAGTTCCTAAAACCTCAGTTTAGGGGGTAGATAGCCTCACCTCTCACTTCTTGCACGTGGATGAACACTTACCTTTTTCAGTCCTGGCAGCTAGCAATACTTAAAGTACCAGCAGGATTGAGGTAACTTCATTTGTCCCAGTGGCACATATTTAAATGGTAGGCTGACCTTGACTAACGGTATCCATCAGTGCCATGTGTCCAGAAGTCTGCACATGCGCAGGAGGCCTCCTTGTGTGGAATAGCTTCACCTTTTTCTATTGGTGTAGAAGGGATCGCAGTCAGTGGCAAATTGTGCCTTGCTGTGGCCCAGAGTCCAAATCTGGCCAGACGTCTGACCCTCAGCATGTGTTGCTTATGGGCACTAGGAGTGATAATAAATATTAGGGCAGGAAAAAAAAGCCTTCTTTTCTCCACATGTTTGGGAGTGTGTTCATCTCCCACCCTCCTATGACGAGTGAAGTCAACATGTGGGTTTTAAAGGCCCCTTGACTAGAATTTGGGGGATGAAGCCAAGTCTTGTTACTCTGTGAGATAATGATGTATAAACATTTGCTTTGCAAATGCCTTTATGTTAATTTCCTGTGTTATATTTATAGGCTGTAATGCATGTGGTGGGTTTGCACTATGTGTACAATATAAGCATTCATCGCTAAGGCAATGCTTTCCCAGGTAACTTGACTGAAAGCTCTGACTCAGACAAACACGGCATTCATGGAGTTTTTTTTCAACCACAATGTGCTCGTTCTTGTAAATGTAATGCATAGAAGGCACTGGATATTTTTTTTAAGGACCATGGTGTTCTCTACAGGATGTGAGGAGGATATTTAACAAATTGCAGCACTAAGATCTAAGCCAACCTTTGTGGAAGATCTATGTTACTGTGTTTCCAGTGTCTCTCAGGGTAAACTGTGACAATAATCACATATTACATCCTTGAAAACATTTGGTGAAAGCATTATATTTATATTAATATTGTGAATTTCAAAGCCACATTTTCTTTTTTTTTTTTAAGGCAAAAATACACTTGTGTATAAGGTACCTGGACTCCAGACTCTAGAGCATTCTGCTGCTTTTAAGTCCTGGCAGATAAATGCAAGCCATGTTTGGTTCAAGGAGCTTTGGCGTTTGCAGCCTTATGCCAAAGGATGAGGCGATCTGTATTGAGGTTTGTGTTGGGTGGAAGCCAATGAGTAAGGCGGGAAACAGTATAAGATGTGAGAACTTTACATGGTTTCCTCCCAGAACAAGGTAAGACTTTGAATGACAGATCATCAGGAGCTAAATGAGAGAGAGAAAAAACTTCAGAGAAAGAACTTCATGATCCCTTCATGGATCTTGACCCGAGCCAACCAGAAGGTGAGCAGAGGGCCTGTCTTGAACCCGTGGGATTTCGCCTGGAAAGAGAAGACTTTTCCGTCCCCCACGCTTTACTGAAGACTCGGATTTGTTGTCTTGTTAGTTGTTGGTGCAGCCTGGTGTGAGACGGAGGCAAGCCAAAGGCAGCAGAAGATAGGAGGAACTGTTTGCCTGGCAGCTGGGTGCTGACTTGTGTGTCCGGGGTGGGGGTGGGGCTTCTAGGCCATTCTTAGAGTTCCTTCAAGAACTGTAAAAAAGGAAGGCAGCATGGATGAAATTCGCTAAGCACCCTCTTAGTGTGTGTATCCATTTACAGACGTGTGACTATTCTGTGGCCCATCTTCATTTATTTTGTACCTTAAGTGGAATAGAAATCTCTGAAGTTTTGTCACAGAGGTGAAGTAACAATGAGTCCCCCAGCAAATATGGCTTTCAACGGGAGAGCTTAACTCCTCCAAGTCTTGTTCTCCTGGTATTGATGTCCAGTCTGTGGTTTCTTCTGCAATTCTCAGTTAAATGAAGACGTGCGATCAATAAAATGCAGGCACGCGCACAAAGCAGGTGAGACACTGTGTGATGTGTGAAGCTAAAGTGAGCCAGCCATGATGCACGGTGCGTCTGTTAGTGAGAAACGCACTCGGAAGTGAGAGGACAGAGCTTTGCTAGTTTTAGATAAAGGTGACCCTGGACGTGAGCACATTGAGTATTGTCCTCCTGTTTGCAGCACGCACATGCTGTGGCAAGCACACATTTTGGGGCTGCGGACTTAACTTTTTCAAGTATTCAGCGACTGTGGTACCACATCCTCTTACATTGCTTTCCAAGGCTTGTATTTCAACCAGCCTTAGCTGCTATCTCCAATGGTGATAGGTTGGTTGATAGGCAACGGATATTTCTTTTTTTTACAGTGCTGGGTGTAGGGGCTGGAATTATGAGGTCAGGGTGTATGAATGTCAGGGCTCTGATGGGGACTTCCTCCTGAGCAGCGGCAGGTTGGTCATGTCTCTGAGTATCCTCAACTCAACATAGAATATAGAGCATGGAAAATCTAATGCTCACAGATTCTTAAAGGGACGAGCATCTTCTTGGGGTCCGGCTCACATAACCTCACCCATCTCACTGAACCTTAATCACCTTCGGAGGCCCTAACCTGTCCTAACCTGTGACAACTTCCACATGAAAAGCAAACAAAGCACTCATTGAATGATGAGTTGGTGCGAGGTGTCAAACTCTGCCTGGAATGGACCCTGGGGTATTCTGAAAAGTTCTGAGGTAGGACACAGGAAAGACTTGGCTTTGGGATGAGAGCTTGCAGAAAGAGTTCATCCAGAAATCAGCACGTTCAGGCATCATTTCTGAGTTCCCAAAGCTAAGCCTGGCCTCTCAGGCCTCACCTCCCTACAGCCTATGATGCCCAGCTAGACATGTACTGAACTTCACAATTGAGTTGGCCTATTCATGTACCTGTCTCCTTCTATCACATTGTGGGCTCTGTGAGGGAAGATTGCGTCTAATACTCATTCACTGTCCTGGTCCTAGCATCTCACCCGGGGGAGAGTTAAGATAGATGATCCCCAAGCCAGTGCATGTCTAGAACAAGCCAATTGTCTCTCAGCTAGACCTTTTTTTTTTTTTTTAGCAGGCTGCACAGGGCTCAGGCCCAGAGGTACCCTTTGGGGGCACAGGGTCAATATCATTTATCTTAGTTAGGGGTTTAGCCCACTCTTCAGGTAGGAAGCCCACTGGAATGGGGGCCACATGTATATCACAGCCCAAGCCAGACACCCATGAGTATCCGCAAAGAGGGATAGCCCCTTAGTTGTGTGTTCATGGATGCTCCTGGCCTGGCCACCCTGCCCGTCATGTCTCCCAAGCACATCCCTGCTCTTTGTTTGCAGGCAGTATCTGAGCTCTTTCCCAGCACTGGTCTATCCTCCTGATGTCTGTCTGCTTGGCCACTCCCATATAGATTCTCTAGCGGCTCATGACTGAATGTGTGCCAGGGGTCAAAGGTGGGGGAGGCGGGGAAAAAGTTATAAGCACTGAAGGCTACTGGGATAGAGGTGACAACAAGTTACCTTTTTAACAACAAGTTAAAAGGTTGTCCATATTTAAGAACTGAGGGAGAAAGTCTACAGATGGGGTATGGAGGCATCTGTAGCATGCTCCTTAAGTCTGCTCCTGGGCATCTTAGCTTCCTCTATTAGGGAGACCCTGGGCCACACATTGGTTCATGACAGTGTACTGAGGGGCATGCGTGATACTTAGCAGATCATCCTGAATTCTTGCTGAGTTCTGTGAGCCTTCCCCTTGACATCAGGCCTCTCTCAATATGTGACATGAACCCAGACTGACACAGCTTTTCCACACCAGTGCACCTTAGCTCCCACTGGTTTGATTTTCCTAGAAATTAAGGAAAACTGAAGAATTTCCCAAGAAAATATGTCTTCCCTTTCTTTATAAGATTATTCTGCCTGTGGGAGCACCAAGAGATGTGTTCCCAGTTCTGAATGTATTAAAATCTGAGCATCTACTGGCTGGGAAAGTGAGTGCCAAGCTGGGGCCTGGTACTTGTGCCAGTTACCAGTGTGAGAGGCCTTCCCACTGCTGTTGGTCATGTACGTCACAAGTGTGAGCAGAGAGAACTGGCTGCCGAAGTGGTTCCAGAGCACACTGTACACATAGATGCATACCCGGGCCATCTCTGCTTAGCTTCTGAGATCAGATGAGATAGACGTGTGTTCAGGGTGGTCATCCCTGAAAACATACACATGGGTAACACTATTCAGGCTGAGAAGGTTTTATGTATATGTGTATGTGCATATGTAAGTACGTGTACGTGTATGCATTTATGCATATAAATGTGCATATGAATATATGCATATAACCACAATGAGTGAACAAAGAGGCAGTGAATTCGAAAAAGAACAAGAATTGATATAAGAGAGAATTTGGAGGGTGGGAAGGGAAGGAAGAAATATAATTATAATATAATCTCAAGAATAAAAGAAAAAATAAGAGAGATGCTGGGTGTGGTGGCACATCTCTATAATATCAGCACTTGGGGAAGTTGAGGTAGGCAGGTCTCTGTCAATTCAAGGCTAGCCTGGTCTACAAAGCCAGACCAGGACAGCCAAGGCTACATAGATAAACCCTGTCGCAAAAGACTCAAAACCAAACCAAACAAAATCAAAACAAAAGAACAACAAAAAACTAACAAGATAGACAAACAAAAAAATCAGAGAGAGACAGAGACAGAGACAGAGACAGAGAGACAGAGACAGAGACAGAGAGACAGAGACAGAGAGACACAAAGAGAGACTCTTTCTATTATTACCAATTGAGTTTATTAGGAGCAACAGACAGAAGCAAGAAAAAAATTACTATCAAAACACTGGGGGTGGTAATTGGCTCTTGCTGGGTGTGAATGTGCTTTGTCCCTCCAAAACTAATGTTGAAGTTTAATCTCACTTATGAGGTATGAAGGGGAGAATTTAATCTGATTGTAGTATTCAGAGACAGGGCCTTTGGCTAGGTGAAGACATGAGGGAGGAGGGTGAAGCCCACACGATTGAGTCCCAGTGGCTTTAGAAGCGGAGAGAGGCCAGACTCATGGTCCTGACTTTCTCTAGGTGATGCTGTCCCACTACACTCCCAGAGAGATACCACTTAAAACACCCAGAACAATAGCAAAAAAAACAAAAAAAACAAAAAACAAAAAAAAAACCAAACAAACAAACCAAAACAAAAAAAACCCACATAGCTACTAATGTTTCTAGACAGCACCATGGGCCAAGCACTATACCATGAGCCAAAATAAAATTTTCTGGCAAAACTACTGAGCGTTGTAGTTTGGATCTTAAATGTCTGCCCCCGCCCCCTCATGTTACAGGTTTGTGTCTTGGCTTGATCACTGGGAAACAGTAGAAAATTTAAGGAGGGGGGAGCCTTGTGGGAAGTCCTTAGAACACTGCATGGAGTGGTGATCTCAATGAGGCTGGAAAGCTCTGTTCCCTCCTTTCTCTTTATGCTGTGCTTGTAAACAGGTTTGCTCTGCCACGGGATCCCATGGCTACCATTGGGAACTCTCTAACGCACTTCCCTCGTGTCTACTCCCTCGGATCCAGCATTCCTTCTTCCCTCAGGACAACCCTGTTGTAGCAATAGAAGGACACAGTGGGTGCTGAGAATAAAGACTCACACACGAGGGACACCACTCTGGCCCCTGGCTAACCATCATCTGGTTGAGGAAGGACAGACAACAGGTGCTTTACAGAAGCATCTGCACATGAGGAGGGGACAGTGCCTTTAAAGAGGGCTCCCTAATTCAGAAAAGATCTAGAATTCGCTCTCTTTTTCATCTCCATTGCTACCACCTTAGAACAGGTGCCCAGGCGTTTCAGATACATTTCTCTGATAACCACTCCTTGCCAGTCTGCAGTTGCTCTTCTGCCATCATGAGAATGCAAATTGCTGTAGTTTGTATTTGGATTAACCTGGCTTGGTCCATAGCTCCTGGAGCACTGGGATGTAGTGGAACCTTTAGAAGTTGAGGTTTTTTTTTTTTTTTTTTTTTTTTTTTTTTTTTTTTGTGGAGAGAAGTTCAATCATTAGGGGGTATGCCCTTGGAAGGGTACTACCGGCATGCAGCCCTTTCTTTCTCTCTCCTTCTGGTATAGTTTCTTTTATTTTGTAAAATGACAAAAAGCAACTTAGAGGAGAAATGGCTTATTTGGATTACACATCTAGGTCACAGGACATCACTGAGGGAAGTCAGGGAAGGGACTCAAGCAGAAACTTGAAGCAGAAACCATGGAGAAACACTGCTTACTGGATGCTCCTGGGCTCATGCTCAACCTAGTTGTCTATGCTTATCTAGAGGCTCAGGACCACTTTGCCAAAGGAATAGTGTTTCCCAAAGTGGGCTATGCATTCCTGTATCAATTAACAACCAAGACAGTCCCCCGACCATGGACATTGCCTGAAGACCAGTTGAGTCATTTTTCAGGTGATTCTAGCCTGCATTAAGCTGACAGTTAGTACTAAGTGGGAAAATTTCCTCTTCTATGCACATCCACCATGATCTCACTATAGTCCTAAAGGTAATGAGACAAAGCAAGCACTGATTGAAGCCTCTGAAACCATGAGGCAAAACAAACCTTTCTCCTTACAGGTTGACTACCTCAGGTATTTTATTATAGTAATAGAAAATTTTTGTTATATATAAGTTAATTATTCAATATTCTGGCTTTTAATTCTCTGGTTTATTTCCATTGCCAACAATACAGTCCTACAAAGATTTTGATGACTGCTAGGCTTCTTGTCTTTGGTGACCATCATTTTCTTCTTTCTTTACATTCTAGGTCATTGCTTTCATTTTCTTAGTGTACCTCAGGGTGCTGACCCTTATGTGCTTGCCCGTACGTGCTTAACTTCCATCCAGCCTGAGCTCACCTCCAGAGCATCTCCTAGTGCTGTTACTCTCAGATTGAATTTGGTGCCTTTGGTCACTGTGCCTCCAGCTGGCAACATCTCTCTGCGCTACTCTTATCACCTCTGAAAATTTATATCTCATATATATGATAAAATTATAGTTTTTGCATTTTTAGAATTATCTCCCTAAAAAAGAGGAGGCAAAGAAAGACAGACTAAAATATTTGAGAGACACTTGAAACCATAGTATTTTTTTTTTCTTTTCAAAAAATCCACATTCCTCTTTCTTTGCTCAGTGATTAACCTCTTCTTGTGGGATAACTGCTTAGTCAAAGAGAAAGAGCAGGGGTGTCCAAAAGCATGCAGGTGCTGCATGTCCCTGAAACCTCAAGCCTTTCCAGGTCAGTACCCTTCTGCCTCCAGACCTCACTGTATCCCTTTCTTTCTTTCGAGCCCAATACACACGCAGGTGACACTCCAGGGTTCTGTGTCTATTGTGGAATGTTCCATGGCAAACAGGACGTTACTGGGTGGTGGGTGGAGAAGGGTGCTAGCCTTTCTGCTCATCCACTGTGTTGTTTATTTATCTATAAAATGTCAGCAAGCAATTGGAATGCAGTTATTATTGGAAGATTCGGCGTTTTCTGTGATGCTCGGGCGATGAGTGCTTCTCATAGAGGACACAGTCCTCTGGGAGTCATTGGAGAGGCTCCCATCTCAAGATGTGTAGTTGTAAAATCAGCAAGTCTTTGCTTGTGCGATGTGGTGTTTAATCTCAACTTCCATGCACATAGACAGTTTGACCTGTGACATGCAAGAGGGTACTTCCCATAGACTCCCTAGAGTGTGCATAGGGAAGAGAAAGTTTCTCTTGAGAATCAGTGAGTTGATGGTTGCGAAGACATGGTCTCCCTGGAACAGGGTGTTGGCTACTTTATGTGGAATTTTTAATGATGGTCTGAGTGGCCAAGAAACTCACCCCAATGTTGATTGAATGAGGTAACTTGATTTCATTTCATTTCTTTCTTTTAAAAATAACAGTTTTAATTGTGTGTGTGTGTGTGTGTGTGTGTGTGTGTGTGTGTGTGTCTGTGTGTGTGTGTCTGTGTGTCTGCATGGGTTATGTACACTGTGAGTACAGAAGCCCACAGATGCCAGAAGTGTCAGATGTCCTTGGAGTAGGAGTTACAGGCAGTTATGAGCCACCAAACATGGGTGATGATAATCAAACTTGGGTCCTTTAAAAAGCATTCCATGTTATTTAATTTTTTAAAAAAAGTATTTATATTTTCTTTTTATACTTAACTGCTGAGCTACCTGTCCAGATCCCAGAATTTCATGTCTTAATAGGTTTTTTTTTTAGTGAGGGTGTATATTCTTGGCTGTCATTTTTAAAAAATATATATTCCTTACAAAACATTTCAAAGGAACACTTGCTATTTACTAAAGACCAATTCAAGCAGATTCACACAACTGAAAGTAAGTAGGAACTCTTTAACTAGGGTGAAGCAAAGGGAAATAAGTTTGCCTTTCTCTTGGAAAGGTAAATTTTTCATGGAAATGAGAAGAAGGAGTTGGTCCTCTGGGTATTTCCAGAATGGTAGGGCCTTGATCTCTTAGTTTACAACTTCTCCCTAGGTTTGTATGAGCCTCAAAGTAAAGTCACACAAAGGCAAAGACACTAACAGAAGATGATGCTTAAGAACGTCAATTTCTCTTTTTTAAAAAAAGATTTATGTCTTATTTTTAATAGTGTATCTTTTGCACTTATTCGTTTACTATGTGTGTGTGCACATGCAAGTGTAAGCATGCCACGGCTAGTGTTGTGTGGTCAAAGGACAACTTGAAGGAGTCAGTTCTCTTCTTTTACCATGTAGGTCCTGGGACTCAAAGTCGGGTCGTCAGGCTTAGTGGCAAGTGCCTTTATTTTTTGAGTCATTTCACTAGCCTCTTAATTTTTATTTCCTGTGTATGCATGTGCTTGAGTGGTATTTATACCCTACACATACAGATGTCCATGGTAGGCAGAAGAAAACATCAGATTCTCTGGGACTGATGTCACAGGAGATGTGAGCCGCCTGGTGTGGGTGCCAAGCACCAAACCCAGGTCCTCTGTAAGAGCAGGAAGTCTTCTTAACCACCGAGCCATTTCTCCTGCCCCAAGAAAGTAAAATTCTTAATTTCAGTAGTTTGTTTTTCTTGATTTCTGAGTTCTCCTTTTTCTGGAAAGAAACACTTAAATGACATTCAATCTAAGGGGTAAGAGACAGAAATATGTCAACTGCAATAATTTCAAACATAACCAAATAGAGGCAACAAAGGTAACAAAATTACAAAGACCAGAGAGTCTTTTCTGTGCCCAACTTTGAACCAATAGTGCATACTGATTACTTTTCTCATTATAAGAGAAGTTTGTACTGGCCTGGGAGTTCACCATTAATCAAGCCAGGTTTCAGCACAGCATAGGAAACTCTAATAAACATTTTGGGTGTCGTTGAAGCAATTTGGCTGCTTATTCTAAAACAAGCAGTTACATGTAGAAATGGGAACATGCCTGACACTATAGACACTAGTAAGGCTCCTTTTAAATCTTTGTCATCACACAAGTAGACTGTATCTTTGATGAAACAAACAAACAACTTGAAGAAAGACCTAATCGATTCTTCCAGTGAGGACTGAGCTCAATGTCAGGCCAATAAAACTGACCCTACAGGTCCTACAGGCCCCCCATGTTCAACTGCAGAGCTCCTGGGAATGTCCTTGTTAAAAATTAACCCCTGAAAGGAAGACTGAAGCCACTTAATGACTGGTATACTGTGGCAGGTGGCAAGGAAGCCTGGTGCTTAATTTGGTAAACAAAACTTCAGTGATTGTAGGTAGGCTCTTTGCTTACATATTTTACATTGTTGCTTTTGCACCTCAAAGGCAGCCTGGACAGCTGTCCTGCATAGGACAAACTACTTCTTACCTTTAGGGCTTCAAGTTTATTGCTGGAATACTACCACAATTGTTTCTATGCATTCAGAGACTATGCCTTGGTCTCCAACTTTCTGCTTTAAAATCTGAACTCAAGGATGTGCATACACTTGGTGCAAGGCAATGTGTGTGCTTTAAACCGCATTCCTGGGAGTTGGCAAGTCAGCACTGCAGTCCAGGGTAACTCGATTTTCCTGTGTGGCCACTGTCCTAAGACTGAACTGTTCTGTTTTTCCGGTTCATCGTAGGTTGCCTGCAATTGACAAATACAGCCTGTCTTGTGGAATAGCTTCTACAGTTTGACGTTAGTGAGATTAAAAACAAAAACTATGTTTAAAAAAAACCTTGGCAAAAACCAAAGTGATATTTAGAGCTATTTAATTAAATAAGTACTATTAGAATCCAAACAAGGGATTTTTTTTTCAGGAGTGGAAATCAAATTTCCACATATTTACAGAGGGTCTTCTGTGAGAAAAGCAATGGAGTCAAGCTGATGAAGAGGGCAAACTGCCTTCCTGTCCGCTGTTCAATGGCCTGAGCCCAGCTGGGGTCAGGGCGTCCTGTGACTGTCATGCACCACCAAGTAGAAGTCTGTCTTTCTAACCTTCTGAACTTTAGTTCAGTGGGACTTTCCAGCTCACAGGCAGAAAACTGCCTCTGCAGTTGGCTCCCCTAAGCATGATCTTAGCTGCATGAGAAACCCAGAAGGCTGAGCGTCCAATTTTCCTGTGGAGTGCATGATTTAAAGAGCTGCCTTGGAGCGCTCCTTGGCAGTAGGAAAGTAGTTAAGAACAAATCTCTGCTGAGAACACCAATTATCAGCAGCCATTGGTAACACCATGTCTGCGTGCTAAAAGCCTTCATTAGGAAGGAAAGGGAGGCTCCAGTCTCTCCCAACTCAGCCCATTTGGTCTTTGGAGTTCGCAGGCTCATATGCAGCCTCCCTAGTCCCACCGCAGTCCGCTGCCTTAGAACCTTTCTCTTCCTAAATGCCCAAAAGTATTAGAATGCTTCCTATGGGCCCTTTTCTTTAAGTGTTTCTCAGCCATTCAATATTCTGCTGCTGAGAATTCTTGGTTTAGCTCTGTACCCCAGTTTTTAATTGGCCCTTTTCTTTTATAAAAGTATGCTCATAATTCTGACAAATTGGCAGCATTTTTACTCCTTCACAATTTGAACAGATAAGCAGAAACTTCCAAGGGCTTACAGGACCAGTCTTTTATTCTCATAATAGCAAATACTGAAAGTGTCCAAATAGACACATGGTATATAAGTGAATTCACTTTAAGCACAAATAAATGGAATGGTTTGACTGATTTATATTATATTTTTACTCGTTTATAATTTTCATGTGTTAAACCACTGTTCAATTTAAGTAGTGTACCCTTCAAAATGATTTGATTTTCTCCAAATGTATTTATCTGCAAAGCAGGGGTCCGTCTGGGTTAATTTTTTTAAACTACATAATATTTTTGTTGATTATTTGAGAATTTCACATAATGCATCCTGATCACACTCACTTCCAAGTCCACACAAGTCAGCTCCCCGACCTCTGTGACCTCTTCTCCCCCCCCCCCCACAAAAAAAAGAAGGAAAAGGAGGAGGAGGAAGAAGGAGAAGGAGGAAGGGAAAAGGAGGAGGAGGAAGAAGGAAGAAGAAGAAGAAGAAGAAGAAGAAGAAGAAGAAGAAGAAGAAGAAGAAGAAGAAGAAGAAGAAGAAGAAGAAGAAGAAAGTCACCAGTGCACTACCCTGCCACCAGAGGCTGTATTGGACCAGGGTTCTTTTTAAAGGGCCATTTTCTCCTTAAATTGATGCAACAGGAGAGAGCTTTACAATTAGATTTTTTTTTCCCCTAGCAGCATTTCACAGATCTAACAGAAGTTTCTCTGCAGTTACTCACTCAGCCTGGCCTTTCCATCTTCCCCTGCCACCATCACCCCAGCCCATCTCCTGTGTTTGTTATAGCTTTTGTTTGCTGGGGGGCTTCTGGTGTGTGCCCCACGATGGTTCCTCCTGTTTTATTTCTCTTTGTTCCGTATCAGCTCTGTGTTTGTTTCAGGTCTTTCCCACTGAAGCTATGAGGACTATCTTCTCTGAAGTGTGACTCTCTTCTCTCTGGCACAGGCCTGAGGCCAGCCACATCCTTGGCTGCTTATCAGACCTGTCCCTCAAATGCCACATTAGAATCTGACTCTCTCCAAGATGGCCGTTGTCACTGCTCCCACTTCCCTGTCCACTGATGTTCAGGGTCAGAGACTCTTGCTGGCCTATGCCTCTTTCTCAGTAAACTATAAAGACCACTCCTGGTGCTTACCCTACAGGCACTCTCCGTCAAATTTCCTTCTCTTCCACTTCTCAATCACTAGGTTCAGGGGACACTGCCTTTTCTTTTTCATTTCCTCTGAAACAGCTCTTGGTCAGACTCACCTCCCCACTCACCCTTACTCTTCAGAGGACTTCCAGGCCACCTCACACTCCCTGCTGCTGCCACTCCCAGCCAGGCTTCCTGGAGACACCAGAGCACTTTCCCCAGGCACAAGTCCAAACATATCACTTTTTCAGCAACCCTTACAGCCACAGGGAATAAATCAAAGCTCAACCTCATAGCCAAGACCTGCCCCACAGCTGGGCCAGACGACTCACTTTCAGCCTTTATTTTTTATTTTTTATCATGCTTAACTCCTTTGGGGGATCCTGGGCTTTTTTGAATATGAGCACAGCTTTTCTCGGTATGGGCTTTGCTGTGAAACCTCTGCTCTTTACTCAAACTCTTTACTCTGTTTAAAGGACACTCATTTCGTTCTTTGAGTCCTTGGAGTCATATCAGTATTCCTGGGCAGAAGTGACCTTTGACCTTTTCCAGCTCTCCTGCATCCTCATCCATGTGAGTATGTGTGTGTGCGCGTGTGTGTATGTGTGTATATTGTGTGTGTGTGTGTGTGTTTGCATGCATGTGTGTGTGTGTGTGTGTGTGTGCTTGCATGCAATGCTGGGGATTGAACCTAGGGCCTCATCCATCGGGCAGAGTGCTCTGCTGCGATACATCTGCATCCTTCTTCTACTTACCTGGTTTGCAGGTGTTTCCTCCTCAACTTTTTGAGTTTGCTAACTTCAACCTAAAGGAATTAGCTAAATCTCCTGCTCCCTCTAAGTTCTTAGGACACACAGTCTTTGTTTCCCCATGCTTCCCTACTGCCATTTACTTCCCTGTCTCCAAGCCTAACAAACTAGGTTTAAACTAAGACTTGTAATTACACATACGTTTCATGGTGCGGAAGTGAGCCAAATCTCTATTGAATTTATTTTAATAGGATGGATAAAATTTATTGTTGGAGGACAGGCTTTGACAATGAAAGTTAAGTGAACTGGCCCGTAAAGTAAGGGAGTTGAGCTAGACTCATGGGCCTTTGCTTGCTGTCTAGTACACATCTGGATGTTTTTTTCTTTTTTGTGTACAAAAATCTGAAAAAACAGCATTATGAGCCTTACTAGTGAGGACAGTTCCTGAACTGGGGTAGTGGCTGGAGTCTCATCCAGGGCTGTACTGCATGCCAAGCATGTGCTCTATCACTGAGCTACACTATAGCTCTTCCAAGTGTCTGGAAAGTGATTGGCATATGTGTATGTGCACGCACATACATTACAGGCAAACATTCATATACATAAAATAAATACATTCCTAAAAATGATAAACAAACAAACAAAAAACCAAAAACAGCTGAGGAAGGCGAGACACAGAGAAAACGCAGCATGCAGGTATTATGTCAGCTGGCAGAACCGAGGCCTGTGATTGGAGGCAGCATTTTCTTGGTTGCTGTTATTAAAGAATAACAAAATATGCTTGTATAACATCTGCTGTGGAGCAGATATTTCAGTATAGTAACAACTATCATTATATGATTACAACTGAACATACTATAACATAGTAAATATAATTATAATTGAATCATATAGCCTTTAATTTAATTATCTACATCATTTGAGCATGGAGACTTTGTACGGAGCGAGGAGTTGGCACAGCCTCTTTAGCTTTAGGAACGATGATATTTTGCCGGGCAGATGAACCCTGTGGCAAAGAAGTAATGAGAACCTATAGCCAGCTATGATTGAGGTTTCTCTATTTTCAAAATTGGGTGCAGTTTAGTTGTGGCATCACAGCCACAGGCACAGACTCTCTCCCAGGGGACAGGACCTTCTCCTTGTGGTAGCAGCCTACCAGACCTCTGTGCTCTGGAGATGTGAGACTTCACTCTGTTATCTCAAAATGTTTTTCAGACACACCTGTGGAAGATGTAATGAAGGGCTCGTGGCACAAGTACAAAAGCGCACAGATCAATGAAGAGAAGCAGGAAGCAAATTAAGAATGCAAGAAATCAGCACAGACCTCAGGAAGTTGGGCTTCCTGCTCAGCGGGCAGAGCCTGGTGGTGGTGAACACTGAGGGAACACTGACCAAGGGCAACATGTCATAGCCGGAGCTCATGTGTGGAGCTCCTTATGTCCTTGAGCGCATCCACAGAGATTACTCTATTCTTCTACTTAGCCTTTTATGTTATGATATGTTATCTATTTTTATTTTTTTGAGTCAGGATCTCTCTGTGTAACAGCCCTGGTTGTCCTGGAACTCATTCTGTAGACCAGGCTGGCCTCAAATTCACAGAGATCTGCCTGCCTCTGCCTCCCGAGTGCTGAGATTCAAGGCGTGCGCCACCACCGACCAAGCTGATTAGTCTGTTTCTTAAAAGATGTTTTTTATATTTGTGTGTATAGTGTGTGTGTATGAGTGTGTGTGTGTGTGTGTGCATGTGTGTGAATGCAGGCTTGCATGTACCACAGAGCACATGTGGAGGTCAAAGGACAATCTTTGTCTTCCACCTCATTCGAGATGAAGTCTTTTGCTATTTATGTATGAGACTAGCTGGCCCATGGGCTTCTGGGGCGTCCCTTGTCCCCACCTCCCGTCTCACCATAGGAACACTGAGATTACAGACATGTGCTATCATGTCTGGCTTTACATAGTTCTGGGGATTTGAGTTCAGTCCTCATACTAATGCGACAAATGCTTCATCCACCAAGCCATCTCCTCAGCCCTGTTTCTTAGAAGATTTGTATCCTAAAAGTGTTGACCTAAGCTTTATATAATGACCATTCTTCTATTCATTCAGAAATGAGGCTTGCTTGGGGTCACAATTCGTTCCTGGGACCTCACATGTTCTTACTCTCGACCAGTACATGCTGTGCTGTTCTCAGGGACTGAGTCTTCTGGCGTTGTTCCCTATTCTGCTGAGCCTGCCTGGGTGTGCGTCCTGCATATTGCCTCTTGTGAAGGACTCTGCTTCAGGTTTTTGTTCTTATATTTTATTTTATTTTTGTACACTCTCTTGGATGATGAGGGGACACAGTTGTAGTAGGACTGCTTCACACTGAAGGCCTTTGAGATTGCTTAGCCTCTGAGCAACCCACAAAGCACCACCAAGACCTTTTTCTGAGCTGTCCAAAGGGCCAGAGCCAGGTCACAGTTAGCAGTATCACGTTCCACTCACTGTTCGGATGTTCCATTCTTAGTGTCAGTTTTCTTGCCTTGCTCTTTGGCTCTAAAATAATAGTTAATTTACGTGGCTGAGAACTTAAATCAGTGACGTTCAGGGGAAGAATGATAGCCACAGAACAGCTGACGCGCTCCTGGATGACAAGCCCGGCTGTGGATTATTTCCTCTGCTCATTAGGAATCAAGTGAATCGATAAAGTGTCTCCAGTTGGTTTCCTGGAAGAAAAGATCCTTTCTATTTTTTTCTTGTAAAAATTCTAAAGCTTTCAAGTAAGATAAGTAATTATAAAAGCTAGTCTGGAAGACGTTCTTATTGCCTTACTATTCCGGGTGAAGATAGGTCCTGGAGAGGCGGGGGCCCGTGGACTGCAGGGTGTGTGTTGCACTGGTCAACCAAAGCCCCATCACTCTGCGTCTCCAGCCTGGGTAGTCTGCAGTGGCTGGAAGTGGTGGCCATGAATAATGCATGCTGCATCGCCAGTGTAATTGCATATGCATCTAACTGCCTGGCTCTCCTAAGTTTCTTCCTGAGCAGTATGGAAAGGCCTTTGCAACTGGTTTCTGGAGGCATTTTTGTTACTTTCCCCAAAACTGTACTCATCCCTGTCCCTCTTTCCTGCACCCGAGGCCTCCACAAGGCTGAGTGAGGGTGGGAAGCCCTGATTCCCGGTGGCTTCTGAAGCTGCTTTCAGAGGGAGGAGGAATGCTGTTTCCATGTCCAAATCCCTGGGCTCAGCAACCTTCCTTGCTGAATGATTACAGAGAACAAAGGAGCAACTCAATCACTAGGGGACAAACAAAACAAAACCCCAAACACTTAGAATGCTTTCAGGGTCAGACAGCACTCTCTGATGAGAGTTAAATTATTAAAATAACAGGAGTTCTGGGAAAGACCAGACTGTGTTTGCTGGATGGCTTGGCCTCTGGTCTGAAAATCCTTCACTGAGACCAAGTTTATTTGGTGAGAGAGCAAAGAAATGGGAATTAAAACAGGTCAGTGGTATGACTCATCACACGCGAAACATTGCAGGCTGACACACTAGCCAATTTCCCGACCAAAGAATCCACAGGAAAAAGAAAGCCAGGGGTAGGGTGGAACCTGGGAGAGCAGTTGAAGACCGTAGGTGTGGATACCTCTTTCGGGAAGTGTCTCTTCTCAAAGACAAATAGTCTAGAATTCTAGTTACAAAGTCCAGATAAAGCAGCTAAGCATGCAGAAAACGTGTCAGCTGTGCCCTCCCCGTCTCTCGGGCAGCTCCTTCCTTCCTGGACTGTCCCTTCTGCTCCCTGAGCCCACTTCATTCGTCCCTCTCCAGGCGCCATTTGCTGCTTTAGGTATTTCTAACAATCATCTAAAGTATGGGTGCAATTCTATGCTCAAACCAGCCTGTTGGCCACACAGCACACCAATGGATGGACAGACCCAGGTTTTCAGTGCCTTCCCAGGGGTTAAGGTTGGAGTATTGATGGGACAAAGAAGCAAGGTGATTTAAGGCATGGAGAAAAGTGATGAGAGGCAGAGCATCAGCAGTCTGCTTGCACTTAAGGATTCTGCATGGGGACGCAAAGTGTGTGGCTTCGAACTGCATGTTCAAAACGGTGCTGTCACCATCACCTGATGTCACAAGGTCACCAAGCAGACCTGTGGTCCCTAATGAAAAAAAAAAAGTCATTAGTTTCAACAATAATTGGCTTTCAAGACCCTGAAAAGTACCATATTCAACAATTCTCACCAAGGCCTGCCAATCAGTGCTAACTGTAGTTGTCTGGAGCAGCCAGTGGGGTACTGACAACACAGCTCCACTGTGACCTCCAGAATCAGGTGTTCAAGGTCAACCGACAGTAAGTGAGAGATGGAGAAGCAGAAACAAAGGAGGGTCCATTAGTGAAAATGAAGGCCAGCTGCCTGTGCTGGGGCTGGGGTTGATCACGTTAGGAATCTGCCTTCGGGAATCTGCAGACTCAAGTCCTGTTCCTTAAATAGATACATTCCACCGCATGACTCTCAAGCCTTGCGGGGCCAGGGCTGACTCCTCAAGCAGAAGATCCATGCTTATGATTGTTGCCCCTTCTTTCAGAGAATGCCCTGCAGATGGTTGCAGACTATGCTCAAGGGCTCAGTTTTAATTCTTGACACGCCTTGCTCCTTAACAAAGAGGCATTGGCAGCTTTCCTTCCTGTTTGGTTTCCAATCAGCTTGACCCATCAGTTAATCAGAGAACTCACTTGATCAACGCCCTTCGTCCTTTAAGGTGAGCCAAGTCGTTGCTGTACTTTGAAAAAAAAAAAAAGGAAAATAAAAACTCAATCACAATATCAAACAGTGCAGTTTTTGTTTTCACGGTTTTGGTTTTAGTCAGCAGCTTCTTTGGTCATCCTGTAGGCGATGCCACCGCAGGTACTATTAACAGACTGTTACCATGGGATTCAACATGGAGATTCTGTTTAACACAGCAAGACCTATGAGACCCTCCCCTCACTGAGGCACTAGGAGAGTATTAGGTGAGGTTATTAAGACCACATTCCTATCAATTATGAGTTCTTGAAGCTCTTATTTTTCAGGTCTCCTCCTGACATTCATTTTCCTGTAAAGAAACAAAGGCTTTGGGGATGAGACGCTTTGACTCGAGTTTGCAACTATCGGATTTTCCCTTGCTGCCTTAGTTTCACAGAAGCACAGGAAAAACAGCTGGCTGGACTCTTAGGACAACAGTGGCTGTTCTGAAAACTCCATAGATACCCTGGGCAAATTACACTACAACTGAAGGAACTCTGGCTAGCTTGAATGTGGCAAGCGTGGCTCCAACAGGCCTTGTCTTCCCCCCATCCCCCCTGCCTTGCTAAAAATCATTAGATTATATCCTAAAGCTGGCCACCAAGGTCTATCCCTTATTAGGTCACTTCCTCCTCCTGAGGCTCATTGCCAAAGTCCAGTTATCAAGGTGTTGAAATCCAGCCCCTTTTGGCTCACCTAATTAACATGCCCAGTTAAAATCAAACACCTCATTTTATTTTTTTTGAATTTTTTATTAATTTATTCATATTACATCTCAATGGTTATCCCATCCCTTGTATCCTCCCATTCCTCCCTGCCTCCCATTTTCCCCTTACGCCCCTCCCCTATGACTGTGACTGAGGGGGGCTCCTCCCCCTTTATATGTTCAAGGTGTATCAAGTCTCTTCTTGGTAGCCTGCTATCCTTCCTCTGAGAGCCACCAGGTCTCCCCGTCCAGGGGTCAAAACACCTCATTTTAACACGGGGTTTGCCCTTGTAACTTTATAAACTGCCATTTTCCTACATGCTGAGATACCAGAAGAACTAAAATTGGATTTCAGGGTTACCGGCGCAAAGGTTAAGAAATAGGCCTACAGGAGATAATCTGGCCAGTTGCAAAGAAGAGCTTCACCAGAGATAATGTTGCCTAGTGACTGAACCGAAGGGTCCCACCAGAGATAGAGTTGATAAGAGACCCAGTTTTATGCCACATTCCTTCCTGCCCACAGGAGATAGAGTTAATAAGAAACCAGACACTTTTCTGGACAAGGTAATGGACAAAGAGAGCAAAGAAAGCTAAGCCAGGGGTGATCATATCACCTTTTTCTGTAGCCTGTCATTTTAGACATTATATCTCTTTATGTCTCTCAACCAATAGATGATTGCCAGGCTGGAACTCCCCTGCTTTGGGGCGCTGGGAGGCATAGGAACCTATAAATTTACCCTCAGCTCAGAGATGAGGCTCTTTCTGGATACCACTGTGTTGGTGACCCGTTAGAGCCTGGCTCAAGTCAATTAAAGATCCTCATATGTATTGCATCGGTATCGAGTCCTGGTGATCTCTTTTGAGGGTCTTGAAATCTGGGTGCAGCAGTGCCACATCTGTCTCCTCTCCATCCAGAGGCAGTCTTTGTCCAACTCTGGGACTAATAACCCTCCTCCCTCTCCCTTGCTCCCTTTCCTTTTTCCTTTATCATCTCCTGTCTCTGCCATTTATTCTTTGCTTTCTGGCCCCTTGGGGCAAATAAATATCATTTGTGCTGAGAACTTAGTCTTGTAGGTCCTGAGCTAATACTTTTTCTTTCAGCAATCACAGCAGATGCTCCAGGTTCTGAAAGCATTGCCTCAGTCATGGCTGTCTAAATGTTTTTTAAACCTGGTTTGCTCTCTTGTACCTTGGTGAACTGTAGGTGTCCATTCACCATTTCCTAGTAGGCCTAATGAACTGCTGTGGATGGTGCTGTGGATGGTGCTGTGGATGGCTCATACACAGACTTCTATTTGCATGAGTCATTTCCTGTGACTGACAAGCTGCTTCCAAGTAAAAAGGCTATATAATATTTTTAAATGTTAGCTTTATTTTAAACATAAAATAGGAAAAGAAAGGATTAATTAGGGGTCAGGAAGACAAGTTTAGGGTATCAGGTGGAGGGATTGATCTTTGATCTGTTAACTATATGCCAACTTAAAACAAAATCAAATAGAGCCGCTTTGTTTAATACCTTTTGTAACCTCAAGGCTTTACGATACCAATCATTACGAAGAAAGTTTTAAGTTAAAAAAAAAAAAGCTGATTTGATCCTAAAGTAAATTTTGAGTTCTCAGGAAATTTGCTGTTTTCTTGCTTTGTTCCCCTTGTTCCTATATACTGATGTACGCAAAAAGATTTCAAGCTGTGTAAGCAGTGATTAAAGTTTTTAAGGAAAAAAAAATAAAAAAGAAAAAGAGAGAAAAAAATTTTTAAATTAAAAAAATATAGTTTTTAAGGAAATGATTTTGTGTATAAATAAAGCTTAGAGGAGACTCAGATTTTCAGAGTAGGTAAAGCCACTAAGGCTTCCTCTCTGTCTCGTCTCTCATGTAAAGAATTGAATGGTGTCACCTGTCTGATTCTTTCTTCCCTTGTCACCCTTACCTACACCTTTCTTTGGGTCCTGACCCTCATCTGGAGCTGGACTCTGGCAGGTTAGTCCTGTTCTTCTGGCTTTTTCAGATGAGAAAAGCAAATTCAGAGAGATGGTACCGTTTACTTGAGGGCACACAGCTCTGGGGTTCGGAGGCAGGATCTATGAGGCAGGCTGTCAAGTCCTTAAATCCACAGGGCAATGCACTGACCCCCACACCCAAGTATTAAAAATGTTTTAAAGATCAACTATTTCTCCTCTGTGGTGTGAAAAAAAAATCATATGAAGAGTCACGGAAAGAGTTATTATACAGAATTTGGGAAAAGAAATGTTGAACAGAACAAAACACAAAGAAAGGCAATTGAACCCCTCCCAGTAACAGTTACTTACAGCTACAGAGTGGGACACTGGGATCAACAGAAACATCTATGAAGAGAAGTAGAGGTTTTCCCTGTGTGTCAGAAATCCAAAGTCACTGAACAAAAGTTTGTACAAACTCATTTAACATTAGTTAAATCATAGAATTACACAGGAAAAAGATTAACTAGTAGTCGGTCAAGACAGAGCCCAGAGGATGGTATATATATGTATGTTTATGTATGTATGTATGTATGTATGTATGTATGTATGTATGTATGTATATATGTATATATTGTACATATATATATTGATTTCTTAAAAGTCCATTAGATTTTGGCATTGGAAGCCCTGATAAGGTGTAGTGCTCAGAATTTACTATTGGGAGTATTCTGAATTTGATTTTATCTACCCGTTGGCATTATTTACAACATGTTGCATGCATCCCTATGCTTCGCTTCAGGTACAGAAAGAAGCATTAGGAGTGTGCTTAGAATACCTATGACCTCTTGATAGAACCAAAGCCACAGAGGCCGGGTGTGAAACGAACCCCAGCCATGAGTCCTGTCTCTTCCAGTTAAGCAATCAACTGAACAGAGAAGAATGGAAAGGGGACAAGAAAAATGGGCGGCTTCTATCCCCAGCGTCCCTTCATGTCTGCTTCCTTTGCGTCATACTTAAGCATTTGTCTCATTTCTCAGCCATTTCCAGTGCTGTGTAAGGCCAGAGTTCCGTTCTCCGTTCCATTCACACACTGGCTCCACTTACCCAGGAGAGTCCATAGGAAGAAGCATCCCGAGGGGAGTTTACTTCCTCTTCCTGATCTTACTCGTTGGTTAGCAGAAACTATCTAGGATTCCAGTTGAAGGCTGGGCATGAGACCAAGGAAAGGCCACTGTTAACCAAAACTAAGACACTGGAGAAAATAATTTTATTGACCCCTAGACTTCCACACCTGCCCCCCTTCTTGTTGAAAAGACAATTTTTTAAAAACACAGTTCCCTCCAACCCATGATTTACTTTGTCTTATAAGATTCCTCTATGTACATATTAGTTGCTTTTTTTGTTGCTGTGGTAATCAACTTTTGAAAAGTAGAGTTTCCTTTGGCTCATGGGTTCAGAGGGAAAACATGGCAGCAAGAGGCTAGAACAGGAAGCTGAAAAGACCACACCTTCTATCTCAAACAGGAAGCAGAGAAAGTGAACTGGACGTGTGGCAAGACTATAAACTCTAAAAGCCCGCCCCTCATGACGTATTTCTTCCACCAAGGCTCAACCTTTGAAAAGTTCCAGAATCTTCCCAAAAAGCACAACCAATAAGAGACCAAGTGCTCAGATAGTTGAGGCTGCGTAAGGACATTCTTTTACTCAAGCCATCAAAAAGTACAACAAAGGTTATATTCCCATACTTACAAATGAGGGCCTTAGCATAATGAAGTCTTAATCAGCTGTTTATCATACAACATTTTCCACCCATGGTTCTGCCACAGTGGCAAAGTTTCTGCCTCATTTCTCTGACTTTGGTTGAGAAAAGTCTACAGATTTGGTGATAACTGTTCCAACATTAAAAGAGATGAACAAGTCAGCCCAGAAAATACATGCACTGGTATTTCTGCTGGATTTTCATTATCCTTTTCAAAAGGAATCATGGAGTCCTACTTTTGGAATGAACGTAAATGAAGTTCCAGACAAAATATCTAATTGGTCTATGGATCAAAGGTTAGCATTTCCCAATGCACTTCTGCCTCTGGCAGCATTAATGAATTCTTTAGTGATAAAAGCCAACAGTCAGCTAAGGCGTGTGTGTGTGTGTGTGTGTGTGTGTGTGTGTGTGTGTGTGTGTGTGTGTAAGGACTGCAGGCTTGGCTGGCTTTGCCCCTTTGCAGGCTTTGTCCCAGGTGAAAGCAGTCTTTGGGAGCTTTGCCCCTTGGAAACACTATGGATATTCCCTGAGATTAACCTTGAGATAGACTGGGAGGAGCCATCCTGGGCCTGGAATTCAGGAAGCAGACCGGGGACTCCGCCTGGATTATTATGTTTCTAATGAAATCTCAATGGGTGGAGGAGACAGGCCCTTTTGGGAGAGAGACAGACCCAGGCAGAGGACAAGAGGGGCGGCAGGGTCGGACCCAGCTTGATAGCACGGGGATTGGGAAAAGGATCAGCGAACAGGCCTGACCAGTACGCAGGCCAGAGACATCTAAGGACCCATCCAGTGGAACAGAAACCAGAAGGTTCACTCTTGTTTCCCTTTAACCTTCTTTTCCCTCTTGTGTAAGATAATCGGGTTGTATAATAAAGTTTAATTGTTAAGAAACAGAGCCAGCACATGTGCTCTGATCTGCAGTGGGAATGGATGCCTTGCACATCAAGCCATTGCAGGTGTGTATGGGTAGTAGGGGCTGGCGTAAACTAGAGCTAGGTAAGAAGATAGAGCACACTTGATAATGCCTCTAAAACACAAGAAGGACATTGTTCTGTCCTGTGCACAGAGACAGCTACTACGATGGAAGATCAATAGAAGTGTATAACCATCCTCCCTTCCTAAACTGGCTTCTCAATTGCCCTGCCCCTTTTGTTTTCTTTCATTCATTCATTCATTCATTCATTCATTCTTTTTTTTTTTTTTTTTTTTGAGGCAAGATCTTGCTATGTATCCTGGTTACCATTGAACTCTCTATGTAGTACAGGCTGACCTTGAACTCTTAATTATCCTACCAAATGCGGAAGTCACAGATCTACTCCATACCTTCTTTAAGTTTAAAATTTATTATGATGATGATGATGATGATGATGATGATGATGTGTGTGTGTGTGTGTGTGTGTGTATGTGTGTGTGTGTGTGGTTTTGCAGACAGAACCCAGTAATTAGTGCATGGCAGGCAAGAAGTGTTTTACTTTTGAGCTACACCACCAGTTCCCACAATCTCCTTTTTTAGACTGTTGTAGTAGCTACCATGTTGGAAAATAACCCTGGTCACTGTCCAGGTATCAGACCCAATATATCCCTTGCTTAATAAACCCCTTGCTTCAGGAATTGTATGAGGAAAGAAGTGTGAGCATTGCTCTATGCTAAGTTCCTCTCAGCGTATTCAGGTCAAAAGCAGATGATGCTCTTGCACAGGGACAGGCAGAGACCAGGGAGATGGTGAGTGACATGAGCCCGAAAATACACAGCAGAGATAAAAATCACACTGCCACACTACTGCTCTCAGCTGAGCCTGAAGCCAAGCCTCCCCACAGTCTCTGAGGGTCCCAGTGACTTTGTCCAGAAGTTTGCTTTACAGAAATTGGGGTGAATTTATGCCGTAGACAAGCTGTGCTTAATGGCAGGAATGCTTAGTGACCTGAGCAGGTGATTCTGTCATGTGTGGACATCATAAAACACACTCAGAAAGTTTAGAGAGCTGTGATGTCACTAAGCATCAGAATCTGAGGGAACCACTGTCACGTGTGCCTTCTCTCATTGACTGAAACATTAATATATGGCACATAATTTTTTTTTTTTTTGGAACTAGAGTCCGAAATGATGCATGCACTTGTAAAATCACATCGACTTGATTTCACCAACATTTAGACCTGGTATGTCTGAGGTGGCGGTGAATGGGCATGACCCCCACATTTAAACTTGTGACTGCTGCCACAGGTTGTACTGGCTTTTGGTCAGCCTGAGAATTTGTACTAAATGACCAATCACTCTAGGAGCACAGATGAGACACCCCTCGATGCTCTGATCTGCAGGAGAATTCATAGCTTAACATTGTCAGAAGCCAGTGTGTAGCCAGTTTAGGAGACAGGCCTCCTGTGTGGGGAATGTCCAGGAATGAGGAAGATGACTGTTTGACATCTAAGCAGACACCTGGAGCATCAGAACGCTGAACATGCATGCTTCGTGGCTGAAGGGCTTCTTGGACCTGATGGGTAGGAATTATCAAGTGGGACTATTTGCCAAGAAAGGAGCATGTCAAATCCCTCATTTGGGACTACAAATGAGAAGCCTCAATACAAAGTTCCACAAGGAGCCAAGGTAAGAGATGTGTGACAGGAGGTAACTGTCAACAATGTAAAAGAAAGGGTGCCCCGGTCAGATCTCAGCCAAGGGCAAAGGCTGCCGATGGTGTTTGGGCAGAGGGGAGTGAGTGGCTTAGACCGATAGCCATCGGTGTGCCATGTATTCCATGGTGCAGTGCAAACATTGTGCTCATGACCACAAAAGGGTGTGTGTGATATAATTGTATGGGTTAATGTGCAAGAGGATGTGCATATGTGTGCATAGTGCATAGTGCATGCAAGTGTTAAAGGTGTGTGTGTGTGTGTGTGTGTGTGTGTGTGTGTGTGTATGTGTGCTTGTGTGTATGTGTTTGTGTCTGTGTACATGTTCCTGGAGAGAACACTTATGCTGAAGGGATGGTTGAGCTTGCTTTTTCACTGGGTGCTGGATAGACTGCTCCAGCCATCCCTTCTGAGAGCTTTTGCCCTAAAGGCATACGG
The DNA here is from genome assembly GCF_964271855.1 of Acomys minous. Lineage (NCBI taxonomy): Eukaryota > Metazoa > Chordata > Mammalia > Rodentia > Muridae > Acomys > Acomys minous. The sequence continues at coordinate 24,497,493 of NC_140486.1, forward strand.
TGTTAGATTTTGGTGTTTCCCTATGTGTTCATTCACTCACTGCTCATTTCTTATCTGAGCTGCTCAGCACAAAAGCTGTGCTGTTTTTCTTGAGCTCAAGACATGATAGCAAAGAACAGAGACAGCTGAGTGCAATTCCAGCGCTGCCGTGGGGGCTCAGGAGGACACATCCTGCATCTTGTTCTGTGGAAGGCCACAGAAAGGCTCCTTCTGACACTGCAGAGAACAAAGACAGCCAGATGAGGATCCTGGAGGGTGGAACAGAGTCATCCAGGGCCTAACAAAGAGGGAGCATGAGAGACACATTTACAAAACCTCAGAGATGAGGCGAGCGTGTGTCAGCCATGACCCAGTGCACTCTTTGGGTAGCATGAGGACAAAGAGAGAAAGAGAAGGAGGATGGGTGGGAACACTTACACGTGTGAAATATGAGTGAGAGGTCCATGTCCATATGCACATGCCAGTGTGAGGCTGGTCTAGTCCCCATGACTAGCTATAGTGTGATGTATGATGTGGGTGGGATGTTTGAGATTATACATGTGCTGTGACACGTGTGGAGATGGGTGTGAGTTGTACATGTGGTGTGAGATGTGTGGGAAGGTGTGAACCTGTGCTGTAAGATATGTAGAAAAGTGTGTGAGTGTAAGTGGAGAGTGGAGAGGACGCTTGAGATACATGGAAGCCTGTGTGGCATTTACACGTGTGTTTGTTTAAAAAAAAAAAAAAAGAACTCAAGTTGCTGCTTCTGTGATCTGTAGGACACAGAGCATCCTCCACCTGCAGCCACAGCAGAGGTGGGAGTGGCGAGGTTCTACAGAGCTGAAGCTCGTCCCCTTGTCTCTGGCAAAGCATCCTGTTCTGTGGCTCTGCAGTAACTTGTGAGCGTTTCCATAGCTATGAGCTACTGAATGCTTTCCACTAAGAACACGAGAAGGTACACGGTATTACCATTAGCATTTTTTACGGACGAGTCCTTGGAAAACCGGGAGGAAGTGCTGACATAACTTAGCATGATTTCACAGCGCGGATCCACGGTGGAGGGCAGGATGCAGCCTTGGATTGGAGGCCTTTGAGGAATCTCCTGTCTCAACTGCGCTGTCGCCAAGTCACCGCTGTAGGAGAAGAGGCTGTAAATGGAAGACATGCTGCTCCTTACAGTCCTGTCTCCAGGAATCAGGGCCCTCTGAACGGTGTTTCAAGACAAGGTGACTTGCTTCCTGGTACCTTAGCCGCATGATGTCAAGCGAAATGCTTACATCGTTAACCCTTATCAGCTACAGCGTGACGGTACTTCAGAGCAATGCAGCTGTGTGGCGGGAACTAGAACCAGAGATCCGGCCCCTGAGGCATCTCAGCCCCCTCTGTCTGGTTTCATCTCCAAATGCTCACACTTTGTTCCCTTCATCATATTACGTCATTTCTACAAGAGCTTGTGGTGACAGCAGGCCAAAAACAGAACTCAAAGTGACCGTTTTCTTTTCTTCTCCAGTGGCTGTTGGATACGATGAAATGATGAGGAGCCACTGAATGCATCCTTAGCCCTGCTGTACTGATGATCTTGTTTTCTCTGCAAGATCCCCAAGTCCGCTCCTTAGTGTGCACACACACTCCTCTGCACTGCACAACTGAGGGCCAGTGTGGTTCTCCAGCCTTCCTGATTAAGGAAGGAGAAAACACTTAAGAAAACTGTAAGGCACTAAAACCTCTAGATGAACTACAAATTAAAAGATTGGCCTTGAGGATGTTACTTATTGTCTCCAAAGCTCTCTTGTTCCCTTGTCAAGCCGCGAACATTTGTATTAAATGGCATTTAATCTCCTTTATGGTTCTGTGAAGTTCACATAAGCAAAACAAACTTTGCACCCCAAGGGCAGGAGGAATATTCATCTGAGACTTGAAGATGGCGTGTTCTTTTGTTCTCCCACAGCTGGAGGTAATTAATGGCAAATAAAAAGCCGTCCCCAGCCCAGCTCTTGGGCTGTAACACACTAGATGATATTTCCATGAACGCTGCAAGATTTACAGCTTACAGAATTACAGACAGTTGGATTTGCCAGGTCCAGACTCAAGGCCGGATTGAAGAGTACTTAGGGAGGGCCAGAGCCCACCTGGGGAAACCCAGCACGCGTTTGTAACAAAGGGTTGGAAGTTTCCATTGGTAGTGCCGTGGTAACACCTACCTGGAGCACCCTGAAAGTCAAACATTAAGGTGTGATTTGTAATTTTACCAGAAGCGGAATAAAAAGCATGAATTTTCAAGAGCAGTACGAGCGTTAGTAAGCTATACTTGGGCATTTACTCCATGATTTTATCTCCCATCCCATGGAGGGAGGGCTCCTGAATGTGCCGAGGCATGTGACAGCAGGCCTGATCACGACCAAACAATGGCATCAGAAACACCCATTCACAGTTGTTTCTAAAAAGTGTTTTTATTTTATTCTTCAAATGAAAATGTACACAGTATATTCTGATCACAGCTTCTCCTCCCCCAGGTCCTCCCCACTTTCCCACCCATGCAACCCCATGACTCCTTTCTCTCTCTCTTTAGAAAATAAACAGGCAAAATTTTAAAACAAGAATACTTTTTTTAAAACCCTAAAAAGCTCAGGATGCACACACATGTGCACGCGCACACACACATCAATAAAAACACAAAATCTGAAACCATAATTTACTAGGAAAATTCTAGTAAGTTTTTTTTTTTAATGTCCAAACAATGTAATTTGAGACAACAAAAATTTACAAAACACCACTGACTTTGTTTTGTGTTGGCCATCTATTGCTGGGCATAGGGCCTACCTTTAAGTGTGGTTTATGTACCCACTGAGACTCTATTTGAGAAAACCAATTTTTCCTCTGCAGGCAGTCGTCAAATAAGAGAGGGCTTTTTGCACAGGGCGTGGAGATCGTGTCCACTTCCCCCCAGCACTGGGTCCCCATCTGGCTTGGACCTGTGCAGGTCTTGCACATGCTGCCCCAGGCTCTGTGAGCTCATATGGGCAGCGATCCTGTTTTGTCTGAAAGGCTTTGTTTCCTTGGAGACATCTGTCCTCATTGGCTCTTACAACCTTTTTACCTCCTTTTTCTGCACATCTCACTGAGCCCTGAGGGGAGGAGTTCGGTGGAAACATCTCATTTAAGACAGAGTATTCGAAAATCTCTCACTCTCTGCACATTGTCCACTGTGGGTCTCTATATTTCTTCTGATCTACAGCAAGAGAAAGCTTATCTGATGATAGCTGAACAAGGCCCTGGTCTGTGATTATAGCAGCATGTCATCAGGAGTCACTTTATAAGTAGTATTTGTTTTTGTTTTCTTTTCCTAGCGCCATGACCTATCTAGTCTCAGAGTCTTAGGCACATTAGTAGTGTTAGGCATGGGTTTCATCTCATGGAGTAGTCCTTAGAGCCAATCAGATAGTGGTTGGTTATCCCCACAATGTTTGGGCCACTATTGCACCAGTGTATCATGTAATCGGTCAACAGAGTAGATCACAGGGTTTGTAGCTGGGTTGGTGCTTACTTTTCCCCTCAGGTAGTATGCAGAGCACCATCCAGGTCCCATGAATACTTGTGAGTCAGGGTGAAGGCTTTAGGTAGGCACCAGCTTAACTGCTGCGTGTCGGTGAGACATGTAAATGTTGCCTTCAGCACTAGGACCTTACCATTAGTCCGTGGAGAGCAAACCGAAAGGCCTTGGCAGTACTCCGAGTTGTTTGGCGGTTCTCACGGGGTCTCTTTGGCTAACAACTCAATTAAGTGTGTAGCCCACTCTTGGTTCTGGGGATTTTACTTGTCTCCTCCATTATTTGGTGACTCAAATTTAGATTTCTTTCATAATTGTATATAACTATGAAATGAAGAAGCACCTATATAATAGGTTTCCATATGACCCCTCGAGTGTTAGTCGTCCCTCCCTATTTACAATTCTTTCCTGCCATTTTTTGTTGTCATGATTCTATACTGTACCATCCCCCCGCCCCCACTTATATCCAGGTGTGGAATAGTGCCTGGAATTTTCAGGCCTGCTGACTGTCCAGTGGTTTTCAACCTTCCCGATGCCGTGGCCCTTTAATGCAGTTCCTCTTGTGGTGATCTCTGTCTTGGGGTTTTATTGCTGCGAAGAGACACCATGACCAAGGAGACTCTTCTAAATGAAAACATTTAACTGGGGCTGGCTTACAGTTTCAGGGGTATAGTCCATTGTCATCATGGTGGGAAGCATGGCAGCGCGCAGGCAGACACGGTGCTGGGGAAGGAGCTGAGAGTTCTATACCCTTATCTGCAGGCAGCAGAAAGACTGTGTGCGCCACTAGGTATAGCCTGAGCATATAGGAGACTGCAAAGCCTGCTCGACAGTGACACACATCCTCCAAAAAGGCCACACCTACTCCTACAAGACCACATTTCCTAATAGTGCCACTCCCTATGGGCCAAGCATTCAAATACACGAATCTATGGGTCGGGGGGGGGGGGCATTCCTATTCAAATCACCACAATCTCCAAGCATAAAATTATTTCCTTATTACTTCATAACTAATTTTACTCCTGTTCAGAATCTTAATGTAAATATCTGATACACAGGCTATCTGATCTGTGTCCCCAATGGATCAAGACCCACAGGCTGAGAACCGCTGGTTTTTGCACCCACTGAGGAAAAGACTTAAGTGTTCTTTCAATAGGTATGGGTTAAATTTTGCTGTATGACCTGTTATATTGAACATTTTTTTTAATGAGAGCATTCTCTCATAATGCTGGAAGAAATGCACATGTGGTTCTCAGCCTGTGTGTATGTGGGTGTGGGCACATGTGTGTGTATGTGTGTGCTTCTGCTATGGGTTGATTGTGACTTTCTAAAGCTCATCTTGAAACTTATTCCTCAGTGTAGCATTGATAATGGATCAGACCTTGAGGAAACGATAACATTCTCTCTATTGTCTTGTGTGGTTAATGCACTTACAGAAGGGAATTGCAGCAAGCTACCTTGACCTTCCATCTCTTCTGCTGTATGAGAACACAGCACGAAGATGCTCTCAGTGAGGAATGGACACTCACTTCATAGAAGATGATAGCAACTCGATCTTACTTTTCCCAGCTTTGCGAATCGAGCTCCTGCCTGAAATAATCCAGCACTAGGTTTCGCCTTACACTTGTAGGTTCGGGAATCCAGTTTCCTACCTGACATTTTCACATGATTGTCTAACCATCAAGGTATATTAACACAGCTGGAACTTTCCAAATCTGCTCTTCATATACCTTCTTGTCTCATTTACTCCCCCTGGCGAACCAGCTGCTCATGTTCACACTCAGAAGTCCTCCCAGCCCAGCACATGCATGTCCCATGACACAGCAACCCTCTCCCACGTTACACAGAAGAAGTACACCATGTGAGTCCCCTTTCTATGACTTCCCAGATCTCAGCATCCTTCAGGAGGTGGTTGAGCCTTTCTGATTTCAACATCCTCTCCAGCTTCCTAGAGATCAGTACCCTTGTGTTTCTTAGAATGTGTGTGTGTGTGTGTTTCTTAATAATCTAACTACGATAGTATCACTCCTGTGCTCAAACCTCTCTGTAGCTTACCATAGCACTGAGAGAAAACCTGGAGTCTTCACAACAGCACTTCAGGGTCCTTGAAATAAAAAGCTAAAAAGATATGAAACTCTTACACACACACACACACACACACACACCACGCACGCACGCATGCACGCATGCATGCACAACCATATGTGAGTACTCTTGGAAGGCTTGCTCAGGATTTCAGTAGTTATGTTAAACTTTGGTGAACTCTAACACAGTGATAACAGGAAAAAATCCCCCAAATTCTTGGAAATTAAACAAAACTCATAAAAAAAAATGTAATGTGTGGCAAAGGAGAAGCCTCAAGGGAGGTCAACATTCAAAACTAAATAAAATGTCCCTTTCTCTTTTATTTCTTACAAGGGTTGGTACAAAATCAGTGGGATTACTTCTTTATGGGTTTGGCATTCCTGAACTGACCCCTGAATAGAGTTTACTGTTTAATAATTTTTAATCTACAAATTTGATTTCTTAAACAGAAAGTATTAAGGCTGCCTATTTCTTTTATTTTATTTTTATTTTTTTTATTTTTTTATTTTTTGTATTTTTCTTTTATTGAAAATAGATTTCTTTTCTTTTTTTAAATTAATGTATTCATATTACATCTCAGTTGTTAGCCCATCCCATGTATCCTCCCATTCCTCCCTCCCTCCCACTTCCCCCCTACTCCCGTCCCCTCCCCTAAGTCTGTGTCTGAGGGGGAAGGGCTGCCTATTTCATTGGCTGAATTTTACTTTAATTTTCTAATGTTCCTACTTTTAAGTAAATGTCTTACATTTTTCAAGTTGTTAAATCTATGTGAAAGTAAGTGTTGATGGCAATTTCCTTATTTTTTTCAAAGTTTTAAAAAATTTTATATTGTGTGTGTGTATGGGTGTGTGATATATGTATGTGTGTGTGTGTGTGTGTGTGTGTGTGTGTGTGTGTATGCGCGCGCGTGTGCATTTGGGTAGATAACGCACGTGTGCGGCATCTGAAAAGGACAGATGAAACAGACAGTTGTGAGCCACCTCTTACAGGAACTGGGAATTAAAACTCAGGTCCTTTGGAAGAGCAGCAGGCATTTTTCATCACTGTCCCATATATCCAGCCCAAGGGTTCCATTTTCTAACGTGATGGAAACCGGGTGTTTTGACCACCTGCAGTTCACCGCATAACCTAAGAGAGTGATTAACAGAGGAGGGTCAAACAAACACACCATGTTGATGAGATCCATTTTAGCTCACCAGTTCCAGAAGCTCCCAGTAGGGGGAGCAGGCACTGAACACCACATCCACAACAGAAGAGCTGTACTCAGTTGCAGCCCATTGGAGGAACCATAAGCTCACAGTAAAAGGGGATGGGCATGTGTTGGGGGCGGGAGGGAGATTTTGTGGCTGGGTTGAGGGCAGCTCATTCCGCCTCGACAGGCCTTTGTCTGTTTTTTTTTTTTTTTTTTTAAGATGAGTGGGAGTAAGTAGGTTTTGTAGAAATTATGGTTAGACTTTTGGAGCCCCGTTCGGCTCACAGATGCCATATTAGCCTTGGAAATGGAAAAGCAATGCTAACCTAGCTTAGTGTAACCGGGGTCACCGAGGACAGGAGTTCTTGGGTTTCTAAGGTGCTAATTTCAATACAGTGTTAAGAGTAAAAGTCAGTGGTGGTTGTCAAATCTGTTTCTTCATAGTGTGGGTTTTACTAGTGTGTTAAGAGCTTGGGGTGAAAAACACTGCCTTAGATCTATCCAACACGTTAGTTACAATGATCACAACTAAAATGGTTATTTATTGTGTTAATTCCAGCATAAAATCCATAAGGGAAAATGAAACGTTAACCAAGGTAAGTACTCCTTTGTGTCTTTGCTGTGTTTAAAAACCCCCACTCTCACTGTTTCTTAGCAAAGAACATGGCTTCTCTATCAAACACTGCTTATTACAAAAGAGAACAAGAAAACTCCAGTGTATTTCAGTGGGAAGACATGGAAGATTGCATGTCAGCTCATTTAGGGGACCACATCCCATGAACATTTGGTCTCATGGGAATCTCACAGATTTTTTTTTCTTTAATACATTCAGAAATTGAGTTGCTGTCCTTAACTGATACACATTTAAGATAGTTTTGAGCACAGCAATGAGGAAACCTGCATGTCCACCTCCATCACCTCTGATTTGTTCCACCTCAGCACACCCCAGGTGCCCCACAGGCTTGTGTTTGGAGCACTTATTTCTAAGCTGGTGCCACTGTTTGCGGGAGGCTGTGGGAACTGTTGGGGCTCCATCCCAAGTGGTGGAATTAAGTTATTAAGAGCCTGGCTCCTAGGTCTAGCTGCCCTTTGCTTCCTGGTTCTGACGTGAGGGGCCTCCCTCACACCTTCCTCTTGCCATGAACTCAAGTCACGTTTCCCCCACAACAGATGGCTAAGACTCTGAAACTGCGAGTCAGCGCATTGGAACCAGGGGAGGGGTCCACTCAAGGCTGTATAGCCCCCGAACCATTTTCTTTTAATTCTTTGCTTCCTGACTAAGAGTGTCACGTGACCATGGTGGATGGAATCCTCTGGAACTGTAAACCAAGCCAAACCTTTCCTGACTTAAGTTGCTTCATTTCAGGTATTTTGTTAGAGCACTAGGAAAAATAACCAATACGCAAAGAAAAGCTTCCTTCCCGAATGCAGTTTCTCTCAAATGACACAAAATCAGAGGAAATGCCCACATATCGAACAAAGGTGGATGGCAGGTTTATTCTGTAAAGAAGTTATGTCAGAATTCTCCACAAACAAATCTCAGGAAGTGGAGAGTGCTGACTTTTGTTTAGTAATGGGGTGTATAGATTACAGAATGGCTAATGGTGCCCAACACGCCTTCCATGGCTCACGCTGAGGCATCTGCTTTGCGGTGCTGCTTTTTTCTACCTGACACCTCAGCTCTCCTGCCAAGTTCTGTGCCTGTCCCTTTCCCCTTTGAACACAGGATAAAATCTGCTTTTCTTTATGAGATTAGCCTGTGTTTCATTTTCTCTTATAAATTGCTTCTTGATGTTTTAATAAATGTCCTCTGTAACTTTAATGGTAGATGCAGACAAATTGTCTCCTTGTACTCAGACCAATAGCTTTATTTCAGAAACTCACTTTTAAAATATAATTATATCTAATGTCATGGTATCATTTAATATAAAAATTATATAAGTATATTTCTGGCAACATTTTCATGTGCTAAATAAGGAGCATACAAATAACTGGGCTTTACTGTCACTACTGTACTTTAAGATTCGGAACATTTTGACCTATTATATTTTCTCCATTAAAGTCTTGAGAATTGTCTGGCAATGTGATAAACTTACGCAGCATTCTGCTTGATAGCAGTGAAGAGTCCAGAATTATTTTTTGTTTAGAAATATTATGTGGTACTCTAAAAATACTATATATATACACACATATATATATGTATATATATTACTATTTTGTAACTTATAAAACTTACCCAAACCTAACCCATGCCAGAAGATAATTGTGTGCATCATGACAGAATGGTGGAAACCAGTCATGGCCCAAGCATTAGAACATCCTGGGAGGAGAAGAGAAGGAAGGAATGACTCCTTGAGGTGCTCAGGGAGCCTTGGGGGTGGGGTAGGGTGTCCAAAGGCAGACACAATCCTGTGAGTCACTCTGTCTAGTCTCAGGACCTTGGGAGATCTTTGCGGTTTCCTATTTTTTTTTCCCAGGATCTTGGCATTGACCTCCACATTGTCCAACGGAGTCTCCAGTCCCTAGCCACAAGGCAGGATGAGAACATGGTTTCCAAAGGGGCAGGGCCTATTGACCTCCCACGGATGAAGGAAGATAAGATAATGGTCCCTCAGAGCTATGAGGGTTCTCTACCCAAAGCCACGGAGTAAACTTCCGGGAGGAGGCGATTGCCTTCATCCTTCCCAGTGGAAATGGAGCTGGGATGCTGTGGGATTCTTGAGATGAGGACTCTCTGTGCCAGTGGTCACTTGGCTCGATATGAGCGATGTTAGACATTTTTCCTTTCTGCCTTTTAAGTTGCACTGAGGTGATGTGACATGTGAGAGACAGGGAAAAGATCGATGTCCTGACGTGGCACATAGGGCTTTGGCATTGGTTGTTTTTTGTCTAAGTTCATATGGTTATGACATCCCCAAGTCACATAAGGGGGACAAAGAGGCACAGAAATGACCCCACCTCTGAGAAGCTACTCTTCTTAGAGAGAGTCGCATGCAGGCTGGCTCAGGCAAGAACTCAGTAGTCTCAAGGGAGATAAACTAAGAGCAAAATGACACAAAACCATTGGTTGTACCTCTGGACAGATACAAGACAGTTGATTATTCCTCTGTATAGACGTTAGTTAGGACTGTCCTAAAAAACATATGGTCTTCCCAAGTCATAACCAAAGACTCCTGCCCTCCTGAACCAGGCTGAGCCTCCTGTTGATGGTTCTCCTGCAACTCTGAGGTCCCCATCAGCATACTCACTGCATTATAGGGAGCTGCTTATTGATACTGTACCACATTTAATTCAAATTTCAATGGGATCCAAAATATCCTCAGTTAGCCACCTCTTTATTCTAGCTCTGGGTGTGTGGCTGAAGTTCAATAGTTATTTTTTGAATAGTTATAACATTAACCATGTGCAACAGGTACATGCATCCATGATACAATCCTGGTTCTCCCTCGGTTCTCTCTCCCTCCCCGTACCTGACCCCACTCTCACACACTGCTCCTGAGCATAAAGAAGTATTTATGTCTAACTAAATGTATGGGCTCCCTCTGACTCAGGCAGGTGGATACACAGACTTAGTCACCACATTAATCCATAGGTGTAGTGAAATATTTTCAACGAACAAAACCAGTCCATCATGCTTGGCCAGCAGCAGCCGCACCAGAGTATCTTTTGCACACAATGCATTCATTATTAAAGATAACCTCTTCTGTTAAGATTTTCACATACTATAGTTTCTCCATTAGACCTCATTATTTTTCTACTGGTTATATATATATATATATGGGTATGTATGTATAATCATCTATGAGCATGATTAGCTAAAAAGTATTCTCTGATAAAAATTTATTTATGCTTTCAGTTTTTCAATATACAAAGCATTGTAGAGTTCTTATATACTTTGTCTCCTTTTTCTACAGTTTCTTCTATTATTATTTTTATATTTATTTTTATTTAGGTGTGTGTCAGGCAGGTGGTGAACATATGGACTCCACAGTCGGCCTGTGGAGGTCAAAGGACACCATGGAGGAGCTGACCTTCTATTTCCACCACCTAGGACCCAGGGGTCAAACTCAGCTTGTCAGACTTGGCAGCAGAAGTCTTTACCCACTTAGCCACCTCACTGACCTAGGTTTACTCTTTTTTTTTAAATTTTATTTTATTAATTTATTCAGATCACAACTCAATTGTTATCCCATCACTTGTTTCCTCCCATTCCTCCCTCCCTCCTGCTTTCACCCTATTCTCCTCCCGTAGGTCTATGACCGATGGGGACCTCCTCCCCAACTATATGGTCATAGGCTACCAAGTCTCATCTTGGCAGCCTGCTTATTCTTTCTCTGAGTGCAACCAGGTCTCCCCACCAAGGGGAAGCAGTCAGATATGGGACACCAGAGTCCATGTCAGAGTCAGTCCCCACTCTCCACATAACTGTGGAGAATGTCCTGTCCATTGGCTACATCAGAGAAGGCCAGGTTTACTCTTAAAACATGCTTCTTGGAGTTTAGAATCTACCCAGACAGGCTCACCCAGTGACACAGGTAAATCGTGTCTCCAGCGTGGACTCAGTCTGAGATGAGAATCTGGGAGCCTTTAAACCTCCATGCATCTTCTCCTCACTTCCTGACTGAATTGCAGAGATCCTGGTAGTCAGTGTGGCTGACTTGCTCCCCCCCTTCCTATCTAGTACTTTCATTTTGTTTCTGCCCACATAGGAATAATATGTTATTTCTATTCACAGCAGCAATGTTTGGAAATTTGGTTTTAGTATTTGGCCAATTGATGGTATTCATTGGATTGGAAATTATAGATACCACTGTCAGAGGAGCAATAATAAATGATCCATTATTTATTTTGCCTGAATGCCTATTCGTGAGTCCAAATAGACTAAGAATGTCATGCTCCTTGGGAAGGCGAGTGACTCTTTGCAACCTGGACTGGAGAGGTTTCATATTTCTATATTTACTTTTGGCCCACAGTCCAAACTATAGAATTAAAATAAAAAACTAGGATCCAGGCATGGTGGGCTATACCTTTAATTCCAGCACTTGGAAGGAGAGGCAGGCAGGTCTCTGTGCCTTCCAGGCTGATCTGGTCTACTTAGTGAGTTCTAGAACAGCAAGAGCTACATACTGATATACTGTCTCAAAACAAGCCAACAACCAACCAACAACAACAACAACAAAAAGCCCCAAACCAACCAAAACTAAACCAAAACAAAAACTAAAAAAATCTGGCATGTAGGCACATGCCTGAAATACCAGCTGCTGTGGAGGTTGCAGTGGGAAAACTGTGAGTTCAAAGTAGCCTGTAATACTTAGCAATACTTTTGGCAAGAAATAAAATTACTAAAAAGCTCCCTATGGATGGATGAGTCTATAATTTGGGGAGGCCTTTAGCAAGCCTTATGTGCGTGTTAAATATTTTCTTAGTGTCAGATGGCAGCAATATATTAAATTGCAATGTGTTTTAAGTCAAGAAAGCTGTGTTCTGGTTGGGTTGTTAAAAAAAATAAGCACACACACGGACATGAAATAACCAAATACCAGAGAGAGAGAGAGAGAGAGAGAGAGAGAGAGAGAGAGAGAGAGAGAGAGAGAACTAATACATTTAATGTGATAACACTTTGAGGAATGCTAAGAAGTGACTCATAAAATTGCTAGTTCAAAATGTTTGAAAACATTTAAGTGTCTGGAAGACACTGTTTCTTTAGAGTCATCCATACTTTTTGGCGTTTAGGATCTTTCTACCTCCTTTTCGCTGAGCCCCGAGGGAAGGGGTTTGATGAAAACATCCTGTTTAGGACTGAGTGTTCAAAAGTTTGTCATTCTCTGCACATTGCCCAATTGTGGGTCTTTGTACTAATTCCTGTTTACTGCAAGAAGAAATGTCCCTGATGTAGGTTGGGTGAGGTAAGACCTATAGGTGTGGTGGTTTGAATAGGAATGGCCCCTTAGACTCTTGTGTTTGATGCTTGGCCATAGGCAGTGGCTCCATTAGGAGGTGTGGCCTTGTTGGAGTAGGTGCGGCCTTCGGGGTATCCTATGTTCAAGTTACACTCAGTGTGGCACACAGCCTCCTTCTGCTGCCTGTAGATCAAGATGCAGGACTCTCAGCTCCTTCTCCAGTACCATGCCTGTCTGCCTGCTGCCATGCTTCCCACCATGATGACAATGGACTAAACCTCTGAACTTGTAAGCCAGCCCTAATTAAATGTTTCCCTTTATAGGAGTTGCCTTTATCATGGTGCCTTTTCATAGCAATGAAATCCTAACTAAGACAATGGGTATAGCAGTGTGCCTTAGAAATCATATTATTGTTATGCTCCTTCAGCATAATGATAGAATTAGGTTTTTTCCTGAAGCCCATGACCTATCAAATCTCAGGTTTTTGGCTCCTTTAGCAGTCTCAGACATGGGCTCCATCTCTTGGAAAAGGCTTTAAATAAAAAAAAAAAGTGGTTGGTTACTCCAATAACCTTTGTTGCTCCACTGTATCTTGTTGGCCGGTCAGTATTGTAGGGCACAGGGTTTGTAGCTGAGTGATATTGATGATTACCTTTCTCCTTTGGTAGTGCGTAGAGTACCTTTTAAGCACCATGAATGTTAGGCAGTAGGGGTGATGCTTGGGGACTAATGGATATATTAACTCACTGAGACTGTGGCAGCATGCACAAGACTTACACAGATCTAAGCCAGAGTGGGTCTCAGCACTGAGATGGGGAGGAAGCCACAGAGTCCCACCCTAACCAAAAGTCTATTGTCAACTCACTGCGTATATCAACTATACTCCAGGGCAGGCCTCATGCCCAGGAGTCAGGCCAACAGAAAATAAACTCGGTAGTTTTTTTTTTTTTTTTTTTTTTGTGGCACTTTATTTTGTTTTGGAGATTTTTGTCTTATTAGTCTTTTGCATGTTGGTTTTGATTTTTGTTTCTACGGGTTTGTTTCTTGTTTTCATTTTTTGTTTCTTTGAGGAGAGGGTTGGGAAAGATAAAGAGAGAACATAAAGTTGGGTGGATAAGAAGGTGGGAGTTGATCCAGGAGGAGCTGGGGAAAGGCAGAAAACATGGTCACAACATACTGTGTGAAGGAAGAAATATTCTGATAAAAAAGAAAACATCTACATGGCTGTAATTCTGTTGGGTAAGGATAACGTCAGAAATCACAGGCAGAAGTAAAGACTGTGACCTTGTTTATCTAGTTGAAGAGACTGTAGAGGGGCGTTGTGTCAAGGCTTCTGATTCCTTCAGAGCAGTGATTCTCAACCTTCCTAACGCTATGACTTTTTAATTCCTCCTGTTGTGGTAACTTCCAACCGTAAAAGTATTTTCAGTGCTACTTCATAACTATACTTTTGCTATTGTTATGAATCATAATGTAAATATCTGATGTTTTTGTGATACTTTTTATTTTTTTTGGTTTTTCAAGACAGGGTTTCTCTGTGTAGCCTTGGCTATCCTGGACTTACTTTGTAGACCAGCCTAGCCTCAAACTCACAGTGATCCGCCTATCTCTGCTTACCGAGTGCTGGGATTAAAGGCGTGTGCCACCACCGCTTGGCAAAACTCTTGCTGTCAAATATTATATTAAAGCTTGACTTTGGATTTTTCTCTTTTGAGATGATAAGTTTATCTTGTAGTTATGAATGTAATAGAATGATTTTTTTAAACCTTTTCTGTAACCTGTTTGATGGAATAATTTCTCTATTTCACTAGAAAAATGTTAGCTTTGTCATTGTACATTTGCCAGTTTTGTATCTAGCCTGCATTCTTTCATTGTTTATTTTATTTTGATTAATTACTTTATTTATTCACTTTACACACCAGTCACAGCACCCTCCCCCCTCTCCTCCCAGTCCCACTCTGTCCCCTATTCCTCAAAAAAGGGGGCTCCCCCGTATTCACCTACCCCAGCTCATCAAGTCACATCAGGACTGAGTTTGTCCTCTTTGCCTGTGGCCTGACAAGTCTGGTTTATTTTTAAAGATAGATCCTTGATCTACAGCCCAGGCTAGCCTCAAACTCACTCAGGGTAACCTTCATCTCCCAAGCACTTGGATCATAGGAGTGAGCCACCAAACCCAGCCATCTGATAAATGCTTAGCACCTTGCGTGTTTTTGAACAATCCATGCTTTCTTACAGGCTCCTTTATAAATTAATGAGTTAAATAAAGGTGTGCACTTATTTCATTTTCTTGGGAATCACATTTTTGAAATTATACGTAAAAATTTTATTACTAATAAAGAATTAGCACCCTGATCAAGCAGGGATTAATTCCATAGGCTGGGTGTACTCAGTGGTAGGGTGTATACCTAGCAAGCACAAGGTGCTGCGTCTCTTGGCTTTCTGTCTCAGTAGTAGGTCACAAGTGAGGCTCGGTTCTGTCTGGTCCTGCCTTGCACGGGGCAGAGGACCATGAGGCTGACAGTCCAGCTGCTTCAGCAGCAAACCAGCTGCAGCTAAACTGAGGTTGTTAGAGGAGACCCAGAGGGAGTGATGCTGTGGATGGCAGCTCCGGCAGAGCCTGGGCATCCTGTGGAGAGCCATGTGCCCCTCCAGCAAAGTCAAGGCCGTAAGTAAGGACACGTCACACACTCCAAACATTCCCAGACCCGCTCACCATGTGTTTCACAGGGACAGGAATTTCCCGGTTGGCTTATAAGAATAGTCCAGATGAATTTTGTATTTCAATTAGAGTTAAGAAGCACAAGATTACAGTCAGCTTGCTGGTTCACTAAGTTGGATGTAAGTGGCAATGTGTCTTCAGTCTTAATGTCAGTGTCCTATGTGGGGTGAGTGGATGTTTGCTCACATCTCTCCCGTGTGACCTGTAACCCCCAACTCTTCCTTTCTGGAATGCTTTCAAGAACATTTATTTTTCTGCCATTGGGATTGTGACAATAGACTTTACAGTCTGTTTCTCAAAATAAAATTATATAAGCTTGAGTGTGTTCTTTCAAAGACAAAGGCCACGTGAGGATTCTGACAGCTGTCTGGAGAGCTTCCACCTGCACCTGCCCTTGCGTGTCTTTCCAGGAAGTGCTGGCTTAGGTTTGGGCTGAAAAGATGCTTTGGTTTGGGCATAGTGTGCTTGTCCCCCAAATGTATATGTCGTTTGTCCCCAGGATGGTACTGGTGCAGCCGCACATTAAGGTAAGCCTAGAGAGTTCCTTAGATCACCAAGATCACTGCAGGATCCTGGTCTTTCAGTCTCTGTCTACTTCCTGGCTTAAGAAATGAGCACTTGCCTCTACTCACCCTCCTGCTGTGACACACTGTCCTTTCTAGAAGTCAAATACTGTGTGGATGCCTAACCTTGGGGCTGAGTCTCTCGAAGCATGAGCTGAAAAAAAAAAAAAAACCTCTTTACTTAAGTAGCTGGTGTCAAGCATTTTCTCAGAGTGATAGGAAGCTAAGACGGGAAACTAAGCAATGACATGACAAATTGTATAACCGGCTTGGATTCATGAGCATACATTGGCAGTTCTAGCCATGTCACTATGCATGAAAAATAGGCATATTTTAGAAAACTCAGACATGGTATGCCTGGTTTGCAAATGGTCCCCAGATGGGAATGTTGGCATGTGAGGTCAGCCTTCACGCTTCCCAGTAGAGCCATTCCTTCTGGTTGTGGGGCGGCGTCTGCCATATATGTGTTGTCAGAAGAGGCCTCTAGATGAAGGATGCTCTGGCTGACCGCCTCATGGATGGCCTGTAGTGTGGGTGAATGTCACCAGGATTACCCAAGCTTGGCTGGAGGATTCTGTGTTGTGTGTGTGAGAGAGGGCTCTTGCCTTTATGATGTTATCTTTTTCTTTGGCTGATTTTCTGCATCCTTTTTTTTTTTTTTTTTGGCCATGTATAAATCATAAATAATTCCTTTCCCTTTAATGCTGAAGCTAGTTAAATTGCCATCTGCTTCCTCCTAGAGCTGGGAGTCCTTTGCCTCTGGCTGCAGTCTTAAGGCCTGCTGCCCCCACTTTCCTAGCTCCTGTATACCCCCAGGACAACAGGGAGCATCACACAGAGAGATGACTGCAGTAGCTTGACCCACAGTTAGGTCTCTTGGAATAAAGTTCTCTCATAGTCATGGGGCACCATTCTGATCCTGAAATTTGCCTTAGCAGGGACAGAACTGTTTTTATAGTATGCCCACTAACTCATATCCTTTCAGAACAGAGTTCTCTTCTATTCATGGGTCTTCAAGTATGTCCACTCGTGTCCCATGCCAGGGCCTCTAGCCTCTCTGTAAGCTCTGCTGATGCTGGCTGCTGGCCTGTCTGGATTCAGAAGCCTTCTCTACTCTCAGGTGGCCTGTGTATCTTTCCCTGTGTGGGAAGAGATGACTAGTGTGTTCCCTGGCTCTCTTACACTAGGTGTCATAGCCTGGCAGCCTTATCTTTGTTTCCAGCCAGCTCTTACAGGGAAAGAAGTTTTATGGAGCAAGCTTGTCAGAGGGTCTAGCAAACACACACGCTCTGTTCTCCTCATCTGTACCTGCTGCTGACATCAGTTCTAAAGCACAGTAGGGGGGGATGATACTTGACTGATCCTGGGGTGGCAAGAATTCGAAACTATAGCGAACGTTAAGAAGTCACCTCAGGGTCCTCTCAGAATAACATTTGAGACATGGATTTTTTTTTCTAGTTGGCCATTGCTGTATTTTTCTAGATCTAGGCTTTCTTTTCCTTTAAGCCCTATTGGAATTTTGGAAATGTTTTTACTTCTAAAAGAGGAATATTTATTCACTTAAAGAAATGAAAATTAAGGATACACAAAGAAAAAAAAATAAACCCCAACCATTTCCTTGTATTTAGACACATGAACTGTTTATAATTTGACACATTGATTCAAAGGTTTTTTTCCCTGTGAACCTACAATGTATATTAATACAGAGATGGCAAGATTCCATGTATAACATTCTGTGAGACAGTTTTCGTTAATAATAATAATAATCCCTGGACATTTTTACACAGACTTCCATCATATGCCACTAAAGACAATCACCCTCTTTTCATAGATCTTTATTCTGCGTTAAGTCCCTCACTTATCTAAGCTGTATTGTGACCTTTGCTCCTTTGTCAAATACCAGCAGCTGTTTTTGTTTTCATTTACTATTCACATTAACCTCCTAACATATTAAGCTATGTGCCGCTCTATAATCACATGGCCTGCTTCTGATGGAACAGTGCTGAAATCACACAAGGGGAAGATCACCCACCCTGTGGGCTGCCCCTCACTCTCTGTTCGCTCTTGTGCACATAGATGAGCACTCGAGAAATCAGGAAAGTTAAACCCATGGCTTTACCTCTTCCTTGGAATGAGGTACAAAGATGCTCTTCCTGGAATGTCAGGATGTACAACCTACTGATCCTTTGCTGGCTGATGTACAGGCTCTGCCTGTATCTCCTAGAATTCTTTTTTTTTTTTTTTTACTTCTTCTAGACATTCTCCCCCCAAATCTTGAACATTGATTTTAGACCATAACCCTATTCTTGTGAATGCTGTCACTTGTGCTTTACAGAAGCCTAAGTGACTTCTGTGTTATTTTAGGGCCAGGACAATCCCAATACCTACAGACATTCTGTTTACCTCAGTCAAGTTCCTTAGACCCTAAATCTTGGGCACTATCTCTGAGTCAACAGTACCCATTCTTGTGAAAGAAGTCACATGTACTTTGTTAAGTATCTCAGTGTAAGCCTGTCTTAAATAGTTGTGCACTTGGGACTGAATTAATTGTTATCTGGATCTTTTTTTCCCCAAAACTGTGCTGTGCTTAAGTATAACTGAAATAAAACGATCCGAGTCAGGCTCTAGACGCCCTGGTCCAGCGCTGGTTACAGTAAAATCGGGCTGAACTGATTTTCATTCTTAGCGCATCCTGATCATATGTTCCCTGCTGTGTAAAGCTTGCAGGAGAGTCAGCATACACCCTCCCACTTCCGTACACACCAGAGGCTTGCCAGTCCTCTTAGGGGGAAACCTGGAATCTTTTTTTCTGACTTCATGGGCTCCACACTGGTAGGTCCTGCCTGATGGGGGGCTGGCATGAGATGTGTGTTCATATTAGGCCTTTGCTACAGTCAGCCCTCTTCTTGCACTATTAGGTCACAAGGCAGACCTACCTACCCCTCAGGCTCTTTAGCCATGCACATCCTCTGACACATCCCCGCTGAGGGTGAGCAGTAGCCTTTCTTCATCCCTGACCACTGCTCTGAAAATCTGCACAGCTTCATTTTCTCCCCTTTTCCCAGGTGCAGTTGGACATCAGTTTGCATGGCCGGGTGATTATGTCCTTTCTGTACCTAGGTTTAATAAACCTGGGGACAGAGTCAGGGGTCACTTGTGCCCTTTGATTCCCTTGTACATGTCACATGTTTAGCAAACAGCATACACACACACAAATGACTGCATCAATCAATGCTAGGTTTAATAGGACTTGAGGTGCCTGGAACCTGTTCCACTTGTGACCACTATTAACTGTCCCCCTGACAGAGTTCTGACAGACCTGGGGAGTATGTTCCACACTGAGGTGCCTAGGACAAACACTGAAGTTTGCTGCATGCCTTGCAGTGTGCTGTTTTGTGTGTGTCACTTATTCAGCGCCTACAAGGAGCCTATGAATTAGGTTTTATTTTTAACCAGTTTTCCTCAGATAGAAATTGAGAAATGGAAAGATCAAATCAGTTTCCACAGAAGACAGAGCAGTGCTGTGGTTTGAATTCCGCCTTGAGAGCCTGCATACCATGCCATATATTTTCCTTTAGAAATGAGACAGAATAAAGCAAGAGAAAAATACAATAAATGTTTGTGGTTAAAAAGCTATAATATGAATTATTTAAAAAATGGCTTTCTTCATAGATATATATTTTATGGGACTTTTTTACAAGGTTATTTCCTTAACAATAAAAAGTCTGCATACAAATATTTTATTATTTCTGGGAATAACTTCTCCTGTGTCTTGCGCTCTTAGCCTTTGGTGGTGACTTGGTTGCTTTCTGTGATGCTGGGGTGCTGGGTGAAAAGTGTTCTTTGGTACTTTCTTCCTTTGCCCACTAGCATCATTGTGCTTTTCACCCCCCTAACCTATGCTGTATCCCCGATTTCCAATCATGTTCCTGTTTGATTGCTTTCTGTTTTTGTTTTTTCATTTAATACTTAGAGTCTCCTAATATGTCAGGATATGTGCCACACACACACATGTAAGTGCTTTTGTTCATAGCTCTGATTATTGTGGCTCATGGACTTCTGTAATGTCTTTCAGCCTTTACCAACATCAATCCGACTGTGAGACCAGGATGCCAAACTGAGCCCCAGAGTCCTAGTCTTTTCAAAACATCTGTCCTTCACTGCTTTGAGAAGCCATAAGACAGCAGCAGGATGTTGTAGGAGTCTGGTCTCCTTGGAGCTTGTGGTTTCCCTTCTTCCTTGTCTTTGGTCCCTCTTAGCATAAATGTTGCTTCTTCACTCAGTAATATGAATCTATTATTCATGCAGGAAGCTTAATATATGCTAAAGAAATGTGTGAGATGAAGGGTTTGGGTCAAGTTTCCGTGTTGATATCCCTTGGCCTGTATAATATTGTGAAAATGATCGACAGCTTAGAAACGTAAATCCCTATTTCATGGATTTATAAATATAATTTCTGATAATCTATGACTTCATGTGTGATATTTCTCTTGGATGGAATGGCTGACCTTGGTGACCACAGGCTGACCTTGTCTGAAGGCATGGCATATAAGGAGCTCAGGAACTTATCTGGACCTGACAGTGCTGTTCAGCATTAGTGCAGACTGAAAGCAGCAGGTGGAACACGGGCTCATGCTTACTGCCATGTTGGCCATGAGGTTGCATGCTACCTAACTCTGGGATAAGGGAGGTGACCCGGCCTGCGTATGTTGGGCTTTGATGTGGAAATCCAGAGGACTAACTCAGGACTGTGATTTGAAGGAGGTTATGATGAGTCCAACAGACACAGAAGTGAAAAACAAAAGGCATATGGTCATCCTAAGCTCAGAAGACCTCAGGTCTGATTAGACCAGTGATTCTTAACCTGTGGGTCACAGACACCTTGGGGTGTGTGCGTCACATATCAGATACCCTGCGTATCAGATATTTGAATGACAATTCATAACAGTAGCAAAATTACAATTAAGGAGTAGTAACAAAATAATTTTATGGTTGAGGGTCAGTACAACATGAGGAACTGTATTAAAGGGTCGCAGAATTAGGAAGGGTGAGAACCATGGAATCAGATAATGCTGATGATGAGCAGTAGGTCCTCAACCAAGTCACAAAAGCACTCTGCTGTCATTACCCTACCTCCCACCTTGCAACTAATGAATGACACCATACATGTAAGGGTATCCAGCTACATATACGTTTTAAGAAAAATGTACAAAAATTTGTAATAGTCAGAATCTGGATAAATAAATTATTAATAGTCCCCAAATTACTATAATAATAGGCTTTATCTGGCATGTGTACTGTATGGGAGGCTGGATGGTACTGATGTGTTCAGTAAGAACATTGTAGATCTTTCCTCAATTTATATAGATAAGGTAAGAACAGGTTTAGAGGCGGACGGCTTGCTGCTACCCACCAGCAGTATCTCAAAGCTGTGCTGTCATTACATCCTGGCTTGCACCAAAGGTGAAAGCTGTTTGTTTTCTCAATCTGCTAGGTAAAAAAAAAATAGGATCTCATTCTTGTTTCAGTAAGCATTTCTTCAAAGACTGGCGAATTCAACATGTGCCGCTTTGTTTATTGATTATTATATTGCTTCTTAAAAGGTCGCTTTGTCCATACACAGAAACACTGCTGTGACCAAGATACCGATTGCCATCTTGCAGCTGACCTGAAGATTTCCTTACGAGTCCTGATAGAATCTTTTATCTGTCACTTGTGGCCCTGTCACTACAATTTTTTTTATAGTCTACCTTCTATTTATTTTTGACAGAGGCAAAAATAAAGCTTTTGAAAAACTGCAGAGTAGGTGCACTCACAGGGACACACTGACCAGTGGACACATGACAGAAACTCCAGAGAGGGCACCGGGCGATTCAGACCTCCTCCTCTCACCTTGGTGGAGAACCCGGACCATTTCAGAAGAATGTGCAGTATGTGGGCCATACCGGTTTCCATTTGTTCCTAAGATCTAGAAATGGTGCTTAGATGTGTACAAATAATGCATTTGAGCTTTGACTGTTTATGACAACATTTTCAAGACACAAACAAGGGGAAATAATAAGGCATTTAAAATGCTTAGGTCTTGGAAACAGGATTTATAAAAAGCAGGCAACAGAATCCTTGTCAGAGTCAGCCCTGCTCCCCTTACTAGGGAACCCACATGAAGACCAAGTTGCCCATCAGGTACATCTGTGTAGGGAGCCTTCAGGTCCACTACGTGCATTGTCCTTGGTTGGTGCTTCAGTCTCCGCAAGCCCCCCTGGGCCCAGGCTGGTTGGTTCTGTTGATCTTCTTGTGGAGTTTCTGTCCCCTTCACATCCTTCTATCCTTCCCTCCACTCTTCCATAACGCTCCCTGCGCTCCACCCCATGTTTGTCTGTGAGTCTCAGCATCTGGTCTGATCCATCGCTGGGTGGAGCCCCTCTGAGGACTACTATACTAGGCCTCCATCTGAATAGAATCTTTTGAAAAATAGATCCCTATTATCAGGCCGGAGAAGGTCCCTTTAATTTATACTTTGCCAAGAGTTTTTTGTTTGTTTGTTTGTTTTTGAGAAACGAATGTTAACGTTTATAAATATCTTTCCCGTGTATATGAAGTGTATGTTCTTTAGTTTGTTAATATGGATAACTTCCTTGCTTGAGTTTTTAAATATAAAACCAATCCTGCATTTTTCAGATAAATACTCTTAGGTTGTATTGTACTTTTTTCTATACGTTGCATCAATCTGCTGAAAGTTTCTTACAATATTTGCATTTGTGTGTTATAGAGGCATCGTTCTGTATTTAATTTACTGAGAATGTGGGTTTTTGTTTTGTTTTGTTTTTAGTTTTGCTATCAGAGTAATGCTAGCTTCATGCAATGACCTGGGAAATATTCTTTTCTTTAAAAATTTTTATATTTCTACAGAATCAAATCATTGCTATTTTAATGGTTCACAGAATTTACAAATAGATACACTGTTCCTGTACACTTCATTGTTAGACTGTTTTGCATTCAAATTTTTGGTGGGCTGATAAATAAATAATAGAAGATAGATAGATAGATAGATGATAGATAGATAGATAGATGATAGATGGATGGAGAGAAAGAAAGATACATAGATAGATAGATAAATGATAGATGGAGATTGATTTTCATATCATCCCATATGGACGTGAGAGTGTGTTATAGGAAGATTGAACTTTAGAATGGATTTGACTTTTTTTTTTTGCATACTTTTTCAAATGTATCGGCACATGCTTCTTCATAGTTGTTCACTCTCCTTTCAGTAGTACCATCCTGATCTTCACATCTAAAGACCATGTAGCTATGTCGCCTCTCTAGTTTCATATACTGGGAATTTATATCTTCTCCTTTTATTTGTGAACTATTGTAACTGATTATTGATATTGATGCTTTATCTTTTCGCCACCTCAGCTTTTAGGTTTTGATTATTCCCTATTACTTTCCTGCTTTAGTATTTAGGTATATTAGTCTATTATTGATCCATAACAATTTACTTCAAAGTTGTTAGTTTAAGATAACACAGGCTATCAGAGGATTTCCATGGGTCTGGAATCTGGGGAAGGTTTAATTAGGTTTCAAGGTTTCACTAAACTGGAATCAAAGTTAGCTTGGCCCTGGTATATTCTAACGTGCAGATACAAGCTCATTTGTGTTATTAAAGAATTCAACATCAAAGAATCTCCCTATGGAGATGACTTCAAATGTGGCAAACCAACCACTGGGCAAAATGTCATTTCTACTATGACAGAATTCTGCCTAAAAATGGTCAAGCTTGGATACCAGCAGAGTTGCCAGCCAAACTCAGCCAAGACAAAGTGAGCAAGTCTTCAATAGTTCCTGTCTCACAAATATGTCTGTCAGCTTTAATGGGCTAGAAGGCTGAAGATGATGCTTCAATGTTATAGACAGTTTTGGGTGACAATTCAGGCAGCACACTGTCTCTGTCATTTTTTTTTTTTCCTTCTCATTTAGGAAGCTGCTAACCTGCACTTCCAGTTCACTCAAATAATTTTCATTCCTTCTCAAGTCTCTGATGGGGTTGAAGACCAGATAGTTTAGTCTTACAATTAACCTTAGCTATTTAGGGGTTAAGACGTTTTTAGGTGCAGATAGAGGTTTTGAGTCGACAGAGATGAGATATGATAGATATTGATTCTCATTCAGAATTTTAGACTCACCAAGATAGGAAAGATGTTTCTACAAGGATGCCAAATGCAATTAGCCAAAAACACCTTGAATGTAACATTCATATGGTCCCTGATTGTTTCATAGTTCTTCTTACTGTATGCAGTTTTTCTACCAGTATATAATAATATAAATGTATATTCCAATAAAATAAATCTTAAAAAAATTCAATCTCCTTCAGCTGTTGACTTGCTCACCTCCTAATTCCACTTGTCTCCAAGGCAGTACATAGCATGCTGTCTGCCTTGATTTTCCAGTTCAAAAAAGAATATTTCTCCAACATTGCATTGGCTTCTTGTCGTGTTTCTTGTGTGTAGGCCATGGGACAACTTTGGGTGCTGTTTCTCAAACACTGTGCACCTTGCTAGTAGAGATAGGTTCTCACGTTGTCCAGAGACTTGTCAAGTGAGCTAGGCTAGCTGCTCATCAAGTCCCAGGATTTATCTCTGCCCCAGCCCATAGGACAAATCAAGCCAGGGTTCACCTGAAAGAGGGGGTACGGATTGAAAGTGGGGACAGAGATGTGAGGAAATTAAGTCAAGTCTGGAAATTTCTGATCAAGACTCTCTTTAATGCAGGAGAGTAGACTTTATATAGCAAGGTCAACACGATGTATTGTAATCTCACTTCCCCTAGGCCTCAGGCCAAAGTACAATCCCCTGTAAGAACTTCCTTAATCCTCCTGGTAGTTCCCTGTAAGGACTTCCCTATTGCTCTGAGTAGTTCCCTGTAAGGACTTCCCTATTGCTCTGGGTAAACAATCCAAAGATAGCCTAGAACACAAGACCTCCTTCAGCAAGGGTCCACAAACTTGAAGGTCACAGCCTGCAGCCTAAGCACAGGATTTCTAACATGGCTGAATTTAGCATGGCTCCCTACATATCCCCACCTCTCACTGTAGGCATTACAAGTGAAAACTTCATACTCAGCTTTACAATGTGGATTCTAACCAAATTTCCTGATAACTCTCTTCAGTTCTCACTGCTTTTCAAAGCTTCCCTGATTAGGTCAGGCCCGCTCAGGGTAATGTTTCTCTTGATCAAACTGGCATCTGTTCATTCAGATCATAGGTATATTTTCAGTATACAGTAGAATAAACCTTACCATGTTTACACATCCTGTCTATAGTTCAAGTTTTTTACAGGACATACATACCGAAGAGTAAAAATTTAGGAAGTGTTATAAGGTTCATTTAATACATTATTGTCTCATTTTTGAATTATTCATAGTTTGAATTTAATTTTTTCTATCTTTTAATCATAGTTGAGATCATTTCTTTGATATCTTTGGGCCTCTTAAAGTGGCTCTATAATCCTCCCCCAGAATGCTTAAACAACATCCCATGTACTTTGATACGTTCACCTTCATTTGGTTCAAAGTATTTTTCAGTTACTCTTTTTATTTCTTCCTTGACTCATAGTTTATTTAAAAGTATTTTCTTTCATTTCCCAAGTCTGGAGATTTTTCAGAGATTGTTCTGCTATTAATTTTTTATTCAAATCCATTATGGTCACAGAATATTCTTTGTTTGACTTGGATCTGTTCATCCAAATTTATTGAGTCTTATTTTATGACATAAAATGTTGTTTATCTTGGAACACACCCTAATGTTCTTGTGTGCATGAGAAGAATGTTTCCAGCTGCCATTGGATGGACTGGTCAATACATGAAAGTTAGGTCAGGATGATTCAGTGTTGTTTAGTTTCTATATAAAAACTAATTTTTGTTTGCTCCATCAATTAGTGAAAGAAGAGTGGAACACTCCAACTTAAAAATGTGAATTTGTTTTTCTTCTTGCAGATTTGAGTTGCTGCTCCTTGTATTTCAAAGCTTAATAGGCATATAAACATTTAGGATTGCTGTATTCTTTTGATGAATTGGCCTTTTTACTTAATTTAATTTTTGGTGTAAAACAGATCTGTTTACATCATTTCTTACAGCTTTTCAACTTCTATAATGTGGCTCTATTTTACATAACTGTAGTCTGTGGGCCAGTGATGGCTTTTGGTTTTGAGGTATAGACACCTAATACTCCAAGATTGCAATGATTGTTTTGATTTTTTCAAAAAGAGACCTGAGACAGAGGAGTTAGGCGATGTGATGAAAATCCCTCAAGCACAGGAGGAAAATGAACAGCATTATTAAGCTTCTATTCTGCTCTGTGCATAGTGTATATCTACTTTGTACTCATCCAAAGCAGCTGAAAACATACATCCATTAAAAATCTTGCATGTTTATTAACATATGATCTTCCCAGTGTGTCCATGCTGTCAAAAGTAAGCATTGCTTTTGACAATCATGACAATCACTGAACTTTTACAAATGGTTTAAGAAGAAGCCATGGACTTCTTTTTAAATTAATTAATTAATTAAATAATTAATCAACCCACTTTACATCCCAATCGTAGCCATTCTGCAGAGCCATTTTGATTTGCATTTCCCTGATGACTAAGGATGTTGAGCATTTCTTAAGCACTTCTTGGCCATGCAAGATTCCTCTGTTGAGAATTCTGTTTAGCGTTGTACCCATTTTTAATTTGATTATTTGGTTTGTTGGTATTTAGTGTCTTGAGTTCTTTACATATTTTGGATATTAGCCCTTTGTCAGATGGAGGGTTGGTAAAGATCTTATCCTAATCTGTAGGCTGCTGTTTTGTTCTGTTGACAAAGTCCTTTGTCTTTCACAAAGTTTTTAGCTTCAAGAAGTCTCATTTATTAATTGTTGATCTTAGAGCCTGAGCTGTTGGTGTTCTGTTCAGGCAGTTTTCTCCTGTGCCAATAACTTCAGGGCTCTTCCCCACTTTTTCTTCTAATAGATTTAGTGGTTTTGGTTTTATGTTAAGATCCTTGATCCACATGGACTTAAGTTTTGGGCAGGGTGATAAATGTGGATGTATTAGTATTTTTTTTACACACAGACATCCAGTTAGACCAGCATCATTTGTTGAAGATGCTAACATTTTTCCATTGTATGATTTTTGGCTTCTTTGTCAAAAATCAAGTGTCATAGGTGTGTGGGTTTATTTCTGGGTCTTCTATTTGATTCCATTGATCCATCTGTCTGTTTCTATTCAGTGTCATTCAGTTTTTATTACTGTTGATCTGTAGTTCAGCCTGAATTCAAGGATGATGATACCTCCAGAAGTTCTTTTATTGTACAGACTTGTTTTAGCTATTCTGCTTGTTTTTCTATATGAAGTTGAGAATTCTTCTTTCAAGGTCTGTAAAAAAATTTTGTCAGAATTTTTATGGTAATTGCATTGAATCTATAGATTGCTTTTGGTACAATGGCCATTTTTTACTGTTATGCTACTAATCCACGAGCATGGGAGATCTTTGCATTTTCTGATATCTTCAATTTCTTTCTTAAGTGAATTGAAGTCTTTTCATACAAGTCTTTCATTTGCTTTGTTAGAGTTACACCAAGATACTTAATATTATTGTGAAGGGTGTTGTTTTCCTAATTTCTTTCTCAGCCTGTTTGTCATTTGTATACAGGAGAGCTACTGATTTTTTTTTTTTAGTTGATTTTGTATCCAGCCAATTTGCTGAAGGTGTTTGGTAGAATTTTTGGGGTCACTTATGTATACCTACCATATCATCCATTAATACTAATACTTTGACTTCTTCCTTTCTAATTTGTATCCCCTTGATCTCCTTTAGTTGTCTTATTGCTCTAGCAATAAGGATTTCAAGTATATTGAAGAGATATGGAGAGAGTTGACAGCTTTGTCTTGTCCTTGATTTCAGTGGAACTGATTTAAGTTTCCCTCTGTTTGGTTTGAATGTTGGTTGTAGGCTTGCTGTGTATTGTCTTTGCTATGTATAGGTATGTGTCTTGTATCCTTTATCTCCCTAGGACTTTTAACATGAATGGGTTTTGGTTTTATCAAGTGCTTTTTCAGCATCTAAGAAGATAATCATGTGTGGCTTTACTTTCAGTTTGTTTATATGGTGGATTACATTGATGGCTTTCTGTATATTGAACCACATCTGCATGCCTGGGATAAAGCCTACTTGGATGAGATTTTTTTTTTATGTGTTCTTGGATTCTGTTTGTGAGTATTTTTTTTTTATTTTTGCATCAATGTTCATGAGTGAAATTGGTCTGAAATTTTCTTTCTTTGTTGAGTCTTTGTGTGGCTTAGGTATCCAGATGACTGTGGCTTCATAGAATGAGTGTGGTAATGATCCTTCTGCTTCTATTTTGTAAAACAGCTTGAAGAGTATTGATATCAGCTCTTCTTTGAAGGTCTGGTAGAAATCTGCACTGAATCCATCTGGCCCTGGAATTTCTTTGGTTGGGAGACTTTTGATGACTACTTCTATTTCCTTAGGGGATACAGGCTGTTTAATTTGCTTACCTGATCTTGATTCAACTTTGGTAATTGGAATTTATCAAGAAACTTGCTCATATCATTTAGACATTCAAATTTTGTGGCATATAGGCTTTTGAAGTAAGACCTAATGATATTTTGGATTTCCTCATTATCTGTCAATATGTCTCTGTTTTCATTTCTGACTTTGTTGATTTGGATACTCTCCCTTTTCCTTTTAGTTAGTTTGGCTAAGGGTTTGCCTATCTCAAAGAACCAGCTCTTCATTTTGTTGATTCTTTGAATCATTTTCTTTGTTTCCAATTTATTGGTTTCAGCCCTGAGTTTATTTCCAGCTGTCTACTCCTCTTGGGTGTGTCTGCTTCTGGTTTTTCTCGGGTTTTCAAGTGTTCCATTAAGTTGCTTGTATAAAGTGTCTCCAATTTCTTTATGAAGGCATTTAGTACTATGATTTTCCTCTTAGCATTGCTTTCATTGTGTCCCATAGGTTTGGGTATGTTTCACCTTTATTTTCATTGAATTTTAGGAAGTCTTTACTCTCTTTCTTTATTTCATCCCTGACCCAATTATTGTTGAGTAGAGCATTATTCAGTTTCCATGTGTGTGAAGGCTTTTTGTTATTTATATTGTTGAAGTCCAGCTTTAGTCCATGGTGATCTGATAAGATACAAAGGATTGTTTCAATTTTCTTGTATCTGTTGAAGCTTGCTTTGTTACCAACTATATGGTCAATTTTGGGTGTTTGGGTGAAAAGTTCTGTAGATGTCTGTTAGGTCCATTTGACTCATGATATCTGTTAGTTTCATTATTTCTCTGTTTAGTTCCTGTCTAGATGATCTGTCCATTGGTGAGAGTGGGGTGTTGAAGTCTCTCACTCTTAATGTATGGGATTTGATGTATGACTTAAGCTTTAGTAATGTTTTTTTTTTTTTTTTTACAAATGTAGGTGCCATTGTATTTAGGGTATAGAAGTTCAGAATTGAGATGTCATCTTGAAGAATTTTCGTTTGGTGAGTATGAAGTGAACTTCCTTATCTCTTTTGATTAATTTTAGTTGAAAGTCTATTTTCTTAGATGTTAGAATGGCTACTCCAGCTTGCTTCTTGTGTCCATTTGCTTAGAAAACCTTTTTCCAGTTCTTTATTCTCAGGTAATATCTATCTTTGTGGCTGAGGTGTATTTCTTGTATGTAACAGAATGATGGGTCCTGTTTATGCATCCATTCTCTTAGCCTGTTTCTTTTTATTGGAGAGTTGAAACCATTGATGTTGGGGAATATTAGTGACCTGTGACTGTAAGAACCTTTTATTTTGGTGTTGGTTGTGGAACTGTGTTTGTGTGTTTGTCTGCTTTGGTTTTACTGTAGTGATGTCATTTATGTCCTGTGGTTTTTGGAGTCTAGTTAACCTCCTGGGGTGGAAGTTTTCCTTCTAGAGGATTTTCTAGAGGCCTTTTGTATACTTATAGGCAGCTCTTTCTTGAGATTGGGGAAATTTTCTTCTAAGATTTTTTTGAAGATTTTGTTGGGGCTTTGGAGCCAGGAATCTTCTCTTTCTTGATTCCTATAATTCTTAGGTCTTTTCATGGTGTCCTTGATTTCTTGCCTGTTTTGTGTCAAATTTTTCTTTGACAGATGCATCTATTTCTTCTGTTGTGTCTTCTATACCTGAAATTCTTTCCTCCGTCTCTTATATTCTATTGGTAATGCTCATCACTGTAGTTCCTGTTTCCTTCTCTAAGTTCTCCCTCTACAGGATTTCCTCAGTTTGTGCTTTCTTTATTGTTTCAATTTTCACCTTCAGGCCTTGAATTGTTTTATTGATATCCTTCTTCTGTTTGTATTTTCCTCTCTTTCTTTATATGATTTGTTCACCTCCTTTACTTGTTTGTATTTTCCTAAAATTCTAACACTGATTTATGCATTTCCTCTCTTAATGTCTCAAACTACTTGTATCTTCTTTAAGGATTTTTCTCTGTTTCTTCCATTATCATGTTCATAAGAATAGGTTTAATATCATTTTCTTGTGTTTGAATTGTGTTAGAGGATTCAGGGCTGCTTGCCATATGATAACTGGGTTCTAAAGATCCTATATTACACTGGTATTTGTTGGTTGTGTTTTTATGCTATCCATTAGCCGTTGGGTCTATGGTGTTGGCTGCTAGATCCTGTGGCCCACTGGAGTTCTGGGAGCTGGGCAGGCAGGAAGAGCACTGGGAAAGAAGCTGGATGTTCCTGAAGGTGCCCTCCTCAGATTGCTGGTAATGGACTCAGATTGGTGTGTAATTATCAGGGACTTGCCAGAGGCCCTCTTCAATTGTTTGATCCTGTGGGCCAAGTGGGCTTCTTGGGAGTCTGTGGACTCTCCTTTAGCAAAAGGAAGTACTTGGGTTGGCTGCCTTGCTATTGGCTTTCTTGTACCAAGGTTGATGAGGTCCCAGTGCCTGGCCACTGTACTCACTCAATGTGCTCAAACACTGTGCTCACTGAGTTGGGATGCCTGTGGTTGGGTCTGCTTCATTGGATGTCATAAGGCATTCATTTCTCCACAGGAAGGGATGAGGTTGTATACCCTGAACATCTCTGCCACCTGGTGGTGAGTGTAGACACTTGAGGTAGGAGTGTGTCCCCTTCCCAAAAGATAACCACTTCATGGGGGGGGGGTCTGAGGTGGTGGCCCATAAGGTGCGGTGTATGGAAAGTCTCTGCTTCGTAATATAGGGCCCTCACGGTTGGAGCTGCACCACCAGGGTACCAGAAGGCCTGACGCTGAGGCTGTGCCAGCAGGGATCCTGGAAGTTTTTCCCAGGGTTTAGTTGAGTGACCTGGGGTTGGACCCAAGATTTTGCCACACTGTGGGCTCTTGTGTCACCTTGGAAAGATAGCCATTTGGGATTTTGAGGTCCACCACAGGCCTGTCAGTTACTTTGCTCTCACTGCTGTCCTTCTGTTTAGTTATGGTGCCTACTCTGCTCTGCCATCTTGGATATCCCCTGGATGACATTTTTGATGTGTTCCTCGATTCAGTTTGAGAGTATTCTTTTCAGTATTTTTATGCCAATGTTCATAAGGGAAATTGGTCTGAAATTCTTTGTTGGGTCTTTGTGTGGTTTAGGTATCATGGTAACTGTATCCTCATAGAATGAGTTTGGCAATGTTCCTTCTGTGTCTGTTTTGTTCAATAGTTTGAGGAGTATTGGTATTAGTTCTTCTTTGAAAGCCTGGTAGAATTCTGATATGAAATCCATGACTTCTTAAGCAACACCGTCACTTCTTCCAGTTTGCTGACATGTTCATGTCCTTTTTCCCAAATCACAATTTTGGAAGATTGGACCTTGGGTGTTTTTGAGTTGCACATTGCTGCTGATGTATTATTACCTCTCCCAAGCTGCACAGTCCTATTGCTCCTAGGAGCATAAGTATCTTCTGTTGGAGTAGACTGAAAATCTTGAAGATCATTATGACCATTAAAACCCTTCAACAGAAAGAAGCTTCTGTTGAGTGAACCAATAATCAGGGCGTCTGTATGGGTCTGACCTAGGTTCTCTGCATATATGTTAAGGTTCTGTAGGTTGGTGTTCTTGTGGGATTCCTAACAGTAGAAGTTGGGGATATCTATGACTCTTTTGCCTGCTCTTGGCACCCTTTTCTTCCTGGGTTGCCTCATTCAGCCTTGATATGAGGGCTTGTGCCTAGCCTTATTGTAACTCAATGTGTCATGTTTGGTTGATATCTCTGAGAGGCCTGTCTTTTTCTGCAGGGAAAGGAGAAAGAGTAGATGTTTGAGGGGGGGGGTGATGGGGAAGAGGGACCAGGAGAAGAGAAGCAGGAAAACTGTTGTTGTGATGTAATATACGAGAGAAGAATCAATAAAAAAAGAAGAAAAGGAACAAAAGAAAGATGCCTCTGTCCAGGTCAACACTGTTATTTGGCAGGAGGTTCATTTCCTCAATCAGACACAGATGCTTGGAAAGGATCAAAACTGAAAGGCTGAAGGATCAGCACAGTGATCTCTGAGTGGGTTGGCCAGGACTTACCAGCAGGTCATGAAAGGGACATTAGTATAAAGCAAAGATGTGAAAACATTAGTTTTCAAGTGATTCATCTTTTACACATTTCACTGGAAGTAATTAAATAGATTAGATTTTCATGGAAATATTTTTGTCTTCACTGAACTTATTGCTTGCTGGGAGCCATAACTTAAAATAATTTCAAAGGAGATACATATTTTTACAAGGCAAAGGCGGCGTCCCTTCTTTTCTGTCTAGCCAGGCTGATGAGTGATATAGCACATAGCAACTTGGGACCTGGTAGTAGACAGTGGCAGGATGTCAAACTTTTGGCAAGACGGTGTGTCTGACTGTCAAAATAACAGAAGCAACATAAAACCCCTGGGTCTCAATGTCCTTTGTTTAGACATTTCTTTTCGTTGTTGTTGTTGTTTTGTTCTTTCTGTGTGAGTATGACAAGAAAGTAAACTCTGTTTGAAAATGGTTAAACTTGACACTAGAACCCCAGCCTAATGGGGTGATGTTGTGTGGTGTGAGAGCTAATGGGAATAAGATGGGTGCAGAATACTGGCCTCAGAGGGAAACAAGCTGTGTCCCTCCAGTTCACCAGATGCTGTGGCTGCACCAAGTAACAAAGGAAATGCAGTCTGCTCTACTCAAGGTGAAGTCCAGTACCTCGGTTGCCACACACAGCAATCCTGCTGAGACCTCCCATGCTGAGGATACTCAAGCGGGGTTTCCAGCGGTGGACTCTTGCAGTCTTGCAAGGGACTTCATAACAAAACTAAAAAGCTGTTTGCATAGTGCATTATCCATTACTGTGATGGCCAAGAAGAGCCTGTATGATGTATGCATGTACATCAATGTGTACAAATTTGCACACATTACTAATTTTATTGCAGTTGTGCCCAGTCCATGCCTTTTTAGTATTCTGTGTACTGAAATGGGGAATGAGATGTCGCCTAATCAAATAGGACATGCTTGCCCTATGCAGAGACGATCACTGGATCACCTCAGTGCAACTAGTACTCAGGGATGGGAACTACTTACTTAGGCAAGTCTGACCTAAAAATATTAATGAAATAAAGCTATTTTATTACTTTTTAAACCAATGTTAAAATGTAAAACTTCAAGTGAGTACTAAAGGTTTTTTATACTTTTAAGAGTTATGAAATAGCTTTTCAATATTTAAGAATTTATGATAATATTTGTAGTACAAATGATAATTAAGCACTTTAAATAATGTGTAATGAACTGGATGTGGTGGTGCACACCTTTAATCCCAGCACTCAGGAGGCAGAGGCAGGCAGATCTTTGTGAGTTCGAGGCCAGCCTGGTCTACAAAGAGAGTCCAGGACAACCAAGGCTGTTACACAGAGAAACCCTGTCTCAAAAAGCAAAACAAACAAAAAATTATAAAATTACCATAAATCTCTGATAGATGGCTCACTTCAAGTGAAAGATTTATGAATGTTGGTGAATTAGAAGTATTTAATTGGCATTACAGATTCTCACAGCTGTTAAACTTCAATAATTATTTGCTAGATTTTGCTTTGAAGAATATGTATACTAATCAGGAAAATTTATGGAAATAATCTTCTCTTTTCCAAAATATGCTATGCATTTTCACAAGGCTAGAGTTTCTCTATATATTTTATTCTAAACAAGATTTGTTGAGTCTTCTGCCTTTTGAAAGTTCACATCCATGGATTTAACTAAGGGCCCAGTAGAGAAATTTATAAAGGAAACAAATGTGTAGTGGCACTCTGGAGACTGAGGCAGGAGGATTACCATTATTTTAAGGCCAGCCTGGGTTATATAGTGAGTCCCACACAAGTTAAAGTTTAAGACTTTGTCTCAAGAGCAAAAACACAACAAAATATATGCAGTGAGTATGGATAATTTACATAGTATTTACACTGCATTAGGCTTTGCCTAAAGATGACATAAAGTAAAGGAGAAAGAGTAAGTGTACTGTAAATGTCATATCAATTCATAGAAGAGATTTCAACATCTTTGTGTTTGGATAGTCCTGAAAGTTCCAGAACCAGTCCCTTGTAGATACTAAAGGGCAGCTATGGTGATGTCTACTGACTAAGTGGAGATATGAGTCCAGTTTCTCATTTTGTACCTGGTGGCTGCAGAGAGAGATGGGGCAGGAAGTTAGCACTTTAGGTAGTTGTGAGGGACAGAGTGATGAAAGTTAAGCACAGAGGGCAAAGTAGCTAGACATCACAGCGGTCCTCTGCCTTCCTAATGCTGTGACCCCTTGATACAGTTTCTCATGTTTTGATGACACCCTCCCCCCTGCAACCATAAAATTAATTTCACTGATGCAACATTTTTCTACCACTATGAATCATAGTGTAAAAATCTCTGTTTCAAATGGTCTTAGTTGACCCTTATGAAAAGGTTGTCCAACCCCCAAAGGAGTTGTCACCCACAGGTGAGGAAATGATGATCTAGACTATGTGCATATAAGGAAACTTCTCAAGGTTTGCAAAGAACTGTCCGATAAGAAAAGAGTGATGGCACACACCTTAATCCCAGTACTCAGGAAGGCAGAGGCAGGAGGATTACTGTGAGTTAGAAGCCAGCCTGCTCTACAAAGCGAGTCCAGGATAGGCAAGGCTACAAAGAGGATAGGCAAGGCTACAAAGAGAAACCCTGTCTCAGAAACCAAAATGGGGTGTCCAGGTAGAGCTCACATCAGGTGGGAGTATTTCCTGTTCACAGTAACCAGAGTGGAACAGCTCGCAACTCATGGGCAATGGATACAGTTCTAAGAAGTCCACATGGAACACTGGCCAAGATTGAACATATTCTGGGCTATGAAACAAATCTCCCAAATTTGGAGGATCCAAGTCATGAAAAACATGATTTTTGAAAGTAAGCCGAAAGTTAATTGCAGGGGAAAAAAATCTGGAAAAATACCCCAAATGTTGGAGACTGAATAGCATACTGAGTAGCCTATGGGAAGAAGGGGGAGGGGATAACTTGAATGAGAATTGATAACCATTTATTCACACTCATGAATGGAAAAATATAAGGTGCATAACATTTGCTCATGTCAGAAATGGGCTTGAGGAAAATTTAGGAGCAAGTTTTTGAATAAACCAAAATCAATAATGATGGCAAACAGGCAATTCCAGGAAGACAAGACTCAACAAAGCTCATTCGAGACACTCAACAACTGAATCCCATTGTTTATTAATGTGGTTGGAAACATTATACACTCAAATGTTCTCATTGGCTAATTCTATCTAAAACATTTTTTATTTTGATAAACTTCATTATTTAGAAACGTGCAAATAAAATAAATCTCACACACCAAAACTAAACAGATCCAAAGTCTGCGCATCTCAGTAGGCCTCTATGTACTTAGAGCCACCATTCTAGGCAAGGTTGTGGGACTTCACAACAGATTTTAATTTTATCAAACTTTTAAGAGAGAAATAATGATTATAAATTAATTCTTTACAAATTTAAATTTAAATGCTATTTTCTAAATCTTTGTATAACATCAGCATTACTCTTTAATTTGTAAGAGTGTGTGCACATGCATAACATATGTGCACCAGTGTCCTTGGAGGACAGAAGAAGGCATTGGATCTATCTCCTGGAGCTGGAGTTACAGGCAGCTGTGAGCCAATAGCATTGGGTGCTGGGAACTGGAAGAGCATCTGGCACTCTTAACCAATGAGCCTTCTTTCCAGCTCCAAACACAATTACTCCTTGATTTCAAGATCAAAGTCATTAAAGCCAATTAGAACTACATGTGAATATTACAGAAACAAATGCAAAAGATAGGAAGAAAGGTGAGGAATTGTGTGTGTGTGGGAGGAGCCATAATCAGAATATATTGTATGAAAAAAGTCTATTTTCAATAAAAGAAAAAAATCTATTAAAATTCTAGTAAACAGGATTCTAATATATAAAGCAATAGTTTATACCACAAAAAGCTGTATACATGGAGAATTATCTGGAAAATGTTTGTAAGAACTATATACTAAAAGCTTTAAAACCATCACTGAGAAGAACTAAAGACATAAATGTATGGTAAACTTGTGAGGTCACAGCCTAAGACACAGTGTGACTGAGACAATGGTTCTTCCTACACTAATCCAGGCCAGAATCCCAGAGCTCTTACTGGTAGAAATAATATCATTGATTTTAAACTTTATGCAAAGAGGCAAAAACCTAAAGGCAAACAATTTTTTTTTAAAAAGAGGAACAAAACTCAGGACTTACATCGCTTCATTTAAAATCTGATTAAAAAGCTTTAGTGATCAATTTATTATATGATAGATTAACAGGATTGAATTCAGTCTTAAAATAACTGTGTATGTGTGCAATTGATTATTTTTATTTTTTATTTTTTGGTTTTTTGAGACAGGGTTTCTCTGTGTAGCCCTGGCTGTCCTGAAATTCACTCTGTAGACCAGGCTTGCTTCCAACTGACAGAGATCCACCTGCCTCTGCCTTCCTTAGTGCTAGGATTAAAGGCGCACACCACCCACACCTGGCTTCAATTAATTTTTAATAAAAATCACAAAAGCAGTTTAGTGGGAAAGGAATACTCATTTGACAAATGGTGTTAGAAAAGAAATGGCTATCTTCATGAAAAAAAATGTTATCCCAAATTCACACATTAAACACATATTAATCTAAAATGAATAATAGACAGAAACATAAAGCCTAAAACTAAATATTTTAAGCTTAAACAAAAGATAAGCCTTGTGACCTCCATTTAGCAGAGGTTTGTAGAAGTCACTGTCTTTGGGATAAGTGCCTAGGAGGATGTGCGGCAGCTGGTATGTGACAGTTTATCTTGAAAAATGATCTCTTTCTACCGTAAACATGAAAATTATGCTACATGGTTGGTTTGTGTTGTTCTGGTTAATGCACTGAGCCTTGTGTGTGATGATGTGCCACAGTTCTCTGCTAGTCTTGAGGTCTGCAGAGGGCAGCTCTCAAGTCCTCAGCAGAGCCGAATCAATGCAGGCAAGGGGAGGAAGCCTCCATCTACACAACTACAACCATGAAGGTGAAGAAGATGCCAAACAAAACATGAATCTAAGTGACAATTATCCCCAGATTACAAAAGCCAGGAGTCACTCCTGTTCCCATCAGCCAGAGCAGAAAACTAGAGACAGTGGGTCCCATGGGATTCCTTTTTATCTCCCAAATTCCTCAGAATAGGAGAAGAAGGGGCCCAATCCAAAATGAACTAAGAGCGAGAGATAAGCAACCACAAAAGCTGAGTGTGGTGGCACATGCCTTTAATTCCAACACTCAAGAGACTGGGACAGGAGGATCTCTGTGAGTTTGAGGCCAGCCTGATCTACATGGTGAGTTTCAGGTCAGTCCAGTCTACATAGAGAGACCCTGTCCCTGAAAAACCAAACAATAACAATAAAATACATGTGAATCCTACCCTCTTCAGAATAAAGTAAAACATGACAGAAATAAAAGATTTAACACACACCACATAATCTGAGTGACAGAAAGGGAAGAGAAAACTAATAGGGCTGCAAAAGTATTTACATTGATAGCAAATGAGATAGAATATGAATTATTTTACTTTTCAATAAAAATGTGTAAAATAAATAAATAAATTAATTAAATTGATAATGGCAGCAAGTTTCCAGAATTACCCAAAAGATATAATTTATACATAGTCTATGGAATTCAAGGAACTGAATGAAACCAACACAGGGTACCTCTGAGAAATGCAATTGAGAACATAACTAAGCTTCTGAAAAATCAAAAGAAGGCAGAGACGAATGACATGCCAGGAAGTGATCATCAGCTTGGGTGGGAGTGGATAGCACACTGGGGAAAGAGAGGCCAGAAACAGTTGGCAAGCATGTCTCCATTGCTGCCAGGAGGTCCTGCCAACTGTATAATCTGGTCCCAGGGCTGTGGTTTGAATGTGGCTCCTCTCTCAAAGGCCCACATGCTGGATGCTTGGTCCCCAGTGTGTGTGCTGAGTGTGTTGAAAAGGTGGGGTCTAATGGAAGGTGGTCAGGTGGAGGGCAACACCCATGAGGGTACCAGTGCTTTCTCAGTAGAGTGGATGAGAGTGGCTGTCAGAAGGCGAGGGGTCTTAGGCTTATCCTTTCTCCAAGTACCCAAGTTCTTTCCATCTCCATCATCGTGTGATGCACCAAGAGGTGCTCTCCAGAACCCAAGCACATGAAGGCAAATGCTCAACTTCAGGCCTATGCTTATAGCAACAGAAAGTGGACAGATAGATACATACAGCAGTGCTCTCCTTCATGAGCTCAGGGGAATACAGGCATTTTCAGACAAAGCAAAGAGAATCGTTTCCTAACTGGTCTAACAAAAAGAACATTTGCAACAGAAAAGCACATAAGAATCCTTGGAATCTCAAGAAGGAAAACAGTATGTGAGAAAATGCTGGTGAATACAATGGAAACCTCTTCTCATGAGTTTCTGGACCCAGTTTGATGATCGGAGCACAAATTACAATGGCGTTTGTGTTGGGTTTGAAGTATATACGGGGAATACGTGAAGTGAGTTTACTTTTAAACATGGGAAGGCAGTGGGGATGGAGTACATATGAAGTTTCAACCCTTCATTCCAGAGCAGGAAGACACCAGTGCCTGAAGCCTGTGGTGAGTGTTCCGCATACCTTGCCACCCACACACAAACCAAGAAGAACACAGTACAAGCACTAAGCTCTGAGCCAATGAGAAGAGCAGAAGAGGAATCTTTCAGGACTAGCACAAGCAGCCACAGAAACCAGAGCAAAACAGGAAAGAGAAACACAGGGGAAATGGCAAGTGAGATTGGGGACATAAAGTTAGCACATCCTTAACACACCTAAGTCAGCCAGGAGGATGACGGAGAGCAACACAGCACATTAGAAACACCGCATGGCCAAAGTCTCTGCTGTGTGCTCTGAAGTAACTCCCTCTTGACACAGGAAGGTTGAAGGCAAATGAAAACATACATGATGAGTTGTGCTGACTACAATGGACAGATGTGGGAAGGAACTCCCCACCCCAAATCACAGAATGCACACGGTTAGTGTACCTGAGATATTGATCATAGAAATGTACAGCCCAGCCCAGAACCTGAATGGAAGTTCACTGTCTCAGACGAGACTTAATTTTTCCCCCAGGGGACAATGGCTGGGCTCCGTGTGGTAGTTTGGAGCGATGGAAATACTAGTGGAGAGTTAAAACACCATAAGGGCACCTGGATAGAGCAAGTGAGTGAAAGGATTAAAGGGGAGACTCATCAAAAGGGAGCAATGCAGGGGTGTTGGTATATAGCTGACAGCTCCCCGAATGGTGGGCAAATGTGTGCAGAAAGTACATTCAATTAGGAAAGGAACCAGAGAAAGTACGGTAGGCAGTGGAGGGGTCTAAATGGGAATTCAGGAGACAGGGACAGAGCTGATCTGGAATGTGATTGCGTGCAGACTGATGTCAAGGTTGAGGGAAGCTGTGTCCACCTGACAGTGGCTACTCATGGAGACGGTGGTTATGACTGCTTGAGACTCAAAGTAAGCGAAAGGACGGGTGTCAGCACAAGACACCCCAGGACCAAGTTCTCAGCACAAAAAAATTTATTTGTCCCAGAGACCAAGTGCAGGGAATAAGAGACAAAGAAGGAGATAGAGGATGGGGGAGAAGGAAAGAAACAAGGGAGTGGGGAGGAAAGGGGCAAGGGAGAGGGGAAGGGATATTTACCCTGGAGTGACAAAGGGCTGTCTCTAGATAGGAGACAGATGTGGTCCACAGGCAATGGCAGTTTAGAAAGGGAAGTACCAGGATGAGTTGGTTAATTTTGATTGGGCATGTAAATTAGAGAATCCAAAAGAGGCGTTTGGTTGCTGCACTTCAGTACTTTGCTAGGTGGACCTTGGCAGTCAGCCTCAGGAGGAGGAAGTGGCCAAAGAGGGAACAGACCAACCTTGATGGCTAGTTTAAGGAATGTAATCTAACGGTTTAGCAAGGTAGAGGGCTGGGGGAAGAGCAAGCTCCACCATGTTTGCCCTGCTTGGGCCTGCTAGAGCCTCTTCAGTAAGGCCCGAGTAAGTGGCAGTCAGAACTGGCCACTCTCCAAACATGGGATGCTCCTACATGCGACAACCCCATGGTTTCCCACAGCCCCCACCAGAACAAAATCTTCCTCAAGTAGGATCAGCTGTACTTAATACAAACCCTCACTGAAGAGATCCACAGGGAAGGAGTTACTACTAAAAACCAGACAAAATGTAGGATGAACTTTGTGAATATGGTTTCTGAAAAACCATTTTTTAAAAATGCCATTTAAAAAAAATATGTATTTATTATGTGTACATTGTTTTGTCTGCATGTACCCCTGCATGACAGAAGAGGGCACCAGATCTCACTGTAGATGGTTGTGAGCCACCAAGGTGGTTGCTGGGAATTGAACTCAGGACCTCGGGAAGAGCAGGTGGCACCCTTAACCTCTGAGCCATCTCTCCAGCCCCACAAATGTCATTTTAAATAGAAAAAATATAATTACACGGAGACACTAATTATAAAAAATGTATTTAAAAATAATCTATGTACAGCTTTATTTAACATACAAATATCCAATGTACAGATTTCAGTGTGAAAGGTAAACTGGTCATGAAGCCTCCATTACCTGTGGCTTTACCGCCCCCCCCTCCTTTTAATAACAGACAGATAGCAGGCTGCTTGAATTTAGAACAAACTACAGATGTGTTAGCATCAGTCTTAGATCCTTTTCCTGTTACTGTGATATGACAAAAGCAGTCTAATTGGAGACAGGGTTTACTTTACTTCACAGTTAGAATGTATAGCCCGCTGTGGCAAGGACGTTACAGTGGCCAGTGGTGGGGACTGGAGGAGGCAGCTTGTCACAATGTATCTGCAGTCAAGACAGCAGGGAGCCCTGGATACTTGTGCTGGGCTCATTTTTCTCAACTCCTTAGGCTGTACAGAATCCCAGTGCAGGGAATGGTACCACCCACAGTGGGCAGATCTTTTCACCTCAGTGAACCTAATCAAGATAATTCCTCAGAAATATGTCCAGAGGCCCATCTTTCAGGTGTCTCTAGATCTCATCAATGGAAAGGAATCAAATAATGCCAAAGATTAGGATGTTTAAAGCTGGAAATGTATAGTAGAAAGTCCAGAGTTGGCCCCACAATATCACATTGGTGCACATCTGGATCCTAGCATTCCAGAAGTGAGTTAGAAGGATCCAAAGTTTAAGGTCATTGGCCTGGCCACATGAGACCTTGTTTCAAAAACCGTTTATTATGATGCATGTCTGAATTTCATCCAGGCACGGGGGTGGGGTGATTTCCCTGTGGTGGTGCTTTTTCTTCAGCCCTATACAGTGTTGTCACTGCTGACAAGGCTGCAATCGGCTCTTTGATCCTTCGGATCAAATTGACTGCAATTGAGCTTCAGACTTGGGCGCTAAAAGCCTCCTTCTTTATTTTTCAGAATTATCTTCTAATGTAATATTTTTTCTTTCCCAACAAGATGAGGTAAGCAGTGGCTTCCATGTGTAATTATTTCTCTGATGCAAACATTTTGGAAGTAGGCGTCGTACAGGAAACAAACTTGCTTTCCTAACACCTTCACACCTTCTGCAGAGCCCATATTTTCAGTGTCAAGGGTGGCGATCCCAGGGCCTGCCCCCGCAAGCACCCGGCTCTTAAGATCCTTAGGAAAGGAAGACTTGACGCTTCTCCAGTGCCCACCAGCCCA
Source organism: Acomys minous (assembly GCF_964271855.1). Lineage (NCBI taxonomy): Eukaryota > Metazoa > Chordata > Mammalia > Rodentia > Muridae > Acomys > Acomys minous. Next base: position 24,539,765 of record NC_140486.1, read on the forward strand.
GATTAGCACACAGACAGGCAACAAAATGGAACCCCTCTTTCTCCATTCTGCTGGCAGCTTGCATGTCTCCCATTAATGTATATTATTTTCCCCCAAAGGCAAATATGAAGTTAGACATATTTTCTTTTTTCTTGGTTGAAAATTTTGGGGGGTTATCTAGAGCAATTGTGGGTTGTTGGGAGTAAGGTCTCTATGTACATGGGTGTGCTCACTTTGTAAGAAACGTAATCCTCAAAAATTTCAGACATTCCTTTTTATAAGATGGATCAGTTCAGATTGTTTATGTTTGCTCTGGATTCAGAGAGGCCAGGCTGCTGCATACGTGTGAGTGTGCGTGCTTGCGTGCGTGTGTGCGTGTGTGCGTGCGTGTGTGTGTGTGTGTGTGTGTGTGTGTGTGTGTGTAAGCAACATTTGGGGATGGGGGGGATGGGAGCTCAAAAGTGGTATATATATATATATATATATATATATATATATATATATATATATACACACACACACACACACACACACACACACACACTGTGATTTCCCCTCATTTAAAATACGTCAGTTTCTAACTTCTTAGCTTTGGAAACTGTCATAGCTAAGAAGTTCCTCCTCTTCGCTTTCAAATACAGACACCCAAGCCGTTGGCAATTTGTTAATCAGAAAGATAATCTGTCTTGGCCATAGTCAAGCCCAGGAGGTTTCACTGATTTATCAAAATCCCGTTGAAAATAAAACTTCAGCAAAACCCAAGTTTTACTGTGTGTTGTGATATGATTCTCAAGGATGCAAAATGAAGAAGAATTCTAAGTACATTCTTTAAAAACGTTTTGCATTTTTTGAAATTAAAATACAAATCACACCATGTCCTCCCTTCCCTTTCATCCCTCCAAGTTTTTCATAGACTCCTTTGCTCTCTTTTAAATCCATGGCCTCTGTTTCTTTCATTGTTCATCCAATAGGCAAGGAGGAAATCTCATGGGTCATGTGGCCTCCACCATAGACAAAAACCACAGGCATCTAGGAAATGTTGGAATCATGGAGGTATAGTCTTCCCCAGGGAAGAGTCCCCAAAAGTGACTTCAGGGCTGAGTGCTTGTCAGGGCTGGAAGACTGAGCAGAGCAGGTTGTATTTATATGTTTAGGGGGTATAAACACACATGTAAATGCATTCTTAAAAGGTAACCCCTTGGGGAAAGTTGTGTTACTTTAGTTTTTAACAGAAGATTGAGCCCTTTCAGAGAGTCTGCTAAAATTATGTTTAGCAGATTTACTTAATAAATCCTTAAAATTATGACATGCAGTTACCACAAATTATTTTGGAATGAAAGTTAATCCAAATGAGTGTTACCATATTGTAATATTTTAAGCTTAGAAGTCTTTGCTCACATGTGAGCTATGATGAAAAGCAGGAACCTGTCAAGCCGAGACCGTCTGTCATCATGATGAAAGCAGGGGAAGAAGAACAAAGGCACTTGACTTTGCCAACTTAACATTTGCTACAGGCATGCGACATGCTTCCACCAACTGGCGTCCTTTCTACTTAGCAACTGTGATGTGGTCTGACTTCAGCTACCCTGGTCTGGTTTTAACATTACTATATGAAGAAATTTTATTTCCCTAATGCATGTAAAAATCTCCCCTCTATACCACATTTTCCTTCTCTGTTCCAAGGAACAATAAAGTCATGTTCAGAGCTCAAATGACATTCAACAGTGACAGGTTTACTGCAAACATTAAGAGAACACCTGGAGGCCAGAGGAAAGAGAGCAGCATGCAGGAGGGCAGATGTCGTCACCTGTCTTCATGGACAATCCTCCTGGCATCTGAACCCTGTCATTCTCCTGGCCTTACTGGATTCCAGCAGCCTGTGGTTCATCTGTTAAATATTCACTTCTACTGATTGGAAGGGCTTAATATTATGCGATGCTTGGTGTTTGCAGGGCTCCCGCAGTACCGGAGAAGCCTTTTCATTTGATAGAAAATAGAATTGAGTCACAAAAGTGTTTTGTAACTTATGTCTCTAGAAGCAGGAGTTGGTGTTGCATTTGTTCCTTACTGTAGCTGTAACAAACTATTACAAGCATAGAGGGCTATACCAGAAAGAGCCTGAGCTCACAGATGAATGGTCAGAAATCTCCCATGGATCTACCTGAGATAAAACTACGGCGTCCATGACCCTTTCTTGGCTGGTGGCCAGTGCTTCAAGTTGCATGTCAAACATTTTTCCTTTGACATGCTCCTTTGATCTCTTTCTTTTCTTTTTCTTTTCCTTCCTTCCTCCCTTCCTTCCTTTTCTCTTCCTTCCTTCTTTTCTTTCAAGATAAGGTCTTATACAGTGTAGGCTGGCCTCAAACTTACCTATGTAATTAACGATGATTCCTGACCTCCCTGCCTCTACCTCCTGAGTGGTGGGATTTCAGGAATGTTGTCACATCCAGTTTATATGGTTCTGGAGATGTGACCCAGGGCTCTGTGCATGCTAGCTTGGCACTCTGACAACTGGGCTGCATCCCCAGACATTCTTTCACTTTTTAAAAAATATATTTTATTAATTTATTTATATTACATCTAAATTGTTATCCCATCCCTTGTATCCTCTCATTCCTCCCTCCGTCCCTCCCATTTTCCCCTTATTCCCCTCCCCTATGACTGTGACTGAGGGGGACCGCCTCCCCCTGTATATGCTCATCGGGTATCAAGTCTCTTCTTGGTGGTCTGCATCCTTTTCTAAGTGCCACCTATTGATACTGTAGGTGAGAGCATGGGAGAATGGGGAAATAGAAGGATCCAGAGGGTCCTAGAAATCTACAAGAAGAACATTCTTCCACTTTTAAGGTCCTTTGAGAATGTCTTTGACCCACCCAATAATCTCTTTATTTTAAGGTCAGCCAATGACAAACCTCGGATTTCTCCTTTGTCATGTGACATTATGTATTCAGAAGTTTGAGGAATTAGGAAGCAGACAACCTGAGAGTCCATTATTCTTGGTAATCAGGATTTGGGGCTAGGGTTCTGGTTCTAAATCCAGCAATTCCTCAACTACATTACTACATACAAATTAAATATTTTCTCAGTACTTCTTAGTAGTTGCATGCAATTGTAGCTCATGGTTAATATAGCATATCCATACGGACTACCACAGAAGAAAACCCCAAAATGTGAAATGAGGGAATGCATCTCAACAATTTGAGCTTTTGATGAGACAGCTGCACTTATATTCAATGACTACAGCAAACTGAGATCTGCCCTGCTTGACCTTTGTGCCAGAAAATGTCACTGCCTGTGCAGCACAAGCCTCCGCTCAGTTCTGTTGGCACAACTCTGAAGAGCAGCCAGTAAAAGCCCACACGTTTGGTACAAAGACAGTCAGTCAACATCTTAGGAGTCTCACTAAATGACAAATTAACATAAAAAGGAAGAAAAAAAAAGAGTGAGTAGACATGCTCAAATGTGTTCTTTTCCCTATTTCCTTATACTAGTACATGCAGGAATTCCCACAGATTACCCTGTATGAACCAAGTATGGGAGTATATTTTGTTGTGCATTAGTACCAGTGATTTTTTTTTGGGGGGGGGGGGAAGCATCACTAAGTATAATAATGTTGGTTAACAAGATATTGTATGAATAAGATGTTTTCATTAAGCAAAAAGATTGAGTATAATCTAGCTATCTAGCAGGTTCCTTCTAACACGCAGTACCCCGTGCTGTCTGCTGAAGGAAGGAAGCAAGGCTTAGGTCCCTGAGCGCGCCACCCCCATTCGCCTCTTGCTGCTCCACAGAACTGGATGCTGCATGGATCTGCTGAGTTTGCAGAGGTCTGTGGAGAAAACTGGCACGGGCTGAGAAATCTTCATCGAACAAAGGCAATATATTTTTATGTATTGACTTTTGTATGATTCAATTTGCAGTGCACATAAAAGTAAACCTTTATAAACTGCCCTGTGAACTTAAGAGCAAGTTTGCATTTTGTGGTTAACTTTTCTTCTACTGTATGACTTCCAAAATGATGAGCCAGCTCATTGGGTCTCCTGAAACCTTTTAGCCAAGTAATGAAAACGAATGGTTTTCCACACACACAGACTCACAACCTAAAAGTTGGGCAGGGACTTTTGGGAATGCTGACTCTATGCATTTATAGTTTTTAATAAAGTTAGATGAAAGATGAATGGTACTTGGTTTACAGAGGGAGGCTGTGAGTGCGTGATTTTAAACCAGTCATTCTATTTGAGTGGCATATGAATTTTGTATATACTTAAAGGATGTGATATAGATGCTTTATTATGATAAGCTTGCAATGTGATGGATTTGTTAGTCTGAGGAGATGGCTCATGCCTGCTGCATGAGCGTAAGGACCCGAGTTCAGATTCCCAGCATGCACATAATAGCTGGACCTGGCAGAACGCTCACATTGGAGAAGTGGAGACAGGTATCTATCTACCTGGAACTCCCTGGCTAGGCAGTTCATCCAGTTGGTGGGCGTCTTTCTGGGGAAAAACCGAGGTAGAAAGTGATAGAGGAAGACACTGGACATCAACCCCCAGCCTTCACATGTACACACAGACATGCATGCACATGTGTGTGTGCGTGCACACACACACACACACACACACACACACACACACACACACGCACACACACACACACTGTTGGTGTCTCTCATTTGAAAAGTTTGCATTAGGCACTCAGAACGTGTTTTGTCTTATGGCCTCTCTGTCAATGTGTAAAGCTTTGCACACATGCTCAACAGATTATTAAGTGTTCTTCCAAGTGTACTCTGAGTCAACCTTTCCTATATTCTAAGTCAAGAGTTACGCTGGGAATAACAAGTACTCACTCTGTGCCTTTAGTTATGTTCCTTCTTTTTCTCTCATCTGTTCGTGCTGACCTGACATGCATTTATTTGGAAATTGTGAGACATTTCCTACTGGTTTATTATTTTCATAGAGGATGAAGTTGTTCTTTAGTCTGTGTTAGCCTTTAGGGCAAGAACAAATTGTGTTCTGTTACCCATTTCCCAACTTCCTGATTTGATAGAATTTCCATAGGTCTCCTCTTTGGAAAACAAAGGAATATTTTTCCTATAAAGTCAAAAGACTTTTTAGTTTGATATGGAGGGGTGCTGACTTAATATTTACTCACAATATATTTGGCGTTCTGGTGTGATGCCTGAGGGGGAACTTGTGACAATTATAAGTTGTGGGAGGTCCCTGTGCTCGCAAATAACCACTAAGGGAACTAGGAATGTTAAAGACACAGAGTTGTCTCTTCAAAGGGAAAGCTGTGTAACCTACTAAAAAAGTTCATCTCTGGCAAATATGTATAGGCTTTATCTTGGCATTATTCCCCAAATGAGAGGATGTAAAGACTATTAACATAGCTTGTAGACTGCATTGGGCATTATTAGTCACCCGGAGAAGATCTGAAGCACACAGAAGGCCGTGTTCCAGTTGTATGCCAGTGTTGTACCACTCTGTACAGGAGACTTGAACACCTGTGGTTACTGAACTCTGTGTTGACTCTTAGAACCAACTCTGAGTGCTAAGGGAGTCAAATATTACATTTCATTTCATACCTGATGTTCTTCCAAATTGCCTACCTCAGTGGCCTGCACTATTCATTTGATTTGTGACATGGTGCATGCGATTGACTAAAATGTAAAAATCACTTTTAATGTACCTCAGGCTCTATTGGGAGATATTAATAAGCTAAGCCCTCACCTAGTTGCCCCAAGGCACACCCACATATCTGTGGAAGCCTAGCAAGAAATTTGCCTTAAGAATTCAAGTCAGAAAAAAAAAAAAAAGAATTCCAATCAGTGTAGTGGCTTAATGACACAGGGCAAAGAGCAGTAGTTATTATGTGAACAGGGTGGAGTAAGTGGCTGTTAGAACACACTTGTGTTCTCCTGAGCTGGAAGCTCATTCATGGGTCATACCAAAAAATAATAAAATCCAATTCAATAAAATAAGAAAAAGTTACAAGTAGACTATATCACATACAGTAAGGATCTGTATCATACAATAAGATTTCATCTGTGTTTTCATGTGTGTGTGTGTATGTGTGTGTGTTGGAAGTAGGAAGTATTTCTTACACTGGTTTGTGGTCTAAAATAATTTAAAATGATTATAAAAGAGCTTCCAGACTTTTGTAAAATGGGCCTGAGACCCTTTTTTTAGTCATCTGCCCGAGCCCCACTTCAGTTGGTATAGTTGCGGCTGTTTCACCAAACTCCCCTTTATAAGGTTAAGACAATTTACTCTTTCAGAGTTGATATAGAAAGGATGCAATTAGAGATGGGGTAAAACAAAAATGAAGTGATTCTCAGACCCATGACTTCCTGTGTTCTGGCTCCTGAGCTGTCTCAGAAGCCAGCCAGAGGGGACTATGGCACCTGCTGATCCCTCTGCCTGACTCTGGTTGGTCTTCAGCAAGGACTGGATCATTCAGAGTAGTACAGTGCTGTGTGAATGTGGTTCATGTAGCAGCACATGTGAAAGCGCAGCCTTTCCTAACAGGACCTGAGCCACACGGGTCGCATTTTTTCCCCATACATCTCATTAAACCAAATCTGTAGCAAGGCAAGGGCTTATGCAGATGGACAGGAGAGAATAAGCCAGGGAGAGTCCCATGCAATCCTTAAACCAAAAGTCCTGTGGAAACAAAAAGCACTTGACAAATAATTACACATAATTAATTAATTAGCTCATAAGGGGAAATATAAATTCACTACCCACTTACTATTTACCATTTTACTGTCAGGCTCCTGTGAAAGAAGGGAGTGAGACAGGATGGATGTGATGGTCCTCTACTTGTTCAACCCTCACGGTGGCTACTGTTGCTTCTGGTCTCCCTCTCAGTTCTAGGTTCTCAAACCCAGGAAGTCTTCAAAACAGCTGCTTGTCTTAATGACCAAAGGTGCTGGGTGTGAAAGATTATCTCTAGCAGGAGCCTTCTAGAAATCTGTCATCCATGTCATAACTCTGCCATGGACTAGGAAAGTGGGATTCATAGCCCATCTTGTACCTAGTATTCTAAGTTAGAACATGAATCTGTTTTCTGTAGAAGTAATGCTTTAAATGTCGGTTAGATTCAAAAGGACTGTGATTTAGTTGCATCGATGGATTCAGGGATACAGAATCAATTGTCCTCATCATTGATGTAGCTAGGATTCTCCTCATCCTGGTCTGAATTTAATGTATGTGTGGCTGGTCTGAAGCATGCAGCATTCCACTCCCATGCCTGAGATGCTGAAGGTAGATGACCCCCAAGGTGACTCTTTCTAGTGGTGAGAGGTGCATGTGGAATGACTCTCAGAGTCCTTATGCACTTTTGGTCTGGGATGGATGCCAGTGGTAGAACACTTGTCTAACCTGTGGCGGTTCTAGGTACTCTACATAACACCACACATGCGCGCGTGCGCACACACACACACACACACACACACACCAGAGAGAGAGAAAGAGAGGGAGAGAAGGGATGGGTGGATGGAGGGAGAGAAAAAGGGGGGGAGGAGAGAGAGAAAGAGAGAGAGAGAGAGAGAGAGAGAGAGAGAGAGAGATGCACACATATATGTACAAGCACACACAAAAGCATGTACACACACACACAAACATACACACACAGAGGCATGTGCATAAGCATATGCATAGGGTGTATGCTATGCGTTTGCACTCCTAGTTTTTTTGTTGGGCCTTGAACAATAAAATTAAGAAAACTTATATCTTTTGAAAATGAGTGTTTCCTAAAGCTGAGCAAAGCTAGATGATGAATGGGCCAGAAATGGTATTTAGAACATGTAATTTACTTTATTTCCTGATACTTAAAGTAAACTCAGAGGAGAACAAGAACATAGGAGTTTGAAGTCATTAGTTCTGTTTGGTTCAACAAAGAAGCCCTGTGAGTACGTGGTGGTGGCAGGGGCTGTCTGAGAGCCAGCCACCCCCTGCCTAGCACGAGGTGACAATGACTTATGTCCCAAGCACACCAGAAGCTGCTGAGGGCTTGGCAGGTTCATAAATCATGGTGGTCACTAGGTTTTGACCCCTGTTGTGTCACCAACCTGAGGTTTAAGCTTCCCACATTAACATCTACTTTATTAACCAAATCAGAAATGCCTTGGGATGTTCAACCCTGGCTTTCCTGCCTGTCCACGTCACTTTTGCTACATGCTCCCTGGGCCCTTCACAACTTCTGAAAGTTGTCTTGTTCTTCTCTCAGTTCCCACCCCCAAGTTCTCAGTAATCAGCTCCGCCAGAGCCTTCAGAAACCAGAATGTAGACTGATTGATAATGCTGGCACTTGTCACCCCACTGTCATGTGTCCCCATGCACCTTTTTCTCTGGGAGCTCCCCGAGGACAGTGGAGGGAACATCCGGATGTCAGCAGGGTGGGGCTCTGCTCCCTGTGAGTGAACCTCATTCTTTCTGAAAAGCCTCCCCTCCCCGTCGCAAATAAGAGAATTCCCTTGCAGAGCTACTGTTAGGATTAAATGAACTGTTATACACACTCCTCGGAACGCAGCCGTCACAAGGCAGTTACTCCAAAAGGATGTGGATGCTCGGCGCCCGCAAAGCCCTCCCTGGAACATTCATTCTGCCGACTGTATGCTAAACCCCCTACATTCGGGTCTAATGGGTTTGAGTAAGTGGTCACAGGAGAGACGCCTGCATTGTCTACTATGCTTGGGAGAAACAGAAAAAAATGCTCACGGCTTCCTTTCCGAACACTGCACTTGCTTTAATCAAAGAGCAGGGCAGGAGGGAGCAGCTCATGGCGCTCTGCTTTTGCTTCTATTTCAGTTCCTCCTCCAGGGCAAGCCAGCTTTTCTATTTTTCAAGTCTCAGTGCCTGTTGGATGCTTGCACGGGGAATTGCCTGACCCGGACACGTAGAAGGTCATGTCAGGACTGCTATTCCAAGGAAAACACGTTATCACCTGACGGCCCTCTTGAGTTTTCTTCAACTTTGGGCGGCCTTCTGATGTGTTTTGCAGGAGCTGAAGGACCAAGGGATGGTCTGAGTCACACGGAATCACTTCAGATGCTGCTGTGGAGGCCTTTTCCAGGTCATCATGGGACTTACCAAGTGGCATAGCTTGAGAAACACAAACATTCCAGGGGACACTTACTAATAACTGTTGTGGATCAGAAGGCTCCTGCCAAGATATCTCACAGGCCTGGTTGTAAATCATGAGTTGCTATTGCAGGTGTGAGTTATTACGAAAAGAGAGCCTGTGTTCCAGCAGTTCTACTCCAGAGCTCGAAGGCCCGTGTGGTAGGGATTCATTGGCTCTCACTCTCTGTCTCTCTGGAACTGCTAACGTGGCTACAGTGTGGACTTCACTTCGCAGTTGGTAAAACGAGTTTCTGTCTGCTTAGTGCAGGCATCTCATTCTAAACAGCATCTAAGGAGCCAGAGGGAATTTTTGGAACATTTCAGCATCAAGGATTTCTTCATGCCTGAGGTTTCTAGACTGGCCACTCTAAAACTGAGTACATCAACTGCCTTGAAGGAGAGAAACAGATGCAACGAACAGATGGCCTTCCCTTGTAGTATCCCTGATGGCGAATACTGCGCATGAGTCTCTTGCATATTACTATGCACAATTAAATGAGAATGGCATTAGCTGTATACAGTTGCTCAAAATATTAAACAAGAGGCTATCATATAGGTCAGGAATCTGACATCTGCCTATTTATCTGGAGGAAATGAAGTCAGTTGGCAATTAGACAACCACATTTTTTTTTATGTTCCTTGCAACCCATTTCCTGAGGTACAGAATTAGGAGATGAGTGAGTAAAGATGGCAACCTGAATGACCCCTGAGGACGTTATGCTAAGTGGATAAATCAGACAGAGACAGACAAATACTCATTTTATCATGCACACTAAGTGTTACAGTTTGGATCTGGGGTGTTCTCGAAAGCCCGATGAACTGAAGGCTTGGTCCCCAGCTGATGCTTGACTGATGGTGGGCAGAGCCTAGCTGGAGGAAGTAGGTCACTGGGGTGTGCCTTTGAAGAGTACAACAACAGGGCTCTGGGCTCCGATCTCCCCTCTTTCTTTCTTCCTTATCCTTCCTGACCACAAAGGGAGCCACAGGGTGAGCAAGCTTGTTCGCCACACACTGCCTGCTTCAGAGAAAAGGAGCCCTCTGACTATACATAGACCAACACCTATGAAACCAGGAGCTGAAACGACTCTTTCCTTTTTAAGCCAATTTAGCCTGAGTGTTTTGTCATATAATGGAAAGCTGACAGAGGCAGGATATATGGAAGTTTCGCTCAGGATATGATATTTAAATTGTGTTACCAGAGGTTGAGGGGTAGGTGGGAAGAGAAGAATTCTGATGTGCAGGGGTAGGTAATATAGGCAATATGATTAAACTGTGTGTGTTTACAGTGACTAAGCAGTGGTTCTCAACCTTCCTAATGCTGTGACCCTTTAGGACAGTTCCTCAAGTTGTGGTGACCCACGCCCCCAACCATGGAGTTATTTCATTCCTACTTTATAACTATAATTTTGCTGCTGTTATGAATCATAAATATCTGACACACAGGCTATCTGATATGCAACCCCCAAGGAGTTTGCGAACCTAGGTTGAGAATCGCTCGACCAGGGTGTTCTCGTGGCAGAGAAATGATAAGTGCATGAAGTGGTCAATGTGGTCAACCCCATGATTTGATTGTTATACTTTTTTTCCATGTATCAAAACATCACACTGTACCTGCAATCTGTACAATGATTATGTGACAAATAAAAAGAAGTTAATTTATAAAAAAGAAAAAAAGTGCTAGTGAGGCCATGAAAGAGCGAAAGAAAGATGTGGAAGGAGGAGAGGTAGGGAGAGAGCAGCAGGATGCATGGATGGAGTGAGTTCTCACACCAGTCTGTGTGGTGGGACAAGGAGCAGGTTGAGCATCCACTGCTGACATCTGCATGTGCTAGGTCTTGCTTGCTTCTGAGCTCCCAGGGCTATCTCCTCCTGTACACTTTGTCTGTGGGACAGTTTCCATGACTTATCTGCCTCATAGGCATCTGTGAAGATGCTTCCAAGAGAGTGAATTTAAGTGAAATAAACTGTGAATGTAAGGAGAAGGAAGAGGAAGCAGTGAGATGGGGAAGAAGAAGGAAGCAGTGAGATGGGGAAGAAGGAAGCAGTGAGATGGGGAAGAAGAAGGAAGCAGTGAGATGGGGAACAAGAAGGAAGCAGTGAGATGGGGAACAAGAAGGAAGCAGTGAGATGGGGATGAAGGAAGCAGTGAGATGGGGAAGAAGAAGGAAGCAGTGAGATGGGGAACAAGAAGGAAGCAGTGAGATGGGGATGAAGGAAGCAGTGAGATGGGGAAGAAGAAGGAAGCAGTGAGATAGGGAAGAAGAAGGAAGCAGTGAGATGGGGAACAAGAAGGAAGCAGTGAGATGGGGATGAAGGAAGCAGTGAGATAGGGAAGAAGAAGGAAGCAGTGAGATGGGGATGAAGGAAGCAGTGAGATAGGGAAGAAGAAGGAAGCAGTAAGATAGGGAAGAAGAAGGAAGCAGTGAGATGGGGATGAAGGAAGCAGTGAGATGGGGAGGAAGAAGGAAGCAGTGAGACAGGAAAGAAGGAGGCAGAGTGCCAGAATGTGGTGAACTGCTCACAGCGAGGCAGCCTCAGAGCCAAGATGGCCTACTGCTTATGTTCAGTTGAGTATAGAGACTGATGCTAATTTACTTTAGTGGTGTCTGAGTCCTTGGACTTTTTCCTTTTTTTCCTGGGGAAGAAAAAACAGACATGAAAAATGCCTTACTAGTTTTCATCTTGGCTGCAGAATAGCATAAAACAATTACAGAACTGTAAAAATATGTCATTAAATACCACATCTCTGCCATTACCGAGCCAAAATACAAGGCAGATCCAAGCTCTGGACTCACAGAACTGCACAAATCTCCCAGACTCCACTAAACTTAAATCGCTTTCATCATCTCACGTTTAAAAAGTGTCAAAAAACCAGAGTCTTCCCAGGATTATGGCTGAGATGCAGGAGCCTTCTTAAATGTTAGAAACATTTTGAATGCTTCTATACAGGAGACATAGAATGAGAGTGAAACAGTTTTATTTTCTATCTTTCAAATGTCTCACTCTAAACATTTCCAGGTCAGATTGTTCTCAGAAAATTGAATCCCATAAATAATTTATCATTTGCCTATTACAGACCTTAAAGAAAAGAGCCTTACATGTGGACTTTTACAATTTGATAGACCATTTCCGATGTGTTTGAATAAAAAGCACTTAAAGGAGAAATTTAAGTTTTTACCAACTTTTCAAATATTTTTGTATAGAAAAACATTGAAAATATTGTACTGTAAATACTTAAATATTCTCTGAGTAGATTCAACTGGTAACCTATGTATATTTCCACTAAATATTAATGTATTCTCTCTGTGTATGTGTATACACACAAGCATACACATTACTAGGCATTTGAAAATAAATAGCAAGTGTTAAGAAAGTCCTCCCCCTCAAATAGTTCAGAATTCATTTCCTGAGCATAAGGCCATTTGGACCAGTTGACTCATGCTTGTAAACCCAGCACTCTGGAAGACGAGGTAGGAGAATGCGGGCTTGATGCAGGCCTGAGAAACATAGTGAGATTCCTTCTCAAAATAAAAATAAACAATTTTAAGAATTAAGAAAGCTTTTCTTGTAGGGTATCATAATTGAAGCTAATAAAGTTTAATTTTAAAAAATATCTATTATTGCAAATCACTATGAATGTAACATTTATATAATTCCTGGTTGTCTCCTGGTTCTTCCTGCTGTATGTAGTTTTTTATTCATGTGTAATAATATAAATATATGTTAAAAACATAATAAATTTCTTTTCAAAAAATAATCTATTATCCAATCTGTATCCAATTTTCCTACAAAGCCCCCAAAATGTCTTTTTCCAGCTCTGGGATTCTTATTCAATCAAGTTTCTGGTGTCACATTTGTTTATTTCATTGTCTCTTTTAATCAGTGACAGTCTTTCACCCCACTCCATCTCTACACAGAGCTTACATTTTTCCCTTCAAGACTGGAAACCAGACTTCTGCATTTTTTAAAAGTCCCACCCAACGTCTCCCTTTGTCCTATTGGCTCTAGGCAGCATCATACATGTCTCATTTCTTTCCTGAATTTTCTCTCCATTGAGAATTAGTTGAGAGGGTTAACTGACACCCTGCTTAGTGGGACGCAGCATCAGGCTATCCTACACCTATTGAGTTGGATCTGATGACTTGGTTAGAGAACTGACAGGGGGCTCATTCTGTTGTAAGACTGTGTGTCTTTCTCCTTTCATAATCAGTAAACATGCGAGAACCTCCCTGGCATCCTGCCCTCCTCTGGCTTCTGTGGAGAGCTGCACAGTGGTGTGTCTCATCATGCATTTATTTATAACCTGCGTGTTATTATATGTTTAACCTCCTATTTTAATTTGTACGTTATTAGTATCAGCATGTGCCATTTATTTATTCAATGTGTTGGAAATCCATCATAGTGAATTATTCTTATTAACATTCACATTTCCCAAAGCTAACCAGAGCAAGCCCTTCCATCTCTCTCCTGAGTTGTTTTGTCATGTCTCCGTCATTGTCACAGGTTTGGCTTCCTAGCTCAAGACTTCAGAATCTCTCCTTGTATTTTTCTTGTGCAAATCCAGAGGCAGAGACTCCTACTCAGTCTGGATTGCTTCTAACAAGAGTGGATCTTGGCTGCAGATGAAAGCAGGGAGCTGACTGCAGCTGGAACCTCCTGGCTTTGCCACATTTTGTGAGCTCTGCATTCGGCAGGAGCACACGAGGTCAGTAGCGAAGGTGAAGCAGGTTAGCACGCTACAAAGCCAGGCGTCCTCCCAGAATGGCCAGCTCCCCAACGGATTGCAGAACCAGCTTTTATGTCCTCAACACAGGCCCTTCCTTCTACTTCCTCATCTGCTGAGTAAGCAGGAGCGCACACCTTACATGGTATCTCAGTCAGAGCTATTTCATCTCCCCTTCTGCCACTTGTGCCTATTTCTCAATAAAAGAACATGGTTCTATTTTCTCAAGCATTGTCCTTTTAAAAGAAAATCTTTGAAGTATTTTTCTTTTCTACCACCCATATCACTATCTCACCGAATGGTTCTAGATTCATTCTTCTGCACTGATAATGCAGTTTTTCCAACTTCCTTTGTTAGAGGCTGCCTTTTCTCCAATATGCATTTTTGACAGCTTTGGCAGAAAAATGATGCGTCTGTAATTATGCAGGTTTATTTATACATCCTCTGTTCACTACAGTGGCCTACATGTCTGCTGTTGTGTCAGTTCCATACTATTTTGTGATTATGGACCTAATGTAATTTGAGCTAATATGTTTTGGTATCTTCAGAATTTCTTTTTTCTATACAGGATTTCTGTAGATGTTCAGAGTCTTTTGCACTTCCATATAACATTTAGAATTTTGTTTTCTGGGCTTTTGGTGGGGATTACAGACTCCCCAGATAGTTTTCAGTAATACAGCCTTTTCACACTATGAATTCACTCAGTCCAAAGAGGACAGAATGTCTTTTAAGCAATTGGTATGCTCACTTTTATTCTTTTCACCAAAGGTATGTTCAATGTCTATTCACCAGTTAGCATCTTCAATTTTATTCTTCAGTGCCTTAAATATTTCAGTGTAGAGGTCTGCATTTTTTTGGTTAGGTTTATTCCTATGTATTGTTTTTAAATAGTTGTGATGTAATATATTTTACAGAATGTTCCGTGAACTGCTGTGACGAATTTTTTTATTGCATAGAATATTTTGTGGTTATCTAGTAATTCCACTTACTCTATGGTATAGCTTATCTCTGACATTTCTTTGCTGAATTGAACTAGCTAGCAGTTTGCTTATTTTACCTTTCACATACACTGGTGTCTGCTTCATGAACTTGGGAGTCCCCACGTTTGTTGCATAGATTTGTGCAATTGTTTTTTCTTGATAGCTAAAGCAGATTGTTTTCACTTGGCCATTATAGATTGCTGTCTGTGTTTGTTGACTCTCCATGTGTGGACTCCCTTTACCAACGAGGTGTTGTTTTTTTCCCCTTGGAGACAACAGAGAATTGGACCTAGATTTTTAAAATCTGGTCAGCCAATCTATGTTTGTTCATTGGTGAGCTAAGGCCATTTATATTTCAGGTTTTATACAAAGAAGTTTAGTAGATTTTGCAACTTTCTTGTCCTTTGATTGGTAGGCTTATCAATTAGTTTTTACTTTCTCCCTGTTGGGATCACATATTTGCTGGCTTAGTGTCTTAGACATGATGGATTCCTTCCTAGCTTGCTTTTGTTTAGCTCTTCCTCTCATCAGCTTGTTCTTTGCTGTGGACTCATTCCTGAAACCATTTTTTTCCTGCCTCCTGTGTATATACTGTTACCCTAAGTGTGTTCTGAAATGCTGGCTTTGTGGTCATAAACTGTCTTAGCCCGTGCTTGTTTGAGATTTCTATTTGTCCATAAATATGGCTTTGCTAATTACAGCAATCTTAGCTGAAATTTGTTTACTTTTATGTCTTAAAATGTAATAATCGGTGCTTTCCTGCCTTTGAGGGCTGCTGATGAGAGTTAGGATAGTTCTGCCTTTGTGGGCATTTTTCCGTTATAGCTACTGATGTTGTCTCTTTGCTTTATCTTTTTGATATCTTGACCATAGCATCATGAAGCAGCTCCTGTATGACCATGCATGCTTTGGAATCTAAACACCTGATGTGTTTGAATGTCCATTTCTTTCTCACACTTAGGGAATCTGCTCACACTTAGGGTTCCTCGTGCCTTCAGCATTTATCTCAGCACCTTTCTCTAGCTCTTGGATCTTAGGTCTGGCTTCAGGGTTGTATTCTGGAGTCCATGGTCACCGTGGCCATGCATGGCTAGTATTCCCCTTTGATGATATTTGAACGTGGTTTTTCAGTTTGGATTATCTACCACCATTGACATTCTTTCTTCTGCGTGGTCTACTTCGATTTTTTTCCGCTATGTTCTTTATTTCAGTCTCTGAGGTTTTCAGCATTTCTCTTTGTTTCTTTTCTTTTCTTTTTCTTTTTCTTTTTCAAAATACCAGTTTCCTTGGTGAGTTTTTCTTCTGGGTTTCTGTCCCCCCCCTTTTTTTTTTGCATACTGCTGGCTCTCCCACCCAGTTTGCTGACTCTCTCCTCTATTTCTCTAGGCCTTGGACTAAATCTCTCTGCTTATTTGTACCCTTCTTTCAGTCATTATTGTTTCTACCAGAAAAAATTGAAATTCCCTTCCCACTTTTTGCCTGTTTCAGTTTAAAATTTAGTAGTTGAAAAGTTACAATTTTAGGGGGAGATGTGTTGCCTTGCTTTTTCATGTTTTTTTGTTGTTGTTGTTACAGGAGTGCATCTATTGGCTTGGATTGTTGTTGTTGCTGTTGTTATTGTTATTATTATTATTAATATTATTTCTGGGGAGTGAAGTTCTTGAAGGCTTACTCTCCAGTACCACTTTTTATCTCCTGTTTCCCTCTCCTGAGCAAGGACCTATGTGGTTGGAATTGTACTGGACTCACTTCTAAACAGGGTTGTGTTAGTGACTTGCTGATGACCCCACTCTTGAGTCCAATTTTCTGTGTTTCCTTTTTGTGTTGCTGTCAAGTGTTTTACCTGACACATGAAACCTATTGGGTGCAGGGCTTATTCTGGCTTCTGGCTTCTGTTTATCATGGTGACAGAGGTGACTAAAGTCAAGGAGGAAGGAATGTGCAGCTGGCACCTTCCCTATCATGGATGAGCAGGAAGCAGCACGTAGGACTGAACACAGAGCCAGGCTGTGCCCCTCAAAGCCTTCTGCTACTGATGTAACCCCGGTGCCATGCCTCCTGTCTCAGAGGGTCCAACTTTGCAGGAATCTTTGTGGAATAAGCATTCTGACACCAAGAGTGGAAGAGAGGAGATGTCAGAGTGGACGAAAGCCAGGAGGGCTCCTGAAAGGCTTCTATGCAGGACTGGTTTGTATTCTCCTTTTATGCTCTAAAACTGAAAGGTGGGGCAGGCAAGCAGGCAAAAATTTTCAGAAATGTACTAGGCAGTCATCAGGTTATGAAGGGCAATGGCCCATTGTTTCATCTGTTTCTCCCGGTCACTCTGATCCAGGTAGCAGGTGAAGTTCTGCATGGCAAATAGGCAGTGCTTTAAGCAAAACATTAAGTAAATCAATATCTAATAATTGGCCTTTTCTACCTTATTCCATCTCTTATCACAATATCACTGGAAAAGCTGGATACCAAGTGCCGAAGCACAAGATGCAGTAGATAGAACCTATGTTGGCCATTTTCTATCACACAGTCACTTAATTTGTATGCATTTCAGTCTGCTTTCTTTCCCTTAGCCTAGTGTTAAGATCCATTCATTACAGAGTATGTATCAACATTTTAGTTTCAGTGGAGAGATAATAACTCATTTCTTCCATATGCCATTTTGTTTCTTCATTTGTAAATTGATGGACAGATGAGCTGTCCCCACCAAATGATGAACATCAGGACTGTTGTATGCAGTGCTTCGATCAATGTCCTTGTACCAGTTTTAAGATAAACTTTTAGTTCCTGTTAAACAAATGCTAGGACAATGACATGGAAGTGAAATTACTTGTTCCTTTATGTTTAGCCTTTAAGGAAATTGTGAATTGTTTTTCAAAATAGGTGCTGACTACTTTTCTAATGAGTAATGTGCGAGAGCTCATATTTCTTAATAGCGCCTCCAATATTTGTCACCATCCATCTTTCTAAATACTGCAGTCTCAAAGAGTTTGAAGAGGCATCTCATTGGATTTTGAATTTCATTTTCTAAATAACTTATGATGTAGATCACTCTCTCATATGCACACTGACCCTATCCTCTGTAGAAAAAGGTTTATTCCTGCTCATTACTATTTTCCAATTTCATTATTACTTGTCTTTTATTACGGGCTCCTCCTTCATCAATTGATAATCCCGCAAAAACAGGCCAATATAATCTAGGCAATTTCTAAATGGAGTTGTTCCTCTTAGATGACTCTAGGTTGTGTGAAGTTGACACTTAGAACTAACTTGGCAATATTTTTATTTTCTTTTGTTGACATACTTCATCCTTCTGAAGATTATTACAAATGTCACTGCTAACTTCATTCTTCCATTCTTTACGGCTAGGGCACAAAAGTGTAATTGATTTTTATGTATTATTCTTGTATTGCCATGTTGGCATAGTCAATTAGTAATTCTCATAATTTCTTAAGAAGTTCCTTAGTAGCTCACACTATTTGCAGCAGAGATCACTTTGTGTCATTCTTTTAAATTTAGAGTTCTCTTTTGCTACTTTTTCTTTTCTCGTTACCAAAGCTAGAACCTTCAACTGAGTTTCAGTGTCAGTTGTTTTTCTTCTGACTAGAAAAAGGGCGTGCTTAATGTCTCACTGGTAAGTACAATGGCAGTTGTGGCATTTTCATGGAATTCTTTATTCAGTTGAAAAATGAAATTCATTTGTATTCTTGGTCTTTGTGTGCTTTTAAACATGAAAGACAGCTGGACTTTGTCAGATGTCTTCTCTGCATCTATGTACATGAGGATGGTTTTGTCCTGCAGTTAAATGGCATTTTATATGGACGTTTAAATGCCAAGTCCACTTGTGATTCATGACATAAGTCTCACATGGTCATGTAGTGGCTTCTCTTTAATATAGCATTAGGTTCAGAGTTCTAGAATTCTAATAAGCATTTCATTTTCTTATGGTGTCACGTGGGAAGCTTTCATGTTGGGATAATATTAACACTGTAGATTCAGGCAGGAAGCACTTTTTTATCTTTAATTACATGGGAGGCTGTGAAAGGACTGGTACTAATTAGTTTGTTAAATTATTTTGTAGAATTCACAAGGGAAACCATCTGGTTCTGAACTTTTCTTGGCTACCAGTTTTTTTTTTTTTTTTTTTTTTTTTTTTTTTTTTTTGCTTTTTCGAGACAGGGTTTCTCTGTGTAGCCTTGGCTGTCCTGGACTCGCTTTGTAGACCAGGCTGGCCTCGAACTTACAGTGATTCGCCTGCCTCTGCCTCCCGAGTGCTGGGATTAAAGGCGTGCGCCACCACCACCCGGCATTGGCTACCAGTTTTTGACCACTGAAAAACAGCTGCTCAGAGTAACTGATGTGAAGTCCACATCACTTTCATGGTAAGGTTGGTTTCCACTGGGCTGCTATTTCTCTTGGTATTGTGCCAGATTTTACTGCTCTGTTTTCTGTCTAGGGTTTTTATAGCACACTAGAGACTTGGTCCTTTACCTTGTTGATTGATGGGTTTCATCTTCTAAAAGTGTTAAGCTTTGTTTTTGGTTAGACAGTAAAGTTGCTTCTTTTGAGAATTAGGCTGGAGCCTGTTTGTACCATTCCAGTGTGGCCATGGCACAGGCTAGCCCATTTCTTAGTCAAGACCGCTGTATTCTCACTCTCTACAGTGGTTAATCACCGTGCAAATGTCTCCAATATTTTATTAGCTCTGGTAGCCCTGCATTTGTCCTCATGGAACACTTTGTCTTTGTGGATAGCAGTCAGCAGGAGACTCACACATGCCATATTTCTAGAGTTTTTCTGCTGTGTGTTTGTTTTCGGGTTTCTGGCCCACATAAACCACTGGTCTCATCTTGCATCAACTTTCTTCTTCTTCATGTGCTATTCTTCCTGCAGATTTCTAGAAAGTGCCATCCAAAAAACAGAGAGTAATCCCCAGATTTATTCCATGAGCCCCCTTGTCTTATCTCTGTAGTTGCTATAAGACTTTGGTTGTTTATCTTACTCAAACAATAAAGTTGCATCTCCCTTTTAATACTGTGTCTGTTAATTGATTAACTGAAGTCTACGCTGTCTCCCTCTCAGGACAGCTGCTAACATGGAGACATCTGTGTCACCACTGATGGTGACAAAGAAGGAAGCTGAGCTGTAAAAGCTCATACAAGGCACCAGATTGGCTATCCAGAAGTAACTATATTGTTCTTGTCAAGACTTTATTCACAACCTATGGGCTAGAACAATGTTGAACAACTTGCACAAGTACAAGGAAGTACAATCCTACTACACGCCCTGAGAAGGAAGTGTCAAATGACCAATATCTTGGCTTTTAACAAAGTTGATATAAGTAACAGTTCATAACATCTTAGATTTGATAGGGTCTAGATTAAATGATCAGAGATCAGGGAGTTTTCAATCTTGTAGATCTCTGTTCAGGTCCATTTTCCCTCCTTGATACATTTGCAATTCAAGCATTCTTAACCCTCCCTTGACTTTCCTTTTTCATAAACTGTAACATAAAGATGCAGTGCTTGTGCCATGATGCCTGATAACCAAATGAGCTCAAATGCAGGGACAGCACGTGGTAGATAAATGGCAGCTGTTATCTGTTATCACCCGCATTCTACTCACTGTTTAAATGAGAGTCACCGTGTTCACTTAGATGTGAGTACAGGTGCTCAGTATGTCATGGCTCTCACCAGGGCTTGATCTGTGCCTAGAGGTTTCCATATTAAATACAAAGTTACAGTATGTTTCTGTTCCTTGTGGGTCTGGGGTAGATGAGACTAAAACATTAAGACTTTCTTTGCTTAGGCATTTTCTCTTCTAAAACTGTTTGACTGGCATATATTAACTGTACATAACAATGGGCTTATTATGGCACTTTCAGACATGTACACATATAGTTTGATCATATCCATTCTATCCTCTTTTGTCCCCTCCAGTTCCTACTGACCCCATTTCTTTTCTTAGCTAGCCTAAAGTTCCCTTCAGGAACATGAGCACTTTGGCAGTGGCTATTCCACTGATTTTCTTCCTTTTATGACCTAATCAATTAAAGTAAGTCTTATCTCTGTTTCTTAGTTAAGAAAGGAAGGAATGAAAAAATATCAGAAGAAATTATTGGTGTCATAGTGCCCTTGTTTTCCCAAGTGGCTGGCAACTCCCCTTGCTTCTTTCTTCTCTCTGGTCATTTTAACTAGCTTGAAGCCCTCTCAGACTTTCATCTTGCTCCCCACCTGCTTCCCTATATGTACTGATGCCCTGGGTTGGTTCCTCTGTACAGGAGCCAGTCTGAGGAGGTAGCTGTCAATCAATGGATTTTTGTTTGGAGCAGACTCTGAGAGCTTATTGACCTACTGTTCTCAGCCCCTGGTACAGGGTGTGTTACACAGTTGGAACACCATAATTGCAATTCTTTGTGGACTTAAGGAGCTTAACTTGATTATTTCCTTTCATGAGATATTTGTTACGGTCTCTAGAATGAATGAAATGAAAGAGGCAGAAGAAACAGCACTCTGTCTTCAGCTCTATTTTGATGTAGTAAGAGAAATGGGCACTCAATTATGCGAAGATAAACATCACGGTTTCAGAGCCAGCCATGTAGCCTATGCGACAACTAATTTGACTCTGTCCTAAGTGTGTCCACGGTGAGCTAACTGTGTTCCAATGACTGGACTTAATTCGGTCCAGAGGCTGTAGTTTTCTGACTCTGGTTTAGGGGCCTGACTCTTCTTGATTCAATAAAGGAGAAAGATGGAGAATGTGGGCTGAGGTGCTATATGCAAAAGGTTAGAACACAGGGAAGAATAGGAGTTGAGAGGGAACAAGGAAAGGGACTCACACATTAGAGAAATGGGCCTGAGGTAAAGCCAGTCTGGAATTTCCCTCAAGGCCCCTTTGCTGAGCTGTGAGTACATCACACTCTACGCCAAACTGCCCAGGCTCCTTAAGTCAGCTCCATTTTCTCCTTGTTATCCATTCAGGGTCAGTTCTGCCTCCAGGAGAAAAGAAACAGTCCTGTACCACACATACCCTTTTCCTTAGTATTTCTGAGGGCACTGGTGAGTGGGGCCTACAAGAGTCTTCTTGGAGATGCCTTCTGTTTACCTACACACATAAAACTTTAGCACTTTACTCTGATAACATCTCTGTCTCTCTATCTCTCTCTTTATCTCTGTCTCTGACTATCTCTGTATCTGTCATACATACACACAAACACACACACACACACACACACACACACACACACACACACACCTCTAAAGGGACAATTAAAGAATGAGTAGTTTTTTCAGTCCAGAAACATTGCTTGAATTTCGCTAATATTATTAAAGCTCAAACACTTCCCTTCAGATCAAGAATTGAAGTGCAGCCCAAGTTTAAGACTGGGAAAATCTTTCATGAAGACAAACTGGTCCACTTAAGCAAATGCCTTTAACGATTTTAGCTAGAGCAAATTCTCTCACATTTTCTGCTTTCTCCTTTGGCAGGCAGCCACTTAATTTTAGCCTTGTTTGATTTCCCAGATGGTAAATATGTGTGGACAAGAATATTTTTCTTTTGTGTCTCCAACAGATGTTTCTTTTCCTTTGTGGGGTATACGACTAAACCTGACTTCTTGAGTCTTTTCCTTGCTGTGTCCAGTTGCTTGGTGTGTGTCCCTGTTCACAAGGGTCCAGACAATGGTGGTACTAGTGAAGAAATGCTTCATCTACCTTTGGAAAAGTGTAACTCCCATGTGTGCACATTGGAATGGTGCACATGCATGCACATCTGCGTGTGCATGTGCATTAAGGAAGGTGCTGTGCCATCTGCAATGCATGTAGTAAGACACCAGGATAGCACACTAGGAGGCTTCAGAAGCTTTGTTCTCCATTCCCTCAAGGATGGTACCACTTGGCAGAGCTTGGAGAACACCCAGTGCTCCCTTCCTGTGGGTAGTGATTGGTGATTTCACAGCTGTCTACCAGGCCAACAGTTGAGCCAAGCTTTCAACAGAGAAGCACCTAGCATTCATTAAGTATGTGCCATATGCTAAGCATGAATCTAAGCACTTTCTGTAAACTTGTCCATTTAAATAGCATGACAACACAGACAAAGGGCTGTTATTAATAGTCCTACCATACAGATGAGAAAGAGTTGAGGCTATGGTAAGACAGGATTAATACCCAGGTAGTCTAGTTCCCCTTCATTTTGTGTTTGTTTTGTTTTGTTTTTCGAGACAGGGTTTCTCTGTGTAGCCTTGGCTGTCCTGGACTCACTTTGTAGACCAGGCTGGCCTCACAGAGATCCACTTGCCTCTGCCTCCCAGAGCGCTGGGATTTTAGGCATGTGCCACTATGCCTGGCTTCCCCTTCATTTTTGACCACTACCCACACCTCCTCCTAAATCTCATAAGGGTGTTCTTTGTGCTAGGCACTGCCCTGTTAACTGGATAAAAATTAGGAACAAAAGACCATGTTTGTAGCCCTTTAGACTTCTGATCTAGTATGACAGACCTGTAGAAGAATACATGTGTTCTCTTTCTCTCTCTCTCTCTCTCTCTCTCTCTCTCTCTCTCTCTCTCTCTCTCTCTCTCTCACACACACACACACACACACAAATATGGGTGGGGAATGGCTTAAGTATGTCGCTCTAAGGTTTGTGTGCTGGAAGCTTGTTTTTTCAAGCCTGGTGCTCTGAGAAGTGGTGGGACCTTTAAAAGTAAGGAATACTAGAATTGTCCCGTAAAGACAATTTTCTGGGAACCCCCATGGGTCTTCAGTTTCTCTCTAGCCTCATGTCTTGCAATGCAGCCTTCCTCTCCCATGTATTCCTGCCAGGGTGGTGCCATCCTCCCTTTTGATGATGGGGCTCTCATCAGAGGAGCATTGTCTATCTGTACCCTCAGTGTCCAAAAGTATAAACTAAAAAAATAAGTACCTAACCTCAGATGTCATTCTAGCAAGAGAAAAATGGACTAAAGCAGCATTACGTGCTATGAAATGAACTAATGGGTCACTGAGCAGTGGAGCGATGGGCAGGCGGGGAAGGAGCAGAGAGTGTAAGCATGGCGATTAGAATAGAATCCCTTCTGGATGTGCCCTGGGTCAGGCTGATGACTGAGGTGGTCGGAGGGAAGAGCCTCTGGGCCAAGAAGCTAGACGTGTGAAGTTAGACATAAGCAAGCATGTGGTGTTTTCCTATGGAGCGAAACCGAAGCCATCTACCCAGTGACGTGATGCTGCTAAACATCGAGAGCCTTCTTCGGCTTACAAAGGTTCACGTTGTACGGCTTTGTCACCTTGCCAGGTCACTGATTGACATGTACCTCATGCCTGGGGCTGTGTTCAGAGCTCAATGCTTGCTGTGTGGCAGTGGGACCATTCTGGGAAGCCACAACCCCAGCACACATCCTGCAGAGCTTGTGGTAGGTGACCCAATAACCAGAAACCAAACATCATGATCTCCATTTCTGTGTTGTTCCCTGGCATCCGTTTACCACTCTTCTTCTAGGAGCCTCCCTCATTTGTGCAAAATTCCTCTTGGACCTTCCTCTAAGGCGACTAACTGACCTGGGAATGTCGATCCTGTGGAAATTGCCTTACTTTATACCTGGCTGGCTTCATCCTGGTGATATTTCTCCATCTGGGAAATCCATGTTTCAACCTTGTTTGTATACCTGCCTGGAGCTAAGGGTCAAAGGAAATGCTTTCTCTAGGAGCCACATTGCTAATAGACAACAACACTGTGCTGACTCACTCTCCTTTCCGTCACACAGGGTCTGGTTCTTGGCCGACATGGCTTTGGTCTTTCAATACTTTTGTTTTAGGTGGCATATTCTTTCTTTAAGCTGTCTTCAGTTGGGGTAATCAGACCACACTGACTCTGTGCCTTGCTCTGCTACATCAGGCAACGTTGCACACATCTGACTTCCTCATTCTCATGACGTTTCAGTGGTTCTGGAATCACTGCCCTCTCATCACCACATGCAGGAGACTAAATCCAATTTCCCTGTGACTAACCTCACTTTTGAGAGGACCCCCCTTCCCCCCTCAGTGCCCCCCCAACACTTCCATTTTTGAAAACGTCCAGGACTAAAGTTCTGAACTATTTTAAAAACATGAGAGATCATGTAATGTATCCTCCGAGTCTGCAAGTTCAAGACCAGTGCTGTCTGGGTAGCCGGTGAGAGCCCCTCCCCCCTTTGGTTCTTAGTGAAGTGGTAAGCTGGAACTTTTCCCCTGGCTGCATTCCTACCCAACTCCCAGGAATGATTTGCAAATTAATGAGATAATGTCTGAGAAGCACTCTGCACTCTTAAGAGAAAGGAACCAGATAAAGACAGGACGTTGTCGTCTTCCTCATGACTGCTCTACCGCTCTACCTCAGTGCTGCTGGGAAACAGAGGCAGCTGTGTCTCCTTTCTCCATATCCTTTCTTCAAGTGGCTGGAGGGATTCTTGACTGGGGTTCACTATTCCCTCTGGCCACACATCACCTTCTTCATTCTAAGGAAAACAAAATACAAAATTTAAAGTAAGCCACCTAAGGTCATTCAGGTTCTGAGTACACAGCCTGGGATTTGAACACAGAATGATAAACAGTCCCCTGGATGCCCCTCCTCCACTTACACACACACACACACACACACACACACACACACACACACACACACACACTGTTACACTGTAGAAAGCACAAAAGCTTCTTCCAGCCCCCATCCCATTATAAGGAAGTTCTAGAGCAGTGACTCTCAGCCTGAGGGTCGCAGTCCCTGTGGGAACTGAATGATCCTTTCACAGGGGTCACCTAAGACCATCTGGAAACACAGATACTTACACTACAATTCATAACAGTGGCAAAATTACAGTTATGAGGTAGCAATGAATACAATTTTGTGATTGGGGGGGGCCCCCACAATACGAGCAACTGTATCAAAGGGTCTCAGCATTAGGAAGGTTGAGAACACCTACTCTAGAGGAAGCTAATTAAGTCAAATCAAACAGGGGCTGTGACAGGTGGAATGGATTCAGCATCAAGCATGTGTAGTCTCCCCTGGGTCTTTCTTTTCTCTCTTCCTACCCCAAGAACTCTGCGCAAAACAGCCAGTTGTGGTGCTTTAGTCTCAGCACTTGGAGAGGGTGGGCTTTGAGGTCCCAAAAGCCAAGCCAGGCCCAGTGGCTCTCCCTTCCTGTTTTCTGGAGGTCCAGCTGTAGAACTCTCAGCTCCCTCTCCAGCACCATATCTGCTTGTTTGCCACCATGCCTCCTGCAGTGCTGATAATGGATTAAACCTCTGAAATGGAAGCAAGCTTCCAATGA
This sequence comes from Acomys minous, assembly GCF_964271855.1. NCBI lineage: Eukaryota > Metazoa > Chordata > Mammalia > Rodentia > Muridae > Acomys > Acomys minous. The sequence goes on from NC_140486.1 coordinate 24,565,865, forward strand.
AATACTTTTCTTTTTAAGAACTGCCATGGGTTGTGTCCCCTCACAGCAATAGAGCATTAGCTAAGACATTGTATATGTGTCAAACTATCTTGTATTTGTATTTAAAATTGGCATTGTGGAATATAATTTAGCATGGTGAAACCCATGCTAAATTTAAGTACTTAGGAAAATATGAAATGGCAAATCAAAAATGTTATGACAATTTACGATGGAGAGAGAAAGCAAGGGAGAGAGCAAGAGAGAAAGAGAGAGAGAGAGAGAGAGAGAGAGAGAGAGAGAGACACACACACAGAGACAGAGACACACACACACACACAGAGAGAGAGAGAGAGAGAGAGAGAGAGAGAGAGAGAGAGAGAGAGACACACACACAGAGAGACAGAGACACACACACACAGAGAGAGAGAGAGAGAGAGAGAGAGAGAGAGAGAGAGAGACAGAGAGAGAGACAGAGACAGAGACAGAGACAGAGACAGAGACACACACACACACAGAGAGAGAGAGAGAGAGACAGAGAGAGAGAGACAGAGACAGAGACAGAGACAGAGACACACACACACATACACACACACACACACACACACACACACACAGAGAGAGAGAGAGAGAGAGAGAGAGAGAGAGAGAGAGAGAGAGAGACAGAGACAGAGACAGAGACAGAGACAGAGAGACAGAGACAGAGAGACAGAGAGACAGAGACAGAGACAGAGACAGAGACAGAGACAGAGACAGAGACAGAGACAGAGAGAGAAGTGGTAGAAAACCTGTGTAGAAAAAAAGATGCCATATATATTTTAAGACTCTTAGCTCCAAAACAGAGGGTCCACATTTTATTTTGCATTAGGGGCCCACAAACTGTGGAGCCCTCACACACACACCCCCGCCAGACACTGACCATAGAGAAACCATAGTAGACCCTTCCTTCTCAATGTCTATCAACACCTGGGCTGTTTGGCCAGGATAGCATAACTTACTCTTAAACTGACCATTTAAGCCCTCTCACCTCTGGGAGCAAGAAGGCCACATGATCGCCCTTCAGACCTATGAAGGAGCAGTCACTGGTGTGGTGTTGCTGCAGGCCAGAGAACGTGTGGCTATGCTGTCTATGCTCATAGATAGACATATTCATAGACAGCCCCATAGTGGAAGGAAACAAGGTCTGAAAGGTCAGAGGACATATTTAGAGTCTTATTGACGAGTTGGTAGAGATGAAGAGGTGCAGGTCTCTCAGTGTTCCCTATGTGAACTATGACTGCTCTCTCTCTCTCTCTCTCTCTCTCTCTCTCTCTCTCTCTCTCTCTCTGTCCCTCTCTCCCTCTCCGTCCCCCTCTCCCTCTCCCCCTCCCTTCCCCTTACTGTAAAGACTGAGGAATAAAAAGCAAAGAGGAGACTTCCAAGCATGCCTACCAGAGTTGTTGGGTCAGGCCAGCCTGTGTTGAGTATCCTGCTTGCCTTTAATTAGTGCCCATGACAGTTACAACTAAAGAGCAAAGAAAATGACCTCTGAGTTGGAATCAGTACGTTCTGACACATCCAGCTGCACGGAACCTGTAGGGGACAGAATGGAGCCTCCATGGCCTTTCTGGAGTTGTCCATTCTTCCTTCCTTCTTTCTCTTGCCATCTAGACAAAGTATCTATTTAACAAATACTCAATGTCTACTCTAGGCCCCATCCTGTTTTAAGTCCCCGGAGAAAATGTTGCTTTCATGCAGCAACATTCTGATAAAGCTGTAGTCATTCTGCAAGATGCAAGAAGCCACCATCTCCAGAGACTTGACTCCCCTCAGCACCGCCTCCCTCAATGCCTAATGCTTTTGCATACAGGTTTTACTTACTTGACTATTTATAATTACTGGTAGAAGTCTCCCTGTCCTTAATAGGTGGCCAGTCTAAGAAGGCAAGGCTGTGTTGGTTCTGCCTGCTGCTGTATTTTCAGAGCCCATCAGGCTGCCTTTGGCTTCCATGAATGCCTGCTCAGTGTATCTAATTGCAGGCTTTCTCTGAAGGAAAGAGCGTTAAAAAAAAAAAAACTCAGCCAAAAGGTGGCGCTGTAGGGAAGTAAAAGATACTTCTAACTCCATGGTTCCTGAGGGCTCTTGCTGGTCCTACTCTAGGAGCAGGACATTCCTGGCCTTGTACTTGCTCATGTGCTTCCAGATGGCTGAAATCCCTTAAGAGGATCAACATATGTAAAGAGCCTGCACTTACCAGCAATATTAACATTTTTGTGACTGCTAAAGGGGTCCAGATGGAATTTCAGATCAATATACCTGGGATCCCAATTACCCTGAAACACATACCTGTAATTATAATGTCTGATAGGATATGGGCATGCAGACTTTTCTTGTTTCTGTGGTTGTATAGAAAATGAAAAAGAATATGAAATTATTATTACATTTTACTGCTAAATTATTCCCTAAATATGAGCATCTTCCTGTGAAACTTTCTCTGAGTTTGTTAGGCCCCTTCTGGGCAAAACAGTGTCATAACCATCCACTTCAAAGGCTTCAGGAGCCAATTCACAGAGTACAGCCAGGCAGCCCCAAGATACAATCTACTCCTGGTGCAGGCTGTAAATAATGAATGACGCCTTTCAGATTTTAGTGTAGGCCACCTGGTGCCTGTGGTGCCCAATGCTAGTCACCAATTTCAGCACTGCACCTCCTTTTTCTATGTCTTTATTTTACAACAAAAACAAAAGTATATATTCTGTTTGCATGTGTGCCTGTGTGTGCGTGTGTGCGTGTGTGTGTGTGTGTGTGTGTGTGTGCACACGCACGTGCCTGTGTGTGTGATGAAAGGATGCTAGTTAAATCCAATTCATGTGGAAGCAGTATTTACATTTACAGAGGGAATGATGGGTCATTGCCTCAAGGCTTACTAACCAGTTAGAAAGCTGATGTATCTACCTGTCAGGTGGTTAATTTTTGAAAGCTTTTGAGGAACAGACATGAAAACATCAGCCGGCTTCAGATTTGGGATCCTATTATATCACAAATTATGATAAAAGCCATCGTGGGAGTTTTCTGCAGACCCAACAGGAAGTTTGCGTTTAAGAGTCAAATGTCAGAAAGAGTGGATTTCTTTGTTCATTATTCAGAGACCACTTTATGGCTTGACTTTCTAGTAGAACAGAACCAGATTATGTTCCCTAGAAATCATTAGAGACTTAGTCTTTAAGTTTGAGGAACTTGAAAATGCTGAAGTTGTAAATTTTTAATTGTTAGTCTTAAAAAATTGTAGCCTTATAATCCGCCATGATCTCTTGGTAGTTATAGGGGACTGCCTCTAAACCCTACCTATGCATACCAAAATCTGAGGACCTCCAAACACTATATAAAAAGGCATAGTACTTACATGTGACCTATACATAATTTCTTGCTTTAATCTCTAAATCATTTTGGATATCTAATACAATGTCAATGTCACAGATACATATTATATCGTATTATTTAAAAATAATGACAGCCAAGAGGTGCATATCTGTTCAGTACAGGCACAATATTCTTTTAAAATAAATAAATAAAAAGAAATGCAATTCATGGTTTTGTATTATAGGTGCTTTGCTCCAGTCTCCATGTTTTTTTTTTTAAAGTATGAAAGGCAGCCTCTGTTTAACTAATAGAATTAATTTACAAAGGTATACTGTCCCTTAAGGAAACAATGACAATTATTATGAAAAGACAGTGATGTGTATGTTAAAATATTATATCAGTATACAGTAAAGAAAGCACACACCATCAGTGTGAGAAAGCATCTGCTTTCCTTTGGCAAAGGCGCTGCATTCTCCACAGGCTGGGTGGCGCCAATGGATTTTGGCAGGATTCATTGGAGGAAGAAAATGCTGGCTTGACAACCTTCCTTTTCTCCATAGAGACACCACTTTATGAAGTTAGCCCGTCGACAATAGCTGGTTCTGGAGACCCTTTAAAGATGCTAACAATACCTGAGAGGGTGGGACTGAAAGAGATCATTTCTGGATGGATTGATAGAGGAAATTAACATCTGGGATTAAGGTTACTTTTCTTTTTACACATGCCAACACACACAAACACACACACACATCTGCTAATATATAGACACACACATATAAAACATACACATGTATGCACATGCCAAGTAGTATATTTCATGCTGCTGCCAGCATAACCTGTGAAAGAGAACTCCGTGACAATTCGGAGGTGAGTGTTGATGACTGCACAGTGTGCATGTGTTGGCGTGAGGCTTCCCGGTTGGTTGAGTGAGGCTTTTGGGAGCCTTGCCATTCAGCCCTCTTGAATATTCGCTAGCTCATGACAAGTGGTTTGGATAACTATTGGGAGAGAATTTGAAGTCAGAAAGAAACAGACCCTCTGCGGTCTGAAGCACTAGATAAGTGTAGGCGCTACAGCCATCGGGGGTCAGGTTGAGTATTGTGGGATGTTGTCTGGGGAAGTGCTTCTAATGTTAAACATACCCTCCTGCCAGAGCAACGGAAACCCCTTTTTATAATGTGTAGTGGGAGAAGCAGATATGATGTACTTACTGAGCAGCTGACTGCCTCTGTGATTCCAGGATCCCAAAGCTAATTTTTACTGAATGGCACTGTCAACCAATACAGTACTAAACCGAACCTGAATACACACACACACACACACACACACACACACACACACACACACACACACACGAGGCTAGAGACGATGGCTCAGCAGTTAGAAGTACTTGCTACTTCTTCAGAGGACTCAGGTTTGGTTCTCAGCATGCACAAAACAGCTCCCAACCTTTTGTAGCACTGGTTCCAGGGGATCTGGTGCCTTTTCCTAACCTCATTGGCACCAGGCATGCACAGGGCACACATACATACATGCAGAAAAATGCTTATATAACTAAAACAAAAAAAATTAAACACACACACACACACACACACAATAAATCTCATTTCTTTAAGCACTGTATATGTTTTCCTTATACATGTAGCACTCTATATCAGGTGGGTTTTATTATTTTACTTTATTTCCAGGTGAGAAAGTCAAGACCCCAGATAGTAACAACCAGATGAAGCTCTCATTTATCAGGCAAGACCCAGGCACGAGCTTACTCCCTTCTTTGTGCTAAGCCTACAGTAAAGGATCATAACAACATGCCTAGCGTTGCACTCTAAGGCTTACCTTCCCAGCATGGCACATCAGGGGAGAACCTGAACAAGGAATTGTCAGTTGAGAGCCTGTGAGCCCTTGAAGAATAAGCCTGTCTAGACAGCAGACCCTGCTCCTCAATGGACAATGATGAGTGGAAACAGTAGTGGCAAAAACAGTTTTACTGGCTGTTGATATTCAGGTACCATCCCTGTGAAAATTCAGCCTTAGAGGGTAGAATTGATTTAGTGACAATGGTACAAAAATCTCCTTGGATCCTTGTTTTCTGGATTCTGATAGGTAAACGAAGTGACTGAGTGGTTTGTTAACAGGACTATGTACCTAAGCACCTGAGAGCTTTGAAAATAAATGTTGTGTGGACCCATACCAGGCTAATTAAACCAGGGATTCCGTGAGTTTAATTATGTTCACAAAGCTCTCCAGGCAGTTCCAGCTGCAAGCAGGATTGAGCACCTTCAGCAGACCTTGTCTGGACACCTGGAACTTGCTCTTCAGGGCAGATATTGGAAGTCCATTTGGCAGCCAGTGTGGCAGAGAAAACAAGGAGTGTATTTGCTAAGACAGCTGCTTGTCCTGCTGCATCTCTGGGTATCTCAAAGTAGTGATTTTAAGGAAATGTAGACAGTTGTTGGTATGGTAAAGTCATAAGGACCACGGAGAAATGGTCAGAGAAAATGGGATGCGTGCCTTGACAAAATGTTATTTACAATTAAGGGCATTCCTTTCTTTGTTAGGACCCAAGAACAAACTATACCACTGCACAATGTGTAGAACATTTCTTGGTAGTTTAGGTGCTTTCCTTTTCTAAGGCCTTGCTTTTTTAGGCTCTTGCCTGCATGTGGGGGTTTCCTTAGGATACCAGCACATATAGATAGATGGTCTATGTTACCTGGCATCTTCACAAGCTTTCAACTGTATTAGAGAATTGATGAAGCCACCTGAACTCAAAGTGGAAGCTTACTGTATCACAGAAAAGATAGAGCCAGTTATATGGTTAAAGTGAAAGGGTGTTAATCTAAGAACCAAGAATTGCCCACTTTTTATTGGTCTACCCCCTTGGTCAACCATTGCAGCTTTTACACCTAGCCCAACGCACCCCCCCCCCCAGTACTGTTGGGTAGAGGATGTCAAATGCTTCCTGCCACTCTTCTCCATGGACCAAACAGTCCTGAGTGGTCGTCAGTATATTTGTATCCATGATCTTTTCCTTCTTGGTCTCTAGAACTTTCCAGAGCAAACCAGCACAAAGACTCCATTCTTAACTAATATAGAGCCAGGGACTCAGAGACACAGGAGCCTCCTTGCTAGAATCAGATTTGACTAGCTCTTGTCTGTAAAACAAGAAAGTAGGAGGTTATTAGGAGGACATTCCCAGCCTCATCACACCGTCTTGAAATACAAAATAAGCAAGAAACAAAACTATCATAAAAGCCATAGTTCCCGGAAGTGCCTAATATAGGTGCATATTTAAACCTCTTTGCTCAATCTGAAAAAGACCCAGAATTACCTAGAACCTATTCAGAGTGGCAACTTCTCATTAGCTTAGATACAGGCTAGGTCCCAGATGAATTTGGGTTTCTAGATCAATGCCAAAGAGTAGTGTGTACATAGCACAGGTGCTATATCCACAAAGGCATCCAAGCGCTTAGCTATTGTGTCAGATTTGTACATTTTCCCTTAGGTGTTAGAGTAATTCTCTGGCTTTAGACAGGCTCATGGCCGCTACAGGAGGACAGTATGGCAAGATGCAAGCTCAGACAAAGATTATGTGAAGAGCCCAAAACATGAAGAGCACAAGGTGGGGCCTTTGGCTGAGCTGGGGTGCTGCCTGGACGCTTTCCACCCTGGCAAGCAGCACCTACTTCGCCAGGCACGCATAGGCAGGCGCTTTCCACCCTGGCAAGCAGCACCTACTTCGCCAGGCACGCATAGGCAGGCGCGGCGCCACTAGGAGTCGCCTTCCCATTGGCCCTGGGACACGCCTTCCGGGAGTGAGAGCTTGTAAAGTTTCATTGAAGGCGGGGAAGCGCGCGCCCTCCGGGGAGCGGGGGCTGCTTGGCTCCACTGAAGCTGCTCAATCGCGGGTTGGGGATGCGGGGGCATCTGCACGGTTCCTGGACTTTCTTTTCTCCCTGAAGTCACGGCCGTGGCGCCCCGCGCTCAGTGCCTGGGTCTTGGTTCCTGCCCAGGCTCGCGTGGTTCCTCGCGTGAGGACTGGACCCGCATCACATCCCCTCAGGCTGGTAGCGGGACCCAGGCGTGTCGAGAATGGTTTTGCGCGCTCCGCGGCTGGCGCCGGGTACTCCTCGGCTTGAAGCTGGGGGCCGCTGAGGTTGAGTGGAGCAGCAGCTCAGCGATACGCCCCGAGGCTGGGGCTCCAGTACTCTGCTTCCCGAGCGCACCCGGAGCGCCACAGTCGGAGTGGGCATCGGAGCCTGGGCTGCGCCGCTTCGACACTCTGGCTTGGAAGGGATTCCGCTAGAAACTTTCGGCCATCCCCGAACGTCGCCTCAGAGCAGGCAGGGGACAGCTAGCCTCCTTCATCGCCTCCCCTCTCCTTGCCGCCCCCATCCCTCACCACTCCCAGAGTGTCCCTCCCTTGGCTCCTTCCCAGGCGACCCCTGGAGCAGCGGCAGCTGGATTCCGGTTCCACACTTCATGGGCGGGCCACAGGGGCTCCAGCGGCAGAGAGCACCTTGAGCCCGGACTCCAGTCCGTCGAGCGTGCCCTCGGGAGCAGAGAGATCACCACCAGCCGAGGCGATGCCAGGGCGGCTAGGAGCCACCGGCCTCAGGAGGCCCTAGGCAGATATGGGCCTGAGGTCCAAGCTCTAGGGACCCTCGAGAGTAGCCCTGTTGCTCGGACTAACAAGGACCCACAACACGATGGCTTCGGAAGTGGTGTGTGGACTGGTCTTCAGGCTGCTGCTCCCCATCTGCCTGGCAGTAGGTAAGTGTGGTGTGCTCTTGGACGTGACTAAAGAAGACAGGAGGGAGAGGGCCTGGGAGAGGGCTTTCTAACAACCTGAAGGGGTCCAGAGCTCTGGGATTTAGTTCTGAGAGCCTGAGGCACAATCTGAATGTCAGAGGCTTCTGATTCCCACTGATTGGAATGTGACAGTCCAGCACTCTTACTTGGCAATTTAGGGCGTAGGACCAGGGTCTTTCTGAGTCAGTTCAAGTAACCAGGATTGGCATGCTGTGGGATCCATTCAGTTGAATGTTGTCTCTCGTGGACTACCTCTAGAGGAATATGGACTTGTGTATAAAGGATGCTAGTACGGCTGGAAAGTGATTGTAGACAAGGGACTCTCCCTCCTGTAAGAACAGCAACTTACTAGGACACCCACCACCACCCTTCTCCAGAGTCCTCAGACGCTTAGCACATTGTGTGGCCAGAAGGGACTCCGGCCATTTCTCCTCCTCCAGCCTACACTCTAACAACCAAACAGAAGAAGCGAACAGTTCCAACAGTAGTAAAAAGAAAAGGAGAGATGAGGGCGGAGAAGCTGCCTTGATGAGTCTCTATTTTTACTCCCACAACAACCTCCATTAACTACAAAAAAGGGCTGGGTGCTAAGGGTGTAGAGCATTGACCTAATCTGCTCTCCTGGCTCCACCAGCTTTGTCAGGACATTTAAAGGATTAGAAAGTGGAATTCACTCCTTGGGGCAGACCAGACTAAGAAAGTCCCTCCAGGAGCACCTCATCCTCCTCAGTGGCTCCAGAGGCTTAGGGGAAGGTGTAGGTCTTAAGGGGACAGCAGCTGCTGGACTTTACAAGTTTTTATGCCGAGTCTAACATTTAGTCCTAGTCCTAAATATGACAGAGCTCCCTCTGCTCCCACAAGAGCTGGAAAATATACCACAGTACCAAGCTGTTGCATTTACAAAGAGATCCTTGCCTTCTCACGAAAAGGATCCTTTTTGTTTGTTTTGTTTTCTTTTTGTTTGTTTGGTCTGTTTTTTGTACCTTGACGGAGCTGGGCAGCTGGGAGTTCTGTGGATGCTGAATGTGTTCTTTGCTCAGGTAACTGAAAGGCAGTTTCTGGTGTTTGGATACCTCTGGGAGACCTAGGTGCTCAAAACTGCAGGAAAAAACTGGTGCTGCACCAGGTCTGCACTGACAGCTTGGTGCGGACCTGGGCTGTGAATTTCCAGGTTCACAGGCAGGGCTATTTGGTCAACAATCTTTGTTCTGGTGTGTAGGAGGAGCGCAGCATCCTCAGAGCCCACGTGAACGTCTTCTTCTGCTAGTTTTGAAAGTGACTGATTTCGAAGAGGTTTCTTTTATGTGCATGGGGCACAGGTGCTGCCTCTGCTTCTGTCTTCTCTCTTGGATGCACCTGGCTCCTAGCCAATCGGATTTGCTAATTGGAAGCTACTTAGGTCCCAGGGACTTTTAGTTGTTAAGACAAGGGGCTCTCTTCCCTGCTTTAAACCTGCCACCTGCTCTCTCTGCACTCCCTCAGCTGCAACCCTCTCCTTCCCCCTACTGCTCTAGCGCCTTGCCTGGGGCAGTAGGTTTGCAGTGACTGTTGGAAGAACTAAACAGGTGGCCATCTGGATCCACCCTGTGAAATGACAGCCTGGAATGGTCCCTTGATTGCCTGCTGTCTCATCTGGGGTTGTGGCTTCCCCAGGACTCAGTTCACTGCCCCTTTCCCCCAAGCCCCAGAGGCTGCAGAGTGTGATTTCCATTAGACTTTGCTGATGCATTCCTGAAGTCCTTTAGTGAGACAAATGCTCTCAGCCATCCAGAGGAAAAGTACTATAGTCCAGAGGCTCCAGGGGGCCTGGGGCAAAAGCAAGGGCACTTCTTCAAAGCTGTGGTCCAAGCTTCAGCATGCCTCCTATTTCTTCCACAACCCTTCCCTGCTGTGTCCACATTCGCAAGCTTGAGTCAGTGGGCTAGGCCCATCACAGGATGCAGATGGAATCTGTTCTGAGGTTGGGACTTTCTTTGGAGGAGCTGGACTTGTAGGGCCACAGCCCTGGCCCCATCCTGCCTCCTTGCAGGTTTCCTGGAGAGCTGAGTCAGCCCAGGTGTGCTGGCATTTTACTCCCACACCTCTGTGGGTTATGGAGATGTGGGAGCATGCTAACATATTGTGGATATATGAGTATGTAAGACTATATACTTAGAGTGTGAATACATGTGGCTATGTGTTATGTGAGTGTGTGTGTGTGTGTGTGTGTGTGTGTGTGTGAGTGTGTATGTGTGTGTGTGTGAGTGTGTGTGTGTGTGTGTGTATGTGTTAGTAGGTAGTGGTGCACAAGCATTCAGTTTGTAGCATGTGACTTCTATCAGCCTCCTACTGATGGAGGGGAGAGGAGATACCCCTGCATGGAGAGGGAAGAACTTCTGCGGAGGCTCACCCCAGGAATCCCTTGCTTATTGGCTGTTACTTAGGAAAGATGACCCAGGTCCTAAGAGGCCTGGTACCTTGAACCATTACACCCTTAGGAAGACTGGGTAAAAATCACCTTATTTTGGCACTTGGTTCCTGTCTACAGGAAATAGAGATTTTCAAGGTTACTAGGGTTTTTTTTTTTTTTAGGTCTACTTGCTCCCAAGGTGCCACTAAATCAAATGTTCAGATTTCCCTAATATCCTGGGCATGGAGAGCACAACCATCTGCGTGCCATTAGAATCGATCTTGCATTTTAGCCATCTATTTTTATATCTGGGTAAGGCGGCCTTCAAAGCTGTGCCCTTAGAGAAACTCACACACATTCCCTTTAAACCTTTTTCTTCCACGGGATGTTGACATCTTCCTGCAAAAGTGCTCCACTCTTTTCAATTAATGAGTGATATTGAAAGGGCACTGCCTTTGTGTTTAGCCCAGTGTTTAACTTTCTTTCTTTTCTTTCCTTCCTTCCTTCCTTCCTTCCTTCCTTCCTTCCTCCTCCTCCTCCTCCTCCTCCTCCTCCTCCTCCTCCTCCTCCTCCTCTTCTTCTAATAAATTGGCCCTCAACAAGAAACTAAAAGGAAAGTGATGAGTGATGTCGGGCCTCTTGTATGTAGGTGTTATGTTTTAACAACCAAACCAAACTGTACTAGAATATGTTGTTCACCGTTCATAATGAACATCTGCTGACAGATGTGTCCATCTCTACAGCCAGTGGACATATTAGACATCTCCAGAATAATCTATTTCCACTTGCTGGCCATTTGATTTCTTTCATATGTGTAACATAAAAGAGAATGACAAAGTCTTCTATAATATGAAATCTATGGTAATTATAGTAATAGCTGATCATTGGTGATCATATACATTTCATACTTATTTTCTTTCAGTATGAATCCAATTTGCAATTCATCCCTTTTTTCCCTTTTCCGTTGCTGAAGACTGAACCCAGGACCTTGCATATTCTAAGAACTGAAGCACCTTGCTAACCTTCCGACTTATCTTGAAGCAAATGACTTGAGGTCATCCTAGGATTAGGAGGGATTAGGACGTGTCATGGCTTGGTTTCTGTTGCTGTGGTAAACTCAATGACCAAAAGCAACTTGGGTGAGGAAAGGATTTATTTGGCTTATAGGTTAAAATAAATCATGGAGGGAAGCCAAGATAGGAACCCAAAACACGAGCCTAGAAGCAGGAACTGAATCAGAGGCCATGGAGGAACAGTGCTTCCTGCCTTGTGCCCTCTGGCTTGCTTAGCTACCTGTCTGGGATGGCTCTTCCCACAATGGGCTCGACCTTTCTACAATAATTGGCAATTACAAAAATGCCTCGTAGATAAGACAAGGCCACAAGCCAATCTAAAAGTGGCAATTCCCTCCCTCTAGGTATGTCTTGTTTTCTGTCAAGTTGACAAAAACTAACAGCTGGATTTGAAATATGGGGCTCCTTTTGATATGTGTGCATCCATGCTATTGACATTTCTCCTTACAGCAAATTTTCACTATTAGATATTGTTTTGAAGTCACATTGTACACAGTTCAAAAATTGCAAATGAAGCTAATTTTTATTTAAGCATTAGGAACCTTTGAGGTGGTTTGTGCTGGCCTGATTGCTGTTGTCATAGTCCTCAGTGGGAAGAGGTTTTAGTTGCTGAAGCAGTCACTGAACTCATTGACAAGAATTTTAATTTTGGTCACATCTTCTGAGCCTGTTTACTACCGTTAATTACTTCTAGAAGTGAAAGGTTTAGACCAGTGCTTCTCAACCTTCCTAATGCTGTGTCCCTTTAATGCAGTTGGTGGTGACCTCAACCATAAAATTGTTTTTGTTACTACTTCATAATTGTAATTTTGCTACTTCTATGAATTATAATGTAAGTATCTGTGTTTTCCAATGGTCTTAGGTGACCCCACCCTCAAGGGGTCATGACCCACAGGTTGAAAATCACTGGCTTGCTGGATGGTGGTGGCATATGCCTTTAATCCCAGCACTTGGGAGGCAGAGGCAGGTGGATCTCTGTGAGTTCAAGGCCAGCCTGGTCTATATAGAGAGTTCCAGGGCATTTAGGGCTATACATAGAAACCTTATCTCAAAAAACCAAAGTGAGGGGAGAGAGAGAGGGGGAGGGATGGAGAGAGAGAGAGAGAGAGAGAGAGAGAGAGAGAGAGAGAGAGAGAGAGAGAGAGAGAGAATATGAGAATCACAAGCTTAGACACTTATGATTTAATTCTAGAACAAAATATTTCAACCCAGATAAGCAAGAGTGGTTGGTACCTGAGATGTGTGGGCTGGAACTCTATGCGGGTACCTTGCTTTGTAGGAAGTGTGTTTAGCCATAAATAGAGACCAGCACATTGCCTTGGGCTTCACCTTTCCATGAGGACATGTTGCCAGCTGATCATGCGCTGCCTGTGGCTGTTTCTATGTGATTCTAGAGTTGTTTCTTTCTCTTTCTCCCTGTAGAATGGAGTCCGGAGTATTGCTTTCTGGGTAGGAGTGTGTGCAGTCACCTGTGCCATGCCTAATAAACTGAGGATGCTGTGTTACATTTATGAAGGCAATCAGGAAAGCTGGTCTGCCCACTCAGAACTCCCAGGCTAACAGGTGTGACCTGGGCCACGAGGAGGACACAGGAAGACTAGGGTTCGGAGCAAAGCAACTTAGCCCCTTTATAGAGTTGAGCCACAAAGACGAGTGTGTTTGTAGCAGGTAGGGGTTTTAAATAGCCAGGATTTTCTCACCACTGTAATGCAGTGTTTTAGATACCAATCTTCTTATTAATTAATCAATACATTCTGTCTAGGATTGTACTGCTAGTGTTTATTTTTGTCTTTGTGACATTATGTTCACACTCTATTTGATGTGATTTTAATTTTTTTAGTGAAACTCTTTCTGTTTAGTCCTTGTACTGCTAATGTTTGAAGTTACATAGTCACACTGTGTAGATTGTTATAATCTTTGCACAAATATTCATAAAAACTTAGGATAAACAGTATAAGTATGCCTAGATGTTTAAAAAATAATGAATAGGGGCTGAAGAGAGAATTCTTTTTTTTTAATTAATTTATTCTTGTTACATCTCAATGGTTATCCCATCCCTTGTATCCTCCCATTTTTCCCTCCCTCCTATTTTCCCCTTATTCCCCTCCCCTATGACTGTTCCTGAGGGAGACTTCCTCCCCCTGTATATGCTCATAGGGTATTAAGTCTCTGAAGAGAGAATTTTATGCTTAAGAACACTTGCTGATCATTTAAGGTGACTAGAGTTCAGTTCCTAGCACGCATATGGGTGGTTCGCAACCATTTGTAATTATTGCTTCAGGGAGACCCAGGACTCTTTTCTGGATTCCATGGGCATCTGCATTCATTTGCGCGTGTGCGCGCGCGTGCGCGTGCGCGCGTACACACACACACACACACACACACACACACACACACACACTATGAAAGAAAATAAACCTTAGAAAAAGAGTAATAACAATATGAGGATACTATGTGTGTGATATATTAGAAACATTAAATTTTCAGTTTAATGTGGGATCAAACAAATAAAGAAAATGTTCCATTTGAATGGAGGCTAAACAGAAAACATTTAAGAATTTTTTTGGGGGGGGTGATTCAGGACACTTACTGTTCTCCCAGAGGATTGGAGTTTGGCTCCCAGCACCCATGTCAGGTGGCTTACAAACACAGCAACTCAAGCTACAGAGGTTCCAAGACCATCTTGAGACCTCACCAGGTACATAGAAGCAAGCCCCCTACACACAAATAAAATAAAAATGATATAAATGTAAAAAAAAAGGCATGCCATCAGCATTGGTGTTTCTTATATTTCTCAGTGTCTACATGGTCACCAGACCCATCATGACAAGGCACAATCAAAAAGAAGAGGAGACCCAAAGCACATGGCATCCTGTCTGGAGAGGCACTGACTCGGAGCTTTGAATGATTCTAGACATCCTTAAACTGCCCAAAGATTAAGGGACCCATCACCTCTTGCTAGGCTTTGTGCTCTTGTTCTGAGAGGCAGAGATCTTCCCAGGCTGAGCTGCGTTCCACCCGTGAGCCACACCCCTAGTCCTTTGCTAGGAATAAATTGTTTTCAAAACTTTAGAGCAATAACACAATTTTCTTTTTTTTTTTTTCAAAATAATTTTAAAACTCAATTAGCTTTCTGTCTCACTTGGTTTCTGTTTCCTCTCCTTGTTCAGTTGGTCCTGTGGCAGCAGGACGTGTGGGATGTAAAGTGATGCTCACTTCATGGTAGTTAGGAAACAAAGAAGTGCAGGCAGGGCTCCTAGAGTCCTCACAAAAACTGGACTGCAGTGACCTAAGTTCCTCCAACTAAGCCCTACCTCCTAAATGTCCTTGCACCACCTCCAGTTACTTCACCACCTCCAGTTACTCCACCAGCTGGAGACCAAGCCTTCAGTACCTATACTTTTGGGGAAACATTCTAGAACCAAAGTATAGTATATAATGCAGTTGACGAGTTTAAGCTGGTTTCAACATCTCCTAGGTGATACCCAGTTTCTTCTCTTCCATTTGTGGTAGGATGGTAAAACTTTGTGGTTATCACCTGCTGGTTTTTAACTTCTGCTTTGGAAATGAACCTGCATGAAAGCAGGGCTTTCATATTGCATGGACACAGTGGACTGCTTTTGTATATGAAGTTTTGAGTCTTAAATACATTTTATAAGAAATAAGTGTGTGTGTGTGTGTGTGTGTGTGTGTGTGTGTGTGTGTGTGTGTTTTCAGCTGTTGAGTAACTGGTGTGATTCCACCAGTCATCTGTGGGTTAAGAACTTTTCGGATACTTTGCTTAACTCTTAGGAAGTTACTGATTCTATGACCCAAACTGAGGTGATTGTCCCCTTGTGTTGTTTCAGATGTGAAAGCCAACATCCAGCGTTACTCCAGTGTGGTCAACATCACACACACACACACACACACACACACACACACACACACACACACACCCTCTCCCTATCTCCTGCAGGCTTCTCTGCTGTGTACAGGTTCTAGATCAAAGCGGCAGGCAGGCCTTCAAGAGCCCTTCTCCTTTCCCCATCTTTACCATGTGTACAGCTGATGTGTACCCCATGAGTTGCTCAAAGCTGCCCAGATGCCATCCTTCAAAGGAGTAGATTTGCAGCTTCTCTTGGGGCTCAGGATTTTTGCCTGAACCTCAGTCAAATTGGGCAGACCCCTGCTGCCTTCCCCACCCCCAACATGGCTTTACTGTGAGCCCAGAAAACTGTCACTCCTGCCTTCTACTGGTCAGCGTCTTTTCTCTAGTTGATAGGCTACCCTTTGGGTTCTCTTCTTCTGGAGTCTTCTTGTCTAAACCGGTTTCCTTAGTGGAAGCCAGCATTATTTCTTTCACATGGCAATGAAGAAGTCTGGATAACCGACTTAGAACATGCCCCATCTCACATCAAGGGCCCAGTGCTTGTACTTTTGTGCAGCAAAAGTTAGAGAATTGCCTCTGAGCTGGGGACCCTTCACTGCACCAGGCACTGTGGGGTTCTAGAAAGTAGCGCTGAGAGGCAGCACTTAGCCGCAGAAGGCCAGGTGCATTGTTTCTATTGATGGAGAACGGAGGCAAACGGGGATCAGGAGAGTCTGACTCACAGAGGTCTACAACATCCCTTGGTCATGGTGCTTTTTAAGTGAATCAGACAGACTAATTCTGATGTGGTCTGTATTAAGTGGAAGAAATCTTGTTCATATGAGGAAAAAGTCTAGCTTGAATCACCAAAACAGAGCCACAGCCGGTTCCCAGGCCGGAGCAATTTACACACCCAAAACCCCTTAAAGCACTAGGAGGGACCTTGCCAGGAGACAGTAGCAGTCACAATATTTTCTTTCTTACCTTTGAAAATAGTTCTCTTCATTTTGGGTGCAAATGCTTGGGTTGGGCTAAGACGACTACTCATTGGCCATATATCAGTGTGAGCTATTGTATTTCTCTCGCTTGCATACACTTCAGATGAGTGGGGTAAGAGGTCTAAGACGCGAATATGGGATAATCTATATATCAGGGGACTATTAGGGGCCGGGGTATTAATAGATATTTGGGGTTCGTTAAGAAGAGTCCAACTGAGAAAGTGGCAAACCCTTCCTAGGGCCGGATCTGCATTAAGGAAATCAAACACACAAATCTTGATGGCACATGGTTTCTGACTTTTGTCAGAATTTCAAACTTCGTTTGACATTATTTTGCTGGGGTGAAAAGCTGGGTTGTGTGGCGGCCACACATCTGGCTTTGTCATGTAGCTGTGTGACCTCAGTCACGTTATGGAGCATCTCTGCTTCTTGGATACTTCATCTGCAAAATGAATAGATGATGACAAGAAGTAAGCTCCTACTTACAGGAAGTAAGCTCCTACTTACAGGAAGTAAGCTCCTACTTACAGGAAGTAAGTTCAGATGACCCTGAATGGCAAGGCCTTTGAATGATGCCTTTATTTAAGAGCTCTTAATACTCTAGACTGACATGAGTCACTGTTACATGTTAAGGAGATATACTGGCTGGTTTGAAGACCCGCTTGCCACCTGCAAGGCAGTTTCATGGGCAGACAATATAGAGTTCCACTCAACACTTATGGCAGTTACGGAGCACAAAGAGAGTTTGGAACACAGCCTGTTGAAAGCTGAGCCTGGTGCTGGCCTGCACACCCACTGGAAGGTCTCCGTGGCTTTGTTCATTGTAACCTTGGATGTGACATGTTAACTCTGACATCTTTTCTCCTTTAAAACTCTTTCCCAACACATACCATTGTCCCCACAGCCTAACCTGGCACCTTGTTCATACTCGCCACACTGCTGTGTTTTTAGGACTAATCTTTTCTTCTATGCACCTGCAAGTTTAAGGTCTACTTGTGGTCCTTGTCTGTACCCTCTCATTAAATGTCTTGATATGTAGCAGACATTTAGGCCATCTTTGTAAATTGTAGCTTTTCCCGCTGAAAAGATTAAACGTGATTATACCAATGCAGATGTCTAGCAAGAACTCTAAAGAGCTGGCCCTCAGCCCTAGTTTTTCCCTTGAATATATCAGAAATCTTGACGTAGAGGTCCCGCTTAGCTTCTCCTACTCAATAGTCTCTAAGTTCCTGACTATAAACCTCACAACAGGCTAATTTATCCACCGTACCTTTCATGAGCGAGAATACTTCCTACTGCGGCGACTAATATCTGCTACCTGCTGTGTAGAGCACAGAGAAGGAAAAACCCACTTGATAATGTGAAGTTTGACCCAAGTAACATCCTTGAAGTGCATATTATTATTTTTTTAAGAAATGCTTTTAGCTCTTCTGGAACCACACACATCGATCTGTTTTCTCTTGTGGTCGAATCCTTCAGGTCAGCACTTCTGGCCACACGTAGAGAAAAGGAGGAGGAAGACAGAGTTTTAACAAGCTGGTGATTTTCTTTTCTTAACTGAAACACAATGGAAATGAGTTACAGTTATGTGCAAGATTGTGTCGTCTGTCTCACCTCTTTTCTCTGTTTCCCCAGACTGCACCTGCTTGCTTCCTGCAGCTGGCTCTGACACTGCAGGGAGACTAGAGTCCTCAGGGGGAAGGGGCCTACTCTGGTGGCCTAATGAGCGAGTCTGGATCCCGTTAGTAATGAACCATGTGCCTTTGTTCTCTGCTCCTCAAGGGCTTCACGTCTCACCTTATGTTCACGATTCCCACAGCATTACTTCTGCCTATCACGTCTGAATGCGAAGGGCGTGGCTGCAAACCACCATTGCTAGTCTTTTAGGGACATCTTACTTTCACTGCCCTTAAAGAAAGGCTAGGAACTGCTAGGGATTTTTTTTTTTTTTAACCATGTGGCTTCTTGAGTTAGAAATGTACAGGTCAGTTTCTAAAGGAGCAACATTCTGATTTAGACGTTTAGTTTTGATTCTCTGGAGTCACGTGGATTATGAATTCATTACCAGTGATGGACATGAAGTGCAACAAACTGCACGGTCACCTTTGGTTTGGAATCTGCAGGATGATTGTTAAGAGTCAGAACCACCCAAAAGGCCCATTTACTAGTCAGTTGGCCACAAGAGTCCCCTGATGATCGTGCCTGGCTCACTCCTTCCCCTTGCTGACTCCTTATCTCCTCTGTGGTCCTCCCTGTCAGCAAAGACCCCCACTATCCTCTTTGTGCTGGGGAAGGCCCTCCAGGAAGGCCCTAGCATGTCCTGGAAATATAGGACTTTTACCATCTATAGCTCATGTTTAAAAAGAAAACCAAATGCTATTGTAACAGTGACCCAGGCTGAGTGAGCTTATAGAGATAGACTTATCTAAGAAAGAATTGAATAAAAAACATGTATTTTGAGTAAAATGCTTGATTTAATCAGTGTAGTATTACAATGGTACTATAGAGCTTAGGATCTTTGTTTGCTACATAAGTCTGTCATCCCTAGAAGTGTTGGGAAGGCTACACAGAATCTGCAGAAGTGTCTGGAGTATAAACTCTGTCCTTCAAGGCCCCACCCTTCCCTCTTCTCCATTTTCAAATTACATTTAAGTACTTGCTCACACTGGGTGTATCCAGACCCCTCCCATTGGCCTTGGTGCCCAATGTCTATCTAACTGCCAAGCAGTACAACCTTCATAGCCAGTGCCAGCTCTGCTATTGCAAGGCAGACAGCCCTGCCATGGCACACAGCTCTGGCCAGTCCTCTTCAGGCAGGAGAAAGGGTTAGAGACAGATTACAAGAGTGTGAAAAAAAAGGCATACCGTAGAGTGCGGATGTTTTCTTGGGATTCGGTATTTTGCTGAGACCTCTAGTTCCCTAGGATTGCTTGTTAGTAACTGCAAACTTATTCAGAAATAATATCCACAGCAACGTGACCTTGGCTCCTGCATTTCTTCAGAGTCACATTCAAGCTCTCCTCCCTGATGGCCCTGTCTAACCACACTCCCCTCGCCCAGTGCTTCCCTGGGCTACAGGTAGAAATGCTTTGGGCTGTTTTTATACATTATGCCACACTCACCTGGGTGTATCTCAAGATTCAGGATGCTGAGGTAGAAGGGTGGCGGATTCAAGGCTAGCCCCAGTTAGATGGGATATCACACCCACCCACACCCACACCTACACATATATGTGTTAGTTACAGACTCTGAATGTTACAATGTACACACACACACACACACACACACACACGCTGAGGATGTACCTCTGTGGTAGAATACCACCTGCCTACCATATGTAGAAGACCAGCCTTGATAGCCTGAATGCAAGTTTTGATATATTGGTTTTCTACCATATTCTTTGTTTTAAAGGATGGAACCCAGTCCTTAAAAGCAGCTGTTAAGTTGGATACCCGCCTGGTGTGGTGGCACACACCTCTAATCCTAGCCCTTGGTAGGTGGGGGCTGGGTAATTAGGAATTCAAGACTATTACAAAGGGGAAACGAATCCCAGAGATTATTTGACCATTGCAACACTGGGATGCTCAAGGCAGTCCAGCCCTACTTAGATTTTCAGGTTGGGATCTAGTCCTGAAATGTTTATCTCACATGTAGTGCTGCTTTTTGAAGGAAAGACGCTGGCCAAGCAAACCTTGGAGAGTCTGTAATGTGAGCCGTGCCGTCACGATGCTTAATACATTTCAATATGCATGGAATGCATTCTTTAAAGTCAAAATGAAGTGAGGTTTTAATACTCCACTAGTAGTTCTGTTTCTTTTCATCATTTCTCCCTCCTGAGATCTATGTACATTTCCCAGTAGTCATCAAACCCTACAGTAATGGGAGACTGCATGCTCCCAGCACTTGCCTTAAAATAGCCATTGCTTTTGTTTACTTCAGATGTCAGAGGAAAGACATGTCTGCCCTTTATTTGATTCCTATCTCTTCCTTACTTTTGGTGTAACTGCTTTCTAGGTTTCTTTTCTGGCTGCCACCCCAAAAATGTTGGATAATCTAAAGAAAATCTAGTGTAAAAGTCCATAGGAATTATTGCATTTCTTGTTTGTGTATTTCCAATTTAGTTGTCAGCACTTCCTGTTAATCTCATTCCTTGATAGAACCAGAAGAGATGTTTTTGCTTGCTTGATTTTTCTCTCTCAAAGAGCTAAAGCACAGACAGGGGTTGATTCTGAAAAAGTGTTTAAGAATTCTGTCTGTAGAAGTATAGCTCAGTAGTGATCCAGCAGTGTGTAGCTCAGTAGTGATCCAGCGGTGTGTAGCTCAGGAGTGATCCAGCGGTGTGTAGCTCAGTATTGATCCAGCGGTGTGTAGCTCAGTAGTGATCCAGCGGTGTGTAGCTCAGTAGTGATCCAGCGGTGTGTAGCTCAGTAGTGATCCAGCAGTGTGTAGCTCAGTAGTGATCCAGCAGTGTGTAGCTCAGCACGGATCCAGCAATGTGTTTGACATTCCTGCCAAGCCAACTATTGTTAGGAACTGAGTGCTACAATATTTGGAAGTAATTTTTCTTTGCATAGAATTTCAATATATTTTTTAAATTAAAAAAATGTTCTTTGACAATTTCATGCACGTATATATGTATTTTGATGGTTCAACCCTTTAGTATTCTCTTATTTGTCTTCCACTCCTGTTGGAGCATTAGTTTCCAGAAAGCTCTCCTTTTTCTTTCAAGTATTCTTTTGTATGTTGTCCACTGAATCTGCTTAGGATTGTTTACATGAGCACGGAGCTTGGGTAATTTATCAACCCTTACACCCCTCAAGAAAATGGCTCTCTCTTCCTAAGCAAGCATTAACTGCCAATGGTTCATCAGCTGCGGGAAGGGTCTTATGGTCCCCACTGGTCACCCATGGAAGAACGTTGGCAGGCTCCATCTTGTTCAGATAAGCACTGCCATTGTGAGTCTACGAGTCCCACATCTATGTCATGTCCAGAGACGGCATTTCACAGCATCCCTCTCCATCTTCCAGCTCTTGCATTCTTTCTGCTTCATCTTCTTCGATGTTCTCTGAACTGTGGAGGATACGCTTTAGATGGTACATTTAGGGCTGAACACGTATTAGGTGATTATTCACAGTACTCTGACTCGTTATGACTTTCTGTATTAGCTACCACTCATTACATTAAAGATGTTCCTCTCACTGAAACTGAGAAGCAGCACTGGCCCATAGTTATAACTATCTATAAGAAAGTTGAAACATGTTCATTTAGCAAAATAACAGTAGTAGTCCCCCACCTTAGGACCCAAGATATTCCCAGGAATGGGCTCTTGAGCAGGATTACAGTACCAGGCATGAGACCCTACGGAATGGGCCTCAAATCCAGTCAGAAAGTGGTTGGTTACCCTGATGGTTATACCACTATTCCACCAGTGGGCACATCTTACCTGGCAGGTCAGTGTTATAATATGCAGGGCACAAAACTGGGTAACACTCCTGGTAACTCCCAGCAGCCTATTTAGCACCAGATGGAACTCTGAAAGACAGCAGTCAGGGACAAAGCTTCTAGTTCAATCCCAGCTTTATTTCTCTGTGTTCTACACATAAAATGTGTGGTGCCTTTAGCAATAGGGACCTACAATTTAGTTTGGGCAAGTAGTCAGGAACAATGGTGTACTGGCTGGTTTTGTGTCAACTTGACACAAGCTTGTTTCATCAGAGAGGAAGGAGCCTCACTTGAGAAAATGCCTCCACCTGAGATCCACCTGTAAGGCATTTTCTCAATTAGTGATCAACAGGGGGGAGGGCCCAGCCCATTGTGGGTGGTGCCAGGAAGCAGCACCTCTCCATGGCCTCTGCATCAGCTTCCGCCTCCAGGTTCCCGTCCTGCTTGAGTTCTTGTTTCATCTGGAAGCGTAAGTTGAACAAACCCTTTCCTCCTCCCCAACATGCTTTTTGGTCAGGGTGTTTTAGTCGCAGTGATAGAAACCCTAACTGAGACAAATGTTAGTAGCCTGTGTTGTTGTGCGGCCTCTAGGACCTTTCTGACTAATAGCTCATAAGGAGGTATGCCGTAAATAGTGCTGGAATTTTCATTTAATAACTCATAGCTTCTTGAAGCAGTATTATACACTTACCTATTCAGGATACCGCCATTAATACTTAAAAAAAGAGATTACAAAGCAGTAGCCCTCATGTTACCTTTTTTTCTAGGTTCTTAGGTGTGCTTAACCTACCCCGTTCGCTCCTCTTCCCCACCTCCCCACACCCTCTCCACTTAAACCTACTTCATCTGTCTCGTTTCTTTCATCCTAATGGGTTTGCTTGTTGCTGTCTGCCTTCATCTTTTCTTATTTCCCCAGGCTAATCTGTCTGTTCTGGGACCCTCAGAATCTAATTTTGCCTGGCCCATGCTATGTCGACAGCATTTCCTGTGGGCCCAGGCAACAGTAAACACCCAGCCCCTCAGTGCAATGCCCTATGTGCTCACTTACAAAATAGAGGTAATAATAATATCAATATTATAGGGTATCTGGTGAGTTCCAAGACTGGTGTAGAGCTTGGGTGGCAGAAAAATTGTCCAACATGTCTTCAAGGTCTTCAGTACTATGAAAATGAATGAGCCAATGAATGTATTTAGCAGGTGTTTTCCTGTTAGGCAGTATCTGGCACACAGTATGCATTTACTAAGTACAGATACTGTGAGGCTGACATTTAATTTAAACAGCAGTTGATGTATGAAGTGCGGCTCCCAGCTCTGCGACTGTTCGAGGCATGTCTGAACCTTTGATGCTGTTACCTACGGAGTTCAGACTTGACAACTGCACAACTGAGTTACAAGCCCAACAAACAGAATACCACAAAATGTCTTATATTGCTCTAAGTAAGCACAGGATTTTGTGTTTGACCAAATTCATAACTACCCTTGGTCACTTGCAGTCCCCAGGCCATGGGTTGGACATGTCCACGTAATGCTCAGAGTGGTGGTTGCTGATGGTGGCTGTTGTGTGTGTCAGGAGTGTTGTGGGTCATGGGCTATGAGATGTCGTGTGGGAAGAGGCTCTCTGATAGGCTGAGGGCCAATAGGATGGCAGTCACAGGACTGGCTCCATGAGCTCTGTCTGCTACAATTCAATGCCATAGCCCTATTGGAGAACAAGATAGAGAAAAAGTCCCACTGGGCAGGGGTAAGGCATCCCTTATCTCCCACAACACTCTCAGAGATGATTCAGTAGATAAAGCTGTCCTTCTCTTTTTAAAAAAATAATTTAATTAATTTATTCAGATTACAACTCAACTGTTACTCCCATCACTTGTATTCTCCCATTCCTCCCTTCCTCTCACTTTCACCCTATTATCCTCCCCTAGGTCTATGACCAAGGGGGACCTCCTCCCCCACTATGTGGTCATAGGCTATCCAGTCTTATCTTGGTAGCCTGCTTGTTCTTTCTCTGAGTGCCATCCAGCCTCCCCATCAAGAGGAAATGGTCAAATATGGGCAACTAGAGTTCATGTCAGAGTCAGTCCCTGCTCTCCACACAACTGTGCAGAATGTCCTGTCCATTGGCTAGATCTCTGTAGGGGTTCGATGTTTACTGCATGTATTGCCTTGGTTGGTGCAGTAGTTTGAGCAAATCCCCCTGGACCCAGATCCACCCTTCATGATGTTCTTCTTGTAGGTTTCTAGGACCCTCTGGATCCTTCCATTTCCCCGTTCTCCTACATTTCTCTCACCTAGAGTTCCAATAGTATGTCCTCACATCTATCCCAATTTCCTAGTAAGTGAAGACTTCCATGGGACATACCTTTTGGACTTGTGTCCAATTATAAGTGAGTATATACCCTGTGAGTCTTTCTGCTTCTGGGTTAACTCACTCAGTATGATCATTTCTAGTTCCATCCATTTGTCCACAAATTTTGGGATTTCCTTGTTTTTAGTAGCTGAAAAGCTGTCTCTCTCACATAGTGCTGATACCTCTGGGAATATCAAAACATGAGCCCAAATGCCTTAAACCATCATGGCCAGTGTTTGTGTGGAAGACTGTTTGGCTCCATTCCTTGTGCTAGTCACCTGCAGTGGGTGGGAGTCAGACTGAATGGAGCGTTCACTCAGCAGTCCCTAGTGTCCTGAGCACTTGACTGCTAAATCCAGGAGTAATGCAGGGGCTTAGGGTAGTTCAGGGCTAGAGCTGGAGAGCATGTGTGCTTAGCCTGTACCAGGCAGGCACTTCCATCCTGCAGCTCATAGAAGGCCACCGTGTGTGGCCACATAGAGCCACGGATACCACAGCCCAGCACAGGATCATGAATTTATTTAAAGCATGATGTTTTATTCTGCAATTCATTTGTCTGAATAGTGCTTGAATGTGAGCTTTGAAGACAGCCATGTTGTGCTGCAATGTCAAAGAGTTGAACGCGCCTGCACCAGGCACTGGGTTTTATTCCTAGCCATAACCCCCAAATTAAAAATTTTTTAAAAATTAAAATTAGAAGTTCAGAAATAAATACTGACTGGAGTGTTTGGGGGAAGTAACCAGGCTTGTCACACAGATGCTGGCAGCAACTGGTCATGTACGTGCCTGTCTATCTTCCAGGAGGCTATACTGTCCTTTGCAGCTGGGTGTGAGAATTACTTGGGAAGCCCCGAGTCGGGGTTGTGGAGAGTTCCTGCTGTTGCTGTTGGCTTATCTTATCCCACACTCCTAGCCACTTTATTCAGTCAAGCAGATGAGAGACAATGCTGGCAGAGAGAGCCGAATACTTGGAGGGAATTGGCAATGCTGAAAGAGAGAATCCCAAATTACAATCAGCTGGGGCTAGGATGTGTGCCCTCTCCTGGGCTTTAGTCTCGTTCTCTGGCAGAGAGCTTCTAATGCTTGCTTTGAACTTTCTTCCTTTCTTTCATGATGGCCATTGCAACATGACTTCCTTAAGTCAGATTGCTTTTCCCTGAGGGCCAAGCCATTTCTGAGAATGGAAAGTGTCTTGTTTTCCGCAGATACATAGAGCAATCAGTTCAGAGTTAACGGAGTGTGCTGCTCTGAGAACCAAACAGGCTACTTGACTGGTAAACAGTTCAGTTGTATGGAGCGCAAGAATGACTTGCTTTTTCCCTCCGGCATCTTGAGATGTGGAAGTTCCACGTCCAGCTTTGTGGCACTGTGACACTGTGATGATGCTCACACCTGGGGGGAGTTGCTTGTATGTGCCGGACTATGTTGTTGAACCATATTAACGCCTTTTTCCATTGTAAGTTCAAGAAGTCTAGGATTAGCATTGTCCTGTCTCACAGTCCCTCTACTTTCTCTTGGGGTTCCTGGAAGCTGTAGGGCTGGGCACTGTGTGTGTGTGTGTGTGTGTGTGTGTGTGTGTGTGTGTGTGTGTGTGTGTGTGTACATTTGTGAGAATTATTTACTAGTTTCTAATGGTTTGTGAAATAAGCACACTTTTCTTGAATTCACATGTGAAGAAATGGACTGAGAAAATAGGCTTTACGAGAGGAAAAATGGCTCAGAAAAATTAAGAGATATTTTTATTGTGTGGTCACACATCAGGAAGGGGTGGACCAGGACATGGAATTCAAACATTAGTTTTTCATCTTTAATCCAGGATACATTTGGATATCAGTGTTGCTCTCAAGTGCTCCAAGTCTTGTAAAAAGCCTCTCATCTAGCTTGGCCAATGTATTTTCTCTATTTCTGCCAGAATGATCGTTCAAAGCAGAAAATCTAACTGTGCCTCTTAGCTGAGTCCAGTGCTTAAAATCAAGCTTTGGTGTTTGGATTCAAGTGTTTCATTCCTTGTGATGGGAAGGGAAGGGGGTTGGGTCCTTGTGGAGATTTTCATCACTTCTCTGTCTGGAAAGACCTCCTCCTGTCTCTGCAAGGGCTGTTTCTGGAATGTCAGGAGCAAAGCTCTGCCAGGATCTGGAGGGCAGGCAGGGAGGGTAAGTGACCCTCCACTTCTGGAGACCCGTGTAATAGACTGCCAGCCACTGTGGTCATTTCTGAGAGTTTCTATGGTGAGGCATCATACCCTATAGGTGTTTACAGCTAGCAGTTCTGGATTCTGGTCTATTGCATAGGCACTGGATTGTATGGCCTGACACAAAAGATGGTGACTTAAGAATCGCAGCAAAGTCTGAAAGAACATGGGAGTAATTCCTTAAGTCATTGCCTTCATTCCTTCTGGGGCTTTTATATCAAGTATTTTTCTGACTCTAGAGGAACAGGAATAGTCACATGATCAGATCTACGGTGTCCTCATCATCCAGTCAACCAGCAAATATGTGCCAAGTACAATACTACATATACTTACCTGAGCTCTGAAAAAGTGTATATTTTTTTATTCATTAAAGGAGCAAAAATTATACCCCCTACACACACTGTACAGTCTGATGTATTAGACTATGTATCAATTGATAAATTGCTAAGTGCCTAGATTATTTAACATCATGTGAATGTAGAACTCCTCCACGGCACACAGATTAACTTAACACCCTTTTGAAAAAAAGTTCACCAAGTCTTCTGTCCTCATATTTTACACTAATACATTGTGGTTTCTCCTACTGAATCGAACTGGGTGACGTTTCCCTAAAATGTAGTTTCTGATCACGACTAGAATCAGAAAGTCTGTTTCATTGGACAAGATTAGCAAGTGGAGCACATGCTCTGTCTGCCATGTTTCAAGCTAGCATGTTATTGGCAGTGAAAGCGAATGTAGTCATTTATGTCTAGCCAGGCAAATGTTCCATTTGGTCCATATGAAACTCTAAGTGTAACTCAAAGTAAGCATGTGTGAGTTGTTGAATATATATATTTTGGCTCTCTTAGAAGAAGACCTATTTTGGAGAAAGTAACATTTTTAAAGAATATTTTGGTAGCTGCAAATGTGTTCTGTAGGCTCAATTTTCTTAACAAATATATTTTGTTACGAACTTATTAACCGAGAGTACCTCACGTATAACTCAACTAACCGAAACAATAGGAAAAGAGGATTAAAGAATACAATAATGAAACCATAAGGATATCAGTTCCAAGGAATGGTTCTCCTGGTATAATCAGCAGGATTTCTTCTGCTGGAACCTGGAGCAACCAGAACCTGGAACCTCAGCCGGATCCCAGATCCCTAAGCCTTCCCTCGAGCAGTTCTCTCTAGGAGCATCTCGAAGTGCAGCATAAACAGCCAAAACTATCCCCAGTCTCCAAAGACCCCGCCTCTTGTTTTTGGCTCACATGTATACCTCCTCTTAGATTTGTTCAATGACGTTTTTTAACTGGTTAATAACCAATCTCCCCCACATGGTGGTTTGACTTCTAAGGGGATAAACATCACCTGCTCTCTCACAAGTCTTTTTCTTATCCCCCACTTGTGATCTAAACAAAAAAAACATGTTTATCTCTCCTTCAGTGTTCAGTACAATAGATTATTAAATTACAGTGCTTACTTAAAGCTACATTGGATGGATAGACGATAGATAGATCAATAGATGGCTATATGCATAGATTTGTGATAGATAGGTAGATAGGTAGACTGACCAACTAGTTCTCAGAGAATTGAATGAGTACAACAGGTTGTGTTGCCTTTTATTCTGCACCCCAACTCCCTTCACAATATTTCATTATGCAAGTAACCCACTCACCTGGGCCAAAATAGCTTAGCAGGGTAAGTTCCCAGGACAGCCAGCCCTCTTCAAACACAATGAGGCAGAGACTGTTTTACACTGAGCCCTAACAAGTCAGTGGATTTACAGTCACATGGAAGTGTGTTTTTCATTGCCTTCCCCTCACCTTCCCAAAGAACTGCTGTCTTTCTCTTTAGTAGGACCAGTGAGAGATAGAGTTGGCACGTCCACCTTCCTTCTCTCAACTCAGCTGCACCCAGAGCTTCCCACTGGCAAACTGCTAGGACCTGGCTATAAGACAGGATACAAGTGTCCCTAGGGAGAATCCAAAATCCTCACATAGACTAGTATTTGCATTTCTTGCCCTGGGTTGAACTTGGCCTAACATTCAAGATAATACGAAGTTCTTCTACACTACTACAGAAACAACGGGGTTAGGGTTAGGCTTAGGGTTAGGCTTAGGATTAGGGTTAGGGTTAGGCTTAGGGTTAGGCTTAGGGTTAGGGTTAGGGTTAGGGTTAGGGTTAGGGTTAGGGTTAGGGTTAGGGTTAGGGTTAGGGTTAGGGTTAGGGCTCTTTGGGGCCTAGTTAACCTGTTCTAGTAGATAACTGATTTGTGTGTGTGTGTGTATGTGTGTGTGTGACTGATTCACACTGTAAGTTAAATCCAAATGTAAAACAATGTAACAAATCAAATTTGTATTAGTAAGTTATCCAGAGGAAATCAGTGTATAGCACAAATGAAGAATTTCTTATACTTTCATTCCTCAGTTCAAAGGTGATTTTTCTGGCGTAGTTTCTGTTCTGAAACACTTCGGCATAGTTGGGATTTTAGTGAGGCTCAAAGGTTAAATGTGATCGATCGTGTCTTCCTGTTTTCTCTGATGTTCCGGTGCTATTTGGAATTCTTTGTTTTCATCTTAGAAACAACCCTAACACATCTTGGAGTTCTCTCTCTCTGAGCATTTCAAGCAATTTTTTTTGAGTGTACTGGAAAAGAAGCAAGTGTGTAAGGAGGGAATCTGGGACAATGACTGCATAGCCTGAGCACCTCAGCCCAGCCCCGCCCCCCCTCACCTCAGGCACAGTGCTAGAGAGACAGCTGGGCTGCTAGGGGGTAGGTACTAGAATGGGATGGCCATCTCTGGCTTGGGCCATGCTCAGATGTCATTGACTCAAGTATAGTGTGTAGATGATGACTTTACCAAGGTGAAAACAAATGTCACCTCTGGGGATTGAGCCAAATTTATTGGAATTAAAGGTTATATGAGAATTGTTCCGTGTGTGCTGACAAGATGAACGTTTAGCCCACCAGTTGGTAAGTAAACAGAAGGCTGAGTAGTTTTAAGGACAGGAAGAGAAGGCAAGAGCGTCACAGAATGCTGCCACTGTATCCACCCAGTGGCTTTGGAGCAGCTGTGCTGCAGTGCTGATATCCTTGAGGAATTTGGTGTGTTGGAAGCAGAGGGCACTGACTTTGCGTCCATCTGTCAAGTCTGCTGATGACCCTGGTGCAGACAAAGAGAACCCTGTTGATTCCGCAGCTGCCCCTAACTCCAGCCTTTGAGAAACGTTAGCTAGGTGTTTCATGTGAATGCCATGTTTTGATTCCATGAGCAGACATCAAAAAGCAAACTTCCAGTGTATCAACCAGGAATGTCTAAGTTCCTAGGCCCTGAGCATTTTAAGATTTATTGATGTAAGTGATGGGTGATAGTTAGGGAAAGCATTTCTAGAAACATGTCACTCTGAACACAGTACGTGGCAGCGTTCTGAAGAGAAAGGCTGCAGCTAACTCATGATCTGAGTCTTCAGTTCAGGAGTGCAGTGACTAATCTGCGAATGCTTTTGACAATGGGCAGTGGAGAGCATCCAAAGACCATGATGCTTATGGACCCACCAGCTGGGTGTATATGTGGTGTTTATTCTATGTGGATCTAACTGTGAAATGTGTGTACTGAAATAGGGTGAATTCTTTTGGGATTCATGGTCTGTGATGCTGGGTGCTCAGCTAAGTCACAACACATACAACTTTAACTGTGGTGATTCCCTCAGACAACTTGGTATGTCAACATCCAAACCATTTAAAAGTTGGAATTGTCTTCTGATCTAACCACAGTGCCTGTAGCGCTGATAATCATAGTTTGCTTCTACCGAGGAAATAATTTTCAACCAAGTGTCATTTAAAGAAGAATAAGTAAGCTTTCGAATTTTATTTATGTCAAGAAACAAAGCAACCCAGCTTCATAAAGCTCCGTTCCCACATCTCTGGAAGCCATGTTCTCAAAGGTCCTATGTACATTTCCTACTGGTGTCTCTGGGACTCAGAAAAACTCTCCCTCTCATAGGAGCCTCATACCCTTAGATGTTTCCAAAATAATATACCAGATAGGATCTGTAAGGGTAGATAGTGAAGTCATTGGGTGCACTTTGAATAGTGGTCATCTCTTTATTTTCTTAATTATTTCATGAAAATCTTCATGCCGTGATGGGTGATGGAAAATTGCACTGATTTTGCATGTATTTTTTTTTTGCACGTGCCTTTTTGAGTATTATACAGATACCTTATTAGGGAGTCTTCTATGGCTTCCGTTTCATCTGCTGAGATTCCCCTGGAAACAGGTCTGAAAAGTTCATCTAAGACCAAGGGGAAAGTGAAATCCTCGGTAGATACACAGACTATTGCCAAAAGAACAAAGATTCTCTTTATAGTTTTGTTGTTCAGTCTTTGACTTATCCCTGGTGGAGAAGACCCAAACTTGTTTAATTAAATACAGCACTTAAGTATTCAGAATGCTAATGTTTTAATGCAAACATTTTTTGTGATGTTTTGGCTATTAGATCAAATACAAAACTCCCAGTCAAATTGGAGTTTCACATAAACAGTAGATACTTTTATTTTAGTATATACAATACACTTCTTGCAAAATTTTGGGTAGTAAGGATTACAGACAGTGCTCTTCATATTATATTCTAGGTATAACCATGACTTCATATGCATATAAATGTTATTATTCTTTGCTAATATCACATCACAATGATATTTCTATCCTGCTACATGGTCTTCATATTTATTATTTCAGTGGCTAGATACTATTATCATGAGGTAAGTTCTGACCTTATTCAACATTTGTTTATTTGTATGTTTTAGCCATCTCAAACATTTTAATTTAAACCTTAACTTACTATTTATTTTTCTTGACTTCAAAAAGATTTACAAAATGTAACAGGAACAGAGAGAAATTGAAACAAGGACTTTCATTTTTTTGAAATGTTTCTTTAATGTTGTTTTACTGCAGGCTATTTTAATCTTAGTATCCATTTATAAAAGTTAACTTTCAGTTAGTGGTTACCTAGTAAGTGAATGTATTTATTTTTGTTTAAGACTTTTAAATTAGGAACATTTACTTCAGAAATCTGTTTTGAAGAATACTCACTTAGCTTTCCATAGCCAAGCATCCATCCTAAATACCTGGGTTTGAGTGGGCCTAATTTCAGAGATCTTAAAATACTTTTAAAAGAACATTTGGTTATGTATTACTGGTATCTTTGGTGGAGACAGAAGAGCAAATGACAAGATAACTTAGTACTTATGAGTTATGTGTTTGCCCTGATTTATTATTGATGTGATAGCATTATATAATGTGATAATGAAGGGGTGGCAACATTCCTGGCCATTTTACTTCATAGTCATGAACTCCTCCTCTGCTGTCATTTGTAGCATGGTAAGAGCTACATCGGTGAAGTGCTGACATTTTCAGCAAAGCTCTCTGAGCATCTTGAGCAGTGTGGAAGCCCTCTAGCCTTATTCAACCTTTGTAGCATAGGGTGATTGATAAGAAAAAAAAATCTGTATTCAGTCTTGACATGTGTAACCTAGCTGTGGGCATCAGGTGTCTACCAACAACTCTGGGAAATAACATTACCCCACCTGCCCTGATTAGAATGGTATCAGGTGGACTTCCTTCCATATATGACATAAGTGCGACTTCATATGTATGTAAAAGACACCTGTAGGATACTAGGTGTCTTTTCTAGTTATGTGGAGAAGAAAGAAACAACATCCCCACCGGCCCTTTTTTGTGTACACTTTTGTCCCACAGGCTTCCAAGCACAGGAAGCAGTGGTTCAGCACTAGGCCAGCAGCATGCTCTCCAAGATATTAGCTGTATAGTTCCTCAGGCCCAGGCCAGGCCCATTTAGTGTTTGAGGTTGAGTTCAGGTACCCATGCCCCCTTAAGGACTCCAGGTCAGTGTGAACCATCACATTACAATCATCAAGGCCAAATTTTTGGTGTCTTGGCTGGGGACTTTATAAATGGGCATACGAAATGACAAGGGCTCACTCTCCTGCATGACCATGACTGGGTGGGTCAAGGAAGGCAGGGGTGCATCAACCTTCATCATGATAATGAGTCTGAGTTACTTTTGGGGGGAAAATACTAGGTTTCTTTTTCAGCATGCCATCTGAAGCTTATGCCACTTTTTAGTAGAACGTTCTAGATCCCATCTGACAAGGCAGATATGATCTGTCCCTGAATCAAAGACACCATCCCTAGGCAGAGGCAAAAATGTGCCTCTACTGTAGCTGGATGAAAATATGAGACAGCTGCCAGTACTCCATACGTGGTGTCCAAATGACGGCATAGCATCCTGTCAATGCAAGCTTCTGAGTGGAACTCTGCAGAGAGCTGTGGAGCTGTGTTCTGGGCTACCTGTGAGGGCTGCTGGCCTTGTGATGGAATGTCTTTGGCTATAAAAGCAATCCCTGTGAAATTCCATTTTCACCAGTAGCCGTAGAAAAACACCACAGTAGCATGCCTTACTAAAAGGCATGTTAAAAGCCCTACTGCTATGGGCTAAGTGTCCAGTGGATAAGGTTGAAGTGCTGTAGTTTAAGTAGTTATTTCTGAGGCCCTTGAGTGCTACTTTATAGACTCTGGAAATGGGCACGAGGGTCAACAATCATTCTAGAGATAGTTGTCCTTAATCAAAAGTCTCTCATGTCTTTATTTTAAGGTCACACAATGAGGCCAGACTAGTGTCAGGACTTAAAAGATGATGGTTTTGAAGGTTAGCCATGAGAAGATTTGACTACTTAGCACATCACTACACTAGCATAGCTGGTCCCACTCTACGCCAGCCAGGTTGTAGGTCTTGGCTTTACTGTGGCTATTGGCACTCATGAATATTTCATTAGAGCCAGGGTAGTAGCATGGTGACTATTCAAAAAGGGCAGCATAAAAAGTTACATCTGAAAGCGTTGTACTGTCAGTCAAATGACAAGAAAAGCAGATGACAAATGCTGTCTCTTCTGCTTCTGATCTGTCCTACTTGTCACCTTGCAGGAGCACTAAGGGTGGCCTCAGGATATTCCGTGTCACAGAGAGTATGCTAAAGGGTAGGTAGTCTATCGGATAATCTTTAGGTAAAATATTTGGTCAAGGCCTGGAGAGATGGATCAGTGATCAGAAGCATTTTTTTTTCTCTTTCAGAGTTTGGTTCCCAGTATCCACATAGTGGCTCACGACCCTTTCTGTAACTCCAGTGTGAGGAGAGATGGCCTCTTCTTCTGGCCTGTGACCAGACGTGCACATGGTGCATATACATACATGCAGACAGTCATACAAATAAAATACAAACAAACAAGTCTTTAAAAAGTACACTTGCTCAAGCAGTTTAGCTGGTAGTCCATGAGCTAAAGATCTCTCCTTGGAAGCCAGCTCTGCTTGGCACTGGAAAGTCTGTTGTGTGTGTGTGAAGGGATCCCCTAAGCCGCCTGGGGAAAAGAGTTCTTGTAGGTGACTGTTTCTTGGGAGACAGAAGTGGAGTGGGAAAGAGGCGTGCTGTTTTCTTGAGGCACAGGGTGCAGGTTACTCCCCTTCCATTTTTGTTTTTGTTTTTGAGCAAATGCATGCTTTTGTCATTTTTGTGAACTAGATAGTTTAAGGCAATCTTCTTTCTTTCTTTCTTTCTTTCTTTCTCTCTTTCTTTCTTTCTTTCTTTCTTTCTTTCTTTCTTTCTTTCTTTCTTTCTTAATATGCTGACACTGGGCTGCCCCATGTGGATAGAAAAATGAGTGAGTAAAGTGGCTTACATCTCAAGAGATTTCTGAGGCTACCATGGGTGGAAGCTAGAAATGCAGTGGCCCAGGGGCTGTGCTTGACAGTTCCAGGTACAGAGTGGCTCTCTGTGTGCTGCATCCTTCAGCCTGCCTCAGAGCTGTCTTTTTTTTTTTTTTTTTTTTTTTTAGTTTTCTGAGACAAGGTTTCTCTGTGTAGTCTTGGCTGTCCTAGACTCACTTTGTAGACCAGGCTGTCCTCAAACTCATAGCGATCCGCCTGCCTCTGCCTCGCGAGTGCTGGGATTAAAGGTGTGCGCCACCACACCTGGCTAAGAACTGTGTTAATAGGAGAAAAGATTCAGGTTTCCTAGCAAGCCCAAAGCTTGCACTTCACGGAAGTTAGGATGACATCCGTACCCATCATCTCTGGAGGTTATTTAGGCTCACTTCTGTAGACAACTTTGCAAAAATTACTTTATGACTAAGTATGTGACTTTTTCACACCAGCAGTGAAATCTTGTCCGAGATGATTGGTTACCATGGCGTCGATAGTGACAACAAGGCCAATCCATGAGGATCATTTGGACAGGTCACACTGGAATGCTTAGGTCTCAGTACTACCTCATGCTCAAATGCTGGATTTGGGACATGTATTGAGGTCATGATACTTATATTTTGGTGGCTTGGGCCTCTTCTGTTGAAGTCTTGATAGCTCCTTTTTAAATATATTCCAGTCAGCCAATGTGGTCATGTCAAGAACTGCCATCATTGACTTTAAGCTCAAAGGACCTTTCTGATACCCCAAATCCAAATGAACAATAAGAAAGTGCAGTTAAAAAGCCACTGTTAACTTTTAAAACACCAAGATACTGGATCCTATAGCTACTTAATATCTAGAATTTCCGTTGAACTAGAAACATGTATATAAATATAGAGCTGGAGAGATGCCCCTGTGGTTAAGAGCATTGGTTACTCTTCCAGAAATCTTGGGTTCCATTCCCAACACCCACATGACTGATCACAAATGT
Organism: Acomys minous; assembly: GCF_964271855.1. NCBI lineage: Eukaryota > Metazoa > Chordata > Mammalia > Rodentia > Muridae > Acomys > Acomys minous. The sequence goes on from NC_140486.1 coordinate 24,601,012, forward strand.
CTGTAACTCAGAGGATGCAGGATGTCAGCATCCAGCTTGCTGAGAGGAATGAATCCTGCCAGGTCTGATCCAGTGTCAGTGTCCAGTTCTTTTGTTCGGAAAACATAACTTCTTACAAGAATTATACAGTTCTAACATTGTGATTGTATGGGGTGTGCAGGTTGTACAGAGCAATTAAGGCTGGTTCTCTGTTCATTGTATGAGCAGAAGTAAGACATCTGCAAATCATCCTTCATGCCATACTAAGAATGGCCTCTAATGACCAACATGAAGCCTTGTCTATGCATATACATTTGTATCTCAGCCAGTCTCAGAGCTATTCCCATGTAGTGGGATTAGCAATTTTAGATAGATGTGATTTTATAGATATATAAGGTAAAATAGTTAAATAAGGTCTTTAAAAGCCTCAGAGACCTACAGAATTATGGCATTTAGAGATGTTTTTTTATTATTCTAAAGATTCTTTGACGGCAAGACGAGTTAACTCCTGGCAATACCTACCCTGCCTCAAAGAAGGTGATTAGCATCAAAGAACCTCCTTATGGAGATGGCTTCAAATGTGGCAAACCAGCCACTGGGAAAAATGTCCTCACTTCAGCCACAGACAGAATTCTGCCTAAAAATAGGCAAGTTTAGATTCAGGCAGAGTTGACGGCCAAACTCTGCCAAGACAGGGTAAGCAAGTCCTCAGTAGTTCCTGCCTCGTAAATATGTCTGTCAGAGATATTGGGCCAGAAGGCTGAAGATGATGCTTCATTGTTATAGAGAATAGGTGTTCAGGAAGTACACTGTTTCAATCATTTTTCTTTTTTCTTTTGGAGGCTACTAACTTGTTTTCTGGTTCACTCATATATTTAAGTTTTATTCTTTCTCAAATCTCTGATGGGGTTGAAGACCAGATAGTTTAGTTTTTCAATTAAGCTTAGTAGGTTAGGGGTTAAGATGTTTTTACATCAAGATAGATGTTTTTAGTAGAGACGAGATATGATAGATATTGATCTTCATTTAGAAATAGACCCAACAAAGTAGGAAAGATGTTTACTTCAAGTTTGCCAAATCACTATGAATGTAACATTTATATAATTCCTGGTTGTCTCATGGTTCCTTCTGTTGTATGTAGTTTATTTTATTCATGTGTAATAATATAAATGTATACATTAAAAATACAAATATTTTTTATTATGCAGCCCCAGAGGATCCAACACCCATTTCTAGATGCCACAGATATCAACATGCAAGTGGTGACAGACATACATGAAGGCAAACACACACACACACATATAAAGATAAAAATAAACATATATACAATGTGAACAATCTTTGGAAGTTTGCTCTTCGTTTTCCTCCACCTTTCCTCCTTTTAATCCTCCCTCTGCCTTTGTCTTGTTCTTTGATACTGCAGTTTGAGCCCAGGGCTTCATTCATTCTAGGCAAGTGGCTTGTGGCTGAATTATATCCTCAGCCTGTTTTGGTTTTGACATATAGTCCTAGTGTATAGCCTAGCTGGCTCAAACTTTGAAGGATTGTTTGTCTATCTCCAAAAGTATTAACCTGCTGTTGCCATGCACTAAAGCAGCCTGGCTCTTCTAGGTGGTATAAATTATTATTTTTTAAGTAAATATGAAATCTAAATTCTTATAATAATTCTTCTCATATCACTTTGGGTCTTGGACAGGAAAACAAAAGCCTCTTATGTATTTCAAACAGAGAGGACTTACATGTGTGTTGGACTGAGCATGGTTGCTGGGAGTTTTCTGCCCTGTCCACAGGGCTGGAGTGCAGATCATAGGAAAGCTTTCCCAGATTCAGAGATCTCCAGTCCAGGTGCCAAACATAGCTCTCTGTAGCCCCAGCATTCAGGAACTGTGGGAACTGCTGTTGGCTGTGTTGGTAGCAGCATCACTGTGGGACATGCCTAGAGGAATAGGCATGTGGAGACCTTTCCAGCAGTCTTCTGACCTCATGACCACTGTATCTGTTTATAAACCCCCTACAGGCAGCTCAGCTGTTCCTCCTTCTTAGATCTACAAGGTGCCTTTCTCTTCAGACTGACAGATCAAGTGGGAGAAATTGATCTGGAGATATAGAAGGCTTTGGGGTGGGTGCCAGGGGCATGGAAGGGCCACAGATCAGCTTACTCATGGGCTTTGGTATTTTGATAATTAATCTAGATTTAAAGCTATGCTCTAGCCAACACTCTGTGTTTCAAAGAAACAAAGAAAATGGACCTATAGGACAAAGAAGTCTGTGGTCCACTAGACAGGAGCAAATCCAGGATGCTCAGAACCAGCCATATGGAGACAGAGTGGCATCCTTGGTGGGCTGCCTCATCTGGTGAGGAGCCAATACACTGAATCTGTTTTATCGCTCCCGCTCAGCCCAGGATCTCCCAGAAAAAGGAAATAACAATCGGTCTTATCGTCATAAGCTCTTATTTGAAGAAAGGTCAGGACCCTTAAATAGACCAGTTAGTGAACTGAAATCCCATGAGAAATTGCTTGATTTAAAAGAATTTGTGGCTGTCTCAGCATGCATCCTCACATCCTGGCAGCTGCGATGCTGTGGTGGTGGTGGTGGGGTCAGTGCTTCATATGGAGTGATGTCCTATAAAACACACACACACACACACACACACACACACACACACACACACACACACACACACACACTGTTAGGGTGGTGGTGCTGGTCCTGGTCCTGGTGCTGGTGCTGGTGGTGGTAGTGGTTGTGGTGGTGGTGGTGGTGGTGGTGGTGGTGTGTGTGTGTATGTGTGTGTGTGTTGTTGTTGTGTTGCAAATATGCCATTCTACATATGTGGAGGTCAGAGGACAACTTTGTGGCGTTTGGTCTCAATTTCTCCTTTGAGTAGATGTTGGGGACTGAGTTGATATTAGGTTTTTGTGTCAAATGCTTTTACCTCCTGAGCCATCTTGCCAGGCCAGTGTTTAAAATTTTTCCTTCCATGAACAAAATGATTGTCTAAGAATGAACTCAAGTGAGGGCTGCCCTTTCAAGCTATTCAGCTGCATGGTTGCTTACTGAAGTATGGAGGGAAGGTCAGTCATCTCCAGACTGTCTTCCCGGGCACTGGTCACTGCCCACCTACCACACAGTGGGGGGGAGTGGGCTGTGGCTTCCTCTATATGTGTGGACATGATAGATTTGTCTCAATTCCAGCTCTCCATCTTACTTCCTAATAATAACTTTTGTTCCACATTATATATCTATAAAGTCATATCTAACTTGAAATTTCAGCCAAAGAAATCTAAGAATGTAAAACACCTGTAAGCTGAAACGTCAGCATATTATTATTATTATTATTATTATTATTATTATTATTATTATTATTACTACTACTACTACTACTACTACTACTACTACTACTACTACTACTACAAGATCTTTACCCATAATAGCTCACTTATGCTATTGGCTCATGAGCCCAATTCTGAATCTTAAATGTGTTCTTTGTTGTTCTCTATGGAAAAAGACTTCTCCCCACCCAATAAACAGCCAAGGGATGGGACTATTCAAGCATGTGCCAATTAAGAATGACTTCAGTCTTACAGAGGTTTGCTAAGACACGTTGTCTCCACAGTGCCTTTAGCCAAAGCAGCCTTCCACCCCCTTCAATGGCTGTGTGGACCATTAAGTAAGGGGAGATGCCAGCTGCACTTCTGTTGGGCTGTGGAGATGCTTGGTTTGTGAGCAGCTCTCACTGTTGACTCAGCACATGAAGAAGGGCGTGCATGACCCTCCTGCTCTGATGTCACCTTTCCCCAGTCCCCAGAGACAGAGGTGCCTCTGGTCCCCATGGATGTATGCTCCATTTCACCTAATGCCTTGGTAGAGGAGGTGTGATGGGGGCTGAGTTCTGCCCATGGAAAGAGGACCTTGTTCCTGTATAAGATGAAACCCATGTGACTCACTCACACTTCCTTCGGTGCTACGTCTGCATTTCCCTGAGGTGTTTGGGTGGCAGTATGCCAGAATGGGAAGAGCTAGGTCCTGCTGGCCCCATGATCTGTTGCTAAGCAGTTGCAACATGTGCATTTCTCCTCTGTGCGTAAACCTGTATCGGAGCAGGACAAGCACTACCTGTGTAACGTGGTGCTGAAACAAACCTAAATGGTGGACAGTTGGCCCTCTGGGGGCTCCTCCTCTGGAGATCAGATAGCTGTGGCATCTATAATGAACATGCGTGAACTTTTCCCACCATTACTCCTTAAACATGGAGTTGAATGTAACTGTGTTTACATTGTAGTCAGTATAACAAGCAATCTAGACAGAAAAGTAATGGAAAGATGGACACAGGGTGTGTGCAAAAGTAGGATGGTAAATGAGGGACCTGTGCATCATGATCTGGGGGGGGGGTGGGGCAACTCTGGGAGTCGATTCCCTGCAGACACCAAAGCATGACGACAGATGTGTGCAAATCTTTTCACCTGTAAAGTGAGGTACCACTTTTTTTGCTCTTATACTTTTTATTTAAGAGTTTCCCCTGATTGTGTTTTTTCCCCCTTGTGAAATTTTGCACATGAAATCTGGCAGTTGTTAGATTAGAAATATCATGTTTTTGTTTGAGGCATATTTTTATTTGTTTCATATTTTTTCCCTGAACAAAGGCATAGCACATGAATACTATTCACTGGATATAAATCATGCAAACACTTTCTCTAATTGATTTTAGGGGTAGACAGTCCCAAGGCCTTTAGCAAGTGAGCATTCCAGTTTCATCAGAGCAAATTTTAATCCCTCTAGCTGCTTTGTCTCTCTGGGGCCTCAGAACCCTTGAGAGTCTCCTAAATCTAAGGTGCTGTGGGTCTGGAGGGAATTGATAGGACAGAATAAATAAAAGTGTAAGCTTACTAAAGCACATTGCTCCTTGAAGTCACTGTCAGGCCACAAGCTTGCATTCTGCATTCCCCACTGGTCTCCTATAACCCAGAATGGGCGTGGGCACTGTTTGTGCTGTAGGCTTTAGCACTGGCTCTCTGTGATCCTGACCACTTGTATCCTAACGCAGGATTAAGATTTAGCAATATTTGAAGGGAAGCCACGGGGATTTATAGTGATAACATCAACTCCATTACAAAGTTGAATCAGGGCCGGTGTTTTGATCTCTGTGACATTGAACTTGAATTTTAGTCATCTGGGATGTAATAAATGGAGCTTTGCAGAACATCAATAGCAAAATCTGCTAATTGTGGTCCAACATTTCAAGACATTGATTGTAAAAACAAACACAACGGACTGAACGGTTTACTCTGAAGTGAAGCAGAAGAGCCTTCTGTAGGGCTGGTGCTAGATTGTTATACAGTTTTAAAATTTTTAATTAATTTATTCAGATTACAACTCAATTCATATCCTATCACTTGTATCCTCCCGTTCCTCCCTCCCTCCCTCTTTCACTCTATTCCCTCCCCTAGGTCTATGACCAAGGGGGACCCCCTCCCACCTATGTAGTGAGGTCAAGCCTGGCGCATGAGATATGGTTTCTACTCCTAAGTGTTAGAGCACGAGGGAAGAGAATCCTTAAGAGAAGGCATTGAGGGTGTGCTATAGTTACAGGACAAATCATGATCTCAGTGATTTGCAACATCAACGTTGATTTCTTACCTGCCCTACTTGTTTGTGGCTACATGTATGAAGCCCTGTTGTTAAGCCTCTTTGATAAAGGTGGACTACTGAGCAGGTAGCGTGTCATTGAGACCTTCCAGAGAAGAGAAAATTCCCAACCACTCCATAATGCTGAAAATGTGATTATCCTGCAGTTTCTAGGAAGACTGTGTATGTGTGGGGATAGGGCTATAGCTATGAGCATGAACAATAATCCAGTCTCCCAAGTATTTGCCAACAATGTGACAAGTCAAGTCCTCAAGTGTCTGTCAGAAGCTCTAGCATGTTCTCTGAGGCATTGCTGAGGTGGATGGCAGGCACACAGCAGGTTCTGCCTCACTATCTCCCAAAATTGTTACCAGGTCCATTTCCTCACTTGTAGCTTTAGTCTCTTCCTCAGGAAGGATTCTGATTGGTGATTTGCAGTCAGGTATCTACCCAGGCCACTGGCTCTAGGGAATGTTCCCCAAGTACAAGTGCACTGATGATGGAAGACAGAAAAGAAATGTGAGACTATGAATTTATACTATGAGGTTGTTATTATTTAACTGATTCTGGGCAGTGGGACTTTGTGCTCTATAAGCTATAAACTTAGAAACTGAGGTGTAACTTACTTAGAAATTTCAGACATTTAAGTGTGAGTCACATTATCTAAGAATTTTTGCAAGGATTTTATTTTTATTTTATGTGTTTGGGTGTTTTGCCTGCATGTTAGTATGTGTACCATATGTGTGCAGTACTCATGGAAGCCAGAAGATGGTGCCAGATCCTCTGGAAGTGGAGTTACAAAAAGGTTGTTAGTCACTGTGTTGGTGCTGTGAACTGAAACCACCACCGAGCCTTGTCTTCCGTCCTTGATTCATATACAAACTAGCTTAATTTGATTAGCTGGGTTATTGAGTGTGGGCTTTGGTTTTATGCTTTTGTTTGTTCGTTCGTTTGTTTGTTTTTTGAGACATGATCTTCCTATAAAGCTCAGGCTAGCCTCTAGCTCAGGATCATCCTGCCTGAGGTCCCTGAGTGCTGAGATGAAAGGCTTGAGCCGACATAATCGTTTAAAAAGTTTTGTTTTAGGGCCAGTGAGATGGGTTTGTGGGTAAAGTTGCCTACTGCCAAGTTTGATCCCTGGGACCCACAAGGTAGAAGGGGAAATGAGACTTCACTAGCTGTCTTCTAACCTCTGTTTGCACCCTCCCACTCCCACACCAAATCAAACGGTTTACAAAATTAAGTTCTGTTTCGAATATCAGATAGGCTTCTATCTGTCAACAAAACTGGAACTTGCAGGGTCTATTTGCTCAAAACCTTCTATGGTTACACAAGATATAATTTGAAATAAAAATAATTTATGCACAGTATTAGACATAAAATAGTTTCCTTCTATAATTGTTGTTTGTGTGAAATGGTATCATAAAAAAAAGGAAGTTTGTGCAAACAGTCACTTTTATAGTATTTTACAACTGAAGGGACCCTCATTCCTTTCTTCTCTCAGCCTCCTCGTCCCAAAGAGCATGCCATGGGGCCAAGTGTGAGTCATGTGTGAGGACTTGCCTATAGTTACTGTCTCTGGGTAACCTTGCTGAGCCCTTGGATTCCTGAGGGGGATTTTAGGAATTTTCAGGTATATTCTCAGGGACTTAAAAGGGTTGGCAAGGGGTTTGAGCTGGTTCGTTAAGGTCACCATGAATGAGCTTTCGTGGGATGGAGACAGACTCAGGTGGGCTTATCAGGGTAAGCTTTATGAAGGGCCTGACCTCTGCTTTGAATCTAGCAACCTCTAGGGCATACCTTCAAAGCTGTACCTCCTAGGGGGATACTTCCTCCTCCTTGAGGTAATCCCTTGCCTTCCTTCTTTGCTGTGTGACTATTACTGAAGTGATACAGAAGAGGAAATGTAGTGGGCATGGCTTGGGAAAGAATCGAAGCGGGTGTCTTGGAGAGAGTGCAGTGCCTCTGGACGTGGTGCGAATTGCAGTCCGAAATGGGCGGGCAGGTTCTTAGCAGGTGGTTGCCCTCCTTCTGGCGTTGGCTGAGATCCAGGGCTTTCATCATCTTAATCAGCAATTAGTCTCATGACTTTGACTCCATCCCTTGAACTTTTCTTTTTTTTGTGTGTGTGTGTGATAATTAATTCCACTGCTTTTTAAAATGCCTTCAATGGGAGGACAAATCAAATGGAATGGCTTGTTGAAACCAATTATTTTAGTAAAAGAATCAAATTATTGTGCATTCGGGGCAATGGACCTATTCAATTAAAAGCCTCATTCTATGCATAATTGCAGAAAATCTCTAACAGCTCTAAATTTTCTCCCCACTCTTCCCTGCAAGCACCACACAGCTTCACATCCATTTATTAAGGAGGCAGGACCAGCATAGTAGAGCTCTTTGCATCTGTAATTGTAGATAGCTTTCTTGCATTATAAAATATCCTAACCTAATATGAAAGCAAAAAACATGTATAGAGAATGTAATTTAAAATGTCATATCTTGCCTGTCAGAAAATAAATGGCAAAAATAAATGGACTGAGTTGGTATCTGGGGATATACTTGACAAGAGGCTTCTTTCTCATTTTTATTTCTTTATTAGGTTTTTAATTAGTGCACAAAGTAATGTGTTTCACTATGCTATTTTCCAAGACTTCTGTATGGAGCATGTGTTTCCTGACTGTTTTTGGAGGGGAATGTGGTATTTTCTATTAAAATTTTAAAAATATGTTCATTTTATGATGCAGTAGGAGGTTGACCAGCAGATATAAACACAGGTGTGAGATACGGGTGTAAGACTGTTGAATGCTGGACTCAAAGCAGGCCAGGCATAGGGGACTGGTTAAATAAATCATAGTACCTATGGAAACTACTCAGTATTTAAAAATAATCTACACACACACACACACACACACACACACACACACACACACACACACACGTACATGCTTCCTGAAATACTAGGTCGTTAACTTAAAGCACAGTTCAAACTTTGCTGCAACATGATTTTACTCTTGCTCAAAAAGCCTGACTTAGAAGGGTCTACGCTGAAATCCAAGTTAAGGACTTGTAGAAAGAGAATGGAATCAGGGTTGAGTGTGGGAAAACTTGTGTGTGTGTGTGTGTGTGTGTGTGTGTGATTTTTTAATTTCAGAAAATTTAGTAGAAATATTTATTAACTTGTAAGAAAAATATCTGAAAGTTGGAAAATAAGGAGGAAATGGGAAGAAATAGTCTATAGTTCTAATACCCTTATATAACCATTATTAATGTTTAGAGATTCTAAGTGTGTGTGTATGTGTGTGTGTGTGTGTGTGTGTGAGAGAGAGAGAGAGAGAGAGAGAGAGAGAGAGAGAGAGAGAGAGAGAGAGAGAGAAAGAGAGAGGTCTTGCCAAATTACTCCATGTACCAGTAGTTTTAGAAAACATACATTATCATTTCTCTATGGTAACCACTCATGACTGTGACACTGATTAAACTACACTGTTGGATATTAGCTTGCTTGTATTGGCTAAGTGTTGTGAATAATATTGAGATTAACATTCTTGGTACATGATCTCTTCCACGGTCTCTGCTTATTCCTTAAAATGAATCTCTAGGCATACATACACAGGATGGCAGTTTCATAATGACGCCATCCTTGTGATGGAATTAGCATATTTTAACTAACATGTTATACTAAAATTGTGTAATAGTAATTATAATTGGTATGGTATTACAAGTAATCACAGAGGACTAAAGAGTCTTGGGTTTCTCCTTTGTCGTCCACAAATAAAGAAGAACTGGGAAGTGCACAGAAAACAGCTACATCGGTTCTTCCTTCCTAGCTGTCTTCAGTGTAATGGGGTTTCAATGCACTTAACTATCTGAATAAGAAAACAATAAAAACGTAATGTTAAAAGAACTGAAGTAAATTTGTGATGGAGAGAAAATATAAAAAAAGCCATTGGCTGATGATGAATTATTGTGTAGTAGGCTGTCTCCTGTCCCTCCTATGCAATTTCTGGTCTCTGTATCTTGGGCATCAAGTGTGGCCCCAGCCCATGCTTTCTTGCCTGGTTCCTCAGTGCCTGCTCTGTAATACACTCCTGATGTGGTCCAGGGGCCTCTGGGCCCAGTTCGCCTTGTCAGTAATGGTCAGACAGGAGTGCATACACTGCTCCATTGTGGCCACCAGCCACCCTACTTGGCTGCCACAGTGAATGCACAAGGTACTAAAAATCATCCCTGAAAGGTGTACTCCAAATAAACTAGCTTAATGGACATTGAAATTTCACTTCTAAGTTGCATAAAAGTCTTGTTTGGAGTTCTTGCCCCAGATCCTAAAAAGTGTAATTATACTGGTAGAGCAGCTGTTCTACCCTTGAGGGTGGAAATTGGTGGAGCTGGTTTGCTCACATTTGTCCTTAGAAAATGGAGTGGGGACAGTTAGCAAGCCAGGATTATATTTGCCTAGTATATAGAAGAGCTGTCTTGGGCTGGAGCCAAGCATCTTTTTGCCTCATTGTGCCTTGTCTTAGAGAAATAAATCAGCAAACCTCTTGGTTGATTTAGATATTTAAAACTTTTCTGTCACAGTTTTAGTAAACTTACCAGCTCCCCTCCACAGGTGGTAGGGGTTGCAGGCACCTAGAAGGTGACCTTTTCTTGAGTTCTTTTATAGTGGAATGCAGGAAGTGGGCCTCTTGATGGCAATTCCATCTTCCTCAGTCCCCAGGAAACTCCTTGTTGTGTTGTGTTGTCTTTCTCTTTCTCAGTTTGCTGATGTATTTTTTGAAAGATAGAAGGGAATTAAAAAAAAAAAGATAGGAGGGAGGCACGTGTGGTGTAAGTGATAGAGTTAAAGGAGAGAAAAGAAACCATATACATGAGAAATTCAAAGATTTACCGCCTCCTGTTTCTCATGGAAGTCCTTATAGAAAGGGACCAGTGTGGTCACAGGGATCCTTGGTAAAGGGTCTCAATTTTGTCACAGAGGATCTGAGACCTCAGCACAGTGAGGCAGGCGTTCGTCCCAGTGACTCTCTGGTGTGATGCCGGGAATCAGGCCCTTGCGTGCTCCTTTGACTTCTGCCTTTGTATACATGCTGACTTTGCATTCACAACAAGCAAACAGCACAGATACCAGCAGAGTGAGGTTTTTTAACATAGAAGCGAAGGCCTGGGGACAACAGGGCTGTTTGGAGACTGCGGATGTGATGCAAGCCATGTGGCTCCCACATCAGGATTCTTCATCGTTGGATTATGCATTGCCACAGGGAAGCTGGGAGCCCAGGGTGGGAACTCACATAGGCTGCCCCAGCTTAGAGTCGAGCCATTTTAGGACAGTCTGTACGCTCGGTGGCTCCTTCCAGTCAGTGGAGCGCAGCGTCGAAGCCACACTGTACCCAAAGTCTTTTATCCAGCTCCGACACAAGAAAGGCTTCTCAGTGCTAGACTTGGAAGAGGTGACAGATCTCCCTCTTGCCGTCTGAGTTCAGTTTATAAGCTTCTACTTCAACTGCCTACAAATAAACGAACAGCTGAACAAGAGTATTATTTTTGGAAGTCAAGGAGACCAGTGAGGGAAGAGGTGGCCAATTCATTTCACCACCCCCTCATCTACTGCTGGTCTATTTAGATAAAACCTTCCCAATGGGTTCTGATTTAGGATTCAGGGGTTCCATGGAGGGGGTTCAGGGGAAGGGTATCCAATTTTCCGAACCACAAAACAGCTTGTCCCTATTTCTTTCTCCTTTGTGGTTCTTTCTCGGTATGAATAAAACAACTTTTATTCAAGCACTACGAATTTCCTACGGCTCACCCGTTGTTCAGAAATATTGTCAGCCACATGAATTAACTCTGAAGGTAGAAGGTGAAAAAGGACAGAGACTGGACTCTAGTTTAGCCCAGACCAGGGGTGAGTTACTTCCATTCGCTAGTGTTGCCATCCTCCCATTTAAAACTGAATGCTAGGTTTCCAGAACCAGGCACAAGGGTTTCCTCTTGTTGGGTGGGTATGGGGAAAACCCACAAAGCCTCAACCCTACACAAGGAATTACAGGCAGGCAACCAAGGCATGCTGAGAGTGGGAGAAATGGTCCTTCCCCAGGGAGGAGCGCACCAATATGGTTATCCAACACCAAATGGTCATCCCTGAAAATATACATACAAACAGACCAGGAAGGTTACATGCAGATGTATATACACATATATATGTATATACATGTAAATATATGTGTGTAACAACAATTAATGAAAGAGAGAAGCCACAAATTTGAAAAGAGTAGGAAGGAGGGAGGGCTTGGAGAGAGGGAAGGGAAGGGAATGATGTAATTATAATCTAAAAAGTAAAGCAATAACAAATAGTATAAAGCCCTGAGAGTTAGGTTGGAGTAGGGTGTACACTCTCCTGTGTCCAGGCACTCCACCTAGCAAAGCCTAGAGTAATGGAGATGTTCCTTCAAAGTAGCTCCTGGCGTTACTTGACAAGGGATGAACGTTAATTTATTTTTAATTTCTCACTGGATTAAAAAAGAATAAAAGGAAGGAAGCCAATGTCTAGACATCAACTTTGTGCTTTTATTTCTGATCTACATGTGGAAGGCAGATGGTTTACTCTTCGTGAGACCCATTGGGTAGTGGCTCTTTCAATTGCCACCATGTGTCAAACACCCATCATAGGGACATACACAGTGCCCCTGCCCCATGCAAGAGGAGGCTCTGGATAGGGAGCTGAGCATTGGCACTGGTCCCCTAGGTCAGAGGAGGTGTAGTGTCTGTCTCACATGAACCATGGGTCTGAGATCCAGAGTTTTCAATGTATATAAGAGCTAGGGAGGTCCTCATGAGTTCTTCATCTGGACATGCTTGTGTCTCATGGGATGTTTTTATTAAGTGCTTCTAAATTTGCAAGTTAGTGTTTACAAGGCAGAGACATTTTGATCCCAGCAATACTGAAAGATTGTTGTTGTTTGATTTATGCAGAATAACCAGCTCTTTATCTCACTGCAGAGAATGTGCCTTGCTCACCTTCATGTACTGAGTCTGGAGAAGGCTGTGGTAGGAGCCTGAGGGTGCTAAAGAGTGCAGCATTTTCTTCTAGGCTGCTTTAAGATGTTGAGGGAATGGATTGGCTGCCAGAGAAATTTCGATCCTTTGTCTACTTAGGACCTGGGAAGGAAAACTTTTATAGAAGCATAGATCCAGAATGCCCATTATATGAGCTCATCGGTACAACCTGTCCCCTTCTTGCTGGGTTTTTCACAGTCAGAAAATGATGGCAAATAAGTGAAATCATATTTGGTTACAGGTTTTTCACTTAATTGTGAACACAGGCAAAAAGAGGTTTTACTTCATTCTCCTTTCTTCTGTTTTTCTCCCTCTCTCCCTTCCTCTCTCTTTCCTGTTCTTCTCCTCCTCCCTCCCTCTCTCTTTTTCTTTCCTTCCTGTGGTTGAGCCCGGGCTGACCTTTAACTACAGGATCCAATGACCTCCTCCTGCTGGAGTCAAAAGTGTGTGTTTATGAAATGATTTTAGGACTCTATCGAGATTACTTATTACGTTTGCCATGGGGAGGGTGTTGGTCACACTAGCTTATCCTCTCAGTTAGCTGCTCTCTTAAACTTGGGAGGCTCATGCCAAGGGACTCTCTAATGTCTGCGAGATGCCTAACAATCTACTCCACAACATGTGTTGGTGTTATCATTAGTGGCTGTGGCGGCTTGAATGAAACTGACCCGCATAGGCTCATATATCTGAATATTTGGTTTCAAGTTGGTGGATTATTTAGGAAGGATTTGGAGGCATGTCCTTATTGGAGGAGTTGTGTGGATGAGGGTGGGATCTTAGAGTTCTGGAAGCCTATAACAGGCTTGTTCTCTGTCTGTAGCAAGCTCACTGTCTTGTCTACATGCCTACTGCCATGCTTCCTGCCATGATGGTCGTAGAACTGTAAGCAAGCCTCCAATTAGATGCTTTCTCTCATAAGTTGCCTTGGACATGGTGTCTCATCACAGCATGGAAACTGTGACTAAGTCAGTGGGTAAGTGAAACTACCGGAATCACGAGGCAGAAACCATTTAGTTTGAAAATTATCTGATAAACAAAGCCTCTCTGGCTTGCTAGTCCTTTGGCCGGTAAGGGTGGTTTGATTAAAAGGATAATGTATTCACATAGACAATATTTCTGTGACCAGATTTTGACAGGGAGAGGCCTGAACTGTGAGACATGATATTCCTACAGCGTGTAGACTATGAATACTGTGAGTGGAGACGTGGGCTCCGAAGCCCCCATTTCTCAACTTTGATCCTTGTCATCCTTAGCCTACTGAGAGGCGGGACTAAACCTCATGTGTTAGCCTCTTTCCTGGGCTTGGAAACTCAGTTCAGTTTCTTCGAAGTTGAGTTCAAATCATCCTTCCTAGTTCTTGCTTTGGCAAAATATGTTGTTGGTTTTTTTTTCTTCCTGGACACTAATAACAAATTTAAATTAAGGACTCTCTTCCTGGCTCTGAAAATAATTATGTTAATTCTAGAGAATACAAATATAGGCCCAGATCTATAAATACGTAATGCAAATCAATTGTTTTTTATACAGTGGAGTGGTGACAGCTGCTGGCATTTTAACGTGTCCTTATTCTTGCTTTTGTCAAATATCATAAGCAAATTGAACTGTGTGCTGTATAGTGTTCTGTAATTTGCTCTATTTACTGAACAAACTGTTTGTGAATGTCCTAACCTCATCTTGTGGGGATGCACACCCTGCCACACACACCATGCCCCTCAGCCACTTCCCTGTGGTTACTCAAAGTTTGTTGTTTTTCTTACCTGGTGCCTGGGATGATGGGTCCTTGATTATGGAATGGAATGTGTGCTGCAATCCGCATTCTAGAATCTGTCTCTGTGGACGAGGTTACCTGACACTCATGAAAACTCCATCTTAAGCATCTTTCTGACTTAAATAAAGCCTTGAATCAAAACCTAAGAGTCCTTTATCATGATATTTCTCTCTAGTGACCCAGGGAGGCCACAGATCTGGCTCTTGCCTATGTGAAATACAAAGTTTTAGGTTTGGGAAGTGGGAGATGGTTCTCTGTGTAGTGTTCACATAGTGACCGAGAAGTGAGGTTGCTTTCTGGCTTGAGTGAGTAGGGATTTCTGTGCCTGGAAGTCCAAGGACAGTTGCTGACCTCTAATTTAGGGAGCAGAATGCCAAACACTGGAAACTAACAGGTCGGTAACCAGAAAAGGCATTTTTAAATAACTGCCCTTAGCTTTGCAAGTGAGAACGAGCCCTTCTGTGGTGCTAACAGTGGACCAACCCTCTACTGGGCATGCTCACACCATCTTACTAACCTTCCTGTCTCCCTCTGTAGCATTCTCATTTCAGAAACATTCATGACAAATGCCTTGCTGCTAAATGACTTGTTAATAAAATGTCTTCTGCCTTGGAGTAATTTCTCCATGTGAAAATCAGTTGTTAATGATCAAACATACTATTCTTGTAGTTTTGTTGTTCTATCCTTCAGTTTAATAAAAAAGACTTCTTAAGTTTCAAATAGAGGCTAAAGAGATGGTATCCTGTGCATACAGCATCCTGGTCCCTAAAGCCCATGTATATAGCCTTCTCAAGGGCACAGTTTTCCTTCTTTATGTGAATGTACAGTGCTCTCTTCTTCTTCTTCTTCTTCTTCTTCTTCTTCTTCTTCTTCTTCTTCTTCTTCTTCTTCTTCTTCTATTTCTTCTCCTCTTCCTTCTCCTCCTCTCCTCCTCCTCTTCCTCCTCCTCCTCTTCCTCCTCCTCCTTCTCTTCCTCCTTCCCCCCTCTTCCTCCTCCTCCCCCTCCTCTCAAGAGTGATGTGCCCTGCACCTACCCTTAGAGGAAATGGGGGTGCATTTGTGAAGCCCTGATTGGAAGATAAAGAGGTTGTGCTTCTATTTTTTGCCTGTATTTATACTTTTAACTTATTGGGCAGCTTGCCTAGAAGTAATTGACTTCCGTGCCCTCTCCTTTCCTGTGACTTCCCCACCCTTCAGGTCGGAAATAGATCTCCAGGCACTTGCAGTCTGGCTTGTGGAGGTTGGGAAGCCATTAGATTCTGTCAAGTGGTGGGTGCCTCTTGCCCTGAGTGTTCTTACTCATTTTTATTTCCAAGATGGAAGCCAACTATAAATAAGTATCTTCCTTCCCTTTCCTCCCCGTTCACCCTCCCTCCTCCTCCCTTTCTTATGTGGGATTGAATCTACATCCTTGTGCACATTAGTCAAGTGCCCTACCACCCCAGCCCTCATTATTTTTGCAAATCAGTTATTTTCCCCTTCCCTTCTTCCTCCTTATTTGCTCTTCTTCTACATCTCACTCTCCCGCCCCCTCCTCCCTTGGTATTTACTCTGCTAGAGATCTGCCAGCAGCTCTTGTGAGGTCAGTGTTTTTGTTCCATCTATTCCAGGAAAGAGTGGTGACAAAAGTTCGATGATGCAAGATCAATGGCACCAAGGCACTGCAGCTGCTGAGCTAGGCTGCAGCATCAGCACCCTGGTGTCAAGGCAGAGACACTTCCTGCTACCTCTTCTTCCATTCTTCACAGTAACATGGGCTGGACCTTGAGGCCCACTTTCGGATTTCCTATTGTGACTCTTGTCCACACCCTGTAGTGAGGAGAGAATTTGGGAGGTTCAGTTATCCTTGTTATGGCTTTGTTGTCCCTTGAGAGAATATCACTCATAAGATCAGTTGCATCTTCTCACTGGACTGCTAATCTTAATTTTGTTTAATTAAAAAAATATCTCTGTTCATATAATATAATCTGATCATGGTTTCCCCTTTCCCAACTCCTCCGTGATTCTTCTCGCCTCCTCACCCATGCAGCTCCACCCCCTTCCGCTCTCTTTATAAAACAAACACCCCAAAGAAACCAGAATTTAAAAACCCTAAAACATAAGGAACACACACACACACACACACACACACACACACACACACACACCAAAGAAACCAGAATTTTAAAAACCCTAAAACATAAGGAACACACATGCACACACACACACACACACACACACACACACACACACCAAAGAAACCAGAATTTTAAAAACCCTAAAACATAAGGAACACACACACACACACACACACACACACACACACACACCAAAGAAACCAGAATTTTAAAAACCCTAAAACATAAAGAACACACACACACACACACACACACACACACACACACCAAAGAAACCAGAATTTAAAAAACTCTAAAACATAAGGAACACACATACACACACACACACACACACACACACACACACACACACACACACCAAAGAAACCAGAATTTTAAAAACCCTAAAACATAAGGAACACACACACACACACACACACACACACACACACACACACACACACATACACACAAGCAAACAACAACAAAAACCTCAAACTCATGAAAATACAAAATTGGAAACCATAATATACAAGAAAAAAAAAGTAAAACAAAAAATGCCCAAACAAAGCAACATGAACAAAAAGTGTATAAAAATACCATTGATTTCGTTTTGTGCCGGTCATCTACTACTGGGCAGGGGTCTTCCCTCAAGTGTGGCTAATACAGCCAGTGAGACTCCAGATGGCCTTGGTGTTTAATCAGAGTTCAAGTACATAGACTTGGGGGGGGGACTGGAGGGAACTGAACAGATCTGGGTGTGGGCTGTTTACATATCACTTTACACCCTGAGAGCGCTGGGGAGTTCCTTGTGTGGAGGCACACTCGAGGACAGGCACTCTCCATCCTTTTGCATCCATGTGCTGTCGCTCAGTGATCCATGTGCTGTAGCTGCAGTGCACACAGTGAGTGCACAGATATGCCTGTTCATGGTGGAGGACTCTCACTATCCTGTAACTCAGTTCCATGCAGGGGCCAATGAGATGGCTCAACAGGCAAAGGAGCTTGCTGCCAATCCTGATACCTCGAGTTTGAACCCTGGGACCCACCCACATGATAGAAGGAGAAAAACCCAACTCTTTCCATTTGTCCTCTGACTTTCATATGAGTGCTGGCTTGTGCTCATATGTGCACACAACACAACACACACACACACACACACACACACACATACACACACACTGAATGAATAAATGTAAAAAAAATTAAACCACTTAACTTAAAAAATCTGGAAGTCAAATTATTACATGCTATCTTTTTCTCACTCTCCTGTGTCCTGGGTCAGGAAGGCATCTTGGTAACATGGCGGGGGTGGGGGTGGGGAGCTCAGCAATTTAACTTAGCAAGGGCAGCCATCACCACTTGGATTCTCATCTGTGGAAGCGAATAATTTCTTTAGTTCAATCATGTCTTTTCTATTGAAAATGTCTGACTGTACCTTGCATTCTCCACTTTTAGCTCAATCCAATGTGATTTCAAGCCTTATTAGGTAACTGTCTTCTCTGTTATTTTGCTAAGCATTCTAGGTTAGACACAAATGACAATGAGTTGTACTCGGAGAGACAATAGCGGTAGTTGTCCACTATGATATCATCTGAGGCATCGTAGAACTATACTCCTCGAGGTTCATGACAAAGTAATAGGAATTAGTCTCTAAGACCGTTAGGGGCAATTATTAGCTACCCACTGTTAGCCTGCACTTCTGCTGTTCCTTTTAGCTTCTTCTAATTCTCTGCCTAGTCAACATGGTCCCCTCTTTTCCGTCATTCAGTGGGAGTGCGCCACCTGTGTTTTACAAGGCTGTGACTGCCTCCTTTCTTTATAGCTAAGAAATATTATAATTGGTAAACAAACCAATGGATCCATTGATTGTGTTAGGGATCGAAGGATAAGGCATTCAGAGCACAGTACAACTAAGCAGCAAACTCAATCAGAGTGCGTCCCTCCTTTAGGGTCTTCTTAGCGTGCATTGCTGAGGTGATGTATTGGCTGATTCAGAAATCTAGGGATAATGGAAAGCCACGGGGAGTTTTCTCTTGAGGAGGTGTGTTGTGTGCTTCACTTCACCTAGATTCTCAGAAACACTATTTTTAGAAGAGCATCAAAGTGGGAGGTGTTCCTTATACTTTCTGGAATTTGGCGTTCTATTTCCTTGCATTCATGTCGAGTTTTTCTCTCCAACTGTGGGCAAACAGGAGTGAAGTGAACTTTTTTTTTTTGTCTTCAGGAGCTTATAGTTAGTAGAAGAAAAGAAACCTGGGCCGAGTTTTGGAATTGGCTAGAATTCTTTCCAAATCCTTGGGGAGCCCAGGCATCCCTGTGCATCTGGTGTCCTGGGGGTGACTTCCAGCAGGAGAGTGGACTGATTCAAACAGGAAACACCAGGAATAGCTCCCCATATAGGAAGAGCAGGGGGAGAGGCAGAAGTGACTTAAACAGGTGGCTGAGCTGCTGCCTAGAGTGGGAGGAGGTGTTGGGGGGGGGGGAGAATCGTGATGGAGAGAAAGAACTGGAAGAGAAAGCAACAGGAAAGATCCTGAGAGTGTCATGATTGCTATATATTGATTAAGATGTAGGAAGGGCTTCCTGAGGAGAAAGGTGACACCTTTGCCTAGGTAGACAGCAGTGCAGGTGAAACCCTGCTATAGAATTTGGTCTGTTCTTGACAAAAATCTGTGAAAAGAACGGGGTTAGGAAGGGGAGTATGGTAAGGTTGGGGGATGTTGGAGGCACACCACCAACCCGGGGAATAGATTTATTTATGTTTATAGAGAGTGCCAGAGCATCAAGCTGGTCTTCTCAACATCCTAGGAGCCCCCTTTGTGAAACACATTGTAATCTTAATTATTTCCAGTAAGAAAATGTGGTTGTCATCAGGAGTCAGAGAAATTTATTTAGAGTAGATAAGCGAAGCCCTGGGGCACAGGGGACAGAGATGGCAAGGTGCATTAGTGTCCCCTGCAGACACAGTAGATGCCTCTGTGCTGCATACCTAAGCTCCAATGCTGCTTGGGCTCCGTGTGACATTGAAGGTTATGCTGTAGTCTCTTGTGGCTGTTATAATCAAATTTCATAGACAAGTATCTTATAAACAATAGACTTCCCCCCTCCCCTTCACAAACCTTTTGAAATTCTAAGGTCAAAGCCCCAGCATGTTGTTTAGTGAGGTCCTATTTCTCAGTTCACAGATGACATGTTCACATGGTGAGCCCTCCAGAATGCTTCAGAAAGTGCACTAATCCCATCTAGGAGGGCAGCATCCTTGTAGCCTAATCACCCCCACCCAATAACTCCAGGTAAGAGCATCATCACTTTGAAGGTTGTGAGCCAATGCGTGAAATTTGGAGTAGGGCATATAAACATCCAGACCCTGGAGGTGGGTTTTTGGTTGGTTTCCTATCATGCTATTTATGGGATTAGCCGCTCATATTTAGTTAAAACACATAAAAAATTTAAAATTGCCTAATGAAAATTGTATTTTAAAACCATCTCACTTAAATGTGATATTTTAAAGCTTTTCTACCTCTTTGCATTAAACCCTAGATTATTTACTTGGATTTTTCCTCTTAATTGTAAGAAAATTTGTGAGTCGGAGAATAACTCAACCATCTGTAGCTCCAGTTCCAAGGGATCCAATGAGTTTTTCTGGCCTCTGCAGGCATGAGGTACATGTATTGTACACAGACTTAAGTATATGCATACAAAGACCCATACACATAAAATACATACATTACTTTTTTATAAAAAATATTGCCTGGTGAAACCAGGATCCTCTGTCATGACATAATAGTGTTTTTTTTTACAGCTATCATTTTCTTCAGAATACTTACTAGAAATTAATACCAACAATTTTTCCTATGTATTTTTCTACTTAATCTCATCAACCTTTGGTTAGGATTTCAGTGGTTAGGATTTTCGTATTAGAATAGACAGATAGTATTTGAAAAGCCAATCTAATATTAATGTAATTTTATGACACCAATAATTTCATTATTTTCCATTACTACTATATTGGTAGTTTTTAAGGATCTGCATATAATATCATAAATATCATTTTTATAAGTCATGCCCATTCAGCATATATCTTGACTCAAGACTCTATTGCCATGATGTTGTATTCAATGCTGAAGATGCAAAAAGAACTAATTTATAGCCCCTGTCCTGTACAGTACGGCCACTCAGATTACTGAATGAATCATTAGGGCTTTGTGTTGTTCCGGGAAATACACGTCTCCCTTTCACATTGCTCCTTCCTTTGCAAAGTAAGGCGTTTTGTGTGCCAGGAGCACAGTGCCTAAGAATCTGTAGTCACAAATGAGGAGGAAGACACCCAGGGGGAAATGAGTAGGAAATCCATCATTTATCAGATGAGATTGGGCACATTCAGGGTGGCACGGCGGTAGACAGGAAATCCATCATTTATCATGACGGGAAAGCTGTTCCTAGCTTACTGTCAACCAGCAGTAAAAAAGACACAACAAAACAGTTGTGAGTTTGAAGACCACCTCTCTCCCACAGCAGGGGCAGTGTCTGGAAGGACTGGGGCCAACCAATGGGCTTGGCTTGCTTCCAGGTTTTGTCCAACACGTTTGAAGGGAATAGAAGAATGTTCTAGGGAACCCAGTCATGCATTTAAAGCAAGGGCAGAGTGAAAGTTTTGGAGCATTAGGGGACAGGAGTTGTAATAACACACCAAACCCCATTAATTTGTAAATGAATGTATGTCCATTTAAAGAGAAAGGAGCTTGGGCTTTGAGTAATGGATGGCTGTCCCAGTTCTAGCTCTTTTGTGGTCCTGTGACCTCTCCCATCTTCTGTTTCCTCTTTCTGTTCAGGAGTAAGGAGCTCAGTCCCTGCTTCACAGGACTTCAGTTGGATTTCTGTGGGTGACTGCTGAGGTCCCCGTGGCCTCCAGGATGGCTGTGTCAGTGTTCCCAGGTCTGCTCCTCTTACAAGCTTCATGTTTAGATCAGGCCTCTTCTCACCCTGTTGCACTGCTGAAGCCACAGACGCTGTTATCAGAGCATTTCTGCATGACCTGGATTTATTGGGATCACTCATTGTACCTGAAGAATTGATCTAGGCAAACAATCAAACAGATACACTTTTGGTCCTAGCTGTGAGGTGATAATGAAACATACGTCCATCTTGAAAAAAAAAAAAAGGTCTTTGTGAAGTTGTTCACAAAATAAAGTTAAACCATGGATGTTGCATTACCTGGAAGTGTTTGCCTCTGAGGCCCCTACAGTTAGCTTAGCCAGAAGACAGTCTCTAGAGCAGCTATTGATAAGGTTTGAGGAGGCAAGATCAGCATGCATTGGGAGGGAGCCTAAGCTATGTGTGGTGTGAGAGCTGAACAGGCCCTGTAAGTTCCATAGAGCAAAGTCGCATCCATTCTCGGAGTGTCTGACAGTGCCACCTGGTTGTCACTGTGGTGCAGATTGTAATCAAGCGTGTTGGCCATTCCTACAGCCTCCAGCTTTAATATGCCTTGCTATGTTTTCCATCTGTCTTCTGGAACATGTTAATTTTTATTGCAGATTACCTGAAATTACAACTTAAAAATGAAAAGAAAGCCAACTCTGATCACTTCAGTTTCTTTAGAAATATACTTAGAGGCTCACCTAAAAGTCTTTTCTCAAGCCCTCCCCAAGCCCGTGATTCCAGGCAATCTACAACAAAATTAATGTGTTCCAGATGGTACCTTGAAGAAAAACATAAGGAAGGGAAAAGCAACCCTTTAGTTTTCTGAGAATAAAAGGAAAAATGTTTGCTTTGTAGGTTTCATTTCTCTCCTGGAAGGGCTAACCAAACGAAAACAAAGTGAAACAACCTCAAAATGGCGTCGATTGAAGTAGAAAAGGCTTAGAATTCACAATACATATTTCCTTCCCTTTGCTGTTGTTCATGTAAAATATTTTTTTAAATTTATTATAATTTATTCAGATTAAATTCTGATTGTTATCCCCTCCCTTGTATCTTCCCATTCACACCCTCCCTCCCTCTTCCACCCTCTTCCCCTCCCCTAGACCTCTGACCTCCTCCCCCACTGTATGACCACACTCTATCAGGTCTCATCCAGATAGCCTGCTTCCCCTTCCTCTCAGTGCCTCCTGGCCTCTCCATGAAGGGGAAGTAATCAAATATGGGGCACGAGAGTTCATGTTAGAGGCAGTCCCTGCTCTCTCCACTGTGGAGAATGAGCTGTCCATCGGCTACACCTGAACAGAGGGTCTAGGTTTACTGCATGTATTGTCTTTGGTTGGTGTAACAGTTTGCGTATGGTCCCTGGGTCCAGATCTGCCGACCTTGATGGTTTCTTTGTGGGGCTCCTGAACCATCTGGGTCCTTCCATACACCAATTCTTCCATGCTACTCTTACCTAGTGTTCAGCAGAGAGTCCCAGCATCTGTCCTGATCCCCCATGGGTGGAGTCTCTCAGAAGACATCTATATTGGGCTAATATATATACCATGCACATCTTTCTGGGTCTGAGTTACCTCACTCAGGATGATCATTTCTAGTCCCACCCATTTGCCTGCAAATTTCAAGATTTCCTTGTTTTTAATAGCTGAGTGGTATTCCATTGTGTAAACGTACCACAGTTTCTTTATCCATTCTTTGGTTGAATGATATCTAGGTTATTTCCAGATTCTGGCTATTATGAATGATGCTGGTCCGAACATAGTTGAGCAAATATCCTTGTTGTATGGTGGAGCATCTTTTGGATAAATGCCCAGGAGTGGTATAACTGGGTCTCGAGGTAGCACTATTTCCAATTGTCTGAAAAAGCGCCAGATTGATTTCCAAAGTGGTTGTACAAATTTGCACTCCCACCAGTGATGGAAGAGTGTTCCCCTTTTTCCACAACCTAGCCAACATGTGCTGTCACTTGAATTTTTGATCTTAGCCATTCGGATAAGTGTAAGATGGAATCTCAGAGTCGTTTGGATTTGCATTTCCCTGATGACTAAGGACATTGAGCATTTCTTTATGTGTTTCTCATCCACTCAATATTCCTCTGTTGAGAACTCTCTGTTTAGCTCTGTACCCCATTTTTAATTGGGTTATTTAGTTTAGTGGTGTTTAATTTCTTGAGTTCTTTATACATTTTGGACATTAGCGCTTTGTCAGATGGAGGGTTGGTGAAGTTTTTTCTTTCTCCCCAGTCTACAGGCTGCCATTTTGTTCTATTGACAGTGTCCTTCCCCTTACAGAAGAAAGCTTAAGTGCTCTTCTCCATTTGATTTTTCACTGACAATGTATTTGGATGCAGTGTATTAAAACCGTTTAGTTTTGAAAGATTTTTCTCTAAAATTAAGCTGGAGGTCCTGAAGGAGGGTGTGTCCACTCTCACTTTGGAAAGCAACAGCTTGGCACTCAGACTTTACCATTCCCTCGCTTCCTGCATACAGGGCAGTCTATCTCCAGGCACCCAAGCCTGAAGCCTGAGTCTGGCTCATCGGTCCCTGGGAAGTCCCTATCCTTTAATCCCCCTGTGTTGATAGTCTGACTATGTTAATGTAGATGGTGTCTGATGTGGTCTGAGTTTGCTTTCTGTTTATATGATAAACACCAGGACCCAAAGCAAACTGGGCAGGGATGAGTTCATCTTCCAGTTCAGAGTCCATTATTAAAGGAAGCCAAGGGAGGAACTCACTCCAACCTGGAGTTTAAGGTGGAAACCTCAGAGGAAAGCTGCTTCCTGGCTTGCTTCCAGCTTTACATTCAGCTGCCGTTTTTGACATGGCCCTGCCATAACTGCCTGCAGATGCTACAGCCCATATGCCTGGAAGAAAGGGCCACAGACCAATCCGATGGCTACAGTTCCCGAACTGATGTTCCTTCACAGGTGTGCCAAGCTGGCAGCCAAGATTAGTAAGCACAGATGTGTTCTTACAGAGAAAGTGGCAGAGGAGCAGAAGGCCAAGCAGGGACTATGGAGTCAGTGTGACTGGGATTAACTGTACTTTTGCCTTGATACTGAGTGAATTAAATATCATTTCTGAGACTTCATTTCCTTTAAATGGGAGAATATTCATAGGAACTACGTCATAGGCCTGCCACATGATATACAACTTTGCAGTCTATTTTATTTCAGCATTGCTGCGTGGATGTGTTTCCATGTTCCTTTCCATGGCAACAACCATCCTCTGTGACTGTTGCACTGAGATCCATTAAATGGTGATCCATGCTGCATCATCTCCATGAAGGAAGACATGGAGTCTTAAGAAAAAAAACTCAGAAAAACATTTTATCGAGGTTCTGAGGGCTTTCTTCAAGAGACAAACATTTGAGCTTTTGTGAGTTTGTGACATATTATTAGGCAGAGGATTGTCCAGGCAAAGAAAGAAAGGGGAAAAAAAATAGAGTCAAGAATTTATTTAAACTTTAGTAAATATTTACTGAATGCTTACTGTGTTCAGGGACTAGAATAGAAACTGGAAATAGAGTAATAAACAGGAAATAACCCCTGTTCCAAAGTGGCTAAAAGCCTAGTGATTTGTATGTCTGGGGAAGAATTTACTAATGGAGTTGCTGGAACCAGAGGGGGCATATATTATTAATTGGATTTTATAGGTGATAGTCCTAGAGTTGCAGGGTTATTTGCCCCTGCAGGGTTCGCTGCAGAAAGATTACCAGGTAACCTAGGCTAGGTATTGTAGGGGTAACCCAACCTCTATGTAATTTGACAGAACCCATCTAGCTGGGTCTCATAATGGCTTGTGGGTGGTACCTGCTTTTTTGGCAGAAAACTCTTGACACCAAAGCAACCTTTCAGGGAACGTTCTGAAACATGATGCATCCTTTGGTAAAATAGAAGGCATAAAAATGGGCCAAGAAGCAGAAAACATTATCTGTGTCTGGAAGCATGAGACCTACACATTGTTAGTTAGGGGATAACAAAACAAAACAAAACAAACAAAAAACCCCTGATTTCTTGACCAGGAATTGATGCAAACCTATGCTGGGCCAAAAATGTAATTGCAATCCATTCTCAGTTTCTCTTAATGAAGTATTCCACTGAAATATTTAAACTATCTTAGCATTTTACCGTAGGAGAATGTGGTGTATATTGAAAGGAAACTCAGCCACATAAAGACAAGGGATGATGTTGAATGAATAAGCTAAAGTCTCCATCGATTGCTCACTGTAAGGAGCTGATTTTTGAGGCATTTGTCTGGTTAATTGTCATGTTCTGGCTAGCGTAGTGTGTCAACTGGACACAAGGTAGTCATCAGGGAGGAAGAAGCCTCAGTTGAGGAAACGCCGCCATGAGGTCCAGCTGTAAGGCATTTTCTCAATTAGTGATCAATGGGGGAGGGCTGTTGTGGGTGGTGCCATCCCTGGGCTGGTGGTCCTGGGTTCTATAAGAAAGCAAGCTGAGCCTTGGCAACCAAGCCAGTAGTCAGCATCCCTCCATGGCCTCTACATCTGCTCCTGCCTCCAGGATCCTGTTCCTGTCCTGACTTCCTTTGATCATGAACAGTGACATGGAAGTGCAAGCTGAATAAACCCTTTCTCCCCAATGTGCTTTTTGTCATCGAAGCACTGGAAACCTTAGCTAAAACATGTCATTCGAAGTGCTGTTTTTGGTAGCAAGGGCTTCACGCAGGTCGGAGATGGTTTCTCTTTGGTACCAGAGCTGATGGGGATGACGGCTGAGTTCACACATAAAGGGAGTGAACAGCACAAAGAGTTGGAAGTGATGGGTGCTTTTATGTCAAGACCGAGGGTTTCCCAAAGAAGAAGCAGGCCATGCACTGCAGTAAACAGCAAGGTGGGACAGCAACTCTGACAGTTTGCAGCCATCTGGGTCCTTAAAGAAAATACAAGGTTGGGTAGTGCCATATACTAAAAATGGAAGCAATATGACATCACAGATAGCAGGGTGGATTTTTTCCCCTTTATAATGTACCCATCAGACCACAGAGGAGTGCTATCAAGAACAGTATAGGATATTCTAAAGTCTGTAGCAAAAGCCTCCTCAAACTCTGGCGGAGGGGGGGGAGCTTACATGAGTCCTGCTACTGAAATCTCTGCATATAGAATGAGCAGGGGGCGGGGACCTGCCTGGCCTCTGCCAGCGCTGTCCTCCACAGCACTCACGCGTGCTCAGAGATGAACGTGTGCCAGGCATCCATCTGAGCATGAGGGATCAAATAGGATTGAGATGGATCTCTCATTTCTAAAAGTGAAAATGGCTCTTATTTCCTACTGTTTAATGGTGCAGAAGGCAAGTTCTACATTGTTTTAAGCTAATTCGCGTGAGATTATAAATATTCAGCTCTTTTGCATATAAAACTATAGAATTCAGTCATTTAATCTGTTAGGCTAAAGTAGGTTGGGGTATACAAGTTCCAAAACAGACTTTCTTTGAATTTTTCAAGTTGAAGTTTGAAACAGAATGTGACATGAAGATATTTTGCAGAAGCAGAAGGCCTTTGCCATATTACCAGGGCCTTCAGGCCACCTCCCTGGGTGACCATTCCCCACCCCTGGATTTTGCAATAAACCACTAATGTAAAAAAAAATCACATTCGAGTGAGTTTGGAGTAATACATATGTCAAGACAAAAGTACAAGTTTTTTTTTGAGGGGGGGGGGAATTACAGAAGAGTAACCAACAATAAGATGGAGTTAATAAAGACTGATTTAGTTTTAAAAAAAAACTTAGGAAACAAATTTCAACATTGTAAAGGTAAACTTACTTGTTGGGGGCTGGAGAGATGACTGAGAGCGCTCACTGTTCTTCTAGATTATAAGCTCAGTCTCCCCATCCATGTTGGGGGGGTTCACAGACCCCGCTTTAAGGGATCTGATACCCTCTTCTGCCTTACTTAAGCACCCCACTGATGTTGCATACATGCACACAAACATATACTCGTGCACATGAATAGAAATCAAAGTAAATCTAAAAACATTTACATAGGCTTGCTTCCATTTTTTTTTTTCCATAAGGGGAATAGCATAGGTTTTAAAGCAACAGGTCTCAACCCCTTTAGCAAACCTCTGTCTCCAAAAATACTTACATCATGATTCATAACAGTAGCAAAATCACAGTTATGGAGTAGAAACAAAACAATTTTATGGTTGGGGATTACCACATGAGGAACTGTGTTAGAGGGTCTCAGCCTTAGGAAGTTTGAGAACCACTGCTTTAAATCATTATTTTCTGTATTGGGATATAACATTTGTGCACTTTCTGGAGTACAGTGTGGTGACTTGACCCACACCTCATGGTGATGAGCATTTCTACTCCTCCAGTCAGAGGTGGTGCTGGGGAACTGCCCACCACACAGACCATTGGAGCATGGTCCCTTGTTCTGACTGTACATGAAAGCCAACTCAAAATGGATATTCCGGATTGGAAAGTAGGATATTACTGCCTGAAGTTGTAGGGAAAACACTTGAAGACACTGGCGTAGGCAGTGACTGTTTGTCTCTTCCGTAGGATCCCAAAGGCACAGTCAACAAAAGCAAGTTCCACAAATGAGACTGCGTTAATGTAAAGTGCTTCTATGGAGCAAAGGAAGGAAGGGGCCTGGAACACACTCTACAGATCAGAAGAAAAAAAAACCTGCCCTGAAACTGGCAGCTCCTGGAGTTGTTCTCATATCACCAGGATAGGGATATTATAGCCAGGGTATTAAAACTCAATGTGAAAAGCAAAATAAGTTCTCCATGTAGTTAGGGAGGCATGTGGGGTGTTTTGGGAACTGTTGAATTCTATGGGAGTGAGGACTGAGCAGAAAATAAAATGTACCTTAAGATGACTAGTGAAGTCTGTGTCAGTGGGTGAACCCAGCAGACATTAGTCTACACTCTCGCAGTCTAGGAACACTGACTCACGTTCTCAACAGGAAAAATCGCCAAGGTAAGAAGAGGATAAGTGAGTCCAGGTTGGACCTTCCTTCAGCTTGGTCTCTCACTAATTCCCTATCCTGGAGACATGAGAACAGGTTTGATCTAGGTAGACCCAGAAGCTGGGGGTTTCAGTACAGGGTTTTTATTGTAAAATAAACCCTCCCTTCTTTCTACTGGCCTTTTTTTTTTCCTTTCCTCCATTTTTCCCCTTTTTCATGCTAGGGATCAAATTCAGGGCTTTGTACAGACTAAACCCATACTCTAATCTCAAATACATTTTTCACATAGTTGATAAAGTGCATTTGAGAATATGTGTTATTTGTTCAGCTTTAATCACAAGGGCCAATCAATTGTCTGATTCTCTTAAGTCAGACAATTATGCACCATAGACATATTTGAACTTCAACATAAGGACCTGAGATTCAGATTTTTAAAAATTGCGAGTACACACCTACAGAAGTTCATGATTTAAAATATTTTAAAGAATTAAAAAACAGTTATTCTTTCCTAAACATTTATGCAAATTCAGTTAATCATGATAAGTTCAGAAGTTTTTAACACAAATGCACACATGAAGTAGAAAGTAAAACCCTACCTTTTTATATCCATTTAAAAGTGAGGTTTGCTAATCCCCCAATAGAAGAAAAACAAATGAACAAATGCATTATAAAAGAAAAAAGTTTTAAGTGTGAAAAAAAAAACCAAGCAAACAAGAGGCAGTGAATTTTTTAAACTTCTGCCTGACCACAGTCAAATGGTTTAATCTATTCTGTTTTCCACCTTCTGTGTTTCTGAAAGCATCTCAAACTGTTTTTAAAAAGTAAAACATTCAAATCAAATACTTCTTTTATTCACCTCACCTTTCTTTATATTGATTATCTTAACTGTTTTTAGTAGTCTGCTCAGTGGCCATGGCTTTCTCATACAGTGAGGCCGCTGACATTGGTCTCCAATAGACCGAGTTTCTCCTTCGGGCTTTCCCTTAAGATTTCATTTGTTAAACAGATTTCTTTAATGAACTTTATGTACACTACAGTGTGTCTATTTTTGAATGCATGGCTGATTGATTCAGTGTTTTGTCCTTGTTATGACACCATCAGCCTTGATCTAACCCCGGATTCAGATATAAAGATAATCTAGGCAAAATGCCCAAGTGAGAGAACAAGCACCTCGCTGAACATTTTTCTGTTAATCTTTTGTGTCACATTTCTAAACATTTTGGGGTGCCATACAGAATCTATTGTAGCCAACAAATGACAAGAATAAGTGGTGAGCATGTGACTCAGTCCTGATGAATGTGATGAGAAAGGCTGGGCTAGCTTTTGTTTGAAGAAGTGGTCATCTTTCGTAACCTGAGGAAGCACTGGGGCTAACCTGAAATGGCGGTGGAGGGAGGGGGATAGAGGGAGAGGAGAGCACCCTGGCCCGGACCTTTTCAGAGCATCACGCTCTGAGACACTTGCAGTTTGAACCGGACACATAACGGGGGAAAGATTTCCACACAAATAGACAATGAATCAGGTGACATAACTGCTCCTTTCCTGTCTCTCATTTCTTTGATAGTTTGGCTTCCTTGGGGAAAAGAATCTACGATTGTTTAATTTGTTTCCTGTTTCATTGTATATACTTTGCAGCTGTTTCTCCCTTTTCTTAAGAATTTTTTAAATAACCCAATTTTGAGAGGACATCCTTTCAAAAGGCCGAGTTGACGGAATCATTGTGTCACTTGACCCTGGCATTGCTTTTTCCGATGCTGTGCTGCTTTGGCAGCTGTTGAGGGAAGCAAGTCCCCTGATGCATAAAGACTATTTAGAACACATGTGGTGGAAATACAGGTTCTAAGCATATAAGACCCCACTTCCTAGGCCGTTGAAAGGATGTCATTTGGCCTTTGATGCAGAGAAGGTGATAGGGAAGCATTTGGCTCTGAGAGCCTTAACAGCACAGCCTAAAAGGATTGTTTTGAAGGCTGGTTTACAGTATGCAAAGACTTCTTGGTGGTGACATTTTAGTAATGGGGAAATTACCATCCATAGATGGCAGCATGAGTGTTTTTAATAAATGTTGTGCGATCATCTAAACAATTCCATATTTGTAAAAGACTTTTCTCCTTTCTGTGCTGATAAAGTTATCCAAGTGAAAACTATCATTTTGTTTTCTACTTATATAATTTTTTATAACCAAGGCTAATTTTTATTTTTAGAAAATAAAATTTATTAATGAGGCAAGCTGAAAATGTTTCTGGTGCAAGTGGGAGGATTGATGTTCATAGGGTAGGTCTCTTCACTCATTAGCTCCTTTTTAAATCATGTGTGCTCTAGGCCTGACAAAAACTTCCCTGTAAAATGAGGAATTACTGTTACCTGTTGTAAACTTTTAAAAAAGAAATCTCCTTATCATTTTAGATAGTAAGAACCAGCTGGGGAGACAGGAGACCATGTGGCATTCTTACCCAGATACGATTGTTTCTTTCTTTTGAGCACTTTGATCTGTGTTTTTATTGCTCTGTCCATGGTAACATTCTTTAGGCAGGGACAGGCCTACAGTTGACTGGCCTGGCCCTTGAGCGGGTAGGGTGCCGGGGGAACACTGTGCAGCCACAGTGTGATAGCTCATTACTGCTAACAAATGTGCCTTGTGTCTAGGTCCCAAGCAGAGGCTCATCGCATCACTCTTGATAAAGGAGCTGGCTTTACCTTCTAAGGCTTTTCTAACTTGAATGTGCCGATTGCCAAGTTCAAAGGCATATTTTACCCTAGATGGAGGTAACTCGCTTAGATATGACACGTTGTGCCGCCCTGAGTTGCCAGTTCACACACGCAGAGGGAAGAGGCACATCTAACAATTTGGCTATGGTCATGTTCAAACGTATTCATTTCAGACAAAAAAGTGAACAAATTTGGAGTTTTGCTTTTGTTTGTTTTTGCTTTTTGAGTTTAGGCATCAGTTGGATATTGCTGCATAGACATTAGCAGTGTGGGCTTAAAACAACAAATCCAGTTTCACCTTTCTTGGATTGAGGACTTGGAGTATTTGCCCTGAGTTGCCTGTCTCAGTGCCTGCAGCCAGGACAGACGGTGCCTCCAAACCACAGCTGGACATCGTAAGAGAGGCCAGCTATTGCTGCAAGCATTGCCTCCTTACGACATGAGACCCCCTCTAGGCAGCTCCACATAGGGCAGTTGGCTTCCTTCTGAGTAAACATGAGACAAGCAGCCGAGGAGATGCCCAAGTCACACCCAAACCCATCTGCATCTCTACGAGGTATCCCAGGATTTTTACTGTGTTCTTTGGGAGTGTCACCAGGCAAGCCTGCACTGAAGGGGACAGGCTAAGACACCACATAACAGGCATATGCACCAAATGGCAGGGCTTGCCAGAATCAGCTTTAAAGCCTCATTTCTTCACTCAACTGGGCCATCCTACTTTTCTTTTTCAGTTCTTTGGACTGCATTGCAAATAATGGTAACTGTGATGGGTAGTTTCACATCAACTTGACACAAGCCAAAGCCTTTTGAGAGGAGGGAACTTTTTTATTTTATTTTATTAATTTATTCATATTACACCTCAATGGTTATCCCTTCCCTTGCATCCTCCCATTCCTCCCTCCCTCCCATTTTCCCTTTACTCCCCTTTCCTATGACTGTGACTGAGGGGGACTTCCTCCCCCTGTATATAGGGTATCAGGTCTCTTCTTGGTAGCCTGCTATCCTTCCTCTGAGTGCCACCAGGTCTCCCCATTCAGGGGACATGGTCAAATATGAGGCACAAGAGTATGTGTGAAAGTCAGACCCCACTCTCCACTCAACTGTGGAGAATGGACAGAGGGGAGGACATCCTATTGGGACTCTAGATGAGAGAAGCATGGGAGAATGGCAAAGTTGAAGGATGCAGAGGATCCTAGAAACCTACAAGAAGAAAATTATGATAGGCAGATTTGGGCCCAGGGTTCCCGCTCAAACTATGGCACCAGCTGAGAGGAGGGAAATTAAGAATGCCTCCATAAGATTGGGTAATAGGAAGCCTATAGGGCATTTTCTTAATTCATGATTGATGTGAGAGGGCCCAGCCCAGTGTCAGTGGTGGCATCCTTGGGCTAGTAGTCCAGGTTCTATAAGAAAGCAGACTGAGCAAACCAGGAAAAGCAAACCAGCAAGCAGCACCCCTCCATGGCCTCTGCATCAGTTCCTGCCTCCAGGTGCCTGCCTTGCTTGAGTTCTTGTCCTGACTTCCTTCAATGATGGACTGTGATAAGAAAGTATAAGCCCTCCCCCCCCCCCAACTTGCTTTTTGGTCATGATGCTTTATTGCTGCAGTAGAAACCCTAACAAAGATAGTAAACAAAAGATGTGAAGTGGAAAGCCACAGATAGGCTTCTTGGGCAGGATGTATTATTACTCACCCAGTCTCTCTCTTCAATTTTAGTCAGTTCAGATTGTCTAACTCTCCATTATCCTACCTACCTTGATTATCAGCTACGCACAGTCTAGAGTCATCTGAGTGGAAAGCTTCAATGCTACTCAGCTATTAAAAAAAAAAAAAGAATTCCCGAAAGTTGTGGACAAATGGATTGAACTAGAAATGATCACAATGAGTGAGTTAACCCAGAAGCAAAAAGAGTCAAATGGTATATACTCACTTATATCTGGACACTAGCCCAAGGGGCATGTCCCATGAAAGTCTTCACTTACCAGGGAAGTGGGACAGAGGGGAGGACATCCTATTGAGACTCTAGGTGAGAGAAGCATGGGAGAATGGGGAAATAGAAGGATCCAGAGGGTCCTAGAAACCTACAAGAAGAACATTATGATGGGCGGATCTGGGCCCAGGGGTCCTGCTCAAACTATGGCACCAACCAAAGACAATATGTGTAGTAAACTTCAAACCCCTACCCAGATCTAGCCAATGGACAGGACATTCTCCACAGTTGAGTGGAGAGTGAGGTCTGACTTTCACACGAACTCTAGTGCCCCATATTTGACCACATCTCCTGGATAGGGAGGCCTGATGGCACTCAGAAAGAGAATAGTAGGCTACCAAGAAGAGGCTTGATACCCTATTAGCATATACAGAGGGAGGAGGTCCACCTCAGTCACAGTTATAGGGAAGGGGAGTAAGGGGAAAATGGTAGGGAAGACTGGGAGGATACAAGGGATGGGATAACCATTGAGATGTAATATGAATAAATTAATAAAATATATTAAAAAAGAAAGAAAATTTGCTTCCATCAGATTGGCTTACGGGCATGTTTGTGGGAGATTTGTCTTGATGCCAGCAGACCTAGCCCACTCTGGGTGTCACCATCCCTAGGCAGATGGTCCTGGCCTAATGAAAAAAAAGCAATCTTTTTTTTCTCACTTCTCATAAGCCTGAGAGTGAGATCTAGAGAGCAGCATTCCTTCATGGTTTCTGCTGTACTTCCCTGGCCAAGAGTGAGTTCCTTGGTCAGAAGTTGAATGTAATAGCAATCCATCCCATCCTGCTCTGGGCTTCCTGTCTTGGATCCCGCCCTGACTTCCCTCACTACAGGACTGTAACTCACAGCGTAAGATGAAATGAACCCTTCCCTCCTCAGGTTGTTCTGAGTCAGTGTTTTATCACAGAAACAGGAAGAGAAGTAGAACAGTGTATCAATGGTGTGTGTGTATGTGTGTGTGTGTGTGTGTGTGTGTGTGTGAGAGAGAGAGAGAGAGAGAGAGAGAGAGAGAGAGAGAGAGAGAGGGAGAGGGAGAGGGAGAGGGAGAGGGAGAGGGAGAGGGAGAGGGAGAGGGAGAGGGAGAGGGAGAGGGAGAGAGAGAGAGAGAGAGAGAGAGAGAGAGAGAGAGAGAGAGAGAGAGAGAGAGAGAGAGAGAGAGTGTAGGGACTTTCTACTTCCCCTAGATTGTTCTCAGTAGCCTGTCACGCTCACTATTTCTTTGGTATAAATGATACTGTCTGTGTCTGTCACTTCTGATTTTACTTTTGAATCTTTTCTGATTTTTTTTTTTCGGTTAAAGGTTTATCTGTTTTGGTTATGTTTGCAGAAAATTAACACTTAGATTAAATATTCTGTTCCTTTTCTTGTCTGTTTCATTGCTGTTCTGATCTTTTCCTTGTCTTCTATTAATCTAAGGATTAATTTCTTGGACTTGTTTGGTTTCTTTAGGTATTAACAGCATCAATTTGACAGGTATCCTCCAAACATGCCGTTGAGTTTGTTTTCTGCTGGCATCTGCTGCTTGGTTTGTTGTGGTCTACCCTTTAGAATAGTTTGTTTTCCCAGTGAGACTCCCTCAGAGGAAACTAAATTTTCATTTGCCAGTGTAAGCAGCTGGAGATAGCATCTGGGTTAGGTATAGGGCTGAGTCCACTTCCCCTTGCAGCTCTAGGACCCCACTTGGTGCAGACCTGTGCTGCCTCAGTCTCTGTGAGTTCTGTGTGTACTGAACAGGTTGATTTAGAGGGCTTTGCTCCCTTGGCATCCTCTATCCCCTCTGGCTCTTACACTCTTTCTGCTTCCTCTTCTGCAGGGATGTTGATGGAGATAATCCTGTTTAGGGATGAGTGCTCCAGGGTCTCTCACTCTCTGCATATTGTCCGGCTGTGCGTCTCTGTTTTTGTTCCCATCTGCTCCAGGAGGAGACTTCTTTGACTATGGCTGAGGAAGGCACTGATTGTATTTATC
The DNA here is from genome assembly GCF_964271855.1 of Acomys minous. Taxonomy (NCBI): domain Eukaryota; kingdom Metazoa; phylum Chordata; class Mammalia; order Rodentia; family Muridae; genus Acomys; species Acomys minous. The sequence continues at coordinate 24,636,061 of NC_140486.1, forward strand.
TTTCTGGGTCTGGGTTAACTCATGCAAGATTTTTTACAATAGTTCTATATATTTACCTGCAAACTGCATGATTTCATTTTTTTTAACAGCTGAGTAATATCCCATTGTTTAAATGTACCACTTTTTTTTTTCATCCAATCCTCTGTTGAGAAACATCTAGGTTGTTTACAATTTTTTAGCTATTATAAATAGAGCAGTGATAAGCATGGTTGAGCAAGTATCTCTGTGGTAGGATGAAGTGACCTTTGGGTATATGCCCAAGAGTGATACAGCTGGACCTTGAGGTAGATCGATCCCTATATTTCTGAGGAACCACCACATTGATTTACATAGTGACTTTATAAGTTTTCACTCCCACCATCAATGGATACTGTTCAACCATATTCCCCATTCTTGTTAGCATGAGCTGCCGCTTGCTTTATTGTTCTTAGTCCTTCTGACAGGTATAAGACTAATTCTCAGAGTAGTTTGATTTTTATTTCCCTGATGCCTAAGGATGTTAAACACTTAAAGTGTTTCTTAGCCACTTAAATTTCCTCTATCAAGAATTCTGTTTAGATATGTACACCATTTTAAATATGTAACCCATTTTAAAATTGAATTATTTGTTTTCTTGATATCTGCTTTCTTTAGTTCTCTATATATTTCTGATATTAGCCCTCAGTCAGAGGCGGAGTTGATAAAAACTCTTTTCCTATCCTGTAGGCCACCATTTTGTCCAAATGATAGTGTCCTTTCCATGCAGAAGCTTCTCAGTTTCATGGGGTCTAATTTATTAGCTGTCGGTCCTTGTGCCTGCTAATGGTGGGCATTCTGTTCAGAAAGTGTTTCCATGTGCCAATGAGTTCAAGGCTATTCTCCACTTTCTCTTCTGCCAGGTTCAGTGCATCTGGTTTGATGTTGAGGTCTTTAGTCTATTTGGAGTTGAGTTTTGTGCAAAGCAATTAAGTATGCATCTATTTGCATTCTTCTGCATGCAACCATCCAGTTTGACTAGCATCATTCATTGAAAATGCTATCTTTTTCTTTCTAGATTTCTTTATCAATAATCAGGTGTATATAGGTGTGTGGATTTATGTCTTGGTCTTCAATTAGATTCCCTTGATCTACATGTCTAGTTTTGTGCCAATACCACGTCATTTTTATTACTTTACCTTTGTAGTATAATTTGAGGTTGGCAATGGTATTCAGTGTTGTTCTAGCTATCGTGTGTTTTTGTTGTTTTGGTGGTGGTGATTTTTCTTGTGTATGTGTGCTTCCCTATAAAGCTGAAAAGTATCCTTTCAAAATCTGAGAAGATTTTGGTTGGAATTCTGATGAGGATTTTTTTGAATCTGTAGATTGCTTTTGGTAGGATGGTCGTTTTTACTATATTAATCTTACTGATCCACGAGCCGGGGAGATCTTTCCATCTCCTGAATCTTATTCAAATTTTCAATTTCTTAAAGTTCATAGAAATCTTTCACTTGCTTCATTAGAGTTACCCCAGGATATTTTATATTTTGGGGGGAGGGGTTATTGTGAAGCGTATTGTTTTTCTGATTTCTATTTTGCATTCCATTTTTTCATTTGTATACATGGAAGCTACTTATTTATGTAAAGTTAATTTTGTATATAGCTATTTTTCTGAAAGTGTTTATTAGCTATAGGAATTTCCCAGTGTAATTTTTTTAGGATCAATTATGTATAGGATCGTATCATTCACAAATAAAAACACTTTGACTTCTTCCCTTACAAATTGTATCCCCTTGATCTCCTTAAGTTTTCTTCTTGCTCTACCTAGGATCTCAAGGACTGTATTATATCGGTATGGAGACAGTGAGCAGCCTTGTCTTGTTTTTTATTTTAGTGAAATTGCGTTGAGTTTCTCTCCATTTAAGTTGATATTGGCTATGAGCTTGCTTTAAACTTACTTCTGTTATGTTGGGGTATGACCCTTGTATAGCCAATCTCTCCAGGACTTTTACGATGAAGGAATTTTGGATTTTGTCAAAAGCATCTAATGAAATGATTGTGTAATTTTTGTCTCTCAGCTCATTTATATGGTGGATTACATATATTGATTTACATATGTTGAACCGTCCCCTCATCTGTGGGATGAAGCTTACTTGATCATGGTGGATGATGTGTTTTTGGATTCCATTTGCAAACTTTATTTACTATTTTTGCATCTATGTTCATAATGGAAATTAATCTGTAATTCTCTTTCGTTGTTGGATCTTTATGTGGCTTGGTGCGTTTAGTTAATAACTAGCATTTCTCTTAGCTTTTTGTCTGAATGACCTGTTTGTTGTTAAGAGTGAAGTATTGAAGCCTCCTGCTGTCAATGTGTGAAAGTCAATATGTGATTTAAACTGTGCTAGTATTTTGGGTTTTTTGTTTTGTTTTGTTCTTTGTTTTTTAATGAACTTGGGTCCCCTTGTGTTTTCTGCATAGATGTTAAAAATTGCAGTATCCTCTTGGTGGATTTTTCTACATAGTGGTCTTCCCTTTTTCTTGTGATTAGTTTTAATTTGGTCTAACTTGTCAGATATTAAAATGGCTACACGAGCTTGCTTCTTAGGTACATTTTCTTGAAACATCATTTTACATCCTTTTACTCTTGAGACAATGTCTATTCTTGATGTTAAGGTGTGTTGATTGGATATATCAGTTAGATACTGTTGACATTCATTCTGTGTCTTTTTATTGGGGAATTGAAACTATTGATATTGAGAGTTATCAGTGAACAATGTTTGTTGATTCCTGATATTTTATTTTTGTGGTGTGTGTGTGTGTGTGTGTGTGTGTGTGTGTATGTGTGTGTATGTGTGTGTGTGTTCCCCATTTTTGATTTGCTGGCCTGGGGTTATGTATTGTTTGTGTTTTCTTTTGTGTGGTTAACCTTTTTATATTGGAGTTTCTTTCTAGTGCCTTGTGTAGGACTAGGTCTGTAGATAGATATTGCTTAAATTTGTTTTTATTATGGAATATGTTATTTTCTCCATCTATGATGATTGAATGTTCTTCTGGGTATAATAATCTTGACTTACATTTGTTATCTCTTATAGAGTCTGCTTCACATCTGTCTAGCCCCTTTTGGCTTCTAGAGTTTCCATTGAGAACTCAAGTCGTGTTTTAGTAGGTGTGCCTTTATATATTACTTGGCCTTTCTTCCCTTGTAGCTTTTAATATTTTCTTTGTTTTGTACATTTAGTGTTTTGATTATTATGTACTGAGGGGACTTTCTTTTCTAGTTCAGTCTATTTGGTATTTGGTATCTTTCTTATACCTTGATAGGCATCTCCTTATTTAGGTTAAGGGAATTTTCTTCTGTGATTTTTTTGAAAATATTTTCAGACTTTGATCTGGGTTTCTTCTCTTGTCTTTATTCCTATTATCTTTAGATTTTGACTTTTCATAGCAGTCCCATATTTCCTGGATGTTTTGTTTTAAGTGGGGTTTTTTGTTTGTTTTAGATTTAAAGATTTTTAAATTTAACATTTTATTTCACTGAAGTGTCCATTTCTTCTATCATGTATTCAGTGCCTGAGATTCTCTCTTCTATCTCTTTTACTATGTTGGTGAAGCTGACCTATGAAATAGCTGTTCAAGTTCCAAAATTTTTTATTTCCAGATTTCCCTCAGTTTTGGGTTTCTTTAATCAGTATTTCCATGTTCAGATCAGACCTTGAGATGTTTTATTCATTTCCTTCCACTGTTTGTTTGTGTTTCAAAGATTTCTATAAGAGATTTATTCATTTCCTTTTAAGGATATTCATAAAGGTTATTTCAAGGTCTTTGTCTTGCTCTTCAGCTATGTTGCAAATGCAGTTTCTTTGTGCTGAGTACTTGATCTTGGGGGTCCTGAGCTGATATCGATCCTTACATTCCTCCAACATTTTCTGTTCTCGCATACTTTTGATATTGTGTACTTATTCACAAGTTTCTTTATTGCATCAGGGCATACTGAGACTGGAGTGGCCACATCCTGTAGCCAGGCAGGACCTCCAGTGGAGGGAGGGCAACACCAACATGTCCACAATACCTTTGACCCAACATTTGTCCTGCCTACAAGATATACAGGGGCAAAGATGGAACAGAGATTGAAAGAATGGCCAACCAATGACTGGCCCAACTTGAGACACACCCCATGGGAGAGACCCAACCCCCTGGCATTATTAATGATACTCTCCTATCCTTGCAGACAGGAACTTAGCATAACTTTCCTCTGAGAGGCTTCATCCAAGCATGAAACAGATGCATACAAACATCAGGCGGAACTCAGGCAGTTTTGTGGAAGAGTTAGGGGAAGGAGAGATCAAGGACTCCATAAGAAGACATATGTAGTCTAGTCAACTAGCCTGGGCTATAAGGGATCATGGAGACTGAGCCACCAACCAAAGAACATGCATGGATTGGTTCTAGGCCCCCTATACATATGAAGTTGATGGGCCTCTTGGTCCTCAAGTAGGTCCCCTACCAATTGGAGTGGGGCCATGTCTGACTTGGACTCTGTTGCCTCCTCCTGGATCCCATTTTCATAGCAGGGCTGCCTTGTCTTGCCTCAGTGAAAGAGAAGGCCCTTAGTCCTGGTGGGACTTGATGTGCGTGGTTGGGTTGGTATCCAGAGTAGGTACGGGGGAAGTGGGTGGAAGGGCGGGACTGAGAAGAGAGGAGGGAGTGGGGTTTCAATTGGCATGTAAAATAAACAAAAAATTAATTAATGAAAACAAGTTACTTTATTAATCTTAATGGAGTCGCTCTGTTAACTTTAAGTTCATTCTTAGATTCTTAAGAGCAAGGTCCAGGTATTATTCATTTTTCTGTTTTGCATCATGCTTAGTACAGTGGTGAACACAGAATGCCGTTTATTGCTTTGAGATTGACTTATATGTTTAGATCGGTGGTTCTCAGCCTGTGGATTGTAAATACTCTGGGAGGTCGAATTACCCTTTCACAGGAGTCACCTTACACCATCAGAGATATTAGCTATTTATATTACAATGCACAACATTGGCAAAATTACAGTTACAAAGTAGCAATGAAAATAATCTTATGTGTGGGGGGTCACCACAACATGAGGAAATGCATTAAAAGGTCACAGCATTAGGAAGGTTGAGAACCACTGGTCTAGAGAGTGGAGCCCTGTGAGTTTTGACCCCATCACCCATGCTGCCGTTGTGTTAGCCTGTTGTTACTAATGACGTTTCCTTCTCTTCTCCCTTCCCAACCACAGCATGTGCGTTCCGGTACAATGGGCTCTCCTTCGTCTACCTTATCTACCTCTTGCTCATCCCTCTGTTCTCAGAACCAACCAAAGCAACGATGCAAGGTAAGCTACCTTATGGGTCCACAGCAGAGTTATATGGGGTTCTCTGGACCCTGTGGGTTTGTCTTTATTTAGTGGGGAGGACATTTCTGGGCTGGAAGGATGGATGTCCAGTACTGTAACCACTGTCAAGTAGAGCAGAACAATTTGTTTGGTATACAAGTGTCTTTGCTACATAACAGCCATTCTCCCTATGTGGCTTCCATACTATGTAGGGCAGAAAGAAAATCTGGAATTCTGTGATTAATGAAAGCTAATTCAGAGTACCTTCCATTAAAAGGAGGTATGCAGCATGACAAATTTAGCATATGCATTTAAATATTATGTTATTGGGAAGAATATGGTCATTGAAAAGAGTGGAATGACATCTGTCCACTGAAGCCTTTTAGAGGGAGAACTGGGCAGGGAGCCTGGCTTCTCCATCCCTTGCTCATACATCAGTTGAGACTTCTTTGCACATGTCTTAAGTACACAGTAGAAGCAGAGCTGTGTTGCAGATAGTATCCCAAACTGGCTTCTCTGAAGCTTTGGTTCCTTCTTCATTGCTCTGTGAGGCAGAGAAAAGAACAGTGGCTGTTTTCCGAGGGTCTAATTAGGTAGCACATTCTGGCTTGGGATCTCACTCAATCGAAGTTCTTCCCCAAATATGAAAAACACGAAGCTCCCTTGAGCTGAGGGAGATAAACTGTTTTTGTAGCCCGTTGCCATTACAAGAAATAAGGACCTTGCCAAATGCTGTAGGTGAGTGAACCGGCTGTGTATTTCCATGGCAGGAAAAGGAAATTCAGTTTGTTGTGACCTTCAGTGGCGTGAGAAAGGCCATTGGTGGTGACTGCCTTTTAGCAATAGGCTGTTTGGGGGAACCATGGTATTGCAAAGAACAGCAGACGACTTCATCTTTCTCCTCCTTCCTGATTATAGAATTTAAATACTGCTTTGGACAATCATCCTAGCAGTTAGGGCTACAGAAGCTCTCCTAATTTTCCTGACCCAAAAAAAAGCATTCACAATAATAGCTCCGAGTTACTCACGTGCTTAAGAGATCAGGTTAAGGAAGCTGTAGAGCGGAAGTTTATGCAGATCCTTATCCGACAACAGAGTCGGTGTTTATGGGACTCCGTACACCATAACCTCACTCTAAAGACTTCAACATTGGATTTCTAGTCTCAGAAACAAGATTATGGTGTACAAGAATATGCAGCCCTGTCCCAGGGCTGGAAGCGCATGCTGCAAAGAAAGGTTCTGTGAGCATTCAGAATGCAGCACTTTTAAAGTGAGTTCTTCCATATGTCCATTTTAATTGTCTGTTGTGTCTACATGATTTATTCAGCTTACACCCCGATTGTTATCCCTTCATTTGTATCTTCCCGTTCCCCCCTCCCTTCCTCTTTCATCCTATTCCCCTCCCCTAGACCTGTGACAGAAGGGGACCTCCTCCCCTCACCATATGGTCACAGCCTATCAGGTCTCATCCAGATAGCCTCCTTCCCTTTCCTCTGAGTGTCACCAGGCCTCACCACTAAGGGGAAGTGGTCAAATAGGGGGCACCACAGTTCATGTCAGAGGAAGTCCCTGGTCTCCCTGCAACCATGGAGAATGAGCTGTCCCTAGCGAGATCTGAACAGGGAGTCTAGGTTTATTGCATGCATAGTCCTTGGTTGGTACAGCAGTTTGTACAGGCCTCCTGGGTCTAGATCCACCAGCCTTGATGGTCTTCTAGCAGGGTTCCTGAATCCTCTGGGTTCTTCTATCTCCCCACTCTTCCATACCACTCTCACCTGGTGTCCAGCAGTGAGTCCCAGCATCTGTCCTGATCCCCCGCTGTGTGAAGACTCTCAAAGGCCATCCATGGTGGGCTAATGTCCACTTATAAATGAGTATATACCATGTGTGTCTTTCTGGGTCTGGGTTATCTCACTCAGGATGATCATTGCTAGCTCCACCCATCCAAAATATATAAAGAGCTCAAGAAATTAAACACCACCAAACCAAATAACCCCAATTAAGAAATGGGGTTCAGAGCTAAACAGAGAATTCTCAACAGAGGAATATCGAATGGCTGAGAAACACTTACAGAAATGTTCAATGTCCTTAGTCATCTTTCATGCATCAGAATGGCTAAGATCAAAAACTCAAGTGACAGTACATGCTGGTAAGGATGGGGAGAAAAGGGAACACTCCTTCATTCCTGGGGGGAGTGGAAACTTGTACAACCACTGTGGAAATCAATATGTCCCTTTCTCAGAAAATTAGGAATAGGACTACCTCAAGACCCAGCTATTCCACTCCTTGGCATATACCTAAAAGCAGCTCTACCACACAAGGATGTTTGTTCAGTTGTGTTCATAGCAGCCATATTCGTAATAGGCAGAATCTGAAAACAACCTATATGTTCCACAGTCAAAGAATGGATAAAAAAACTGTGGTACATTTACATTATGTAATACTACCCAGCTATTACAATCAAGGACATTTTCAAATTTACAGGCAAATAAATGGAACCAGGCTCCTGTTTTATATGAAGATCAGGTAACTAGAATTTTCTTCACACTGTGTGACAGTGCTTAAATTTGCCCCAGTCAATAATCCTGAATCTGTGACAGTTACAGAGGTGTCTGTTGGGCTAAGGCCAGTACACTGGACCCTGACACTAACAGGAAGATGCTATATGCAACATAGAATCCAAAACTACAAATCTTCCACATGTGCGGAAATATCTTGTGAATGAAAAGTTACAAGGTCAGCACACAAAGGAGAATGCAGGTGTCTGACGATTCTGGTCACATCAGAAGAGAAGGACACAACAGGCTTACTAGGAAACCCCCAAACCAGCATCAGGAAGCAGCATCCTGGTGTTTCATTTTCCTCTTTCCTGCATCTCAGCACCGGGAAACATGACTGATGTTAACATCACCTCATATGTTTGTTTGCTTCTGTGATATACATGATTTTTTTCCTGACCCGTAAGACTAAAAACCCATGCATTTCTAGAGACCATGTGTAAAGACAAAGTGGGTTAGACCTTTCCAGGTTGTGTGACATCATGCATGGAGTCTGTGTACTCAAGCAGAAGAGAAATGTGGCTCTTCAGGTCAGGCTCAGGCTCAACTGCATTGGGCTTTTTAAGTTCGGGTTCATAACCATATCTCAAGAATCTTCTGACAGATACATCACCAAAATGTTCTCTCCAAGCTCAGCACTGTACCTCATGCAAAGTCTGTGTCCAGATCCTGTGAATTTGAATTGGCCCCAGAAGTTGATGACATTGTGCTTTGCTTTGATCCTGTATTAAATACAGACACATCGAACCAGAAAGAAGATGCACACATACAGCGACTGTTCCAGGGCTCTCTGCTCTGTCTTTCTACTTGTGTGGATGGACATCCTTGCTTGTGTGATTTGGCTTCCTTCTCGTGTGCTCACAGAGGTCCCCAGTGTGTGGGGAGCATCAGTGTTCTAATTTAGAGTGAACATTCTTTGATGTAGTCCTTAGATTTATCCCAAGAGGAAAACTACAGTTGTTTAAGTTAGAAATATTTACCCATCTTGATCCTGTTGCCATCAGTAAGATGAAGGCTATTTCAGTAGGAATGCTGCTTTCATGGTGTCTGGGTTATAAACTGCATGGATAAGGAAGGAGGGTGGTCTAAAATCAGCTATGTGCTAAAACATCAACACTTCTTCTTTTTTTTTTTTAATGTAGCTAGGAGCTGGATCCCATAATCCCCTTTGAGGATATACTGCAAGTTACTCAGTACTGTGAGAGTGTCCCATCACATGTGATGTCATGTGTTGAGCCAGTACTACCCGGCCACACATAAACTCTGAGAAGATAAGATTTGCTCAGAGACTCAGTGTGCATGACACATGGTATTATTTGATAGGAGGAATGACATTTATATAGTCAGCGAATTCTTGAGTTGAAATAAAGAGCTTTTAGGATGTGGTAAAGCACATTCTACCCCTTAGCAGGGGAATCCTCTCTGCAACAGTCATGTGGGCTGTCCATGTTGCCTTTTACATGCAGGTGGTGCCAGGAACTCCCTTCTCCCTGGAGACTCTAAGGCAGTGGTTCTCAACCAGTGGGCTGTGATCTCTTTGGGGGCTTAAAGGACTCTTTCACAGGGGTTGCATATCAGATATCCTACATATCATATATTTGCATTACAATTCATAACAGTAACAAATTATGGTTATGAAGTAGAAACAAAATAATTTTATAGTTGGGGGTTACCGCAACATGATGAACTGTATTAAAAGGTCACAGCATTAGGAAGGCTGAGAACCGCTGCTCTCAAGTATTGTCAGATAGTTTCTCCTAAAGCAGATTGAACTGTACTTTCCAGCACTTCCTGGACATGTTTCCTACCTAAACAATGAGTTAAAAGAGGTCAGAGGTCACCTTCCACTAACAATGTGAAGGGCTCATGGAAGACTAGGCACTTCCTTTGTTAAGTGGCTGAGATATTTAAGTGAGTGGCTATCTGGGTAGGGCTGAATTTCTTGGGGTTCCAATCTAAATCAGGACTTACTTTAGATTTTATAAAAGAAAGTTAAATATAAGAAATTCACTAAAAGTAAAGAGAAAACCAAGATCCCCAGCAGAATGTTGAGGCAACAAAGACCTATTGGCCTCAGCCAAAAAAAAAAAATACATATATATATGTGTGTGTGTGTGTGTGTGTGTATCGTGTGTGCATGTGTGTGTGCATGTGTATGTGTGTATGTGTTTGTGTGTGGTGTATGTATGTGTGTGGTATTTGTATGTGTGTGTGTGGTGTGTATGTGTATATATGTATATATGTGTATGATGTGTGTATGTATGTGTGTGGTGTTTGTGTGGTGTGTTTATGTGTGTGCATGTGTGTGTGAGGTGTGTAGGTGTGTATGGTATATGTATGTGTGTGGTATATGTATGTATGTGCTATGTGTCAGTGTATGTGGTGTGTGTATATATGTAGTGTGTGGTATATGTATGTATGTGCTATGTGTCAGTGTATGTGGTGTGTGTATATATGTAGTGTGTGTGTGTGTGTGGTGTGTATATATGTATTGTGTATGTGTGTGTGGTGTGTGTGTATGTAATATGTATGTCTGTGGGGGGTGTGGTGTATATGTGTATGTATATGTGTGGTGTAGGTGTAGGTGTGTGGTGTGTGTGTGTGTGTATATATATATATATATGGTGTATATATGAGTGTGTATGTGGTGGTGGTGTGTGTGTGTGTGTAGCACTGGTAGCCCTTAGTAACAGAAACATTAGATGATGCTTGAATTGCAGAAGCCAGACAGTGCATCTATAAGTAAATCAGCATCACTAGCCCTCCTCACTATGGGATGTGCCACTCAGGTGCAGCATCCCAGGAAAGGGCCTGAGGTATGTAACATCTGATGGAACACAGACGTAGGAATAACGCTTCTCATCATCATTCATTTTCAACTTGGCAGGTCATGCCTAGTTCCTCAAGGATGTGAGTTCTCAACTGTCCTTCCAGAACACTCTCCCCTAAATGTCTCCTACTTTGCCAGCTTCTCTTCTGAAATGCCTCTCATGTTGGAGTGGGCACTTTGTTGTCAATGAGGTTTTTCTGGTTATGGATGGCAGAGTTCCTTCACTTGATGTCTGGAGGCCTTTCAGGGAGTGTGCACAGTATTCTTTCCTAGTGCTTGTTGGTGCTGATCCCTAGTCATCAGTTCTCTGCTACTATAACCAAAGCCAAGGAGAGTCCAGGTACAAAGAGGAAAGGCTTATAGGTGCACTGATTCTTTGAGAGATCTCAGTTCATGGTCAGAGGACTCATGGCATTTGGCCATGTAGAGAGGTAGCATACTGTGGCACAGTGTAGTGGAGCAAACTGTTGATTTCATGGCTGAGATGCAACAAATAGAGAGCAAGGGATCAGCCCTGGGCCTCACAGTCCCTCTGAATTTATACACCCAGTTAGCTGATGATCTGTCACTAGACTGCCACTTTCCGGAAGTTTCCCCACCTCCTCCCAATAGTGCCCACACAGGCTCACTGGGGGACATTCACGACTCATTGAGATAGCTAAAGTGAGCCACCTTACATAGACCCTACCTGGACAACCTGAACCCAGTGGCCATCTGCTGTGTGCTTCAGAATCCTTAGGCTGGGTGGTCTCCGGGGACCACAGCAACTCCATCACTGTCGAGCCCTCTGTCTGTATGGTTCTGCTTTTCCTGCTCCCTGACAGGTGTGGCTTCTGGTGCACTGCCAAGTCATTCTCCCTCTTATGCTAGTTCAGCTGGGCCTTAGGTTCTAGGTACACCGATGGAGATGTTCATGTACTTGGCACAGGTGAGGCTGGAAGGCTGAACACTTAGCAGAGGAGTCCATGTGGGAGCTGAGGCCTAGATATGATCATGACCCCAGCACTGAAGTCCAAGGGTTCGTGGCACAGCCTGATTTGAAGTCAATTGGATATCAATTCATGTGACTAAGTTTTCTGTTTTGCAAATGGCTATCTGTGGGGTTGTTAGGCTCTGTGAGGACCAATGAGGAGATATAAGTTTAAGCAAAGTATAAACTCATTTCACAGACAGGAATTAACTATAAAATCCACAAAGTTCATGCTGAAATATCATTGCCATTGTAACAGTACAAAAAGGTGGGGCTATTCAAAGGGAACTGGTAATGAAGTTCCCACACTCAAAAGTAAATAAAGAGCATTATGGTGGGCTTCTTCTAGAAGGATGAATCTGTCTCATGGATATCCTCTACAGTATTATATACAGGCATGTATGTACACGTGCATATGTTACCATGCAACATACAGGGCAGACAGGTGCTGGTGGCATGCTCTTGGACTTCCTGGCTTCCAGAAATGGAAGAAGAAAGAGGAGGAAAAGGAAGAGGAGAAGGAGGAGGAGGAGGAGAAGGAGGAGGAGGAGGAGGAGGAGGAGGAGGAGGAAGAAGAAGAAGAAGAAGAAGAAGAAGAAGAAGAAGAAGAAGAGGAAGAAGAAGAAGAAGAAGAAGAAAAACCCTCTATGATTTATAAATCACATAGTTTCAAGCTAATTTTTACCATAGCACAGATGGACCTTCGTACTGTGCCTTATAATTCTCCCTGCCTATAATTCATTTCTCTGTATTTTTGAATCATGGCCCCTTTTCATAGTTTAGATTTTTTTTTTACAAATGCCACTTATTTAGAAACCTCTTCCCTAAGAAAGCCCTTGCCTTATTCCCCCTTTCATTTGCCGTACTATGAAATAGGTTTTTTAAAAAATCAATATTAAACACCAATGAGGTTATTGGTTCTACCAATCCATAGTAACTTTCAGACTTGAAAACCCTAGCTGTGCATCTCTTTCCCCCTGGTTATTCCTGTACATCCTTCTATGGGTTGAAAATTCCCTGTGACTGGATGAAGTCCCAAACACTTTACAGAGCTGCTGAGGCTACTCACTGTCAACAGCTACTCCCCTGGACACGTGAGTGCCCGAACATGCCTCAGGCCAGTCAGTGTAGAAATGAAAATTATGAATATTATTTTAAGGTAGCCCTTTTCCCATGTGTGCCGCTGCCTGTTGAAACCAGTTGGGCACCAAGGTTTCCGTCCCATACTTACCTGGGCTGGTCCTCTCATGACTGAGCCATCTTCCTGTCTATGACCTTTGGTAGTATCTGGGTATACACTACATATCACTCTCTTTGGGTTCCTTGGTCCAATGCTGACTACATTTCCTTTTTCTCTCTTGGGAAAAGTGACTGTCTGTTACTTGCAGGAGGGCAATTCATATTTATTCATATTCCCTACACCCCCCTCATAGACACATAGAGCATCTTTAATCTATCATTACCATTGCTATAGTTTAATTATATTCCCCAAAGTTCAGGTACTGAAAAAAATTGTTTGTTTGTTTGTTTGTTTTTGAGACAGAGTTTCTCTGTAACAGCCCTAACTGTGCTGAACTCAGTTTATAGATCAGGCTGGGCTCAAACTTACAGAGCTCTGCCTGCCTCTACCTCCCAAGTGCTGGGATTAAAGGCATGTGCTACTGTGGCCAGCTCAGGTATTGAAAGTTCAATCTCCAACTTCAAGTGTTGTTGGTGTATGGAGGTGATTAGGATTGAACGAGGTCACGAGGTGGGGACCCTGGACACCCATCACTAGCTTCTTCAGAAGAAGAGAGTTCTGAGCATGCTCTCTCTTACCATGTGGTGCAGCAGAAAGGTGGTCATCAGATGCCAGTGCAGCTACAAGGAGCATAGGCTTGACTTTCCAGCCTCTAGAGGCAGAGCCACGTGGATTTCTTTATACATTGCCTGGGCTCGGCTGTTTGGTGATAGCTGCACAGGACAGATGGATGTATGAGGGCACAGCTGTTCCCGTCTGCAGTCACAGGCTACTTCAGTTGGCCTGGCTTCTTGCCCTGATTTCTCAAGTGATGGCTCTTTACAATCTAGTGTGTCCTGCACGCTCACGAGGACTCCTAACTGATGCCCCCTTTGCCTATGTCAAACTCTCACAGCTTCTCTGACATTATTTTCATATCAACCATGATGTAAACAACCACAGGACTCAAACAAACACGCTTTCCATAAGGCTCAGTGGAGACTGTGCAAGCATTAGGCATGAAGGTTGCCTAGGCTCCTCAGTCTTACTCCAGGTTTACAGAATGTGCTTTTGCTCTCTTGTGCATAGACATCAAGATGGCTGGGATATGCTGCTATATTTACTATTTATCTAGACTATGGGAGACACGCAGACATGGGTTTGAGGGAGTTTACCCCAGAGTGTAGTACTTGAGAAGCATTTGAACATATCTGCTCTCACCACAGCCCCTGGAACAGCAAAATCATACACTGGTTTAGTCATACACAGGCCCTCTGGAGCCAGAGGGTAGGATACAACAGGCCACAGGACTCCACCGTTTTCAACTTAATTATGATCAGAGAATCATGAGTAAACTGAAGGCATCAAGTCAGCTAAAATGTTTTATGTGTTCAATTACAATGCTGGGCATTTTATTTAAACACATGATAACGGAGGAAAGGAACTGAGAGTTTTCTTGCTGTTCATAAACAGAGAGCTTTGGGTTAAAGATCGAGATGAGCCTCTATTAAATTCTTCAACTAGTATGTAATTAACATCACATGGCCCAGTGTTTCCAATTTCGGAGGCTCTACGTTCTCCATCCAGGCACAAAATAGTTTTTTTTTTTATACTCTATATTCTGAGGACAGTGTGTTGGCCAGTGTGGTTTGAATTTTGTCCAGATGGGAGATAGGTGTTAGAACATATGTGGCATGAAAGAAGGCTACAGCAAGTGCTCAATAAACGCAGTGTTTTGGTGTTCAGCGTTATATGTTTCAGTGTCAGAGTAATGATAGATTCAAGTCTCCAGATTGTAGAAGTCTTGTTCATTTGCATGGCTATAGCCAATCTTCATAGAAAGACTACACAAGTTCTTTCTAAGTAAAAGCAAAGAATTAAGCATTTCCATGGTTCCTTAATATTTTACTCCTAGATATCTAATAATATTTCTGCTAGTTGGCCTATTAATAGAAAGCCAATAGCATGGTCTAGTAAGTATATCAGTTAGCTTAATTCTCCCAGGAAACGCTTGAGAAATATGCTATATTATTCAAAGCATTATTACACCGTGCTGGAGAGATGGCTCAGCCATTTGGAGCACTTGTTCTTGCAAAGGGCCCAGGTTCAATTCCTGGCACCCAAGTGGGAGGTCACAATCATCCATAATGTGAGTTTTAAGGGATCTGAAACCCTCTTCTGACTGCTGAGGGAACCAGGAACATAAATGGTTCACATACATTTATGTAGGCCAAACATTCATACCCATAAGATAAAATAAATACATTAAAAAAAACCCTACCATTATTACAAATCTATATTGTGTGTGGAGACTGAGTTCCAGGTGGGTTGACAGCAAGCCCAGGACACTGTGTACATGGTCTGGCTATTGGCCTCTATGGTGTTATGACTCATGCCCTGGACAGAGTTAAGTCCTCTGGGATTTCAAAGGGAAAGAAGGAAGCCTGGTCAGTTAGTGAGTGCTTTTGGCTGAGAGCTTATTTGGCTCTGAACGCAGAAGCCTGGAAAGATGCTATGAGCCTGTTTCAGGGAGGCGTCGTAACAGATATTGGTGTAGACTGATGGCATATGTGTTCGTTGCATAGACAACACATCACATTAAGTGTGAATGATTTTGCCTTTCAACAGATGTTAATCAAAAGACTATCCTTCACAAGGTGCTATGTTGAGTTTTGTGGAGGATGAAGAGGTGAGGAAAGGTGGCATTTCCCTGGAGTGGCCCTTTCACACCGTGGGTCGTTTGCAGCTGGTCAAGTACTTGTTTCCCCAGTGTGAGTTGTAGGAAGCTTCTTGCTTAACCTCAACTGTGCTGTTGCTTTTCTAAGGTGACTTCAAGGTTCACCTTTGCACTCTTCTGGAGATGGGAAAGAAAGCGGTGATGGTGGGATGCTGTCCCTGTGACATGTGTAGCATTGTGTAGCATTGACTTGGTGAGTCAAGCAGGATGTGGATAAAAGCGGGAACTAAATAGGTTGTGTTGCCAGATTAAAAGGGTGGAATAGTTAGCACAGAGTAGTGCTGGAGGTTACTGCCCATTGTGAAGGAGGCAGTTTTATGTTGACTGGAATGAGAGCCATAGGGCTGCTACACACTGTATGTACTGCCATGATGCTTCTGTGAATGGACACATGTGATCTCACATGCTATCCACTGGGACGTCCATGTGAGAAGGCAGCATCCCAAAGTACTAGTTGACTTTAAAAGATCTAAAAGCCAAGAAGTGTCCTCAAGGTCCACCTAAGCTTTTCCTGTGGACAAGGCCTCTCTTGGAGGATATGAGTGATACGGGCAACTTATGTCTCCTTTTGCTACGTGACAGACACTCTTGATTACTAAGTGGTAGCTCTAGTACTATCAGCAATGTCCCCAGAAATGTCTGGGAAGGACACGCACATGTGTGTGTGATGTTTGCAGTCCGTTGGAAATTGCTGGTTGCTTGCTTGGCTCTCCAGCGGGTCGTTTTTGTTCATGTTTGTTCCCACTGGCTGAAGTGACAGACAGATTTTATTCATTCTTTTTGGAAAAGGTTCACGTACCTACTGGAGTCAGTTAAAGAGAGATCCTTCAAGAGAGGGGACTGTCATTTCCTAGATAGCATTAACTGTTTTCAGCTGCACAAACAGCTTAGAAGCATCACACGATGAATTCATATGTCAAGTGGGTGTGTCACACACAGTGCTAAGGGACAGGGCAGTGCTGGCCATTGCTGGAGGTATTTCTAAGAACAAATTTGTCTTCCTGAGCACAACCATACTCATTGTGACAACATGAGCATATGTGTAAATTTGGGACTAGGGGTTAAACCAGCCCTGTGCACCTGCTGCAGCCTCTCTCTTTCTCTCTCTCTCTCCTTCCCTCCCTCCCTGGAGGATCCCTAATTCTATCCCAAGGAAGCTTATGGAACTCAGTTTACCAGACACCAAGACATCAGAGGGCTAAGATGTCACATTCCTGTCTGTGTAGAGTTCACCTTAACCAAGTGTTCCCCTGTTCCCCACTTCCTTCAAATTCTCTAACTCACTCATCAGCAAGATTCCCTAGACTGCATTAATCCCATGCCCCATGCTACCAGCGTGGAATCAGAGATAGACTGGCTGCAGACCTGAAACATCCCTTTCTTGCAAAACCTCTGAAAAAGGAATCCTGCCTCTGTTTTCAACTCTTCTCAGACCCCTGCCATGCTGTTTGTCTCACTGTCTGCACCATTAATAAAATCTCTTACCCAAAAGGGTGATCCACCCTCAGTGTTCCCCTGAACCCCAAGCTTAAAACCTTTCGATAAGAACCTCACACCCAGAGGTGGATGGCAGACAGGGACATTTGGGGCCTTGCCAGGAGGCTGAGTTTTCTGTCCTCCATGATGGTGGCAGCTCCTTGTGGAGTTGGTGGAACACAGAGACTATCCCAGCTCTCTGCCAATGCCAGGAAGATGACCAAGGTAGTCACATGAGAACTGCACAGTAACAGTGTTTTCAAGGCTTTACCTGAAGAGTTTTTAAACGCGTGGCTTGCAGATGCTGTGCCTTCCTTCTTATCTGGGATAATTCTGAATAGCTTTTATGCTTTGAACAAATTTTGTCTCGTTATTTGGACCAAGACAGCGGTTCCTCTGATTGACTTATTCACATTCACATCCTAACATTATCACTAATGCCAACTGTTTGGTGGGATCTCTTGCAGCATTTGGGAAGGCAAGGGTGGAGAGGGGTAGAAAATGAAGGGCTTCGTTATGTTCTGTTGGCAGCTGTAAGCAGGCGGAACTTAGAGCGGGCCAGGTTAACGCTTGTAAACTTTTGCCGAAGTTATCTTAGAATGATCAAAAAGAAGAACATGTTTTACTTTATGTAACCCTGAATAGGAGCCCTAATTTGGTAGGAAGTTTTACTAATCTTATAAATGACCCTCCCTCCCCCAACACATGCACAAAAATGACCTCTTCCCAAGGTCTGACCCAGGTTACACTTAGCTAGAATATTAACAGCACCCTGAAGAAAGAAAAATGGTGTTCAGTTTCCCTACTTAAAGAGGCAAAGAGGTCTGTAACTTGTAAAGCTCTGTTTAGACATCAGAACGGAAATGGTAGCAGATATTTAAAACAGCCTGCATCTGGTTTTTGTTATAGTCTTTAGACCATTAGGCTTATTACAATGTTTTACTATGTCATAATAGCCAAAAAGGCAAGAAAATATTTAATTAGATACATTACCTGGTAAGTGTTTTATTGCCAATAAGATTAGCTCACCACCCAAAAGAACTGTAACCAAAGTAATTAGAGGCTCGCATTTTCGAACTCAATTATAGGACATTTAGGTTTTCTGTCCTTTAGTAGGTTATTTATTATCCCATTATTGTTGTGAATTTGGCATGCAGGCATTCTGAGGGACTTTCAGCCAACATAATTCTTGGTTCAGGAAACAGCAGGTTGTGTTACTGATGACTATAGAAAACATTACAAGAGTCCCAAACATCTCTTTATTTGGCTCAGACAAATGGTATCTATGAGTCAAACCCACCATTTTGATTGCATGTATTATCCATTTGAATTGATATCAGCTTGTTTGTTGACCTGTCCCATGCTCTCTCTTTCTGCTTGGGGGTGTGGCTCCCGTCTCTATGAATGGCCACTGTGAGTTCTATCCTGTCCCCTTGCCTAATTCTGAGATACCATTGCACGGCTCCTCTCTAGAGTTTTCTGAGAGATCACCTGGTACTTCTGCAACACCCTAAATTCTCACAACACATTACCTCTCCTCTCTCCATACTGGCTTCCCTCCAACCACTTGTCCTAAGAATATGCCTATTAAAGCACCCACTTGTAACTCTATGTCTTGGGTCTCTCTACTCAGGGTTAGATTGGCAATTTAGTAGCTCTTACATGCTATCTTCTGATGCCAAGGACAGAAGTAGAAGAGACCATCGATGTAGGAGATGCCTGGGAGCCCTGTCAGTGAGATATGACAACACAGATCACACACTGTATCACTACCAGATCACAAGCTACATAGAGCCCTATCCAGAGAGTAGGTGAAAGTTGAATTCTGACTCTTGTTTTGTTAACCAAAGATGAATGTTCAAGCTTATAATTGTATGACCTAGGATATTAAGGAGTCCATGCATAATGTGTTTGGGCCATTCAGAAAATAGCAGAGTGCTTTAGGAAAATATTTTAGAGTGATAAAAAATTTTCTGAAAGAAGGCCAAGACCTGTGCCTAAAGACCCTGTGCAAGATGGATCCTCTTCACGGTCCGTATGGCCCCTTCTGCTTCCTCCCCAACTTCCCCATGGGACGTGTTCTTTCCCCTTCCCCAGAAGACCCTTCCTTCGCACCGTCTACAACCTTATTGAGTGTTTTCCCTTCAGTTCAAACACCCAACATCATTGCATCTGGATCAGCACAGCAGATCTTGTTGTGGGCCAATCTGGGAGGGCCCCGGATACTTTGATCTCCACGTAGCATATCTCCCATATAGGACTGAGTGGTTGGGATGAGCCATAGCTGCCTCCTAATGCACTGAAAGCTTGAAGGAGGCCAAGTCTGGCTCTTGGAGCATTAGAGCTGGCATAGCATGTGGAAGTCTTCCTTGATAAGGCACAGCCACAGCAAATTCTGATCAGAGCCAGTGGGGGTGGGGACCACCTGCCTGGCTGCTGCATTGGCACCTTATGCTCTTCCTCCTCCTCCCATGGTGAAGTGCTAGCTGCTTATGATATAGGCTAATGATTTATTCATTACCAGACTCCTATAGCAGCTGGGCACTGTCAGGAAGCAAAGCTGCACCATCAGCTTTTTCATGAAAACAATGCTTTTCAACCCTGGCCGAGTCCATCTCATCAAACACAGAACAGCGCCAAGGTGCCGCTTAGGCTGCAAATGGCAGGTCCCTCACTGAAGCATATGCTATTCATCAAATATTCAGCAGTCGGGGCTTTTACAAAGGCTTTGTGTGGGCCAGCACACACGCACTGCAGGGGCAAGGAGCCTGGCCTCCAAAACTGGGTGTGGGAGGGCTTCGTGCTGGGAAATGGGAGGATGAAGTGACCGGTGAATGGTTGCCTGGGAAATTTAAAAATATTTGTGGCCCGGAGATTTGCTCACTTTTTGATGCTGATGTTCTGACATCCTGCGCAAAACCTTGTACATCCATGTACACAACAATTTAGCACAGGGATATAGGAATATATTAATTATTGGAGCTGGATATGATGTCAGCTTGGTCATCCCTCCGACGAATATGTTTGAGGCATCTACATTTTCCGACTAACATGTTGGGACCTAACAATGCAATAAAAAGAAATAGAACCAGCCATTATAGTCTATACGCTCACTATGCAATGAATGAACTTAGGGTGTAAGTTTAAGTTTATAGAAGAACTTTGAAGTCTAAATACAGCTAAATTATCTTTATTCACAGATTCTGCATATGTGAGTTCATCTCCCTGCTAAATTTAGATTGTAGCCTTCAAATCAATATTCAAAGTGTCTTCAGAGTCACCTGCAGATGTGCCTAGAACCACAGAAACTTAAGTTGCCTGATGCTTTTGCTGGGAAATAGGGGACTGGCCAAGTGGAAGGAGAAGAGATTGGGAAATGGCTGCCTGGAAAATTAAAAATATTTGTGGTATTTATACTATGGTATCGATGATGTGCTCTGAGATGAAATCCCACTTTTTTAAGTGCCACTTTTTTTTTTCACGTTGCTACATTGTTTTGAGATAATTTCATATTTTAAGTTGGTCTCCATGTGAGGTACGGCTCCTGAGTATAAGCAGCAGAGTGTGATCTGTCTTTGTATTTAGCTTGTGTAGCAGTGGTGTTGGCTATGCGTGCGCCAACTGATGTTGCTGAATCAACAGTGTGTATTAAATAAGGTTCCTTTAAGTAACGGCACACAAGAACCTCTTTTAAAATATTGACAGGTCAATGAAATATAGCTAGAGGCCTATGAGAACCCAGCCCCCTGTTCCCCTCTAAGCAACCACCGAGTGGTCTCCTAAGTCTGCTGACAGCATCCCCGTGAGAATCTCCGCACATGGTGAGTCAGCTGGCTTGTTTTCTGCTAGAAGGTGAGGGCTGGTTAAACTCGAACAAAAGGCAGAAGAGGGAGAGGGAAACATCATACTACTTGACAAATGTTTGGAGTTTTCTCCAAGATGGGCTGCTGTTGTAGCAGCTTGGAGAGTAACATTTCTTGGAAAACCCTTGAAATATCTGCTTTGTTTTTAGTGAGGGACTCTATTTTGCATTTTCAGTTATATGATGAAAGAATCAAATATTAAACTTAAGAATCAGGTCTACATGAGGTATCATCACAGAGTTGGCATGTACAGCAATTAGATAAAAGGCTGTGAAAGAACCATTCATTTTTCTTTATTTCTTTTTATTTTATTTTTCTCGAGACAGGGTTTCCCTGTGTAACCCTGGCTGTCCTAGAATTCACTCTGTAGACCTAGGCTAGCCTCAAAGTCAAAGATCCATCTTTTCTGCCTCTCACATGTTGGGCTTAAAGGCATGTGCCACCACTGCCTGGCTCAGTTTTCCTTTTATTATATTTATCTTGGTTTGGATGTTCATTGTATGTATAAATGGATGTGGCATTGTAAGAGGATATTTTCCCACAAGTGCACATTTTAGGTTATAGCAGTTATTTTTTTCTGTTGCTGTGATAAAACACCATGACCAAGGCAATTATAAGAGAAAGAGTTTGATTCAGCTTCTGGCTCCACAGGCTTAGAGTTTTTTATTTCAGAGTGAAGCCATGGCAGCAGAGGGCTGGAGCAACAGCCGAGAGCTCACATCCTGGTCCACAAACAGGAAGCAGAGAGAATTCTAGGAATGGTGTGGCCTTTAGAAATCTCAAGCCTGCCCCCATGATGTGCCTCTTCCAATAAGACCACACCTGCTGTGTGTTTATGATACCATATTTTACTTACACATCCCTGTCACTGGACATCTAGTCTGGTTCTTTATTATAGCCGTTGTGAACAGTGCTGCAAGAAACACTGATGTGCAAGTGTCTTTGTGACATGCTGACTTGGGAGTCCTTTGGTAAATACTAAAGAATCATATAACTAGGCCATGTTGTAGATCTGTTTTTAATATCTTAAGGAACTACTGCACTATTTTCCACTATGACTGGACTAGTTGACATTCTCAACAGCAGTGTCTTAAGTTTCTTTTTTTTTTCCTACACATTCCCCAGTATTTTTTATACTTATTTTACTAATGGCTTCTGTTCTAAATGGGGTGGGGTGAGATGGAATCTCAATGTAGTTTTAATTCACATTTCTCTAATGACTAATGAGGTGGAACAATTTCTCCCATGTTTATTAGATGTTTGCATTTCATCTGAGAATATTCTGTTCATGTCATTCATCCATTTATTGACTGGGTTCTTTGAGTTTTGTATTTAGTGTTTTAGTTCTTTGTATATTCTAGACATCTACTATCTGTCTGATATACAGCTAGCAGGTATTTTCTCCCATTCTGTTGTCTGTCTCCTTATTTGGTTAACTGTCTCCTTTGCTTTACAGAAGTCCTCCCACTTCATAAAGATCCATTTATTAATTTTTGGCCTTATTCCCTGGGCAATGATTATCATATTCAGAAAGTCTCTGTATGTGATTTTCTTTTGTTCTCCTTACTTTTTCCTTGAATGGTTTAAGAGGTTCAGGCCTTGCAATATGGGTTCTGTTTCCTTTGGAGTCAACTTTTATACAGGGTGAGAAATAAGCATCTGGCTTCATTCTTCTATATGTAGATATCCAACTTTCCCAGCATCCTTTGTTGATGATGCTACCATTTCCCCAATTTGTATTTATGTCATTCTTGCTAAGGACCATGTGGCTATAATTGCATGGGTTTGTATATGGTCTCTTTCTTTATTCTATTGACCTATGTGTCTGTTTTTGCACCAGTGTCATGCTGCTTCTACCACTATGGCTTAGTAGTATACTTTGAAATGACGAACCACCTCTCACATTTTTCACTTTGCTCAAAACAATTTTGGATATATGTGGGTACTGTTCTTCCCTGTGGATTTTAAGATTCTCCCCTCCCCATTTTTGTAAGGAGTAAGGGATGGCACTGGGATTTTGGTGAGGATTACATTGAATTTGATGTGCAGATTGACTTTGGTTGTATGGCAATTTCACAATATTAACTCTTCATAGGTGTGGGAATGCTTTTGATCTTCTGGTATCTTCTTTAGTTTCTTCCATGCTTCAGAGTTGTCATTATAGAGGTCTTTTCCTTCCTTAATTAGATATCTTTCAAGGTAGTTTTTTTAATTAATCGAGACTTTCATATGTGTGCACGTACTGTCTTGTTTAAGTCCTAATCTCCTCCAACTCCTCTTTTATCCTTACCACTATTTCCAACAAAATTCATGTGTTCTTTTGATTAAGTCCATTGAGTTCACTTACTGCTGCCAGTATGTATATGACTGTAGATCCACCTATGGTATAATGGTCATCTCCCAAAGAATGTATCCTTGAAGGAAGATGAGTCAGTCTTCCTCCCCAGAAGACATAAATTACCAATACCTCCCCAGTTGGGGTAGGTTTTGGACATCACTTCCCTCCACCATGCTGGGATTTTTGAATGGCTTTGTCTTGTACAGGTCTTGTGCATGCTATCATAACCAGTGATAGTTCGTTTACATCTGGAAAATACAGTTCACTATATTCATTCACCTTTTGCCTCTGGTTCTCACCATCTTTCTTCTCCCCTCCTCTTCAATGATCCCAGAGCCTTGGGAGGGTGTGATAGGACATAGACGTCCCATTTGTTTTAAGGTATTTTCTGAGGCATTTTGGGTGATGTCAATTGTCTGATTTCTTTCTTGACATTGTTACTGGTGTATAGGCAGGCTACTGATTGCTCCTCTGATTTCATCCTCTTTGTTCTTGCTTTTTGTATATAAGAAAGCTATTGGTTATTTCTCTAATTTCTTTCTCAGCATTCTTGTTATTGGCATATAGGAAGGCTATCTATTTTTATATGTTAGTTTTGTAGTACCTCACTTTACTAAATGGGCTGATCAGATCAAGAGTCTTCAGGTAGAGAAATTTATATGGTTTTCTAAATAGAGAATTTTACCATCTGTAAATAAGGATACTTTGATTTCTGCTTTTCCAAATTGTATCTTATTGTTTTAGCTAAAAATTTAAGCATTATATTAAGAGTGAAAAGTGGATAGATGCCTTTCTTGTTGCTGATTTAAATGAAATGCTTTGACTTTTTCTCTATTTAGTACCATTCTGGCCACAGGTTTGTTGGATATAGTACTTACTATGCTGAGATAAGCCTTCTCCTCCTAGCCTTCCCATTTTATCATAATGAGATGATAGATTTTTTGTCAAAAACCTTTTCTGTACCTATCGAGTAGATCATGTGCTTTCTATCCTTGAGGCCATTTCTTTTTTCTTTTTTTCCAAGATATATATTATTTTATTAATTTGTTCTTGTTACATCTCAATGGTTATCCCATCCCTTGTCTCCTCCCATTCTTCCCTCCCTCCCATTTTCCCCTTATTCCCCTCCCCTATGACTGTGACTGAGGGGGATTACCTCCCCCTGTATATGCTCATAGGGTATCAAGTCTCTTCTTGGTAACCTGCTGTCCTTCCTCTGAGTGCCACCAGGTCTCCCCCTCCAGGGAAAATGGTCAAATATGAGGCACCAGAGTATGTGAGAAAGTCATATCCAACTCTCCACTCTACTCTGGAGAATGTTCTGACCATTGGCTAGATCTGGGTAGGGGTTTAAAGTTTATAGCCTGTATTGTCCTTGGCTGGTGCCTTAGTTTGAGCGGGGCCCCTAGGCCCAAATCTGCCTATCATAATGTTCTACATGTAGAACCCTCTGGACCCATTCTAGGACCCTCTGGATCCTTCTACTTTGCCATTCTTCCATGCTTGTCTCATGTAGAGTCTCAATAGGATGTCCTCCCCACTGTCCCAGTTTCCTGGTACTTGAAGGCTTTCATGGGACATGCCCCTTGGGCTAATATGTAGATATAAGTGAGTATATACCATTTGAGTCTTTCTGCTTCTGGGTTAACTCACTCATTATGATCATTTCTAGTTCAATCCATTTATCCACAAATTTCGGGAATTCCTTGTTTTTAATAGCTGAATAGTATTCCATAGTGTATATGTACCACAGTTTCTTTATCCATCCTTCTATTGAGGGACACTTAGGCTGTTTCCATGTTCTAGCTATTATGAATAAGGCTGCTATGAACATGGTTGAGCAAATTTTCTTGTTGTGTGCTGGAGCATCTTCTGGGTATATTCCAAGGAGTGGAATAGCTGGGTCTTGAGGAAGCCCTATTCCCATTTTTCTGAGATAGCACCAGATAGATTTCCAAAGTGGCTGTACTAGTTTGCATTCCCACCAGCAATGAAGGAGTGTTCCTCTCTCCCCACATCCTCGCCAGCATGTGGTGTCTCTTGAATTTTTGATCTTAGCCATTCTGATGGGTGTAAGATGGAATCTCAGAGTTGTTTTGATTTGCATTTCCCTGATGATTAAGGAGGTTGAGCATTTCTTTAAGTGTTTCTCAGCCATTTGGTATTCCTCTGTTGAGAATTCTCTGTTTAGTTCCAAGCCCCATTTCTCAATTGGGTTATTTGGTTTGGTGGTGTTTAATTTCTTGAGTTCTTTATATATTTTGGATATTAGACCTTTGTCAGATGTAGGGTTGGTGAAGATCTTTTCCCATTCTGTAGGCTGTCGCTTTGTTCTCTTGACAGTGTCTCCTGCCTTACAGAAGCTTCTCAGCCCTGGAGGCCATTTCTATGATTATCAATATTAAATTCATGAATCTGTGCTGAAGCACACCTGAATCTGTGGAATGAAGCCAATTTGATCATGATGAATGAACATTGTTATATAATCTTGAATTTGGTTTGCAGGTATTGTATCAAGAATGTTTGCATCTGTGTTTATCAGGGAGATTGTGTATAATTTTGTGTGTGCCTTTACCTGGTTTTGGTATTAGGGTAATAATCAAAGCAGGTTGATAGCACTCTTGCTCTTTCTGTTTTGTAGAATGATTTCACACTCACCAGCATTCATCTTTAAAGGTTTGGTAGAATTCAGCAGTAAGACCACTGGGTCTGGGCTGTTCCTGTTGTTGGTAGATATTAAAAAAAATATTATTACTAAATCAATGCTATTGCTTGTCAAAGATCTGTTTAACCTGTTTATCTCATCTTGGTTTAGTTTTGGTAAGTGAGAGGCACCCCAAGAGTCACCCACTTGATTTAGGTTTTCAGAGTAAAGAGGTTGTCTCCTTAACAAGTGTCTTAATGATTGTCTGGATTTCACTGGTATCTGTGGTAGTGTCTTCCTTTTCATTTCAAATTTACCTTAGACCTTCTCCTCTTTCTTTCGCTTAGTGTGGTTACAGATTTGTGGCTTTTTAAAAATCTTTTCAAAGAGACAACTCTGTGTTTTATCAATTTTTTTAAAATTAAGTTTTGTTTTTTTTCCCCCTTGTCTTAAGGAATTCTGTATACTGGTTTTGAGATCATTTGTTCTTGATGTTTTTTTAGGCTTCTAAGGTACATCATTGTTTGAGTTCTGTCTGATACTTTAAAATATAGGCACTTGCAGTTAACTTTCTAATTAGCATTACTTTTACTATATTTCATGGCTTTTTGATATGCTGTATTTTCATTTTTGCTAGATTTTAGGGAAATTTAAAATTGCTTTTAATACTCAAAGGTGTTAAAAACATTTAAAAAATTCTCAATTTCTTTGAGTTTGTATATTTTATAGTAATTTTGTTTTTTATTTCTATTATATTGTCATATAGAAAACAAGAAGCTATTCCAGTTTTTCTGTAGTTGTCAAGATTTGCTTTGTGTCTTATTATGTGGTATATTTTATAAAAGGTTCAAGAGGCTCCAAGAATGTATATTCTTCAATGTTTGTTTATACTGGGCTGTAGATATCTATTAAGCATCTTTGATCAAAATATCATTTAATTCAACTGTTTTTCTGTTTAGTTTTGTTGTTATAATGACCTTCCTATTGGTGAGAGTGGAGTACTGAATTCACTTATCATTGTGTTGGGAGCTTTACATCTAGTAATATACATTTTATAAAATTAAGTACATATGTTTAGAATTATAATGTTGTCCTGATGATTGTTCTTTTAATCACCATGAAGGGACCTTTACCTCTTTTACTAATTTTCATTTGAAGTCTATTTTATCATATACTGGATAAATGACACTTGCTTGCTTCTTAATTCCATTTGCTTAAATAATTTCCCCATATTTTTACCTTAACATGGTGTCTTCTTTTGATGGTAAAGTTCATTTCTTGGGGACTAATCTGTGTCTTTCAATCAGGGGACTTAGATATTTAATATTCACTGTTATTATAGAATATGTATTAATTCCTCTGATTTTTGTTGTGTTTTGCAATTCCTTAGCTTGTGTAGCTGCTGTTCTCATGTGGTTTATTTTTTATGTAGCCTCACGGTTCTGTTTCTCTTTTATTTCAGTCAAACCCCTTCAGGGTTTCTTCAGGTATCTTCTATAGAAGATAACTTGGTTTTGTGGTCATAAATTTCTTTGTCTTTTTTTTTAATTATGAAAAAATGCTTTCTCCTTTAATTACGATGGATAGTTTTGCTGTGTGTCATAGTAATCTTGGTCAGAAGTTGTGTTTCAGAGCTAGAATACATTATTGCACGCTCTCCTGGCTCTTAAAGTGTCTGTTGAGAAGTGTGCTGTTTTATCTTTGTGACTTGGCATTTCCCCTTTGAAGAGTTCAGTGTACCCTGAACTCAACATATTTTATCTTTCAGTACATCATCATGTGGGGCCCTTCTGTATTTTATGTTCTGAATGACCCTTGTACCAGATGGGCATCTCTTTTCCTGGATTTGGGGATGTTTCTGCTATGATGTTATTGAAAATATTGATGGTTTTGACATGAAGTTATATTTTTATGCCCACGATGCATAGACTTGGTCTTTTAATCACATCACACTGATCTGTAATGTCCTCTCTGTGCCTTCTCACTTCTTGTGGCTTTTACTTGTTTATTTTTTCCTTTTTTTTTTCCTTGTTTTGTCCTATTCTGACTTGTTTGCTTTCTGTTTTATTTTATCATCATCTCTTAGATGCCTTTTTGTTTTATAATGAGAGACAGGAATGGCGTGGATCTAGATGAGAGAAGAGAAAGAACTGGGAGGAGTTGGGGAGGGGAAACTGTAATCAGGATATATTGTATTAAAACATCTATCTTCAATAAAAAGAAAAGAAGAAAGAAAGCAAACTGAGCAAGCTAGTAAGCAGCATTCCTCCGTAGCTTCTGTTCCATTTTTCTGCCTCCATTCCTCATGCCCTGAGTTCCTGCCCTGGCTTCCCTTAGCAGTGGATTGTAAGCTGTATGATGAAATAAGCACTCTTCTCCCCAAGTTAAAAAGGCAAACAAATAAAAATGATAGTGCCTCCTTGCTGTTCCTGCCAAAGATGCAGAGAAGAAGTGTTTCCCCGTTGGCATCTTCCTTCCTCTGATGCTGGATTTAACATGTTTGTTCCCGAGAGTGCAGCTCCAAGCTGCTGATGCCCTCTGTCTTAAGCATGGGTCTGGTCGCTTCTCTCTCTCTCTCTCTCTCTCTCTCTCTCTCTCTCTCTCTCGCTCTCACTCTCTCGCTCTCTCTCTCTCGCTCTCACTGGGTGCAGTGAGCTCTCAGACTGCATCAGTGTTTCAGAGGTGGACTCCATTTATCCCGTTCTCCCTTTTAAATTTCAATTTTTCACTTTGCTGTCAGATTCGCAATTTGGGTTATTACCTACCTAATGTGAAAACCAGCATCCAACTTTCCTTAGTTTATCTCCCCTGGAGATTCTAGCAGGTCTTGTCTGCTCTCTACCATCTTGAATCTCCTACTCGCCATTATAGTTTCAATGCTTAATTTATTATCAATTAAACACTAATGAGAATGCATTGGTTTGAATGAGAATGGCCCCCCATAGGCTCATATATTTGAATATTTAGTCCCCAGTTGGTGGAACTGTTTGAAAAGGATTAGGAGGCGTGGCTTTGTGAGAGGGGGTGTGTCACTGAGGCCAGGCTTGAGGCTTCAGAAGACTCCTATTATTCTCAGGTAGCTTTCTGCCTCATGCTTGTGGATTGAGAATGTGAACGTTCAGCTGCCGCTCTAGCGCCGTGCCTGCGTGCCTGCTGCCATGCTCCCCACCATGATGGTCATCGACTCTAACCCTCTGTACCTGTAAGACCCCAACAAACTATTTCTTCTGTAAGTTTCCTTGGTTATTCTATCTCTTCACAGCAATAGAAAAGTAACTAAGACAGAGTTTTATTTTTTTAAATCCATAAAGATGGTTTACTTTCACTATTTCTTCTACTGTGCTACAATTATACTCCAAAGTATAGTTGCAAAGTGGAAGTATAGCTAGGTAAAGATCTCCTACATTTCTGTTTCTTGTCTTTGTTACAGTCTTGGAGATACATACGTGTTCTACCACTCATGTACATTCGTAGCCCACTTTTTCAATTTTATTTTGAGATGATGTCTATGGAATTGCCCATGCTACCCTTGAATTTGTAATTCTCCATCTGCCTCCCAGTTAGCTAGAATTACAGGTCTGTACTATCAGGCCCAGCTCCAGTGTTGAATTGTACGGTATGAAATGTATGAAAAGATTTGAAAGGAACATCAGCAGGACTGTTGGGAAAAGTCAATATTAATATGTAAGTGGAGTCATTTTCATTTATAGTAAAGTTATGTTTACAAAGTTTGTATAGTATACTAGCTGATTTCTGGAGGAAAGAGATACTTCTATCCAGTGAGTTTCATGACATTTTCTTATGTTCAATTCTTGTTTACTCTATAGATTCGATCTCTCTCACTCAATCATTTTTATCTCCTGCATGCAGAAAAACATCTCCAAAAATAGCTGATAAATTATACACAGTCTGTAATATAGGTTTATATCTAGTATTTAAGATTGCCGGATAAAATAGTGTATGGTCAGCTAAATCTGAGGTTTGAATTTCAAACAATTAACTTTTTAGGGTAATGAAGTCACAAATTGCATGGAGCACCTTTATATTAAAATAGAAAATTATTCATTTTTTAAACTGCATACCCTATGTTTTTCCCTGACCCCTATGTGCATGTGCATGTGTGCGTATGCATGTGTAGGGGAAAGAAATTCTCTCATTTTCAAATCATCATTTGTTTGGCCTAGTCTGGGCTTCAGAAGAAAAGCATTTGCAAACATCACTCTTCAATCCAGTGCAAAATACCTGCGCAGACTAGTGTTGTTCATCCTACAGATGCTGTATGCCAGCTAACAAGCATATTGAGGCCGTGATCAACCTGGGTGATATTTAGATTATTAAACTTATCTTGGAACATCCTCTCCCTACCGTGTATGCTAAAATGATGTTTTAACTAACCTATTTTACGTGTCAGAGTTTACTGATGGACGTTTACTTTATTAATAGATTCTTCCTTGAAGAGGCATTTCTATCTCTTACTTAACCCAACTGGTCTTAGGAGATGGGTAGGTCCCTGAGATAGCCTTAGGTACCCAGTGGCTTTTTCCAAAGTACTCGGCATTTTATAGGTTTTATTTGCAGCATCCTTTGTGTGCTTTGTACAGCTGAGCGCATTACCTGTCAAGAGGTTTGTTCTAGGGGTGATGACAATTGTGCTTATAGTGGACACATAGCCTCCTCCTGGGCAGTTGATGAAATACCACCCATTCAAACCTGGCATCTTACCTTCTTGCCTCCTCACGGCACAGTCTGCCTTCCACCTCATCGTGAGCTAGTTAGCCTTGGGCAAATTTGCTCAGGCATTATTGTTCATTGTGGGGTACTGTCTTTGTATTCATCCTTTGGTGAGCCTTAGGATGCTTACATTCACAAATAAGCAAAACTTCCTCTGCCTACACTGGCTGTCTCAAACAGGGCCACCAGAGTAAATAGGACTCTGTGTAAAAGTGTGTGTGTCCAGGCCGAGGCCAGCAGGAATGTAAGTGTGGGATGCTGACCCTGCTCTCTTAGGATGCACAGGCCTCCTCAGCTCAGAGAATGGCAGATGGACTGAGACCTAGATTCTATCCTCTGGGGGGGGGGGGGGAATTATGTCTTAGTATCACTCTCAGGCAAGACTAAGGTTGTGCTTGGATGACATCAATTCCTCATTCTGAGGAAGGATGGCTTGAATGTGTCCTCTATGGCCTTCCTCAAACTGCTGCGGAGGGCTGGCATCTTCTGAAGAGAGCTGTAAAATAATGCTGCAAAAGGAGAGCAGTTGGTTACAGTTGCTGGCGACTCAGTAGCTCAGGGAAATGGATCTCTAGACAACAGCTGTGTCACGGCTGTCATGGGCAAAATCAGTGCCATCCTCCGCTCAGTCTTAAGTGACATGTTTAATGTAGCTAGACTATGCATTCATATGGTTCTTGACTGAGTGGGTGCCATTCCTTTAGATACTTAGGTTAAAGAATATAACAAGCTGGTTCATCCCTTATGGATTTCTTCACCTAGCTTTCCAAAGTAGTATAGCCCTTGTATTGTTAAGTAAGAACTTTTAAAGCAACACGTTTCTTTGTGTTTTCCCACACTAAGACAACACATACCGTTGGCACAACGGGACAACTAGAGCGGATTTAGTCTAAACACTGAAGACCACAGATGTAGGGAGATAAAAAAGCTAAGATAAACAATGACTAACATGGCTGTTTCCTTCAGTCCCAGCTATTTAGTTTAAAACCCACTGACCTTTGAAAACAATGGATGTGGCTATCTGGCACACAGGATGGATTCCATAATGCTTTGAAATCGCGTCTTTGTCTATTTGAGCTCCCTGGGCCACAGTGCCAAGGTCATTCTCTGCTCTACTCTGCAAGGACTTCCACAGCTCCCGAGCTTGGCCTTGGATGGTTATTTCTCTTAGTGTTATGGTCTGTGGATGAATTGGAGACGTCAGGAGTCATGTTATAGGATGTACCTATTGCCAGAGGCCGGCATCTCTGGATTCCAGACCTTGCATATTTGTTGGTACACCTCACTGTTCGGAGCCTCAAGCAGGTCACTCCAAAGTCCTTGCTCGTGCTTCTCCACAGTGAAGCTGGAAGCCAAACCGCTCAGGAATCCAGACTTTATTCTCTTCTCCCACCTGCCCTGGCTTCTTTCCTAGGCAAAGGATTTGGTCTCCCTCCACCAGAGGGAGCCATTTTTGTCCTAAACAGTTCAGCTGTGGTGTTTCAAGGTCTTCTGACAGTCCTACCAATGCTTTTCTTCTTCATAATCTTTTGGGTAGAAAAGAAACAATTTTACATGACTCTTTATTGTGAGCACCATAAAAGGTTATGATTGTGAAATAATAAATTTTTTTTCAAAAAGGAGACTAATAGAATTCAATTTTCTGAAAAGCCATTTATTAGCAAGAAAAGTGGCTCTTCTCCAGAATTGGCTTAATGGTGAAGTGAAACTGTGGGAGAGCAAGAAGGAAGAATTCGTGAGGGAAGGACTACTCTAATTGTTGTAACAAGTATTGTGGTGTGGAGGTGCCCAGATGATAGTAAACTATGTGTTTTCTATGTGAACAATCCCCAGGAATAGTACAACATTCTGGGCCCCAAGTTGTCACATTGTCAAGGAAGCAGCCAGAAAGCACCTACCTCCTTAACTAATTTAATCACAACCCAGAAATGCTTTGTAACACCAAAGATGCCAGTTTTCTCCTAATTAACATCTCATAAATATGCTCACCACCTTCTCAACCTGTGTTGGAGAGTGTTCTAAGTTGGGTCTTAGGATATGCTATATCTTGAATGTCTCCATGAGGCATGGCTGCAAGCCTGGGACAGTTGTAAAAGTAATGGAATGTTTAACAGGTGGGACCTAGTGGGAAGAAGTTAGGTCATGTGAGTATGACTTTGAAGCAGCATTGGGAACCCAGTCTGGTCTTGCTTTAGCTTCCTGAAGGTTACCTTAGATTCTCATATGTCCCCTCCTGTGAGTGCTCCTGCACCACAGACCCAAAAGTAATGGAACCAACCCAACATGAGATGACGCCTCTGCAACTGTCAGTCAAACGTGGACCTTTCCTTCCTATAAGTTGATTTATCTTAGGTACTCAGTTACAGTAACAGCTATCTGACTAGCATAAAGTACAAAGGATCATAAATAAGTACTCCAGTACTTATAAACTCAAGAAATTAACTATCCAGTTGTGATATACTTCAATAATGTTAAATAAATAAGTAGAATGTTTCGGTAATAGTAAGAACACAAATAGCTAAAAATTTGTTGGTGTATTGCAAAGACATAGACTTGCTACAAATGTTGAGGAGATAGTGAAAATTATGAATTTGGTTTTGCATAGTTCATACTAAGACTTGTTTTAGACTGTGTATAGCCAACAACAGCTCCAGATGTGCTCTCAGACTTCCCTTGAGAAAGTGGGCGTCCTCTGCACACATTAAACTTGATGGAGTACAGTTGATGTAAAACCTGTTCCAACTCCGAGTTAGAAAGCAGCCTTCGTGAATGTGCTTGGAGGGAGATTTTTAAATAATAACTTATCAGGAAGATAT
Organism: Acomys minous; assembly: GCF_964271855.1. Lineage (NCBI taxonomy): Eukaryota > Metazoa > Chordata > Mammalia > Rodentia > Muridae > Acomys > Acomys minous. The sequence continues at coordinate 24,669,557 of NC_140486.1, forward strand.
AGCCTGAGGTAGGTCTTGGCATAGTCAATATTTTATTTTATTTTAATAGGTTTTCAGTCCTGAGGGCACTGATGGAAAGGGAGAAAGAGAGAGGGCAGAGAGTGTAATTAAATCCAACTGAAGGAGGGGATTAGGCGAGTGAAGGGGGGTAAAGTTAAAAGAATTCAGATATTTTCTTAAGAGTTGGAAAAGAGGCAGGCAGTACTAAAACACTATCCAAAACCTTTTCCTGGGTAGGCAGTTTTCAGAGGAAGCCTGTTCAAATGGTGTCTCTAATACCTTGGCTGTGGGCCTTTCCCCTTCTGTCTCCTTAATAGCCAGCATGACACTGGCTGCAGATCTCCTGCACAGCACCGGGCTAACGAATTCCTCTTCATTACTTCACTGCATTCCCACTTTCCCCTTCCCTTTCTTTCCCCTTTGCTTCAGATTTAGCAAAGGAGAAAGTGTGTTTGGTCATTGAAACTGACTTTGTACATTAGGGTGGCCACAAACCAACCTACTTGTCAGTTATTTGAAGACTTTCCTGACAGCCCCAGGCTCAGTCAAGGTTATAGTGGCTTCAAAGCCACAACTCCCACCACCTTCCCTTTTGTCTTTGTATGGAGCTAATCTTATTTGTGCCTGTTAATTTACTTACATTTGCATTTCTGCCAGGGAAGAGGCCTTAATTTCCATCATTAGCATAATCGTCCTAAGGTCACATGATAAGCAAAGCAGAATAGTGTGGTGTTCCAACTGCCTCTGTCCTAACTCAGTCTTCTTTTCTAACCACCATGCTGCATCCTGCTACCCTGCGTCAGTACCCACGTGCCATGGCGGTGGTCAGTGTGTACACCGGAAGTTTGTATAGAGGCTTCTAACTGACTGATACCATCCATTACTGTACAAAGGATAGGTAAACCGAAGGGCTCACCTTGAACCTAAACCTCTGCCGTGGCTAGGATTCCTCAAATAAAGGTTCCGACTTACACTTGGCGTGGGAAAACTTCCATTTAACTTTATGTCACTGAGTGGTTTAGGGCTAAACATTAAGAAAGGAAAATTCAACTCAGAAATAATACTGCTCAGATAAGCAGTTTGAAGGCTTGGCGGCTTCTGCAAGCAACTTACACTGTGTAAACAGAATACAGTGAGTATGTGCATAGATGGCATGGTTTTCAAGGCTGTCATTTGTAGTGGTTCTGGTAACTGGCATCCACAGAAAGGTGCAGAAACTCTAAAGGAATCGGCATCTAATGAACCGTAAATATGACAGGGCCACTCTCACATCTTGCTTAGATAGCTCTGCCTGATTCTCCCTGCCCCCTCTCTCTGTCTCTGTCTTTTTCTTCCCTGTCTGTCTTTTCCCCTCCTCTGTCTCTGTCTCTGTCTCTGTCTCTGTCTCTGTCTCTGTCTCTGTCTCTGTCTCTGTCTCTGTCTGTCTGTCTGTCTGTCACTTTGTGTGTGTACCCATGTGTCTAATATGAGGACATTAAGATTCTTACTGCTGGTATTATTCAGATCAGAAGACCAAAAGTATTTTTTGACTTGGAGAAGCAAACTCTGTGTGTTTGTGTGTGTGTGTGTGTGTGTGTGTGTGTGTGTGTGTGTGTGTGTGTGTGTGTGTGTGTATAAGAACCTGCTGTCTATAGTCATTCTTTGAAACCTTTAGTGTTCTAGTCCAGAACTGGAACCTTGAAGAAAACCCACAGAGGCCAGCAGCCTTTCCTTGTCTTTCTCGATGCCACGTTGGCCAGACAGTGGGAGGAAGGGACCTGTTGTTTCCAATGCATTTATAGGCAGAGGGTCCTTGGAAGGAGGCCCAGAACAGAAGAGCCTTTGAGGAATATTAAAAAAGGACAGTTAAAAATCTCCTTGCCAAATTCCCTCTCACCCTAGTCCACCACAAGCTCTCCTGGCCTCTGTAGGACAAAAAGTTCTACTTCGTTTACAGCCCAGCACTCCTAACCCAGCCCTGATGGCGCAGAAAGTCTTTGCAAGCGTGGCCCGCAGCTCACAAGACTGCATTCCCTCTTCAGACGTGGCTGGACAGCTCGGTAACGGCCTTTGAGTTTAAGCGGTTTGCAGACTGATAAATTACCAATAAAGCCTTCATCTCTGCTTCCTGTTCCCTCTTGTCTGTCGTGTTTTTCTAGGATACGGTCTTTAAATAGATACTATGAGTTGGGGTACACACGTAACTGCTCTGTGATAAAGGTAACTGACTCAGGTCCACAGCCCAAGGCTTTATTTTATTAAGCTGAAGGCCAACAACGCTTTTAAAAGTTCAGATGCTGAACCCGACGAAAGTTTCTATTTATTGTAAGATGATTATAAGATTTTTGAGTCATCTTTTTCAATTACTAGTGATAGGACAGAGCAGTGCCCCCGACTTGCCTTGCAGAGACTTGTTATTCTTAAAACAATCCGTCTCGAGGAGCTATCAAATTAGCTGTTTTATTTTCATCTTAATGATCCTTTTCTCCCTGTGGAAAATGAGTCCTAGTTCTTGACAGCTTTGTCTGAGGCAGGTCCACAGAGACTACAAGCCTTTTAGCTCCCAAGACGTAGAAGGAAGTGGTGATGCCCAGAATTCTGAGTACTGAGGAGAAAAAGCTTTCATCAGTTTTCTCAGGAATGTGTGATTCTCAGTGTTCTCACTGAGACTGATTTCTCTTATTGACTCCCAGGCAGAGGACATGTTCTTAAAACATCTGCAGTAAATAAGCAAAACTGGATTTTTTTTTTTTTTTTGCTTTTTTGTTACCTTTGGCATCGATAGAATTTAAGGCCTCTGAGAGAACAAAGAGCATCGTTTTATAGATGGCCAAGCTTCTCATTCCCATGGGCGCGTTGTAATGATCATGAACTTTGACCTAGACCTCTAGTTTGATCAGGGGACCTGGATGAGAGGCAGACTTTTCTCACTCAAAACTCAAAAAGACCTTGCATAACTCCAGTGTGCAGCGGGCTGAGCGGCCCTGCATGTGAGCCAGGCTGCCTCACCCATTGGCCTTTGTCCAAAAGGTATGAACAGGAAATGCATTGGCTTTGGACTTCATATCCCACTATGTTTGGGAGGTGCTATACACCCCCAAACTCACTTAAAAACTTTCTCCAGCACAACTTACTAAGCACTGGGACCCAAGTGGTGCCTTGGATGAGGCCCTTTACCAGTAAGGCACAGTCCTCAGCAGTGAATTAACCCTTGTGTGTGGTGACTGTAGGCAGCTTATCTTAACCGGAGAAGTTTCAACAAGAAGGCTTTTCCCAGATGGAGCCCCTCAACCTTGAACCAGACCAGGAGCCAAAATAAGCCTCTTTGTTTATAGCTTGCCCCATCTATGACTTTGAGCTATTAGCAACAGAAAGCAGACCAAGACAGGCCCTCTGACAAGCATCTGGAGTCTGGATACTACTTGATGCTCATTGGAGGAAGAATGGCTGAGCTGTTGGAATCAGAACACCCTGCTCATTTAGGGCTTAGCGTATTTACCATCATTTGCGCAATCTACCTAGCATATCTTTTCCCAAGACCATTTTGCAGAATATTGAATTAATCATCAGGATATTAGTTTCCAATGCTTTACAGGCAATTTCTTCAGAGTTAAAAGTGACTTCCTATTTCTACCGAAGGTATCACTCTGTGGGTCTCTTCTTCCTAAGAAGTCTGTGAACGGCCCTTTCTGAGAGGAGCATCTGGGACAGTGTGTGTCCATTTATAGTGGTAGCAGCTCTAAGTTGTATCCTCACCACAAAGGCATAGCTGCACTGTTTTCTAAAGCAGTGGTTCTCAGCTTGTGGGTTGTGACCCCTTTGGTGGTCATATTTCAGATATCTTGCGCATCAATTTAAGACATTTACATTATGATTCATGGCAGTAGCCAAATTACAGCTATGAAGAAGCAGCAAGATAATGTTATGGTTGGGGTCACCATACCATGAGGACCTGAAGGGTCAAAGCACTAGGAAGGTTGAACACCATTACTCTAGAGTGAGTTGACTTGCTGTGCATCAGGGATGGGTGGCATCTGCTCTTCTCCCTGGAGTGGAAAAGGAGTTGAATTTTTTCAGAACTCATTTTTGGTGAGAAAGATATCTGCCTGCCAGCCTGGAGGTTGAGATCTGGTACACACATGACAAACAAAGTTAAAATGGTTACGGAGTGTTTGATATTAGATGGAGGGATTTAGTTTTTCAGTGTACAATGGTCCTTAGTCTTTGTTTTGTTTGTTTGTTTGTTTGTTTGGGGGGGTTGGTAATATGTAGTGGTGAGAGAATCATTAAAATTGTCTGTGGAAGCAATTCTGGGAAGAGTCTGTTTAAATTAATTTTCTTTGGTTTGAGACAGGGTTTCTCTGTGCAGCCCTGGATGTCCTGGAACTCACTGTGTAGACCAGGCTGGCTTTATATTCAGAGTTCCACCTGCCTCTGCTGCTGGAGTGCTGGAATTAAAGGTGTGGGCCACCATCTGGTGCTCTCACCTGATTTCTCAAAAATATTTGTTACTATTTGTGCGTGCGTGCGTTCGTGCGTGTGTGCGTGCGTGTGCGTGCGTGCGTGCGTGCGTGCGTGCGTGCGTATGTACTGATATGCATATGGAAGTTGGAGGACAGCTTTCCGGAATCTGTTTTCTCTTTCCTCCTTTCCCTCTCATTGCTGCTATGCTGCATGCTCCAGGTTAGCTGGCCTGGAGCTTCCACCTCTCATCTTGAAGTAGGAGGTGAGAGATTGTAGGCTCGTACCACCCCATCCAACGGTTTATGTTTTTGTTGTGTTGTTTGGCTTTTGAATGTGGGTTTTAGGTCTCGAACTCAGGTCATCAGGCTTGCACCCAGGTTGTCAGGAGGGTGAGGCAAATGCTTTTACCCACCGAGCCACTTCACTGGTTCCTTTCCTCAGGTTTGCACAGGGAAAAGAATGCTGCTCCTCTTTTTTTTTTTTTAAATATATTTTATTAATTTATTCATATTATATCTCAATGGTTATCCCATCCCTTGTATCCTCCTATTCCTCCCTCCCTCCCATTTTCCCCTTACTCCTCTCCCCTATGACTGTGTCTGAGGGAGACCTCCTCCCCCTGTATATGCTCATAGGGTATCAAGTCTCTTCTTGGTAGCCTGCTATCCTTCCTCTGAATGCCACCAGGCCTCCCGCTGTTCCTCTTTTGAGCACCAGTGTGTCACCAAAGCCTTTGACTCCACTGTACTGGTGGAGGACATGTGTTTGGTGGAACAGTGAGCGAGGACCGGCTCCAGTGGCCGAATCCCTCAGGCATTTTTATAACCAGCACTGGATAGAGACTCCTGTTAAATGGAGGACTATGGGAATTCCTGGATTTTTAAAGCTTCCAAATAGCAGAAATATTAGCATTTCCCTCCTTGGCTCAATTCAGTAGCGTGATGGCTTAAGTTTGTCAGTTACTAAATCACAAATCTGCAAGGTAAAGGCAGATTTGCATCTGTGGCGGGATGTTGGGAAGCAACGTGCCTTTGTCAGACTTGGACATTTTCATCACTCAGTGACTGTGTGTAGTGTTACAGGGAGCGCCTTAGCCCATTAACACCCATCAAGGGGTACACAAACTTTAAATCAAACTTTGGCTTCCTCGGAGGTAAACCAGAGAGTGGTGTGACTGGCTGCCATGACAGAAAGTGTTCATCTCCTGCACCGGCTCCCATACGGACCAGCTTCTTGCTATTTTGATGATAAACATCTGAGACGGGTTCCACAGTCAAACATTTGTCATGGGAAGTGTTTCTACAGTGTACTGTCAAAAACCATGGCCAAATGCCACTTCTTCCAAGTCAACACTCTGCTAACTTAGGTGGCAATCACACTCTAAATGCAGACATGTGGCAGGGAGAAGGCATGTGGACTTTCCTGTTCCTGTGGCAGGCAGAGCGGAGAAGCCTTCTCATCTCACAGAGGGCTCCTGTCAGTAGCCAAAAGCCTGTCCCCAGTGTCTTTAGGTTTTAAATGAACCCAGACTCAAACCTTGAGGGCTACGGTAAGTTACTTTGTGTCTCTAAAGAGACACTTGATTATCTGTAGAATGAAGCTGCACATCTCCATGACATGGAGGGAGGTGAAGCTCTGTGCTCTATGGGCTTCGTAGAGGACATTCCCAAAGGAGCCACTCACTGTTGTTACTATCCTTGTCTCCATTGCCTCTGCGTGTGTGTGTGTGTGTGTGTGTGTGTGTGTGTGTGTGTGTGTGTGTGTAGGAAACAGTTGTCTGCCCCTGGTTCCTTCAGCTCCTGTCCCCGTGTTCTTGACCTTCTAGTGAGGGAGGAAGAATCAGCGCCATTCAGTTTCTGTGCCTGGCACTGCTGCTACCTAGAAGGCCTCTGCCAGTGCTCTCTGTTGCTCTGTGAGTCATCCAAACAATTCAGTTCTCCAGCCAGTTAAGAGACAGAGTATACACACACACACACAGACACACACATCCATATACACACATACATATGTACACACACACGTAAATACACACACAGATCCGCACACACATACACAAATATATATACATACAAACACATGTACATACATACACAAGCATACACACATAAACACACACATAAGACACACATATACACAAAAACAACATACGTACATACACAAACATATGCACATACACAAACAGGCACACACATAAATATATATATATATATATATATATATATATATATACACACACACACACACATACACAGATACACACATACACTCTCACACAAGCAAGAATACAGTGATATAGATCTACTGTACATACTTAAAATTGGACTCTACCATTTTTGGGAGAGGGGACCATGTGCTTGGTGGCGTAGTGTGCAAATTCAGGCACCAATGGCCAAATCCCTCAGGAGCATCCCAGTTGCTTTATTGCTTGGCGTCTATTATCCCTGTTAAAAGAACACAAATCCATCCATTATATTTCACAGTCACAACAGAAGTATCTATGTTTACCCCTGTACTTTAAGACCAAGGTTGTCAGAATCCCAAGTCCTTGAACATGTGCCAGCCAGAGTGGTCAGGAGCAGCTGGAGGATACCTCTGTACTGAGACCGCAGCGGCTGGAACCCCCAAGTCTGTCTTCTCGAGTGAGCAAGGACAGAAGGGGGAGGCCCAATTCATCCATCTGACCACATGGAAGCGAGTGGCCAGCAGCAGAGTCAGAGCCATTTACACCCTTGCAGAAATGTCTGTGGCCTGGTTCAGAGACCACCCAGCTTCAGTTGCTCTGGGTGCAGCCCTGAGTTCTGGAGGTCGGAGGGCTTCGGGCCAGGGGATGATGTAAGGATGGCTACTCTGCTCATCTGGGGTTTCACCTCCTGCCATCGCAAGAGCATCTAACCACCTACGTTGGTCACACACAACTTAATAAGATAATCGATATCACATGTATAAAAACATAAGCTTTGAAACATGGCAAGTCATCCTAAAATGCAACTTGCAGAAGGTCCTGATGGTCCAATAGAAGAAAAACGAGAGCAGAAAGCAGTACTCCCACTGTTACAGTCTCTGTGAGCTTGCTCCCCAGAGTTTGCTAAAAGCAGAAATAAATACATGTTGCAGGTGACTGGCATTAATTTTTAAAAAGTGATTATTAAGTGGAGTACTTTTTTTCTAGATGTTTGTTTTCATAGACAGACAAGATGACCCCATCCTGGATATGCCTGATCAGGTGTCCTGGGGGCATCAAAAAACAAACAAACAAACAAACAAACAAACTGGACAGTGCCATCTGAGCTTGAAAAGCCCGGTCCTCTTGACACAGGCTCTGAAGCTGTAGCTCAAAGAATTGCTAAGGTGGGGCCCAAGTGAAGATGGGCAGAGAAGTCTGTCTGTGAGTAGTAAAGACCCTGAGATGCCATGGAGGAGAGGGGACCCCAGGAGAGGAGCCAGGGCAGTCTCTGGAAGGAAGGGCTGTGTGTGGAGGGAGGAGGAGGAGGAGGAGGAGGAGGAGGAGGAGGAGGAGGAGGCAGCATCCTGCAGAGCTTTTGTCCTTGTTTCCTAATGCTGCCTGGTTAGTTTCCTTATAAACCTCTAGGTTAAGAAGACTTTGTGACAACCTGATGCCCCAATCAGTGAATAAAACTCAAGTCAGGCTGGCGAACTTTTCTCTTTATTTTATTTTATTTTTTAATCTTAGCCCAGAGCTGCAGGGAGTCTCTTGATTCTTGTCTCCTTGAAGGAAGTACTTTAGTTGAGAGACACAGACATTTTAAGCATAAATTTATTTAGTGAAAAAAACCAGGCATTCCAAAGGAGACGCTGGAACGGAATGGGCTGCCTAGACATGAGAAGAAGTCCAGTGGGTCTGCTTTGTGGATTTTTAAAGAAGTTTTTGTTGTTGTTGTTTTTTTGTTTTTTGTTTTCTACAAAGAGTATTTATGAGTCAGGGAGTATAGTTATGGGTTAATGTGGCATTTAGCCCTTCTGTTTTATGATAGGTAGGATCTAGCATTTAGGATGTTTCCTCCCATGATCCTCTAGAAAATCTGGTATGCCTGAGAAGATGCTCAAAATCACTAAGTTACACTAAGAACAAAAAGTTCTACCTTTTGTTAGAGCACATGTGTGTGAAAATTCCCTGGCTCCTTAGAGGAACCGCTTTCTGCAGCCTCAAGCATGTCTCCCACCAAGGGCATTCTCACCAAGAGACAGTGCAGTGACGCAGCTGTGGTGCCCGTGGCTCTCGGATAGTGCACACCTAACTCCCCTGGGACACTGCCTACTGTCCCATGCTTGCTCTCACAGCTGCCTGTGAACTAAGACGTTTCGCTGTCCCAGAGCTAAGACAACTCATTAGTTTTAAAGCTGAGCTCTAATTATAAAAGCTACGGTCCAGTTTTATGGTAACTTGATGGCTGAACAAACAGAAGTGAGGCTTGGGCTGCTTTCTGGAACCCTCTCTCTCAACCCTACCCCCATGTCTGTCTTCTACCTGATACTCGGAAACTTCGGACTCCTTTCCCAATTCTTCATAAACCATTTAGCACAATCCCATGACTATAATCACCCCTGTGCTGTAGACTAGCGCTTTCTAAGTTTTCCCCATGTAACCCAAGGTATTTAAGTACATAAAATAGATACCTGAATCAAATATTTAATGAAAACTATAAAGAAAATTATCTTAAAATGACTCTTTGGCCTACACGTAATTTTACTATCTATTAGTGGGAAAACACATTTCCATTTTCATGACATGAATGTGCTAATTTACTTTCACATAGGAAATTAAATCTTGACTGAATATTTGATGTGGAGCATTTTCAGTATTTTCCAGAATGGATCAGTATTTTGACTTTATGATCGTGAATCTTGAGGATATGGCTTTGCATAAATAATTACATAGCACAAAACAGCACAAGTATGTTACTAGCCACTTCAGAAACTGTTGCGAGGCAGAGGCAGGTGGATCGCTGTGAGCTGGAGGCCAGCCTGGTCTACAAAATGAGTCCAGGACAGCCAAGGCTGCACAGAGAAGCCCTGTCTCGAAAAACAAAACAAAACAAACAAACAAAAACCAATAAAATGAAACTGTTGGAAATTCTGGTCTAATCCCATATGAAAATTAAAATTTTTCTTATGAAACTCAGGCCAGCAAGTCTTAGCAGGAGCTTCATGTGTCAGATATTCCAACGGCACAATCCAAATACAAACCGGTTTATTGAGAAGTGACAGCGGGACAAGATTAAAAGCCTTAGTTCTCTGGGAAAGCAGAAAAGTTGATGTGCAGCGTTTGATGCGGAGCGTCTCAGCCAGCATCGTGGGCATTCCACGAGAGCATATGCTGTCTCATGCTAGGTGTTCAGAACCAAGCCTGGCTGGAGTCGGGCTGTGCAGGCCAGGCTACTGCTTGCTAGAGACACCTCAGTTTTGTTACGTACTTCTTCTGAGTGAATTTGTAGCCACTGTCCACTCAGAGTCCTTTTCTCCTGTCCAAGTTTTCACGATTTCCACATTCAGTTGAGCAACCTTGTGTCTGAGAAGCGGGGCGCTGGAGCCCCGAGACTCATTCTTCCATTGAGTCTGCTACTACCTTCCCCCTGACCCCCCTCTCCTCCCTTCCCCAGCCTCTCCCTAGCAACCACAATCCTATGTTCCACTTCTACAGCTTCTTAAGCCTGAGTGACAAGCTGCGGTATCTGTACCTCTGCCTGGCCTGTTTCACTTAGCACAATGTCCCCTCCAGTTCTGTCCCATGTTGCCACAAGTGGCAGTTTTGATTCCTTTTTTGTTGGCTTTTAGCCTTCAATTCGAAGCGCAATAAAGAGTCGCTTAAAAGCTGTTCACAGGGGTGAGTGTAGCAGGTCTGCTTTGCTGGTTTTTAAATGCAGCTGAGAAGTTGGAGAGATGCTTCCTGTGTAAGGGTAGGACATGCTCTGGCAGATGGCCTGAGTTTGGTTCTAGTGGCTAGCACCTATGTCAAATGGCCCTGAGACACAGAGATCCTCTAGCCCCTGTGGGTGGGCATGTGCACTCATGTGCACATACCTACATACATACACATAATTTAAAGATAATGTCTTTCCCCCCAAAAGCATGCATCGGAGGTGTGTGTGCACGCTTGTGTGTGTGTGTGTGTGTGTTGTAATGGCTGGAAGGCCCCTGGAGTGAGGAAGCAAATAGAACCAACCCTGAAGAAAATGGATACATTTTCAAAACCCATTTAGAAGGGAAATTGTCTGCTTTCCAGATGGGTCTGATATGGTATGTGATAGGGAGAGACTGGGAGCATTCAGAGAAAGCCCTTGGTTTCAAGTTCTAGCAGCTGGCTTGGAGGTAGTGCACACTCAGTTGGTCTGAGAGTTCAGCGGATCAGGGCTGCTGGAAGAAAAGCCAGAGCTCCCGCCTTGGTTGTGATATGCTTAACTTGGCAGGAAATCTGCCCAGTGGGGCTGGTATGTGAGCCAAGTTCAGATCAGACTCAGGGTGGATACAAAGAAGGTCTACACCAGATTTTAACCATGACTGTGAAAAATCAACGTAATTCCCAGTTAATTTGAGGGCATTACAAGTTAACACGATTTTCACAGTTAATAACGATGCTCCTGCAATTATTTAGATAAGCGATTATCAAGCTCCTGGTGGATGGGGTGCTTTAGAAGCTAGGTACCGTGCTGCCTGGCATCTTGTCAAAAACGTTTTCAGCTTTACTCCTGATACCAAACATCTTGGCACTGCGGCATTTGCTGTGGATTTTCTGAAGGAATGACTGAACAGGTATTTGTGATGGTTAATACCAAGTTGACAGGAATCTAAAATGCCGTATGAGACAGAGCTCAGGTATACGTGCAAGGAAAGGTTTAGCGTGGCTTGATGAAGGTGGGAAGAGCCACCGTACCTATGGGCAGTACCATGCTGTGGGGTGCGTGGTTCCAGACTGGATAAGGAGACTGAGCGCCAGCACTCACCTCCCTGACTGTAGACACAGTACAGCTCACTTCCTCCAGCTCCTGTCTCTATGGCTTCCCTGCCGTCCATGAGGGACTGTACTCCCAAGCTGTGAAGCACAATCAGTCCTTCCTTTCCTAACTTTTTTTCCACCTGTTTTATGGCAACAATGAGAAAAGTCATTAATACAATACAGTGCTCCGATAGAGTACTGAGTTTGAAGAAGACACGCCCAGGCACTGCTCTGAGGATCACTCTGGGGTCCACGTGTCCTACAGACCCATCCCGTCTGTCATATCTCCACTTTAAGAATATGTGAAGACCCACCCAAGAAGAGTGCATGCCAAACTCTGTGGAGTTTTGTGGTCTTCAGCTGTACCTAGTCATACACGGTGACAGAAAATAGCCGGCTCAAGCTCAAGGACCATGCCACCTCACCACTGTGGGTGCGTGCCTGGCATACCCTCGGAAGGGCACTGGGTTTCTTTGTGCCACCTATGACAGCCATGCACAGAAACGTCTAATCTCTTCAATGTACTCGCTCCTGAGACCCGAACATCAAGTATGGTTTTTAGAACTTGCACCAGGTGTTGTTGGGACACGTTATTAGATCAAGCACATCTGATGTCAGAGGTCGAACATTTCTGACCTGAAAACCTAAAATCTGAAATGACTCGGTACTTGAGACGTCATTCTTGCCAACATCACAGCACAAGTAGAACACTCCGCTCAATGAAGCTTGGCTTCACATACAAACTTCATTTGAAATGTTGCTTCAAATTGCCTTCAAGCTATGTGTATAAGAAGCATAGGAAATGTAAATGAGTGTCCTGTTTTAACTTTGGGTCTTATCTCAGGCCCTGGGGTATCATATTATATCTAAACATTGCAAAGTTTTAAAATGTTCCAAATCTGAAATACCTTGAGTTGCAAGCATTTTATATGGGAAATGCCTCCCGTGTAAACATACATAACCACGGTCCCCCTGACATGTTGCTCATACCGACCCAAGGCACACCTAGAAGTCACCCCGTCCTAACCATGAATGGCACATCTTCATGTTTTGTGAAATCCAACGGACATTTTGACAGGAAGACTATTCTTGTTATAATTTTTTTAATGCATTATGTGTTGAATATTTTAACTATACTCCGCCATCCTCTCCCAGACCACTATTCACTGCATGCCCGTAAAACTTTGTGTTCTTATCATTGTCTTTTAACCCCATCGAGTCCCATTGCTCTGACTGTAGACTTTTAGATGTATGGCCATCAACTGGGACATGTTAAGCCCACCATAGGACACACCCTTAAAGGGAACTAACTTTCTCTTGGTAGCAGCTATTAATTACCTCATCCAGGAGTGTGATTGTCTTCCCATTTGTCCCCTGACATGCTAACATTTGTAGGCTTGAGCTTGTACAGATCTCATGTGTGCTATCACAACTACTGTGAACTCATATGTGCGACTGACCCGCTGTGTCCAGAAAATACTTTTCCTGTACTCATCCATCATCTCTGGCTTCTACAATCTTTCTGCTCCCTCTTCCATAAGGACCCCTGAGCCATGCTTGGGAGGAAGGAGTTCCACGTAAAACTCAATTCCAAATGGGTCCAAGGATGCCAACGTAAGAACTGAACCTGATGCCAAAGAATGGAGGGGATGGAATCGAACTTACAAACACAGGAAAGGACTTGATGAGCAGGACCCTGGTAGCAGAGGCATTAATATCAACAGTTGAAAAATGGGACCACATGAAACTTAAAAGCAAGGGACACCAGCATTCAAGCAAAGAGGAAGCCTACTGAGTGGGGGCAAAGAAAACATAACAGGGGGGAAAAACCTGACAGGGTTAATAGCTTACCAAACTCTTACTGGTATATTTAATGGTTACATTTAAGTCGATTCTGTTATTTAAAAAAAATAATAAAAGGCAAGACCCTGAAATGGAAAAAGCACTTACCCAGCCATAGCTGAAATTTCAGCATTAAGCTGGCCTCTAAATGATCTGTGAAGGCCTCATAGTGCTGGAGTCACTGTGAATGGCCATTTTCAGCTAATGTTAATGATTGCTACATTCATTTGCACAGCATAATTGTGAAAGAAGACCCCCAAATGGAACATGAACCCCACCGTACTCCCATTTACCCAGAAACCCATTACCTAAGACTGTTATTCAAATTAAATTTTCTCTGGTGAAAAACGCAGAAAAGAAAATCATCCAAGTAAAATGGGAAACTGAGGATGAAGCCAGAGACATCTCTCATGCAAGGCCTGTATCATCCCAACAATTACATTGTAAATGATTACACGTCCTGGTTCATGGATTTCATTTCTCTTCCACCCCTCCCCCATAACCTCTTGCCCTTTGCACCCTAGAGCTACTTCTTACCCCCAGTGGTGTGCACCCTTTGCTCTGACTGGGCAGTTCCTGCATTAGTCAGTGGTGAAAGGGTTGACACTCATGGACAGTAGATAGCCCCAGGCTTGTCATGACAGGGAGGGAAGAGCCCTGTGATCTGGTTTGGTCACACCGTTATCATTCTCTCCAGCTGCCATCATCTCCAGGCTTTCTCCTTGATCTGGAGTACTGTGCACTTTCTGTCTCCAAGCCCTGTGAACTGACGCCAACTTTTCTCTGTCCTAATTGCTGTGTGCTCTCACTATAGCTGATCTTGCCCTCATCCTTACACGGTCCAGCCACTGGCTTCTCCATGGCATCCTCTGTGTTGGTTTATAAAGCTGTTCTCAGCAGAGCCACCTTTTACCATCCTTTGTGGGACTCATTGCCTCATGTGGTGCTGGGTAACTGTGCTGGCTAGTTTTATGTCAACTTGACACAAGCTAGAGTTTTCTGAAAGGAGGAAACCTCAATTAAGGAAATATCTCCATAACATCAAGCTGCAGGCAAGCCTGTAACTAGTAATTAATTGCCTTAATTAGTAATTAGTGCCTTCATTGGTAATTAATATGGGAGGGCCCAGCTTATTTTAGGTAGTGCCATCCATGGGCTAGTGTTCCTGGGTTCTATAAAAAGGCGGGCTGAGCAAACCACAAGGAACAACCCAGTAAAGTATCACTCCTCCATGGCCCCTGCATTGGCTTGTGCCTCCAGGTTCCTTCACTGTTTAAATTCTTGTCCTGACTTCCTTCGATGATGAACAGCAATATGGAAGTGTAAGTCCAATAACCCCTTTCCTCCCCAATTTATTTTGTTTTGTTTTTTGTTTTTGCTTTTGTTCATTGTGTTTCAAGAGCAATAGAAACCCTAACTAACTAAGCCTGAGACTTGCTGGTAATTTCTCTCCTTTTTTTCCCTTCCTGTCTTTCTGTGTGGCTTGAGTCATACAGAGCTATCAAGTGCTGTTCTCCTTCCTATTTAGGAAAAGAACACACAGAAATGCATGCAGACAGCTTTATTCTCTAGGGCACTTATGGACAGCCAGAGTTATATTGAAAGGTCATTTGGCACATAAGACAGGAGAAAAGCAATAGAATTTTGAAAAGGGAATGCAGAGGGTGCCAGGGGTTGGGGCAGAAGCTAGGCATTTTTGGCCCAATCTGCACATCAATTTCCAGGACAGCCAGGACTACATAGAGAAACCCTGCTTCAAAACAAGACACTAAGAAACAAAAGCCAACAATGTAGAAAAATACCAAAAAATCTGTGGGCAAAACTGAGTTTTGAATGATGTGAAATTTTGCTTTTATGGCATCTTTTCACAGGTCTAAATATCTTCCCATTTTGAGCTTTTTGGGTTTTGACATCAGGGATGCTCGGCCCTGCATTAACTGTGGCTTTTGGACTGACTCTATGACATAGGCATGAGGCAGCTGTCCTCACAAGCTGGTGAAACGGTGGTCTGGTCCTTTCACCTGTTTGTGGGAACACAGCGCCCATCGCCCATTGTTTCCTCTTTCTCGCTCAGCTAAGCAGTTCTGTAAAGGGTCCCTGGGATCAAGACTCTTGAAGCTCAGGCTAGAGCTCTTACAGAGCTCAGAGTTACTGTGGAACTCATCAAGGACATTTTTCTATCATGAGTCAGTGAGCAGACCGTAAGACTGGGATGCTCTCAGACCCCATAGAAGAGATGGTATGGAATGTCTTTGGTATCTGGGAACTTGTCTCTGAGGATGTTGACCAGCTTAAGGAACAAAGCCTTGTCTTATCTTGTGGAAGAAGATCCTTTTTCATTATTCTGGGTGTTCAGGAAATGTCAATACAGACACCCAGAAGTTTGGGGTTCCAGAAGAGCACTAAGTGTGTCTGTCTTGTGGGAGGGGCAAAATTCCCTGAGATCCTTTGCCCAGATAAGAGTGCTCCAAGTGAGCACTAGGGTGGCCAGCATTTGGTGAACCTGCCCCTAATGCAGCCCTCCCTCTGTGTCTTTCAGAAGCCTGAGTTCTGGCCCAGGTCTCACCAGGAACTGGCTTAACCCCTAAACATATCACACACAAGCAGTTGTATTGATATCTGCTTTACTTTCTCCCCCTAAGATCTGGGAGGATCAAAAATAACGGAGCTGGGGAGGCGGTTTAGGGAGTGTAACATTTGATGCCTAGACCTGATGACCTGTGGTCCATTACATTACTGGAACCCACATAAAGGTGAAAGGAGAGAAAGAACTCTACAAAGCTGTCCTCTGAAGTCACACAGGTGCTCCCCACACATATTATACATGTACACACCCACCTACCCCCCCACAAAATCATGTATACTCAATATTAATAATAATTATTTTATTATTATTAATTAAATAATAACTAAAGGTACTGGAGACATGGCTCACTGGGTAAAAGCACCTGCTGCAAGTCATGAGGACCCGAGTTGGAATCTCTAGAACCCTTGTTAAAGCTGAATGCAAAGAGTTAGTGTCTGTAATCCCAGCACACTTATGGGGAGGTCGCTGCTAGGTGCAGGACAACACCCAGAAATGGAAAATTCTCGCTAGCATGGCACACATGACAGAGAGACATCAAAGAAACTGTCACAAAACAAGGGCTGACACTTGATGTTGTCCACTGACTTCAGTGCATGCACCCTGGCTCACAAGTTCCTCCTCGGGTCTTTGGGAGTGTGATAGAGTGTGATGGTATTCAGTTTCTCATCCTTTTTGCATCCTGGTTCGTGAGATGAGCAGCAGGTTACGCTATAATGCTCTCCTCCACTACCACCTGGAGATCCTTCCGGAGGCCAGGTGGAAGATAAATGGATCTTGCCAGTTAGAAACCACCAGAACTGTGAACCAAACCAACCCCTTTTCTCTTCCTATGTATATTCATGGAATTTTTTTAGTCTAGTGACAAAAGCTGACTCACTCAGAAAGAAATTTATCCACCCTTACAAAGTTGCAATAGGATTAGAAAATTATGTTACAGTCTTCTTTGCATTGGGGTCTGACTGAAGTTCAGTAACTATATTATTTCAAAGTAACAAATAGAGCTTGTAGTGCTCTTGCCATAGAGAAGCACTGAACATATGAGATAAAATATGGAGCTTTTCATTGCCATGAAAATATGTCAAAATAACAAATAAAGCTTACAGTGTTCTTGCCACACAAAGAAGCACTGAACATATGAGCTAAATATGGAGTTTTATGTCCAACTTAAGAACAAAATGTTTCAAAACCAATTATTAAGAGAAAGGCCAGTACCCGGAACCTCCTATGAATAGGTACCAGGCCTGGGGCTGGAGAGGTGCTTCAACAGTTAAGCAAAGGTCCTGGGTTCAGTTCCCAGCATCAGATGGTGGCTCAAGACCATCTATCACTCTAGTTCCAGAAGCTGCCCTCTGACCTCTGTAGGCACCAGGCATATATGAATCACTCATACAAGTATGCACAGCAAATCAAAAACATCCCTGAAGGCAGAGCGGAAAGCGTGGTTTCCTATTTGTCCTGTGAGTGTAGGTTCAACATGAACCGGGTACTGGACACCCAAGGTCTACAAGGAAAGGACCCCTCCTGGAAGACTTCAACTGGATACTTCCATTCAAGAATTAAGACTACACAGTGAAACTTGGCCAAGGAGACACATGTCTTTAATTTATGCATTCTGGAGGTAGAGGAAGAGAGATCTCCATGAGTTCAAAGCCAACCTGGGCTACAAAGTGATTTCTAGGCCAATGAGGTTACTGAGATCCTGTCTCAAATAAACAAATAAATAAATAAGTAAATGATAAACCATAAGACCCTGTCATCTTGGGCTACACAGTCAGACACCACACACACACACACACACACACACACACACACACACACACACACACACACGCACACACACACACACCACAGCACAACGCAGGATGGACACTGGAAGGTGTCCAAGGAGGCTAGAGCATCAGAACTTTGGAGAAGGACAAAGCCCATCCTAATGCCACTCTGACCAGATTTCTCTCATGAAGCCTTTGAGAGAAGAGAAGGAGAAGCATTCAGCAAAACTCACACATGGTCTCCATCTTCAGGAGGCCTTTGTTGACAGGAATTGGATGTATTCTTCAGAATGGAAGAGACAAGAACCTGGAAGTGAGGATACTGCACTTACGACAACCAGGTGGATTATCCCCCAGGGACTTGCAGCACCCCCCCTCCCAGCCCCTGGCCAGCACCACATAGGTGGACTGTGCCTTTGAGGAGGCAAGTGTGGCTTGGGAGACAGGTAGAGAGCATGGGAGTTTCTTTCATCGTGGACTTGGAGACGATCATGCTCCGGCCTCATGGGACCTGGGGTTTGGTTTGTTTCTCTCGCTCCAGACAAGCTATTTCCTTCCTAGGCGCCACAAATGTCTGCTTTTCTGCTGAGTGGGGAGCTTGCTTCAGGTGATGGAGCGGCTCCTCTCCCCGCCTGCTTTCTTTACCTTTTCACCTCCTGCATTTCTTTGATTTTTTTTTTTTTTTACTTCAGGTTTATGTTTATGCTTTGAGTTTTCTAGTTTGGAAGCAGACCAAAAATACCTTAAGGGGGTAGGGAAGGGGAGGGTACAGAGTACTAAGAAGACGGCTTCCTTATAAAGCAACCAGTATTGGGTAGTCTAAAAGCTGCCTGAAGGGCCTCAGGTTTCAACAAAGCAGTTTATGAGTGAAACCAGTTAATTGCTTAGAAAAATAAATGCTCACTTTGTGAAGTATAAAATGTCGTTTATCCTGTGCCTTTAAGCTAACTTATATTTAAGTGGTTAGCCAGTTGCTAGGGACTAGAAATTTTAATGTCTTCAGAACTGTACTCTGCAATTACTGGGTACTTAGAACAACAGTTGCTCACCATGGTCTTGTTCATAACCCTAAGAGCTGTGAGAGTTTATTTTCCTAGAAAAGTACAGGAATTCATCTGTGCCGGAGGCAGGCAAGCAAATGGCCAGTCTGTCCATGCACGAGTCAAGAGTACCCTAATTTTGCATTTTGACTTAAACTAATGATAGGAAATGGCTGCACGCCGAGTGCCAGTTCCATGTAAGCCAAGCAGAAGAGTCCTTGGAAGAGCATGGTAAAGGCCTTTGGAGTCAGCAAAAGTGCTGGAGCCTTGAGCTGGGGTGGTGACTGGATGGTGATAATACAGCTACAATGTAATTAAAAGCCACAATCTCATCTTTTAAAAACGTGATCTCTCCCGTGCTGTTTTGTTTTTTCTTGGCTAGGGCTGAATGTGTGACTTGCTTTCTTCAAACGACCCTCTCTCTCCAAATTCCAATCTTTTAAACTGGGAGGTTGAAGCTGAACTTTGTGATTTGTTTCATAGAAACATCTTTGAAAAGAAAAACTAGATTCTGGAACTATTGCTCAATGATGTAACACTTGCCCAGCATGTGTAAGGCCATGGATTCAGTTCCCACCACAGAAAAAAGAAAGGAAGAAAAGGAGGAAAAGAAAGACAGCTATGTACTGGGCCAGGTAAAGAATAGATAAAACCAGCCCCAGAGGGGGGGTCTTGGCCTTGTATGCCAATTACACAAATAGTTGCTATACCGATGTGAGGCACACATAGGTCAGGGACTAGAGACCTAGTGCTGATGGACTTCCTGTTTCATGATATTGCTCCCTAGTGAGCCTTAGTAAACAAAGATGTAAATAAACCCATTGCAGCATGCAGAAAATAAAAATGATGATGTTAGAGTAGAGCGAGTGGGTCAGTCTCGCAATGTATCAAAAAAGTTGTAACATCCCAGGGGATACAGAAAGGAGCTATGTGATTCACACAAGTTGAGGGCAGTGGAGTGAGTGTTCTCTGCTGCCCAAGACACACACTGTGAGGTTGTCCTTATGAAACCTGGAAAAGAGCCCAGAGCAGAGTGACTTGGTCTGCCATGAGAACCTAGAAGTGGGCTGTCCGGAGCAGGACTCTCTGAGGAGGAGGCCTCAAGACTGAAACAGAGAGGGAGAAAAAGCAGCCACTCATTCTGAGAATCAGGATATGGGGTTAACACACGGCAAGTATGGAAGTCCCGGGCAGTAGAAAAGGGCTCCCCTGTCCCAGTGATCTGAAGAGATGCTAAGAGAACGTAAGGAGAATGAGCTGAGGTCAAGGTGAAACATGTGAGCATCCAGGACTTGGGGAGTTTCAATTCCGTTTCTGTGGTGGAGAAGCCATGAAGAGTTTGAAATAGGGATTTTGCAGCAAGACCCCTGCCTTAAAAGCTCTTTTTTTTTTTGGCTCCTGTGTGAAAAGTGCTTCCTTCATCAAGAAGGAAAGGTGTTGACAGGGAAGAGCCTTGGAAGGCTGTGGCCTTTCCTGGTCCCCATTCAATGGTGAAGGAGAGAGCAGGGTCGGATAACAGTGTAACATGAACGGGAAAAGTCAGCAAGACGTATGAGAGCTCTGAAGAACACACACATACACAAATCAGGGGCCCTTCCTGAGTTTTTGGATGTTGATGGTTGTGATAACACAAGGAGCTGCTTGGAATAGAATGACTAGATTTATTTTAGATGGTATGTTTGAGGCTTCAGTTATGGGTTGCACTGTGCCCCTTAAAAAAAAAAATAGATGTTGAAAGCCCAGTTCCCGGGAACTTTGAATGGGATTTTGTCAGGAAATAAAGTCTTCGTAGATGAGCTGACATGAACATAAAGTCATGTTACAGCAGCCATTCCCTTAATCAGATGTGAAGGCTCTGGTTTCAGGAAGAGTGTATATACATGTGTGCACATGAGCACACACAGCATGCACCAGATGATGAGCATGTCAGAGACTACAGTGATGCACTTGAAGGCCAAGGCTCACCTGCAACCACCAGAAGCTGAAAGAAACAGGCAACAACCAAGCTGTTCTAGTTAACACTGCCATTGCTGTGCCGAAACACCATGACCAAAGGGAACTTGGGGAGGAAATGGGTTACTTTCCTCACTTCTGCACAACAGGTCATCATCAAAAGCACCGTGAGAGGGAAATCAAGCAGGACAGGAATCTTGGGACTGTGCAGGGGCCATGGAGGGGTGCCATGTATTGGTCTGCCCCTTATGGCTTGTTCAGATTCCTATCTTATAGAACCCAGGACTACAAAAAGGTGGGCTCTCCCACATCAATCACTAATTAAGAAAATGTTCAGCAGCCCAATCTTATATGGCATTTTTTTTTACAACTGAGGCTCCCTTCTCTCAGATGACCCTAGCTTGTTTCAAGTTGACATAAAGCTAGCTGGCACACAAGCCTGCTGAGAGAGCATGACTCTATTGATACCTTAACTGCAGGCTTCTAATCTTTAAGACCAATGAGACACTCAGTCATTGTGCTTGAGTACACCTAGTTAGTGCATTGTTACAAGAGCCACAAGAAACTTCTGCATGGCCAATAGTGGGCCAAAACAAGTAGACTCATCCCATGGCCTGAGACTGAGAAGGAGATCTGTCTTCTAAGAAAGGAAGCCACGACTGCCACACTGAGGAGAGAGTGTCCCCGTTTATAGCACGCTAGTCTGTTAGGACACTCATGACTCATCCTGCAGCTCAACCATCCTAAACACTGAGGAAAGTGAGTGAGAAGTTTACAGAGTGCTTGCCAGCCCTCAAAGGACAGAGGTAGACATCACATGCAACTATTAAGAGATAAACCTACTCCTGCAATGACTTGATTGTTTGTAATAAAATATGTTATGATGAGAAGTAGTTGACCTCGGAGCATTAGCAATGTCAGATATTTGGCTCTACAGGATTCCAGGAGGCTGGGTTTTCTATATTCTGGCTTCATAGTACTCCTTCTTCCTTTAGTGGTATCAAGGACATGGTGGCATCCAGGGCAGACCATATAGTTAATATTTAGAATTTTCAAACATGGAGGTTAAAAAAAATGCATTTCCTTCATGATCTGAGAGCCTTTCAGATGGTTGAATATCCCCAGGTGCTTGTCTTGTGATTCTGTTTATACTTGAGTATGTGGGGTCTCCCACTTCACTTTTCTTCTAACCTTGTGGCCTTCCCTGAGCTTTTCCTTCAGCTTCTTGGTATGTTAGCTCTAGGTTTCTGTGATAGAACGCCATGGGCAATCGTCTCAGGATGAAGAAGAGTTTATTTGGGCTCATGGTTTTTGGGAAGTTCAAGGACTGGGCTCTGTTGTTTTAGAGTCTGTGGTGAGAAGCCAGTCATAGTTGGGCCGTGTCTAGGTGGAGAGAAAGGAAAAAGGGGAGGGAAGGAGAGAGAGTGGAGCTGGATCTCCACACCTTACTAAGACCTCCCACCAGGAGTCACCTCATTAAGGTTCATCACTTCAGGTAGCATCTTGGGCTGGGAAATCAAGCCTTCACCATCTGCATGGGTCTTTGGGGGACCCTTACATAAACCCCAGAACTTCCCATCTGAGTCTATGCTTAAGCATCAGCACGATTTTTTTTTCTGAGAAGCAAGGAAAACCCAGAAATATCATCTAATGTTGAGAATGAAAAGATCGGCTACTTGTAATGAGGACGCTAAGACATAGGTTAGCGAGTGTGAATAATCAGTATGCATGTGGACAGAGGAAGGCACTGTTCTCGTTAACACTGGTGCTTTCAGGGTTTGGGATATGCCTCAATTGGTAAGAACATGCCCTGCTCTTGCAGAGGACCTGAGTTCAATTCCCAGAACCCATATCCAGCAGCTCTCAATGACCTGTGACTCTAGCGCTAGGGAATCTATTGCCCTCTTTTGGCCTCTGCAAGCACCTACTCACACATGTGGCATATGTTCACAAGGACATACAATACATAGTAATAAAAATTTTTAAAGAGATATTTTCATTACCATGTGCCTTTTTAAATGTGTTCTTTTGGTTTGCCTTTTTCAGAACTTGATTCATAATCATGGCTTGTATGACATTTCCCTATCCCCAGTGTAGTGGTTTGAATGAGAATGCCCCCCCCCAATAGGCTCACATGTTTGCATGCTTAGTCCCCAGTTCATGATTATTTTGGAAGGATTAGGAGGTGTGTCCTTGGTGAGGTAAGTGGGACATTGTTGGAAGAGATGTGTCCCTAAGGGTGGACTTTGAGGGTTCTAAAGCCCATGAGAGTGGGCTTTGAAGTTAAAAAAAAAAAAACCATGCCCAGGCTGCAGAGATGGCTCAGCAGTTATGAGCTCTGCCTGCCTTTCCAAAATTCCTGAGTTCAATTCCCAGCAACCACATGGTGGCTCACAACTATCTATAATGTGATCTGATGCCCTCTTCTGGCCTGCAGGTGTACATGCAGATAAAGCACTCATACTATTGCCAGCACTTGGGACGCAGAGGCAGGCAGATCTCTGTAATTTCAAGACCAGCACTTGGGACGCAGAGGCAGGCAGATCTCTGTAATTTCAAGACCAGCCTGGTCTACAGAGCAAGTTCCAGTGTAGCCATGGTTTCACAGAAAAATCCTGTCTCAAAAAACCAAACCAAACAAACAAACAAAAAAGTTAAGAGTTAAAAACCCATGCCGTGCCCAGTCCCCCTCTCCCCCTCTCCCTCCCTTTCTTCTTCCCTTCCCCTACTCTCTGTCTGCTGCCTGAGAATCAGCTTCTTTTCTAACACTGTGCCTGCCTGTGTGGCACCATGCTTCCTACCATGATGTTAAGGGACTAATGCTCTAAAACTGTGAGCAAGCCCCCAATTCCATGCTTTCCTTTCTAAACGTTTCCATCACTGTTAACGTCTTTTCACAGCAACACAACAGTGACTAAAAAAACCCAAAGTCATCACTTGTTTAAATAGCTAACTTGTTAATATTTTTCTTTTTAAAATATTTTTGAGAATTGCATACAGTGTATGTTGATCGCATTCATCTCCTCCCAATTCCTCCTTTATCCACTTCTACTTCCCTACTCCCCATCCGTTATGCTAAATTCTCTCTGTATGTGTGTGTCTCTGTCTGTGTGTGTCTCTGTATGTGTGTGTCTCTGTCTTTCACTCTGTGTCTCTGACTCTTTCTGTGTCTCTCTGTCTCTCTGTCTCTCTGTCTCTCTGTCTCTCTGTCTCTGTCTGTCTGTCTGTCTGTCTGTCTGTCTGTCTGTCTGTCTGTCTCTCTCTCTCTCTCTCTCTCTCTCTCTCTCTCTCTCTCTCTCTCACACACACACACACACACACACACACACACACTCCAACAAGCTCAATTTGTGTTGCCCAACTATTCTCAGGTATGGTGTCTGCACTGTACTGTGGTAGACTTGGAGTTACACCACTGGAAAAAAAAAAACTGACTCTCCATCTCCCCGAAGCTACCAGATGGTAATGGCTCTGCAGCTAGAGGTGGGAGTCCATGCCCACTTCTTCTAATCCATGGCAGGATTTTTGTTGAGTTTGAGCTTATGCAGGTCTTGTGCATGCTGAGTTCATGTTTCCTGGAATTAATCTACCATCTTTGGCTCTTACACTGTTTCTGTCCCCTCTTCTAAGAAGATCTCTGAGCCACAGGAGGAAGGGTTTGTTATAGACATACTGCTTAGATATGAGCACTCTGAAGTCTCTTATTTTGTGTCTGTTGATCATCAGTGTGTCTCTATGTTAACTGCCATCTCTCAAGAAGCAAGAGGCTTCTATGATGAGAGGCAATCGATGCACTAATCTATGGAAACAGCCATAAATCACTAGGGGTTATTT
Source organism: Acomys minous (assembly GCF_964271855.1). NCBI lineage: Eukaryota > Metazoa > Chordata > Mammalia > Rodentia > Muridae > Acomys > Acomys minous. The sequence continues at coordinate 24,693,977 of NC_140486.1, forward strand.
TAACACCATTTCACTTTAACAGAATAACAGGAGTAGGTTTTCCCCTATGGCCTGTGACCTGTCAAGCCACATGTTCTCGGCTTTGCTAATAATGCCATATGTGGGTTCCATTTCATGGAATGATTCTTAGATCTAGTTAGAAAATGACTTATCACTCCTATAACATTTATGCCACTATTGAACTGGAGGGTATGTCTTTGCCATTCATTACTATAGCTTTTAGCTTTCACAACTGAGAAAGTTTAGTAATTACCTTTCTTCTCTGGTAGCATGCAAGTACTGTGAAACCTAGACCATCGGAATGAAGGAAGACGCCTAATTAATTGGCACTCACTTGTTTTTTTCTGTATTTTATGACTCAAATTTGTGGTGTCTTCAGCAATAAGGTCTTACCATTGAGTCCAGGAGGAAAACCAATGGTCATCATGGAATGCGTGATGCTCTATAGGATACCACTTGGCCAACAACTCATAAAAGAAATAACGCACTCCTAGGGGTTTTTATTTGCTAACATGTGATATCTAGTTGAAGTATTGGTCCTAATTATAGGATAACTCCATTTAAGTTCCATATAACTAACACACACACACACACACACACACACACACACACACACACACATTATTTTTATTAGATCCAATCTCAATTTAAAGTAAGCAGCTCAGTGTGGATTCATGTGATCAGTGTCTTAAAGGGACCTTTATTGATGAGTCAGTATTTTTTTATTCTAGGAAAAATTTGAATCTACTGTAGAATACAATGCCATGCAAAGAGATAGAAATCAAACTATAGAAATTGTTTTAGCTTTGTAGCTTAGGATACAGAGATATACCAGGACTGCCCCATGCCACCCCTGCCAGTGGGAGCCAAGGGAGTGAGCATGGTGGGAAGGCTCCACTGCCTCTGTCTTGAGCTTGGAGCTCTGCATTCATTACCCAGCTTACCCTGTTAAAATTGTGACTCAGCTTTTCTCACATTTTCAGATAAAACCATCATCTGTTCTTTACTAATCCTAGGAATTTCCCACACTACCTTACAGAGCGAAAGGGGCTTCACAAATGTCATTGTGTTGGTTAGAGTTGACTTCCCATGGTCACCAACATACAACATTCTCTTTTCATTCTCATGAAGTCAGGAAGGTTTGGTATTTGTGTATATGAGGGGGGCAATGGGCACCCGAGCCCTAATGAAGATCAACTAGGCCCTTGAGGTACCAGGGCACAGAAGGGACCCATAGGTGTCTGTCTTGTGGTTATCCCCAAGCACCTGAGGGTGATGGTACTAAGTGGGGAAGCTGAAGGTCACAGCAGGAAATGGGCACATCCTGCCTATGAGCCCATAAGCTACCATCTTACCTCTGTGTTCTACTTGTTTTGTTGAGCGAACTTCTGTTTTCCTGAAGTCTCATTAGCTCTTTTCTGTGAAACTTTGACCAACAACCTTGTAACTGTTTTTGAGTGATATCTATTTTAGAAGAAATCACGCATTAGAGGATGGAAAGAGCCTTCAGCACTACACTGGCTCCTTAATAGCATTTTTGACATTTTCTCCTAGCATTCAAGTTTCCCCTGCCACCACTTGGAAGGATGGTCCTTTTCTCATTAGCTCCCATATCAGCTCACTGGGGAAGGGGGATAACTGCTCCTAATGAATTAGAAATCTGTTGCTCCCCTTTCCAGCAGCATCTGGTCCCATGAGCTGCTCTGCTCACAGCCTCCCAGATATTTTTTAATGCATATTTTCCTGGGTATGTGGCTAACTTTTGATTAGTGGCTAATTTTAGTAGAACAATAAAATCAAGATCAAATGCTGATAAATTATTGTTAAATGAGTTGTTACATTCATTTCCTAGTGCCTTGGTAACAGACTGTGATGTTAGTGGCATGTTCCCCATAAGTGTGTTGCCTGACAGCTCTTTCTAGGTGTGTGATTAAAATAGTCGACACCATGGACTGTGCTCCTTCCTGGGGGAGATTACAGGAGAGTGTGATTTCTTGGCACCCAGGAGCTGCCTGTACTCAAGGCTCTCACCCCTCTGCCTTCCAAGTCGGTTGTGAATGGTCTAGTCTTTCTCAGGTGGAAGCCAGTTCTTGCCTTCTTTCCTCATTATAAGTGTCCTATGTTTTCAATCGGTCCCCTGTATAACTTGGCAGGTCTCCCATCATATATAACCCACTCACTCATATCATCAGAGTGATTTGTGCTGTGTAAAGAAATATATTCATGGGCTCCAGGAATTGTGTAAATGAAGAAATGAAAGGCTTAAGTTGAAAATTTTTAGAATACATAGAATAGTTACTACCTTGAAAGAATGCTTTGAAGCTGAAAGCAGTAGTATGTGTCTGCAATCCCTAGGGTGGCTGAGGCAGAAGGATGCTATGTTGAGGCCAGCCTGAATTGCGTAATAAAACCCTGTCAGAAGAAAGAAGAGAGGAAGGGAAGCCTGCCTTCATAATCAATGCTAGTGTCTAGCCAAATCAAAGACTCCACTAGTCTATAAACTTAAAAAAAAAGGACTCTTTTCCAGTTTAAAGATGCTGCAAGTGAGGCTGAGAGACAGTGCTATGGTTAACAACACAAGGAGACTAATGTGTAAACCTGCACTCAGGTTATAACCTAGGCATTATTTGGGCACATGTGTCTGTAACCACAGCCTTACAGCAGGCTAGAGGCAGAAGGATCTCTCAGACTTTCTGTCTGCCAGTCCAAAAAAAAATCTGCATGCTCCAAATTCAGAGAGAGAGAGAGAGAGAGAGAGAGAGAGAGAGAGAGAGAGAGAGAGAGACCCTGACTCAAAGTGACTCAAAGGAATAAAATACTGATGCCGTATTCTTGCTTCAGGGGGTACACACGTATGGGTGTATGTATATGTGTATATATATGCTTATATACACAGTGATGTTGCATTTCATATTGCCATATAATCATTCCAAAAAAGCCACTGAAATCACTACCTTGGGTGGTGTCCAAGAGTGCACAAGGGAAATCAGACACATTTCCTACACAGGGACTGACATCTATTTACTTATTAAACGAAGTTCAGTATGGTAGAGAATGAAATGACTACAGGCTTTGCACACGGTCTCTGTGGAGATAAGGCATGACGTAGAAGGGCTGATGTGCTCTGTGTCGTATGTGCCCGACACACAGGAACTGTTCCTGACTCTTATTTTAAGTGCACCCGTTCAGTTCGTGGAAGTGTTATGCTTGAGAGCGATTCTCTTTACTTTTTAGGAGACCTGCTCATTAGACATTGTAGGCAAAACAACCCGGCCAGTGTTTGGAACGAGACTCTCAGGAAGCTTGAGGGGATGTTTAAAATGATTCCTGAATGCTCCAAATAAAAACCACCCAAGCACAAAACAGCCAATTTCTTCCCTAAAACTCATTTTCCTTTGTTGAAAGGACAAGGACAGTAACTTGTTCTCAGCAGTATAGATGCTCATTTTTGGGTCAAACGTATATAATAAAGGGTTGTGGGAGACAGGAATTTTCCTTAGAAACTCCAAGTCCAAGTGCAGCTACTGCCAGTGTTTGGTGGCTATTTACATTAAAGACATGAAGGGGCTTTCCAGGCTGCCATGGAAAGTCATAGTCTTTGAGTGATAGACTATGAATATGTCATACAAAAAAATGTGTCCATGATCACAGCATGTGTTTGTAACCATGGCCTTGCAGCAGAACAGAGACAGGAGGATCTCTGAGACTTGCTGGCCGCCAGCCCAACCATGCTTTTAAAAATCCCAGCTACTGTACTGTTGTGATAGGAGGCTCATTTCCCACTCTCTGTGTAGGATGGGTTGCAACAACTTAGTCACAAGCCAGGCCTTCTGTGTTCCCACCACACATAGCATGGTGCCACGTATGCTACAGTTTACAAGCAAGAGATGAAGGAACACATGGAGGTGATGCATTTAAAAGCCAGTCTAACATTTCAGCTTGTGTACATTATATAATTATCCTTTCAACAAATGAGTGTCAGAGTCCCACTTTTGGTCAAGTTTTTCTCTGAGCTAAATAGGGAAATATGCATAGGATACAGACAGGCTCCATCCTTGAAGTACTGGCCGTGAAGGGAGAGGACTGGCTGGTAACCTTCAAATCCTGCTATTTGACGTTGCATTGATGACCATGGGTGTTTTTACTTACTTCCATTTCCTTTGAAAAAGTGTGCCTTTTCCGGAGAAAACTGTTTTGAATATGCAGGGAGCTTCTGAGTAGACACCTTTGAATGAGTGGCGCTGTCCCAGTTGGCTTCTAGTGCAGTGTCCTATACTGTGTTTTGCTTCTTTCTCTATTCACAAGGAATTATGGGTATGGGTGAGTGTGTGACTTTCAGAGAGAGGGCTGTGTAATCAGGTGCCTATCATTCCAAGATGTGCACTATCTACCAACCATTTCCAGGCTACTGAATCTTTAGCCGTCTTCTCGCAGGGATGCCATGGAGCAGACAGCATGTCACATGGCTCCATTTGACAGCTTTGGATGCTGGCGTTTGATTTTTTTTCCTGTTTATAATAACTTAATAGAAGGGTTAGCCATAGCATCCCAAGTGTCTGTGACTGCTCGTTGTTCAGTCCACAGTGACTGAGCAAAAGATAACAGCCCTTTGATGTGCTCTGGGTGGTGGTTTACTGAGTAAGAAAATCTTTAGAATTTTGGGATCCTTTTTATAGTCATCACTTGCCTTTTGTGTAGTGCATATCTTCTGCTCTGCTGTAACAAAATGCCTTAAACTTGGCAATAAGTACGATTCTTTTCCTCACAGTTCTGTATCTGGCATCTGAAAGCCAGGGCCAGGTGTCTTCAAGTTGGGTTCTCCTGCTTCTTCTTGTCCTCCTTCTGTGTCAGCAGACTCATGGTTCATCTCCTCTTCTTAGAAGGATGACATTGATACTAACATGGGGCCTCTCCAAATACATCCTCATTCTGAGAGCCTGGCATTAGAACATAAGAATTTTGCAAGGGATACAGTTCAGCCTTGAACACCTTTATGCTCATTGTGTTCAAGATACAGTGGTAGTGACTCTGTTTAAATACGAAGGATGTTTATCATCTTTCAAAAGTTGGGCCTATGTAGATTGTCAACATGTTTTTCCACCTGTCTAGCTGCTGATCCAGGCCTGGCCTTCTGTTACACAGAAACTCTCGTCCCTGGCTACCTCGGAACTACTTGAGGAGTCTTTACAATATACACACGGTTTGATTGACAGGCACCAATGGGCTGGATCCTAACAGCTCAAATCTGAACATCCTGTTTTAATGATCTCTAGGCTACTTATGCTCTGTGCTCTTTTGGAGACTCATCAACCAATCAAGAAGCTGTCTGATAAGAGCCCTTGGCTATTCTGTCCAGTTAAGTAATAGTAACACCCACTACACTTCCCACCTTGAGATGGTTTCTAGTTTAAGTAACAAGAAATTTACAGAGAATGAAGAATTTAGACAAAAATTGTATAGGTAGTTAAATAGCAGAGTTCGGCCTTTAACACAGAGAATAATGAAGTAGTTAACAAAAATGATGCTTATGAAAATGTTTATTTTTTGACTGAGTTTATCATCTGGAAGATTGCTGCCAGAAGCAGGAAGACTCCAAAATACCATCTTTGATTGCTACAGCACACACACACACACACACACACACACACACACACACACACTTTGAACACTCAGCCACCTTTCAGTCAGCTAGTCAGCTAACTCTCTATGCTTCACAGCAGCCTCCTCCCACAGGCATAGCACCCAATAGAACTCTGGAATATGGACTGACATCATCAAGTGTTAGAATAGATATTGAAATGGCTAAAAGATGAATAAACATGGGAGTTCAGGCTACAGTGGCAGTTTGGAATGTGCGCGATCAGGAAGAAAGGTCTAGCAGCATCCAGGACCCCAGGGCAAAAGCCAACATTCATGCACAAGCCAGTGAGCTAAACCAAAGAGTAGGCGGGGCCTGTGGGCAGCCAAAGGCAGACATGAGGAAGTATGCAAAGCAGGTACTGGAAAAACCACCATTGACCAAGGAAATGAACAGAAAGCTAGACTGTCACAGAGGTAAATCGTACTGATAATGAGAGCTAACACAGGCAAGGGCATGTGGTTGGGCTCTGCTTTGCTCTGTAAGGGGCTCTTGGCCTTTTGTCAGATTTAGAGGCAGCATCTTGAGGCCTCTGTGCTATGGTAGGAAGACAAATCATGGAGGCAGACAATAGCAGTAGTGTGGTCATGGTATAGCCAACCCAGTAAAACTATCCAGTTTAGTGGAGACATTTCCAAATCAAAGGAGTTTGCTTCCCACTAAGTGACTGCTGGAAATTTTTTTAATAGAAGAAGCACCGAGTTTATTTACTCTCAGATACATTCCCATGTACAGGCCCAGCATCCTTAGCCTGACTTGATGCTCAAGCAGTTTTCGAGCCTGGAAAGCTTCAGATTAGAGATACTTAACTGGAAGAATCTATATAAAAATTTCCAGATCTAAAAGGCTGAAAATACCCAAACACTTGTAACCCTGTGTATTTTATTTTTTCCATTAATTAATTATTTAATTAATTCACTTTACATCCTGATCAAAGCCTGCCCTCCCTCCACTCCTCCCAGTCTCACCCTATTACCCCTTCCCCACCCCTACCCCCTCTCCCCTTCTCCTTGGTCTCTGCTCCATCTGCTTCCCTGCACTGAAAGTCCTGCCTGGCTACAGGAGGTGGTGACTTCAGGTTCCATACCTCCTGTTGCTAGGAGTCCTGGCTAGTGTCACCCCACAGACTCACAGGATCTGACCCCTTCCCAGGTCTCTGGATCATCCCAGAGATACCCCCCACCTATTTCTGTTCTCTCTCCTATCACCCCCACATCTGATCCATACCCTGATCCTCCCTTCCCCCTTTCCCACCCATCTCCCTCCCTCCTTTCTTCCCTCCACTTCCAATACCTATTTTATTTACCCTTCTGAGATTCAAGCAGCCTCCCTTGATTCAAGGCTCTCTTTGTTACTTAGCTTCTTCGGGTTTGTGAAATATGGCATGGTTATCCTGTACTTTATAGCCAATATCCACCGATAAGTAAGTATACACTATGTGTGTCTTTCTGGGACTGGGTTATGTCACTTAGGATCATTTCTAGTTCCATCCATTTGCCTGCACACACACACACACACACACACACACACACACACACACACACACACACACACACAGTCTTTCTTAGAGAAGGACACCTAGTCTTAGACCTATGCAAAGAACAGAGAGGCACTGCAGATCTGGAAGCAGAAACTCAATTGTCTTTTTGCCAGCTTCCGTAATAAATGGAAACATCACCATAGCAATGGACCCATTAATTAAAAGGTTGCTTTCCTGAGGTGTGATGGAGAGTAGCTGGGGACCATCTGTCTTTCCGGGAGACTCCCTGGCAGATGAGTCATTGTCCAGCTGTTTGGGAGCACAGGCAAGGAACAGAACGCAGTGCTGGCTGGCCAGCAGCTGCCCTGCCCTGGCTTCCAAGGCAAAGAGGAAAATCCAGGGTCAGTGAAAATAAACACAATGGGTCCCAAGGCAGTTAGTCATAGTAACCTGGTGTGTGTTCCCTGTGGGAAAATCAAGATAGTACAGAAAGTCCCTCCTCTTGGCTAGTGAAGCTGTCATGTCACCATGGTGAACATGTGTGTGAAGGTGCTGATGAAAACAGCAGCCCAGTGCACAGTCGCAGTGCTCAAGATCCACCTGCTTGGACAGGCAGTGCTCTAGACTGGGTCCAGGAACTCCTAGTATAACTTCATGCAGCCCTCAGTTGGGGCTCTTGGTCCTGGTTCCACATGAAATTGAGGGCACACATCTTTTATTTATTTGTGCCTGGCAAGCAATCAACATTGAACTAGTGCTCTCAAAAAGAAAGAAAAAGCCAGTGTTATACCTGGCCTAAAAGGATGATGTGCAGCAGGGTGGAAACTTTTTCAGAGTCCAAGTCATTGTTTTCTTGAAGGGACTTCAGGATGGCCCAGCACAGGGTACATCTGCTAATTGCTGTGTAAACACACTGCAGGGATCAAGTCTGCTGAGAAGGGAAGAGTCCCCTAATTGTCTTCTCCCCATTCATTACCATTTGTGGGTCCCTTGGTATAGAACTTGGCAAATGTGGCTTAATGAAATAACCAGAAAGATGAGCTCTTCTTGTTGGCTTAATGTGACACTTCCTTGCCAACACGTACTGAAATCTGCACACAGGGGCTACTTTTCCTCCTGTATGTGATCTTCAGTTCTTATTATGTCCCTTCAGGAACATTTAATGGGATCCCTTAAGTGCAGAGCCAGTGATAGAAGTGTCCAGAGGGGTGCCCAGGGTCTCTCCCTCAAGGAGCCCACAGGATGACCAATTCAGGAAATGCAGGGATTGGCTCTCACACTTTAAGTGCCTTTTTCAAAATAAGGTAATCATTTCTGATTCCATCAACAGAGCAAACTCATCTCATTGTTTTACTCTGTGGGTTCTTCCTTCTCCTTAGCCCAAGATGACTAGGGACATTAACCTGGTACTTCTTGTCTTCTAAGCCATCCAAAAAATGACCACAGCCTTTTATCCCCATGTTGCCGCTCTCTGCAATATGAGTGCTGTGAACTCTGTAGAGGAGAAATATGGGGGTCAGGGGGAGGGCAGAAGGTCTAGACTGTTTGTAAAATCCCAGTGTCAGAGGTGAGGTAAGACTGGCTCTCTAATCTGGATATTTCTTTTTTTTTTTTTTTCATATGGAACTATCTTTATTTTTTTTCCTCCTTTATTAATTTATTCTTGTTACATCTCAATGGTTATCCCATCCCTTGTATCCTCCCATTCTTCCCTCCCTCCCATTTTCCCCTTATTCCCCTCCCCTATGACTGTTCCTGAGGGGGATTACCTCCCCCTGTATATGCTCATAGAGTATCAAGTCTCTTCTTGGTAGCCTGCTGTCCTTCCTCTGAGTGCCACCAGGTCTCCCCGTCCAGGGGACATGGTCAAAGGTGAGGCACCAGAGTATGTGAGAAAGTAGTATCCCACTCTCCACCTAAGTGTCCCTCAATAGAAGAATGGATAAAGAAACTGTGGTACATATACACTATGGAGTACTATTCAGCTATTAAAAACAAGGAATTCCCGAAATTTGTGGATAAATGGATTGAGCTAGAAATGATCATAATGAGTGAGTTAAGCCAGAAGCAGAAAGACTCAAATGGTATATACTCACTTATATCTGCATATTAGCCCAAGGGGCAGGTCCCACGAAAGACTTCACTTACCAGGAAACTAAGACAGAGGGGAGGACATTCTAGTGGGACTCTAGATGAGAGAATCATGGGAGAATTGCAAAGTAGAAGGATCCAGAGGGTCCTAGAAGCCTACAAATAGAACATTATGATAGGCAGATTTGGGCACAGGGGTCCCGCTCAAACTAAGGCACCAGCCAAGGACAATACAGGCGGTAAACCTTAAGCCCCTACCCAGATCTAGCTAATCTGGATATTTCAAAGCTGTGCCTAGTAAACACCCAGGTTACTTCCTCTTTGTCTTTTAGGCTGCTGTTCTCCCAGAGGGGAGGAGGGAAGGTGACTAGCCCTGACTATTAGTGCTCAAATGCCATTCCTTGAGGTCAATAAATGCAAGTTTGGACTGTGGTTCCACCCACAGGTACATGTTTGAGAATGAGGGGGATTTGGGCAAGAAGTAAAACGTCTCAGGGCCACCCTTTGCTTCCCTGTCCCTGAGCAGGACAAGCAGTGGGAACACCTAAGAAAATTCTCTACATTGAATGTTTCCATTGGCCTGTTTTCCATCAGTTAGCCATTTGTCTTGGATTTCTTTGAAAGATCCTGGGTTTTGGCACTGGATGAAGGAAGAAATGAGGGTGCGGCTGCTCCTTGGTGTAGCTGAGGAGAAGGTTTATTGTAGATAAGAGAGAGAGCACATTCTGAGGCATCTGGAAAGGTCTGGACTGAACTGGGTCGTGAGAAGAGGTGTGTGTGTGTGTGTGTGTGTGTGTGTGTGTGTGTGTGTGTGTGTGTGTGTGTGTGTGTTGGGGGAGGAGTAGAACAAAGGAGGAAGAGAAGAGAGAGGTAAAAGAAAATAAGACTGCCTAGGAACTAAGAGACCAAGAGACCACGCAAGCCAAAATGGCTGAGGGCTGAATTGTATCTGGAAGCCAAGCTCAGAGGCTGGAGAGGTTTAGGGTAAGGAGTGGGGTATGACAGCCAGGATAACTCTGCAACAAGTACTTGTGGGTAGGAAGAGATGCTGGGGGAGCCTGAGCCCAGTGTCTGATTTGATATGTTAAATAGGCATCTCAGTTAGGCCTTTGTCCTGGGTTTATTTGCGACCAAACAGCACCCAGCCGTGATAATGTGCAAAGAAAGCCATTATATTTGGGTACTTAGAATTAGATCATCCTGTTTGGCTTGCTTTTCTTTTCTTTTTTAAAGGGAGGCTTTAAAAATATTTTATTTAATTTTAGTTTATATGCGTTGGTGTGGAGGTGTCAGATCTTAGATTTACAGACAGTTGTGAGCTGCCATGTGGTTGCTGGGAATTGAACTCAGGACCTTTGGAAGAGCAAGTGATGCTCCTAACCACAGAGCCATCTCTCCAGCCCCTGGCTTGCTTTTCATAGTGTGTCTTTCTAAAAACCCATTAGGATGCTTATACAAGGTTGTAAGTATTGATACGTTTATATCCATACATCTTTCTACAACCTCTAATAAAATGTCTCCACAAAATATCTAACTGCCTTCGAATGTTAAAACATACCTGAATCGCTGAGAACTGACCATTAATGTTTGATTTGAGTTTTCTTCTGGACATGGTGAAATTAAAGATGGTGTAAGGTCATGGGATGGGTCATCTTCAGGGAGCAGAGCAGGCACAAACATGGGAAATTCTTGCTTATCATCTGGTCAAATAAGGCAACACATGGGGAACAGGAGGAGCTCCCAGTTATCAGGGAGTCAGTGGGGTGCAGACTAGGAAATATCTCGAGTATCAAAACACAGACTTTTCTGTTTATTTATCCTCATAAACATTTTTCTTTCAAATGGTCTTTCTTCAGTTAGCGCAGAGGTCAGCAAGTGACAACCACCAGCCCGAAGCTTCCTGTATCCACAAATGTTTTTGAATGTTTGAGTAACTAATTTAAACATTTTGAAAAAAAAATCAAGAGAAAAATAGTTCATGACATGAAAACATCTTGAGGATTTTATTGAGCCACAGCTACGTTATCTTTCTGTGACTCTTAACAAACTATATCAGGTTATGTTATTAAGACAAAGGGGGTTTTTAGCTCAGTTTTGTTTGATTGGTCCAGCTGCTGGAGGCTGCTGTGAGCTAACATGTCATGACAAGAAAGTGTTTTGGGGGGAAAAAATCAAAGAGAAGAAAAGAAAGGGACCAGAGTCCTACTACTGTCTTCAAGAGCACACATCTAGTGATCTAACGACCTTCAGACCCCGTATTCAAATGTCCCAAAGCTTCCTATTAGCTCCTTCCTGGGGACTGTGCCTTCAACTACAAGCCTTTGGGAGACATTCAGAATCCAAATTATAGTAACAGCCATGAGCAACATGTCCACATATTAATTATAATTCACATGATGCTTCAAGCCCAGCATTGAGCAGCACCAACAAAGCGAACCCCCCAAAGCCTGAAATGCTTCCAGCCCTCAGAGCTAAGGGTCTAGAATGTCCAGCCATGTGGCAGCCCTTGGCTCCTTCAGTCTGCACACACACATGAACATATATGGTTTGTTGGTTTGTTGGTTTGTTTTATCAACTCAAGCCACAGTGTCACATCGAGTTTTTAAATGTCAACTGTCTTTCTGGTGCACTTAGCATTGGCTCTGCTAGTGTGGTCTCAGGGCCCAGACTACATGGTTTTACTCCATGCTAGAGGCATCTTAGTCTGGGTATAAGATGCCCAACACATAGTAACTGTGAAGCAATTATTTATATCATGAGCTAATTATCATGGAAGCAGTTAGAAAGCAACATTTTTTCCATTGTTCCTGCAGCTTTTCTGGAATTCTCAAATTCATGATAGAATTTTCTCATTTCCTCCTCAGTGTCTCTTAACTATTATTTTAAATTTATCTCTGTTGCTACGTTCTGTGTTTTGGATGAACAACTCAGTAACATCAAATTCACTAGATGTATCTAGCTAATCTAGGGTTTAGTTTGTATAGTGGTCAGCTTAAATAATGAAATAAAAATATTTTTATATCTGTGACTCATCTTTTAATAGAATGTCATGCTTTTCTATTTATAAAGAAGTGTCTTATTCACAGGTTAGAATGTGATTTTTTTTGAGAATCTTAATAAACTCAGCTGAAATTTACTTCAATATTTGTCTTAGACTATTTTCTGTTGCTATGACAAAATATCAGAAGCTGGATAGTATATAATGAAAGGGGGATGGTATCTTATTTAGGGTGTTATTGCTGTGAGAAAACACTTGTGACCACAGCAGCTCTCATAAGGGACAACATTTAATTGGAGCTGGCTTACAGTTTATAGGTTTATCATGCAGGTGGGAAACATGGTGGCACAAAGGCAGACATGGTGCTGGAGAGCAGCTGAGAGCTCTACATCTGGGTGAGCAGGCAGCAAGAGGAGAGAGTGAGACACTAGGCCTGCCTTGAACATTTAAGACCTCAGAGGCCACCCCCAGTGACATACTTCCTCCAACAAAGCCAAAACATCTTCTAATAGGTGCCACTCTTTGCTGACCATGCATTCAAATCTATGACTCTATGGGGGCCTCAGGAGGGGTTGTAGAACTCAGTGTAGGAAGGTAGGAGTCCAGGATTGGGTGGCTTCATCTCTTAGCTGTTTATTTTCCATATACAGTGCTCTGTCTGCATCTATACCTACAAGCCAGAAGAAGACATCAGATCCCAGTATAAGTGGTTGTGAACCACCATGTGTTTGCTGGGAATTGAACTCAGGACCCCTTAGAAGAGCAGACAGTGCTCTGAATCACTGAGCCATTTCTCCAGCCCCAGCTCTGTGCTTTCTATTTTGGGCCCATGATTAACATATTTCTGGGGGCTGGAGAGATGGCTTGGGGCTGGAGAGATGGCTCAGAGGTTAAGAGCACTGTCTGTTCTTTCAAAGGTCCTGAGTTCAATTCCCAGCAACCACATGGTGGCTTACAACCATCTGTAATGAGATCTAGTGCCCTCTTCTGGCATGCAGGCACAGAATAGTGTATAAGTAATAAATAAATCTTTAAAAAACATATTTCTGAAAATATAACGGTCTCCTACAAAGTCCACTTTCTTAAAGGTTCCATTGTCTCCCAGTAGCATCACCATGGGACCTGAACCTGGAGCTCATGATGCTTTGAGAAACAGTTTTCCAAAAGTAACAGATGGGGCAGCACGGGGAACTGTGGAAGGGCAACTGTTCCAGCAGCTGACACCTGGGGAAGGTCTGCGTGGATTCAAAGTAGGCAATATACATGATGGAGCGTGAGAACTGTGCCCCTCAGTGTCAGACGGCAGTAGCATCTCTGTCAGGGCCAAAGAGACAACGAACAAAGAAGATAGCACACTCTTGCTCACTCAGCCTCAGGATGACATTTGGATTAAATACACCAATGGATGTTGTCACTTTTCCTATGGGTCAGTACCAGAAAATCATGGCTACGTGTGTGGGACAGGGATGAAAAGTCCCCTGTTAGTAACAAAGTCTTTGCTAAGCTTGTGCCTGTGTGCTGGAGGTAGTCCTCATCTTTTGGATGCTCCCTTGCTCCTGAGACTCATCTGATATGTGTCTAGACCAGGAGGTCTCAGTGGTTCTGTCATGTGCCACATGCATCTACCGTACACAACCCCACATGTAGTCCTCTATCTGGGAGGGCCTGGCCCAGTCACATTCCTCTGAATTTCTCCCCTGTTACCTTTGCCCATAGGAAGCTGCCTTGCCTACATCACACACATCTCAAGTCAGCCAGCATCTGTTTTCTGGCCAGTGCTAGGATGGAGTAGCTCAATCCCTTAGTGTCAATCCTAAACCCTCCCTGAGAGCCATTCTCTATCCAACTCCCCAAGAATCGGCTCAGGGCTGTGCACCAGCTTCTATGGCTTTGATGTTTGGCTTCTCCTGGGCTCGGTGCTGTTTTCCTCACTGTCCTACAGGGGTCATTCTGCCGCCCCCCCTGGCCCCCCCCCCCATGTTAGATGGTGATGGCATCTCTGCCAGGGACAATGACACAAAGAATAAAGATGATAGTAGCTTCTCATGCAACCTCAGGATGACAGTTTAGATTATACGCAGACAGGTGCCAGCTTTCCCATAGATCCAAAGCAGGAAGTATGGATGTGTACCAGGAACTTCTGCATACACACACACACACACACACACACACACACACACACACACAAATCTGTCTCAGTACTGTTTCCCGGCAACCCAACCTAGGACAGCAGCTAATGCTACAGGGACAATTCATCTAGTGTCAGAATCCCACCACCCGTATTCACCATAAGATGCCAGAAGAGTCTCCTGGGGTCAATTTGTGAGGAAGGATGTTGTAAAATCAAGACCTAATGGCAAGTCATCAGTTCAGAGGAGGGGAAGTGTGGAAACAAGACACTGCAGCTTTCAGTCCCCTTCCCATGGCCCTTGACTATGACTCCTCAATGCACCAAAAGCACTATTTGTATCTCTTACATTGAGCAAAAGACTTTGGAAGAGATTCTAGCACTTTAGAAGTTACTAAGGGTCTGGAGAGATGACTCCATGGTTAAAGGCATTTCTTGCTCTTGCAGGGGACCTGGGCTCAGTTCCCAGCACTCACATGATGCCTCACAAAACATATGTAACTCCAGGGGAACTCCAGTGCCAGGGAATCTGACGAACTCCTTTAACCTCTGTGAGCACAAGAGGTTATGAACACATGGTGCACATACATTTATGCAGACAAAACATTCATACGTATAAAATAAAAGTCCATTTTTAAGCTATTAAATAATAAGACAGAAAAGGAGAAGAGGAGAGAGGAACAACTCATATTTTCCCTTCAAATATATACAAATAAAATAAAATGGAAAGTCCATACAGGACTGGCGCTAGGGAGGATTGAGAGCTGGGTGGGGTGGGGATTTCATGGCTGGCTTGTAGCCACACAGTGTGAAATCTGTCTTCTCAGGAAGATGGGGAGAACTGGAGAAGTGAGGCTGCCGCCCCATCTGCTGCTCACTTCGGCACTGTTGACAGCAGCTTCCCTACAATTCTCTCTTTCCACCAAAAGAGGTTTTGAGATGTGCTGAAGGATGGCCCCGTTGAGTCACAGATGGAGTAAAGTGTTGTCTCTCCCAGTTTCTATTAGCTTGGTGCTAATGAAGCAGCCAGCATTTGAAACGTGAGCACCTTCATATGCTTAACCTAGAAGCTTGACTGTTAGTTTCACACAGTATCTTCTTCCAGACAGTAGGTATCCATGTTCAACATCATGCCCAGTTTATAGAAAACCTTCAGTTCTGTGTCAATCTGGGTTTTTTCTCTTCTTCATTTGTTTCTTTATACAGCCTGCTGTGAGGAGTTCTTTAAATGTAAATAACTTGTCTCTCAAGATGTTTTTCTAAATGTGAGGCATATAATTGAAAAGTCATTCCATGAAGCTTTTCTGATCAAGCTGTAAATGAATCATAAAACCAGCACCTTGAGAGAAAGCCACCGAAGATTATTCTTGAAACTCCCGTTTTAGGCAAATTTTGCACTGGGTTCGTTAACTTACCTAGAAGCCCATGACGATGAAAACACTGCAGGTTTCATTTTCTCAGGATGTCGCCGTAAGGACCACTGCTCCCCTTTAAAAATATCAGGAATTTTGGCTGAGCTTGTTTCATAAGTGGAACATTTTGAAGTTAGTTTCAGGAAGCTGGCACGTCATCAGCAGAGCTTGGGTCTTCCACATGTGCTCACCACATTCAAGTCACCTGGAAGCCAGAGAACTGGAAACGCTGGCTAAGGCAATAATACCTCCTGTTTCTTTCAGGAGTGTAGTAAATGAGGAGTGCCTGTTTCATTATTTTATTTCACATTTTTTTGTTTTTGTTTTTGTTTTTTTGAGATGGGGTTTCTTCATGTAGCCCTGGCTGCCCTAGATTTGCTCTGTAGTCCAGGCTGTCCTTAAGGTCACAGAGATCCATCTTCCTCTGCCTCCAGAGTTACTTTATTTTTTAACTGAAAGAAGTCATACAGTATATTTTAATCTGTTTCTTCTCCTTCAATTCCTCTCAGCCATCCCTACCCACCAAACTATGTTTTTCTAAAACAAAACAACAACAAAAAGAGCCTCTTCCCCTACAAAAAGGGATTTTTGATGTATTTACCAAAATAGACAAACAAAAGAGCAATAAGACAAAAAGAAAATGTTTGCCCAAACACAGAAAAATTAAACAAAGTCTACAAAAATACCGTTGAGTTCATTTTGGGTTGACCAGTCACTCCCAAGAATGAGGTCTCTTCTGGAATGTCGTTAGTATACCCAGTGAGGCTCCATTGAAGAAACTTGACATTCCGTTGTCAGCAGATGTCAGTTGCAAATAGCTCCGTGTTTAGCGGTGGGAGCCTGTGTCCTCTTCCCCTCCTCAGTGCTGGGATCCCACCTGGCTTGACATGCTCAGGCCTTGTTCATGCTGTCACAGTCTCTGAGAGCTTGTACGTGCATCAGTCCTGTTCTACCAGGAAGACACTGTCTCCTGGCAGTCATCCACCATCTCTGGCTCTTACTTTCCTTCTACTTACTCTTCCACATAGCTCCTTAGCCCTGAGGGGACAGATTTGGTGACGATTTCCCATTTAGGTCTGCAAGCCCCAAAGTCTCTCACTCTCTCGCATTGCTCAGCTGCAAGTCTATGTTGTTTCCCATCTATGTTAAGAGCAAGCATCTCTGATGATGGCTGAGTGACACACTGACTTATGGGTATGGCAGAATGACATTAGGAGTCATTTTATTGTTATGTTCCTTTAGCAGAATAGTAGTATTAGGGTCTATCCTGGCCTTATGACCTATCCAGTGTCAGGTTTTTTGCCACGTTAGCAATGTCAGGTATGGGTTCCAGCTCATGAAGTAGGCTTTAAATCCAATCAGAGGGTAGTTTTAAAAGACCCAGTTCTTGGCTAGGATCTATGAAACAGCAATAGTTCTAGATTTTGTTTTTTGTAATCTCCACTTTAGGAACTGTATCAAAAATAAACAAAATTCTGTTTAAAACTCAAGAAACACTCTACTATTCCTTTTAGCTACTTAGTTTCTTTGTTGGTTTTGAGTTTTTAATTCTTTGGCATCCAGATGGTTGGGGAAGCAGTGTGCACATATGGAGTATGACATCTCAGCTGTGGGTCACTGAGTTTATCTCTCTGTGGGCTTGGTTGCTTTTGGAAATTATCTTGAAATTACATCTGTTGCTTGTCATTGAATATCTGCCTCATTTCTTTCTGTTACTATACATTGACATATCACATAATTCTAGAACTTAAGTACACTCTTATCATTTGCTGAGTGCCTAGCATAACTAAGAAATTAGATTTTTAAAAACCTATCATTTCAGCTGACACAGTGATAGCATTTGGCACTATAAATGAAATTTCTCATCAGGATTAAGGGCATGTATGAAAGCCCAAAACTAACATTACACTTAGTGGTAAAAGACTGAACATTTTTCCTCTGAACACCAGAAATAAGTGAAGATTTCTACTACTGGGAGCTGAATCATATTCTTCCAAATTTTATATTTTCAAGTCTTATTTCTACTACATGTGACTTTCTTAGGGGAAAGGCCCGCACTCTTGAGTTTAACATAAAGTAAACCTAGGTAGTTAGACTGGGTCCCTGATGCATCCTTACTGGTGTCCTTATAATAGAAGGAGCTTTAGAGGCACGCACAGACACCAGAGGTGTGTCTGCTCAGGATGCTCACTGCATGAAGTATCAGGCACAGCCTAGGAGAGAGGCCTTGGCAAAGATGCTCTATGAACAGCTTGTTAGTCACCTTTCTATCAATATGACAAATGCCTGCAATGACCGACTTATAAAGACAGAAGGTTTACCTTGCCTTACTCTTTGGGGAGTTCAAGCTTATGATGTGGCAAGTCTGCACATATCAGCTATGGCCCAGGATGCCAAAGCACAGACCAGTAATACAAAATTTTGTTCTTCATAGAAAATACGGAAGTACTCAAGGAACACTCAAACATACACTAAATCTCGTTAGGCATTAGGGAAATGCAAATCAAAGCTGCAATGAAACACTGTGTGATATCAATAAGATAGCAATATTAAAAGTAAAATCTAGAGAAGAAACCAACAAGTGCTGACAGAGACAGGAAGAAGTTGGACTCTTATAAATGCCTGGTAAGAATGTGGAGTGAACATTTGCTAGGAAATTTTGCTGATTCCTCAAACATTTACATATAATCATCATATGATCCAATAATTCCTTTTCTAGGCATTGACATAAAATATATTTAAGCAGATACCCAAGTCGCTGTATGTGCATATTCATTATAGCACTAGTCATTAGCAAGTAAAGGCCCGAGTGCACGAAGGCAGGAGAATGGACTGGTACACTCTTCGTTTATTGATAAAGAGCCAAGAACTGATCGTGCTACCATGTGGACAAACCTTCAAACATCCCACCAAACAGAAGCTAGTCACAAAAGGCCACGTGTAGATGATGCTATCCACTGGGAGCATCTACAGAGTCACAGGGCTGATGCAGGAAGGCCAGGTGGGGGAGGGGCAGTGGGAAATATATGTCTGATTGGTGCGGAAGGTGAAGTCAGTGGAAAGGCTATTTGCACAACATTGTGGGTGTACTGAATACCACTGAATCTGTTGTGAGAATTTTACCTCAATTAATAACATATATAAGAAGAGACATTTGCTGGTTTGGTCCTTCTCTACATTAAAAAAAAAAGGGGGGGTCACAATGACAGTGGATCTGATAATAAAGACAAAGGCTATTCCCCCCTGACGTCTGCTTCTATAGATTTTAAGCTTTTGATTATCTCTGGGGTAATCAAATTCAGTTTCATCTAGCTGAGTATTTCCTTCTGTGGCTAATCGCATTCCCACACTATATCGGTCCAAGAGTTAGAAAACATAAAACTGAAGCATTTTAGAATGGAAAACAAAAACCTGTCTTTGGTTGACTTAATTTATGATGCTTTGGACCTTAAAGTGTCACTTTTAATGGCAGCTCCCTGATTTATCTGAGGATTGGCTCCTGTGCCCAGGTTCCTAGAGCAGAGTGCCATCCTTCTCAGACAAGGCCACATAGGAGAAGGATGCAGGCGAGAAGACGCACAAGGATTAATACAACCTGTTGGGCTAAGATTGGTTTCTTCCTTCAGTATGTGCTTGTTGACTGTGGATGTAAGAAATATTCAGCTTGTGACATCTCCGTGTTTTAAGTGAACTTTGACACTTGATTATATCTTCTATTGGGTTTTACTGTTTTGGTCTATTTCTATTGGATCTCTTTGTTTTATTTCATGTGTCTGCATGTTTTGCTTGCATATGACACACGTATGCCTGGTGTCTGGGGAGAGCATCAGATTCACTAGACCTGCAGTTACAGGTGGTTGTGAACCATCATGTGAGTGCTAGAAATGAACCGGGGCCCACTGAAAGAGAAGAACCTGGGTCCTCTGGAAGAGCAGCCAATGCTCTTAACAACTGAGTCATCTCTCCAGCCCTCAGTTTTTGCTTTGTGACTACCATGAACCTTACATAAAGCATCTTATAGTTATAGTAATTGGCTGTATATTAATCACAACTTTAACTCAAGCACATAGAAAGGCTATACTGTGACTTTCTATTCCATCCCATATTATTGTCATGATTTATATCTTTATAAATTGATGTACTTTAATTATTGCACTTATACTTACTTTTAATATTTTCTACCTTAACATTTTACTTTATTTTATTTTATTTATTTATTTATTTATTTTGGTTTTTCGAGACAGGGTCTCTCTGTGTTAGCCTTGGCCGTCCTGGATTCACTTTGTAGACCAGGATGGCCTCGAACTCACAGCAATCCACCCACCTCTGCCTCCCGAGTGCTGGGATTAAAGGCATGCACCACCACGCCCGGCTTTTTTACCTTAACATTTTATATTAATGGGAATTAAATTTGACTTACAAACCACTTCGACCGCAATGCAAGTATTCTCAATTTGACAATAGACATGTTTATGCCTGTGAGATTTATGTTTTCCCATGTGTTCAAGGAATGTTGGCCAGCATTTTTTTTTTCATTTCTTCGAAAGATACAACTTGAACATTTCACAAAGGGCAGGTCTATACAGTCCATGAACGTTTGGCTATCTGGAGAGCTCTCCATCTTTCCTTAACGTTCTACTCTCAGCTTTTCCGAGTGTGATGTTCTTGGTCCATAGTTTTCTGTCAGCACTTTGACTGTAGCACTTTGACTAAAAGCTATTTTTTTCTCTTTCTGCTTTCCAGTAGTTCTCCTTGTTTTCTATTTTGGACAATTTGGAAAACAAAATACCATGACCTAAGGCAACTAATAATTTTTTTTTAAATTTGGGGCACATGGTTCCAGAGGTGGGCACATGGTTCCAGAAGGGGACATATGGCTCCAGAAGTGGGCAAATGGTTCCAGAAGGGGAAACATGGTTCCAGAGGTGGGCACATGGTTCCAGAAGGGGACACATGGTTTCAGAAGGGGACACCTGGTTCTAGAAGGGGACACATGGTTCCAGAAGGGGACACATGGTTCTGGAAGGGACACATGGTTCCAGAAGGGGACACCTGGTTCCAGAAGGTGACACATGGTTCCAGAAGGGGACACATGGTTCTGGAAGGGACACATGGTTCCAGAAGGGGACACATGGCTCCAGAAGGGGGCACATGGTTCCAGAAGGGGGCACATGGTTCCAGAAGGGGACACATGGTTCCAGAAGGGGACACATGGCTCCAGAAGGGGGCACATGGTTCCAGAAGGGGGCACATGATTCCAGAAGGGGACACAAGTCATGACCATCATGGCGGGGAACATGGCAGCAGGCAGGCATGGGGCTGGATCAGTAGCTGAGCACTCACATCTGAGCCCACAAGCATAAGGTGTAGAGAGCTAGCTGACCTCACTTCATTGTCATTCTCTGTTTTCTTATAGCTCATTGACTTTCTACTTGGTATTTTCATATTCTTTGTTAAAATTTTTCAATCTTCATTTCATTGGTATCTGCCACTGGAGGTTTTTTTTCCTTTTTTTCCCCACCCTGATTATTTGTGGCTTTGGAGTTTGTTACTTTAACACTTCAGGAAGTGGTCACCTCCCCCTGGTGTCATTGAAAGGCTTAAAGGAAAACAGAACAAGATGAAAAAACACAAATCAAAACCAAACCAGAAGGTGAGTTGGTTCTACAGCCCAAGTCTTTTAGCTGTGGGAGGACTTGCTTGCTCCACTTGTTCCTTCTCTAGATACTTGTGCTGTCTTTGTCCCTCAGCCAAGTTTGGAGCTAAGAGTCTGTCATGTATTTTCATAGTGCAGAGCCCCTGCATACCCACACTTTCTTACCTTATCGCTAACCAGTAGACACTAGTTGCTGAGATGTGCATCTGCTGCCAAGGTCTGTGTGCTTTCTATAGGAGCTGGTGCAGGCTACGCACAAGGAGGTACAAGGAACTGGCCACAGAAGGGAGCATGGGCAGCTGGGGGAGGCATCATTGGTTGTGGGCATACTTGGAAGAGAATCATTGCAGGGACCATTTAGTAGAGTCTATAGACTCATTATTAGGGCCTGGGACTGGCACAGGTGCTGAAGGGCACTCTACCCTTTCTCCCTGTTCTTACCTGTTTCTGGTTGGTTTCCATTGCCTTGTTCCTTCAGTGTTTCTTGATGAGGTGAGACAGGAGTTAGCTGTCCAGGCTAGAATGCTGAAGGGCTGAGGAAACTGGGCACTTACAACTTTCTCAAATTTTCCAGGGGGAGAAAGTATAATCTATTCTTTCCTGGCACCAAGCTTTGTTAACTATCAGAGAGACACTACACTCATGTTGCAGGTGACACAATTTTACTCTTAAATATATATTTAAATGTTTATTAAAAACTCAAAACATCCTTTCACACACACATATATATGAATGTATATATGTTGAAAATACACACATATATTTGTATATATATGTGTGTGTGGTTTTGGAAAGTTTAGGTTTCTTCTGGTATTTTATTTAAACTTTTTAAAATTTATAGACCAAATTTAAGGCAAATTTGTATCTTTATCATACACTATCCCATTTGTGACTGTAACTTATCTCTTGATTCATTCATATCATTTTTAAACTCTCACAAAAACTTTATATATTCGTTGTTAGGTTAATTCTTAAATACCTTTTATTAGCCAGAGTTCAATCAAAAAAGTAGTAACATCATAGGACGGCTATGAATCACGAGACTCACATGTTTCAAGGAACTGGCTTAGAAAGTTCTCAATCCTCAGTCTAGGTCATCAAAGATAGGTGATGAGCAGCCTGAGTTCATGGGTCTTCAGTCTGAAGCACCTCTCCTCAGGAAAAGTTTCTGTCCATGTCTCCTGTCACTCAGCCTGACTAGCTGAGGTAGGGCTTTCCAAGTGAGAAAGGACAGTCCTCTGTGCTGGCCTTGGCTTACTATCACCTTTGACTTTGTAAACTCTCATCAGTACCTAAAGTGTTGAATCAAATGACTATGTAACCTGACTGGGCCAAGTTGGTATGTTCACAAAGTCATTACAAAGCAGCTTTGACTGCTAACTTGTATCTGATTTTGTACCTTGCAATTGCTGATAGTGTGTGTGTGTGTGTGTGTGTGTGTGTGTGTGTGTGCAAGATGATCTGTGTCTGAGTCCCTTACTGAATTCTCATATTTGTTCTCACAGCTGGTCTGTAGGCTCAGCTTGGCATTCTGTGTGGATACTCCTCACCATCTGCAGTAATCCCCTTAAACATATCAGTGTGTAATGCCTGTCGTTTTCTTGTTTATGACACTGCCAGGCCCTGGGTGGTGGCATTTAGATTCCTCCCTTGTTCTCTGACATCCATGGGCTGATGTCTAAAAGCCCAGCATGAACAGGGTGCTTACCTAGTCAAGATTGTTCAACATTTAAAAATGGTTCCTTTCATTCTTACCTTCCTTAGCTATTTCTTTGGTGCTTTTGAATCTTACAAAATATATTTTGTAGCATCAAAAAAAAATATCTGGTATGAGTCCATTAGTATGCAAATTTCACATGGATTTTTCCTG
This sequence comes from Acomys minous, assembly GCF_964271855.1. NCBI lineage: Eukaryota > Metazoa > Chordata > Mammalia > Rodentia > Muridae > Acomys > Acomys minous. The sequence continues at coordinate 24,717,250 of NC_140486.1, forward strand.
TTGAACACATTTGTTCTTGTTCAGTAAACATGACAAGGTATATTTTACTCTATTTCAATGGCTAATATTTTTTATAGTTTATGTCTATCCTCACAGTGAAACTGATTTATGCTTTTTTCTTTATCCTTACTTAATTTTGAAGTTATTCTAACTTTGTAAAATGTCTTAGGCTACTTTTTTCTTATTTTTGCTTTCTTAAACGTTTTTTAAGGAGATGGTCAGAGGTCCCTTCTACGAACGGCAGTGTTTTTTCATAGTTTTCTGATTCAGCTCTTGTTTCTAAACCATGGTAATATGCCCTACAATAAGCAGGAAAGCAAGATTTCTTTATAGTGAACTTTAATGTATACTGCCAGTTATATAATATTGCAAGGGAGCTAAGATGTCCTTGGTCTGTAGGTTTATAATTAAGATAAGAATTACATCTTGCTCACTTCTGAGCTGGTCTAGATGCTTCCTTATGGGTGGCATGTGAGCACTCTCTGACATTTTGGTGCTTTTTTTCCCAGGACATACAGGGCGGTTGCTACAGTCCCTGTGCATCACCAGCCTCTCCTTCCTACTCCTGCACATCATTTTCCACATCACACTGGCCAGCCTGGAAGCTCAGCACCGCATCGCACCCGCATACAACTGTGAGTACCAGCCTTCTGCTTCCCCTCACATGTGTGTGCAATGAAGTTGCCTGTCATCACACACTGTGAATTCGTTGTGATTTTGGTCATTTAACAATCTAATTTAGAATAATATGGTGTGTGTGTGTGTGTGTGTGAGAGAGAGAGAGAGAGAGAGAGAGAGAGAGAGAGAGAGAGAGAGAGAGAGAGAGAGAGAGGGAGAGTCTCTATGCAGGATTTGCCAAGGAAAATGAGGTTGTGAATCAAACCATGGATCTCCAACTTATATTAGATACTGGGATCCTATATGATTGTAAAATGTAACCATTCATCTTAATCTAAAAATCAGGATTTGCATAGATCCCTTGCACGGATTGTGACAAGCACAAGGTAGCATTTGTTATGTCTATGGGAAATGGCATGATACATACCACTTATTTTCAAACTGGGAGATTTTCAGTTGCTATTTCTCAGGAGGCAAATGTCTTACTCAGAGTGTGAACTTAAGATCTGAGAAAGTTAATATACTTACTCTCTGCTTAGCTATTATCTTCCCAAAGTAAACCCTACTTCAGTTCCAGTAGAGTTTGTATTTGTTTTTTTTTTTTTTTTTTTATTTTTTTTTATTTTTATTTTATTTTTTTTTCTGATTCTTTTTTTTTATTAATTTATTCTTGTTACATCTCAATGGTTATCCCTTCCCTTGTATCCTCCCGTTCTTCCCTCCCTCCCATTTTCCCCTTACTCCCCACCCCTATGACTGTTCCTGAGGGGGATTACCTCCCCCTCTATATGTTCATAGGGTATCAAGTCTCTTCTTGGTAACCTGCTGTCCTTCCTCTGAGTGCCATCAGGTCTCCCCCTCCAGGGGACATGGTCAAAGGTGAGGCACCAGAGTATGTGAGAAAGTAATATCCCACTCTCCACTCTACTGTGGAGAGTGTTCCGTCCATTGGCTAGATCTGGGTAGGGGTTTAAGGTTTACCGCCTGTATTGTCCTTGGCTGGTGCCTTAGTTTGATCGGGACCCCTATGCCCAAATCTGCCTATCATAATGTTCTACTTGTAGGCTTCTAGGACCCTCTGGGTCCTTCTACTTTGCCTTTCCCCCATGATTCTCTCATCTAGAATCCCACTAGAATGTCCTCTCCTCTGTCTCAGTTTCCTGGTAAGTGAAGGCTTTCGTGGGACATGCCCCTTGGGCTAATATGCAGATATAAGTGAGTATATACCATTTGAGTCTTTCTGCTTCTGGGTTAACTCACTCATTATGATCATTTCTAGCTCAATCCATTTATCCACAAATTTCGGGAAGTCCTTGTTTTTAATAGCTGAATAGTATTCCATAGTGTATATGTACCACAGTTTCTTTATCCATTCTTCTATTGAGGGACATTTCGGCTGTTTCCATGTTCTGGCTATTATGAATAAGGCTGCTATGAACATGGTTGAGCAAATTTTCTTGTTGTGTGCTGGAGCATCTTCTGGATATATTCCAAGGAGTGGAATAGCTGGGTCTTGAGGAAGCCCTATTCCCATTTTTCTGAGATAGCACCAGATAGATTTCCAAAGTGGTTGTACTAGTTTGCATTCCCACCAGCAATGAAGGAGTGTTCCTCTCTCCCCACATCCTCGCCAGCATGTGGTGTCGCTTGAATTTTTGATCTTAGCCATTCTGATGGGTGTAAGATGGAATCTCAGAGTTGTTTTGATTTGCATTTCCCTGATGACTAAGGAGGTTGAGCATTTCTTTAAGTGTTTCTCAGCCATTTGATATTCCTCTGTTGAGAATTCTCTGTTTAGTTCCATGCCCCATTTCTCGATTGGGTTATTTGGTTTGGTGGTATTTAATTTCTTGAGTTCCTTATATATTTTGGATATTAGACCTTTGTCAGACTTAGGGTTGGTGAAGATCTTTTCCCAGTCTGTAGACTGTCGCTTTGTTCTCTTTACAGTGTCTCCTGCCTTACAGAAGCTTCTCAGCCTCATGAGGTCCCATTTATTAATTGTTGACATTAATGTCTGGGCTGTTGGTGTTCTGTTCAGGAAGTTGTCTCCTGTGCCAATATGTTCCAAGCTCTTTCCCATTTTTTCTTCTAAGTGACTTAGTGTCTCTGGTTTTATGTTGAGGTCTTTAATCCACTTGGATTTGAGTTTTGTACAAGGTGACAAATATGGGTCCAGTTGCATTTTTTTACACATAGACATCCAGTTAGACCAGCACCATTTGTTGAAGATGCTATCCCTTTTCCATCGAATGGATTTAGCTTCTTTGTCAAAAATCAAATGACCATATGTGTGTGGATTCATATCTGGGTCTTCGATTCGATTCCACTGATCAACCAGCCTGTTGCTGTGCCAGTACCATGCTGTTTTAATTACTATTGCTTTATAGTACAGTTTGAGATCAGGTATGGAGACTCCTCCAGAGCACCTTTTATTGTACAAGATTGTTTTAGCTATTCTGGGTTTTTTGTTTTTCCATATGAAGTTCAGAATTGAACTTTCAATGTCTTTAAAAAATTGTGTAGGTATTTTGATAGGGATTGCATTGAATCTGTAGATTGCTTTTGGTAGGATGGCCTTGTATTTGTCTCTTGAAAAAAATAAGCATTTTAAATAGATGGAATCCAATCCATGTGTTTTCAGTTAAAACTAAAGACACCCTGAGATATTTGAAGTAGACTATAATAACAGTTTGACCTGTCAGTTTTTCTTTGAGAAGCCCATTTGTGGCTTTGAAATTTCCTGAACTTTCATGAGCACAAGTATAAGGGTTAGGAAGTAAACATGCCTTCCCTGTGAAATAAAAAGATCAGAATTCTTCATGCATCAAAGGACGCTAACTTAAGTACAGTGTGGGACTCTGTGATGGATTTTTACAGTCATGAATTATTCATTAGCCTCCCCTGTACAACTTCAAACATGTGTAGAACTAAAGATTTATTAGGTTCAAAATTCTTTTAATAGCAATTCAATTCCTGCCCAAATTGTATTTTTACTCTAAAATGCAATTTAAAATTACTTGAAAATCAGATTTTAAAATACAAATTTTGTTTATTTTAAAATAAAATGTATCTCTTAAGATAGGGATTGTTTTTTCTTTAAGCTAGTCAGTAAGGCAAACACCATAAAATCTACCCAACATAAAGAGAACACCAAGAGGTTTTTTAGCATATTCAAAACTTGCGGCAAGTATTAATAATACTAGTTTAAAAGAGTCTTCATCTCTAAGGACTTCCCACACGCATGGAGAGGTACCCCCAGTGTCCTTTTGCAAACACTGTCATGTTGCTGAGAGACGCAGAAGGCCCATCAGATGCAACAGCTGATGAAACACACTGCCTTTTTGGACTCCGTATGGGCTTTTCTGTATTTGCCTTCATTGAAGCTTTCCCACAGTTCTACAGAGGTACAAAGTGAGACGTGAAATGACAACGTGTGACTATCTCTTTGAGTTTATAAATGTGTTTACTCTGAGTATGTTCTCTCGTAGGCAGGAATGCTTTGGGTGGGACTGTAATGTAATGGCATCTATCCGTGCCCCTATTTCCCTGGGTTTAGGAGAAAAGACAAACCTCCCTGTTGTGGTCAGTGCTGCTCTCTTTCCCCTCACCTTTCTTGTGGGTTAGAGCCACCTCCTACATCACTTCCTACATATTTGGCTATGACCTCATTAAAGGCGTCTGTTATTAGCATGTAAATTGCAGTGCAGTGTAACCTGCTCCTGGAGTCTAATGAGTTTCCCCCACCCCCACCCCAATCCCTGGCCTTCATGTTCCTGGATGGAAGCAACCAATGGAAGTCTTATTCGCAAGCTTTAGTCTCATGAAACTAAATTCCAGCTCAAAGTTTATTTGGATCAAAGTCAAGGTTCCATTTTGAAGTTCCAGTGTTTTTGATGAAGTAACCAATAGAAAGGAATTGGTTAAAAAAAAACACCCAAGGTTTCAAAACTCAAATGATTTCCTTCCAGCCACGGGCACCTTGAAGGTGAATTTATAGACGTCATAAATTTCTTCTGAAAAACCTTGCAGCTTCCTGGACCAGGGCTGGCTCATCGGCTGCTGTAGGCTTGTGCCGGTTCAGTTTCCTGAGTAACGTTAATATTAATACATTCCTGAAAGGGGATGAAAGAGGCGCACAGACTTCAGAGCTTCGCAGCTCGTTTAGTGTCCAGGGTCAGCACGGATGAGGTGAAAGCCTAGAGAATGTTTCATGGGCAAATTACAGGAACTCCTAAAAATGCAGTGAGGCTGGAAAATAGGGACACTGGCTTTTCATTCAGAGTTGGCTTCCCGTTCCGAGGTGGTTGTTTGTCTAGCAGATGGAGCAATGATTTCACCGTCAGGGCTGAAAACACAAAGCCTGTTATTTATATGTAGGTATAAATGTAGATTTAAACACCAAACTTTTATTATTTTTGAATGATCATTATCATCATCATCATCACCACCATCATCAGTATTATTATTAGTAGTAATAATAGTAGTAGTAGTACTACTAGTAGCAGCAGCAGCAGCAGCAGCAGCTTGGTTTTTTTCAAGACAGCTCTATGAAACAGCCCTGCTGGTCTTGGAACTTGGTCTGTAAACCAGGCTTCTCATGAACTCACAAAAATCTGCCTACCTCTGATTCCCAAATGCTAGGATTAAATGTGTATGCCACCACGTCTGGCCTTTTTGAAATTAATGAATTAATTTTATGTGCATTGGTGTTTAGCCTACATGTATGTCTGTATGAGGGTGTTAGATGCCCCTGGAATTGGAGTTAAAGACAGTTGAGAGCTACCATGTGGGTGCTGGGACTTGAGTCAAGGTCCGTTAGAACAGCAACCAGTGCTTTTAGCCACTGAACCATAGCGCCGCTACCGTAACATCAAGTTTTTAAGTGAAAAGACAAACACTCTCTTGGTCATCAGTGTTGCACAGGGTGAGCACTTTTCCCTGTCTTCAAGATGCTAGTAAATGAGAAGAAAATGTCTCTAGCCAGTGGGGTTCAAATCCAAGGCCACCAAGAGCCCATGTTTGTATACTAATTCTGATTTCTTAATGACTTCTTTCTCTACGTTAAACTCATAACCCTCACCCCATTGTGGCAAAAGCCTCCTGCCTCTCTTAGGAATCCAAAACACGTGCTTGGGGGACAACAGTAGCATTTATAAATATTGAGCCCTTGAAAGCCCTCCTCCCCCTGGAGTCCTGTGAATATTAACTGGAAACAGTGAAGAGGTTTTCTTTCAAGCCACCATCATTTATTTTTATGTTTATTTTGCGGGTTGGCAAATTTCTTAAAGGTGCCATTGTGCAGAACTGAAACATAATTCTCTCCCTCCCTCCCTCCCTCCTTCTCTGTCTCCCTTTCTTTCTCCCTCTCTCTCTCTCTCTCTCTTTCTTTCTTTCCCTCCCTCCCTCCCTCTCTCCCTCTCCCTTCTTCCCTCCCTCTCTCTCCCTCTCTCTCCCCTGCTCTCTCTTCTCTCCTCTCTCTTTCCCCTTCCCTTCCCCCAAACAACGTTTCTCTCGCTAAGCAAGAACTCAGTAGGACAGGGCAACATCTGTAAATCACCCCCAAATGTGCTGTACCAGTAACTAAAATATTTTCATTCTGTCAGAACCATGCTACTTAAATAAATGTGAATCTGGCTTTGATTATGTCACTGCCGGTTACACAGAAGTGCTGTGTCTGACTCTGTGGTAGATATGTAGCTATGTTATGTCAGAGAAATTTCCAAGCCAGGCCAGTCTGGATTCCCATGCTCTACAAAGGCAAAAGCATGCTTTAATTGAAAGACACTTCCTAGTTTCAAAACTATGCAGGAGAATTTCTGATGCTAATGACTACATGCGGAAGCTCACTTCCAGGGCAACTGCTAGCCTAGGACTCTAGAGATCATGTCATTCTGGTTCCAGTGACTATGTTCCCCCTACAGAGAGGATTCACTCTACGTCATTGAGGGCGTTCTGTGTGGCTCTCTATCATTGCCTCACCAGGTCTTTAGGACTAACAGGGCTGCACATCTGGACAGCTGTGGTCTTTGCAGGCAAATGCTTTGACTGAGGCAGTGAGTAGGAGCTTTTATGCCAGGCTCCACCTAGCCAGCGGTGCTGTCAAATCGTTTCATACACAGAATGGCAGGTCCAGTTAGCAGGCCAAACCTTGCCCCATAAGGCTGTTTATTCTGCTTCCATCTCCAGGGATGTCTTTTTCTTATATAAATACAGAGCTGAGTGTGCAGGAATCACTGAGGCAGGGACTGTAATAATGAAGAAATCGGCTTTGTGGGGACAGGAGAGCTGTGGGAAACCATTGGACATCTGAACTGCATGCCCTGCCCTTGCACCTACACACTCCCCACACATAACAAAGCTCAGTTGCACACCCAGACCGATCACCTCCTCCCTCATTCAGGCATCTTAGCTATACACCCAGCCCAGCACCCACTCCCCAGCCCTGTGCCGAGGCTTGACTCTTCACACATCGTGGGCAAGTGCTCACCACTGGTTCTGCTCTTGAGTTGTAATCTTGAGAACTGACCTGTTGGGGCCTCTACTCTCCTCCCCCTCTTTTTTGGAGCTCCCTACTTCCCTGGTGTTTAGGATAGCTTCTTCCTGTCAAGCCTCCAGCTACACTTTGGATATTTCTAGTCTCTAAGGACTTAAGTGACCGGAGTTCACTCCACAGCCCTCTCTTGTACATGTATGAGTCTTTTAATGGCAGTATTCACAGTTGGGTCTGCTGTCCCCTAATGGTCCCCTAATAATGTCCCCTAATGTCCGCTAATAATCTCAGATCATTAAGGTCTATTTTCCCCATTCAAAGAGGACATGCTACTTAGCCTATTGGCATGCATCTGAGAAAGGTCTTAGCAGTGTTTTCCTCCCATGTTCCTTTATCCCACAACATGTTCAGCACCGAGACTCAACTGATGAAGCACCTATTTGTGACAGTAGTGCTGATGGGTCAGTGATGTCACCTGTCACCCCATCAACCCACTGGCTGTGGGATAGAGGACAAAGGAGTCCTTTGTCTATATGCAGCGGCTCCCTCACAAGTCTTTTCACTGACTTGGCATCCAATGATGCAGCTACAAACTTCAGATGGGCTTTACTAATCCCTAGTCCCGTTAGCTGTATCTGGACCCTTGGGGCTGTGTCTGTCTGATGGGTCTGTTCTGACAAAAATAACTATATTGTCAAAGGAGTTTTTTTTTAATTTTAGTTCTTATATGTGTGAATAATGTGGGTGAAAGAGTTGATATGTGTGAACTGGAAGGTAAAATACAGGAAAAGTTGTGTATAATGGGTTTTTTTTTAAAGTATGCTTTGGCATAATTTTCTTCTGCCTGCTATCATTAGGAGAGTTGCTGGAACACTTGGGGAACTGGTACCCTGGCAGACCTTGCTCTTGTATCCTGTCCTTCTTGCCTCCTCTTCCCCTGGTTCATTCCTTCCTTGACTCAGACGCCATAGACAAGCCCCTTTCTTTTCCTTAGAGGTTGTTCCTCCCCCACCTGCAGTAAAACAGTATTAAAAAAAAATACCAACATGCAACAAAATTGTAGCTCTTTCTCCGGCCATCTATACAAGGGTCAGCACAGTGGTCTAACTTCCTCTTATCTGCAGTTGCCTAGGAGTATGTGGGCCTGTGCGTGCCTTCTAAGCACATTGCAATAGCAGGTGTGCCAGCAGTGATGATTCCTTCAGCCCCTGGTGACTGAGGCAAATTGATTTCCATCCATCCGTATACTCACCTGGGTCTCTCGGGGCACTCTGGGTAGCAGCATATGCAATCCCAGCGGAAGACAAGTTTGTCATCAGACGGCTCGGGTGGAAGGAAGGAAGTAGGGCTGAAAGAGCGCTTGCAACTCTTGTTTGCTAAACTTGCTCCTCCTGGAACAATGAATGTGTATGGTTTCTGGTGCCAAAAGCCACACCCAGGCAAGAGAGGGCGCTGAGGGGTTTAGCTGATGGAGAAGAAAGGGCCCTCAGGGTAAATCCTTGGGCCTGTGTCTGTCTGTGTCTTGATTTGTGTTGGAGTAGTAGTCGTAGTGTTCAACTTGTACAGCATGCTTCAAGTGGAGTGTCTCATCTTAATAGGAGGAGTTTTCAAATGGAATTTTATGCTGTTTAATGTAATTGTAGATGGCTATGGGCTATTCCTCTCTGTACCTCAGTTTCCCGACTATACGCTAGAGTGCATTTGCCCTCATGTCAGTGGGTAGGAAGGCTGAGTTTATCAGGTCTTCAGACATATCCTTGGCCTCTAAGGATGACTATATGTTAGTGCTTATTAAATGTTAACCGCTGTGATATCATCACAGAAGTAGATTTATTGTTCAATATTATGCATGACTCCAAGATACTAGAATGAACTCAGACCCAAGTTATGCACAGTCACGTTAGTAAAATTTAAAAATGATGAATCTCAAGTGTCACTACACTTGAAGTTGTACTTTCTCTGTGCTGTGGCTCGAGTGAAGATAACAGAGCAGAATGACTGTGTTTGAAAATTGATGTCAAGAGTGTATTCCTTGAAGGGCATCTATGCTAACCACTAGCAGATGCTGACCAGCACAAAGACCCACACCTAGCCAATACAGAGAATAACAGTCCACAGAATATTCAACCCTAAACGGAACATATATACCGTACCCCCTCATTTCAAGGCTCATATGTTACTATGGAAGAGGGGACAGAAAGCGTGTAATAGTCAGAGGTGGTAGATCGTAGCAAGGAAACAGCGTGTGCTCAAGACTTGTGCAAGACCAAGATAGACCAACTCCCAGGACAGAGAGGGGAGCTGGGCATGAAATTTAACTTCTAGCCAAGGAGCTACTGGCATATGATGCCTACTAGGAAATGAAGGGTCATTTTCTGTAAGAGTGTAGCCCCCAATAATTCAACCACACTGCAGGTGAAAGTAACATATCCGAGAATATTTTGGCAGCACAAATTGGCCTTGATGAGAAGAAAGAAAAAATAAAAAGGAAAAACCAATAGTTGGAAGAGAAGAGCAATAGATCTAGAAAGTGTTGGGGCAGAGATGATGAATATGAACAAAACATATTATATGAAATTCTCAAAGGATTAATAAAAATGATAGTGCATGTAATGACATTACATATATACACAAATCTATACATACTTTTTTTCTCCTAAAGGATGTGTATTTTTAATAACCCTGATTCTACTCCATGTAATGGAACCTGTACATGACACTTTTAGAGTGGCCAAGAGCCTGAGATTAGCCAGACCAAGAGCCAAGGGGGAAAACCTACTAGTACTATTCTGCTAAAGGAATTTAGCAACAAAACACTCCTAATGATGTACTGCTGTATCCACAGCCATAGCTCAGTCCCTCGTTTAGCCCTTAGAGCAGAATCTGCTTCTTACAGCTTAGCAGAGTTCACAACTGGATGATGTGCTGAGAGTGACAGACTTAGGAGCCCCCAGTCCTAAACGGGATGTCATCATCAAAATCCTCTCAAGGCTCAGGGGTCTATGCAGAAGAGATGGTAGAGGTCTCCAAAGGAATGGTGTCTTCAAACACAACAGGACTGGTACCCATATGAACTCACAGAGCCTGTGAACACACATGTAAGACCTGCACAGGTTCAAACCAGACAAAAGCCTAGCAATGAGAAGGGGAAGTGGACACAAAGTCCCATCCCTAAGCAAGAGGTTGTTTGCCGCTGATGCCTGCTGAGAAAGGGAAAGTCAGTTTCTCGAGTGGAGTGCCTCTAGGTAGATCAACCACACTCCAAAGCAGGCTTTATACCCATGAGTAGTTGCTAGAACAAAATAGACTGCTGTGTGTGTATGCGTGCATGCATGCGTGTGTGCACACGCTTTCTGTTTCGTTTCATTAATTTTGTCTTATTAATTTTTAATTTTTATTTTCTGGCTCTGCTTTTCTTTTTCACAGAGAGAAAAAAATGGAACGTTATGTGGGTAGGGAGGTGGAAAGGATCCTAGAGCAATTGGGAGAGGAGAAAAAGCGTGACCAAAATATACTGTGTGAAAAACTTTTAGTAAAAAGATAAAAATTTAAACATTCCAAACTCTAGAATTCCCACAGTCTTTAAAATGATGATGATAAAAAATCCACTGGTGATTTTGATCAGACACACACACACACACACACACACACACACACACACACACACACAGAGAGAGAGAGAGAGAGAGAGAGAGAGAGAGAGAGAGAGAGAGAGAGAGACAGACAGACAGACAGACAGACAGACAGACAGACTGACACAGACAGACAGACAGTGATCATGTATATCTTTACTAATCCTTTATCCTCCTATCAGAACTTTCGAGTCTTCTTCAGTGACCTATACCTCTGGAAACCCTCACTCTACCTGCTCTGAGGCCATTACATTGATTATTGAGTGTGGTATGAAAGTCAGTACCCTTTATCCTTTAGAATCCCCTCACTGTCCTGGAGAGATGGCTCAGCAGTTAAGAGCACTCACTAGCTGTTCTTCCAAAGGACCCTGGTTCAAATCCCAGCACCCACATGGCAGCTCACAACTGTCTGTAATTCCAATTCCAAGGTATTTGACATGCTCACACATCCATACATGGAGGCAGAATACCAGTGTAAATAAAATTGAAACACTATCTAGTTTAGAATCCTCTCATTCTCTCATCTGTCTCAAAGCTTGCCACTCAGCCCATGCTCAGGGAAGTACATAATAAGCATATCACTCAGCATTTCTTGCTTTTTCCATCGTATAAAATTCTAGAAGAAAAGGAACGGGAACCAGCATTTCTATGCCAAGCCAACTATTTCTCTACCACTTATACCATCTAATTTAATCTTTTGCACATGTCTTAGAGATTAAACAAAGGATTAAATCAGGCGATGTAGGTGGTAGAGTACTACTGCCCTATCACTAATGGAGATAGTAGGTCCCAGGGGCAGAGAATGTGTTATGCTGGTCCTCTCCAATAGGCAAAGAGCCAGCATTCTAATTCAGGTCTCTGGACCCCAGAGTGCATATTCTAATATGCTCTGAAGCTTAGGTTACTGGGAAAATTTTTATGGAGTTGGGTTTTGGAGAATAAGGTTAGAATGCAAAAACACTGGAGATTAGCTGAGGGGGAAAGACAGGTAAGCTTACGCACTAACACCAGTTAGAGTGTTAATGGTCAGAAGTGACTGGCTCTGCTTTATTCTGCAGATGATATTGGCTACTGAGATGATCTTTGCCCCCCTCAGAGGTTTATGGGTATTCTCATCTGTGTTCTGATGAGATGAACCACATTTACACTCCTCTTTGCCTACACTTTTCATGAAACCTCCTCACATGTGGATCCGGCCATAACCCTCTATCAATGTACTTATAGCCAGGGTCTTGTGGTCTGCACTTGATTTGGATCTGTAGGTTTGAATCCTGAGAAATTTTTAAAAAGAAAAGATCATCCCTGAATATGTAAAGAGCAATTGGCCAACAAGAGTGAGCTGGTGCCTCTTGTGAGCAATCTTTTGAAGCATGAGCCCCTGAGCCCCTCGTTCCTGAGGCTGTTTCTAAAAACACACAGAGTGTCAACATTCTCTCACCCTGAAGTCTTTGAAATGTTTGCGACAGCTGTGGTGTCAGTATACTTTAAGGTTACTTACTGTTTGCTTGCTGCTTAGCCTGGCCAATGTCCTTTGTGATTGAGGGTGTCTTGCCATGTCACTACAGAAGAGGGCTTATAGCTTCTTTTTCTGGTAACTCTTATGGTTTGGATAATACCATATTCTGATAGGAATAGCCCTCATAGAATCATGTTGTATGAATACTTTGCCACAGCGAGTGGCGCTGTTAGGAGGTGTGGCCTTGCTGGAGGAAGTGTGTTATTGTAGAGGCGGGATTTGAAGTCATATATGCTCAAGTTGTGCCTATTGTGGGACACAGTCTCCTTCTGCTGCCAGCTGATCAAGATGTAGAACTTTTGGCACCTCCAGCACCATGTCTGCCCATATACCACTATGATTCCTACCATGATGATAATGGACCAAACCTCTGAAACTGTAAGAGAGCCCCAGTTAAGTGTTTTCCTTTATAAGAGTTGCCCTGATCATGGTATCTCTTCACAGCAATGAAACCCTAAGACAGATGTGAAAGGTTCCCGCAGGCTCATGATTTGAAACTTTGGGGGAAGTGATTGGATCCTATGGGCTCAGACCTACCCAATGGGCCAATCTCTTGATGGATTCACAACATAGCAGTACCACCAGGAGATGGGGAGAGGTAGGGCCTTCCTGGTGGAAGAGGATGCTCAGGGCTTACTCTGGAACGACAAGTATTGTCCCCCCGGCCCTGGCTTTTCCTTCTCTCTGCTTTCTGGATACAGTGAGGTAAGCTGCTTTGCTCTGCAATGACCTTCAGGCATAGTGTCTGCCTCACAATGATCCAAAGGCTTGGGAGCCAACCACCCAAGGACCAAAGCCACTAAAACTGTGAGTGGATTGAGTCCTTCTTCCCTTTCAGCTGTTATTTCAGCTGCATTGACACAGGGACAGTGTTAACAATCTGCTGCACCCACTAAAAGACCTGCTGTTTGTTAAAATGAAAACATTGTGTTTACTTCCAGATAGAATTTATCTCTAAGTCTCCAAAGGCAGAAGTATCCTGACTTGGATCTGGGTTTGAGTTCTGCCTAGACACTAGACACTAGATTTCTTTCCTTGAATGTCATTATCGGTCACCACAAAGTAAGATGACATTGAAGAGTCCCAGCATACAGTGAGGCTCCGGCGAGCCCTGTTTCCTTTTCTCTTACTCTGTCTCATGATTCCCCATACCCAGTGCTCACTCTCTCTCTCACTCCCAGTCCCCGCTTTGTGTTTGTAATACATCTTTTTATTTCTAAGCTTTTCTGTAACTCAGCAAGACAATACTGCCCATCTTTGATTGCTCACTGTATTCTGGATGTATATTATTTACATCTCAGATTTATGGTCTAATCTTGCAGCATCTTCATTCTTTTCCTCATTTGCAGATAATCATTGAGCATCAAGAGGAGATTTGAGTTATCATTAGATGTTTTTACAAAGGACATCTAGATGGATGATGACAGTGTGAGGTGGCCAAGAGGGACCCGCTTCATAGAGCTGCATGCATGTAGGCCAAGGGCTCTGTGAGAAGCTGTGTATCTGTTCCTCTTTCCACCGTGGCTGTTTTATCCAGGCTCCCACTACCAAATCAGCAGCTTCAGATTTCTCTTTCATACCTCTATAGCTACCTGCATTTTGTTCCTGTGTCCACCCCTCATGTCTTGTTTCTATTTTTTCCCAAGACACTTTAACAATTCTTCAGGCAGATTAGCACAGATGCCTCTAGGGTCCCTAAACACTCTAAGTACCAATCGTGGTGCTTGTCCTGTCATATAGCACCGAATTCCTATGTTCTCCCACTGGAACAGGATTGAATTGAGGGTCCAAACTGTCATACTTCATTCATTCTGGGTACCCTGAGCTACTACGGGGGCTGACACAATGCTATACCAATCATTTGTAGAAGAGTGAATCAACAAATTGAAATCAACCAAATGGGAAATGAACTCGTGAAAGGATGAGCCTTAGTGATGCTCTTAAAAACACTGCACAGTGCCGGCATTGAACCTGTGACCTCACACATATGAGGGGAGATTTATATCCCCAAGCCTCCTATTAATTTTGATACAGTTCCACTACATTGCTTAAGACAGTCCTCCTCTCCCAGCCTTCTGAGGACCTGGATCCCATGCTTTGTTTGGTGACCAGTTTTTGGTGATATTCTTCCACCCAGGCTTAGCCCTGAGCTATGAACGAGAGCAGCTGCCATAGGTCAGACCCTGTCCCCAAGCACTCTGTTCTCACCACTGTCCTCTGCAGTGTTCCCATGTCTCCTCTCTTCAAGTCAGGAGGAAACAAGCATGTTTTACTTTCCTTTAAAATTACTTATCAGATTAAGTTACTTGGTATTTATTTTCTTTTCATAAAGGAAATTTGTGCTGCCATTTTCATCCGGGTAAAACAAGGAGGGAAATACTGTCCCGAGCGTGTATAAGGCTCAGCAAGGAGGCTCATAATTTCATGAAGGTGGGGATGCTCCCAGTGTGTGGCAGTCATCCCCAGTACTCATGGGCTCCTACATCAAGCCCACCAGTTCTTGTCAGCTAAGTCACAGGGCATGGAGTCTAAAGTGATTCAGGATTGATTTTGCTTGCTTAAATAACAATTTCCCTGGCCTCGGTTTCATGATTCAGCATTTCTGGTGTGAATTATTTACAATAAAAGCACTAAGGGGAGTCTGTGTGGTATGGGAGTAAACTCAAACTCAAATTATAGACAGAGGGCACAAAACCATAACTGTATGTTTCCAATTTACCGTACAACTGAAGGACATTTTAAGGGCATGGTGCAAGCCACAAAATTGGACTAAGTATAGTCATGATGTTCCAGAAACTGTTCACTTGTGTGACACAAGCTTAACTGTTCTTCAGACTTGTGTACAAAGCAGTGGGTGTTGCAGAGCTTAGATTTCTGGGTTCTCACATGAGACATCCTTCCACACAAGCAGGAGTTTGGCAATTTAAACAGACAGTTCTCTTGTTCTTACATTTTAGAGGTCAGGAAGACTTGCTTGTACAATCCACATTGTGTATTCATTTTCAGAGACATTTTATTGTTTCTTGGTGATTCCTATTACGGAATATGAAAATATATAAGATTGTTTATGTTAAAATATTACTGTAAATTGCTATGGGCATATATAAAAATGAATCTTCACGGAATGTTTGTCATTGAGGTGTTTGCTCACATGCAGGACACTAGTGATCACTGTTGTTATGGATTTCTTTATCTTTTATTGTTCTTTAACACATTGTTTGTAATCTCTAATTTGTAAATGGGTACTTCAAGGAGGAGCTTGATTTTCAAAGCTGGTGTATAGCTAGAGCTGAGTGCTAGCATTGCAGGCCTGTATCATCCATCACACCTGCAAGGGAAATCATTTTCCAAGAGCCCAAGTCTATTGTAAATAAACAGTTCAGGTGGAGTAGTGGTGGCACATGCTTTTAATCCTAGCACTTGGGAAGCAGAGGCAGGGATAGCTCTATGAGTTCGAGGCCAGCCTGGTCTACAGAGTGAGTTATAGGAGAGCTAGGGTTATACAGAGAAACCCTGTCTCAAAAAAAAAAAAAAAAAAGAAGGGGGAGGAGGAGAAGGGGGAGGAAAAGAAGAAAAAAAAGAAGAGGAAGAAGAGAAGAAAGAATGAACAGGTTGACTGGGGTTAGATACGATGACAGAAGCCTGCCAATCTTCCTGTGATGATCTTCTTCCTAGCAACAGAGAACAATGAAAGCAATGCAAACATGACCCAAAACGCAGGCATTCTAACTGAGATGGAAACATACATTTCCTCTGAGAGGTTTGGGTGATACATTTATGTTTGCGTGTTACATTCCAAACATTTTTTGAAGTTTGTTTTCAGTTTAGTTTACTTGTATACAGTGTATTTTGACCATATCTACAACCACTTCCCTATTCTGGCTCCCTCAACTTGATCATGACAAATGTCCTTTTGTATGTGATCTTGAATTCAGTTTGCCAGTATTTTATTATATGTGTGTGTGTGTGTGTGTGTGTGTGTGTGTGTGTGTTCATTCCATTGGACACAGTGTCATAATTTGGCTTTGGTAGAAAGGTGGTACTGGCTTCATGAAAGGAGTTTGAAAGTCTACCTTCTTATTCTTTTTAGGGAATAATATGACTATTATTGCTGGTGATCCTTCTTGGAAGTTCTGGTAAAATTCTGCAGTGAATCTGTCTGGTGCGGAGCATTTGTTTTTAGTTGGGAGAAGTTTTATTACTGCTTCATGCTTGCTTGTGAGTATAGGTCTGCCTTAGTTAATTTTCTATGGCTGTGATAAAACATCATGAACAAAAGCAACTTGGGGAGGAAAGGGTTGATTTCATAACTTGCAGCTCTCAGGGCACACTCCACTGTCCAGTGAAGTCAGAGGAGGAACTTCAGTTAGGAAGCGGGAGGTAAAGGCTGACAGAGACCATGGATGCATCCTGCCTAGTGGCTGGCTTTCCATGGCTTGCCCAACTTGCTTTCTTACTGTACTCAGGACCAAGAGCACATATGTGACACCAGCCATAGTGAGCTGGACCTTTCCACATCAATCATCAATCAAGAGAATGCAGCACCATGGGCTTGTCCACAGGCCAACCTGCTGTGAACATTTTCTCAACTTAAGTTTCCTTTTCCAAAACGACTCTTAAGTTGTATCAAGCTGATGGAAATTTATCAGCTCAAGCCTTGTTAAAATTATTTAATTCCTCATGGCTTAATTTTGTTAAGTCATGTGCATTTGGAAATTCATCCATTTCTCTTAGATTTTCCAATAGTAGAATAGATGAAGTTTTTTAAAATGCAGATTTCACTGGTATTTATTGCAAGAGCTCTCTTTTCATCTCTTTCTCTTTAAAAAAAAAACTTGAGTCTTCTCTCTTTTGGCTAATTCAGCTAAGATTTTGTTAATTATGTTTATCTTTTCAAAGAACAGACTTCATATTTATTCTGGTCTTAAATGTCTCTCCCTGTCTATTGCTTTGGCATTGGATTCATTCGTGGTTGTCCAAGGCAGTAAAATACATCGCTAAGCTATCTGAGATTTCTCAAAGCTTTTGATGTAGGAAATTATGACAATGAACGTTCCTCTTATAAATGCCTTCACTGTGACCCATAGTAGAATTTGTTATGTTGCCTTGTCAGTTTCATTAAATTCTGGGAATTCTTTTTATTTCCTTCCTAAGTTTTCACCTTTCATTATCCAACAGGACATTGTTTAATCTTTATGAATTTGTGTGCTTTCTTCGGTTTCTCTCCCTGGTGACATCCAACGTCATTTCATTGTGGTCAGAGAATATGAGATATAATTTAAGTCTTTCTAGCTTTGCTGAGGCTTACTACATGTCATAATATGCGGTCTGTTTTGGAGAAGTTTCACACACTGCTGAGAAAAACCTGAATTTTGTAGTGTTCGGGTGCTATGTCTGGAGAAGTCTGTTAGGTCCGTTTGCCGTGTGGTTTCCCTTAACTCTGATGTTCCTCTGTTGTCATCTTTCATCCTGGTGACAGTGGGACACTGAAACCTTTCACTCTTGCTGTGTTAGATTCAAATCTAGAAATATTTGCTTTTATGAAACTGAGTGTACCTGTGTTCGGTACATACGTGCTTAGAACTGTCATATTGTCTTGAATGTGGAAAGAACTTCGTTTCTTCTAACTAGTTTTAGTTTGAGATCTATTTTGTTTCATATTAGAATAACTATGCTAGCTTGTTTTCTAGTTCCATTTGCTTGGGGTGCCTTTTTTTCATCCATCTTGTGATATTTTCTGTCTTTGACAGTAAGGTTTGCTTCTTGTAGGCAGCACAAAAGATGAGTCTTGCTTTTTTTTAATCTTGTCAAAATCTGTGTCTTCTTATTGGTGAGCTGAAACCATTCATATTCAGATTAATTTATTTAAAATGTATGCATTGTTTTCTGTAAATTTTTTCATTTTATGGTGTTTTCTTAGACTTGTTTTGATGAACTGCTCTGGTATTATGTGTTTCCCCCTTTGCCTCTGTGGAGTGTTTAATCCCTTTTTTCCATCTGAAGCATTTCTTCTAGTATCCTATGTCCAGCTCACTTCCTGGTAATGTATTCCTTTAGTCAGTTTTTGCAATAGAAAGGTTTTATTTCTCCTTCTATTTTAATAGATAGTTTCATTGGGTATAATATTCTGAGCTTGGCAGTTGTGACTTTCAGAATTTGTAATACATCTTCCCAGACCTTTGGCCTTAACAGCTTCCATGGTTAATTCCAAGGTGTCTGCCTTTCCATGTAACTTGGCTTTCCGTCACCTTTCTTCCTGCCCCCATCCTACATTTTTTTATTTGTTGTTTGTTTATTTGAACGTGAAAGTTGAGATTCTTCTTGGAAAATATTCTGACTGAGCTTGTAAAACATACAGTCAGGTAGTAAACGTAGGTCTTAGAGGAGTCCACATGCCAGTAACAGACCATGAGCTAGCATCTAGAGACGAGTGTAGTCGGAGGGAGCTGTGATACCCGTGTGTGGCTTAGGACCAGATTGTAAAACTAATAACTAACTTTTGTCATGGTAGTAAGTAGTGTGCCATTGTCTTCTAGACTTAGTTTAATTTCTATTATAAATCTTTTATGATCTATGTTTTGAGATGAATTAAGTCACTGTGGAAAAAAAAATACCATAGTACATACCATAAACCCTGCTGTTTTAGGGGATGTGCTCTGCCATGTCCACACACAGCTCCAGGGACTGGCCTGACTGAGGCATTGAGGGGCTGGAGAAAAGAGAAACACATGGGCACATAGACAAGCTGTTGGATTCTGATGGAGAAGCCCTAGCACCCTGGATGCTCAGCATGTTCATTTGTATAGTTGAACTGGGAGGACAGGTATTGCAGACAGTCAGGGTCATTACATGCATGTAAAGAAGGAAGCAGGGATGTTTGCTACATATAGCTGAATGGAAGGCAAGCTTAGCTAGTCTCCATAGGAACGGTCTCTGTGGGGAAGTGGTCTTCAGGCTATAAAGACTGTGGTGTTAGTGTAAGAGAGCCATAGTAGACAATTCCTGCATGTACTATCAACATGCTGTTTAGGACCAGGAGAGAAGACTGTCATTTTCTTGAGCCTAATTTGGGAAAGGCTTTGCCAGTCCCACGACATGGCCATGGCCATGGTAGTACTGACCCTTGTATGTGCTGTTTCTAACCTACATGCACACACTCGTTGTAAAGTTTAACTTGCAAATTAAATGCAATAAGGGATCATCAAAGATGATAAAACACTGCAGACAGTAGCCTACAATAAAATTGCCAGCATCATTCCTCTTGTTCTTTGAGGCCACTTTTTAGTGAAAATAAAGGATTTGGGAAATGAGCAAGGTGATGGCATGAAGGCCAATCTGATGACAGATGGCAGCTGTGTAACTGGTGGGTGGCTAACATACTGTAGAGACAGGCTGGGTAAGGAGGAGGTTTATGGTTGCCAGGGCAGGGCAGGAAGGTAGGACATTGTACTATACATACATTGTGTATTTTAAAGCTTATGAATTGTTCATTTCAGGAATTTTCCATTTGATTTTTTGATATGGCAGTTGAACGTGGGTAACTGAATTTATGGACTATGACACTGGATCAGGAGGGACTGCTGTATTGCTGTCTATTTGGGGTAGGAGGTGGAGACCAGTGCCATAGGGGAATTCTGTTCCTTTTGTTTTGTTTTCTGGTTTTTTTTTTTTTTTTGAGACAGGGCTTCTCTGTATAGTCTTGGCTGTTATGGACTTACTTTGTAGAATAGGATGACCATGAACTCACAGAGATCTACCTGCTTCTGCCTCCTCTAGTGCTGAGACTACAGGCATGAGTCACCACATCCTTTCCTTAAAAAAAAAATACACATTTTCTAGATGTTATACATCAGATCAATAGCTTGATCCTGAGTTTAGTATGTATTTATTAAACAGGTACTGAAAGTTTGCTCTTGGTCCAAAGGGAAAATGTCACAGTTTAAAGAGTCTTTCAATTTATCGAATTAGCTTTTCTCTTTTTAATGATATTGATGTTTAATCTTACCTGGAAAGAAGTTTCTGAGGATGTTCATAGCTGAGATCCAATTCTAATATCTTAAGACTTTATAAATGGTAGTGCTATATGCATTTCATGATTGAGTGAAGCATGCATGATTTAAAACAAATCACTAACAGGTTTTTTGTGGTCAGTTGGGGGGAAACCTCCTTGTATTGTTAACATGGACACATAGAATATAAGAATGGAGGGACTCCAAAGCTGCAAACATGGCCTTTCTATGCAAATAGGTCACGTGACTAATGTATCTTGAGGCAAGAATTACAAATCCTATGAGACACTAAAATGGTGGCTATGTCTCAGGATGGCTGCCAAGAATTTGTTCGTGAAGAAAGTAACTTCTTGTTAAGGAGAGAAGTAGATGAAAGAAGGAAGAAGAGCACAACAGGGAAAGGCAAAAGCAACAGGCTCCAGCGCATCATGGTTACTGACCTTGAGACCTGGATGGAGGAGCCAAACAGGACCCTGGGTGCAGCTTCCGGATGCAGCACCTCTGTATGTGTCCAGAGGACACTGGGAGAACTTGGAAAAGCTTAGGAAGGAAGCAGCAGGTCTAATTCAGTGGCAGCTTGGGTGATCAGTATTTTCCCATAATGAAAGAGGTGTGTTGTCTAATTAATGCAGTTGTTTTTAGTCCCAGGTCCCTGTGGATGTACGAGAATGAGATATGTGTTTTTTGTGTGAAGTAGCACAGTTCGCATTGCTCACCAATGACTGTACCCACCCTCAAGAGAAAGCCAACACAGCTGGAAGGTGACATAATGATATTGTGAAAATATCCCCAGATATTTTCATTACTGGACTCTGTAAAAGAAAAAAAAAACTCATGGTTTCCTTCTTTGTTTTTGTTCAAGTTTATTTTGCTTCAGACACTATGGCCAACTAGCTGTTGACTTTTATAGTTCAGGTTTTAAGAGTATGGCCTTATGTCATTTATGAGTTCTTTCCCACTGAACTGGAATTTTCTTTGAGTCATCAGCGTAGAAGTAGAGTGATAGGCTGCCTTTCTTATTGCTATGTTAGCATGGTCTGTGGAAGGAGCATGAGCAGTAAGAATCTCCTGAGAGTCACGTCGTGTAGACGTGCCCTTGCTTTGAAATTTCTATACACTCAGAATAATAAACCTTCCACCAAACAGAACCATCTTCATGGCTCAGTCCATTCTGTATCATCTTAGGAATAGGAAAAAGACACAGTCACAACGGCCAAAGATTGTACCAAAATGACTGGCTGGCTAATGCTCATATAATGATGTTATCAAGAATGTAATTTTAAAATTAGGATTAGAGTACTTTTTATAGTCTTAGTAAAAGTCTGAAAAAATAACCCAGCTATACGTTTGATTCAAAAAAAGGAAAGTTTCCGATTATCCTATATTTATAAAAATATATTCACTGCATTATAATAACTTCTTGGTATAATCAAAGACTGTGTTTCATAAGTGGTGCATGTTAGGATTTAGTAGAATATCTCTTTCATTTCTAACACTTGTATAGGGTGAGCTAAGAGAGTCAAGACTTTAACAACAATGGCTTTCAGACTTAGAATCACCTGGAATTAGTGATGATGACACAAACAGCTTTCATAAGGTGTTTTCATAAAGTAAGTCCTTACTTTACATTCTGAATGCTTTTGACTAGTGCCAGACGAGTTGTTGGAATAAAACCAATGTTAATATTAAGTGTGCATATTAAGTCATATCCCACTCTCCAGTCAACTGTGGAGAATGTTCTGACCATTGGCTAGATCTGGGTAGGGGTTTAAAGTTTACCACCTGTATTGTCCTTGGCTGGTGCTTAGTTTGAGTGGGACCCCTGGGCCCAAATCTGCCTATCATAATGTTCTACTTGTGGTGCCTCACATTTGACCATGTCCCCTGGAGGGGGAGACCTGGTGGCACTCAGAGGAAGGACAGCAGGTTACCAAGAAGAGACTTGATACCCTATGAGCGTATACAGGAGGAGGAGGTCCCCCTCAGGAACAGTCATAGGGGAGGGGAATAAGGGGAAAATGGGAGGGAGGGAAGAATGGGAGGATACAAGGGATGGGATAACCATTGAGATATAACAAGAATAAATTAATTAAAAAAAGAAAAAGAAAAAAAGAAAAAAACCAATAAAAACAAACAATAAAAAACCACCCAAAAAAAGATAATAAAAACATCTTTAAATGCCAAAAAAGTGTGCATATTAAATCAAGTTGGCATTTTTAGGATATTGTAACTTTCATGTAATGAAGAGAAGTTACATTTCTATTAAACCAAGCAGAGCCGTATGATGGAAAATATTCCAAAGCAGATGAAAATCTTGATTTACTCAAATCTGATCACTACCATTATATACATGGACTTACTTTCTTATGTCAGTGTCACCTGCAATGCATTATCAATGTGTGAGATCTTGACATATATTGATAATTATGTAACGTTTTTCAATGTAAATAATTAGTCCAACATCATTATTGAAAAGCCTTTATTCTTGTACATTGAAATAAAGGCAGAAGGTCCAGGTAGCAATGAGATCTCTGTAGCATCACTCAGGTTTTTTCTGCTGACTTGAGTGCAGTAAGGATGCCTTTGTACCAGGAAGATGTTGAAAATGAAACAAGGCTGATTTATTTCCCAATCATAGCAGCTGAGTCATAGCACATGCCTTAAACATCTAGTCAGTGTGCTGGAGGAATGTGTCTTACTGAGACACCTCACTAATTAGAGCAAATACTCACAGAAAGCTTGTCCACAGAAGGTGTTGACTCCTTTTCTCTGTGACACAGTCAACAGCACTTGGCATTTAGTACATACTTAGAATTGTAGTTTTTGTCTTTGAGTAATGAAACTTTCAGTGATGGCAACATTTCAAATTTATTATGTGCTGGTGACAGTATTAATGTTATTTTTTACTCAGTAATTGACAATATTCATGGAGACCACAGTTCTGTTTCTGTTTCAGTGACCAACTTCATACCCCAAACTTTGTCTGTATTTTAAAATTATGCACATATGTGATTCTGGGAAAAGCAAAATTTTTATTTATATCAAGACAAAAGAAATGTATTTATTGTTTATTTGCTTATTTTTTTTCATAAACAGGGTTTTATGTTGTCCAGATAGATTTTGAATGTGTTATGCATCCTAAAATGACATTAAACTTCTGAATATCCTACCTCTGTCTTTCAAGTGCTGGAGTTATTCTTCTGTTTTTTTTTTCTTTCTTGAATTGTGTAAACTTACAGGGTGAAATGTAGTGTTTTGGTCTGTAGATATATCATATACAGATTTAATCAGAATTATCAACATACCCATCACTTCACCAACTTAGGTTTAGTGATAGGGGATGCTAATAACCTTTCAGCGGCTTGGACTATAGTGTACTATTTTTACCTGCAGTTATCACATGGTACAGTAGCCCCCTAAGACTGATTCTTCCAGTGTAACTTGCACTGAGCCCTCTGACTGCCACCTCATCTTTCCCCAATCCCATCCCACCTCTCCAGCCTCAGTTGTGAAATCTCCACAAGATTCTATACCTGAGTTGAATCACTACATTTAGTTCACTTCAAGGCTAATGCCTTTCAGATGTATTCATGTTGTCTCCAAGGGCAGAATTCACTTTCTTTTAAAAACCAGGTAGTATCCTTTCCGCAGAGTGTGTGCTGTGGACTCTCTCCATGCATCCATCGATGGTCTCTTGGGTTCTGTCCATAGCTTGACTTTCGTAAACAGTGCTGAGAAAGGCTTGATACTAAAGATGTATGCCAGTAGTCTAGTGGGTTTGTGGGTCATACAGGAGCTCTGATTTCCCCTCATTCTCCTTTCCACATTCTCTCTGAGAAACCTGCATTGTTTTCTGAAACGACTATACTAGTTTGCGTTCTGACCAGCAGTGTACCAGGATTTCCTTTTCTTCGAACACTTAACCAATCACCTTTGAATAACAGATACTTAGTGAGATAGGATGTGATGCCTCTTTTGTGTCTTCATTTGTATCCCCATGATGATTAGATATACTGGGGTTCTTTTTCTTTCAAAAGTATTGCCCGTTTGTATCTCTTGGGAAATATCAGGTGTACAACTTGCAGTTATTTTCTCTCAATCTGTGGGTTGCCAATTCACTATTGGTTGTTACATACTGTTAAAATCTACATATTGTTATAGATAGTGTAGACATTTTTTTTTATTAAGAAGAATTGTAGTTTATTAAAATAAACGTTAACACACATTCAAGCATGACACCCAGGGAAGAAATACAGCTCATCAAAATGTGTGAATGTGGCCTTCTCATAGGAAAGTCACAGGTAGAATGGGCGTTTTGGTCGTTAATATCGAGTGTCAATTTGACAGAATGTAGACTCACCTAGGAAGCGAACTTCTGGACGTGACTTAAGAGAGTTTCTAGATTGGATTAATTGAGGTAAAAAGATCCAACCTAACTATGGGCAACATAATTTCATGGCTGAAGAAAATGAAAAAAAAAAAAAGGGAAGTGAGCTGAGCAACAGCCCACACATCTCTCTCTCTCTGCTTCCTGACTGAGGATAAAGTGTGGGCAGCTGTCCATGCTCCTGCCACAGTGCCTTCCCTGTTGTGGCAGACCATTCCTTGAAACTATAGGCCAAACAAACCTTTCCTCCCTTCAGTTTCTTTGCTAAGTATTTTCACACAACAACAACAAAAAGCAACTATCTAGTTAGTGCCCTATTGCTGCAAAGAGGCATCGTGACCAAGGCAACGTTATGAGAGGAAACATTTAGTTAGGATTTGCTTACCGTTTCAGAGGCTTAGTCCATTGTCATCCAGGCAGGCATGGCAGGCATCGTGCTATGGAAGTTGAGGGCTAGATCCTGATTCATAGGCAGAGAAGGAGAGACCCTTGCTTGGGCTTTTGAAACCTCAAAGCCCACCCTGAGTAATATACTTCCTTCAACAAGGCCACACCTCTTAATCCTTTTAATCCTTTCAAATAGTGCTAGTCCCTGGTGATTAACTATTCAAATATATGCATCTATCAGGGGCATCTCTGATAGCAACCAATACAAACATCTTAACAATATCAATGCTGTAACAGAGGAACCTGATATATCTTCATCTTTTGTGAAATAAACTAGTTTTCAGCTTTCATGAATATTTTATATGTTTGCCTTCTTTGGTTAAATCCACTCCGTAAGTAAGTTTGATTTGAGGCTATTTTTAAGGGGATTCTTTACTTAATTTCTGTTTCAGGTGGTTTGTTATTAGTGTATAAAAGACCACCGGTTTTGGCATGTTGATCTTGTTACATGTAACTAAGGATGATGATGATGATGATGGTGATTATTATTATTATTATTATTATTATTATTATTATTATTATTATTATTAGATGCTGAGGCTGATTAGAATCATGGAGCTAAATAATAAAGACTTTTCAGAGAATAATTTATTTCCAGGTGGCTCAGTCAAGCAAAGCGTCACGCATGACTCTATGAAATAATACTAGAAACTGAATTTGAAAAGTGAAAGAACTCCCTCCCAAAAGATATAAAATGCCTATGGAAAGTGCCACCCTCAATTATTCAGTTATAATCTGAGAGTTATCTGCTGAATACTCACTCAATACCCTCTGAACCATTCCAGATGTGGTCAACAAGGAAGTTCAAAAAGAATAGCACTGAAAACATAAATCCTTGTTTTCGAGGAGCCAGTGTTGTGTAATACAGAAGGAGTATACCGAAATGGTCTTTGGAATATTTTAATGGTAGTGATTACTAAGAGAAATATCTGGAAAAGTAGAAATGAAACATCAGGTCAAGCACAATTAGAACTTTTCGTAGGGAGGTCATAGAAACGTGTACAAGGAAGGAGGGGTCTTCCTCACATGGTGCCCATTTTTGTGCAGACCCCTCCCTCGCACAAGGTGCTATTTGTGTGTAGTTTACTTCCAAATCACACGCTCTGTAAAAAGCATTTACACAGAAATGGAATGTTAAGTAGGCCTAAGGAAAACACTGAAGTAGGATTGCTGCCATGCTGACTGTGGGCTCATACCTTCTTCCTTACCTCAGAGATCTCAGGTGACAGGTAACCAGAGAAGTGGCATCCAGGCGAGACTAAATGACCTCCACCCAGCTTTTAAACAGGGCCGCCAGGCCATGCAGGGACACGGTTTCAGTGATTCCCTTCTTTATAGTCCTTTTAACTACTAAATCCCAGCCAGTCTCTCTCCCGAAGGCCTTTTTGTCAGTAGGTACTAATGCTGACCTGAGTCTGAAGTAATTTGGCTCTATTTCTAGAAACACTTTTCTGTGCATATTTCAATTCTCCCTCAAAGTACAGAGAAGGGAGCATTTGTTCTCCACAAGCTCTCCAGAATTTACCGTGTCTACAAGATGTGCAGAGACAAAGATAGAGACTGAGGGACTGACCGACCAATGCCTGGTCCAACCTGAGACCTACCGCATGGGAGAGAGTCAACCCCTGACACCATTAAGGGTGCTCTACCACGTCTACAGATGGGGCCTCACAAAGCTGTCCTCTGAGAGGCCCACCCAGAAGCTGATCTGATCAGATGCTAAAACTCACAGCCAAGCATTAGGCAGAGCTCGGCAAGTCCTGTGGAAGAGTGGAAGAGAAGGAGAGAAGGTCCCAGAGGGGACAGGAACGCTGCAAGAAGACCATCAGAGTCAACTAACCTAGACCCAGGGAGGCTCACAGAGACAGAAGCATCAATCAAAGACCATGCATGGGCTGGACCTAGGCCCGCTACACATATGCAACTGATGTGCAGTTGGTTTTATCTTCATATGGGTCCCCTATAAGTAGAGTGGGTGCCATCTATGACATGGACTCTGTTGCCTGCTTTCAATCAGTTTGCCCTAGCGGAGCTGCCTTGCCTGGCCTCAGTGGATGAGGAGGAGCTCAGTCCTGATGGGACTTTATGTGCTGGGGTGGTTTTGCAGGGGGCTCCCCTTTTATGAGGACAAGAAGAGGCGGGATAGGAGGAAAAGGGTGGGAGGAAGGGACTGAGGAGAGGAGGGAGGGGCTATATCAGGATCTAAAGTGAATACATAAATTAAAATAAATTTTAAAAAAGCAATCTCCTACCTCTCTCTTGCCTCCCATCTCTTCATTTTTTCACACTTCTTTCATTTGCCTCCCCTCTTTTCTACTTTCCACCTTCTCTTATTTTTCTCTTTATAGAACAGTCGCCATATTTGAATTATTACATAAAGCGTTACATCACTTTAATGAACTCAGTAAACTTATTAAATCTTACGAGTTTGTGCAAATCAAAAGGAGAGACATAGAGAAAAGAGCCAGGAATATGTAGATACGTTCTTATACTCTCATACGAAAATTATTGTACATATGCTCACACATATGTACTGTTGAGATTTTTCAAACTAGAGTTATTTATCAAAGTATGTTTGTATAGTAGTACTATACCTCACTTATGTGGGCTTAATTAATGGTTCTGTGGTTAACAGCAGAGGACCTGGGTTGGGTTCCCAGAACTTACATGGCAGCCCACAACCATTCCTAACCCAGTCCTAGGACATCTGACACTCTCTTCTGACCTTTGCAGGCACCATGAATACATGTGGTGTTCACACATCCATGTAGGCAGAACACCTATACACATGAAATAAAACAGATCTTTTTTAAAAAGTGAATTTGATGTGTAAACTGTAGCTAATCAGGAAAATGCTTCTAAGGAAATGAATGACATGGTCTCAGGAGATTGCTCCATGATTAACAGCAGTCACTGTTCTTAAAGAAAAACTGGGATTAGTTCTCAGCACCAGTATTAGGTGGCTCGCCACTTCCTGTAACTCCATCTCCAGGGGGTCTAGCACCCTCTTCTGGCCTCTGTGGGCACCTGCATTTATCTGAAAAAAAAATCTGCACATAGACACAACCACATATACATAATTAAAAATAAAATCTTTTTTAAAATTCGGTGACAGAAGTGTGAGAACTAATTGGAGGTTTCCTGACTGTTTGCTATGGCTTTGGTGAACGCAGTGAAGTCCACAAAGGAGATTCCTGTCCCTTTTCAACCATTTAACCAGCCACACATTCTCAAGTTCTTGCTTTTTTTCTAGACTCATGTAAAAGTCAAGTTTAATCTCGTTCTTTGTTTTTTTGTTTTGTTTTGTTTTTGTTTTTTGTTTTTTGTTTGTTTTTGAGACAGGGTCTCTCTGTGTTAGCCTTGGCTGTCCTTGGGAGTCACTTTGTAGATCAGACTGGCCTTGAACTCACAGCGATCTGCCTGCCTCTGCCTCCCGAGTGCTAGGATTAAAGGCGTGCACCACCACGCCTGGCTTCTTGTTCTTTGAAACCATTTCAACCATGTAAGAAGCTATACTATATTCTATTAAGTGGACATGGCCAGCTTGTGCTGTTGTAAGGAGCTCTATGGTTTAGAGCAATATAACTTCTAGGCTGCAGATTCTGCTTGGATGTAAAGAGCTTTCAGAACTTGTGTGAGACCCTGGGTTTGATCCCCAGGTCCACAAACAAGAAGGATAATTAAAACTAACATCTCCTTAGAGACACAGACCTGGATCCTCTCGGCACATGAAAGTGCATCCCGCTCAAACTAAGGCACTAGCCAAGGACAATACAGGCCGTAAACTTTAAACCCCTACCCAGATCTAGCCAACGGACAGAACATTCTCCACAGTTGAGTGGAGAGTGGGGTATGACTTTCACACATACTCTGGTGCCTCATATTTGACCATGTCCTCTGGAGGGGGAGACCTGGTGGCACTCAGAGGAAGGATAGCAGATTACCAAGAAGAGACTTGATACCCTATGAGCATATACAGGGGGAGGAAGTCCCCCTCAGGAACAGTCATAGGGGAGGGGAATAAGGGGAAAATGGGAGGGAGGGAGGAATGGGAGGATACAAGGGATGGGATAACCATTGAGATATAACAAGAATAAATTAATAAAAAAAAGTGCATTTGCAGCAGATGGCCCGCCTGCACCTGAGAAAATAGCTGAAGACAAAGCAAGATGTACTGGTGACCAGAGATCTTGGCTGAAATGGCAAAAGATAGTGGGATCGTCTCTGCCGACGCCTCTTTCCCTCACTCCTCGTTTTTCCTTCTCCTCATTCAAGCTTGTGTTTTGCCTGTTCCTATGGTTCCTCTTCCACTGTACCGTGTACCTCTCTTACTTTTCTATGCCTTCTATTTCAAGCATGCTGCCTGGCACATAGAACACATCTAGCCAGTAAGTGACCTACTGTCCCAATCTAATTAGCTAGGCCACACTAATTCACAACAGGAAAAATAAGCGTTTTGCTTTCTAACTCTCTGGCTGTAGTTGCGTATAACTGATCATCTCTTTCCACTGTTTACTCTTGCTAAAACAAGCGGGCAAAGCCAGTATCATTAGCAACCCCTAATAATGTAAAACGAGTTCAATCCATGGCTTAGTAATTTTTTTAAGAAACATTTATTTCCCTTAACTTTCATAAGATTTGATTAAAGGAAAGCATCTCAACTGCTCCGATCTTACTAATTTAATATGTTTTTCATGAAACCCTTGGGAACGCATTCTTCCTTTTCAAGGACACTGTGGGAAAGCTGCTTGTGTCTGATTATCAGCCTCATTGTCAGTGGCAGTCCTTGGAGAGGTTGTAAACCAAGGAATGAAAGAGACTTCCCAGGACACATCAGTACCAGTGCCCTGAGCCTGCTTCCCTTCCTGTTCAGACATCTGCAGGAATTCCAGGTTGGAGGTTGAGAATAAGATGCCATGCTCTGGCCTCTGGCTGCTCACTTGGCTTGCCAGCCATGAGAATGCAGCAGCTCTTCCTACAGGCGTTCGTACAGTCAAGGCCAGGTTCACGATTTGCTGAGAATTATTTTTTTTTAATCTGGATGCAATGGGAGAGTGTGGGTCAGAGTTGATGCTGCCAGTTCCTGTGAGAGAAATGGGGTCCAGTCTGTCTTGAATTCCCTAGTCACCTATCCCCTTGTGGCCAAACCAATGTTGGTGATAGTAACTGTTATATTTAGCTCCTTATCTTTTTCTTCTTGGGTTCTTTTAAAGATGTGCTGTCATTTTGATCTTTTGTTCCGTATTTACATTGCTGCAAATATGTAAAAACAGTAAATTTCCCACACCATATGCTCTAATTCCAGTGATTGGAGTCTTAGCAGAGGCTTTTGTTTTCCTATTGTGTAGATTTAGATTCTTGAGTGTTCTGCTATTTTTACTCTCATCTTTTCCTTTGAAAGGTTTATCATAGGGAAATAGCCAGAGCTTAGTAGGACTTTCTAAGATAATGTCTTGGCATGTAGAAAGTATGCAGCAGTCTGCGTTCACCATATCATCAACCACCAGCCATTCAGACCATGTGTTGTGTGGATTCTTGGGGCAAATTTTGTGTTTGGACGTGATTTCCTGAGCATGCCATTTTCCTCCCTTGCAGTTTCCTTCATCGTAGGCTCATTCTGAGGTGAGCATTGTAGAGAGCCACCACTTAGGCTTCCAACTTCATTAGCCACGTCCATTCGGGTAGGACTTGGGATGGCTAAAGTAGCACAGACACAGTGTCTGGTTTTCTACCTTTCTAAAGGCAGGGGAGGTATTTCTAGAGTCTACTCGAGTTTGGGAATTCACACATTGTTTGCTTTCTTTTGAGGTAATTGATGCATTTATATGACCTCTCAAAATACTGTATTCAACTTTTTTTTATTTAAGATTATTGCCTAGAGAATATAATTGGATATAACACCTCCAAAATAGAAGCCATTTATGCATTGATATTTAAATTTCTATACAGTTAGTATATTTAAATTAGTTTTGGAATGCTATAGACAGATCCAAGAAATTTGATCACGTATAGCTACTAAGTTATTTTCTAGTAACTGGCAAAAGTTCTTGAATTTTAAAGAAAAATTAACACGTTTTCTTACTACAACCTCACTACTGTGTAGCAATGAAAACACATCTCTTTGCATAATGTGAGCATTACTGACAGGCACAGGGAAGTAATGATACTGGCAGCTTCAGCACACTTTTTTTTTTTTTTTTTTTTTTTTGGTTTTTCAAAACAGGGTTTCTCTGTGTAGCCTTGGCTGTCCTGGACTCGTTTTGTAGACCAGGCTGGCCTCGAACTCACAGTGATCCATCTGCCTCTGCCTCCCGAGTACTGGGATTAAAGGTGTGCACCACTACTGCCTGTCTCAGCACACTTGTTTTTGGTGTCCTTGAAGCACTAATGTTAGGCCCAGTGTGTCATTGCAGAGTCACACTGTTCTGTTGCTGGTGCTGCAGACCCCTGGGGAGAAGCTCTGACACTAGTTCACTCCAGGCCCCTGCCGGGTGCTTAATGATCCGCACATCTTGAGTACCACACAGGCCACCAACAAACACACATTTAAGCATTTGTTTTAGTGGATTAAAAGCTTCCATGTTTGTGACAATTCTAGGTAAAACACAAATACTTCTTTAAGCATGTGGTGTTTTCCTAGGAAATGCTGGCCAGCCCTTCCCAGAATTTTGTGTTTCTGAGGCAGACAACTGATTTTCTCAATGAAAATCAGAAAACACATAGGCACCTCACACTGCCTTTACCCAAGCCATTAGAGTTAGAGACAACCACATAAGTGTACACTTCTCATCACTCGTGTATCACTTTCATGGGATGGAGCAGAAATTCCTTTTGTGTTCTCCTCATTGGCTCCAACTAATCTCATGGAACAAATGCATAGAAAGCCATGAGCTAAGCAGTGGCTCAGATTAAGATTGTTCATACCATATAAAATAAAGGCCATGGAAGCTCCCGGTTTCTGGCATCCTCTCTCCAAACCATGCTAAGGATGGGAACTCATCTTAAGATATGAATCACTGTTGCCTCATTGTCTCTTTCATGCCTCAGAGACTCGTCTTACGGAAAGTCTTTATTGTTTAAAGCAAATTCCTTTTTAATCTCACCAACGACTCTTCCTCTGATCACAGAGACTCAAAATGTCTATTGTCACTTTTTAGAACAATATTTTGTTCATCGTAGATAAACCCTAAATAAAAAAATTTTTTTAGGATTCTTTGGAATTGTTCAAAGCTAATTAAAACTCAAAGTTAAAAATATGAAATCTGGACCAACTTCCTAAAGAGACCTCTCAAGGAGACTGATTTAAGAGCCCTTCCTTCCTCTGTCTGGCCCTGGATGTTGGCAGAAGTCAGTGCTTAAAATAGGTGTTTGGTTGTGGCCAGACCTTGCTTCTATTAATACCTAATAGATGTCTAGTGGTTTAACCTCTTCGTGTTTTGTATTTCTGCAGATCTTTGCAAAGCAATCTTCCCACTATCATCTCAATTTAGACGAGAACTGCTGAGAATGAGGATGCTCTGGGAAGGCGGTCACAGTGACAGCTAGTCCATGTGTCTAATTACAGTTTAACCACATGCGCCCTAATCTCAAACCTGGCCCTCTTTCTGTTAGCTCACAGCTGCTTTACTTCCTATTTGGAAGAGTTAAGACATTTATTTAACTCATTATAAAATGGAACCTTTACATGCAGTTTTCAGTGCCAACATTTATTAGCAGGAAAGCATGACCAGAACGTGTGAGACCTGTTTTAACTCATCTATAGAGTTTCCTGTGGGATCCTAGTTTTCTTATCTTTTACCTTCTCTCTGAAAGCAACTATTTGTGTCACACCCAACCATGTTAGAGCAGTTCTTAAAGGACCACCTACCTTAGTGTGACTTT
This sequence comes from Acomys minous, assembly GCF_964271855.1. Lineage (NCBI taxonomy): Eukaryota > Metazoa > Chordata > Mammalia > Rodentia > Muridae > Acomys > Acomys minous. The sequence continues at coordinate 24,750,233 of NC_140486.1, forward strand.
ACACAATCCAAAAAACACCTTTGAGAGGGAGGACTTGCCACTCTGCAAAATGTCTAGTAGTTGGTGAAAATCCAACCACCTCCCCCCTCCCCATGCAAAACTCCAACTAATGTGAGTGGCTGGTGAGGGGTAACAATATCTTAACAGGAACAAGCTGCCCAAGGAGTGCACTCTCCAAGAGGCTTAAGTCTCAAATCAGAGGGGAATTTCTCAGGTCTTCTCATGCTGTGATGAGCACTAACTATGGGAAATCACCTCTTATCCATCCTCATGGGATCCTGGCTCCATTGGGGTGTTCCAAAGAGCAGTGTTTAACTGTGTGCCATCTCTTGGTCACCACATGTCTTTTTCTAGTAAACAGTTTACTCTTCGTCAACTAAATACTCATCTCTCTTTGTGACCATGAGCTGGACTGTGTGCCGTAGGAGTTGTCACTGTGAGTGAAACAGCATATTCTAAAGTAAAATTGTGACCAAGGTTAGGATCCGCCCACATCTCTAGGCCATAAAGGGAAAAAGCAGTAGAATCCGGATGTGGCGGCTGCACATTTATGATCCCGGTATGGAGGATGCTTTGAGGCAGGAGCATTGTTAGTTTGAGGCCAGCTGAGGAGGTGGCTCGATAGCAAGTTCCAGGACAGCCTGGGTTGCCTTGTCTCAGCAAACATAACCAAAATATTTGAAAAAAAGATAAATAAACGGATCTGGAAATCAGGCTAATGGTGGCCTCGCAAGGAAGGCGAAGCTGGGTGGTACTCAGAATGTGGGGGAGATCTCCCTACTGGAAGGGTGCTTGCTGTGTCTGTTTGCCACTCTATCTTCAGAGCAGAACCCAGGAGAAGAACCCTTCTTCTTCTTCTTCTTCTTCTTCTTCTTCTTCTTCTTCTTCTTCTTCTTCTTCTTCTTCTTCTTCTTCTTCTTCTCTCTAATAAAATTACATTCCATTGCTTTTGCTTTTGATCACTTGTCCTGTAATGATGACATCTGCCTCTTTTCTTCCTGCATCAGCTTTCTCTGGCCAGGAGAAGTTAGCTGAGCTCCACTGTAGCTGACTGTGCTAGGGCAGATTTGCCTGTGCACTGCATTGTATCAAGACCTTGCTACTGTCTGCTCCAGTGTGATACACCCACCCCAAGAGGTGTTCTGAGACCTCCTCTCATTCCCTGGCCTGCCCCCAACACCTCAAGTCAAACTTTGAGGAGTATGTTGAGAAGTCCTCTCAGTGAGTCCATTTCTGGAGACATTGCTAAGCGAGCCTATGTAAGCTCCAGGATGGGTTATAAGCCATAAAGTTTGCTTTGCTTTGAAAACAAAACAAAACAAAACAAAAAACGGAATGGTGACGCTGCAGTTTCTGAGCCCTGATGCCAGACCTGCTCTGACAAGGAGACCCTGGTAGAGCTAGTCATGCTTCAAGACAGAAGCAGCATTTTGAGTTCTAGAAACCTGCTGTGGTAACAGATGCACCCCTGAAGGCTGAGTTACCACCTCAGATCTCTTGCTCGAAGAGTAAGTGGAATTGTGGGTCCTCTGCTGTGACTTCCCAGGTCATTTATAAAGATCCTGACTGGTGGTGACAGTACACAGAAGAGTCCTCAGGGTAGCAGTTTAAGTGGATGACTTCCCATTGTCACCACTGCCAAAGCCTTCCTCATAGTCACAGGAAAATGAGTAGTGAGGAGGCCACGCTTCTTTCAAGTCTACAAGGGCTGGGCAGATGAGCCTGTTTGCAGGCCCTGGTTACCCTTGCTGGGATGGGGGGGAGGGTGCGCTCAGCAGTCCAGCCAGGCTCCACCCACCTGTGGGAGGGGCACATCTCAGTTGCAATGGGCTCTTTTAACTGCAGCAGGATTAAGAGCCCCAGCTCTGGAATAGTGACAACCCCCTACCCACCTCTTCCCCAGCCCCCCTCACCACCCCTCCACTCCCATCTTGCTCTCTTTGCCTAACCAGGAAGACAGGATTTTTCATGGTTCCAATTCAGGCACTTTCTTTTATGTGTGACAAAAAAAATGTTTTCCTCTAGAACAAATCAAACAGTAAAATGTTTGATTTGAGGCTCAGAGAAGCTTTTACATCACCTCATCCTCCTCTATACTTCCATTTACCATTTACGGGATGGCTAAGAAAGTCTTTTCTCTCCCCCTCCCCCCACCTCTCTCTCTCTCTCTCTTTCTCCAAGACAGGGTTTCTCTCTCTCTGTTAGCCTTGGCCATCCCGGACTCGCTTTGTAGACCAGGCTAGCCTCAAACTCACAGTGATCCACCTGCCTCTGCCTCCCAAGTGCTGGGATTAAAGGCGTGGACCACCACACCCGGCATTCTCAAACATAAAGTATTTATCCCTTAGGTTGCTGTTCAGAAGGGAACAGGTCACCTACTTCCTCTACCTAGAATGTCTTTGTCTGCCTTTCTCTTGTGCATGCAGACCCTTCCCTGGTCTTGCCAACATAGGCTACTTCTTTTCTTTTACTTTCTAGAACTTTCTGTGACTCTTACGGGACTGCTTGTCTCAGCATCTCCTCTACCCTGAGAGGTATTCTCCAAGGACAGCACTAGGCATGCTTTACTCATCATGGGTCTCCATGCATGCTTAGCATGGGCACTTGCTTCTGACATAGTGACCAGCAGGAGGATGTATTAATGGATTTATCACGGCGCGTGGAGGTTCTCCAAAGATAATGTGATGGGTACAGTCTGTTGAGTTGTGTGGAATTGTTTTTATAGGCAGAAGTCATCAAATGCCTCCAAACTGCTTAAAGCCCAACTTACAGGATGAGTGCAGCTCTCAAAGGCTTGGTTATCTCTACATTTAAAGGCCACTCATACAACCACACCCACTCTATGCCTTGATATTTGTGTGAGTCATGTCTAAGGGCACACAGTAGGACCGCAGCACTCGGCACTCTTTCCAACCTCAAGGAAAAGATGAAGGAGAGAGTATGGAAGGGAGGAAGGGAATAAAAGATGGAAATAGCCCAAGAGGTCTGCTCAGAGGAGGTAGCAAATGCAATTAAAGTCCATTCACTCAACTGTGGTTGTTAAAACACTGCACTTCTTAGGGGGCTGTGCTCCTGGCACAGACTTAGCACCTGAAGCCAAGAGAAGTTTGTTGTGTACAAGGCCTGTGAACGCTTTGTCCCTCTCTTCCTCTCCATTCCTCTCTCTCTCTCTCTCTCTCTCTCTCTCTCTCTCTCTCTCTCTCTCTGTCTCTGCGAACAGGAAGAACAACTCCTGCAGAATACTAAGAGTAGTTAATTTTATATGGGAGGATTAATAATTATCTAAATGGATATACATTACTTATATGAAAGAAAAAAAGAAAGCCTTTGAAAATAGGAAATCACAGAGCATGCATCATAGACACATGCCTATTCAGACAGCCAGATGACACCCGTGTACAGAAGAGAGTACAACAGTTATTGTTTGGAGGCCATCCACACCTCAGTTAGAGAGGAGGTCACTTACAGCTGGTGGCCATCTGCACCTCAGATTCTCACAGCTTATGGGCAGCTGGAGCTTTGGAGAACGATGCATCAGGAGTTTCTGGTTTTATTGTTGCAGTCTAGTGCAGAGAATATGAGATGTCATGGTTTTAAGGAAATTGTTTTTTATTTATGTTAAACTAAAAGGCCTGAGAAACATCCAAGGAAGCATCCATGGAGCTTTTTGCAAGGAGACCTAAAACATATTGCCCTTTATTTAAATCAGAAATTTAAGAACTCATTTCTTTAATAACTCCCTGGAGTGGTTTATTTCCCCCTTATCCAGTTTCATTCTTGTGTTTTCAGTCAACCATGATCCAAAAATGCTAAGTGAGAAATAATCCAGGAAGAATTAATTTGCAAGTTTTAAATTATGAGACTTTCTGAGAGGTGTGAAGAAATCTCATACCGTAATGCCTGATGCTGCCCAAGATATGAATAATCCCTGTGCCTAGCGCATCCACCACCCACTCAATAGTCACTGGGCAGCTTTCATCCAGGTCCTCAGAAGGAATGTCTGCGACTGCAATGCTATATTCAGATAAGCCTGATTTTGCTTGGCAATGGCCCTAAAACACAAGAACAGTGGTGCTGACAATTTTGTTGCAGGACATTGTTATCAATTCTCCCATTTTGCTACCATTGCTTTTAATTGGATACTGAGTCTAATTTTCAAACTGAGCTTTGTCATAGGTGTAAGTGAAAAGAGAGAAACACAGCATCCACAGAGTTAGGTGCCGTCTGATGTTTCAGAAATCCGCTGGGAAGGGTCTTAGGCTCCACCCTTATGGACGATGGGAGACAATATTCAACTTTGACAAAAGTCTTACATGTACCATTTTCTCTAGAAGGTAAAGGAGACCCTCACCCAGCAGCTGTGGTTGTGTCATGCAGCTCCACAGTGACAGGGGGGCCCCCTGAGTACTAGGGCAATGCTCATCCCCCGTGGGCTGAGCTAGCACCCCTGACTTCTTTCAACTCAGGGTCTCACTTAGTTAGGTAAAGCATGTGAACTGATTCCTTCATCAGTGTATGCTTTTATACCAAGCCCCTTTGAACCTGAGGGAGAGTCTAAAAACTGGAGTGTTAGTAGCAGCATTTGCCCTGAGAGACAGCAGTGATGGAGCAGAGGGGGTAGAGAGTCTGCTGCCCTGCAATGGCCTCCTTCCCCAACCCTCAAAGGCTAGAGGACAGCTCTCTGCCTAAACCTTATTTGAAATGGTTCACAGTGCAACTTCTGAGATGCAAAAATTATTTAGATTGAACCTGTAGCAAGAAAGTTTTGTTGTGGTTGTTTGTTTGTTTGTTTGTTTTTTTGTTTTTTTGTTTTTTTCAAGACAGGGTTTCTCTGTGTTAGCCTTGGCTGTCCTGGATTTGCTTTGTAGACCAGGCTGGCCTCAAACTCACAGCAATCTGCCTGCCTCTGCTTCCCGAGTGCTGGGACCAAAGGCATGGGCCACCATGCTCAGCTTGTTGTTTGTTTGTTTGTTTGTTTAAGCATCTCAGGCTCACTCAAAGATGGAGGGAAAAAGAATTGCCCTCTGGCTGCAGTGTTTCAGAATTTCACTACTTGGTTCAGTATTGACAGTACAATGTCCCCATTCAACCAGATCTATATCTTGGTGTCTAGGGGCACTTGCAGTTTGTGCGACTCACTTTTCCCAGTACCTTCCTTTTCATCGAGTTCTACATGTCAGTGAGGGCACTGGGCCAAAGTGTTTGGGCTCATCAAATGCGTGTGGCTATTCTCTGTGTACTAATTTACACTGCAGCTATGGCAAGTGAGCGCTGTGTTTACGCAAAGACCATCCTGCAGATAGATACCTTTTCACCAGCGACTGGAAGATTACAGTTAGCCAAAAGCTTAGTGTGGGGTCATAAATCTCTTTGAGTGAGCACAGAGACAAAAGCGCCTTCTTCCTGCTTATGCCTCTGAATTAAACCATCAGGCAAAGAAGAAGGTGAAGTCCCCTGTTAATGTGCTTGCACTAATGGGCCAGAGGAATGCTTGGCTTAGAGATAGCATGCCTGGCTTTGGATTCCCTTCCCTGCTTATCCTGCCTTCTCAGGCCAACCTCTGCTCCTCTGCTTAGCAGGCCAACCCATGTGCTCCTCTCCTCTGAGTTATAGGCCAGAAAGACACATGCTGGCCAGGAAAAACGGGGAGAAATAACTGCTTAAAAGAAAGGAGTCACAAATCTCCTTAGGTCACCAATAAATAAGAGGGACTTCTGGCTAATACGGTGTTGGATCCAGGAAAATCTGCGGGGCTTAAAATGGATTTATGGAATCTGCTGTGATGGGATGAAGGCCTGAGACATACGTGACTAAATCATGTGTTCCATTCTCAGGGCGTTTATTTATGAACAACAAACCTTTTCATTTGCTTTATTTATGGCCTGTGAGAAGAATTGGGGATTAAAAAGCAGGAAGTAAAGCTTGGCCCCCTCCTCTCAGAAGAGCAGTGAGCCACAGTGTAATGGATCAAGAGTGTGTGTGTGTGTGTCACAGAGTCCCTTCCCAAAGGCTTGAACATCAGCAGACTGCTCCGTTCAGAACAGAGCCTCGGTTTCTCTTTTACAATTGCTGTCTGTCTGTCAGGCAGGAGGCAGGGTTTGTTGTGTTTTGCTTTTATGCTGCAAGAGACACACACCCCCCCCAATTGGTCTCACCACTGATCTTCAATTTGAAGGCCTCTGGGGGTTTTTCCCTCTTAGTCCAATTTCCCTTCTCCCTATCTGACTGGAAAACATGGATAGTGGTTTGAAAGCCAAAGAATTTGTGCACACTTTTCCTAATGGCCATAGTGTGAGTGACCGCAGGCTGCTTCTTGTAACATCAGGTTGGAAGGGCAGAGTGACAACACTGGATACTGTTGTGCCATTTTCCTACCCAGGATGGGCATGGTCAGCTAAATGTATTAATCTCCATTTACGTTTTGGGAGTTCAGGAGAGCGTTTTCTCTTTGTATGCATTTTATGCTCCTAAGGATGCAGTTGTGGGTCTGTGATGGGACTTGAAGCATACAGAGGATAAAATGAAATTAAAAAAAATAAAAGGAGCCCCATGTAGTTGTTCGCTGTCTAAATACCTGTGAGCTTTAGGAGCACTTACCCACCACCTTGCTTCCACTTAATACCTCATGTTTGAACACATCCTCTCGGTATGTGTAGGCGTTTGAAAAAGCCAGTTGGAAGCACGCTTCAGTCTCTCAGCAAGTATCGATTGCCTCTCAGCTGTTTCAGATTTAAATCTCAGGGACCCCGCTTTGTGCCAGGAGATTACTCAGACATTCTTGTGTGTGGATGTAATGTCCTCAATATTTATCAGTAGAAAGCATGGTTCTGGAGAAAGGGTTCTTCTGTTGCAAGCTATGTTACATCAGCACTACTGCCCTGGGGGACCTGGGGGCTCCCTCCCCATCTCTGGGGGTTCCACAGGTAGCTAGTTCCCTTAAAATTCCCTCTCTAGCCTGGCTTCAAGGCTCTGTGCTTGAGTCAGAGTCCCCCATGGATGTTTTTTTGGGGGGCTAACAATCTAAGGAAACAAAGGAAGTGTGCAGCCTGCCTCTTTTGCCTGTATATGTGACCCCCATGACTCCAAGCCTCCCCCTTTCTTCTGAATCCTAAGTTTAAAAAAAAAAGCAACATATACACTCTGGCATTCCCACACAGCAGGTTGGATGGGGCTTATATGGCAAGAGGTGACGTTTTGTCTCTTCTTTCTTCCTGTGTTCTTTCCTTTTCTCCTCCTTCTGTTGAACTGAGACAGGTCAGTATATTGCCTTTGAATTTCTGGGCTCAGTTGTTTCTCCTGCCTCTGCCTATCCAGTGACTTAGGTGCATCAGCACTAGGATAGGCATGTTTACCCTGTATACCCTGTATAGTTTCCTGGTTGTGTACAGTAAAGTCTCCCGGGCAGTGATTCTCAACCTGTGGGCTGTGACCCCTTTGGCAGACTTCTATCTCCTGAAATGTTTACATTAATTCACAACCGTAGCAAAATTACACCCATGATGTAGCCAGGAAAATCTGTCTATTGTTGGGGTTCACCACAGCATGAGGAACAGTATTAAAGAGTCACAGCCTTAGGAAGGTCGAGAACCACTGCTCCAGAGGAAGGACTCATTTATCAGTGGTCCCTTTTACGGTGCTTCTAGTCAGCTAAGAGCCAGCTTTTCAGATATCTGGTGTCAATGACTGTTGCCTGGTGCCCTTGTCATCCTGCTGACTGTGCAGATCTTCAGGAAGGTCCTGGAGAGGGGGTAGGGATGGAGGTGGCTTGCTGAACATGAAGAAAATGATCCAGGGCATTGCTCTTAACAAAAATCGTAGTCGTTTGATTTTTACCAATAAAGACTCAGGAGGCGGATGCTGGGGTGAAAGCCTGCTCACTCAGAGAGGCAGAGAAATCACCCAGCTGGATTTCCTCCTCAGCTGACCTTCCTAAAGGAAAGGAAACTGTCTCAAAGTACCCTCAAACTCAGTGTCCCTCCCTTCTACTTCCTGTGCATCTCTCAAATCCATCCTCCTTTACTCCCACTTACTCTCTGTGGTTTCTCTCTTTGTTCACTCCATCAACTGGTTGCTTTCTCAGCCTCTTGACCTATGCTTGATTTTGTTTAATTTGAGCGGGAAGCTCTTAGATTAAAGGTGTGTGCTAGGGCTGAGCCACACCACAACCAGAAACAGGTTTTATTCAGCAAACAACAAAATCTCAGGGTTCAGAGTGTGATCAAGCATCCTGTAACATGGGAGTCATCTTTCATCAACTCCCACTTTCCTATTGTCCCTGTTTCAGTTGTTCCTTTTCCTCCAAGTGGAGGACCAGAAGGAATGATGCACAGCTTAGCATGAGCGGAGTCTGGTTTCTAAGGCTTCTACCAAGATGACTACATTTGTTGCTGTTTGCCCCTGTTTCCTCTACACTTCATTTGTTGTGACTAGATTTCCAGTCTCCTCCTTGAGGCAGTTTTCTTCTGGTTGACTGAGCAGGTCTCTCCTGAGGTTACAATCATTGGAAACAGTCGGCTTTGTTTCCATTTGCAGCAGTGACACGGCATTCTGAGAAAGAGCAATTTAAGGGAGAAAGTACGTGCTTTAGCTCAGTTCAAGGTTTCCTGTGGAAGCAGTCAAGGCACTAGGAAATTAAAACAGCTAGCCTCATTCATGGGCAAGAGCAGTAGAGGGTGAGTACATGAACACTTACTACTGCTCAGCTTGCCTTGTTCACTTTTACATATTCTAGGCCCCAACCCCCAGGAGTGATGCTACCCACAGAGGGCTGGGTCTTCTCACTTCAATTAATATAGTCAAGACGGTTCTCCACAGACATGTCCAAAAGCCAACCCAAAGATTTTTTTTAGGTCTAGATAGATATTTTAAGTTGATAGTGACAACATGTGATAGAGATTGATTTACATTCAGAATTTTAGATGCACCAAGATAGGAAAGATGTTTTCTTCAAGGCTGTCAAACACAAGTAGTCAAAACACTAAGAATGTAACATTTATATACTTCCTGATTGTGTCATGGTTCTTCTTGCTATAGGTATTTTATTCTATATATGTGTAATAATATAATATATATGTAACAATTATATATATATACACACACGCACACACACACACACGCACCCACACACAGTTGAAAGTAACCATGAAACCCACTTACTGGTACATCATAAATTGGTAACAACTAGAAACCCGATGGGAAAAGCCTGGTGTTTTCTCTGTGGGGTCAGGACTCCAACAACAGGTGAGTCCAGGTTATGACTCAGAACTGAACTATGAAGACCTCAAGCAGCTGCCAGCCTCCAGCACATCCAGCTTCAGAGCCACCAGCAGTGCTCCCAGCCCTGAAAGGTGGATGGTCCCTGCTCCCTGACCCAGATGGGCAAGTAAACTAAACCACGGTGGGAAGCTACCTAGGAAAGACATCCTGATGATTGAGGCAGAAATCCATACCTCAAAGAAGCCGCTAAGGCAACCTGGGCTGTGAGTGTGGCTGAGAATGAAAGAAGGACATCAAAGAGTCAATTCAGATTATATTCCATCCCTCACCTTAAGTCTAGAGGAAGGGGGATGGAATTTACCAACATGCAAGAACCAAGGACTTCCCTTTTACTTCATAGACAAGGTTGGCATCTGCCTCTGCCTCCCAGAGTGCTGGCCACCCCTCCCAGGGCATTTGTACTTTTATCTTTATTTCCCTATTGTTTATCTCTTGTATGTATATACCTATGTATGTATGTATGTTTGTATGTGTGTATGTATGCATGCATGTGTGTAGCCTGATTATCATGATGAACTCTCTCCTAGCAAACTGTAAGATCCACATTCATGGCTGTGCTCCCAGAATTATATTGTTAACTGTGGCCATCCTCTTAGCCAATCTCTCTGCTTCTGTCTCTTCTCTCCCCACATCCTTACAGGAGTACCACACTCCTGCCTTCTATTTCTATGGCCCTCACTTGTTGAAATTCCACATATGAGTGTCGCTGCTCAGCGTTTCATTGTGCAATCATGCCACATTTCCTTTCTACATCAGTGGACACCTCTATCGATCCAACGCAGCTTCACTGTTGGCAATAGGTCTTTAACTTTTGATTCAGTGAGAATACCCAACTCCTAACAACAAAGCTAAAGGAAATAATTATAGAATTAAGCACTGAGAAGTAGGCGGTGCTCTCGGTACTAAAGCAGTCTTGAAATCACGTTGTTTAAAATGTGTGATACACAATAAGGAGATTCTTTTGCATACAATTAATTAATGCAGCAATTGACTGTTATCAGGTACATTAAAATTGAAGTACTGTAAGGCACCTAGGGCTCCTATGTGATAAGTCAGCACTGTAGCGTTCTGTCTGGACTATATGGAGAAAGTAAAAACTAAGTTGCTGTTTGCATGTCAAAACTATGCTCATGACTTCTTCACTTTCATAACATTTTGGGTGTCAGTGTCTCCCATGTTCCTCCATTTGTTTTTGTAAATGAAAACCATGTCGCATGTGCTACTGGCGATATGGAGTTTATGCTCCATATAAAGAAGGCCATACAAAGCAACTGTCATGCTGTCAAAGATGCCGGAAGGGATATTAAGGAGGAAATCCTCACCCGATCAGAAGCTATGAACCCCTCCACTGAGACTCAGAGCTCTACAAGTGTGGACAAATAATAAAAGTGAAAATATTTTTACTCTGTTTTCTTTCCTCTCAGAAGGATGTAAGCGTGCCTGATTGAGCAGATATGATTATTCTCTAAGGCATGTTGGCCAGTGTTACCTCCGCTCCTTTCCCCACTGTTCCCCTCCATTGGCACACACAGAAAGCTGGCAGAGCATGGCTGTTTCCAGTTTTTGCAGAAATGCTAGGATCTCCAAGGTTTGATTCATGTTCTCACATGAGGGAGGGATGACCTCATAAACACCAGCTTGAATGCTTGTGTAAGCCTGGTCAGCTCTTTATGAAGAGCTTACACTTGAGCGAATGCTGTTTATATAGTTAACCTTCTGAGACTTTCTCTGCACTTCCCATAAGGTATCTTAGGAGACTTTTGACAAACACACACCGAAAGGAAAATTTATGATATGATGTGGATTAACTGAATCCACAAAGCATAGTGATATGCTAAAATAAAAAGAAATAACAACAAAGTTATTTTTGTTTGTTCATTTTAAATATAGCCTTTGCTTAAGAGTGATGTGTGTGTGTGTGTGTGTGTGTGTGTGTGTGTGTGTGTGTGTGTGTGGTGTTAGAATGCAGGATTCAGAACGAAAATTGGACAGCAGTTATCTTGAACAATTACTGTCCTAAGGTTATGGATCACTGACTGTGTTGCAGTGTTATTCACTTAAAATACTAGCTGAGAGCTGGAGAGATGGCTCAGCGATTAAGAGCACTTGATGCTCTTACAGAAGTCCAGGGTTCAGTTTCCAGCACCCATATGACAGCTTACAACTGCCTGTAACTACAGTTGCAGGAGATCTGGCTCCCTCTTCTAGTCTGCACAGGCACCAGGCACATATGCAGTGCACTTACATTGATGCAGGCAAAAGCATTCATATAAGATAAAAATTAACAAATCTTTTTTTTATGCCAGCTGAGAGGGCTGGAGAAATTGCTCAGCTGTTAAAAATGCCTGCTCTTCTTGCCCAGGGCTTGAGTTTAATTCCAAGACCCACACTGAGCCACTAACAACTACCTGTAACATCAGTTCCAGGGGATTTGACACACTTTCCTGGCTCCCATGGGTTTCAGAACACACATGACATACACACAGGTATACGCACATACACATAAGTGAAAATAATGATTTTTTAAAATCCTAGCCAAGAACCGTGTATTTGTGGCTTTTTATCTATAACTTCCTAATGCGTGAGATACCACATAGCCATTTTGGGTGCAGTTGTGGTAAGAGGTTGCAGTTGTGGTGACTTTCCTTCTTCTGGAGATGCCTTGACCAACTTGTGGACCTGTAGTGTGTGTCCCAATACAGTAGCTGACTGATGGCAAGGTGTGTCATGCAGACACAAAGCCGAATTCATCTTGCCACAAGATCTGAATCATTGTCCTCTGCCCTGCCAGGACCCCAGGTACTTACTTCATGAATGGCTTCCAGCGAACAGTGGTACCAAAACAGAGGATAGCAACTTCATGCTTGTAATTACCTCAAGATATTTGCAGCCACAAACCAGCGATGGGAGTAGTGAGAGCTCTAACACTAATGCCCTCTGAAAGGTTTTACACTGAGGCCAAAAATAAATTAGTCGTGTGTGAATTAAATATTAACTCATGAAGATGATGTACCTGCAAGATTCAAACTGCAAGGTGCTTGATGTTCGTCATAGAAACTTCAGCACAAGGATTCTTCCTGGGTCTGGCCTTTCCTTTGATAGGATGGACTAGGTCAAGGTTGTTTAGGAGTTTTTGGGGTGCTATGACTTGGATACGTTCCTGAAAGAATGTACATCAGCAGAGAAGAACAATCAGGGAAAGGTTATAATTTGCACTTTCTATGGTTCATCACCTATTTAATTCTTTGCCTGCCTGTTTTTATTTCATTAAATTTTTAATCACAAGGAATCTCATAGAGTTCATATAAGAGCAAACACACTAGAGTCTCATGCAGCTGCCTTAGAATTCCAAGTCCGCTTGAGAACTCATGCAGCAAATGGTTAAGTGTGGTGAAAGTCTGACGTCAGCTTTCTGAGCATCTGGAACACTTGGGAGACTTACCAAACTCCCGTGCACCTGGCTTTGAAATAAGTGAAATTACAGTTCCTGGAAATGTCTTCTGAACCCAGCTCTCACTAGACACAGGCAGAAGGTGAAGGAATCTAGAAATGTGTATCATAAGTTAATTTTTTTTTTAGGTTTTAGAGCATGCCATAAAGATAGTACAAGAGCAGCCTGACATGCTAAGGTTGAATAATAACACATGCCTAGGGCTTTTCTGTGTCATCTAAAACATGACTAGGCCACATGCTGTTTCTCTATATTATCAAGGCTCCCTGCAAAGAGTAATCAGCATGTAGGTTATGTGTAACCATATTTATTCAAATGTGCAAGCCACGGGGGCCCTTTTTCATTGTTCTGCACAAACATTTTCCATTCCTCTCTATCCCTGGCTGCACTTACAGCATTGTAGTATGGTGTATGTTACCACAACTGTCCTTCCTGTTTCCTCTGAGAGTCCTCCATCCATCTAAGGCATACTCCTCTGTCCATGACAAATCTGACCTCTCTCTACTGATGACAAATTGGGGCTTCCCGTCCTCCCTGGGTCTTCAATCTCTGCTCAGCCTTTGCCATTCCCTTTTGATCTCTGAAGGGACTCACGCACCACATCTGGAGGCCTTTATCCCTGTTCATACTTCAGTGGTCCCACCAACTCTGGCTTGCTTCGTCACCTCTTTAGTCCTCTGTCAACCCTGACCTCAAAAATAGAAATCTTTGCACCACTTTCAGAGTTATTCTTCCACACTATAATTCCCACCATTCCACCAACATTTTCTTCATTTAGTTTTGGAGCCTATGTGATGGAACCCAGGGAGGTGAGCATTCTACCAGCAGATGCTCTACCAGGGGATTGCTTCTTTGTCTCTGCTTACCCTTCTCCACTTTGAGCCACTCACTCACTCTTCCAGAGACCCCGGAGACACCAGCACCTCTCCCTAAACTTGGACACTCATTCCTGAAAACCTTCTCCCTTCATCCTCTTGTGCCTCTCTTTTCAAAACCCAGTTTCCTCACTGGACTTGCTTTCTAAATGCTGCGGGTTTTCTCCAGATTCTATTTTTGACCATCTTGTGATAAAAGAAATGTAAACACCCTTGCTGAAGTAGCTGCATGAAGAATAGAAAGCCCCAAGTCATGGGAACGTGTGGGCTTGAATAGATTGTGACAGCATGTCAACTGTAATTTCACTAATCACATAAAGACTGTAAGTCTCAGCTTTCTCATTGCTGTGTGTCCACATAAAAATGTGAGTTACGTACTAGCCGCTGCCTTTAGGTTGTGTTTTTAAACTCTTGTACTTACTGCTCTTTTAGATTAGAGTTTCCATTGTTCATGTTGGTGAGTTGCCAGGAATTGTCAGTCTGTAATCATCCCTGTAACTTCCTTATTGGCCAGTCCACTATTTCTCAAAAGACTCAATCCCATGGGGGTCCCCCCTGCCCATCAGTCCCCAAACAGACCCCACCTCCTATTGCCTAATTATGTATGAGTGTGTGATTGGATGTAAAGGCAGTGGGGGGGGTCAGGGGAATGAAAGGTGATGATGACAGTGATATGAAACACATGTGGCCTCCTCAAAACAAAGATGTGCAGAAGGTTGTTGGATACAGCCTTATAGCAAAGTTGCTGTTTTTAAATCATAGGAAGACAGTGGGGAAAAGGAAGACATATATCTGTGCATTCTTTAAGGGCAGTGGGTTTGCTTGGTTTCTGTTGGAGATAATACAGAGAATACTACTGGACTATGAGCTGAATAGTTCGATGAAACTGAGTTGCTGGTAAATGTTCTATGACTCTTGAAAATGATGCATATTACCCCCCCACAGCATGTGTGTGTGTGATTGTGTGTGTGTGTGTGTGTGTGTCTTTTCCATATGTCTATAACTCCTTTAATGGGAAGCATTTCAGACTGTAAGTCAAGTTCTATTTTAAACCAGAAGTCATAGATTATTTTTAATCTGTTATTTAAGAGGGGATTTGTATCTCATTGTAGAATACTTTGAATGTCACTATTGGTCAAATGAAAGAAAAATCTACTTCTCTCTCTCTCTTACAATTTCATATTCAATTCAAGACTAATCTTGGCTTTTTTAAAACTAGGTTTGAAATTTTTCCTTTTCAAGAGTTAAAAAAAAATGATGTAAATTAAGCCTCTGGCAGAGTCTGTATGTGAATAATTTCCTGGTACTTGAGAGCTTTCTCACTAAGTGCTATGCCAGGTGGCATGTCTGCCTGCCTGAAAGCTCCTATGGTATATGAAAATACTCCTGTTTTATAGGAATATGCTGGCAAAACCCATCACTTTGAGGATTATTGCTCCTTTTCTGCTAGTTATTTCAAAAGAGCAGAGACAGGCCTAAGTTCAAATCATTTCACTGTCTGAGACACACTTGGTATAAAACCAAAGAAACACGTGCTTTGTCTGATACTGGCTTCTTTTCTGTAACATCTTGAAACTATAAGTAAAACTGAGTTACTTTTTCTATAGTTTGAGTAAGAAATTGGTTGAGAGAATGGCCGATGAGAAGAATTAGCAAGGAGACTTGGTAATGAAGAGATCTCCCATAGTGATGCAAAGATGGAGAAATTTGATTTTCTGACAGTAACATTTATGAAAAAAATAATATTGTGTTGATGTCCTCTGGTCATCACATTAAAGAGCAGGACCCTTGAGTGACTTGTCCGAGGAAACAGAGACCAGAAGAAACAGGGTGGTCATTAGAATGTTCATGACCCCTTCAAATAAAGTTCTGCAGCTTCAAACTGATACCACGGGGGGATGGGGGGAGAAGATGCTCGCTCTGGTTCCAGCTTGTGTGGATCACATGTCTGTATTTGACCTTTTACTGGCACTTATTTAATTGGTTGATACTTTGCCATGCATTTTTAATATTTAACAAAATCACAGAAACCCACAGACTTGAAGAGAGATAGCTGCCACTCACCCACTTTGATGCTTCGGGATTAATGCTCAGACCCAGAGAGCAAAGCAGGGTAAACGGCTGAGTCTGAGACTATGGACAGACTGAGTGAGAGACAGAGATAGAAAAGAGAAGAAAAACAAAGCTATCGCTACAGCCAAATCTCACTGGCTGGGGAATATAAGGGATAGAAACTCAAACAGCTCCTGCTTCTGGAGCCTGGGAAGTCTGACATAACCTGCCAGCCTCTGCTACCAGCCTTTGGCTGCATCATAGCATGGCAGAGCCCCTCTCTTTGTGAGATAGAATTAGTGCTAGCTCAAGTCTCTTTTTCAATAGCCACCAAGACCATTAGGGGGACCCCAACAAATGGATTCTGGGAAAAGCACCCAAACTGTCAAGGAGAGCAATACCTGAATACAGTGCCTAGCGTTTGGCAAGACAGAGTGAGGTTAACATTAGCCTGAACCTCCATTTTCTCACCTAAGAGTAGGATAGAATAATAGTATGGACTTCATTGGATGTTCAAGGGAATTTACTTAGCTAATACATGTTTAAGACTAGTACCTTGTGTGAGTTTAATGATGTAGGCTGTTTTCTTGTTAACTTAGGGGACAACAAACACTGTAGAGCTAATGATGAAGGCACCTTTAAGAATTTCTAGCCATTTTAAAGAATATTTCAAATCAGAAATTAGCAATCAATTAAAGGCTCAATAAAATGACTCCTAAAACGTTCTGCTACGCTCATGGATCAGTGTCTTGCTCAACCACTATCAGAGAAGCTTTCTCTTGAAGTGGATGGGGACAGAAGCAGAGACACACATCCAGACAATAGACAAAGTGAGAAACCTCGGGACACTCAGGACTAAACTGAATGACTCCATCAAACCTTTCCCGTTAGGGCTCAGTAAACCCTGTGGAAGAGAGGGTGGAAAGATTGCAAGAGGCAGAGGGGATGGAAGAGACTAAGGAAACAAGACCTTCTAAACAGAGCAGGACCAATGGATATATGAGCTCACAGAGACTGTGGCAACATGCACAGGGCCTGCACTGGTCCATGCCAGATGGGATCTCAGTGCTGAGAGGGGAAGTGGATACAAGCCTCCATCTCTAAACCAGAAACTGTCTTCAGTGATAACTACTCACAAAGGAAAGATGAATTTTTTTTCCAATGTAGTCTCACTGGAGATACAAACCAAACTTAAGGGAAGCCTCCTGCCTAGCAGTAGGTGACCAGTACAAACTGGCAAAGTTTGTTTTTTCTCTCTTTTCACACGGCTTTGTCTGGGCTTTAAAAAAAACTTACAGGCACCTTTATTTTTATGGGATTTCTTTGTGTGAAAATGCGTGTGTCACAGCATGTGTATGTGTTGCTTGTGCTTTTTCTTTGACTCTCCCCACCACCCACCATTTGTTTGTCTATTTTTTCCAATTCCAGTTTGTTTTCAATTTTATAATTATTAGTAATATCATCATCATCGTTGTTGCTTTAGATGCCTGTTGGTATTCTAATGAAAGAGACAAAAAATAGTTGTGGATTTGGGGAGGGTCTGGAAGGAGTTGGGGGAGGGGAAATCACAATCAAAATATACTGTATGAAAAAAAAATCTATTTTGAAGAAAATAAACCCACTACTAAGGAGCTGGTAAAAGCAATTGCCACTAAGGCTGATGACCAGAGTTCAATCCTCAGCATCCATGTTGGAAGGAGGTAACCAACTCCACAAGTCGGCCATGATCTCCACACTTGGACTGTGGTGTGCACGTGCCCTTCTGCCATGACCACACACATACACACAAATAAATCAATGAAAAAATTTAAAAGCTAACAAGCAGACAGAGCTATGGGACTAGAATCAAGAGATAGAACGTTTTTTGTTTTTTCATGAAAGGAGCAGTTGCTGAAGTGTCCTTTGGGGAGACAGCATGGCTCTTCTCCAAGGGTGACCTCATGAGAGTCAGCACTGAGAGGTGCTATGGAGTCTTGTCACCCAGGCAACACACAGGCTGGATGCTGGATCTTAATTCTTTAGTGAACAGCATTGGACTCTGGCTTGACTCCATCCATACGCGACCATCTTCCACTCTAGTTCACAACTGATGACTTGGATGTTGGTGAACTAACATGAAATGGACAGTTTTTAAAAGCGAAGAATCATAATTCATGGTTTCTAACTACATCATCCAAGAATGGAAATGGTTTAAAAACAACAACAACAACAGCAAAAGAACTCTGTTATAAATTTCATCTCATTCTTTATGTTAGCAGGGTTTTTTTTTAATTGTTAACCTCCTCCCAGAAAATACAGTCTGTTTTAGACTTTTCTGTGGGGTACAGTGACCCTCCTTATCCACGGGGATGCATTTCAAGACTCCTAGTGGATGTTAAGATGAGAATAACACAGAGCCCTATGACTTCTGTGTTTTTTCTTACAGGCACACATATGATAACTTGTCACTTCTACACAAGACTCAATAAGGTTGCTGACAATAACGACTCATAAAGTAGAATAATTTCAGCAATCTGCCTTAATGGAAGTCATTTAGAACTTGTGAGCCATTCATTTTTGGAACTTTCCATTTAATATTTTAGACCACAGATGACTGTTGGTTACTGGTACTGCAGCATGGAAAACCACAGGTGAGGGACCCCTGTAAATCTCATTGGAAAAGTGTTCAGTCGAGGAAGTCGGCCATGTGCTTTTGTTTTCTCTGCTGTTTTTGACATGTGCGGCTGCTTTGGCAAAGGCGAATAATATCGGCTTACCTCCGTAGACCACGTCTAATGGCTTTAAAAGAATTCTTCAGCAACTGCATAATGAGCTGCCAAAAATATTCTCTGTGCCAGAGGATCTGGGTATGTCTGTTCCATTTATTGAGAATTTTTTGTTTTATCATGACTAAGTGCTCACCAAGGACATAAAAAAGCCAAACCTCTAACGTATTTGGGGCTTAAGGGCAGAAACCATATTTTAATGTGTCCAGACTCATTTCTAGCACATGCAGATGGTGAGCGAGTACCAACAGCGAAAGTGGATGATCCTGTGATACGAAAGACATCAAGATACTGCAGAACAGACAGAAGGCATTCTGCTATACCCATGATGCCTGGACCAGTGGCTTAACCACATTTATATCAAAGAGTACCGGGCATCTTGAGCCACAAACTATGCTCTTGTCTTGCCCACTTGATTACATTTACATTTTTCAGAAATCACTTAGGGCCTATTTCTTAGTGAAAGCTATATGTTTAAAAATCATTTTCATTTTAATTATACCTTGACCATAAATAAAATCAATTAGGAAGAGGTTTTTTTTTTTCCTGAGAACTAAAAGAAGAAAAAAGATGGGGAAAAAATGAGAATACATTGACTAAGATTTGAAAAAACAGTGGAAACGGAGGGAAATTAAGGTACTTTGAGTTGCATTGGAAGCTAAGTCAGAGAATAGCATCAAACTCTCTCACCTCCTTGCTCCCCACCCCTGGTTTGCTCCTGACCATCAGCTTTGCCCTCTGACAGGAGTGCTTGTTCCCACCTCATAATGTGGTCCATGCAAATTGTAGTTAAGCAGCATCCCGTTGACAACATGCCAGAAAAATACATCTGAATTTGACTTAAATCAGAATGCCATTTGATCTCTGAAATTCAGTCTTTCATCCTGTATTTTTTTTTCAATTATCTAAAACACCCCATCATGACCAGTTCACATAGACCCAGCCTCCTTTATGGTCGTTCAAGACTAATCCAGCCTCTCTTGAGATTAGTCCAGACAACCCTTGGGGCTCCTCAGTTCTGTGTAATCCCCCATCCCTCCACCTGCCCCTGGACGTCTGTGGGATGATTTAAAGATAAAGCATTTGAGGCAGAGGTCTCAATAAAATGATGTCAGTGCCAGCTTCCAAATAGCTACTTCTTCCAAGCAGCTTCCGAAGAGTCAAGGTTGAACCTCCTACTTGCCCTTGCAGAATCAACCATCATTCAACAGCCTGAAGCAATCTATTGTGGCTATCAGCTGGTGTGTACACAGCTTATAAACTGAGGGCCAGATGGGGAACTATTTGCCATAGTGACGAAATTAAGATTGTCAAAACACTGTGGGTTATCACAAAAGCTTAACTTCAACACATGCACAAAGTCTACTAGAATAGTAGCACTTTTATGGGCTGTGTGAATCCCATCTCTGGTCTTCATGTCCACACAGCAAATACTTTAAGCATTCAGCCATCTTCCCAGCCCTCATTTCATTATTTTTAATGAGAATGAAACTCACATTCTCACATTATTTTTTCAACTGGACACATTGAGATGTCTGGAGTATGGTTTGCTTGCAAACTTCAGTTTGATATAATCTCATTTGTCTTATTTTGCTTTTATAATGTTTGTGGCATCTAGAGAAAGGTATCTTATGGAAGAGAAGTAAAATGGTAGTTAAATGGAAGTGTAGAGGGCCTGGGGGAGTGGTCAAGTACAAAATTACAATTTGATGGGAGAGAAAAACTCTTATGCTGTACTATATAGTATTTAATTCAATGGAACAGAAAATTGCTATATTTTTTCAAAAATAACCATGAGTGAGGACTTTGAATGCCCGCATTACAAAGGGATGATCAATATTGGACTGATAAATCTAGTTATCTTCATATCATTGTTTTATGAGTTGAACATGAAACGAAAAGAAAAACAAAACTATGTAGAGGCCACCTGCAGACAGGATGACTTTCCCTGGGTCACACTCAGGGAAAGTGACGATTCTGAGTGAAATCCTTTTACGGAAGCGTGAAGTGGCACAGTGAAACTGAGTCTGTTGAGCGTGCTGACTGTGGTCTTCTTACCTTGCAGGTTCAACATGGGAAAAGACCTTCCGACAGATCGGCTTTGAAAGGTGAGTAGGGCTTAGAACGGCCTTCGTTTAGCCACTGCTCTCCCATTTGACTCTGAGTGGTTTTTTCTACCGTGAATCCACAGTCACTATTGTGACTTTGTGATGTAATGTCATTTTATGCCTCTGAGCCTCATTGTCTTTGTAAAATTAGAGCTTTATTTTTATAAAAACCTTGCCTAGTAATCTTAACACTGAAGGAGATGGAGGTGGGAAGGTTTGTAGTTCAAGGCCCACCTCACCTACATGGTAAGTTTGAGGCTAGCCTGGATTATATGAGACCTTGTCCCAAGAAAACAAAAAACAAAACAAAAAAGAAAGAAAGAAGAAAAAAGAAAAAAGAAAGAAAGAGAAACAAAACAAAACATAAAATACAAATAAGGAAAAAATCTCTGTCTCTACAAAGAAGAGAAATAAAGAAATTGAGCATTGATGCAAGGAAAAAAGAGAGAGAGAGAGAGAGAAATGAGCTTTATAATTAAAGAGTTCTAATCAGTAAAGTTGACCTGTTTGTGTCTTCATCACCTTTTTTTAATACAAATACATTTCTATTTATATTGATTATTCCCCGTTGTGAAAACAGCTATGTCTTACAAGCTCTAAGATATTGCCGAGATCATGTCACTTTCTCCTAAGTGTTCCCACACCAGCATCTCCCTCAAACATATGCTTTCCAGAGCATCAGGAAGGTGATGGAAGTGTCTGGTTGCTCCTGTGAGCCACCTGCTCTTGGCTCACAGGGCATAGATTCAGCTCTGAAAAAGGGACAGGACACTTCCTTCCAGAATTATGATATTGTTACCATTCCTAAGGCTGCAAACCATAGTGAGACTTAGAATCACCCAATCTATATCTAAATTTTCTGATCTTATTAAAAAATGTCACTTTTCTTGGTTTGAGAAGCTTCTTTATTTAGATCAGTGTCTCACAACCCTTGCTGGCTTCTTTTCTTCACCACTGCAGAATGTGATGTACTCTGGATCTTTCTGCAAGGTTACATGACTTCTTATTCAACCTACCATGTCCTGTAAATTCAAGAAGTTTCACTTTTAGCATTTGAGAACAATTCTATGTCATCTTCTTGTCCTTCTGACAGACCCATTGGGCTTCATGGTTTCTCTCACAATGAGCTGTCTCATGTTGACCCATAGCATGCTCATCTGTCCCTCTAGAGAGCCCAGTATCTCTGCTGAGGAATGGTGTTTGAAACTACATCTAAATTCTAGAGATGCTCCCCAATTCTAGAGTATCATTGCTTCTGGGTCCTGACAGTAGCTAGAGCCAGAAAATATACTTTCTTTTTTTATTATTAATTTATTCTTGTTACATCTCATTGGTTATCCCATCCCTTGTATCCTCCCATTCTTCCCTCCTTCCCATTTTCCCCTTATTCCCCTCCCCTATGACTGTTCCTGAGGGGGATTACCTAAACATACTTTCTAAGAAAAATTAAATGCTAAATTTAGAATATTTCTAATTAAAGTGTAACTGTAGGAAGTTTTCAAGATCTCTGATTATTGACGTTCATCTCTTTTTCGTTGCAAGTATTGATTCTTAAGCTTGTTTGTTTTATTTCAAATGTATATTTTATTTTCAAGATAAAACTAACAAGATAGTAATAATCAGACTATGAGATATATTTTCCATAATTTGCATATCTTAATTTAATATTTGATTGATATGTATCACCCAAAGACTATAAACTACTGCTACTTGAAATTGTTTTTTTTTCTCTTTAAATGGTATCATTTCAGCAGTTTAACTTATCTCTGAATATATAATATTTCCAGTCTTTTACTCTTAAAAATTGTCTCAGTTTCTTTTCAACATAAGCAATTTAAGAGAAAAAGGCTTTAATTCTATCTCATAGTTCAAGGTATAGTCCGTCCCTTATGGAGAAGTCAGGGCAGCCAATGCTTGAGACATCTAACCACATCTAATCTATAGTCACTACAGAGGAGAATGGATGCTTGTTCTCAGCTTGCTTTCTCCTTTTTATTCAGGCCATGACTGGAGGCCTAGAGGATGGTATTGCCCAATTTTAACCTGCGTCTTCCCACCTTAGTTAACCTAGTTAAGGTAATTACTCATAACCATGGCCAGAGACTAGTCTTCCAGTAGAGTATGGATCCTGTAAAGCTGACAAGTAACACTATCACACACACACATACCAAAAAAGAAGAAGGAGGAGGAAAAAGAGAAGAAAAGAAAAAAGAAAGGAAAAAAGACTACCATAAGTAGAATTACACACATGTGTATATTTTACCAAATATCTTGAGGGTAGACTCAAGAGTACAGTAAGGGAGCAAATCCACACAGGATACTGGTAATATACCAAATATACCAAATTCTCCCCTCTAAGTATCAGCTATATACATCAGTTTCCCTGGTGTCAGAGTATGCTGTCACTCTTGAGTTTTTTTGGGTTTTCCCCAGTATCCCAGGATCTCAGTATCCTTTAGTAGTACCTACCTTGGGTGAATTTCCCATAAAGAACAAGTTGAGATTCTTCAGCATCTCCCAAGATAAACACTCTGTAGGAGAGCTTCTCCTGAGATACTTCCACATGACTTCACAAGTGAAAATAAGTTTAATTCCTGGCTCACGGCACACCAACCTCTTGAGTGACAAATGATTTCATGACAACAGCTACCATCAAACACTTGCCAAATTAATTCTAATTCATAGATGAGGACCTATCAAAGTTGCATGTAAAGGGACATAAAACACGGTTCTCAGGGTTTTTTCACTCCAAGACAAAAGCTCCTGTTGCTACTTTTTAATGTTGTTCTTGGACCAGGTTGCAGCTAGAGACAGTGGGTTTGGCTGTATTCCAAGAAAACTTTATTTACAAAAACAGGCATCTGGCAGGTTTGGATCATAGCCACCAGTCATCGACTCCCACTACGGACTATGGTCTTACAGATAAAAGAGATTCAAAGAATCTGGTTTTCCATCCAGGCACAGCCCTCGTGGTAACCTGTGTTAATCCTGGGAGTTCCTGGTTCCCAACACGAGGCTTTCAAATTCTGTTTCACATAGAATTTGGGGGTTATAGGTCACTTTTGTTTTCTGTTTTGTTTTTCCTGTTCCCATGTCTCTGGAGATGTAAGCTCATGCTGCAAGTCTTACTGACTATTCTTTTTATCACTATGTTGAATAAAACCAGATGGTATAGTATCTATACTCCAATGCTGCCCTAACTCCATAGGCTTCCAAATAAAAATACTATTAGGACACACAGCAAGTGGCATGTTATTTTTGAATTGGAATCTCAGCCATTGTTTCTTAGTGCATATATTGCAGATCTACTTGAGAGTATTTTTTATTTCAAATGTTGTCCTAAAATGCTACTATATTTTCTCATTTAAGGGAAAGGATTATTTTGTGTATTACATCACATCTTAAAATGGAACAGATGTGAGTCTCTGGAGCTGTTGTGCTGTGTAGGTGTGAAGGTGCCCAGCAGGGCTGTTAAATATGGCTCGGCTGTTTTCTCTCTTTAAGGTTAACCTGATCTTTGCCTTAGTGAAAATTAAAATTTCACCTTAAATAAAGTCTCAACTCTTTCGGCGTAGTTGTAAGAGGTAATGGCCTTTTCATGGCCATGTCCTTTTGTGAAGTTTGTTCATTTACCTGCTGGGCAACAAATTGTTTTTAAAATCG
This sequence comes from Acomys minous, assembly GCF_964271855.1. Lineage (NCBI taxonomy): Eukaryota > Metazoa > Chordata > Mammalia > Rodentia > Muridae > Acomys > Acomys minous. The sequence goes on from NC_140486.1 coordinate 24,774,423, forward strand.
GCACACCTAAAGGGAAGGATTCACGTCATCAGATGAACCTTCAAAGCTTCTCTAAGAAGGAGAAAGGCTCATCCTTGGTGCGTTGGTGGTGTGTAGCTGAAAGGAAAAACCTACGGGGTCTGGTCTACCTGTCTTCCACGTTCAGTGCTTAGTGGGAGCATCCTGTGAGACACACTCAGATACTTCCTTTCTGGATACACTGTGAGTGTACACAAGATATCAGAATGGAAGTACGTGTCACAGTTGACATGACTGAATCCATATTCAGCTTTCAAGCAAATGCATCTTCCTTGTGAGCATCAGGAGTTCATTACAGAGGTGTGTTACACCCAGAGAAGAAGTTTCTAGAGTTTCCAGAATGTGGGTTCCTGCATTGTTTTGTTCCCTCCAACATAATATTCCAATATTAATGTTCACACAACACAAGTAGACTCTTTGTCAATATAGAAGCAACATACTTAACATATTCAATCAGAAACCCTGCCTTTCTGTGCAAATTTTCAAATCTTATGATTATAAATATTTATAACTCATAGCCATCTGCTGACATATTTACAGTTATGCTAGGCAGATGTGCATGTTTAAATCCATTGACACTCTGTGTGTTCTAAGAGCTATGAAGCAAGATGGCCCCAATTCTCAATGGATTGACACAGCAGAGGTTTGGCTCTTATTTGGATACATGTGATGAAGACCCTGGAATTTTGCAGGGCAGGGAACATCCACATCGAATGTCATTGATGGCACTCAGGCTTAAGTAAGATACCAGGAGCTTAAATGTATCTTAAATGCCTCTGTCTGTAAGAGTCATTTGTCACTGCGTCTCGCCCTCCATAGGTAGCATTATAAAGGCAGAGAAGTATGCTGGGCATGCTAGCAGCCAGAATCCAGGGTCTAGACATGTTTTTTCCTTCCAAAGTAAGCTGTGGGCTTCATCTGAGAAAAAAAAATTCATCAGGTAATGAGCTGAGCCTGAAACCTGGCAGCCTGCCCACAGAACGACAGGTTCCTGCTTTCAGGGCAAGCTGACTGCTGCCTGTTTAAAAATAACAGGCTTTTACTGATCCCATTTTCACTTTAAAAAGTCAAGACTTTATTCTCAGTAAATGTGTGTTATCGCTCCAAGACTCAGATGACATCACTGTTAACATTATAATCTGTGTTTTGTTCAATGCCTTCTTATGATTGTGGAATGAAACACCTTGTCACTCCAAAGTACATTTTAAAATGTAAAATAAGATGCCAAAAATAGCCTGTTACAATGAACACATGTTCTCCTACAACTGTTCACAGCGTGGGTAGACATGAGTCAAAGGCTTGGTTCTGTCTTTTGGGAGACTTCAGCCTTCTGTCTGCTGTCAGGCTTGCTGTACCCACCCAGTGGATATTTTTTAATTATCACTGGCTGCTTGGTGAGGCCTTTTCTGAGCCGATGCCCAGACTTTCCCATGACAACTCTCAAGTTCTCCTATTGTGACCTGTAATACACTATCCGGAAACTCATTCCTGTGTGTCTCCTCCATTAGAGAGGTATGTTCTTAAGGATTTAAGGTAAACAGATCTTCATACCCCAGTACTCACATGAGCTAGTTAACGAGATGGATGTAGAGGGAACAGATGACTTCCTGACGGGGCTGCAGGGCATTTGGCTAGTGTTTGGAGAGCAGGTTTCAACAGAATCAGAGAGAAGGGAGCTAACATATTCTCACCGGTACTTCTCATCTACTTGCTGGATGGTGAGGCCACCTGTGGCCAGGGTAGGGCACTCCTGCCGTACAGGGAACATGACATGGTTTTATTCTTTGTGTCTCTGTGCAAACTCACATCATTCCTCTGACCTTTCCATCAACACAGCTCTGTGTCTAAGTCTCTTTCCTCCAGCTACTGAGGTGACTCAGCTGTCACAATGAGTGGGGAATCCCTACCTGCTTTGTTGTTAGAACATCTTGTATCCGTCTGCCTTGTTGAGCCAAATTAACTGGTGAGATATGCCCAGAGATGGGTTAGCTTTCCATCCTGCTATAGCACAGCCCAGGAAGGTTATTTCAACACCTTGCAGTGTCGTTCAGATCTAGTCTGAGGGTCTCCAAAAGTTCTGTGTGTTGGAGACCTGGTCTCCAGCGTGGCTATCTTAGCAGGTGGTAAGGAAAAGACTGAGGTAGTTCTGGAGACAGCATATTATAATGGTCAAAGTCTATCCCTGGGTGCTTCTCTGGATTTCTGTGGAGCTTTTTCCATGTAGCCCTTCAGCCTACACGAATCCCTGTCATTGCCATCTGCCAGAGCATTGCCTTCTTGTGGAGGAATTTTAATCCAGCAACACGGCTGCTTTGTCAAAGGAGCATATCCAAAGATCTAGGTCTATGTGATCTGGCTAGGATACAGACACACCCTTAGTACACACCTTTAATCCATCTGTCTGACTGGAAGACACACCCATAATCCCTCTGACTGGAATATAGACACGGCACACCTTTAATCCTTCTGGCTGGAATTATTTAGTACACACCTTCAGTCCCAGATAATGACCTCTAATTGAGAGGAAGACAAAGTGATGAATCAGAAATTTGACAGAGTGAGTGAGAGATAGGATATGCCAACCTCTCAGGAAAACAAAGAAGAAAGAGAAGTTACTTAAGAGCAGCACAGAGAGAGGGAGAGAGCGAGCAGGGGAGTTCGTGAAGACAGTACAGGACAGTTCTGGAGTATAGTACAGTTCGGTGCCATTCAGTGCCAGCCAGTTGAGTGCAGTTGAGTCCATGTAGTTTGTGGAGTTCAGAGCCAGTTTTTCCAAGCAGAGCAATTCAGTGAGAAGCTGAAAGAAGCCAGTTTGAATCAGTTGGCTTAGAGAGGAGTTTTGATCCAGAACATCTGATTTGAACCAGCCAGCAAGAGTTCAGAAAGAGCCAGAAAGGGTGAGCTTATTCAGCAGTAAGTCTGAGAGGCTGAAAACATTCTAGGCCTAGATTAGATTGGATAAAGGCCAAAAGCTTCCAGTCCTAGGCCTAGAGATAGTTAATTAGAAATGCTCTGAGCTCAGCCCAAGCCATGTATTAGCAAAGTTTAGGCATGACTTTCATGTCATCACCTCATCTCAGGAACTAAAAAACACAATTACACCTTCTACTACTAGGCTCTTGGCAGAATACAAGCCTTCAGGGCCACTCTGTTTTGGACTGTGAAGCTCTAAAACCAAATAAGCCTTCTCTCTTTATAAGATAGTCCATCTTCTATATCATCTTATAGTTGTACAAAGCTGGTTTATGCCCCCGATCCCTGTCATTTTCCTGGTCTTATCTTGTGATTCTCTCTGGGACATTCCAGTCACTCAGGCCCATTCACTTTCTCTCAGAACTCTCCCACACCTCGGAAGCATCCCCTCAAATGTCTCCCTGCTGTTTTTCCAACGCTGCCTGACTGTCTCTAGGATCAAGCAGTGACCGTATTTATAGTGATTTGTGTGCTGTCTAATTCTGCCTTGCCTCTTGGGTCTCAAGTTATCCTGAGCTTCCTGGGGAAATGTTCTCCTGTCACCTAAAGCCTTTGGTTATAGCCGAAAGACAGGGAAATGAAGAACACCAGGCAGATGCTTGATAAGCAAATAACATTTTAAGTAATCATTAGGGTCACTGATGCAGACCCTGCTTTCAAGGAGTTTATCCTTCTCAATATATTTTCATTATTTTCAGCTTTGCTTTAGAAGAATGAATAAGTGACTTGAGAATTTAAGGTCAAATTTAAAGTCTTTGTCCTCCAACTTTACAACATACTAACTGGGTCATAGAATTTAACATCATTTCTTCTGTTGATGTTATGTACCATATTTAGAAATAATGATAATTCAGGCCCTAATGGTGGTTTCATAGCATGCTGGTTCATACAGAAGCTTAGACCCAAGAATTGAGAGAAAAACCACTGAGGAAAATGTGGACTTTCAGAGTGGCTTATTTCTGAAATCTCAAGCTGAGGTCATAAGTCTGTCAACCACAGCATATAACACTAAATACATTCATTTATATCAAGATGAGTATTTCTATGTCTTGCCTCTTGGAGGAGCCTCCAGTAAGGAAAAGTGTGAGCCTCAAATCATGTCTACAGAATGATAAGGGGTGGCCTCAACTGGAGCTTAGCAACAAGGCTTCTGAGCTAACACTAATTTTCACACAGTGGTGATGCAGTACCACCCTGTTGAATAAATGATTTTCCCTGCCCTTATGTTAGCTGTCTTAAAAAAAAAAATAAAGAAAACCACTCTATTGTAATGAGAGCACCTGTTGAAGTAACTGTCTTAACCTAACTTCATAATGATTTTATTTCTGAGTTCATTACAATAAATATTGGCCTTCTAGAAGAAGAGCCTGTAAATGTTTTCACACAGTAGGTATATAAACATCCCTGAGAAGTTTAGCAACCTATGTTAAAATTATAAAAGTTGTCAAAATAAGGAGATAGGGTAGGGGCCAAGGTAGGCAGCTGGGCGTCTTTGAAAGCATGGGGACTTTTGGAAAGCCCCAACAGTCAGGGATAGCATAGTGGGTGGGTAGGGGTGATGGGGGTGGGGGCAAGAGAATCATGACACCTCAACTACACAGCATCCCAGCTGAAGCAGTGAGCTTTGGGTTTAGTGAGAGATTCTGTTCAGGAAATAAGAAGGAGGGAGGGTGGTAGGAGGAAAAAGAGAGAGAAGAGACTCTGCTTTATTTTATGTGTGTGTGAGTGTGTGTTATGAGTGTGTGTGTAGTGTGAGTGTATGTGGTATGAGCGAGTGTGTGTTGTGTGTGTGATGTGAGTGTATATGTAGTGCGAGTGCGGTATGTGTGTGTGATGTGAGTGTATAGTGGTGTGAGTGTGGTGTCAGTATGTGTGTGGTGTGTTTGTGTGTGTGTATGTGTGTGTGTTTAATGAACGCAGGTGATTTACATTTTTAAACTGTTGAGTTTTACCCAAAACGTTGGCTTCCAGCTTGTGAAATAAGCAGCTTGCCCTTCATTCATCTTAGCAGTATCACTTAATCGGCATTTGGTAAAGTAATCTGTTTTTCTTTAGAAAAAATATGTAATATTTAATTAAAACTTCTTTTCTTTTAAAACATGACTGAAAGATAGTATCTCCTGGTTTGGAAGACCCCTCTCTGTCAGATTGGATGATGGTAGCTCATGAGCCTGGCGGGCAATAAAGGACAGCCGTCAGACCTAACGCAGGGTCGCTGGGTATTTACATTGGCACCTTGCTCTGGGTTGGATGTGTCCTCGAGGTGGTTTAGGCTTCACTAGCAGTGTGAACAGACAAGCTGGAGAACACATCCCTTAGGGGGTTCAAGTCTGGGTGTTCGCAGCGTGCTGGGTGGAGAACTTGCAATGGCAAGCCGTGCTGTTCGACGCAGGGTAGGACTGAGGTGCTGGTCTGTGAATGGCAGTGTCTGGGAGGTCTGTGTCCATAGGTGCATGCCTACAAGCTCGCAGTTTGTATTTGTATTAATCTGCATCCTATGTACATCCTGAAATCAGATCTTTCTCAGCTTTCATCAATATAAAATAGATGTTTTTGTTTTGGTTTTTTTTGTTTGTTTGTTTTGTTTTTGTTTTATGTGTGTGTGGTTTTTTTTGTTTTGTTTTGTTTTTGCCTCAGTCAGTGTGACACATCTTAGCTAGGGGCAAAGACACTTGGTTTAGATAAAATGGCAGCTTCTGTGAAGCAGATTTAATAAGAACTGCCAGCATCTGCTTACGATCATGGGGAATGCTCCACTCCTCAGACACATGCACACACTTTCACACAAACTTTCCTAAATGTGCACAAACTGTCTAGCCAACTATCACATCGTATAGCCTTGTGGTTTCCTGCCACAGCTAATGCATAGAGGAGACAAACAGGCCTTCCATGAGTGCTAAATGCCATGCTTCCTTCCTGTCTCCTGCGCTGTCCACCTCAGCCGCTGCTCTCTCAGTGGTTAAAAGAAAGACCCATGGAAGCTTTCACCAGGCGTTACTTCCAGCTTTCACTACTCAGTCCTCCCAGCATTGAGGACATGCATACCTCCTATCTATGATTTGGCGTCGCTTGTGGACCACGCTGCTTTTCAGCCTTGGGACACCCTCCTGTGTCTGAAGGACTCCAGTGCAGAGACCCTCATTTCCACAAACCTCTTACTATTACGAAGGATCAGGCTGTTCTTGGGAATATGATGTAGCCTTTCCTTGGCCAAAGAGGGAATTCCCCCTGCCCCCCACCCCTCGCTCCTTCTTAGAGAGGAAAAGTAAAATGCAAATGTAGATGAGTCATTTACTTGCATGTAGAATTAATCCCAAGTCCCTGTTAGCAGAGTCAGGCTCAACTCCAGGGGTAGACCCAGCCTGGGCAACCAGGGAATGAAGAAAAGGCGAACACAGACAGAAAGCTGGGGTGGGGTGGTCTGGGTTTTTGTTTTAGCTCTTGACTGGAGAGACTGCAGTATACACACACACACACACACACACACACACACACACACACACACACACACACACACACACACCTGCCAGCTCAGCCTGTTTATTATAAAAAGTTGAGGGCAGGGCCATTGTATACAGCTGAGCCACAGAGGAGGGGTTATTGCCCCCAGGTGAACAAGGAAGCAGGGTGAAGAGCTGGAAACAGGGGGTAGGAAGGCAGGGTTAGCTAATCTTAGTAGGAGCACTCTCTGTAGACAGCCAGGAGGAAGAAAGCATGGTGGACATTTTCTGCATATACTGTCAAATCCATATATGGACCAGAAGGGAAGGCTTTGCCATCCTTTTCCCGCAGCTTCATCTCTGGTGGGGAGAGGAGGCTTTGCTATCCTCCCATCCTTCTGAGGCTCTGAGGTTCTCTACATGGCTAACTTGTGTCAACATACACATTCACTGGGGACTTCACTCACTCAGGGCTTCCTCTGCTCTCTACTAATCAAGGCCTCCTGTACCATTTCTCCAGTGAATTCTCTCCTTAGCACTGTCTGCTCCATCCCTTCTAGTCCCAGGTTCTGCCTACAGCATCCAGCCTGCATGCCATATGTCGCATCTTCCTTGTATTGGCTCATCTGTACTGACTCATCCTGAAGCCTTTTAGAAATGTTCAGAAACCTCCCTCCCTCCCCCTCCCTCCCTCCCTCTCTCTCTCTCTCTGTGTGTGTGTGTGTGTGTGTGTGTGTGAGAGAGAGAGAGAGAGAGAGAGAGAGAGAGAGAGAGAGAGAGAGAGAGAGAGAGATTTGCTAACACGAATTTTTCTGTCTACATATTTCTTTAGAGTGCTTTGTACAAGATCATGATGCAGAGTCTGTGTAAAGTAACTACCTATTACAAAGATGTGCCTAGAGAGCTTGAAAACCACACCTTTATGACACAGGGCTTTTTGTTTGTTTGTTTGTTTGTTTTGGTAAGTACTCAGAGGCATGGGTAGCATTTGGATCAATCTCAGGGGGCATCATCTATACCAGAGAAAATCTTTAAAGATGGAAGATTTAGCTGACTGACTGACTTACTGACTGACTGATTAATTATGGAATTATGATTGTCTAGCAAAGTGTATGTAGTAGATCCTTTTCTAAGGTCCATGACCTCACTTGCCCTAGAAAACTGGCTAGCTTTCCAGTACCAGGCATAATTTTCTTTCTTTTTACTGAACCTTAACTCCAATTAGACAGCTGCTGGTTGCCACCAACGTGGGAGTGCCACTAGCACACCTTTATGTATAGTATATCCTGCGATGCTGTGGTTTATAGATGTCACAGCTAAGTAGAACTGCTTAATTGCTTCTTTCCCCAGGCATCTTTCATAGTATTTTCTGGAACCATGAAAACTAGATCATAAAATAGAGGCTTTTAGATTAGATCCAGTTCAGATCATCTAAGTCTTGTGTCCTCTGTGTGTGGTATCTTCAGCAGCAGGAGGCCAAGGCAACCAAATACTTTATCTATAGTCCGTATAGTTTGCACAGTCACTTTTTGTTTGTTTGTTTGTTTAGGTCATGGTTCTTGTAGGGAGCATTGTAAGTGCAAGTAGCTTTACTTCATTTCAATCAAGGGGTGTGTGTGTGTGTGTGTGTGTGTGTGTGTGTGTGTGTGTGTGAGTGTGTGTGTGTACATATATAAACATGCACATATAAAAATTGTGTATAATTCTAGATAAATATAAAATAATATATCTTGAGGTTTATCAAACAACCTTGGTGTTGTTATTCCTTGTCCCTCTTTTTTCAGTATTGATCTCCATCTTTCCTCCCCAGCTGGAGACTCCTCACTATTATTTTATTTCCTGCTTTTCATCACTATTTCCCATCCAACCCACCACCTTGGTCCTTTTCTACTTTGCTGGTTTCTGTGGCTAGTCCATGTTGTATACTCACATCTAAGGATTTGGAGCCAGGACCTGCAGATGTGAGGGAACATGCAGCATTTGTCTTTCTGAATCTATGTCACCTCACTCAATGTAATATTTTCTGGTGTCCATTTACCTGCAAATGTCATGGTTTATTGATTGATCAGTGTAGTTAGTACTGGAACTTGAATCAAGTTTTACGTATGTTACCCAACTGCCTACTATCAATTGGCATCCATGGAGGATTTTAAAGCTAAGTAATTACTTTTTATGAACAAATGTGAATATTCAAATTTTTATTACATAAGGAGTCATTTTCATTTTAGAAACATCATATAAAAGAATTATGATCTGTTGGTAATAGGTTATATTTCTTATTTAGTCTATTAGTGTAATTCTAGGAGCTATTCATTTTCCTTTTTAAAATGTGACCGAATACTAGAAACTAACAAGCCATCAATCTTATTCTAGCAGCAAAGACTTAATATTTTTAATTTCTTTGCATAGGAATATTAGGATTCAAGGAAATTGAGTAGAAGTTGAATACCCCATATTCAAAATGCTCAAGACTACAAGTGTTTTATACTTCAACATTAAAAAATGAAATATTTTAATATGCATAGTGAAATAGCTTGACTATTGGACCCAGTCTCAGCCTGAAATCCATTCATGTTCTGTACATACATAGCCTGAAGGTAAAATTTGTAGGACCTGTTTTATAATATCATGCATGAAGTAAACTTTCACTTTTTCATTTAGATCTCTATTGACTGACAAAGTGGCAGAGGCTTGACCATTTTGGATGTGGGGTCTTTCAGACTGATGGTGCTCAGCTGCATTGGGTAACTCCAGGACTAAACTCAACCATAGCCTGCTCCCGTCGGGACATGCACAAAGCAGAGTAGAGCCCTAAGCCAGATGCAAACAACCCCCCCCCCATCTTCTGTGTGAATAGTGAGAGGCCTGAAAGGGCAGCATTCAGGGTGCAGATGGAAACCACCAATAGGTGCACACACCGGTGCACACATGGGGAAGTGCAAGCATTGAGCTAGACACAGCCAAGCCACACGAGCTCACAAGTAAAGGGCTTGTGCCAGATGCAACATATTGATCTGCTTGCCATAAAGGGAGAAAAGCTTGCGTTCACTCTGACATCAAGAAAAATATTTGGGCTTGAAATCCTCTGCACGCTGTTCTGAGCAGTTAAATGTATTTACTTAAAACTCAACATAGGTAATTGAATTGCATGTGGGGTAGAATGTAATTGCAGTGCATTTACTAATGTTTTTTTTTTTTTGCATCGGAACCCTAATGGACACAGACCACAGTGCGAGGACAGTGAGGAAGCATTGGTCCTTGGAGATGTGAAATTGAGAGCTCACTCAGGCTTTGCCCAGGGCTGCTAGATGGCCATCAGTACTTTCATAAACCAGGTGCTTAACTTCTTGAGGAAACATGATGGTAGGGAGAGCTGACGCTTCTCTGCTTTGCTCTTGTGCTGTTCCTGGGACACACCACAGAGAGTGGCTATTGCCTCTTGCCTGGGAAGGCCGCTGGTACATCGTCACAGCCATCCATTTACTGGGGGGGGGGAGGTGATATGAATAGCAAAGCCAAATCTATTTGTTACCTGGAAGCTAGGGAAGAAGTCTTCTGGGGAAATGGAGTGTATTCATTCCCATGCGTTGTGCTGAGATCTGTTTTTACTCTCCTTGGGGAAGGCATTGTCACAGTCAGTGCCACCTCTATGCTGCTGTACAGCCCTGCCTGCTCCAGGATGACACCAAGCAGCGGTGTCTCAAAGCACCCTGTCCTAGTCATTGAGTGATATAGTCATTGAGTGGGCTTACAAGGTCAGTGACTTGCCCTGCCCATCAAGACAGAAGGAGCCTACAGCCCAGTGTCCATAAGTAGCACCTCACGGGCACACATTTCTGAGGGGGAAAAAAAAGCCATCTGAGGTATCTGTAGGGAGAAACAACCATGCAGAAGCAGTAGTTCAAATTGTCTCGCTTAGAGAATCTAGGGAAGTCCACTGAACTCTGAGGGGCTACCGTAGAGCATAGAGCAGGGCGCCCAGCGTTGGACTAGATTGCCAAGGGCCATGCAGGTAAAAGCAGAGTTGGCCCGGAATCAAGGCACTGAACACAGGAATTGGCTTGCATCTTGGTGAACTGAGAAGGGCCTTGGTTTCACTGGGAAAGAGACACATACAGGAGCTGGAAGAGCAAGTTACAGGATGGGCAGTACTTGACCTTGTGTGAGGCCAAACATGGCTGGAAAACGTGGCCCAGCTGGAGCAGATGTTCCCATCCTGGAAACAGGCTGGAAATACGTGCAGTTCAAAGACAAACACATATGAGTTACAATATCCACGGCCCCTTCTAGGAGTGCTTATCGTTTATTAATTTATGAAAATAACAAATCTTTGTTTAGAGGAAAGGATCTCGATACCTTAGCCGCAAAGCCATAATTCAGTTCTTTTGTCATTGACCTTGAACTGTGAAAACATATTTTCCAAGAATTTCAAGTCAAATGATTCACAAAAGCAGCAGTTCCCACTGCAATCCAGCGTTGTTAATTTTGTCGTTGGCATAAACTTTGTTAGGGAAATCCCCAGGGAGAAGGCCAGCAGCAGCTTCTGTTGAGCTGTTGGGGAAAGCTCAAGGGCCTCTAGGCTATATTTCTTTTTGACAAGTGACTTTTTGACTGTGGCCATAAAGCTGTTCCTACATGTTCTCCAATGTCAATGTTATTGTCAACAGGTACACAAGGCACAGCTGTGACCTGTCTAAGGTCCTCCATTTGTACCGAGGCCCTGTTAGGTTTGGGCTATTGCTGTTCATTTACTTTTCAATTCTACCTTGTATAAGATCTTCTTCCTCTTCTTTCTTATCCCTTCTGTGCGACCTTCCCCATCTCTGCAAAGCTACTGATCAAAGCTTTGGTAGCTTTGCTGTTTTGCTCCGCTCTTTTGTGAGCAATGTATGGACTCTGGATTCTGCGCCCCTCCACAAACTAGAACTTCCCTGGGAGCTGGGGAGGACCTTCACAGATTCCCTGACATGACAACATTTCTTTAAAGTGTGTCAGAAGAGGGAGGATCTCTTTGACCCAACATGACTCAGTAGCCAGGGTTGGTTCAAACTTCAGGAGTCTGACCCCAAAGTAGTTTTTTAGGTGTAACTAAACACAGCACAAATGCTGAGAAATATTCTTGTGACAATTGACTCAGTTCACGTGCACAACAAAGCAGACCTAAATCTTTCTCGTTGTGGAACAAAAGTAAGCTAAGTACATATCAGACATGAGTACCCTTTGTGAAGTACACATGACACCTTCCATAAAGATGGGCTCTGTAGATTGAATGAGAGAAACAGATTCACAAGACGGGTCTAGAGAGCGCTGGGAAGTCTCCAGCCACACAGATTCAAAGGTATCTATGCTAGACGACACGTCCACTCCAGCCTTCTGGGTAGAAAACAGGTTTTGAATTCCTTCTCTTGAGGGAACAAGCTTTTGTGCCTAACATTCCAGGTCCCCCTAGTGCATGTATGTGAGCATAAAGCCCCACATGTTTCCCACATCTTCCCCCTTCTTATTTTTTTTTTAAAGAGAAAATTGTGGCTCTAGTAAAGGCCAAAGCTGAATGTGCTGCCTGCATGGCTGGTCTATTATGGACACGCATAACAGAATTATGAGAAGAGGTAGCAGAGGACCAAGGAAATGGAAGAGCCATCTTAACCATGGTGGCTGTTCAAAGTTCACTTGAGACATTTTATCTTTTTTATCCAGCTCTTCAATTTGACCATCAATAGTATGAGCTAGGTCAGTGCTCATTAAAGAGCACGGTGCACGGTGCCAGGAAATTGTTGACAACCAAGATTATGCTCGAGCAACAAAAAAGCTATTTGTTGCTCTATTTTGTAAAAGTGTGGTTCTCAATTTGCCCATCTCTTGATTTACTTCTGCCAATATTCTTGCCTTAAGAGTACTAGTTTTAGCCATCATAAAGGCCGGTTTTGAACTCTCCTTTTGTATTCCAGCAATCACTACTGGGACTGCTAATAAAAAAATAAAAGCCACTGCTGCAGCAGCCATTACAGGAACCAACGGATGCAAAGAAGTGTCTCAGTATTCAGGGAGGGCTCTCTCTCTCTCTCTCTCTCTCTCTTTCTCTCTTCTGTTGATCAATTGCTAGATCTATTGAGCATAATGACTGTTATGTGGCCTGCCACACACAAACCTTTATAACCAACAGGAAGGGACACATAAGCAACAGCCCCTCCCCCAAAGGGCCACCACAAAGGCAGTTGTTTACTAGAGGGAAAGGTATGCTTAGGAGTGGAATAAGGATGGAAATAAGCATATTTATAGCATAAACAATGTGGTCAAAAAACGCCATTGACAGAAATATTGGGGGAATTCCTATGAATATGGGTTCAGCTGGACTCTACTGCATCCCCTGTTATTTGTGTTTAATACATATGAGTACTTCCTGTGCCATGTAAATTTCTTTTTTTAAAAGCTCAGGAATAGACAGGTGTCTGATACAAAAAAAATATTGCTCTTGTTGACTTCTGTGCACCAAATGAAACCAGAGGTTATTTTCTAAACCCAGGCAGCAGAGAACGATATTCTAGGCCCAATAATATCAACCTTAGTAAGTAATACATTAAATAGTCCTTTCTTTGTCTACAAACAACTCTAGTTTCCACTATAAGAGCACTTAATTATGTTAAAATCAGTTTCATAGCATTTGGATTGATCAATTAAATTATTCCAATCAAAAATCCTCTATTCATGTGAGTAATATTTGTGCATCATGCTTTGTCTGGAAAACCGGTCCCAAAGGACAAAAATGGTCCTTTGCAAGGCAAAACAACATCATACTGCATCCTATTATCGATTTGCCTTTTATCTCCTCCTCACTGACAAAGATCATTTTGGATTCTACATTGACCAGCTGAGAATTAAGACATAATACAGTAAGTAAACGGAAGTAAATCCCTTTTGGGTCAGTAGCATAGTGTCATGTTGCCTCCCCATGGTCTTTGCTTGATATCGTAAAGTCTTCATGAGTCCCCAGGTCATCAACTGACTCTTCCTCTTGGGACATCTCCTCTTGGATTTATCATCAATCTTCAGACACCTCATCTGTTCAATGGTCTCTGGTATGCTGCCCTGGTCAGATGCATTGCATCAGGAGCCATCTGGGACTCTGTTCATTTCATGGAAAGACACAAGCATAACCTCACCCTGATCTTAAAACATCTGGCCCTTTTCATTGACTAGTTTCTAGGGATTTTTATTTAGCATATACTTTAGACTTTAGGGGCAGCAGAAGCATAATCCATTAAAGTGAAAAAAATAGCGTAACTAAATGAATAGTATGTGGAAATTTAGGTGGGTGTATATGACCTTTTTATTGTTGAAATTTGTCGTTTAAGTATTTGATCATGTCTCTTCACAATAGTTTGGCCCTCTTGATTGTATGAGATTGTAGTAATGTGATTAATATTCCATAAATTTCAAACTTCCTTAAAGCCTTTGCTAGTATAAGCAGGACTCTTGTCAGTTTTTAGTTGTAATGGGAGCATAGACAGGAGAAGATGTATAATAAATGCTTCTCAGCATCTGAGGTGGTTTCACCTCTGTGAGCAGAAGCAACAGTCATATTAGAAAAAGTATCAACTGTTACATGAACATATTTTAAATGTCCAAATTCTGGTATATGAATATTATCTGTCTTGCCAAATGCCATTGGGTTCTATCTCTTGAGGATTAAGCCCCTTGAAAGGAAATATTTAGGATAATAATTATCTGTAGATCCTGTAGCATGCTACCTGCTAGTTATTATTAGTGTGCAACAAATACACTACACACACGCATACACACACTACACACACGCATACACACTACACTCACATACACACTACTAAACACACTACTACACACATATAATGCACTATACCACACACACTACACTACATACACACCACACTACACACATACTACTCCATACACACACTACTATACACACACTACACTCACATGTACATACACCCTACACCTCCCTGTGCCTTTTAAAGCCTTGTCTCCCTCTCAGCCTCCCCTGGCCTGGAAAAGCAAGTGTCTTCCTCAACACTGTGAGGGCAGGGCCTGCCAAGATTCCTGTGCTGTGGCAGACATCCACACACATTTGTTGAGTTAATTCATCAGGAATGGGGTTCAGTTTGAGGTCTTGTAGTCCAGAGTTCATGCTGATTGCTTTATTCTTTGTTATATTCGAGCCATGACACACAAAGATGCTTAGCTTTCCTGCTCCAGTGTTTATGAGGAGAATAAATGGCTTCCTCTGCTACTTCCACCACGGTGCATCTCAACAAAATTAATTTCACCTTTCTCAAAATGGCCGATGTACCAGTCCAAGTAAAAGGGGACATTTGAGATGACATTGTGTTTAGTGCTACTGAGGTTGAACAATTGAGATTTTTACATTTTTTTTCTATTTTGTTTTATATGTATGGATGTTTGGCCTGTATGCATGCCTGTGAACCCTGCGCATGCCTGCTAGCCACAGAGGTGAGAAGAAGGAAGCAGGTTCCCTAGAACTGGAGTTGCAGGTGGTTGTTTGGCATCATGTTGGATGCTGGGAATCGAACTCATGTCCTTTGGAATACCAGTCAGTGCTCATCTTAATGACTGTACCATCTCACTAGTCCCAAGACTGATATATTTGGTTGCCATTAGCTTTGCACTTCTAATAAGCCTAGCCTTTTCACCAGTTAGACAGTGTCATCACTGAAAAAAAAAAAAAGATGGCAAAGGGCCTCCAGGGAGGACATGACAGTTCAGAGAGACCACAAGATTGGCTGGGGATGCAGATATGGAGGGAGTTCTGAGACAGGGCCTGGACACTAGAGATGGCTCTGGGTTGGCAAGGCTGGATCCAGGACATGGCTCAGGATCTTACCAAGAGAGACACAAAATGAAAGGGGTGAGTGATACCGACCGTTCCTGCTTCTGGAATCTGTTTTCTTTCTTTCCTCTGAGTTTGTCAGCCACAGTAGTGTGTGCTGGTAATGCACCACTGGTCACACATGGATACATACTGCTTTGCAGCATTTGCCAGTTCCCATGATGTGCTGCCCTCACAGGGTTCATGTGAAGCTGTCATGGTTGGGGACAATGGTCTCAGGGGCCATAGAGTGGGCAAGTGTGGGGTCCAGAGAGCTCCAGGACACTCTTAAAGAACATCAGTCACAAAGACAAACAGGGGGCAATGCCCTGAGCCCTGCATCTACCCCTCTACTGCTGTGACTCTTTATCCAAGCAAAGGCACCAGCTCCTTTGAACAAACCTAAATGGCAGAAATGACAATCCAGCAGCACACTGGCATGAGAATAAAGTGTGTTCACAGTGAAATTGCGACAGTGAGCTAAGAGAGTCAGAGTGTTTAAGTATGACTATAGCTTTATAGTATACAGAGCCCAAAACTAATATGGGGCACAAACTATACCCTGTAATAATGAGGGCCCTGAGCTTACCTGATATCTCAGTAGGAGAAAAGGGCTTAGTTTCAAGTTCATAGAAACAAAACAGTCCTTGATTTTTAAAAATGAATCATTCATTATAGAAGACCTTGACTTGAATACTGAAAGAAATTGTAAATCTAATTTAAGATTTGTCCTACTCACATCAAATACATTTTTCTGCTACATATGGCTGGCTATCTGTAGGAAGATTAATATTAATTTTTAAAAAAATATGTATAGGTGTGTGCATGCGTGTGTGTGTGTGTGTGTGTGTGTGTGTGTGTGTGTGTGTGTGTAAGAGCTGGAATCAGGTTTGTAATTAGATATGCATTCATTTCACTGTTTGTAATGTCATTGATGGCCACTCAGTGACACATATCATAAAGTCCTACTGAAGGTAAACAGCAGGGCACTAACAATTCACAGTGTGTGAGCTTCAGAAACCACAAGAAAACTATGTGAAAGCATTTTGATAGCTCTCATTTGTTTAATGGATGGCCATGTGGTATTTTAATTGTGTTACCACAGTTCACTTGTAGTTGACCTTTCTGCTAACTGTACCAGAGGCTTTGCTCTCCCGAGAACAGTGACATGAAATGGAATTGATCTTTGTGGGTTTTTTTTTTCTGTGTTGGGGACGGACCAAGGGTCTGGCACAGTATTCAGTAAGTCCTCCACAGTGAGCCACAGGCCCCCCATGGGCACCCCAAACCATCTCTGTAGGGTGCCCTTACCTGGATACTCCTCCTCAGCATGTGAGGTGCCATTTTTCTTGTATCTGTCCTGTTTCCTTGTATCTGTCTATTTTCTTTTTCCTTCATTTTGTTTTTTTCATAGTCAAAAGGACATTTTAGAGTTAGAAATGCCTTAAGAAGTTATTTTATAAGGTAAAAAAAAAAAGCCTATGAGTATTACCTGCCCTACCTTTTCTGTGGGTGTATACAAGAAGGTGGAGTCTAATTAGAGAGTCAGTCAGACCAATCGCCATCATGGACATTAGGCTATATGTTGGTCACTTATGTCAAGTCAAAGGAACCAACTTAATGTCTTCCAGATGTGATCTATACCAGCAGTTCTCAGCAGTAGAAGTAGCATAGTATGTTAAAGATGTGCCTTTAAAAAAACATAGACAGGGGTCTCACTATATAGCCCAACAGTGTTGCGTATCAGTATGTAGGCCAGGCTGGCCACAGATTCACAGAGATTCCTCTGTCTCTGCCTCCAGAGTGTTTGCCACCATACATGACCTAAAGATGTGCTTTTTACATCTACTGCGGTTTATTACAGGCTTAAGACCTTAAAATGTGTGTCTGTCACTCAGTCCAGCCCATCTGCCATGGATCTTTAAACATTATGCATTTCGTATCCTTGCTATTCTTTTTAAACTACCATTTCGCTTGTGAGACATATTAAGATTCATAGATGTAGTCCTTGGCCTACCATACATTTGCATTTACTGATGGCCTTATGGTGCAGTTTCTGAACATGCCATAATTTAATCTTCCCTGCTGTCTATGAAGATAAGTCTTAATTGGCAGCTTATTTAAATTTCTTTTTCAGAGGTATAATCACGCTTTGAAAAATAAGATCCTAACAAGATTGGAAAGGAAATGCTTTGCCATTTAAGATGACATTTAAAATGATGAACTAAATAGTCATTTTTATATGTGAAATGTGTCATTGTTATGTGCCTGGGGGAAGGTGTGATTTAGGGCAACATTTTCTGAAGAAACATACTGATTTATGTAAACAAGTTTCTGTGAACATAGTTAACCTGTTCCCAAATGGGCAATTTACTCTAAATAAAAGTCAATATGTTGTTGCATGCCCAGTAACATATGTTTATAATTACTTTGGTGACCCTTGTACATAGGTTTGCCTGCGTCACTCTCTGGTGCTGTTTGATCTAATTTTTTTCTGTTGATTTGAATCAACACATGTGCAGAGATCATTCTCAAATCTCTCCTTTCAGCCGCGGGTTCCCTTCCAGGCATGAGTCCCATATGACTTCCAGCTTAGACTGTGATCTCTTCTGTGGGTCCTAAGCCGAGCTCTGTCACTCCAGGAGGCTTTGCTGTCTCACCTGTGCTCCCACTGCCCTGATGATCCTGTCTCTTGGTAGCTGCTTCAGAGTTCTGATTTTATGAATTCTCTACAAAAACCTGACCTTGGCCAGTGTAGCCTGGGCATACTGTATTATCTTGTATGATATATGTACATATCATGTGTGTGTGCATGAAGATGCTCATACCTGAATACTACATATGCATCATTTCCACTCTCATTTCTCCCCCTCCAACTCTACCCATTGCCATCTACTCCCTCACAAGTTCATGACCTCTTCTTGTAAAATTAGTACTGTCATATGGATGCACAGACATACATACACAACCTACTGAGCACATTTCGTGTATACATGTGTTTAGGGTTGACCAGTTTGGATTGCATTCATTACCTTTGAGGGAGCTTGCCCATGAAAAAGAATGATTTTCCTTCTTGCAGCAGCCAAAGGTTGTCTGTAGCTCTTTATCTAGGATGGGGCCCTGTGAAATTTCCCCTATCCAAGTGGACATATAGTCTTTCTGACTTTATTATTTTTTTACAACCTCTTCTGGTAATCCATTCTTCACAGCCAAAATTCCAGGCCCAGGATAAATGCATAACAGTTCTATAAATAAAATGTTATGCTAAGCTGGGCCATAGGATATTCTAAATTAATAAAACCAGAAATATATTAATAATTCGAAATTTGATTTTAAGGGCTGGAAAAATGGATGAGAGGTTAAAAGCACCTGCTGCTCTTGGAGAGGACCTAGGTTCAGTTCCCAGCATCCACATGATAGTTCACACCTACCTATAACTTCAGTTCCAGGGAATACAACATGCTCTTCTGACTTCTGTGAGCTTCCACATGCACGAGGTGCACACCCACAGACATGTAAAATAAAAATAAGCAAATATTTTAACAAATAAAATTTAATTTTAAGGTAATTTAAAATTTGACAATTAAATCTGCATGTTAAAATAACTGGAGATTTTATTAAGAGCCTTTCTCGGTCTTTCCACCTTTTCCAGATTTTTCCTCTCCATAAGTGCTTGTGTTTTCTTTTACCACTGATAAAAGTGTGTGCCTTGCACTGACACACAGTAACTCCTTAGTGATACTTTGCACGGATCTCAGTCCAGGGAAGAGTGAGTGACTGTTTGGAGGGTCGGCAGCTCCTCTGAAGCTAATGCATCTCCAGCCATCCTACCCACACACAGCGAGAGTGCTCAGGGTGAAACAGACAGGCAGCCACTGTCAGAAAGATGCTGAAAGAGAGAGAGGCTTAGTCACCCAGTGTGATCTGGGCACAGTGGGCATCAAAAGGAAGAAGTAGCCAATTTATCTAGGAACGAAGATGGAGTGAGTTAGAGTTATATAGTTTCACAAAGGGACATCTGTCACCGGTTGATGAGGTTTTGCTTCGTTTGTACACTGACACACATCTTACTATGTAGCCTCAAATGGGTGATCTCTCCTGCCTCAATCTCCCAAGGGTTGAGATCATGTTAGCAGGTTTGAGATGAGAGCCTAAAGGCCCGTCACCTTTAAACGTTCCACTAAGTTGAGCCATAGGATATTCACTAGGTACATGCATTCGATACTTAAAGGAAGAAGACTGCATGCTAAGTCAAAGGAGAAGCACATCCTTTTTCCTGGTTTCTGTATTCTGTGTGGAGTAGAAAGAAATTATATCAAGAGAGAAAGCAAGCAGGCCCTTTGCCACACCCAGGAAAACAGATGTTTCTAAGCGGTGGATGGCCAGCATGAGGAGCCTTATACTGCTCAAAGCAAACCCCTGATAGCTGGTCTGACTGACTGAGGGCCAACCTGAACAAATATTAATCAGGATGCTGTTGTTGTGGTCCAGAGACCTGAGCTGGGCTGTAGGGATAAAGAGGAGAGTGGGCCACAGAAACATCTTAAGCAGAGTTCCCACTGGTCTTTTAAAGACAGACAAATGGCCCCGGGATCTGTCCAGGTTGCTAATGGGTCATTTGGCTGTAGACAGTTCTGATGGAAAAGAAAGCCTGCTGCCCTCATTAGAAGGTAGGTCAAGTGAAGACATCATGTAGGGTGTGTGGGTGGTGCTCAGAAGATAACTCAAAAGAGCCAGTCTTAGAAATGATGGAACTGGAAGGGAGCGAAAAATGGGCCGCCCTACTCCCTCATCCTGAAGATTTCTGAAGCCTAACAGTGGAAGGCTACAAGACTGTGTCAACTGTACAATAGAGGCAGAGCCTGACAGCCAGTTCTGGCTTCCCCCTGAGTGATAAGAACGAACATACACACAGCATAAAGGTCAGGAGAAAAGGCCTGGGACCCACAGAAGAAAGGGCAGTCTTTGAGGTCACATATGGGAACTTAAAGGGAATGAAGTACAACCGCACTCTACATCTGGGTGACTTTTGAGAGTCCTCTTGAGCCTTCATTTTTCATATGTAAAAGGCAGGAGGAAAAACTCTCTGTGCTGTTGATTATAATGAGTAAAATGTGCAAAGTTCTTAGCATGAAGGAAGTACTCAGTAAGTGGTAGATTATTATTAATAATCTTGGATTTACCAACCTTTTTGTCTAGTTGTTATTTCCTAAATAAAACAGTGCAACTGTTTCTATATCATTAGCATTGCCCTGGGGTGATGTAAGTTACCTGGAGATGATAAACTCTAAGAAAGATTGTGTGTGTGGATTATATGCAAATACCACACAATTTTACACATGGGCCTGAACACCCAAGGATTTGAGTATCCACAGACATCCATGGAACATGAAGCAGTCACCCGTGTTTGTCAAGGGATGACCGTCTGTCTGAGTTACACATCCCCCTATGCAACGTGTGGTCCATCAGCCCACCTTTTGCCTCATGCTTCTGACCAAGTTTTTGTCTCTGGCAAACATGTCTTCAAAGACCTAACCTGCCTTTAAAATTCCGCTTTTAATGAATCCGCTGAGCATCACAGTTGCTCCATTGACACAGTGTCTTGGCTTCTCCGCCTCCAACCCACTGACTCTCCCCTCAGATCCACAGTGCTTTCGTTAGTTCTCCCAACGGACTCTTCCTTGATATTTTAAAGAGCAGAGCACCATAGGATGTGCTCCTAGTAACATGTCTGAACACTGATGAAAATATGTTGCGCTTATCACTCGTTACACTGGAGGGGCTGGCCTGGCCTGTGGCATGTGTCAGATAGTGTGGCCAGTCTGCCAGGGGCTGTTAACCTTAGTTGTTTTACCCAACAGTGTAGAGGTTGCCAGACACATTTTAGCTCAGGTGTGTGCTGGCCAGCTAAGATAGCAACTGACTATGTCACCTTCTAGTCCTGTCTGTGTTCACTGCCCTTGCATATGCCATCCCAGACAGATTCTTTCTCCTCATCCAGCTGAAGCCTCTTTTCCTCATACCTACACCCTATTTGTCTCAGCTTCTCAGCTATAGCCACACACGTCATAAAGGCATAAAGATTATTAAATACCAGTTAATGTTGCTGTCTCAAAATACAAAGCTTCAGTGAAAATACTTTTAGTTGTATATTTTCTAAAATAACCCCCCACATTATTTAATACACATGTGCCCATCTTTATTTTTCTCATTATGACCTCATATCTCATTTCACTGAGATGCTGTAAGGATGGCAAGTAGTGCAATGTCTTTGCAAAGAGCAAGAGTCGGGGATTGTGGGAATGTGCAAAGCAGCTGCATGTTGTCAGGCTTGGGCATGAACCCGGATCTTCCCCTTCTCAGTTGAACATCACTTCTCTAAGATTAAAATTAAATAAATAAACATACTAGGTTGACTTTTCTCGGAGCAACGTGGAAGGCAAAAACTTGGTAAGCACAAAAATGATCACACGATTTGGGATTGGAAGATTCTTGGAGTGATTTTTTTTTCTGTTTTCCCTCTGGCTTTGACATATATTTATGTTACACTGTCTTCTAACTGTTACTCCATGTTGGTTTTAGTTGTCTTTATCCAGATGATGAACAAAGGCATGTGTAACATCAGTGTGATTTATTAGTGGCTTGGAGTGGTCCATTTGGGTTCTGATTTTTTTTTTTTGTCTAAGTACCCAGATTGTACCACCAATGCTCCACCATTCTCTGTAGCTCTAAAACCCGTGGGAAGCATCAGAATCTGCCTACATCTCAGTAGACTTGGGTCTACACTAAAGTCAGTGCAGAGCTTTCACCACGAGGCAGAAAGGAACATCTTTGGTTTTAAGTCACTAAGAAGCCTGAAGTGTGCAATAGAATGTTTGACCATACAGATGTGAGATCATGTCTTCCCATCTTCTTCCCTCCGCAGCTTGAAGGGAGCTGATGCTGGCAACGGCATCAGGGTGTTTGTGCCTGATATCGGGATGTTCATTGCAAGTCTGACCATCTGGCTGATCTGCAGAAATATTGTGAAGAAACCAGACATGGAAGAAGTAACTCAATTTAATTATGATTGTGAAAATGAAGAACTGGTAAGTGTGACCACCTGCGTCTTTCTTTTTCAGTTCCCAAGGCCTCTGGGACTGAATGGAGTCAGTAAGCAGAGCTCTGTGTGGCTCCCTGTGCATGAGGCACAAGGGAGCATTGTTGCTATGCGGAGCAGTCTGGGTGCTGCTACTGGGCAGACACTCCTGTCCACACCTTGGTGGTGAGGACACAGTGACAGGCTTGGCAGGCCCGTCTTTCCTGAGGGTCTCACAGTGGGATGAGGAACAGGCTGTCTGGGCTTTCCTCACCTCAGATGATCACCTGGCCTCACTGTGCCCTAGTGTTATGTCAGGTGGCCAAGCCTGGCAAGTCATCCACAGCATTACAACCCACTTGCTCTGCAGATCTGAGCTATTGCAGGATATTTTGAGAAGTGGCGCATGGTAACTGTTGAAGAAAAATGATCTTAAGTACTGCTCAACTTTCCAGCCTGTGCAATTTCATCCTGACTGTGCACTTCACCCTCTTAGTTTTTGTGTTAGCTCAGAATATTTGAGTCAGGCCATTTTAAGATGCTCCACTAGGGGAAAGATTTCATTTGGAAACAGGCTAGAGTTTTAAAATATATAATGAATGAAGAAGTTTCAGAAGCACATCCTGAGTGATGAGCATGTTTGTAGTTGTGTCTAGGGGTGGGGACATGTGACATTCCCTCTTGACATACACCAAAGCGTGGCCATGTTCCAAGGACTGCACAATGTTCTGGGAGTTGAAGTGGCACTGGTTTAAAAAGTAATTGACATTTTTAGGTAGAAAGATAAAACTTCGAAGAAAAAAAGCTACTCAGAAACACTTGGTTTGGACATTTAACACATGGTATCTACCAGATGATTTACTCATAAGCACTGGCAGGAAGCTAAATCTGGAAAACGTAACTTAACTGGAATTTTGTACATTAGGAATGTTAACCACGCATGCATCAGGAATTGCATACATTAGGAACATTAACCATGCATGCATCAGCAATTGCATTCATTAGGAACATTAACTATGCACGCATCAAAAAAAGAGAATGCTCAGTAATGGTAAAAGGCTTCTGTATAGCACAAATAAGCAGAAAATTGCCCCAAGTATTTGGTTATAATCAAACAATACAGAGGAAATATAATTCTATAATATGAAAATTAAATTTATATTACTGCCTAAACTCTTATGAATTAAAGATAGGTAACCATGCTGTGTATCCATATTCTGATATTTTAGGGCAAAAAGATACAAAGCGTAAAAGTAATTACAGCAGAGTGACTGCTAAACAAATCTTTCATTCAGGTCTACAATCATAAAATCAGATATAACTTGGAAATATTTTTCTTTCTGTTGATGGTATAATTTTAAGATAGGAAATTTTAATAGAGTATATTTTTAATATTTTATTAATTTATTCATATTACATCTAAATTGTTATCCCATCCCTTCATAGAGTATGTTTTTATACTGCATTGTTATATAAGAGTGCTTACAGTTTTAGAAGTGTTTAATTAACTAATTATTAGTAAAAAGTGTCCTAGTTTGTGACAGTAATCACATTAACTGAAATTTTTAATTGTTGGAAACTGACTGGTCTTTGAGGGCAGATGTGGTGGCCTACATACAGTGGCTGTGTGATGCTAAGGGCAATTATTGTTTTTCTTATTCTATAAAATGAGGTTTGTAAGCTGGGGGTATAAGTCAGGAGATGACATGTGCTTACCATGTCTGAGGCCCTGAGTTCAATCACCACCAAAAGTATTAGTAATGCACTATGTATTTGTTGCAACATAAACTGTAGTGTTAAACAGATAGCTCATAGTACAGTGTATATTGATTTTGGGGTGAGTAAAATGTTACTGCTTCCTTTATTTTGTTCTATGATTTGAGAAGTACAGAAACTTAATATTCAAGGCCCTAAATCAACCCAACTCAGTGGGAAAAAAATCCCTCTGTACCACTAATAACTCAACATGGATGAGTTTGAACGCCAGGAACAGATGCTGTTTCTGTTGACCAAGGAACACTTGGCAGCAATCAATACAGAAGGGGGTTGTAGTTAAGGGTAATGTGCTTCTGAGGAAGATGAGAGACTAACACAAACATGTGCATAAATTCTAAAACCACACTTCTATCCTGCTTATACCCTGTTCTCATACTTAGGCCTGTGGCAACTCTGTCCTGTTTGAAATGAATATTCCAGCCAGGCATGTGTGGCTGTACACACTTGTAACCCCAGCACTTGGGAGGTGGGTACAGGAAGATCAGGAAGGGTCCAAGGCCAGCTTCAGTGTCATGAGACCTTGTCGCAAAAAAAGAAAAGAAAAGAAAATCAACAGTGAGGAAGGAATGCTAATGTGTTTTGTAAGTTCACCCGTAAGCTCAATACTTGCACCATGCTTTCTCGTGCCTGTCATTCCTCGGCCGCCCAGGACACTAGAGTTTGGCAGATAGAATGCCCACCTGATCTCTGCCTTCACAAGAAGGCTGTGAAGTTTGGGTCATGCTTTTTTTTCCCCCCTCAGAGCAAGAAACAAAGAATGGGAGAAATCAGTCATTCTCCTGGCACCTTCTAATTAGACACTTGGCACTTGCTCATTTCTAACCCGAGATTTAATCCAAAGTCACTGGCTTTAAATTTCCCAGGCCCCAGGTTTTCTAGCAGACGTTTGCCACATGGAACTGTTCAGAGTGGCAAAAAGTTGGGCAGCTGCCCGGGCACCTGCAAACCTCACACTGGGTGACTTGTGAGAGAAATGTCCTGTCTGCGGCTGTCCCGGATACGCAATGCTGTCACTCCTGGTAGTAACAGCAAGAGACTCTTTTCACAGCTTCGAAAGGTCACACTCAGAAGTTTGGGAAACTCCCAGTCCTCTGAGCCGCAGAGTGTGGCATGCTGTCACGGAAGCTTGGACAGAGAAGTCCAGAGCATAATACGATGGAAGCCAGGCACCCAGGCCGAGCCACGGGCCAGAACTGCTTGCATACTCTTTTGTCTCCTCATACTTAGGCCTCTGACCCAATGCACAATCGAGCACACGTAAGCAGTCTATCGTGAATGATTTCTCTGCTGGGACTGAAGGTGAGGAAGCCTGTCCCAAAGTCATTTTCATCTGTTACATCCTTTACTGGGTTCCTGCTGTGTGCCAGCCTGCTAGATAGATCGTATCTAAGAACCATTGGCTTTTGCTCATCTAATCTACCTGTGTCCCCCAACTAACACTCTCTGTCTCTCTCTGTCTCTCTGTCTCTGTCTCTCTCTGTCTCTCTGTCTCTCTGTCTCTCTGTCTCTTTCTGTCTCTGTCTCTCTCTGTCTTTCTCTCTGTCTCTCTCTCTCTGTCTCTCTCTCTCTGTCTCTCTCTCTCTCTCTCTCTTTCTCTCTCTCTCTCACACCCACACACACCCCCACACACACCCCTACTTAGAATCTCATAGAAGCTTCTCTTCTGTATCCCATTCCTCACATAGCACTGGGCATGGTGACAAGGTGCTTGGTAGAACAAGGAATGACTAGATGGGTGGATGGACCAGGCACAGAAAGGGAGAGATAAGTAGTATGTATGTATGTATGTGTGTGTGTATGTATGTATGTGTGTATGTGTGTATGTATGTATGTATGTATGTATGTATGTATGTATGTGTGTATGTATGTGTATGTATGTATGTGTGTATATGTATGTATGTGTGTATGTATGTATGTGTATATGTATGTATGCATGTGTGTGTATATATGTATGTATGTATGTGTGTGTGTGTATGTATGTATGTGTGTATGTATGTATGTGTGTGTATGTATGTATGTGTATGTATGTATGTATGTATGTGTGTGTGTGTATGTATGTATGTATGTATGTATGTATGTATGTATGTAGGCATGCATGAAGCAGTCGGTAGTAATGCCTAAAACTAAAGACACGCTGAGGGCTTCTCCTGGTGTGCAGGGTGGATACCTGCCTGCTTACCTAAAGACTGCTTTGGTTTCCTAGTGCTCTGGTAAGTGCTTTCCTAAAAAGATATCAATAAGAGGCCAGTCTGATTGGCTCCATCTCCAGTGTTTCAGATGATGCTAGGTGACTCCTGAAGGCCATTGCCCTCTAACTTGGTACTTTAACCTGGAAACCTTTCTCTCACAGTGTCAGAAATGTTCCTATGGGTACTGAGTCTCAGGAGCAGAAAAGTCTGTAGACTCCCACAGATTTGCTGCTGCCTGACTGGCCCCTGCCCATACCTCAGTTGTGCTCCTGCCTTTACTAAACCACCAGAGCTCTTCAGAGGCCTCAAGAACATTCGCACTCAGTCTCCAAGTGAAATAGGCTGAGGCTGGCATTGATCTTATTAAATGGCGAGAGAATGTTCCTAAAGCAAGGCCAGCAACTGGATTAAATGGTTTACGTGTAAAGTGCTGTCAAGCTAGACTGACATAGCATACGTGATGGGACACCACAGAATGGCACTCTGCCCTGGCCATCACGGGGAAAGCTAGGAAGACCATTTGTCCTCTGCTATGAGTCATGAGCACTTTCCCCTCCCATCTGTGGACTATTTCTGTGAGATGAACCCATTTTGTTAGGATAAATTGTTAACTTTAAAAAGTAAACAATGCATAAACACGGGTGACACTTTGGAAAATGTTCCCTTTGCCTCACAGACCTCTTGGCTCATTCCACTTGACTTTGATGGACGTCCATAGAAATGCCTCTGAAAGCTGACTTTTCACCACAGAGAACAGGAAAGGGGTTCAGCTGCAACGGAAGCTCAGTTTTGGGGGTCCAGGTCTTCAGTAGAATCAGAGGGAGGCACCAGAGACACATTTCCTCAATGTGTCTCGCAGAGAACAGAATCTTTAAGAAGGGCTTTGCACCCTTGCCAATGGCCTTTAAGCAGGCAGGATATGGAGCCAAGATGACTGTCTAGAATTGTTGTGGGGCCACCTTTGATCATCTCTGCCAGGAACTTCCAGAGCTTCTCACTCAGTGAGTCTGAGGTGCATCCTGGCAAGCTCTTGGCCTGATCTTCCCTAGATAGTCTTGGGTTTCATGCCCTTAGATGGAAGTATGTGATTTTGAGGATAAGGAACTTGAATACTCAGATCCTATCAAAAGTAGTTCTGCGTCTTCATCAAAATCCATGGGGGGTGGGGATGGACAGCCTGTGAGACATGCTACCTGCAGGAGGCAGGTGTAGAGACGAAATGACCTCTTAGGGAAAGTGTGACTATAGCCCTGAAACATCCACCCTGAAACATTGCATCTATATCTGAAATTAGGAATGTTTTCTTTCCAGTAGTACTTTCATATTTTGGTTGTAATTTACATAGAATATTTGCAGTTATTTATAGGGTACAGTGTGGTATTTCATTATGTGGATAAGTTGTATAATCATCAAATTATACAATTGATACATCTATTATTGTTTCAACTTGTACTTCAAGTCCTCTGTGAGCTATTTTTAAATAATCACCAGTTAATGTTGTAAACACTATGATGTGCCATAGATCACCATAGCACATTTTTTTTTTTGCTGGGTGAAACCTCACAGCCTCTGGCCAGGGACTTCCCTACACCTGCCCATCTGCCCAACCTCTGGCAACCTCGATCCTTACTTTCCACCCTGAAATTCATCTTTTAGAATCCATAAACAAGTCATATCATACAGGGTTGGTCTTTCTGAGATGACATGTTCGATTGGTCACAGTGTCCTGGAAGCCCAGCCCACTCGTCACAGGGGACAGAAATTCCTGTCAAAATCAAAATCTTTAAAGAGACAAAGTAAAAGACTTAAAAGCATAGGTGAGTTTGTATTTTGATAAAGGCAACAATATTCTATGAGAGATATTACTGGACAGTTTAGACTGTTAAAGCTTCACCTGGTGTTTGAACTCGGGGGTGGCTTATGAATCACAGGCATTAAATCTTCGTTTCCAACTGGTCCTTGTTTGCTTCTAGACCAATTCAAGTCATGTTCCTACAAGGTGCCAGATTTCTCCAGCAAGCATGGCTGCTTGTTAGTGAATATGATTACCTGCTCCTGCCAAACTCTAGTGTTTATAGGTTGTCAGAGCAATCCTTGATGGGGGGGGGGGGAAGGCCTGCCAGTTAATATGCCACCCAAGGTGACTAGTGGCAGTTTGGCCCTGACTAAATAGGATAACACGACTCATAGTTGCAGACCCATCCCCTATCAGCTCGGTATGTTTGAAACACATTTTCAGCTGAGGACCTCGGAAAAGCTGATGTAAAAACATCTAGCATATCCAGGGCCATAAAGTGCAATGACATGCCTTTAAGCTTCCAATAACTCCTTCCTGTCTCAGAGAGACCCAGAGAAGGCATTTGTGTAACCCCATGAAGGCTTGTGAACAGAGCGAGCTGTGGTTTCATCAACAATCGTAGCCATTCTGAAACAGAATAGTGAGTCATCTGTTGTGAGAGTTATGAGTGTGTTTCCTCCTGTGACTCAGGAGGTCCCCGCCATGTTTTCACCTTTTTAAGTGTAACAAGATTTTTGGCCCCCAGTGATTGGGAAGTGGGGGTGAGGGGTGTGTGTGTAGGGGGGCCGGTGAGTAGTGAGGAAACTGCTCACCTGGTGTCTGGAGGCCTGGTGTCAGGAGCAAAGCTGCTTTTCCTTGATCAGCAACTAGTGTGGCATCTTTTTTTTTTTTAGCTGCACGCATGGATTCTGCTTGTAGAGTGATGGAGTAAAGGGCTAGCACGAGAGCCAGGCCTGCAGGGCCAGGGAAAAGGTCCCATAGCCTGGAGATTATATGCCCCAAGAAAAAGAGACAAAGAGAGTCTGCAGAGTTTGTTCCCCAGATGGTCCCTGTGTGGCATGCTCCTTGGCAAACCATGCTGACATGTGTGGAAACGCAGGCATAGGCGGGCAGCCTACGAAAGATGAGGCATGTCTGAATTTTTCAGCTGGGTGCTAATGACCCCAGGCTGACCTCCCCAAATCCCACTTTCCCTTCGGACTTGTTCTAACTGCCTGCTCAGCACCTTGGAGATGAGCCTGGAATGAGGTAGGGAGTCCTGAGGTAGGGACACTTGCTTCTTCCTAGCTGTCCCTTCTCCTCATTAGAGATGAAACGTGCTGGATGGCCTCCTACTCTTCTCTATCCCTCCGCTCACACCTCATATTTATCAGTGAGTTCTGTAGCCTGAGTCATGGGCAGACGCACATGCAAGGAGAGAATCTCAAAGTCAACTTTTTCCCATACACCCTCCCACTTCCATCTGGTTATTCCAAGGCAGCCACCGGAATTAGCCTGTTAACACAGACTATGTTGAGCTCCTTGGTTAGAGAGACTGGAGAGAGGGCAAAGCGCAGTCAGAGCAGATTAAAGAGGAACTCCATATGGAGAGGTGGAATGGAGTGTGGCTGACTCTTACCAGGAATTTCACTTTCGGGGGCAAATACAGGTAGGCGGGAAGTGTTGTTCTAAGCTTAGCTGGCAGGGCGAAGCAGTTTAATAAGTGTGACCTGAATGAAATGGAATACGCTCTGACATGAGATCCCAAAGAGGATGACTGGGCTGAGTGGAAGGGTCGCAGTGATTGGAGCGCAGGAGGACGAAGGAGTGAGTGTGCCACAGGCGGCCTGCAGAGAAGCTGAGAATCCCAACCCCATGTGGCGCGCAGACCTTCACTCTGCAAACGAGAACGCAAGGTCCTCTGCTGAGAATAAAAAGGCAAGGAAAGCAGCCGTAGCCTGGGGGACACTTGCTTCCTGTCACCCTCTCTTCCCCTGCATAGACTTTGAGAAGTTCTTCCCTCTTCTAGGATGCTTTTTCTTGGGACTTTCACATGGCCCTGTGACATTTGGATCTTAGTCTAAAATGCCACCTCTTCAGAGAGGGTCAACCTGACCTCTGAAACTACCACACACACACAAACACACACACACACACACACACACACACACACACACACACACACACACACCCTCAATCACAGCTGTATCACACTTGACTGAGGAGCCCTTATTATGGGACGCTCATTGGTTTGCTGGCTTATGCTAACTTATTACTGAGTCTCTCTTTAGAACTCTCAGACACACTGGGTCTTGTGTGGATAAAGCATGTTAATCAACAAGTGCAAGCTCCTCCTTCTGTCCCAGGGAAGATATAAATACACTTATGTCTTGGTTTTCATAATAGGTCTGATCCAGGAGCCCTGAAGATACCCAGATTCACTTTAGCTCGAGCCCCTTTTACAAAAGTGGCATAGTGTGTGCTCAGGACCAATGCACATCTTCCCAATCGAACGCCAGTGTGTTACAGATAGGTGTTCAAAGGAAAACGACAAGAGGAAAGACTGCAAATTCAACACAGACTCGATTTTCTCAGATGTTACCAACCTGGTTGTTGAATCTGCAGATGCAGAACCCGTAGGTATAGAGGAGTATGAACTCTCATGATGAAATGGAAAGATTCTTGTTTACATGTGTGGAATTTAGTCAGCCCAGTATTAAATCCTGTGTATATGGTCTAATATAGTGTGTATATGGTCTAATAATATTGGTGCATATGTGTATAAGTGCATATGTGTGTGTGTCTGTGCATGTCTGTATGGGTACATACATGACTGTGCACAGATATATACCTGTTTGCATAAGCACATATGTATGTATGCATAATTATTCTGGAGGTGTACATGTTTGTATGTGTGTATATACATGTATGTTCATGGATATGTGTATGCATATGTGCTATTGCACCAGGTTAGATACACTCTAGTCTTTTTTACTGAATGGTAAACTCAAGCCCCCTGTGGTCTGCCCCCTCCTTGCTAACAGAATGCCTTTGAATCCTCTGAACAACTCAGAATGCCCTTAATTTGTCACCAGCCCTTCTGGGGCCATCAATGAACTCAGCCTATTAAGACCTAGCCCCCCAGGAATGAGTGCCGTGAGTATCTGAGCCGAGGATCTCCAGAGAGAACCCGTGGCATGAAGAACAGAACAGCCATGCTACCCCCGGTCTTCCCAGATGTATAGACTGGGCTGGGAGTCTCCCCATCCCCTATCCAGATGTTCTAATCCTCCTGGCAAAATATATGCAGCCTGTCAGCCTAGGGACAAATGCAGTGTCCCTCATCTTGGACAGACAGAGCCCTTTCGTCTTTAGGGATAGTTTCTATGTATGATTCCTTAAAAAAAAAAAAAAACTCCAATCCCCCTAAGGAATGATTCTAATGAGAAAAAAAAATCCTTGTTTGGTTTTTAAAAACAGTCAAAACCCCACTTACATTCTCAGGTAAAAATTGCACCTGGAGATTTGTTTGTTTGTTTTTGTTTGTTTGTTCCGTTGTCTGTGTTTCTCCCTACATCCCTAATAAGAATGCACCAAGGCACTGTGTCCTGCCGGGTCCAGCCAGCCTAGCATCCTCTGAAACGGTCTGACAGGAAGCCACAGCACTATTGTCCAAGCAACCCAAGATCACTGCCCTAGTCAGGAAATCCTGTGATAGCCAGCAAAGATAAACTTAAGAAGGAAGAAAGATGCCAGGGCTCTGATCATCACCCCATCCCCACCTCTGCCCTGGTTTGCTTCTTTGGTTCTGTAAAACCAGCCAGCTGCAGAGCAGACTAGAAATGAAAAAAAAAAGAAACAATCCAGAAAGCCCACAGGCAAGGCTGGTAATGGCCCTAACAGTTTCCTTCTACCTTGAAACAGAATGGACGCAGGTAGGGAGCACTGCACAGAGTGCATGTAAGAATCGTGGCATACACTGGGACCCTGAGGTTGAGGATATTACCTGTGTGGGTCATAGTGGCTTGGACTCACTACCAAGAGACCTGGAGGCGGGGCTAGTCACTGTACTGGTTTGTGAAGCTGACCCCAGTGACTGACCCCCAGCTTGGAAACCATAGGTCCGCGGGTAGTGTGTGCTACTGCATCCTGTTTTTCATTTCTTTAGGCCAGAGCAGAAAAGATGGATTCGGAGGAGGCGCTGATCTATGAAGAGGACTTAGATGGCGAAGAAGGCATGGAAGGCGAGCTGGAGGAAAGCACAAAATTAAAGATACTTCGCAGGTTCGCCTCCGTCGCCTCCAAGCTTAAGGAGTTCATTGGCAACATGATAACCACAGCAGGCAAGGTCGTGGTGACCATCCTGCTGGGTTCCTCGGGTGAGTGGCTTCGCCCTGAGATAGTCACGGGCCAGGATGTGCCCCAGGGAATGACGGGATTAAAGGGAAAGTAGAAAACAATGGATCCCTGGGCCACAGCATAACACAGCGACCCATGTAAAGCCAGCCATGCCACATGGGAAACCTCCCCACCCTTGGTCCTGTTGTCGTCCTTCTAGTGTTGAGGCTTTCAAAAAGACTGTTAATATCCATCACATCATCTTTCCCTTAGCTAAGTGAGCTCATTCTATATGCTTAGAATCAAATAAGAGCTGTTTCTCTTCCCCAGAGCCTGTGAGCTCTGTTCTGTTGGTTATCTTTACGTCATGGGGTGTTTGAAATCTTAGTTTAACTCTCCCGGCTGTATAGTTTTTCTGTTAGGTTGCAATCTCCCTCTGGAGACAGCAATTTCCTTTAAATGTTGGCCACATTTGACTTCTTCCATAATAATGCCATCTAGTGCTATCTCAACCTTTCCCTTCCTTCCTTCCCACTGTCTACCATGCTGGGAGATTATTTTTTTTCTTTTCTTTTTTCTTTTTTCTTTTTTACTTTATTAATTTATTCTTGTTACATCTCAATGGTTATCCCATCCCTTGCATCCTCCCATTCTTCCCTCCCTCCCATTTTCCCCTTATTCCCCTCCCCTATGACTGTTCCTGAGGGGGATTACCTCCCCCTGTATATGCTCATAGGGTATCAAGTCTCTTCTTGGTAACCTACTGTCCTTCCTCTGAGTGCCACCAGGTCTCCCCCTCCAGGGGACATGGTCAGAGTTGAGGCACCAGAGTATGTGAGAAAGTAATATCCCACTCTCCACTCTACTGTGGAGAGTGTTCTGTCCATTGGCTAGATCTGGGTAGGGGTTTAAGGTTTACCGCCTGTATTGTCCTTGGCTGGTGCCTTAGTTTGAGCGGGACCCCTGTGCCCAAATCTGCCTATCATAGTGTTCTACTTGTAGGCTTCTAGGACCCTCTGGATCCTTCTACTTTGCCATTCTCCCATGCTTCTCTCATCTAGAGTCCCACTAGCATGTCCTCCCCTCTGTCTCAGTTTCCTGGTAAGTGAAGGCTTTCGTGGGACATGCCCCTTGGGCTAATGTGCAGATATAAGTGAGTATATACCATTTGAGTCTTTCTGCTTCTGGGTTAACTCACTCATTATGATCATTTCTAGCTCAATCCATTTGTTTACAAATTTTGGGATTTCCTTGTTTTTAATAGCTGAGTAGTATTCCATAGTGTATATGTACCACAGTTTCTTTATCCATTCTTCTACTGATGGACACTTAGGCTGTTTCCATGTTCTGGCTATTATGAATAAGGCTGCTATGAACATGGTTGAGCAAATTTTCTTGCTGTGTGCTGGAGCATCTTCTGGGTATATTCCGAGGAGTGGAATAGCTGGGTCTTGAGGAAGCCCTATTCCCATTTTTCTGAGATAGCACCAGATAGATTTCCAAAGTGGTTGTACTAGTTTGCATTCCTACCAGCAATGAAGGAGTGTTCCTCCATGCTGGGAGATTCTTAAAGTAGACGTGTTCAGACTGAAGTCACAAAGGTAAAATAAGTTCCTTTTCAGTAGGGAAAACAACCCAAGAGGGAAGTAGAATTTTTCAGCAAATAAAGCCCAATATTTTAATGAGCAGTCTCTTCAAATCCACAGACAAAGTTGCTTTAAGCCAGCATATAAATGAGTTGTCTCATCCGGTAAAACAAAATTGTAATGGGCAATAGCATCCACATATATAATGTTTTTATAAATCTTAGCTGGAAGTGAAGCCCAATACCATGGTAGCGCAGACAGTTCTAGTTAAATCCAGTGGGTTGTAAAACAAAACTAAGGGGCTAGAGAGATGGCTCAGTGGTTTAATGCCCTTGCTGCTCTTCCAGAGGATCCAAGTTAGGTTCCTAACACCCACATCAGGTCAGGGTGGCTTACAGCCACTTCTAACTCCCGTTC
Organism: Acomys minous; assembly: GCF_964271855.1. Classification (NCBI taxonomy): domain Eukaryota; kingdom Metazoa; phylum Chordata; class Mammalia; order Rodentia; family Muridae; genus Acomys; species Acomys minous. Next base: position 24,808,878 of record NC_140486.1, read on the forward strand.
AAGTTATTCAATGCCTTCTTCTGACCTCTGAGACACCTACAGTCATGTGAGGACACATGCACACACAGACACACACAGACACACACACACAGTAAAAATAAATCTTTTAAAAGTAAGGAGCATGCCTTTAATCCCAGCACTCAGGAGGCAGGTGGATCCCTGTGATTTCAAAGCCAGCCTGGTTTACAAAGCGAGTCTAGGACAGCCAAGGCTACACAGAGAAACCCTGTCTCAAAAACAACAATGGCAACAACAAAGTAATATACAAGAATTGAGAAGGAAATTAGTAGGGAAGAGGGGAGCAGTAGGGAGGTGGGAGAGGGTTGGGATGAGAATGATCAGTATGCGTTATGCACAAGTGTGAATTGTCAATGAAATTTTTAATTAATAAAAATCTTTGGGAAAAAACAAATTGGTATGAATAAAAGTTGGAATGAGTGTACAAATATTCCTGTAATTTGGAGGCAGGGTACTAAAGGAAAACACTGAAGTGCATATTCATTCTACTGGTATAAAAAGGAGGTATTTCCTCAGCTCAAATGCTGAGGGTAGGATTTCTTCAACACCTGGTCTTAAAGTGTGTTTATAACATTATTCATTTCATGTGTGACTTTTCCCAACAATTGGCAGAGCATTTATGATCCTGATGATATTGATGGATTCTGATTAATAGCAATTAAGTCTTGACCAATATTTAAAGGACATAAAATAAATTTATTGCATTTCCAGCTAAGATGCTCACTGAGTGTCAAGCAAATGCCCTGTCCCCTTGTCATGGTTGCATTTTTCTCCTTAGGCATGATGCTGCCATCTTTGACCTCAGCTGTGTACTTCTTTGTATTTCTGGGTCTGTGCACCTGGTGGTCCTGGTGCCGAACTTTTGACCCATTGCTGTTTGGCTGCCTCTGCGTCCTGCTGGCAATCTTCACTGCTGGGCACCTGATTGGTCTTTATCTGTACCAGTTTCAGTTCTTCCAGGAAGCGGTCCCACCCAATGACTACTACGCAAGGTAGGGTAAACCACCAACATGTCAGAAGAAGCTCCCATCCTTTTGCTAACCCTTGCAGCCTTTGTAGCACCTTGTTAGTTTGTCAGCTGGTGCATTAAGTAAAGATTTGGCACAGCAGGGAAATAGCCTCGCACTGTAGTTTTATTGAGAGCACAGTCCAGAAAGAAAGGGAGGGTGTTCTGGGATGAAAATGTCTTGGGGACAGGAAGGGCTGCTGTCTGGAGCAGACAGGAGAGACATGGGGTCCAAATAGAGGACACGTAAACATCATACAGCATCTAGATAGACAGAGCTCTCACAGGCCAGACCTATAACAACAGACTGAGCACCCAAAACTAACAAATTGACTGTGGAACCACATAAAACTGCAAATACAGGAATCCAGGATTGTAGAGAAAGTGAAATATATAACTAGTTGCCATGTGAAAGTGAAATATATAACCAACATGACTATTGTGCCAACTCATTATTGTGGAAATGGGAATTAAAGAACTTAGAAATTATCTTGACTCTTGGGGAAAAGTCTAGGCCATTCTCAGTTCAAAAGGGAAACTCCTCCCTACAGGACAGTGGCAACTGATGAAAAGAAAAAGCAAGAAAAGATTGGAAAGTCACTGTCCCCAAATGAAGTGTGTGATTCGAGTCATTGCCTGAAACCTTTCCCTGAGTGTTGTGGGAATGAAGCTATCTGGTGCGTCACCTCACTGATGCCTCCAATTGCAAGTGGGAATGTCATTTACAGAGTACCCAGCATCCTCCTCAATAGACCAGTGTTGGTACTCCCAACACCGGGAGACCTTCATATACATTGATGCTGCCAAGTAGTGTTGGAGGCACATGGTGTCGTGGTGTCCAGCGATAAGACTTGACCTCCAAACTACAAGCTCCGTAAAGCTCAGAAATAATTCAAATTATGCCAGGTGAAAATAGCTAGAAAACCCAGCATATGGTTCCATATATTTTCTCCTTAAAAATAAGCTTAATTTTTGTTCAAAATGAGCATATTTAGAGTGTGGCAAGAACACTGCTGGTTTAGAAGAGAACTGGACAGTTGGACACAAGGGCAAAGCCTCTTTATGCTGAGCCAACAGCAAGTCCCTCAAAGACACTGAGGCTAAGTGGGGGCACTGGGAATGCTGTATGTTATGGAAGTGTGGCTAATTTCTTGATTTATTGCTAATTTCTTAATTTGTGAGTGCACCGGATGATGTCATCATTCTAGGAGTGACATTTAAAGATGGAATGTTGCGGTGAAATTTAAACTTCACAAATTTTCCATTGTGGTGGTTTTAGCCACAAATATTAGGTTACAAAAATAAATAAATAAAAGGATACAGGGAGTATTATTTGCTTGGTCAGTATGGAGTTATCTATCATGTTGTTTGTACTTTCTCTCCCTATCAAGAAGGTCACAATTCAAAGTTACAGAAAAGAAAAGGGCACAGAAAAGTCATTCAAGGACATGAATGGGAAGAGAGAAAATCCCTGTCTGTGACCCTGGGAAATGGCTGGTGGCGTTATCTCTTTGAGACATGGAACCTCTATTGGGAAAGACCATGGGTGACATGACCACCTCAGCCGCAGAGGTCTGCTACCCTGTGGGTTTGCTGCAAGGTGGTAATTATGAAGCAGGATGTGTAGCTCCATTGATTCACGTATAAAAAAGACGTTAGTTTGAGTTTGTGTCCCAATACTAATATATACTAATCCCAATGCCATTTACATTCAGTTAAAACAGAGTTGGTAGCACACACACACATATGCACATACATGCACATGTATATGTATATGTACACACACACACACAGGCACACACACAAGTTTGCACACTGGCACTGCGGTAGTAATAAACCAATTGGCTCAACTGATTCCATTAACCTATAAAGTTAAGGGCTATAATTCAGTTTAATAAGAGAAGCATATGATATAGGCAAATTAAAACGTAAGAGTTTCTTTAATGGTGCATATTGCATAATATTTGGTGTGGGTAGGAGTGAATAGATGCTAAATTTTAGTACAGACATTAGCTGTTAAGCTAAATGAGTCTTTTAGTTTCTTTTAGGCATTTATTTTTTTTTTTTTAGTTTATTGAACATATATAAAAAATATTCTGTACTGTTGAAAGTGCTGGCTTTTTAAGCAATGACCTAATTGGAAATGTGAACCTCTGCAGGGCAGTAGCTTTTCTCCTTCTTAGGTTAGGATCTTATCTGCCACCTAGAGGCTGAGAGTGGGAACTAAAGATTGCATATAACCATCATGAAAACACTTCTACAGCCCTGGCAACTTTTCAGTCTGTAAAGGCTCCCTTCATGTGTTATGGGTCATGAATTCTGTCACAGTTTTGTGGAGAGGTTGTCCCAGTAAAATATCCAAGCCTAGAAATGAAGAACCAACAGGGACACATTTCAGCAAAACTTTGTGTCAGGACACTAAAATTTCAATTTTATATTACTTTAATATTTCTTAAATTTTTTCTTTTGAGTTTGTCCAGAAATTTACAACGTAGATGTCATATTAAACCACACATGAAGCAGAACAGATGGTTAACTATACTTGGCCCATGGGCCATAGTTTGCTATCCTGCATCAAATATAACTGTCGTGTCACAAGGCACCATAACTATTTTTTGCTTAAACTGACACGGAACTAAACTTACACTTTCTTACAGATACTTTGTAGACGACTCTGTTACTCTCAACTCTTACAGTAACTAGCAGCAAGTTAGGTTGCTTCTCAGCATGTGCAAAGGACAAACCAAGCAAGAGTAGACTCCCGGGAAGTAGCGCTTCTTCCCAGCCTGGTGGTCATGAGACATTAGGTTGTATCCTTTGGATACTGAAATTTAATGTCCCCAAGACAGTAGTCTTCCCCTAAGGGTTATTTCAATACCTTGTTGTTAACCCTAGAGTTATAAGATCTAAGTAGATGAAACTAAACTAGAGACTAACAATGTCAGACAGTTAGGATTCCATTTTTCAAAAAAGCACTCTTTACTCTTTATTTCAGTTTTTTTTTAAATCACCCACAAAGTTGTGTGTCATACCAATGACAAAAAGGTCAATTACATTATTTTTCTGAAAATAAGGATGATTACTGCCAGAGTATCCATTTGACATCTTAAAAGAAGACAGAAACTGCTTTCTGATTCAAGGACCACCTTATCTGGAAGTTGGATAGAAGGGTGGGAGTTCCAGTGGCTATATAAAAACAGTGACAATGCCCATGAGAGATGATGTCTGTCGACTTGTCTGTCTGTCTGTCTGTCTATTATCTATTTACCTACCTATCATCTATCTATCTATCAATCACCTATCTATCTGTCCACCTATCCACCCATCCATCCATCCATCTGTTCTTCCAGCTGGATGATCAGAACCCATGCCCTCATTTCTCCATTCTCTCTGTGAACATCCTGCGCATGGAAAGCACAGGCTGCACTCTAGATTTTCTTTTCCCTTTTTGTCCAGCTTTTATTCTAACCACTAAACTTTCTATAGCTTGTTCACAGTTCCCAGAAAAATTTAGGCTCTTTTGCTCAAATTTCTGTGTTCATTTTGTTCTCCTTTTTGCCCTAAACCACAGTTGGAAAATGGAAGGGTGGAGGCAACAGGAAAGGATTCCTAAGCCACCCTCATGAAAATAACAGTGTCTATTAGATGAACCCAGAATGACTTGTGCTGTTCTCGTCATCTGCTAGCTCCATAAACCATGATTAGAAAATGAATCATGCTTAATGAAGGAAAAGCCCTTGTTTATTTCAGCACTAGAATGTAAACAAAAGAAGCAACAAATTCTGGAACGCCAGCATTGCGAGCTCACTCTGTGACAAACAAGAAAAAAGTTAAAGAACAAACATTTAAATGTTCAGTGTCATTTGTGCTATTTATTGTACTGGGTGGTAATTGTAAATAGCCGTGTGTGAAAGGAGAAGTAAAGTCCCTGGGGTGTGCATCTTTCTCTGCTGCTGTGAGGAAGGCAGTGTGCATTCCAAAAATGAAGGAACACTATGGGCTTCTCTCCTAGGAGCCTGGATTTGTGCTTTGCTTAGAAGACCCAGGTTTTTTTTCAGCTGCAGCTGGCATCATGGGTATGCCTGGTTTGCATTCCAGGGGTCTGAGGGCTAATTAACTGAATCAGCAAATAAAGGCTTTTTCATTTTGGCGAAAGCTTTTTGTGAAAAGAGTCCAGTGAGTGTGGGGGTCATGGGTGGGGATCAATGTAATGTATTTGATTTTAATGCTAGGGAATGCCAACTTAAAGGTAGTTAGCAGTTCTTTGTCCCTTTGTGACAGCAGCCAGCATGTCCTAGAGCTAATCTGTGGCATTGTTTCACTGGCAGTTTGTCAGGGGATGCAATTTTAAGCAAACACTGACATCATTTTAGGGAGAATCTTAATGGTTACGTGACTTGGTCTGTAGGTCCCAAGCAATGTTTGTGTGTGTTCATCTCAAAGACGAACAATAGGAGTCAAAGGAAATGGAATTATGTTCTCCACAAGTAAATAGAAGTGTGTAGGCTTGTATGTCAACGGGACCTAAGTATGTGGAACGCCGAGTTTGTCTGAACAGCATATCACAACTTCTGAACACATGGTATGGTGTAGACTCCAATGTTAGGGCAATGTGGTACCCTACCAGCCATGACACCTGCAACGCCAGCTTCTAAAAGGTTACAGGACCTTTGTCTGAGGTGTTTACTCAGTCCAGTGACCTCACCTTTCAGGCCTCAGGCTTGGATTAAATGCTGTGGACAAGACTTTCTCACCTTTTTAGGATTTTTTGTGGGAAACATATCATATGTCTTTTAGTTGGTCAGCCCACAGACACTTGACCACATAACCTGCAGTCACGACCTTCTGTCCATCAGTCTCTTCTCAGATGGGCCCCAGAGTCTCAGCAATAAGACAGTAAGACTATGATTTTGCAGCTCAGTTGTCTACAATCCTAGCTTGCTACTTCCTGAGCAGAGTACCTGTTAGAACCTGAGAGTGTACTCTGAACCTTTTCACTTTTTTTCTAAACAAGGCATGAAAGTGCAGCCTTGATGGAGTGGGGTGTATTGCATTAATAGGCATTTCAATTGCATGGTGATGTGCAGATACTACATTTTTTTTAAAAAGCCTTTAATGCTTACTGTTAAAGTCAAACTCAGAGTGTGACCCCGCCCCCTGCCCGCCACATCCTATTGCAATTTCAGGGTTCTAAAGGTATCAAGTGTGAGTGCTTCATCACTAGAAAGACTCTCCCTTTTGTACTTATCCCACTGGCTCTTTCTCTTCCCCCAAAGCCTAGCTTGGATAGTTCCTTCTGGAACTTTCCATCCTCCTTCTGGTAAGAAAAAGTATTGTCTTCTGCATGGTTCCCCTGTGAAACTCGTTTCCTGGCTTTTGCTGCAGTGGGCTGTTGTAACTCAGTGAGCCCCCCTGGTCCTGGTCCTCTGTGACTGTAAAAAGGTCCCAGGTTTGGGAAGATTGCACACTTGATTCCCAGCTCTTACTTCAGCCTTTTTTTCTATCAGTGTCTTACTCCAAACCCTTGCATTTTAGTCCTTTACACACGACAAAGTGAAAAGCTTAGGTTTTCTGGACTCCAAACACTAGAGGTAGCCATGATGGGATAAGGCAGTGCATGGGAAAATGATTTTCTAAGAAAGGTCACTGTCAACTTTTAAATACCTACTGACCACCCTCATATTTTACACTTCATGTCTGAGAGTTTCTGAAACTAAGAACAGGGAAGAAACTGAGCAGTGATGTTTTCTAAGTACGATATTGGAAAATATGTCATTTTTCCTTTTGGGGCTTTAAGGGTAGACACGGTGCATTCTTAGAAGCCCAGAACTTGGGATACTGAGGCAGGAGGCTTGTGACCTTAAGGCACAGTTTATGCAAAGAAATAACAATATTCATAATATCCATCATAATATCCATTGCTCTATCATTTCGATTACTGGCTTGACCTTTCTGGTCTGGATATTGGATAATGGTAACCTCGTAAAGTGAATTAAGAATGCTAACCTCATGAAATGATTTGAGTATTATTTCCCTTTCTTTGATGATTAGCATCAGATTTGGATTTGAAGATGTCTTTGTTGGATGGATTTTTTTAACAATGAAAAAATCCATTTCTGTTATAGCTATAAGAATTCTTGAGTTTCAGTAGTTTGTGTCTTTCAAGGAAATTGCCTTTGTGTATATTTTCAATTGCATCAGTATGGAGTTGCTGGTGATACTTAGTGTGGGGTCCTGACTTGATGCCAGCATATCTGACTCACCATTTGCAACCTTCCTAATCACCACATGCATTCTAGCAGTATAATGCAGATGCCTCACAAGGTTGCTAGGAGACACTCATCCAGTTCCTAATGTGGAGAGGCGCACCACGTGCTCACTGTTGATCCTCTGTGCTGGCTTGCACATGGCCGATTATCAGCTCTCAAAGACTTGTAAATGAGGCACTTAAGCTCACACTGACATTATGTCCAGTTAAGAGAAATTTCATCTGTAACAGAAATGCCTACAAATCCTGACTGTTGTCTGATGCTCCCTAGAAGATGCAAGAATTCCTATAACTAGAAACAGCCCAAGAGCAAGGAAGACCGTGTGGTCCCCAGCATCCTGCTTCTCACTCATTTCTCATGTTTCCCCTTGGTGAGATGCATCCAGGCTAGGGAAAGAGGCCATAGATTTAAAGTACTCACCAAGTGTACACACTCATTTGTGAATCCTAGATGTGACATCAGAGAAACGATGCCTGCAATTGTGACACAGAAGACATTTCCAAATGGCCTCAATTTGTTCATAGGAATCACAGCCCTGAGTACGGGACATTTCTGCCAGGTACAAAATTGTCCCTTGGACAAATGCTATTATAAAGCAGTATTCTTCGGATATAGCAATTATTACAGCAAATTGGAGAATAGTGAAGACATGTACGTGCCTTTAAAAACTTCAAAGGAACTACACAGAGCCTGGGGGAGTCAGTGTAAAGTTTTTCCAAGCTTGCAAAAACAGTGTCGTGTGAAATCTGTCAGATTAACATTTTCTCTCTCACACACACACACACATGGAAACATATTCAAACTTTAAGTAAGAAACTAATGAAAAGGGAGGGGTAAGTCTTGGCTGTGTGCTCTGTATGATGCAATCTAGGGGACTAGGCAGGGGAGGACCTGGAGGCCAAAGTAACAAACCCTCAAGTGTGAAAGGCAGAACTGGACTCAGGTGGGTGAGATGCCATGGAGCTGGAGAGAATTTTTCTCGTAAGATCCCTTTACAAGTGTTTACAATCTGATTCCGACTGAGCCATTTGCCTAAACTGGGAGAAATTGTAGAGCTGGCTGGAAGCACACATGTTGCCTTCTGTGAGTGTCTGAATAGCCACTGTTTTTCTGACGCTGGAATCTTGATTTCATTCATAATTACAAATTGATTCTGTGACACTCACCAGCAGTTTGACAAATCTGGCCTTTTGTTTGCCCCATAGAAGTTTGGATTGAAGGTACTTTAATGGCACCCAACCCCACTGGTTCTAAAGCCTCCTTGCTGGTTCTAGTACTCTGAGAGGAAGGCCTTGTGCCCGCTGGTGACAAATGATAGTCCTTGCCACTTACTCCCTTGCCACTCCTTCTGGCATTTCAAAGGGGATAGAAGTCTCTGCAGACTGGATCAGAAAGGTGGGTGCAACTGAGAGAGTTCCTGGGGCTTCTGCTTTGCACCTGAGTCCTAAGCCCATCCCCGCTCTAGCCTTGGATAACTGCCACTGAAGGTTGTTGAGGTTAAACCTTGCCACAGCACCAGCTCTTAGGTTCCCCGCCTGGCCGTGAAAGGGAGCACCGTCTGTCTTTGTCTTCCTCTCTTCTTCGCCGGGGGAGCTGTAGGAATGTTTATTTGCTTAATGTAAGAAATGGACGTACATATTCTGAAGGGATGACAGAGCTCTTAGGCAACAGCAGAAGAATGTACCTTTGGCTGAAATCTATGCACAGCTGTGAACACTCTCAATGGCCCTTTGTCCTTTTCTTGATTGTATTGCCAAGATGAAAGAAGTATGTTTTGGTGAACAGCCTGAGGTTAGCAGTAAGACATAATCACAGGGCTCATATTTCTGCATGCCATCCCAGACTTCCCACTGAGTGCCACCTCTCAGTATCTCTGAAGGAACCTTATAACGAGACATATGTGATGACACACATAATCCCTTTGTGAGGGAGTGTAGTTCAAATTCATCTTAAATGGGGGCCATCAAGACTCTTGGTCACCAGTGCCAGCATAAGCCAAGCTGACGTCATACCTCACAGCAATACCTTGAGGAGTCTTGGATGGGGTTAATTACACTAAGCCTTTGTTTCTCTGCACTAACAAAAAGGATTTAAAGGTGTTTATACTCAATTCTGCGTCTACGGGATGGTCTACAGCCTCATTCTGGAAATAGGTGGAGGCTTTCTTAGAAGCCACTTTTGCCTGAAAGTTAGTCTGTCACAATTAGCTGCATTAGAAGCAAAAGCTATGGAGGGACGAAACAGTGCCTTGCATGGGTTCCTTGAGGGCTTTTATGGTGCAGCAGGCCCAGAGCCCTGTCCCTTGTCTCTGTTTAGCTTGGCTATCTCGTGTCAGCTACAAGCACTCATTCATTTTTCTTGATGCTTCAGTGTATATTCAAATAGAACCTTTTACATATGTGTGGTTAAATACATGCGATAATCCCATGCATTATTTATGAATATACAATAATTACATATGAAACCATTACTTAAAATATCCATGTAACAAAAATAAGATAAGCGTCAAAGAGGATGATATGCCAACCTCCCAAACTCAGGGCGCTGTCCAAGAGGGAGAAGGGGAGAAGAAGGGCAAGATGTAGCTGTGTCCCTGGGTTGGTTACTTTCCTTCTCTTAACGTTTCCAGCAGAATCAAATGTGGTAAGAGCTAATGTCGATTTAGTCAGGGCAGCGTGAAGGTATATATTCGTCTGCGGACATACATTCTGCCCATTGACACATCTACCTTAAAATTTTAAATCCTTTTACTTGTGATGTCTATTCAGCTACTGACATGGTTGGCCAAGCTCTCTAGGGCCATCCAACACTCATTGATTGCACTTAAATACTGCTCTCTTTCCTCTGTCTCCCCCACACAGACTTTTTCTGTCTTAAAAACAAAGTTTCATGGACTTCAGTGACAAAGAGCATGTAGTGCTCTTGTTTAATTTTGATTTGTTTAGCTTTCACTTGCAGCAATCATGTCCAGAGGCTCACAGCCACCTCTCTCTCCAGCTGCAGGGAAACCAATGCCCTCTGCTGGCCTCAGAGGACATTGCCCTGATAGCACATTTATACACAGAGATACATACACTTATAATTAAAAATAAAATAAAAGGTATTTTTTTAAAAAAGAAATGAACATTTCAGAGGGCTGTTGTGAATTTTTACAAAGGCTGTTCCTGTTTTTGGAACTCTGCCACTGAATAAATGTTCCTGATAATGACTGTGAGCTCATAAAATACCTTAACTGCTTTTGGAATTCTAACAAGTAATATCATCTTTAAATTGTTCTAATATTAAGATGCTCTCTCCATACTTTTTTAAATGTCTCATCCCACATCTCAATGCATTCAAATTTCAAATGATTTTTAAAGCACTAGTTTATCTGGATTTAGATATAAATATTAGTTCTCAAGTTCAATTTGGAAATATTAGTTTAATCTAAACTTATTGGGCTGGCTGTTTCCTGGTATAATACTTCCTTCTAGAAATCAGAATGTAGACAAACATTGGTATCTTAGCCAGACTAGCTCATGATGCCAAATATGCCTACAGGAAGAGGAGAGAAGATGCCTAAAATTGCTTACAGACTCTCTCCATCTTTTCCAGAAGAGCTGGTTTTGTTAGACCAGCAGCCCCTGTCTTCTCATGCTTCTAGGGGTCTTAGTTGCTTTTCTCTTGCTGGCAATGACTAAGGCAATTGCGATGGAATGGATAATTTATTTGCACCTTGTGATCTCAGAGGGTGAGTCCATGACCATCATGATGGGGAACGTGGCAGCAGGGGAGGCCAGCATGGTGCTGGACAGTTGCTAAGAGCTCTTGAGACACAGCCACCAGGCTGAGAAAGCACGGGAAATAGCTTGGGCTTTTGAAACCTCAACCCTGCCACCAGTGACACACCATCCTCCAATGACACCACACTTCTTAATTCTTCCTACTGGTTCCACCAATGGGAGACCAAGTATTCAAACATATGAGCCTACAGGGGCCATTCTCGTCTAAACAACCACAAGTAGAAAAAAGAGGCGAGTTCTTTGGTGGACCCAGGTTCTAAAATGAAAGCCTCTAGAACTAGCTGTTTGGCCACATTCTTGGACAGCACACAAAAGGGAATTTGAGTGAAGGGATAACAATTTAATTGTAATCTGAATAAATTAATTAAATATACACAAAAGGGAATTTGATTTAGTGTTTCTCAAAATGAATTGTAAGCCTCTCCACTGAAAAAAATTAATCTTAATGGTCATTAATGATTATACTGCTCATTTTAAAAAGCTTTAATTATATCAGGAATTATAAAGTCTTAATTAGCTGGTCACTTGGAATGACAAAACTGTAGGTGTAGGACGGAGACAAGGCTTTAATAAGAGGCTTTCAAACACTGCCTGACTGGGACTTGTGGATTCTCCAAGGCTCTGCTGTTTACAGTGACAGATGAACTGACCCATGTGTTCTAGTTTTTCAACACGTTAAACATGGAAATAAGGAAGGTGTGTAAAGACTACATGACAGTATGGGATCTCTGGCATCAGTGTAATATGCCCATATGCAGTGGTTTTTCTACTGACTATTTAGCTGTGTTTTACAAATGTAACAGTACAGAGTGACAAGCTAGATTAAAAGCCAGCTTCTGGGATACCTCTGGAAGCAAACTCTAGAAGCTTGTTGCTCATCTCTTTACAGTGTGAACTGCTGACACAAATTAAAGTCACTAGATAGGAGAGAACCTCAATCAAGAAAATGCTTCCATAAGAGCTGGCTGTAGGCAATCCTGTAGAGCAGTTTCTTAATTAGCGAATAGTGGAGGAGGGCTCAGCCCATTGTAGTTGTTGCCATCCCTGGACTAGTGGTCCTGTGGTCTACAAAAAAGCAAGCTGAGCAAACTATGCAGAGCAAACTAGTAAACTGCATGCCTCTATGGCCTCTGCATCAGTTCCTGCCTCCAGGTTCCTGCCATGCTTGAGTTCCTGTCCTACTTCCTTTGATGATGAACATTGGTCTGGAAGTGCGAGTCAGATAAACCCTTTCCTCCCAGGCTTGCTTTTGGTCATGGCGTTTCATCACAGTAGTAGTAATCCTAACTAAGACAACTGCAGAACTTTTATTTTCCCAGATACAAACTCACACTAGCACTCTTGTATATCAGACCCCTCACTTTAGGGTTTACAAAGGACATGAGAGGAGAGATAACGGAGAAGAAGGGCTTCCCCCAAGGTTCTCAAGTAAAGACTCAAGAAAAATGAATGTGTAGGATGAAACGCAGACATGTGTTTATGGGGGGTGTGTTCTCAATGACAAGAGGCAGGAAATGGAAAGGGTGACCTTTGTGTAGAAATCAGTGATTTTCAAAAAATAGTTATTGGGAATCAATTAATATTTTGTGATTGCAGAACCTTAGAAAACCTTTAGCTTGGTATCTGACACAAGAAATAAAATGAGGAAGAATTATATAATTATTAGTTTTATGTATATATATATATATATATATATACATAAGTATGTATTTCTAAATAAGATGATATTATCATATTGTGTGTATGTAACTAATCAGATGACAAACAATTCTTGTTAAGCAATCCAACAGCATCAGGGCAGATAGGTAGGAATTTAACATCATTGCAAGTCATGCATATTAGTGAGATGGTGCTTAAAGGCATACAGGGCACACCTCACCACCCAACCACAGTCATAAAAATAGCTATCCGTGATGAGGTATCCTCAGAACTGCAATGCCCAACAACTGGGAAGAGTCAGGAGCCAAGTGCCCATCTTTCCAACCCTACTTGGCATCACCTGCTGTACACTGCATAGGAAGCGGGGAGCATGATGGTCCTTCTGGGCAGGAGAACTGGGGGTCAGAATGTGGCTTCTGAGGGATCTTAACCCTGTGTAGATGGAAGTGATGATCCTGGAGCTAGGCTGAGAGAGAGAGAGCTCCAGACAGCTTCCTGGGTCACTGCACAACATCGGCTGAACTCTTGGCACTGCATGAGTTGGACCTGTCTCCCTGAGGCCAGGCAAAGCAAAGAACAAATATAGAGGAATTGTAACTTCACCAACTCTCAGAGCAATGATAGGGTTGAGGAAATACGTCCTTCTACTCAGTGAGAGTGAAGGACTAACCTAGGCACACAGACACTGAGACAAGACTTTAAGAGAAGCCAGCTGAGATAAAGCTGAGGGACAGGTAACTTAACTTCTTGTCAAAACAAAGTCAACACCTTTTAAAGGACAAAAAAAATTTCAAACTACTTAGTGGTTATAAAAATAAAAGAGCAAGCAGCAGCTGTAGAGGGAGCTCAGCCTCAGCTCTAGGACACAAATTCAGCTCCCAGTACCCAGGTTAGGCAGCTCACAGTAGCCTGGAACTCCAGCATCATGGTCTTCTCGTGCCTCTGGGTTCCCTACCAGCTTCAGGGGCCCCTACACCTCAACATTCCTCAGGTACTCCACCCTGACTCACATACAAACACGTGTACACATCATTAAAAATAAATATTAAAATCTTTCTTAAAAAATATCAAAGCAAAACAACAACAAAATCAATGGATAAAGGTGCCCAACAATGACAGTCAATGAAAGACAGCAAATGTAAATATTGCTGAGATTAAAGAACACAAAAACAATGGGCACAGAAGTGGAATCAATAAAAAAAAAATAAATTGATAGAACAAATGGAACTCAGGGAGTTAAAAATGGCACATCTTGGGAGCTGCAGAGACAGCTCTGTAGCGAAGAGTGCTTGCAGCTTTTGCAGAGAACCTAAGGTTTGTCTCTAATACCGAGGTGAGGCAACTCCCTGTAGCTTCAGCTCCAATGGACTGACTCTGTAGGTACCTGCACACACGTGCACACCACCCCCACATATACACATCATTTAAATAATAATAAAAAACAAATATTTACAAATATCAGAGTTGGGATTGAGCATGCACCGAGTGAACAGAAGAACAAATTCAGCCCAACAGCCAAAAAGATAGATGGCCGTGAAAACAGGGTATGAGAAGAGACACTGACACAAAAGAGAAGGAATTAAGGGAGTAACCAAGCCGACACAAAATGAAGATGGCCTGTATTGACAGCTTCAAGATGGAGGGTCACAGAAAAAAACACACTTTAAAACAATAGCCAAATGCTCCCCAAATCTGCTTCAAGGTACGAACCAAGAAATTTACAGTCACCAGTGCAAACAAACACAAAGAAAGCACAGCACTGGTGGTAAAACACTGGATTTCAGTAGGGGATGGGTGGCAGGCCTGTCAGTCTTCTTAGGAAGGATGCTTTGTGAAGAGCAACAGGACAGTATCATTAAAGCCACAGTGCAAGAACCAAACTGGAAGACACGTGAGCCTGAAATCCTGTGCTGTGTGATGCAGACACAACCACGAGGAAGTCAGACGAGGCTGTTCTTAAACAGCAGAAGCCAGAAGACTTGAATGGCAGCTGTAAGGGGTTTCTTTTAAAAAGAATAAAAGGGGGGAGTGGTTATTGTAGAAATTTGGGGATGTAAGTGAAAAGCTTTTGTAGTAAGATAGCACCCCGCCCCCTTTGCCTTTCAGTGAAGGCACATGAAGGTCTGATATTCTGAGTGGCAGGATTGCTGTACCCAGATGAGGAAAAGCATGGGGCAGGGCACTAAGCCCACATTCAGAACAGCCAGAAGGCAAAGGCCACACCTGCGGGATGATGAGTCACTTGGCACAGTCCACCTTTGGGCATTTTGTTGTCTGGCATGTTAAGCATAAGTAAAACAGTGCAAATATCTGATCGAAGAAGTGAGTAGCTTCATGTCCAGTTCCATGTGTTCACACCCCTCGTGAGTTTTATATTGATTGCATAACAAGAACCTGAACACTTTGTGTCTAGATCATTAACTGCAATTGTCTACTGCACAAGCATTAGGACGCGTCTCCTGAGGCCACTGCAGTGACTCTGACACGGACTGAGAAGAACATACAAGGCTGCTGTGGAAGGTCCTCAGGAACACCATCTTGGTTATTGGGCACTGGTAACCTGTTTCCAACAACAGAGTACAGATATACAAGAGAAAGCAACTATTACAAGACATGGTTGGGTGAGGAGTGTCAACATTAAGCTCACCAAATTGTGATTTGTGCAATATAACTGTGAGACAGGGCCAAACACAAGCTGAAGATCCAGCCAGGAGATTGTTCCACTAGGTAGAATTTCAGACTTGTTTTTTTTTTTTATGTAGAAAGAGAAAGAATATTCCATATATGAGAGACAGCCAGATACACATTTCACTCATATGTGAATATGCCCTTAAGAAATTGTCCTATATTCATTCCTCATGAACAGGATCCCCAATGCTATTAGAATCCATTGATGTCTACACAAAAGACAGGCCATGCTAGCTTTAAGAACTTGTGTCTATGTCTTTGTGGATGAGCGAGATTAATTCAAGAGAAAAACTAAAACTTGTTGACCATCTTGTTTGCAACACAAAGAAAGTTCCCATGATACAGTCCTCAAAACCTTTGTTAAAATTTTTACATGGAAAGATAGAGCAGAAATTGAGTGGCCAATGAGTCCATCTTGAGACTCATACCAAAAGAGGGGGTCCACCCTTGACACTGCTAATGATACTCTGCTATTCTTGGAAACAGGAGTCTAGAGTAACTGGCATCTCACACAACTGATGGAGACAGATGCAGAGACCCTCAGCCAAACATCAGACAAACCTTAGGGAATCCTGCTGAAGAGGAGGGAGGAAGGGTTGTAGGAGTGAAAGAAGTCAAGGACAGCACAAGAAAACCACCAGTGTCAACTAACCTGAGCCCATAGGGGGCCAAAGACACGGAACTGCCAACCAGGAAGCCTGCGTGGGACTGACGTAGGCCCTTTGCACATATGTAACAGTTGTGGAGCTTGGTGTTCTTGCGGGACAACTAACAGCAGGAAGAGGGGCTGCCTCTGACTCTGTTGCCTGCCTTTGGGACCCTTCCCTCCTACTGGGTTGCCTCATCTAGCCTGACTAGGAGATGTTCCTAGTCTTACTGTGCCTTGATATGCCAAGGCTGGTTGGTATCCATGGGAGGCCTCCCCCTTTCTGAAGAGAAAGGAAGGAGTGGCTGGGGGAGTGGTGGCGGGAAGGACTGGGAGGAGTAAATGGATGGAAAACTGTGTACAGGGTGAAAAATAAATGAACAAACAAATAAATAAATACTATATTATTATTACTTAATATGCTGACCATATCTGTTCCTCACAGTAGCTCTTCAGTATTAGTTGCTAGTCTCATTTGCTATATGAGAAAGTTGAGGCTTCAAAGGCCAAAAGCCCGCCTTCCAGATCAGATGGTTGGGGGTACAGGCAGGCTTTTAATCCATATTCGAATTTCTATTTTTACCACTTTGTTCGGTAGCTTCTTTGTTTTTTCAAGTTTATTGTGAGTTCGTGCTAAAAACAATTGGATGCAAGATGCTTGCTTTTAAACCAAATTTTCAAGTACAATGAATGTCACTTGAATTTTCATCATCCTTTAAAAAGAAACCCAGTCTTTTGTTGCTATTGCACTTTGGTATTAGGTGAGGGAAAGGTGGGCAGGGAATGGAAGAAAATAAAATTGTGTTTCTTCTTAAGTGGGTGG
Source organism: Acomys minous (assembly GCF_964271855.1). Taxonomy (NCBI): domain Eukaryota; kingdom Metazoa; phylum Chordata; class Mammalia; order Rodentia; family Muridae; genus Acomys; species Acomys minous. The sequence goes on from NC_140486.1 coordinate 24,825,769, forward strand.
CTGTTCTTCCATATAATTCATTCTACAACCTTCTTCTTCTGTGTGCATGAATAATTGAATCCACAAGGTTATCGGCGGCAGCTGCCATATGTCCTAGCATTACGCCTCCAAACATAATTACATCAATACAAAGGCTGTGCACCTTCTGAGTGTGAATGAAGTGGGGGAGTGCCAAGCCAACAACACAGGATTTAGAGGGCTAGAGCAACAAGGAGAAGGCTGGAGATGATCCCACAGCTGTGTCTGTCAGGCAATCAGTGGAAGAGAAAACTCAAAGCTAGTGGTTGGTAACCATGTATAGCACACGGTTGATTGGAGGAGTGTCTCTAAGCATGCTCAGTTCAGGTCAGGTTTCATATTTTACAAGTTCAGAAATTGGTAAATGGGAGTGTCTGTGGACAGAGGATTTAGTGTTTGAATGATCAAACTTTATTCTGGATCCCTTAAGGAAAAGTGTTTGAATGAAAAACAGCAATGGCTGCGAACACTAGGCATTAGACAGTACAAGGCATGGTGTGCTGTTCACATGTTCAGCTAAGCAGAGCGCCGGAGCCCTCTGCTCCGAGTCTGCTCTCTCTCCTGTTGCTTGGATGTGGTGCTATTGTCTCTCCTCCACTGCTTTCTCCCTCTTCCTCTATTCACTCTCCTGTTGACTTTAACCAAAAGATGGGAAATTCAAATGAAAATATTAATGCAACATGACTCTTGGGAGAGGGTTATTTGTCCGAAAATGATCATTTTCTGTTAGTTGGAGAGAGTGCTCTTCCTGGCTTCATTAGAGGACTTAACACTTGCCTTAGATTTTTATCAGCCTATTACACACTTGCTCATTCTAGTGAGCTAATGCTCACTTAATTAAAGAGTATGGCTTCCCATGAGAGACAGGGTCATAAAGAACTCTGGACTCTTGAGAAGAAAAAAGCTATATTAAAAGTGTAATATCAGCCAGGCATGGCGGCGCACACCTGTAATCCCAGCACTCGGGAGGCAGAAGCAGAAAAGTCTCTGTGGATTCCAGGCCAGCCTGGTCTATAAAAATAATTACCAGGGCAACCAGGGATACACAGAGAAACCCTGTCTTAAGAAAGAAAGAAAGAAAGAAAGAAAGAAAGAAAGAAAGAAAGAAAGACAGACCGACCAGCATAACCACACCAACCAGCATAACTACTCTCAAACCACACAACTTACACATAGGCACACACAAGCATGTGTGTGCACACGTGTGCACACATACAAGGTTATGCAGACTTTGGAAACTTTGCATTGCTGGTAGGAGTTAAAATGGTACAGCAACTTTGGAAAACTGCATCATAGTTCCCGAAAGGGAACAAACAGCATCACCATGTGACCGAGCTCTTCTGCTTCCAGTTTGAAACTTACCAGAATTGAAAGCAAACTATCTCAGTCATGACAGAGTCTAGCTACAGAGACGAAAAAGTAGAATAGTGCTTCTGGAACTGGAGAAGAGATAACAGAGGATTGTTGATTTGCTAGGGTTTCAGATTTACATGATGAAAACGTTCTGGGTATTAATTGCCCAAGAATGTTAATAAATATGAGCTTCTGGACAGTGTCTGTAAACGCAATTAACACTGGAGTGTATGTTAGTCTTTTTTACGGTTACAGTTACTTTTGAAAAATGGGCGTGGGTACAGCACTACATGTTTCTTGCATGTGCCTTGGCTCCCGTGGAGCCTGAGCAGATGTCTGAATGAATCTGAAAACAGATGGCAGCTCATATGTGAACCTGCCAACACGGGCAAGTAGAAACAAACATCCTGTCGGGTCATCATCAATGTATTATCAACATGCTAGAGTGCTTCAGAAGGAATGGAGGAAAATAACTGCTCCGTGGGATAAGGAGACGTCTGCAATGAGGCCTTGCAGAGCCTGAGGACCAGCTGTAAGGATTCTGGGGCCTAGGGAGGAAGGATGACCCAAAGGATGTGATGACAGAGACTGCTTGCTGTTGAGGTACCTCCTACATCGAAAAGAGTGAACGAATTTTGTACATAGTGCAAAGTGTCCTTGTGAGATCTTGAAAGGATCAGCCAGGCAGCCTCATACATTGTCTCTATTGGAGATTTGAATCTGTCACCATTTCTTTATCATAAACTAAGGGAACTAGTTTTTCATTGCTATAACAGGATATCCAAACCATGCTAATTTTATGAAGAAAAGGGAGAGTGCGTTGGTCACAGGTCTAGAGATTGGAGGACATGGTGTCAACAATGGCTTCCCTACAGAGGACCTGATGGTTGATGTCACGGCCATATGTGAGATAGATCACATCAAGAAACAAGAAGCCCATGAGGGATGGAGGCTCCCACAATCCCATCTGATGGACCCCCAACTTTTAAAGGTTTACCTCCAAATGCCAGGTGCTTTAGAATAGTGTTGGCATAGAAATATGCAAACACAGTCTGGAGTAAGTCTCAGTATGGTTTAGAAGGGATAGAATTCTGGCTGTGATATGAAATACTTTGCTTTTTGTGGGCACCTGCAGAGACTTACTATTGAATTTCTGATAGAGCCAAACTAGGTCTAAGCTAAGAATAATGAGGCTTCTTCGCATTGAAGGGTGGGGCCTCGGAAGTTAAGATCTCCTGCTCAGATTAACCCCAAAGAATCCAGGTTACCAGAAGAGCTTTTCATTCCTTGTACTCTATATAGAAATCTGCATTGTCCTCTAGGGCTACAAAAGCATTTTCATGAAGTTTTAGGTTTCTAAATAGAGTATAATACTTCATCTTTAATTTTTATACACTCAATTTTGCCTTTCATTGACATGAGTTAATTGTTCATGTTAATGTATCAACAGCTTCTTTTTATGTTTTGTTTTTCTTTGTATTAGTGTGTATGAATTGTAAACATTGATACAATACAGTATGACCTTTCTTTCAATATCTTTTTTTTTTAATTTCAAATCTAATTTTAGTGAAAACTTTGTACTGAGCATGAGAAAAAAAGACCTATAATAAAACAAATTTGTTATAGGAAATGCTAATTCAGTCTGCATCTGTGCAGCTGAAAAGAGTTGGATTTCCTTTTTGCTTTCTTTAAAACCCAAGCTCAGCAGTGCACTTGTGTTGCCCCTCATCATCATAGAAAACACAGCGCTGGGCAGTCTTGCAAGAGGAGAGTGTGTGGCGTTTGGTGATCTTACACCTGAATGGAACATGCTAGACTCAAAAGAAAGGACAAGTGTTGGGCATGATGCTGCATGTGGGAGGCTGAGGCAGGAGGATTTCTGTGTTTTTCCAAGGCCAATCCATGTAGGGAGTTTCAGGCCATCTAAGACTATATAGTGAAACCTGTTTTGAAACAAAGAAGGAAAAGGAAGAGGAGGAGAAGGTGGGAGAGAGGAAGGAAGGAAGGCTCAGTGGTTAAGATGACTGGCTGCTCTTGTAGAGGGCTCCATCTTGATACCCAGCTCCCACATGATGTCACACAACAGCCTGTAACTTCAGTCCCAGATCTGATGCCTTTTTTTTTTTTTACCTCCCTGGATACCAGACATGCATATAGTGCACAGACATACATGCAGGCAAAACATCTATGCACATAAAATAAGAAAATGTTTAAAAAGACTCAGCACAAACAATCCTAAGAGGTGGAGCTCACCCACATGGCAAAGTTTAATCCTTTATTAGCATCCTTTAAAATGAAAACTACGCTGCAAAACGAATTTCATAATATGTCACATTTTCGACACTTCCTAAGAAATCATATTTTGCACACTTTCCCATTATGTAATCAGGAACATAGTATAAATTAGCATTAAAAATAAATCATTTCAATTTTTTTTCAAGACAGGGTTTCACTGTGTTATCTTGGCTGCCCTGGACTTGCTTTGTGGACCAGGCTGGCCAAGCACCATAAAGTCCTCTTTCAAACTAAGTCATTAATTACCAAGCTTTGAAAAACTCCAATTGCCCATAAATGAAATTTGACAGAGACAAATTTCACAGAACTTCTACTATATATTTGGCTTTTATGTCCTGGCTTTAGGACTCTGACCAAGTTCAATATTTGCTCCCTTAATATTGGCGTTCATGCCAAGTCTGACCTGAAAATGAAATATTCACTAATGGTGCTGGCCTCACTGGCATGCTGTATCACCTTTGGCATTTCAATAATGCCATGAGTATGATAGGGTTGATTTTCAACGAAATACCTAATGTTTTTTAAAGTTGTGTCAGGATTTAGTGCAATCTTCATTTTGAATCAACATGGAAATCCTGCGGCTAATGCTGGTATCTAATTTCCATACATGTTCCCATGTGACAAGGCTAGGATTTAAGAAACAAAAGCAAATCAGAAGAAACTATGTATTTCCAATCCTTAAAACTCCTTCCTTCTTTCCTTCCCTCCTACCCTTCTTTTCTATTTTTTTTTTCTTCATCTTTCCACCCTCTTTAAAGTTTTGTTTTACATGTATGGGTGTTTTTGCTTTATGGAAATCCACGCAACACATGCATGCAGTAACTAATGAGGCCAAAAGAAGACATTGAATCCGGTCGAACTGGAGTTCCAGATGGTTGTAAGCTGTCATGTGGCTGCTAGGAATTGAACCTAGGTCCTCTGGAAGAGTAACCAGTGTTCCTGACTGCTGGGTTATCTGTCCAGCTTCCTTTATTTCTTTATTAGCAGAAATGTTACCATGCTTTAGTCTCTGCGGCTCCTGTAACTGTGATTCCTCAATTCTTGGTGTACATGGCTCAGTTATATATGTTTGCACATAAGGCCTCATTTACATTACACATGTCCTCAAGGCAGGAAAACAAGCTATATTCGTTCCCTCTTCCAAAGAACTTAAAAGTTTAACTGGCAGAGAAACAAGCCAAAAAAAAAAAAAACTAACAGTAACAAAAAATTCAGATTGTGGTACAAATAAACCTGATGTGGAGTATAAGGAAAATACCAGTTGGGAGACACTGGGAAGCCCTGAGATTACCAAGCAGATAGACTGAGGCTCGGTAATATCAGGTCGTAAGATGGAGTCTTTGATCTCCCTTTATCATCTCTGAGCCACTCCCCAGCCCAGCCTCTCGATCTGGCAAAACCCTAACAGCTCTTCAGGATTTCTCTTCTCTCTCCTACCACCTAACCTATGACTGTGCATGTATATTATATGTCTCAGTGTACAGGTATGCAGTTGTGTAGCTATTCCTGAATGTGCTCACCTGTCACCGTTGACTACAGCCACCCACATGTCTTTGTTTTTGAATAGGTTGTTTGGAATCAAATCTGTTATCCAAACGGACTGCTCCAGGACCTGGAAGATCATAGTAAACCCGGAGCTGTTCTGGTATCACCATGCCAACCCCATCCTTCTCCTGGTGATGTACTACACGCTGGCCACACTGATCCGCATCTGGCTACAAGAGCCTCTTGTAAGGATCTGGGAACCTTTTCTAATCTTATCTGCAAAGTACCTAGGGTCTCTGTGAGACGTGGCTGTCACTGCCAACTGTCTACTGAATACTTACTTCAGCAAAACAGTAGTGCTTTTGCACAATTGCTGTAAGTCTGCACGTATTGAGTGAGTACAAATACTAACTGCACAGGTTCCAACTCCCCATCACTAGCACCGGCATGTGCTGCTACAAATAACGGTTGGTAACAACAGTGCAAGATTAGCTTTTATTTGCCACTCACTAAGCCAGGGGGCAGTATGCTGGCTATTTTTGTATAGCCTCATTTCCACCCATAAAATAACTAAACAAATGAGTATTGTGCTTGTCTCACAGGTGAGGAGAACTAAGCATGAAAGGTAAGTGTCTGACATTACAGACTTACTGAATGGTACAGATTGGGCTGAAGCCCAAGTTTGGCAATGACGTTAGCCTTAGAGACTATACAGGCCTGTATTCCAGTGTTCTCTGACATCCTGGTCTCTAAGGATGGAAGCCATCATAGGAGTTCAGCTCCCCCTGGTGCCCATGGCTTCCACTGTGAGGCACAGAGATTGGGGTATCCCCTTCAAGCACCATGGGACACTAGTATGTTTTCTATAAGAATTCTAACAAAGATGTGGCAGGGGGCGTTGTTCATGCCCACGGAACCCAGGCTCTTCGGATTTGCTACAAGCCTTGGGCCTGGGAGCGGTTTTCACCTTTCTCTTTCCTGCTTTCATTCTCACTGAATGTGCTAGAAGCGCATAGTACCAGGTTCAGGAAACATATCTTGGAGTCGGTCAAGTGTGTAATGTACTAATTTAGGGGCCAATATCAAGTAAGATAACAGTCGACAAGGCCCATAGACATTAAAGCTATACATTCTACAAGGGCCGGGGCGGGGGGAACCGCTCGCCCCAAAATAAATGCAATCCAAATTAAACAGTGTCAATGAAGTGGGATGAGGCACATGCCTTCTTCTATCCTTGGCAGAATCGCCACCTACAGAAAGAAATGAGGATCTATCTGCTTCCTGAATGGCACTCTGCTCCCACGTCATGCATGGAGGATAGCAGTAATTGAGTCTAGGGCCTCAGATCTCATCCTTGTCAGCTCCATTTGAGTGAATGTCTTCCAGCCGGGGCACAGATGATGGATACAAAGTAACACATTATTTTGTGAGGTCAGAAGAAACGAATCAGCCAGTATTACACCTTTTACTTTCTTATAAACAAACAAAAAAAACCCCCCCAAAAAACAGAGCCTACTAATAGAACCCTTTAAGAATTTTGTGTGAGCTTCCTCCACTAATACTTAAGCATGTGTTTTCACATTTCATCAATCAAATTTTTACAGAAAATTTAAGACATATGAAGGGAACCACTTCTGAATAATGTCATGTACATTACAGAAACTAAGACCGTCAAAGCTAGTAAGGATTCCCAGAGTGCTTGGCTTTTCCCGTGGCATCCAGGTAACACAGTAGCTTGGTGACAGTCTAAGATTTCTCCAGGTTTCTCTGATACTCTGGTGTTAACACTATGGGCCGCCTCTGGAGCTGAGGAGGCAGAGAAAGCTGGGAAGGCAATCTCAATTACAGGCTCTGCAGGCAACAGTAGTATTCAAGCCAGTGTCTGCAGGGGCAAGTGGTACTTAGAACAAGTACCAAGCATTTCATTCTGTAATGTCAGTGGATTGAGGCAGAAAAGCTTCTCCTTGAGGCAACAAGGTGAGGAGACAAAGGGCTGACCTCACCATAGTTTCAGAAGCTCTGGCACATTCACTGAAGAATGCCAGCCTAGGAATGTGAGTGCTGAGGTGAAAGTCTATCAAACATGTAGGGGGAGGGGGAAGTAGAGGGGGAGAGCATACCAAGAGTTAAATATTAGAAGGGTGTTTGCTCCTCATCCCACAACAGGGTTACTTCCCAGAGGCCCCATCATAACTTAAAAATACTCTGTGGTCAAGATTGCATTTATAATGTTCCTGTCCTGGTGGCAGCCATAGCCTATGATAACCTACTTTAAACATATCCAGAATACTCGCCTTGCCGTTTCCAAAGCCACATATTGCAAGGACTACTTTACAGTCCTGATGAATATCACATGACACTTATAATAGTACATTAAATGTTAAAAACGGACATTTGCGTGAGTGTTCACCATTAACAGCCAGTCATTGTAAGTTAAAGCACCATTTGTACTGAATGCATTCTCACTCCCAACCATTGTGAGGTGAACCACAACTAGGTTGGCTCATCATAAGTTGGGGCTAGGTATATGTGGCTGCTTCCTGGACTCTGAGAAGTAGGCTCTTTCCCTTGGGTGCTCTGCTGCACACTGGAGCCAAGATTGGGCAGTGAGCCCAAAGGCACACTTTCTACTCCAACCAGTTCCCTTTTTACGGGAACACCTATGTTGGAAACACATCCTAGTCCACCCAGTGTGTTCTGTTCCTTATTACTATGTGAGAGCTCCAGATGACTCAGTCTTTACTAAATATCATCTTTCTGGGCATGGTGTCATGGTGACACATGTTTGTGATGCTGCCCTCCAGCACTCCGGAGGCTGAGTCAGGAGAATTGTGAATTCAGGGCCAACCTGGCTACATAGCAAAATGCTGGCTCAAAAAACCAGTTTTAATGAAATTTTCACCAGTGAGCAGTCTACACTGTTAACTGGGCACTCTTTTAGAAGTGCTTGCCCTTCTGGTACAGTTTAGAGTACACACAGAGAAGCCATGGGTACATAACACCTGTAATGCGTGTAGAATCAGGCAACATTCCATGGTGGTCATATGAAGTACATGACAAGGAGAATATTAATCAAACCCCATCTGTGTCATACTCTAACTTTAAACATGGGGCAAAGTGCCATGGTTTGTGGATCTGCTTGGCAAAGCAGAGCTGCTCCCATGATTCTGTGTTTCAGGTGCAGGATGAGAAGGCAAAGGAAGATGAGCACACCTTGGACTGCAGCTCCAATCAGAACACAGCAGAGAGAAGGCGGAGCCTGTGGTATGCAACCCAGTACCCAACAGATGAGAAAAAAGTAAGGCACAGAGCTAGAAAGCACGGTTCCCCGTTTAGTTCTTCGTTGCTGTTTTTTGTTGTTGAGTGTGGGGTTTAATGCCAGTTGTCAGCTCACGTTGCTTCTGACTTAGAAATAACTTGTTTTCTACGGCTGCTTCTAGAACCCTCTGTCAGAGCCAAACTTGGGGCTTCTAAAGGAACTACATGCTCCCACCAGACCCCAGAAGAAAACAATTTCATATACCAATCACTTTGACTGAAACCCTTAAAAAATAAATCCTGATTTAAAAAATTAAAATATTTAAAACAAAAATTAGTAAATAAATTGTTGGCACTGAGAGAGGATGGCTTCAGGGTGGACTACGCCACAGCAGAATTGTTCACTGTGTTGAATAGTTCATAATAGTAGTAACTCCATAACCGGCTGGGAAGGCCCAGACACTGACTGTGTGTATATGGTTTGTTTTTTTGTTTTTTGTTTTTTGTTTTTTGTTTTGTTTTGTTTTGTTTTGATCTCTGGCAGGGGGAGTGTTGGTTCATATAACTCCTGTCACTTGTATGTTATATGTAATATATATCACTATTTCTAGTCAGCTTGAATTCTGGCTGGTGCTACACCAACTTAAGAGCCTGTTTTTAAAGCCATCAAGACAAATGTTCTTTTCTTGCATGGGGCCAGCAAGTCACACCCAGCATTTTAGAGAACCGAAGAGACTATGATACAATCAATGACAGATAAGTTTCTTCAAAACACAGAGCCCTGCTCTCAGTGTCACTGTCACTGTCTTGTGCTGAGAAGGGCTGAGAAGTAGAGGGGCTCCTGTGAGGAAGGACAGAATGGTGGGGCATCTAGGATGCGCCATAGGTTAGTTGGGATGCCTCATGGCACAGGTGTGGGGCACCATGGAATAGTCATCATGCCTGAGATACCTGAGGCATGTTTCCCCTTGTCTCCCTGGGTGTTATCTTGCCCATGTCATCAAATAATGCTGACAGGATAGTTTAAACATACACAAATTAAGTCCCGTGTAGCTTTATAGGTCCCAAGACCCTGTCAGTAAAGAAAAGGTTACAACAATTTCTGTGGAAATGTTGAAGATCTTTGCCTAATGGCTTAGAAGCCATGGTACCCAGTGCAAAACAAAGCTGAGATCCCAAATTTAGCAGTGATTGCGGACCCACCACCACCACCACCACCAATGCTGTACATACACAGGAAATAAAATAAAAGCCACTTTCTCCTAAGAATACCCTTGATGAACCAGGATGAACAGGAGTCACACATAACAGGATGATGGTTAAATAAGGTTACAATGACCTCAGAAATTCTTACAGCCTGTGACATAGTATGACAGTATCACAGCACAAAACATGGTTCAGATAGGAAGGCCATACTGCTAAAATCTCCCTAGTGCAGCCTAAGTGTGCAGTGTTCGCAGATTCCACAATAGGTCCAGTCATATACTTTGCCATGACATTTGTCATAGGAGGGGTAGGCTATACCCTACAGTCTGGGAGTGGGGCAGGCTGTACCTTTGATCTTAGTGTAGTTATAGCATCACATAAAAGTGAGATTGCCTAATGATGCAGTCTTCGGAATGTGCCTAGTCATTAGGGCATGACTATGTTAGTTTTCTTAAATATTCACCTTGAATTACATTCCTTTTCAACATTCTGCATGATAGAACAGGACATCTGAATAGCACTCCATAGACAAAGTCCTGATGAGAGGCACAGAGTGTTCTAAAGAGCTCATTGTGTCCACAAGAGTGTTTATAATCTCATGGTTTATGATCTCTTCTTGGTTTGCATACTAGACCATCAGAGTTGGGAACTGGCTCTGATGAACGGTGCCATCCATTTCAGTGGTCTGCTATGGTTTGCATGGGACTGACTTCTAACAAACTAGCATGCAGCTAGTTAGAGGCTGGGTTTATGCGTAGAAAAGTGTACAGATGCAGATGTACGTTAAACTGCCTCTAGCTTACCAATTAACACGCTGTCCCGCCTTGCTTTTTGCAGCTTTTATCCATGACCCAAGATGACTACAAACCATCTGATGTTAGTATATCCTTAGAATTGTCATGTATGCTTATGTAAGTGACTTGAAAGTGACAAGCGGAGTTAGATCACTTGAGTATATTTGACTTATCTGTAAATTCCTTCTAATTTTTTTTCAATTCTTTTTGCAGAAATTGTATCGGTTTTATTACACTAAAAAGACAACTCATGTCATACGAGACTGAACATAACATACAAATCACATTGATACTTTGAAAAAAAACCTTCTTGGGAGATTTGTTCTCTTTGTGTGTATGTATGTGTGTGCATATGTGTATGTGTGGTGCACACATGTGTGTAGGTACACACGTGTGTAGGTGTGTATGTGTGTGTAGGTAAATGTGCACATGTGTGAGAGAGAGAGAGAGTATGGAAGCCAAAGGACAACCCTGGAGACCATTCTTCAGGAGCTGTCCCCCCCACTGTTTCTCAAGACAAGGTCTCTCACTAGCCTGGAACTTTCTTTAGTCTATGCTAGCTGGCCAGTGAGCCTGTCTCTGTCTCCCTAGCTCTGAGACTATGAGGGCATGGCACCATGCCTGGCTTTCTTTGCCTATACAGTAGGAAACAAATTCAGGTCCCTGGTCTTAAAAAGCAAGCACCTTACTGACCACATTAACATTTCTAGCCCTATCAGTCTGTCTTTAAACATTTTTGTTTATGATTGTGCTAATTATCACACAAACGGGAAGGGTTGCCTGTATGTATATTTATGTTTATCTCAAATATGTAATGCCTTGGAGATGGGAGGAACAGAATGCCCAGGTATTTGCACTTAATGTACTGCAACCCTGCAGTTGGGATGTCTCTCCTGAGACCTGGGGAGCATCTGCTTAGCCCTGTGGGGTCTGGATCGAGACCAGGGTAGATACCAAAGAAAGGTACAGAGGATCTCACAGCCGGGTGGCTGGAAGGTGTGCGGTAGAGGGCAGACCTTGATCAGGAAAGACTCCACAGCCTTTGTCAGGAGTTTGTATTTACAGTGAGGACAGATGCTCTCACGTGGTTCATACCAGGCATGCAGAAAGATTGAGTATGCATTCTCCTATCCCTAGTCTGTGGGGACCACATTTGGAGAGAGCACGGAGGTTCCACCTTGATAACAATATTTGGAGATCTATAAATGGTCCGGCCTGCAGTCAGCTTTTTGTCCCGGGTTATGCATGGAGTTTGGGAAGGAAGAGGAGTGCTGACTGAGAGGCCAGGCTGCAATCACTGCTGTCCCCTTTCCTGCTCCCCCCGCAGGGTCTGCTGGTGACCGTGAATGGCAACCCCGTGGACTACCACACCATCCACCCAAGTCTGCCCATAGAGAACGGCCCCGCCAAGGCTGACCTGTACAGTACCCCCCAGTACCGGTGGGAGCCCTCAGAGGAGTCTTCAGGTAATGCCTCCAGTGAGGTGAGCAGCCTTGTGCTCCCCCTCTTCGTCATCCGTGAAGTTGGCGCCACCTTCCTGTTGTCTTGTATGCGATTTCGTTCCTTACCCCCAAACAGCTTGTTTTTAAACAGAGATATTGCCGTCTGTGATCAGTAAAAATAACCCCATTCCCTTCACGCTTTAGTCCTAACTTATGCCAGCGTGTTTGTATTTGCATTTGAGTCTTGGACACAAATAAGTGGCACAAGGAGGGGAAACTTTGAAAAACAAAAGGTGAGAAAAAAAAATAATTTGAGCATGCTAACTTTCGTATAACAGGCTCTTTCTGTGTAGCCCTGCCTGGTCTATCCAGCCTCTATAGCAAGCTCCTTGCCTGTACTTCCCAAGTGCTGGGATTGCCACCATGAGTAATTTCACCTGGCAACATGTTAACTTTTTATAGCATTAAACCTATGTGTATGTATCCGTGTGTATATATATGCATATGTGTGTATCTGTTCACCTATCCTTCTACATGCTGGTTTTCCTATTAGTTAATATGAAGGCCAGTAGTTTTTCTGGTTAATATTTTAAGATTTTTTAAAGAAGATATTTTTTAAAAGTCCATTGAATTTAAGAGAGGGCTAGGCAATTTCTCCACATCCCTGATGAGGGGAACCGTGTCATAAAATAGATGCCTCAGAACATTGGCACAGGACCCAGTAGCAGACATTTTAAAGATGAGGCGAAAGGAAGTAGAACAAATGTTGCCTGGGGTTGGGGGTGGGGAGGAGAGGAAGGAGAGAGCAGAGAAAACAATTCTCCTCAATCAACCACTAGAGCAGTGGTAAGAGGCCATTTATAAAAGATTCTGCTGAGCAGGCTGTTTGGTGGCCTCAGATGCTTTCTCTGGTAGCCCTGAACAAGCGTCACTACATACTGAAACCTCGGTAGCAGAATATCTCTAGAGTCCTATTTTAAATTTTAAATTTTTAAGAAGAAATTTTAAATCAAAACCAGACAATATTCAGTAAGGGAGAACCTTGGTGAGAGCCACAGTGTCCCAGGGAATACCAATCAGGTTCCAGGAACATGTGGCACACACTAGGAAGGACCACACAGGGGAGGAGCCAACCAGGCCTGTGAAGGTCCAGTCAGAGAAGTGATTATAATCTATACCTTACATGCACATGCACATACACACACACACACACACACACACACACACACACACACACACACACACACACACTGTACCAAGAACTTAGCATGCTGGTAATTCTCAGGTCCATTTCCTTTATCCTTTTCGTTACTGGGCATGATTTATGAATTTTACCACAAGCCCTAGCCTCATCCAACTGTAATGTTGGAGAAATTAAAGACACTGGACATCTGCCCAAAAAGGCTGAGTGAACCTTGTGTCAAAGAACCTGTATAATCACTGATCTGTGGATGCTGTGCTCTTCCTCATGGGGTGCTAACCCTCTTACTCCTTATTAATATGCATCATGGTTATTTTCAGCAAGAAAGTCAAAGGGAACATCTTACTGACATAAATCAATGTTCTATAGTCTCTCTGGGTCAGGCATCTGGGTGTGACAAGGCTGAGTCTTCTGGCTAGAGATCTAGTCAGGCTCTGGTCATTAATGGCTGAGGTTACCATCTGTCCTGGAGGCTTGCAGGGGGTGGGGGTGAGAGTGAATCCTCTTCTAATTGCACCAGGGAGCTGCTAGCTGACCTGAGACTCTTGCCAACTGATGACAGCCAGACACATCAGCTCTTCATTGAGAAGTCACAACATGGTAGCTGGCTTCTCTCTGAAGCATGACAGTTGTTGGTTAAGGGGAGATGCCTGAGGTGGAAGCCACATTCCTTTTAAATTGAATCTGCCTGGGAATTTAGCTCAGGGATCCACATTTGCCTAGCTTATGTTGAACCCTAGGTCCATTGGCCAGCACCAAAACCAACAAACAAACATAAAAAAGAAAAAAATCTCAAGACAAAACAGCAAACAACAAACAAAACAGACAAACAAACAAACAAAACTCTAAGTCTTCTGAATCTGGGAAATCCATCTCTTCAAGAGGGTTCTATTCAAGGGCAAGGTAGACATGGTCATGAACTCAAGAGGATGGACGCTTTGGAGACCATCTTCCTGGGATCCCTCCACACTCTCTTAAGTGGAGATCTTCTTCTCAGCACTCCTGGGCCATTATCCCCAACAAGCAGGACTCACTGCCTCTGTCTGACTTCTGGAGGCTGTGTCAGTTGGAAGCGCTTCCTAGAACAGAGGGCTGGGCCAAAACCCACACGTGGGACGTAGCATGGAGGCTGCCATTGTGACACATGTCTGCTACATACATACTTAGTCATATAAGGTGTTTGTCGATCTAGAAAAGAAAGAGGAGGAAGAGGATGGGCAAGAAGGCTCAGAAGGGGAAGGGAGCCAGGAGGAGAAGAAGAGTGTGAGAATCCACGCCATGGTTGCTGTGTTCCAGTTCATCATGAAGCAGAGCTACATCTGCGCCCTCATCGCCATGATGGTGAGTACTGGCAGCAGCCGCCAGAGCCCAGGAGGTGCGCACATGCCCACTTCCGAGCCTCTCAGCCAGCATAGGCACTGCAGTTTAGGAGTGGGATTGATGTCAGATAGCCTCAGCTGTCCCCAAAACATCTTTCAAAGAGTCTTTTCACAAGGGGGTACAGGAGGATGAGAGAGTCCAGGATCAGGTAGCAGGGTTCCTGGAGGTGATGATACCCATGAGCCTGACTGGCAGGTTGCTCTGCCAGCTGGGACTGAGATAATACTTACCAGCCTCTGAGAACTTAGTGGCAACGAGGAAAATGCACCATTTTTCTGAATGATCAGACCACTAGTTTGTCCTTATAGGCTAGAAGCTGAGGCTCGCCTTTCTTAACGTGCTCTCGTTGTTCAGTGTACAAGATGCCAAACATGCAGTCTCTTCATGCAAAATTTCTAATTTCAGTCATGGACTACCTGAACTGAATGCTTAATCTCAACTTCTGATTCTCTGAGTTCCCGTGTCTCGCCCAGATACAGACCACACTCATCGTGACCAGAACTGACTGCCAACTCCAAATATTGGGAGAAATAAATTTGTTTTAATACTGCAAAGTAGTATTTGGGGCAAAAGGCCTTTGACTCGTCCCTAAAGGAAGGACAAAGCCAATGTCCCATTCAGCCCTCTTCCGCTTCCTTTCTCCCTTCCCTCACCACAGGCTGGGACCTCTCCTTATCCACCTCTGAGTCTTTCTTCATCTAAATGCAGATGACTTTGAGCTCCCCAGAGCGTGTTGTACTGACTGCTGTCCTTTGTCCCCGTGCCTCTGCAGGCGTGGAGCATCACCTACCACAGCTGGCTGACTTTCGTGCTGTTGATCTGGTCATGCACACTTTGGATGATCCGCAACCGGAGGAAGTACGCTATGATCAGCTCACCTTTCATGGTTGTCTATGCAAACCTGCTGCTGGTTTTGCAGTACATATGGAGCTTTGACCTTGAAGAAATTAAGAAGGTCCCCGGATTTCTAGAAAAGAAAGATCCAGGAGAATTGGCTTCAAAGGTAAATGAATGAGGAAATGAGAGAGGAAGGAAAGCAATAATGATCATAATCATAGCAAGCCAACTTTCAGGAAAGCAGCCTCTGGATGGTTTTTGAAATCAAAACATCTCAGATCTAGAAATGCACTGACTGTTTAGACACCTGTCTTTGGACTCAGAACCGGGGACCGACCCCAAGGATCTCACCACTGTGCTACATCTCTGGCCTTTGCTTTGTTTTCTGTTTTGTGACCGAGTCCTACCATTGCCGAGCTTGGCCTGAACTCACCTTGGAGCACAAGCAGGACTTGACTCTGCAATCCTGCTTTAGCCTCCCAGGGAGCTGGGGTCAAAAGCTCACCAAGCCTGGCATAGAAAACACATATGACACCATGCTTTTAGTTTAGAAACGACTGTCTTTCTACTCAAAACATTATAGAATGAATTTTTTTGTACGTTGAAATGTGGTAGTTATTAGATATGGTCTATGTAACTTAGTATTTCTTAAATAAATGGATTAATCAATCCTTTATATTACTTCAAGTTCCTCCTATATCAGTAATTAGATGTAGAAATAGGATTATACAATGGGAAATAGAAAATGCAACATAAAAAACAGAGAGTTGTTTTGACAGGTTAACAACTTATAAAAATCTACTTCTTTGCACATGCCATTACAGATAATAATTTACTGTGGACAATGCTTTTCCTAATTATGTTCGAAAAGCATTTTTTTTAGCCTCAGAAATTATGACACTTACTTTTTATATCTTCTGTTGTCCTACTTTTACCAGAGGCAAGGACTTGCAAATGATTTGTTGCCTATTTATTTTCTTGGATCATTTTAATTTTGATTTCAGAAGATTAAACATCACAACTTGCTATCTGTTCTATGCACCAAGTCCAAACATGCATTCTCTACATGTTGTTGACATTAAAACAATAAAAAATTGGTACATATATTGAATGATCCTTCAATTTTATTTTCCTTCACTAGACATACATGAAACTTTCTATCTCCAAAAACCACAGTCATATAACTTGAAAGGGCCCTTTTCTGGCAGCCACCATTTATGGATGTATGGGTGTCTGGGCATCCACAGTTCCAATGACTGGTGTATGAGGCTGATGCTCACAGGCAAAAGGGGTAGCTCTACAGAGAGACATGTGTACTGTGCTCCCCCAACTGTGGGAAGAAAGCGCTTCAAATGCTTGCTGATCCCCCACCTCACTCACTCTTCTTTCAGATTCTCTTCACGATCACATTTTGGCTGCTCCTGAGGCAGCACCTCACAGAGCAAAAAGCCCTTCAGGAAAAGGAAGCACTCTTATCTGAAGTCAAAATTGGAAGTCAAGAACTTGAAGAAAAGGGTAAGTGGTGGGGAGGGGGAGGGGGAGGGGGAGGGGGAGGGGGAGGGGGAAGGCCAGGAACTGGATGGTTGATGACTTGGGGGTTAAGAGCACAGGCTGCTTTTCTAGAGGATGCAGGTTCATTCTAAGCACCATGTGGTTGCTCCCTGCCATCTGTAACTCTGGCTCCAGGGAATCTGATGCCTCTCTGGCCTCTGCAGACAGAAGGTAACCTTTCGAGTACATATGTGAGCCCATAGGGAACTTAAGAAAATGTGTTGTTTAACTTTGGGTAAGGTGATTCCCAATCGAAGGCAGCACTGAATATCAGAGAAGTTTTCCCTAAAGACACACTTCTGGTGAGAATTGGAACCAATGAACTAACTCAAATCTTTTACATTTTTAGTTCGTGGCTTTTTAAAAACTAGGAAAGACAAGAAGAGGAAGGGAAAGGGAAGAAGGGATGAGGGAGAGAGGGAGCAAGGGAAAGGTAGTGACTGATTAACAGGTCTTTAGCTTTCATCTTTCTGGGTAGATAAATGGAAACTTGCTCTCGAACTCCATAGGCAGATTAATAAGTATGTCTGTTGTTCATAGAACAGATTAGATGGTAAAAGAAGTTAAGTTTGGGGACCCAGAGGTTTATTATGGGACTCGGTGGTTTAAAAGTACATAGTTCTGATAGAGACAATCTGAGTTCAGTACCCATGTCAGGCAGCTCATAGTTGTCTGTCACTCCAGCTCCAGGGCATCTCCTGCCCTCTTCTGGCCTCTGCCAGCATCTGCATTCATGCACACGTACCATCCTCTCTCTGTCACACCCACAAATAAGTTTTAAAAAACAAAACGCTAAACCGTTTTTAAAAGAAGTTAAGTAACACCACGTGAAAAGGTAAATAGCAGGGTAGAGAAGCTGGGCTGGCAACACTAATGCAGTAAATGGCAAAAAAAAAAAAAAAAAAAAAAAAAAACAACCCAGCACACATCAGCTAATAATGTGTACTTAGTTCCTGCTAAGCTTAGCCATTGGTTCTTGTTTCAGCAACAATAATCTATAAGACTTAAATCTTTCCCATCTGAGCTTGGATGTCCATTCAGCAGAGTGCTTTACTATTCAGTGTTAGCAAAGAATGGCTAACTTAGCACGAACAGTGTAACCCCTATTTCAGTTTTACTCCCCTCACGCTGGGAATCCACAGGTTTCTTGAATAAATTATTCAAATTTAGGTAGCTTTGGGAAGACAATGCAGGTAATTTTGACAATCCTTTAAACCCCAAGGTGCTAGGGGTTAAGGCTGCTAACATTAGTCTCCTTCTTATGCTGCTTGTGCTGTCTAGAGCCATGAAACAATTAGAACTGGAAATGTGTCACAGTTTAATTTTGACTATTGCTACACCTTTATCTTTATACTTTCTGACTCTCAATACTGAAAATGTAAAAAGTGCTACAGACATGTCAGCATCAAATATTTGTGCACATACTCCATATTAGGAAAGTTATAAAGACCATCAGCTAGTTGTCAGTGTTGCCTTATTTTATAGAGCCACCTAAAAACTATGTAATAACTTAGAAAACATGTTCTTCCTGTCCACATAAGTCACTCAAAGCATGGCTGTAGCCGGGAATCATGGCTTGCGTTTCTGTTTTGAAGATGAAGAGCTCCAAGATATACAAGTGGAAGGAGAGCCCACTGAGAATGAAGAAGAGGAGGAGGAGGAAGTAAAAGAAGAAAGGCATGAGGTAAAGAAGGAAGAGGAAGAGGAAGTGGAAGAAGATGATGACCAGGACATCATGAAGGTGCTAGGCAATCTGGTGGTGGCCCTCTTCATCAAGTACTGGATCTACGTGTGCGGGGGCATGTTCTTTTTTGTCAGCTTTGAGGGGAAAATCGTCATGTACAAAATCATCTACATGGTGCTGTTTCTGTTCTGTGTGGCCTTGTACCAGGTAGGTACACACGTGTGCCCCAGTTGTTCTCGCACCTGACCCGGTAGTAGAGATGAATTCTCTTCATAGAGATGACCATATTCTAGAAAGTGATTGATGACACTCAGAATCCTAAATCCATAGATGTGTTCTCTCTCTCTCTCTTAAAAACTTCTTTTTCGTCAATTTTCATATCTTTTGTCCTACAGCAATATATTTAAAATAATCTTTTAGGTAGTTAAGTGTATCAATCCTTTCTTTATTCTATAGCTGGTAGTTCAGACACTTGAGTTATATTAGTAAACTTAATTGTAAAGAGCTAGCAGGAAAAAAAATCACACACCAAAATTAAAAGAGCCCAAAGTCTATACATCTCAATGAACCTCTCATCTGTTCAAATGGCCATTCTGAAGCTACAGATATTCACATTAGACATTGAACATCCACTATCAAGAATATCTGATGCACTTAAAAGTTTAAAACACATAAAGGTGAAACTAGAACTGTTTTAGGCAGTTTCATTTTAGATTTTTTTTAATTAAAATAAAATTCCTGTTTTCCAAAAATGTCTTTATTTAAAAAAATAATCTTTGTAATTAGATCATATTTTTAACATTTAATAATTTAGGAGCAGTGTGTGGATAATCTTAAGTAATTGAGGCTTCTTCTGTTTGCTCATATTGTGGGGTTGAGGATCAGAAAACTCTGTGTGTGTGTGTGTATGTGTGTGTGTGAGTGTGCGTGTGTGTGTGTGTGTGCACGCGCGTGCATGCATGTGTGTGTGTGTGTGTGTGTGTGTGTGTGTGTGTGTGTGTGTGTGCGTATTACAAGAGCTTTGGTACCATAAGATAATCATATTAAAGTGAATTAGCCTCCCCACAAGCTTAGTTTCAACTGATGTTAAAAGGGAGCCCAACAATACAGACTAGAGTAATGGTGAAATTCTCTTTTGGTACAGAGTACCTCAGGCTACAGAAATAGCAAGAGGTCACTACATGTGAAACTGTTCTCAGCAGAATTTGGTTGAACATGTCTAAGATATGAGAGATGTGCCACAGTGAATATCCTACAGTGTTGTTCTTCGAATACAACATTGAATTTTGAAATGGGTGCAGTTTTCTGTAAACACCAAAAATCATGATGGCCCATTGGCATAACTAAACTTCAAAAAGAGTCTTAGAAATCTAAAACTAAAACAGACTCCATTTCAAAGATTCCCAGATGTATGCAGTGCCTGGCTTCATTAAGCCAGACACCTAATATGAGCCAATTTTTTTCCAGCCATCTTTCCATTTTTTTGCTTCCTTTGTTTTGCAATGTCTGATTGACAGGTGCACTACGAGTGGTGGAGGAAAATTCTGAAATACTTCTGGATGTCTGTGGTCATTTATACCATGCTGGTGCTCATCTTTATCTACACGTACCAGTTTGAAAACTTCCCAGGCCTGTGGCAAAACATGACGGGCTTAAGGAAAGAAAAGTAAGTGGTCTGTGCCTGGGACGGGTTGAGAAGGCAAACACACTGAAGGTCTCAGTGCATATTGTTCCTGCCAACTTTGTGAACAATTTTAGTAAAATGTGATGCTATGGGTGTCTACAAGGTCCTCAAAGACAGGCCAGAGTGGAGAATGGCTTTGCCAAGATAAAGAGAGAAGCCCAAGCCGCTGCTTAGCCTGAAGTTATGGTGGATTAGCTTTCTGGTAGAAACGTGGGTCTGGTGGCACAGGAAATCACCGTGCTACTAGTAGGCGTTTCAGTTCAACTACTAAAGGGCAGATGCATCATGGGAAATGATGAGATTGACCTAGAAGAGGGCAAGGGGCATTAACCTGAATCTAGTGGCATTTCAGCTGCTGTATACAGTACAAAGAAGGAGGTAAGGGACCAAAGAGAAAACCAGAAAAGTGCGATTCATTGGCCTGCCCCAAAACTCTTAGAAGAGGACTGGTGCTGAGGGAAGTAAAGAGAGAGGCGTAGCTGCAGATTTCTGCTGCAAGAACTTGTTACTGACCGCTGTGAAGACAGGCCAGTTGGATTGGTGGGAATCGTAGGGGGAGAGGGAGGGATAAGTGTTAGAAGCTAAGAGGATGGCTGTTGTGGCTTGTGAGGGAGAGGGAAGTCTGTGGTGCCCAGGCGGCTTCTTGCTTTTGTTCTGTCTTCCTTGACAGGCTTGAGGATCTTGGCCTGAAGCAGTTTACCGTGGCTGAACTGTTCACACGTATATTCATCCCAACGTCCTTCCTGCTGGTGTGCATCCTACACCTGCACTACTTCCATGACCGGTTCCTGGAACTCACAGACCTCAAGTCCATCCCCAGCAAAGAAGACAACACCATCTACAGGTAAGCAAAGGAAAGAAGCCACTCCTGCTGTCTCTGGGACATCAGCCATGCTACCCTGCTTCAGCTGGGAGCTAAGTCCAGCACTCTAACTTGGTCTTTGGACCTTTCCAGTGTGTGTGTGTGTGTGTGTGTGTGTGCGCGCGCGTGCATGCGCGCACGTGCATGTGTATGTGACTCTCAGGCAGCCCAGCCATTAGACTGGCCAGCACTGATCCTCATGCAAACTTTCCAACATGTTGATAGGATGGAAAACCCAAACTCTCTTATGTCTTTCCTATGTCCTTTAAGCTTGGCCTGTTGACACAAGCCTATAATTTCATCACATGGGAAACCGACAAAGGAGGAGATGAGGTACAAGTTCACGGCCTACCTAGACTACAAAGTAAACTAAAGCAATAAACAAACAAACAAACAAAAAGCAGAGAAGGGGCGAGAAGGAGGATAATAGAGAGTTCTTTGTGGGATTTAACTGGTAATCATTGCCAATGATGTCTTAAATTTTATTTTTTTCCTAAGTCCCTCTCTTCTCTTAATATGCATTTTCTTTTTAAAATTTCTCCCTGTTTGTACAAACTTTCTGTCAGTATTATTTTCATTGCCACGTGTCTGGGTTTTCTGATACATAATCAGATAGGATATAATTTGTACAGAAGAGTAAATAGTTTTCAGGACTATAGTTTTATTGAAGACAAAAGGCTGAACAAAGGTTTTACCAGACTAATCACCTATGTTGGCTAGTTTATGTCAACTTAACACAAGCTAGGATCATTCGAGAGGAAGGAGCTTCAACTGAGAAAATGCCTCCAGAAGATCCAGCTGTAGGCAAGCCTAGAGGGCATTTTCTTAAATAATGATTGAAGGGGGATGGCTTAGCCCATTGTGGGTGGTGCCACTTTTGGGCTGGTGGTCCTGGATTCTGTAAAAAATCAGGTTGAGCAAACCATGAGGAGCAAGCCAGGAAGCAGCACCCTTTCATGGCCTCTACGTCAGCTCCAGGTTTCTGCCCTGCTTACGTTTCTGCCCACACTGCTTTTAATGATAAAGTCTTATATGGGACTATGAGTGAAATAAACTCTTTTCTCTTCAACTTGCTTTTGGTCACGGTGTTTACTCACATCGAGATAGCTGCTCCCTTTCTTCCTGTTTGTGGCTCCACATCGAGCATTCTCTTAGCAGTGACTTTTCCAAGAAATGGGGGAAGTGTTGATGAGTTACATGGGATTTCACTTTCAGGACCGAGAAAGCAGTCTTGTAGAACCTTAGGCAAATTAAGCAACTTCAGTGTTGTGAGATTTTCTGTAAGTGCTCTATAAAAGTCACAAATTTTGAATTTGAATATTTGGCATATACATAAAATTCTCTCTTATTATATTATTCTTTACTGATAATTTTTGCCTCCCTATAATTTTTTTTGTCCTGAGTCCTAATCAATGACTGCATTAAGATCCAAATGATGAAGGAAAATAAATGCCTTTGGAGTTGTGACTGAGTTGACTTCTCTTACGTCTTTGCTTTTGGGTGCTTAAACCGGTTGCAGATGGAGAATAACAGACTCATTGCAGTTATGTTTGTTTCAGAACTGTGGTTTCCCATTGACCTTTTCCTGTCTTGTACAACCCTAGTATGTGTGCGTAAGCAAGTACATATGCAGTGTAGGCAAATATCACATGTTTTTGAAGTAGAATTAATTGTATTTAAACTTACAGAAGTTATACTTAGAATTGTGAAATGAATTTATGTCATACATAAGAAAAGTTATTATGATTTCTCAGTAAGCAATCTCAGAAGCATGATAATATATAACAAAACAGTAATACCTGTTACATAATGACTTTCTATGAACCTTTTTAATGACTTTGATACCATTACAAGTTATCTATGATTCGTGTTAGAAAACTCTTTTTTTTAACTTAAGGCTTAAAGACTATAAAGAAAATATATTGACTATGGTTTACTTAGACTTCTTTTAAATGCAAAAAAAAAGGAGCAAAAATTAGTGTTCAGATTCTAATTTTCTTTGGTGATGTGTAACTTCAAACTTAAGCATCACTACTTCGTAACAAAGTGCGTGAGATGGGAGGGAGGAGACTGAGGGGCCAGGGGACCTTTGAGCGGTTTCCTGTGTGTGTATGACGTCATGCTGCTCCTGAATCTTGCTGCCTGGACTCTCCTTCAAAGCACAGCCTGTGTGGGTTATGATACACCTGCCTAAAGCCTAAGGGACAGCCCACCCCCATTGTCTCTGTCTAACAATCTCCTCTTTCTCTCCCACCTGTCTCCCCTTGCACCTTTGTGCTTCCGTCTCACCGCGCAGCCATGCCAAAGTCAATGGTCGCGTGTATCTAATAATAAATAGGTGGGTATTGCTGATGTTTCCTTTCCCCCCCTTTTGTTTAAAAAAGTGTTTCTTCATATATTAAAGCCTTTGCTGCTTTATAAATGAAAAGTGGTGTCCTCAGACAGTGGCTGGTGGCCCCAGGTATGCTCATGGATGCATCTTGCAAACCAAACCATTTGGTGGCGAGACCAAATGGTGCTGCAGAGTGGCAGTGGAGGGGGCCCAGGCTCTTCAGCTGGTGCTCAGCATGTGGTTTTGGGTATCAACCTATACATCCCATTGATTTTGTTCTTTGGTAGGATTTGTTCAAGGCTTGCCTGAGAGTTTGGCACCTCACTGATCACGTCATTGAGAGCTCAGCTCAAGAACTGCCTCCTCCACACAGTCCCATCAATGCCAGCATCCTCCTGACACGTGTCTGCCCTCCCTCTGGATTCCAGTGGCACTTTCTCAGGCTGCCTTCTTAACACTTTCTTTCCAGAACCCTGCTTGTCTTATCTTCCTTGCTAGAGGCATAAGCTCCTCCGGTCCGGATGCCCTGTGCCATATACAGGAGACTCCCCATCACTGAACCCAACCTTACTCATTAATTGATAGTTGATAGGTACTTCCTGAATGAAAGGAAAAAGTCCAAGGTATGTGATTTTTTAAAAAGCAAAACAAAACCTCAAAACAAAACAAAAAATCAAAACATCAATTTTCAAATATAATTCTACTAGAAAGATTATAATAATAAAAAGGTATCATCACTAGATTTTGCATGTGTCCCCACACCACAGAAAATACAAATAAAGTAGCTAGACTTGGTCCTCCCTTAGGGTGGGTGTCACTTGGCTGGGGAGCAAATAAATTAATAAAAATAAGCATGGTGCACAGGCTGACTGGCGTCTGCTGGATGACAGTGTTAGAGAAAATCCCACCTCAGGTTTTTACTTGCTTCATAGAGAAGCAGGACATTCTGGTTAGGAATCTTTGCCAGAGGCTGATACCCCTGGGTCCAAACAACAGACAGCTCTCTGTGTGCTGTTTTTCATAAGGCGTGGACCATTTGTTTTATTAGGAGATACTCTCCCAAGATTCAGACTCACCCCCAAATAACTAAAATCCCCAAATATTCCAACTTTGCCATCTTTGCAGCGAAATCTCTCAGTCATGGAGAGAGCCAGAAGAAGGGCCAGCATACCCTGCAAGGAAATGTTAATCAGATACACCTGACTCTCGTTTGAAGACATGTGTTTCCTGTTACCTTTAAAGCGTGCCCAGCTATTAACAGGACCTCCTCCTCAATTAGAATAGCAGACCGAGCACTTTATCACAGAATTTATTTAAGTCCAGTGTTGTTTTACAAGGGGAAAGATGTGCATAGGAAAGTGAGCTTCTGAATTTGCAAAAGGAGTTCCGTTTACCTCAGGATGAAAATGGTTCACGTGGCCTTAAACCAAGTATGTGGTGGAAGAGGATGGCTTGCACTGGGCCACTTGGGAAAAGTTTATATACGATTAGAAAATTTCTAGAACATACACTTGACTACTTTTGGTGGGGGGTGAGCTCATTCTTCCTATGGTGGATAAGCAGTGTCAGAGCAACTGAGCTCAGAGTCTATTTAGGTTAGTTGGTGCTGCACCCGGAAGATGTGGTCAACAGAAGACAGATCAACGGTTTCTTGTGAGAATATGGTCTTCTAGAAGTGTGCCGAGTGCTGTAACGCACTTCAGCTGCCGCTAATACTGGGAACATTGCAAATCTGCAGTGCCTCGCCTTCCTAACTTCTGGGATTTTCTTATTCCCAGTGAATGGGGCGAGTGTAATGTACATTCCGCACATTCCCAATTAGAAGAATTCAGATTCATAGAATTTAGACTAAGGGATTTTTACAGTGGCAGGTTTCCCACTCTCCTAAGTGGAAACCAGCTTAATATGCAGCTTTTCAGAGTCAAGTAAGTCCTAGGCCTAAGTTAAACCTCCTTGGCCGTCATGTCCCATAATCTGGTTTATTGAACAAAGTGTCTCCAGTGCACAGAATGTCCTTGCTAACATTCACTGAATTATAGTGTGAAAACATACAAAGGGGAAGAGATGGCTGCAGTAGGACAGGACTGCTGCCTTGCAGAGGAGTCCCCAGAGTACATCCTTAGACTATTGTGACTTGCAGGTGCGACAGGATATGCACTGAGCCTATAAAGGAAAGAGCTGGATGGATAAGAGATGAGGACACCATCTGACTCTTTTAGTGTGTGAAGGGTAAAACCATGTTTATCTCAAAATTAATCATGAGAAGCCCATACCTCACCCCCCCACACACACACAAAACACACACACATACATTCACACACACATATGCACACAGATGGATAAATGGACAGCAAAGGCATCTGGGAAAAAATGTAAAAAGGTGAAAAATGAACTTTTTGTGGAGACATACAGATGTGTGAAGTGTTTTGCTGTCAGGAAGTGGAAGGGGACCCTCCTTACTCATCCCACATCTATTTGATGTTCCAGATAAAAGTCCTTTCTCTGGACATTAAACACTCTACGAGATCGGTAAAGAATGAGAAGCATATGAGCTCTACAGCCTGAAGTTCCAGGAAATGTCTCCCTGGAGTGGGCTTTGCTAACACTGGCTTTTCTGGAGACCAATCCAACTGCTCTGCATAGCAGACAGTAGGCCATTCGGCCCTGAGCCCTGCATTTGCTGAGGTTAGGAGCTGCACATGGAACAGTGAGCAAGTGAGAAGAACAGATCTCCAAAAGAAATACCAGCCGTTTTCCTTGGGAAAGATTTTCTTACAGATGGGCAGGCGGCAGAGTTTTTTTTTTTCCATGTTTAGTCTTGTTTCCCCTGTCTGCCACTGAATGGACACTGAAGCCTGCTTTTTCACTAGGGTGAACTTATGATGCAAATACCCACACCTAAGCAGGAAAGCATCTCCTTAGAAGACGGTCCTCTGCTTTAAAGTTTTCCTGTGTGACTACTCCTAATACAAATCATTCACATGAACTGCTCTGGTTTCCAAAACGTCCTTTAGCGTAGGCTCACTTGTTTCTGTCCTACAGAGCAGCAGACTGAGGCTAAGTTCTCTGCCGAGTCATGCAGGTAGAGCCTCCTTCCATTGGGCATTCTGCTCCGGCCATTCTGCTTCCTATACCCCGAGCTTTTGGCATTCTTCTTGATTGTGTTCTCAAAATATGATACAGTAAAGATCAAAGATGAAAGGAGTGAAAAGATCACACCGTGTTTTTTCAACAACACGCTCCACACAATCGTGCATTTTAATTATTTTCAGGAGGCACACTTCATGTGCGCACATTTTACTGAATGTGTTATGAACGACGACAGCCAATGAAACTCTCGGAGGCCTAACAAGCTCCCCATACCTGTCTCTCCCCTTTTCCTTTCTCATCACCCATCATAAGACGTGAGGTTACATTGCTCCAAAGGCTACCAGGACGTCCTCCCGCAAACCCTATCCTTCCTCACAAATTAGATCAGAGTGCAGTGATGTGAGTTGTGGAGCCCCAGGCCTCTCCTACTCTCAGACTCATCTGGCCCGGAGCTTTTGTAAAGAAGTATCTAGAAAGCAGTGTAGAACTTCTTCCAAAAGCTTCATTCCAGCATCGTCCACTTCCTTCATTTAATTAGTGTCCTAGGTGTGCCCTAGCTGTGGCACAGCAGTTTTGGGCGTCTTTGCTGAGGGCAATTTGCTGTGTGTTCCTAGTAGGGGCTCTGGAAATAGCCTTGTGACTAAGGAGTTTCATTTCACAATTAGCAGGAATTACTAGAAAGGTGTCTTGTCGGTTCACCATTTATGCTATCTTGAAAATGCAATTCAGGAGCACACTCACTTCCGTAGGGGTAAGTGACCAATGTTGCAGTGGCAGTTATTTACCCACTTGTATAGTGCAGGCTTGCAGCAGTTTGAGTAAGTGTGTACTGGTGGGTGTGACACCAGACTGCTGCTACAACCAAACACATCTCATGCAGATCCCTGACCAATCAGTGTCGGCAGATGATGCTGAAGATGTGAATGCACAGCCGTACTATAGGGGGGGAAAGTGACTGTTTCAGTTTTAGAACTACCCAACTTCCCAGAAATAGAGACTATGTGCTAACTATCTTAAGACAAGAAAGTGGGATGTCTGTATAACCCCATCCCCTGTATTCTTTAATCTTATTAAATTTTACTTTATTTGGGATTCTTTAATGCCTCTACCTCCTTCCCAACACACCTGCCCTAGATAGGAGAGAAAGGAGCTTAATAGGGGCAGTGGAAGTAGACCTTTTTACACTCAGTTCCTCGGGGCGATTCCACTCTTCATTGTCAGGATTTCAGCAGCAAACACGGCAACAAGAAGAAAAACAACTCTGAGATTCCATCTTACACCCATCAGAATGGCTAAGATCAAAAATTCAAGCGACACCACATGCTGGCGAGGATGTGGGGAGAGAGGAACACTCCTTCACTGCTGGTGGGAATGCAAACTAGTACAACTACTTTGGAAATCTATCTGGTGCTATCTCAGAAAAATGGGAATAGGGCTTCCTCAAGACCCAGCTATTCCACTCCTTGGAATATACCCAGAAGATGCTCCAGCACACAACAAGAAAATTTGCTCAATCATGTTCATAGCAGCCTTATTCATAATAGCCAGAACATGGAAACAGCCTAAGTATCCCTCAATAGAAGAATGGATAAAGAAACTGTGGTACATATACAGTATGGAATACTATTCAGCTATTAAAAACAAGGAATTCCCGAAATTTGTGGATAAATGGATTGAGCTAGAAATGATCATTATGAGTGAGTTAACCCAGAAGCAGAAAGACTCAAATGGTATATACTCACTTATATCTGCATATTAGCCCAAGGGGCATGTCCCACGAAAGCCTTCACTTACCAGGAAACTGAGACAGAGGAGAGGACATTCTAGTGGGACTCTAGATGAGAGAATCATGCGAGAAAGGCAAAGTAGAAGGATCCAGAGGGTCCCAGAAGCCTACAAGTAGAACATTATGATAGGCAGATTTGGGCCCAGGGGTCCCGCTCAAACTAAGGCACCAGCCAAGGACAATACAGGCGGTAAACCTTAAACCCCTACCCAGATCTAGCCAATGGACAGAACACTCTCCACAGTAGAGTGGAGAGTGGGATATGACTTTCTCACATACTCTGGTGCCTCACCTTTGACCATGTCCCCTGGAGGGGGAGACCTGGTGGCACTCAGAGGAAGGACAGCAGGTTACCAAGAAGAGACTTGATACCCTATGAACATATACAGGGGGAGGTAATCCCCCTGAGGAACAGTCATAGGAGAGGGGAATAAGGGGAAAATGGGAGGGAGGGAAGAATGGGAGGATACAAGGGATGGGATAACCATTGAGATGTAACAAGAATAAATTAATAAAGGAGAAAAAATGAAAAAAAAAGAAGAAGAAGAAGCATCAACAGGAGCAACAGCAGATGTAGCAGCTGCTTCAAAGTCTTCTCTGGAGTGTCTCAAAATGAGTGATGAACGGCCAAGTGATGTGAAGTGATGCAAAAGCCAAAAGCCAAAAGCCAAGCCTCTGTTTTGTTTTGTTTTTTTTTTTTGGGGGGGGGGCTCCTATTCATCTTCTTTTAGAAACCATACCAAGATGTTTTTCAGCTGGCAAAGACCATGCTCCCACATGAGGCAGTTGCCGTTCTAGCGGACAAACATCACACGCCCTCACACAGGTCTGTTTCACACCCCACACTTGGGATCAGAACAAAAACATCTTTATAGTCACTTCAATCCCCAGCCACACCCCAGGCTGAACTCCCCTCACTCTTTCTGGATTAAATTGACAGTTTCCTCAGGGTATATTGTAATCTACCTGCACAGCACCCATTAAGAAAATATCTTTTTATGATACTATTGCCCAAGGGCAGTGTGGACTCAATTCACCATTTCCTTCAAACTATAAAGGCGTCTTCAAGTATGATATCAATAAAGATAGCTTAGACTTTATTCATACAGACCTACCTATTTGACATAAAATTAACTAAATTTCCACTAAATAATCTCCAGAGATTTCACAATCCAGTTTTAGGATAATATTGTCTATTCTGTCATAAACAGGTCAAAATGTATGGAATAATTATTACAAATTGAAAAGATGGTTAGCATTTCCAGAGTAAGTGTTCCTAAAATGTACTGTATCATCTAGTGTCTTTTATAACATTAACTTGAATAGAAATAAAGAGCTTTTTATTTTTTTGAGACAATTAGGAAGTTAGGCATATGGCACATGCCCATGATCCCTGCCACTAGGTAGCTAAGGGATAGTTGCTTGGCCTGGGAGTTTTGAGGGCAGCCTGAGCATCATAATATTCTGTCCCAATAATGGAGGTGGCAAAAGCCCTTACCTGTGCTGTCTGCTATAAAGTAAACTGTGGAACCCCGGCTGCTGTCAGGGCAATAAATGCCACACCCCCACCCCACCCCACCCCACCCCGCGCATTCCTGCTCTGGCTCTGGCTCTGGCTCCTATTGAATGTCCCGCTGCTTCTAGTCCATAGTTCACATCAGTGGGATGTGATACAGATGTGATACAGATGTGATACAGATGTGAAACAGATGCCTAATCTACATGGTTCTCCTTGCATATGCTGTAGAAGCTGGTAGCATGAGATTAGCATCCACGCCAAGGCTGACTGAGAGCGTACAATATTAGAGAATTGGAAAAGACAGGTTAACCTGTGAATGATGCGATTATTGCGAGATGGTTCAACCCCTTATTTAAAGAGCATGATGCAATTGGACTATATGTCTCCCTTACAAATCAGCTATCCACTCAGACCATTTGCTGAGCCTAGACTCACAGTGAAAGCACACTGCTGGTGCCATTCTGCGACGCACTTGGCATTAGGTCATTGCTGCACCCGGCATAGCCCGATATGATAGTGGGTGATGTATAGCATGGTATGTGATCTCTGACACCCTTATAACTCCTCTGTTCTCATCTCCTCTTTTTCCTTTCTATTTCAATTACCTTGAGCAGCATCAAGAAAAAATTACCAATCCACCAGAATGAGTAAGTCCCCCTGTGAAGCCATGAAATGCTTGCTCTACATGACGCCATTTCATGCTTCTACATCCTAAACTCTGACCATTTTCTCCTCCAGGAAAAAATGTCAAGTTTAGGTGTCAATAGCTCTCATTCCTGACCAATCACTAGAGCCTGAATAAGAAAAGCTAACAAAGCTGAGTTGACAGTTTGCTTTTAGAAAGACCTTAAAACAAACTGACAAAGCGTGGTGAGAAGCTAGCACCCAGGGCACAAGGTCATTGCACACCTACTGATTTGCCTTGGTTTGGTCTCCATTACTTGCCCCTCGGTTGCATCCTCCTGACGCATTTTCCTCTTCTCACTCAGCTGCTCTCTGCCCACAGATTGGCTCACCCTGAAGGAAGCCTCCCAGACCTAGCCATTATGAATATGAGCACCAGCCTGGATAAGCCTGAGGTGCAGAAGTTGGTGGAGCCTGGGGAGGAGAGGCCAGAAGAGTGTGCCAAGAAGGCAGAGAAGGGTGAGGCGGGGAAAGACAGTGATGAGTCTGAAGAAGAGGAAGATGAGGAGGAGGAATCTGAGGAGGAAGAAACCTCAGGTAACCAGTCTCTGTCATCAGCTGCCATACCAGCACAGATGGTCCATAGTATTTCTCTCCTAATTACTACAATAATTTCATTTTCTTCTAACTGAAAGGGAAGAGAGCAGATGGCTGGCTAACAGTCCCTGATGACAGGCAGAGTGTCTGTGAGGAGACCCAGAGGGGTGTGTTCTGGCCTCTGCTGTGTGGCAACCTCTCACAGAACCTGTCCTACTACATGCAAAAGCAGGCCCCTTCCCAGAGCCACTGGCTATTCCTGAAGTCGCCTTCAGAGGCTCATTCTCACAAAAGGCATACTGAGGCTTATCAAGCAAGGAGAGAATGATAATTATGAATACATTGCTAGTTCCTGTCCAACACTCAAGACTGTAAGAACGAATGGAAGTGGGGTGCAATTGAATAGGTTACAGGTTAGTGCCCTGCAGTGTTTTGGGGAGTGCTGACTTATGGGCACCCTTTTTTTCATTTTGTCATGAAAGTTACAAGATATGTTCTGATTAATAACAAAAGGTGGTCATGTTCCTGCTTGTATTTACTGTGTTTCAGAGTTAAGAAACAAATTAAGGCTCCCCCCCCCCAGCTCTCTTTCTAGACCTGTAGCAACCAGGGATGAGGGAATACAGGATGGACATGGCTATTGAGAAATGTTATCTGACAAAAGGCAGAGTCTGGTTCCTGCAATAATGCTCAGAAAGGGAGAGAGTGTAGCCTCTGGAGTGAATGAGAGACGCTGTACATGTCTTAGCTGGGTCTCTGCTGTTAGAAAACCAGAAAATAACAAAATGCCGTGAGGAAGAAAATCATTCTTAAATGCTTGCCTCAAGGCCTTGTTATCTTCTCTAACTCATCTCAGAGGATCCAAGGCAAGGGCCAGGTGCCTTTTTTACATCTGTATTGCAGTTGTCTGCCTCCCCTGCCTTAAGTGTGTGTGGGGAGACAATTCTGCCAGACAAGTAGTTAAGGCTGGAATTTCATTATACTCCTTTATAGAGGACTTCCGACATTACTAAAAGGCCCCATCAGAAATCCCTGCACATACTTATTGCTGTCTTACACATACCTCTGTGTTGGTTCTCTCTGTTGACCGCCACCTGAGCCGTTCTGTAATAAGCATTTTTCCATATAGTTTAAACCTTATTGAATATTCAGAGCCAAGGACGACCATATTAACACTCCCTCTGGCAGGTCGGTGCAACCCAGCACTGAAACATGAGAAGACAGGAACAGTCCTGTGTGGCTTCCAATGGGGTTGACTAGGCGCAAGACTGGTGCAAGCCCCTGAGGTAGAAAACTAGAGTGGCTTATTGCACTGAGAAGATGATTAGAACGAAGTTGACCACACTTTAGGAGACCATGATGACTCTGAAGGGAAACAAGCCGGAGCCACCACAGCAGACCTGGCGGGTGTGCACCTGATGGGTGTGTACCTGATGGGTGTGCATGTGATGGGTGTGCTTGTTAAAGGAGATGGAGCTTGAAGAGCCTTATCTGTTGTGGGGCATCCTCAAATCCTGCTTGCAGTTTAATTAAGACATGGAGATGTCTATATAGTTTAATGCTGTTGGCCTTTTGCTGGGGCAGACTCTCAGCTGCCTACGTAACTTAACCTTAGCTTCTCCTCCAGCTCATCTGCCCATGTGCCTCTCTCCGCCTCTTGCTACAGCTCCATTCAGTCCCGTTCTGCCTCCTTCTCACTTGCTGCTTCTCTAGCATCTTCTCCTGCATCCCTGCTGGCCTAGAAGTCCAGCCCCTACTTCCTGCCCCAGCTCTGGGCCATCAGCTCTTTACTACACAAAAAGCCACATTACAGTTTGAACCAGTCATGAGCAAGATAATGCCCTATCCACCTGTCTCTTATCGGTTGCCCTTTGGCAGGTGACAAAGAACAAGCCTCCATGGGGGAAAAAAAACTGGTGATGGGTCATAGAAATTACAATATCAAAATCCTGCCAGCACTAAACTCTCTGCTGGTATAGAAATCAACAACTGAAAATACAGAGACACTGCTTCATCCAGTGTGAGGGAAGGTCACGCCAACACTTAACCACTCATCTCTCACTTATGGAAGCAGAATTTGATGGACATGATGTCATTTACAGAGAGGTTGGGTCATTTAAAAAGCAAGTCAAGACAAAACCCTTCTCAACGGATTAGTTAAAAGTCAGATGAAGTAGCATTGCCCCTTGTGTTTCAGCTCATGTCCATCATTGGCAGTGTGCTGTGGGGGTCTTGGGTACTTCCTCTCCAGGTTCATAGAAGTCATCCACTGACTGTAGGGCAGCTTCCCCGTCCATCCCGGAAGTTACAAGTATGCTCTGACTGATAACACAAAAAGCAGTCATGCTCCTGGTTGTATTTGCTGCTTTGCAGATCTAAGGAACAAGTGGCACCTGGTGATTGACCGCCTCACTGTGCTCTTCCTAAAGTTCCTGGAGTATTTCCACAAGTTTCAGGTGTTTATGTGGTGGATCTTGGAGCTGCACATCATCAAAATCGTCTCATCGTACATTATCTGGGTGACTGTGAAAGAGGCAAGTGCTCCTTTGCTGCACTAGCGGGCAGAACGGAACGTGGCAAGCCCTTGTTTTCATTGTCCACGTGTCCTCGGCATTCATAGTAGAAGGCCCCTCACACTCAGGGATCCATGCATATATGAGTGCATAGGCTTTCTTACACAGGGGACCCAAGGCTGGTGAGGCCAACGAAGGGGAAGTCAGCAGAAGAGAAAGTCCCGTGGCTTAGTTTCCAGTTGGCTTGGTCATATGGCAAAGGTTTCTTTCTGACGTGTGTGGAGTGGGCTGGCTTTCTGCACCACGTGGGAATCTATCTCCCCAAGTTCTCTTTGAGGAAAGGAGTAAAATTCCAGTGTGTGTTGCCATGCAATAAACTATGGTTCCACATTATAATGAAATCTTTGCTAGCATTCATCTTGCTTTATAAGATGATACACTTGATTTATACTCCTGTCTTATGTCACGATAAAGAAAAGAATCATCATTCTGTCAACAGTTCTTCATATTTACCATGGAGAAACAAACTTTCTTTCAGTTTATTCATCCGTTTTTGTATACTTTTAAACCTGACCAGCAAAGGGTGAGTCACTTTTGCAGACCTCTAACTTTCCTAAGTGGCTTTTCAGCTGGTTAGAATTCAGGATCTTCACCCTCAAGTTTAGGTCAAGAACCTACTGCCTACAATTTTTAGAGAGTTCATCTATGATGTTTCCACTAAGCTGATTAGCACATAAGACAAAATGGAAGATGTGCCTTGTTCAGAGAACATAATGGCATCAAATTCTACCCCCAGTTCCTGGATAATCAGCATCTTGTAACACACGGGGGTAGACAGACATTTCCCTGGAAATTTTTATTCATCTGGAATGTTTTCAGACCAAATATTTTTATTTTTTATTATTAACTTTTATATATTATTCTTAATTAGCATACAAAACAACAAATTTCCTTATGACATTTCCATACATATTTTGTTTTGCCTGCTCTCCCCTCCGTGCACTTCTCCTCAAATTTCCATCCTCACTGTACCATTCTCCTCCAGAATTATCCCTTCTATTGTCATGTCATGTCTGCTCCAGTCTCCTCCCCATCTCATGGTCCCTATCTAGTTTACTAGCCTTTTACTCATTTGCTCGCACATGTATATAACAAGGATTCATTTGGGGGGAACATTCCATTAGACACTTGTTGCTGTGGAGATGACCAGACCATAGCCCCCTTAAGTCATGATGCTGCAGAAAAGCAGGAATAACGAGCAATGTGCAGGGCATTCACACCAACTTGCTGCTGAGTGAAGTATGCTGTAACCATTTTCCTGTTTGTGAGATTATAACAAGAAAACATCTTCCCTGGAGAGACCTCTCACCCCTGTTCTCCTTTGTTAGATGGTGACCATGCCCTTTGTTGCATATCCTGCCCTCTCTCCTGGCCTTACCCCTTCTCTGTCTCCTGTGCCCCTCATTGGCTTCAGGCCCCGTGCACAGCTTACTCTGTCCATTCCCCATCTAGAGTCCACATGCCCCTGAAGCCCAGCGACTGCCCATCTACATCCCCATCTGATAAGGTATTGATCTCTTTTCAGCCCACTGCTTTCACTGATGGGCAGTATATGACCTCACTTTCTGTGTGCCCCAATGCACCCCTGCCAGGGAAACCCTAAAATGGAACCCATTGCCCACATCATCTCTCCCTTTAGATGACTAAGAGATGCTTAGCCCTTCATTCATCTCTTCCCCATTCAATACATCCTCCATGTTGCAACTAGACACTCTCTCCAGGGTGTAAATACATCACATTAGACCCCTCAACCTAAAACGTTGTCATGGATATCTCTTATTATATTTACATGGAATAAGAACCTTAGCATGTGGCCCAGATCACTTCAGGAGATGTGGACTCTCTGGAAGATGTGAGGTTCAAATTACATGTCCCTTTTGTTAGGTAACTTGCTTCTCCTGGGAATCAACTGGTCTTTTCCCCTGTGTATAAGGCCTTGGGCCTGCAATCCTCCTGGCCACCTCACTCCTGTTTAGCTACTTCTGCTCTCAGTTTGAATCACTGACACCTGAGCCATCTTTCTCTCCATGAGTTACACTAGGTTGGGAGCAACCGTCACAGTGAGGTTCATCCAGGCAGCATGCTTGTTACGTGGCTTGGTCTGGGACATCCACGGAGTTAGTGTATACTATGTGTTCCCAAAAGGCAGAGATTCCTCAGGACATGTGTTGCCTGGAACCTGGTTAGGAATTAAGACTATATTTTCAGATCACGTAGAAAATGAAGAATTCTGTGCAAATTACAAACACTGCTTTTATATTGAGAGCCTTAAAAACAGAATGAAAGAAGTAAGAGGCTTGCTTCATAGTAAATACCTTTAATACAATTTGCTTTTTTAACAACCACCCTACCTTTGACTATGAGAAAAGAGTGAATTCATCCGTCAAAGCGTTCAGTCTGTATCCCAGCACTTTCTAGGTCATTGAACACTCCTGTAAGCAGTATCCCTTTCTCCTCAGTTAATTCTAGGAGGCAGCTCTTTCTGCCTTACTATTTCAGCTCTTAATTTCCATAGAGAGTCTTTGCCTTCAGTAGTTAACAAGCTGGTGAGGAGAGGCATAGCAGGCAACACAGGGCACCAATGCTGTTTGTTACTGTCCATATCTTCTCATTTTAGACCTTTTAAGCCATATTTGGGACCTATTCTCTTATAGCTCGTAGAGCTTTGTAACTGGTACATGTTGAATGTTACAGCAAGCACATGCTGTAATTTTCACCTGCGAGTATCAACAGCCAAGAGAGAGCATCAAAATAAACTAATATGTTTTGTGGCTGAATAAGATAGTGGTGCTTGTGTACTCTCCAAGAGTCTGAAAGCTGTGGAGACGGACTAGACCTGGGAACATCTGTGTGCTTGATAAACACGTGTGCAGCCAATAGTCAAGCTGACCTCATCAGCATATTCCTGGTATTTCACATCTCAACATTGATACTTCACCCACTCAGACTTCTCCCCAAAACCTGGGTGTCACATCTCACATTTTCTCCACTTAACAACCTACCATGGTCAAGCCACGCAGCCATCAGCTCAAGTTAATTTTACTTCCCACTCCAATCCAGTATGTCTTTTTTAATGCAAGCACAAAACCACATGCTTCTCTGCAACCATCAAATCCTTAATTCCACACTTTCACAGCTGCTGTAGAGCTGGCCTCTAGCCTAGCCCTTACATTCCCTCTCTTTATGTCTGTGGCACTTATCTAAATATGATGCAAATCTTACCTTCAAACTCTTTGACATAAGGTTTATATATGGATCTCTAATTCCTACAGAGTGAGTTCATGTGCCGTTCTATGGTTCAAAGGGACCAGTCAAAACTTGACTGGCAACTGCATCTCCATCCTCATCTATGACTAGCCCTAAAATTTCCTCATGTCCAATAGCCTTACCACATCATGCTACCTCATGCCTTCATCCTTTGCTTCTACATCCTGCATCCTTGACATTGAGTGTTCTTTGCATCTTCCACTGACCATATTAGCTTTTTATCAATCACCTCATTGGACTGAAGACCTTTCAAGATACTATTACAGGAGCTTAGACTCACCTATAACTTAGCTACTGTTACATTGTATTGATACTACCTGGTTGTATGTCTGTCTGCTTTACAAGACATAGTATCTTCAAGACCACAGCATCTCTATCTTTGGAGCACCTAGTGCCTAGGACACTGCCTTACACATAAGAACTCAGACAGCCTTTACTGAACTGGAATCACATTGTCCTGTCTTGTGAATGTCCTGCAATGCCATGTATTTTTGTCCCCATTTCTGGTTTTGTGTTTTCAGGTGTCTCTGTTCAACTATGTATTTTTGATTTCTTGGGCATTTGCTCTGCCATATGCCAAGCTCCGCCGCGTGGCTTCCAGTGTCTGCACTGTCTGGACATGTGTGATCATCATCTGCAAAATGTTGTACCAGCTGCAAACCATTAAGCCTGAGAACTTTTCTGTCAACTGCTCCTTGGTGAGCCTTAAAGTTGGTGGTCCTTCCTCACTAACCTTAAGAGGATTAAGGGAGATATTTGGGGAGTCTCCACACAAAGAGCACTCTGCCTAGTTTATAAGTCATCTCACCCACGTTAACTCTATTCTGATCCTGTGATGGACCTTAATCTGCTTTTAACCCAAGACTCCTTCCAACTTGAAACACGTCCTCACCTCCCTATCCCACTGAGCTAGTTCCCGGTAATCAAAATTGAAGGAGAGCAGCCTGAGGTCTGCCAATCTAACAAGCCATTTTTGTCTCCCCCC
The DNA here is from genome assembly GCF_964271855.1 of Acomys minous. Lineage (NCBI taxonomy): Eukaryota > Metazoa > Chordata > Mammalia > Rodentia > Muridae > Acomys > Acomys minous. Next base: position 24,863,592 of record NC_140486.1, read on the forward strand.
TTTTCTCTTCTTTTCAGCCCAATGAAAATCAAACCAACATACCCCTTCATGAGCTGAACAAGTCTCTTCTCTATAGTGCCCCTGTTGATCCCACTGAATGGGTCGGCCTGAGGAAATCCTCCCCTTTGCTTGTCTACCTGAGGGTAAGGCTTTGTGGCACCTCGGGTAGGTCTCTGCCCAGTTATGGTTTGTGGTCCTCCCCTTGAGACTCTTAATAGCCCCTTCAATAGTAACTTTGCCATCTTAGTTGATGTCTAATATGGCTAAATGGAAAGATTTGTATTATATTATCCTAAAGAGAAGTTGACCAAGCAGTATGACTCCAGTTCAGTGTGATACAACCAATACCTTCACTAGTTCCTCAGGTAACCATTAAAGTGCAAAGTTGGTGGCCGCAACAGAAATGAAGCAAGTCCAAAATACATTGTTAAGTGTTTTGAAGAAGGAAAATTTATAACACCTTGCATAGTGTTATCTTTTCTAGACACAAAGAAAAACACTAGATAAAACCTACCAAGTTGTCAAGAGTGATTATTTGTGAAAAGGAGGCATAACAGCATTACAAGAAACATTTTCTGTTAATTTCTTCTTGAATGTTTAATAAAGACAACATATTCTATTACATAGTAATACAGCATATTTACATAAAAACAATCATACAAGCTTATTGAAAACAAAAGTTTTTAGAATCTTGTCATTCTTGTATAGTTTACTTTGATGAATAACTCATGCAACCTTAATCATTGTCCTAATTGCTGACAAGACACTTAGAGATAAAATCTTTACACTGAGCACTTGAGAGTTTCAAATGTGCTAAACATCCCATTCTGTAATTTCTAGAGCCTCCCTCCACAATAGTTGTCCAAATAGCTGTTAGGATAAAAGAAACTAATATTTGGAACATCTGATAGATGGCTCCTGGCACCTGTTTCCATGTGTCAACTCTCTTGTCGTGACTATAATTATGACCATGACTATGCCATCTTGAGCTTGCTTCTCAGCTTACCCCTCTCTCTCTCTCTGGCCAGTCTGCATTGGTGTTAAGTTCCACATATAGCTGTTGCCCTGTCCCCAAACTCAGTAGCATTCCCAGATGTCTCTGTGAAACTTTGCTTGTAAGGGTTGCAAACAAGGTGAGGCTGCCCTCCTCTGGGGTCTGGGTGCTGCACCCTTGGCATGTGGCATGCACTTACCAAGCAAGTAGAAACAGCAACCACAGTCCTCTGACCAGAGAGACTGGACCCTGTTACCAGAGCAGGTATCCCCATTTCCATAATGAAGATGGGGTCAAAAAGAAACAGAGAAATAGACTCAATACTATATTGAGTACAGGTGACATCTAATATAACATTGTCTTTTTAGACACCCGGAATTAAAAACAATGATTTACTGTAATCGCTCTGAAGTGCCAAATCACAAGGCCATTAGTGTGCACAGACCTGCTTTCTTGCTTGCTGTTTGTAGAACAACCTCCTGATGTTGGCGATTTTGGCTTTTGAAGTCACCATTTACCGCCACCAGGAGTACTACCGAGGCCGAAACAACCTGACCGCTCCAGTGTCCAAAACGATCTTTCATGACATCACCAGGTTACATCTAGATGATGGGCTTATCAATTGTGCCAAATATTTTATAAACTACTTCTTCTACAAGTTTGGCTTAGAGGTAAGTTTTCTCGTTCCGGTGCTTGATTTCTTTTCATAATCATTTAAATGGTTTCTTTGGGCTAGTTGGTTCGTTACCCAACTCCAGCTTGTGGTTCGCAAAGCCTCTGAAGCTGATGGGGTCACCTTAGCTCAAGTTGGAGTTTTCAAAAGCAAGGAGCCGGTACCTGACTCTACAGCAGTGCGCATGGTCCCTACATCTCCTGAGCCATTTAAACATGTATCTACAGTCATCTTGGTTTCTTACTAAGAATAGAATAGATTTTCTTTCTTTGTGTTCCTTTTGAATGTTATGAAATGAACTTCTATGGCCTGAAACGGTAATGAAAGAAAAGTAATAGAGAGAGTGGAATAGCAGAATTCTATAATGGTAATCTATAATGGAATTAATGGAACAAATTTACAATCATGGTATTTCACAAGGACATCATAACAGTCACCCTCTCTGCTGTTGAAACAGTTACTATGAAAGGCACAGTCCATTCTCTCAGAAGTAATTATACAATATTTCTATCATCATCATCATCATCATCACCAGCACCACCACTACCACCACTCAACAGTGAGACCCCTTGGGAACCTGTGCAGGCAGACAAAGAAGAACTGGTCTCTGACGTCACTCCCCTTTCTGATAAACCCAATCTCTCTTGTCTCTTAACACTCCTTATACAGACCTGTTTCTTAATGTCAGTGAACGTGATTGGACAGCGAATGGATTTCTATGCCATGATTCATGCCTGTTGGCTGATTGGTGTCTTGTATCGACGCAGAAGAAAAGCCATCGCTGAGGTTTGGCCCAAGTACTGCTGCTTCCTGGCTTGCATCATCACCTTCCAGTACTTCGTCTGTATTGGCATCCCCCCTGCGCCCTGCCGAGGTAAGCACTCAGCCGAAAGCATCTCTGCTCTTAGCAAACAGCCTTAGCCAGTGGACCACTGAGAAGCAGAGAGATGCGTGAGGGAATTGACTGTGGCTGTTCATCCCTGCCCCTTGCAGATTACCCATGGAGATTCAAGGGGGCCAACTTCAATGACAACATCATCAAGTGGCTGTACTTCCCCGATTTCATCGTGCGGCCCAACCCTGTGTTTCTTGTCTGTAAGTGTTTCTGCTGTGGGACCACAGGATGTAGGTATTGGGGTTTATGATTGTTCATTATATTCCGTGTGTTACGCATTAGTGCCCTTAGTTCCCCCACTGGATTTCACAAGTGTATGGAGCTTGTCCATGTATTAACATTATGAGTCACCAATAGCTTCTACTTGTTCGGTTCCATTTGCAAAATAAATACATCAACATTGCAGTGGTGTTCTCTTTGACGCTTCTCCTCCCATGTCCCTGCCTTTTCATAGACAGACTAGAGAGGGAGCTATGCACGTTGACTCCATTTGCACCAGCCATGGCAGGTGGACCAAAGTGAAAGACAGGGCTGCGGCAGCAGTGGGGAGCCTCCAGATGTCAGTCACACAAGGGCTGTGTGCAAAGCCTTCTGATACAACTAACAGATGGATTGTTGGAGCAGTGCTTCCAGTGGTGGTACCCTAGAAAATTCCAGAGGGACCGCCCTGCTTCCAAAGGTTCAGGCTGATTTGAAAAACAATGATGCCACCTGTGCCTCGGGAATGGTTCAGAGACCTGGACAAGAGGTCTGCTCTAGGCAGCTCAAAGATCTGTCTATGTCCTCTCACAAGCCTGCTCTCAGACGCCCTCAGTGTAAGCACTGAGAAGAGTCTGATTAAAATAAAGAGTAGAAATGTCTGACTCTGGCTCATGTGAAAGGATAAGCCAGTGTTCCAGTGGCTTCCTTAGCACTGGTAGGAGAGAATGCACCACACCCCGAGATTCATGGAGGCGGGCACCTAGCATTTGGACATGACAACATCCAGATGCCACCATCACCAGCCCTCTGTACATTATCCTCACTCTGTTGCCCCCATGCTGAAATCAGGAAATGGGGACTTGATTCCAACCTTAGAAGCTCCTACGCTCTTGGTGGGGGCAGGGAACACAACTTCCTTAGGAGCTAAGGCTCAGACAAGCTATCTGCTGACTGTGTGTGGCATTTTAGAACCTTAAGAGTGGCTGCGTTTTTGTCTTGCCAGATGACTTCATGCTGCTCCTGTGTGCTTCCTTACAACGACAGATTTTTGAGGACGAAAACAAGGCAGCCGTGCGCATCATGGCCGGAGACAACGTTGAGATTTGCATGAACCTTGACGCAGCCTCATTTAGCCAGCATAACCCTGTACCAGATTTCATTCACTGCAGGTGACAGCAGAGCCGTCTCTTTATAAGCAGTCTTTGTGTGCAATGTCATTCAAACATTTACTGCAGTTCTATATGTGTACCACAGAGGAAGGACATCAGCCTCTGAGTTATATCACTGCATCTCTCTTGTCCTTTGTCCCCATAGACACCATTAATGGCCTTGGTCTCTTCTTCCAACAGAACTGCATTAGGCCAACAATACCAGTAGGCATCTCTCCAACAAGAACCCTCTCCGCTCCTCAGCAGCTTTCCTTCTTCCTCCACCTTCTCCTCCAACCAGCTTTTCTCTCTCCATTTTCTTTACCCATCGTCTACCCCATCTCTCTTTCACATCCTGCATTTACTACTTATGTCTCATCTCAAACCTCTCTCACCCCCACTGCACTTCCTCACGCTTCTCCCTCCTCATCTGAATCACCCCCCTAATCAATCACCCTGTCCCTCCTTAGCTTCCCCTCATCCCTGTCCCTCCTCACCACTCCTGTCATTGCTCTTTCCTCTTCCTCACCTGTGTGTTCAAGAGCCTAAGGGGCGAAGCCTCCAGAGCTGCCTTCACTGATTCTGTCCTGATGTTTTGTCTCCCTGAGGCCTGTGTGGGCTCCCTTGACGGAGCTCTGTCTGCCTCTCCCTCCTCCCAGTCAGGTGACACTCAGTCTTGCCCTCCTGAGCTTCCCCTTGGGAGCTTTGATGTAAACCCAGCCCAGTTTCTCTCCTGGTGCATTCTTCCTGTATTTTGGGGGTTTTCCAGATGTAGTTTCAGCCAGAGGCCTGTCAGGTGTCAGGCTCCCCAGCTCTCCTCATCCAGGAAAGCCTTTTAGCTTCGCTTCAGCCACAGTGCAGCCTAACTGCACTGTGGGACCTGGCTTTGTGAATTAAGCCTGCTCTGAGGCTCTGTGTTGGTGTTTGTCCCCTCCTGCTGGTGGCAGGATGTAGGCAGAGGCAGGGGGACAGCACTGAGAGTACACATGGCCTCAACTTCCAGCTCCAGAGATATGTGGCATGTCCCAGCTACTTCCCAGCATTGTCATTTTAGGAACCTGTCCTGTCTGCTTTTCTAAAGTGTAAGCATAGGTAGGGGCAAAAGCCCTTTTAACTGGTTTTTCTTCTTGACCCCATTCCCCGCCTGTATCGTCCTGAGCCTAGATAGTGCATAACTTCCTTGGCTTCCACTGCCTGCTTGTTTTAGGTGTCAGACTACATTCCACGTGCTTTACTTACACTGAGCCATACCAGAGAGTGACACCTCCAGCTACCTGCTAGAGACTAAATTGTCACATTCCACTTTATCGGTGTAAGAAGCTATAGCAGGTTTGCTCATCATAGGCATGGCCCTCCTGCTTTGGCTTTAGAAAACTAAAGAAGGATTGCAGTTATGATTTCAGAAAGCCTTTTTGTTGTTGTTGTTATCGCTGTTGTTTTACTCGTAAAATCAGTGACTGTCAAAAGTTCACTTATCAGATCATGCATCAATGCACAGCTTGTTCCCTCATGCTGCTGGCAAGGCCAGGGCCGGAGCGTACTTTACAAGGATTAAAATCAAGAATTTATTCTCTGATCCTTTTCCTTAAACCCAAGAGGAAAAGCTTCCAGAGCAAAGCCTCAGAGAAGGTGTGGTCAAGCAGAAGTGAGTGCTGGCCAAGCTGCTGCTAACGTCTGCCACCTGCAGAATGGCCAGGCTCTAGAACCTTCCACAGCTTCTAATTATTGAAGAAAAACTTGGGTCCCATACTCCAGTCTCACCTTTGATCACTAAATCCACTAGGGACAGACACCCACCCCCAAGGAACCCTGCATTGGCCCAGCGACAACCAGGCAAAGAATATCACACTTGTTCTTCCATCTATGAGGAGAGATTTTTAACCTATAGTGCAATCTTTGTCGATAGTTTGCATCTTTTGTAATGTAATAATATAAATTTCTAGTTCATGAAAAGCAACCCATTGCTCACTTTCCTACCAGGCAAGAGGCAAGGTGCCTGTATCTTGGAACTTTTTTTTTTTTTTGCCATATAATAGAAAGACAAAGAGAATTTTGAATATTGTGATGGGAAACAGAAAATGTTGTTTTGTGAGAAATCAGTCACAAATCAGATGGTGACAAACATACTTCTTTGTGGCATTTTTTCAACTCACCTATTTGTCTAATGCTGGTTATATAAGGGATTCCTGTGTAGCAGGCAGTGGCAGACACAGAGCTTAGTGCACATTGTGCAAAACGTGGACAGTCCAATGTTGAATATCATGTCTTCCCTCTTCTTAAAGGGGAGCCTGTGATTCTCTTTGTGTTGCAGTTGCCTTTGCATTGCCTGTGGTTTGTTTTCCAGATCATACCTAGACATGTCCAAAGTGATCATCTTCAGCTACCTCTTCTGGTTCGTCCTCACCATCATCTTCATCACGGGAACAACCAGGATCAGCATATTTTGCATGGGTTACTTGGTGGCCTGTTTCTATTTCCTGCTCTTTGGGGGCGATTTGCTCCTGAAACCCATCAAGAGCATCCTACGCTACTGGGACTGGCTGATTGCATACAACGTGTTTGTGATTACCATGAAAAATATACTGTCAGTAAGTGGTCCCCACTACATAAGACACCTGTGGGTTCAGCGTGAGAATAAATAGTCCACTTGGTGGTTCTTAGAAGCTTTGGCCTCTCACATGACTCCTAAGAGCCCCAGCCGAGATGCTCCAAGTACAGGCTTCAGTGACTGCTTGCCACTCTTGGTTTTACAATGTTAAGACAATATTTTCTGTTCCTTTTCCCCATTTGGAGTCACACAATGGGTTTACTACTTAACATCCCGTCCTTCCTGGGAAACAAGCTAGTGTCTGTCATAGTGTTTCTCTGCAGGGGCTCCTTTATGACTGAATCAGGATCATTGAACGCTACAAATTTTTATCATGTTCCCCAAAAAGGAACCCACTTGCCTAGAGTGTAAGACAAATTGCAATAGTCTCTGGAATGCCCTGTTATGTGAGAAATGAGGTAGAAAGGGCTTTTAGACTTTAATGTAGCCAGAGATGTGAGAGAAAATTCAGCCAGTACTAGGTTATTTCTGAGTACAAACATCTGGATGAGGATGTGGGGGTAACCATATGGGGCAGGGGAACAATGCTGTGGTCAGGTCTAACCTTTGCTCTAATGTTACAGATAGTGCTCCCTGCCCAGCGGTAACTCCAGCATCACATCCATCACTTACATCACCACTGGAGTTACTTAGTGTTGCAGAGAACATGACTGACCACCTTCATAAGCTAGGGACTTAGTGCTTCTCCACTGGGCTGTAACTGATGAGCCTTGTGCCTGCTTCTCGTGGCTGTGGCGAGTCTTACATTAATGAAACAGTACTGTGATGGTCCCTGCTTCTTCCCTTCCTTTCTTCTTATGAAGGAAGTCACTAGGAATTCACTTGTCAAACTATTGGGTTTTTATTTTTTGATTTTTGTTTGTTTGTTTTTTGAGACAGGGTCTCTCTATGTTAGCCTTGGCTGTCCTGGAGTCGCTTTGTAGACCAGGCTGGCCTTGAACTCACAGTGATCCACCTGTCTCTGCCTCCTGGGTGCTGGGATTAAAGGCATGTGCCACCAGTGCCCGGCTGGGTTGTTTCTTTTAAAAGATCTTTTTATGTGAGTCAGTGTGTTTAGAGATCTAGAAAAGTGTGTACAGCCATGAATAGTTGAGTTATATATTTTGTGTACAGTCTATCAAAGGATTGTGTTTTTTTAATTGACAACAAACTGGCTGTATTTAAGACTTTTAGATTACTGACACAAACTTTCACAGGGAGTGGTGTTGGGAGAGCAGTGCCGTAGGGGTGTGAGACAGGCAGCAGCATGCTAGCTTGTTCTGCAGCAGATTGCAGAGGAAGAGCTCCAATAGGGTGATCCTGGGAAGTGCGTGGATACACTGTCTCTTCATCCATCTGCCAGTCCACACCTGTTTTCTTCCATCCATCCATCCATCCATCCATCCATCCATCCATCTATCCATATGTTTATTCATTCTACAAATGTACATTGTAGGCTAGTCTTTGCTAAGCAGTTTTCGATTTTGAAGATCCAGGTATCAACTAGGACCCAGGTGTTTCCTTTGAGTCACTCACATTCTGAAAGGGGAGACAGCCTTTTTTATAAATAACTATAACACAATCGTTGGTGACAATGTTTACAATGTTGAGGGGCAAAGGGATGAACAGAAAATTGTCATCTGTGATCCTTCCTTGAAAACTTAGGAGGAAGCATTCAGGGGCCAAAGAAACAAACAAAAACATACTGAAAGTCTCTGGAGACTAAAGGGGGGTCAGTCCTTGTCCAGAGGGAAAGAACAAAAACTTTCTGGAGTGGGGTTAGAGTCTAGTTTTAAATGTTCATTTCTAAGGCTGCAGATTCCAAGCTCAATAACCACATTTGATGAGTAAGTGCTACATGAGAGTCCTAGAGCCTTGTGCACAGTTGATCCAGCAGCATTTATGTGTTGACTTGCAATGGTCAATGTTTATTTAAACTACCCAACTCAGGATTGGAACTTGGCCTAATAAATGTATTATTATGAAAGAACTACATACAAATCAACAGAAAAGACTTTTTTTTTAAACTCAGAGAACTGGCCAAACAAGCCTCTATGCACATCGACTTTCTTTGGTCTCTCTGAAGTATTGGTTTCAACCATTGAGTTCCCAGTAGTTGGATACTCAACTGCCTTGTATTGCTGTGTTTGCGTAGAGCCCACCCACGTCCTCCTGTGTGTTTTACATTTTCTCCAGATGACTTATAAGTGTACAAGCACCTAATATAGAAATGAATGCTGTTCTACACTGTTTAGGGGTTAGTGATGGGGGGGGGAAGTATGTGTAGGTAGGTTCAATACAGGTCTTCCCCCACACCAAATATTTTCTATCCAAAGTTGTTTAAATCCTAGGATGTTGGATCCATGAGTATGGGGACCATGTATCACACTCTAAGGCATGTACCAGCCCTAAGAACTCTACGCTTAAGCTTAGACCTGGAGTGATCATCTGGGCATCAATATAAGTTTGAGTCACATGACCTTTGAGAAAATAATGCTACTCAAATCAAAGACCTTGCCTTAGTAGATACCTATAAGTTCAATGTGTTCATATAGGTAATAGCTATATTAGGAAACTGATGTCATAGATACCACAGGGCCTTCTTGGATCAGAAGCATTGAGTCCTAGTGAGTTCCTGCACACTAGGATTGTTAGACACCAAGCTTGCTGTCTGGGTTCAGAGCTTGAGGTTCAGCTTCCTTCTTTCGTTTTCAGATAGGAGCCTGTGGGTACATCAATGCGCTAGTGAGGAACAGCTGCTGGCTGATCCAAGCATTCAGCCTGGCCTGTACAGTGAAAGGCTACCAAATGCGTAAGTAGGAGGGGACCCTCTGGAAGAAGAAGCATGGAAAAGGAAGGATAGATGTACTGTTCTGACTTAAAGCCTAGAGGGAAACACACAAAGGAATGAGATGGAGGGGTAGGAATCAACCCTGTCCTGAGATGGAGACTAGGAAGTGAAACTATGTGATGGACCACTGCCTACAGTGCAAGGTGCCCCCAGCAAGTGCCCCCACAGCGGTGCAGTGCAGGGGCCTCCATGTACTTCAACAAATAGGATTAAAAACAATTCCCGCCACCTTCTCACAGCTGGAATTGCTCCAGTTAGAACGGTCAGTCCTCAGGGTACCTCAGGCTTCCAGACGTTCATTCTTTCTTCAAGAAGCTCTGGGGCTTCTGGCTCAGAAAGCCGATTGGGAAGAGCCCAGGAATTTCTAGAGTGATTTCCCCACACAGAGACAATGGGAAATGCTATTTCTGCCGCCTACCTCTAGCTCAAAAACATGAGTCATGTGACCTGTGTACTCCCATGATGCTCGGCAAGGCTACTCCGACCCAGTGCGCTAGCTGGCTGTGGCTTCTAATTCAGGCTGTATTTAGCAGAGCATTAAGCTAGTCTCTGGAAATTGGTACTTACTGTAAAATGTGCTGCCCCAGCCTTCTAATAGACTAGCCTACATTTGTGGTCAAGCCAGTTGCCCCTGGATAGGACTCTTCTATATTAAAGCATTCCATCTGCCATGGAGCTGATTCTTCATGGCCCTTGTTAGAGAATTCTTGAAGAAAGAATGTTCAGGGGTTTCCCTGTGAGGCCCCTCGTGCTGATGTCGGACCTCAGACCAATACTTTTGCCTGTGACCCACTCAGCTCATAAGTAAGTCAGCACATCAGAGTTCCCCTCTTGTGCCCGTGGAATTTCCCGAGCCTGTCTCTGTAGGCTTTATACAACGGAATGGAAACAGGTGTTCATTACTTTTTGGCTTCTGCCTTCCTTTGATGTCTCAGCTGAAGATGACTCCAAATGCAAGCTGCCCAGTGGGGAAGCGGGCATCATCTGGGACAGCATCTGCTTTGCCTTTCTCCTGCTTCAGCGAAGAGTCTTCATGAGCTATTATTTCCTGCATGTCGTGGCCGACATCAAAGCCTCCCAGATCCTGGCATCCAGGTGGGTCAGTCTTCTTTCACCAGCAACTTGCATTGCAGAACTCACACAAAAATTTAAATCTCATCTAGGAAAATCATTCATGAAAGGACTTGACACCAGTCCTTTTGCATCGAAAATAGTCTTAACAAGAGACTCTAAGACCAATGGACAAATGATCTGAAAAGGACATATCACAAGAGAAAATACACAAAGGGGGTTGGGATGTGACTCAGTGGTAGAGCATATTTGTCCTTCTACATCACAAGAAGAGGGGGTGCGTGTGAAAAGGAAGAACAAATACAACTGTCTTAAAAGTAGATTGTCTGGTACTCAACATCACAATTCATCAGCAAAATCAGATAAAAATATAATTTGACTTAATTTCAGCCCCATAAGAATGGGTCCAATTGAAAATCCCCAAACTGAGTGCAATGCGGATGAGGTAAGAAGGAACTCCTATACACTGTTAGTAAGAATGTATGTTAATTAACATGGCCACTATGAGAAGAGAGCTCAGATGCTGACCATAGGACCACACCCCCTCTATTCCTCTGTCCTAGCCTGCTATACTCTTCCTTTCCTTTAAGTCCCATCCCCACCTCACCTGATTCTCCTCCTTGGATTCCACCCTTCCTCCCATCTTTGCCCCTTCTCTTTGGATTTAGAGAAGACCCTGGACAGCCAGAGCAACTGCCATTGACAGACAGGACACTGGGTGGGAATGGGGCAGAGGGTGAGAATGCGCTTGTCTGGAGCAGCTGGCCGTGTCAGACAGCATAGCACTCATTGCCTGGCATACATTAGGTTAGTCTCCCATATGAAATCACCAAGTTCTGTTTTTGAGCTTGAGATTCATACATACATGCATAGGTGTTCACAATACCAGTTTTCCTAGATTTCATTTCCTTCCCCTGCCAGGATAAAATAATTTATTTCAGAAGTTCATTTAATATGAGTGTGATATCAGCCTTTGTTACCTAAGTTGGAGTCTCATAGAGAAAGGACATAGTAGGGGCCTACTTTAAAGTCATGGAGCCTTGTGGCATGGTCGACCCTCATTAGAGAAGAGATCCTGCCTCAAAAAGTAATGTGGAAGGTTTGGAGAGATGGGAGGCACAGACAGCTCTCAAAGAGGACCTAAGTTCAATTCCCATTGCCCATGTCAACTGACTCATACCTGCCTGTAACTCCAGAGGCATTTGACACCTCTGATGTCCATAGACATCTGTGCTTGCCCTCACACAGACCTATGCACAAACACATATAATGAAATATGATTATATATATATATATATATATATATATATATATATATATATATATATAAAATAATGTGGAGAACTGGTTAGGGAAGATATCCTAATATCAATGTACCCTAATATGCACCTAATATCAACCCATGTGCACCCACTTGGGCAAGTGTATCTGAACAGTTACATGAGAGAGAGAGACAATGTTTGTAGAAATGGAAGTATGAAAATGCATATATTCCTCAGGTAGCAGGCAAAGCAAGAAAACAAGGCAAGGACTGGAGCACAAGCCAAGAGGACTGAGCTCCTTTCTCTGTCATGCGAGAAAAAGGATGGCAGTGGTAAGGGTATGTGTCGGAGGCGAACAACTTCCTGCCTTATGACCAATATTCCCTCTAGGATAGCGGCTCTCAACTTGTGGGTCATGACCCTTTTTGGGTCAAACAACCCTTTACACAGGGACTGCCTAAGACTACCTGCATATCAGATACTTACATTAGATTCCTAAACATAATAAAAATACAGTTATGAATAGCAACAAAAATAATTGTATGAGAACCACTGCTCTAGGAAGTCTAGAAGCAGGAAGCTAGGCCCTATACTAGAAGTGAGTGTCACTTGATAAATGTGTGACACACAGCTGAAGTCATTTAGTCTCTGGCAAACCAACCGTTGTCTCTCCACTGGCCTTTCAGGGTGGCAGACAGCCCACTTACTCCCAAGGGACTGCTTTTCCCTTGTTCAGACACTCAAAAAGGGCACACAAAATGAGTGGGTGACTTCAGCCAGGAAGTTTCTGTCAGCTCCAGTAAAGGGGTGTCACGATCTCTGGTCTGTCACGATCATTTCTGGGAGGAGATGAACAGCTTCTAGAACACCGATTTATTCTGTGTTCCCAATTGTATTTTAGAGGGGCCGAACTTTTCCAGGCTACAATTGTGAAAGCGGTGAAGGCAAGAATTGAGGAAGAGAAAAAATCCATGGATCAGCTGAAGAGACAGTAAGGACACGTTTCACTCTGTTTCTCTGTCTTCTTTCCAGTTTGTATGAGTACATTCAACTGAGTCTTGGGAACTTCAGATCCCCGAAAAATGTATCCATTTCTAACAATGAATAGAATTTCTTAGGATGGTACACAACTGTATTTTGAGTGTTGATTAGTCTGTCAGATCAGGCACTAAAACTGCTATGCTAAAGATAAAAGCAGTTTAATGGAATGGTAGCTTCAGGATGTGAGAAAGGCACCATCTTGAAAAAGGGCAAGGAAGCCACCATGGATTCAGTAATTTAACCCAGAATCTTGAGTGGCTTCAGCGCATTTCCAGATCCAGGGAATAAATATGGAGTCCGCCTCAGAAGCATCTTTTAAAATAATGTAATACATGCGCAGGAAGACGAGTGAGCTCTGTCATGTAGGGTCCACAGTCACAAGAAGCAGCCTTGGTATAACTAGTCTCTTCCTAGTTTGATTTAAGCTTTTCCTACAACACCATCCTGGAAGGGACAGTGGTGGGCTAATAGGACTCAGGAGAATTGAGAGTTCAATTGAAAAGAATCTTTTTAGAATGAAATTTCTAGCAATGCGTGGAATTTCTAACAACTGGTAAACATCTGTATTTTGAATATTAGTGTTCAAAAGCTAATTGCCATAGAATTTGAATTCTAGACACTTTTCCAGGAAAGTCTCTTGAATTTGTAAGAGCAGCTTCATTCCCTCCTGACCCCACTTCTTAACTTTATTCCCTTAAAAGGTATTTCCTTGTATAAATTAGGTTATTCCATGGCATGGTTATTTGCACAAAAAAGCTAAGGTGTGTATGTACACTGTCATGTTTAAGCAGTGTTCTATGCCTGTTGTTATCCATTCTCACTCAGATCTAGCGGAAGAACCAATGCAAAGCTGCATTTAAAACAGTCTCTTTCCCAAAAAAGAATATTCTTTCACTTCCCATAAGTGAAACCTCACTTCATGTTTGGTTCAGAATGCAAAGCTGGTGCAGAAGAGATGGCCCAGCAATAAGAGTACTGGCTGATCTTTCAGAGGACCTGGGATCTATTCCCAACACCCATCTCCAACTCCGGGGAATCCAATACCCTTTGCTGGACTCTGCAGCCGCTAGGCATGCACATGGTGCACATATATACATTCATGCAGGTGAAACACCCATTCACAGCAAATAAAAAATAACATAAAGCTTTCTGTTATAATATTCTATGATCAGACTGGCTATGATACAAAATGAGAAAAGATATCAAGGGCTTCATGCTCAACCTTAGCATCATAACTATTGATCATATTGCTAGCCCCAGTATCTGTGAAAGTCAGAGTTCTGTGGACTCGTGTGTGTGAATGTGTGTGTGTGAATGTGTGTGTGTGAATGTGTGTGTGTTTGTGTGTGTGTGTGTGTGTTATTTATTGCTAATAAGCAATGATCTCATAATCCTTAAGTACTTCAAAGCTAATCATTCACTTTGTTCATGGATTCAGATATTCAGGTAACAATGTGAGTCCACACTGCTGACCAAGCCATGACCACTGCACATGCTCTCCTACTGGTACTAATGCTGCCTTGTTTATAGGATGGATCGCATCAAAGCCCGGCAACAAAAGTACAAAAAGGGTAAGGAGAGGATGCTGAGCTTGACCCAGGAGTCAGGGGAAGGCCAGGACATCCAGAAACTCTCAGAAGAAGATGATGATGAAAGTATGTCACATTTCCGTCTCACTGTGCACTTTGACATCTGATAGTAGCATGCCATTGGTAGGGCTGCAAAATACCATTTCTCTTCATTCTGCCAATAGTTTCATTGTGTTTCACGCTCCCAATGTGGACGGATATGTTTGTCTCATTAGTGCACAGTTAGTGAATGGATAATTTTGCAAGCATATGCTTTCCAATGTGATATCTTCAATGAACACAACCTGCTTTACTTCACAGACATGTTTCTAGAGAAATTGGCTTTTTTGTTTTTGCTTAATTCGTTCCTTTAGGATAGAAGTTTTAGATACACTGCCTTTGGTTTTATAAACTCAATGTGAAATTTAAATATGCATGCATAGTTCATGTCATTTGTGCATAGTTATAGTTTGAATTTCAGCTGCTATTCATTCCAGTGAAATTTACTGTAAAGCATAGAATTTATTATATTTAATTATGGATCTATTTAATTACAGCTTTAACAGTTTGTTATAATGAGCCTGCATGCCTTCCTACTTAAAGGAGTAGAAATATAATGCATGATCTCTTTCAAGTTCCTAGAATCTCTTAATTAGCAGTAACTGTCCTCCAATCATGTACTGAAATAATCAAAAGAAAAAGTTCTGCTCCTTATGATTGGTGCATTTTAATGAATTATTTACTACTAAGTGGTTCTTTAAAATGGGCAATGATTGTTAATTTAGTGAAAAAATCAGCATAAGCCACATTTTTTTTTTACCAAAATACCTCCTTTTTAACATTTCTTTACATGCCCTCAGATCCTAGGAAGAAAGTGAGCATGCAGCATATACTGTTAAGAACACTCAGTGTTTCCCACTGCAGTGGACTGTTTGTTAGCACATGACTACTTTTATACTTAGTAGACTTCCTTTTCCCAGCCTCTGATGTGTGTTTGCAACTTACCTAGACTTGACAATTGAGTTGTTAAAACGTGGTTTTCAAAACATGTGTGCTCGCTTCCTAAGCATTAATATCTGGACATATTTCATTTTAGGAGAAGCAGACAAACAGAAAGCCAAGGGCAAAAAAAAGCAGTGGTGGCGGCCTTGGGTTGATCATGCTTCCAGTAGGTTTTCTTGATCCTCTTCCAATCTCATCAATTCTAACCCTTATATCCTTGACCAGAATTCAGGCTCCCCATGACCTGTGTGTCCCATGCATGGTTTGACCCTTGTGACTTGATAGGGGTTCAGAGTGTAAGAACACTGTAGTGCTAATGGGTCTCTGAGTCCTTGTGGATCAATTATTTCAAAGGAATTAGCATGTTGGCTAAAGAAAGCCAAAGTTGGGATGTAGAGAGTATTACCTCAGAAAACAAAGAACCAAGGATGCTTCCTAAATCTTCCATCCAGAGCTCTGCTCTTATCCACTATGTGGCTTACAACCTCTATGGATAAGTTTGGCTCCTTCCGGCATTCTGAAGGATTATTGCTCTGCTCAAAGTGTCTGTGACCCTCTTTGTAAGGCACTGGGCATGAATGACAATGAGCATCCCGCCCCTCCCCTCAGCCCCCTTCCCAGAGCTTGGATTTATATAGAGGACTTTTAACCTGGTAAGGGATCACATCCAAAGGTCTGTGTGATCTGGCCTTACTTTAATCTCTCTGGCTAGAATACACATGAAAAGTCCTTAGTACACACCTTTAATCCTGGACAATGACTTCTAATTGAGAGACAAAGTAATGAATCAGAGAAAGGTTTGATAGAATAGGATACGCCCAACTCTCACAAGACCAGCACAGGAAGAGAGAAGATATTCAAGAGAGTGTAGAGAGAGGCAGTTGAGTTGAGAGAGTTGAGTTCAGTTCAGTTAGTTAATTTTAGTCAGTTCTAGTCCACAGTTGAGCCAGTCAGTGGGGAGTTAATTTGTGGAGTAGAGTTGAGTTTGGTGCAGTTGTGTTGAGTGAGTGCAGTGCAGTTGAGTTGTTTCATGAATTTCTGCAGAGGCAGTTGAAGCCAGAGAATAAAAAGGAGCCAGAAGATTAAAATGAATTGCCAGAGTTAGTTTAAGGCCAACCAGAGCAATTCAGTGAGAAGCTGAGAGAAGCCAGATTGAATTAGTTAGCTGGTAGAGGAGTTTGAGCCAGAACAGCTGATTTGAATCAGCCAGCCAGAGTTCAGAAAAAGCTAGAAAAGGTGGGCTTCTTCAGCAATAAGCCTCTGAGTTGATAATTACATCTTGTGAATAAAAGTTAATTTTAAAGACTTCATTTGCCTTTAAGAGTTTTTAGAAGTGTAGTTAATATGAAGATGAGGGATACCTAAAATGTATTTACATTATACTTGAATTCTTCCCAACCTCAAAATGGTTCTGCGTCAATCAAAAACCAAAGTACCCAGGCCCAGAATGCAGTATAGCCTCAGATGTGACCAACTAAGAGCAAAAATCAGGAAAACAGAATCTGCTAGTGACATAAACTACAGCGTGTTTTCCTCCTAATGATAAAAATGGATACAGACATTATTGGCTATATTTGTTCTGCTTAGTTTTGCTTTTTTTAAAGCCAGTACCAAAGGCTTCATAATAGAATGACCCACCAAAAATCTAGTCTTCCTGCATTCCTTAAATGTGGTAGAAGAATAATTATTATTTTGAAAATAACATGTAGTATCTTTAGCCCTTTTTGTCTTATGCTGCACCTCCGTTACTATAACTGGTCAGAATGGACAAAGAAAAATCACACAGTGCTCAGAGCAACTCTGCTAGTAGGAAATCTTTAGAAAACGAAGTAGATTTCAGTTTTTCCATCCTGAATTATGAGTGTCATGGTAATCTGCAATTGGCTTTTCCTACTCTTGAAGCCATTTTCTAAAATCAGGAGGGATAATTGAACTAGCATGAACTTTGAAATTTGCTTATTATCTTTGGATTTAATCCTTTCCGTTGAATTCCAACAGTACCATTACATTTTTTTTTAAGTGAGAGAGTTACAAAGAATCCCATTTACTTTTCTGCCCAAGATCAAAGGTTCAAGCTGAACTCCAGTGTGGCTTCTCTGTCTGATTCACTGGCATCTTAGTCAAGCTAACAATGCATACATAGCACTAAATGCCTGTTCTATCAAGTCACAAGTAAACTGTGCCTACTTTCCTGTTTTTAATGGGCCTTTGCTAGTTTAGAGTGACCTATCCATTTCAGAAATAGCATCATATTGAATGTTTGTCCTTCAGCTGGGTAAATTCCCACTGCAGCTACTGTGGTTGTCTCTCCCTTTGGGCACCTGAATCATTTAAAAAAGAACTGGATATGGTCTTTGATAGTCACCGTACACATTGGTAACAACATAATTCCCGGTGATGGTTAATGGCGTTAGATGTTTATGATTCATTTCACCCTCATTACAACAAACTCTTCTGGTATTCAAATCCGTGTGCTTTGTTATAACCTGTCACAGTGCAATAATGCAGGGCCGTCTGTAATGCCTGGTTTGGAATCATATTCTGCCTCTAAATTTCTCCTAGGTAGCACATTTTCTTTTCCAAGTCTGAAAGAAACAAAAGGGAAAGACTGTGTGTCTCTGGCTCATTTTAGTCTTTGATGCTCCAGCACTTATCTTTAGCTCTGGAAGAATGTTATTAGAAGCCCTTGTTCTTATCCACTGAGTGACTGTGCTGGACTTTTGAACAGTTTCTGAGAGATGCTGTGCCTAAGCACAGTTGCGGTGTCTATTGGTGACAAATTTGCTAGTTCCAAACCTATGTGCACACACAGGACTGCATCATTGCTGTTCAATGATACCTTCGTCCCCACTGTAGGATGTCTCTCTGTCACTTCCGTATGACCTTAGCCAGTACCTAACCTTGCTTTGTTCATATATATCTGAAGAAAAGGGCCATGCTTCTGTGGGCATGCGTGTGAGATTCTAGACATTAGTTTCATACTAAGTAATTTATCAGTGATACCCACATCTGTGATTTGTGCCTGGACACAGCCTGGAGGCAGTGCCCTCATCTACACTAATCTACATGGAAGAATTTTTAAAATTATTAGCAGCACACACTAAAGAAAGTGCTTATTTTCCTAGTTTTGCTTCAACCATGTTTTATGAAGGACTAAGAGACTTTTAAAATTTTTCATCTTTTTAAATGTACCAGTTCTGCTTGTTTACATAGTAAAAACTGGTGGTATTGGTAATGACAGAATCAGTGCTTGAGATGAAAATCATTTGGACTCAGCCATATGACTAAAAGTGATAGAAGGTATGATTGAATACAGTTTCAGCTATCGTTGGTCTTAGTGCCTATAATGAGGGTAAAATGCTCCATCTCTTAATGCCCTGTGTTTGTCCCAAATGACCATGTGACACAGACTCCACAAAACTTCCCTGCCAAATCTCTCAGCTTAAGTGAAGGCATTACTTTAATGGTCTTCCTCACTGTCAAATGTAATGCTGTAACTTTTGTTTGGTCTTGCTTATTATTACCTTATGTTGTATTGCATTGGTTCCCTCAGGCCTGGACCCAATACACTGGGCCTAGGTTTTTTTTTTCTTCAAAACATGAGTAAGAAATCACAGTGCTTCTGTTCAAGGATATAAGGCCCAATTCATTCACTCTGCGTCTTCCTGAATGAAGGCTCAGAGTCGTCTGATAACTGTGGACAAAATTGTTCAACTTTTGACCGCAGCTAGTGGCATTCAAGCAACTTGTTTTAAACAAACTGAGGTTTCCTGTTACCTTATGAGGTATAAATTCTCTCACCCCAGAGATGCCTCCGCAGTTTGCAGCCCCATATACAATTAGAAAACACGAATATGCTTTCCCACTATGATGGCACAACTGGTGTAGCATCACGGGGGAGTCTCTTTTCTGTATTAAATTCAAAAGTTTCCAAGCATATAGAGGCTGAATTTTAAGTCTCTAGACATCTCTGGTTTCTCCATTCCTGTTCCTGACACAGACAGTATGCGCTTGCAGGGCAAGTGTCAGATCAGGCAGAAGCAAGCCATGTTGTTTGTGCTTTAATCATTATAGTTCCCTTTGGATCTCCTTTTGCTCCTAGGGAATGGCTTGCTGGCTAGAAATATGACAGAGCCAAACCCTATGACCCAAGGCTGCTGTCTTCAGTCACTCCCATAGCCATACATAGAAAGTAGTCAGACGGGATGTTACTGTCTTGTTTTGTTTTGGGTTGTTTGTTTGTTTGTTTTGGTGTATCTACCCTTTTCCTCTTTGTGGCGATGTGGTTGTTGTTGTTGTTTATTTTATTTTGTTTGTCTTTTAACTCTTTCAAATGTCTTGTCTTGCGTTGCCTCGTCTGTTACGTGTGGAGAAGCCAGGTCTGCACAGTATTAAAGTGAAGTAGAGGCTGGTGGCACTGATCTCCGTTCTGTGTCACCCTGGTTACTTTGTCTGTAACAGACCATGCCAAATCTTCCACTTCACTTTGGCCTTTGTCTGGATGATCAAAATTGACGAATTGTGAAGCAAGAGTGTTCAAGTATTTTGGCATCGCCGCAACAAATGGGTTGGGCCCTATAAAACAGCGAAGAAGGAAGAAATTGCCAGGTCAAAGGCGTAGTGGCCAATCTCTTAAATGGCACAGACAAGGCCTCATGCTCTGTAGACCCAGCCATGCCAGCACCATATGACACTAGGCTAAAATGGGTTCTTTCCATCTGTTTGTTTCTGCTAACACCTCTTGCTGTGGTCCTCTTGGTGGCCATCTGTGTATCTTTGGGGGAGGTTATCTCATTAATAAGCCCCCAGGTTTCTTGTGTCTTCTTTAAGAAGTAAGCAAATATTTTGTTTCGCTCAGTGGTCAGGAGTGGAGATTATTATTTGTTTGAAACGGATAGTGAAGAGGAGGAAGAAGAAGAACTTAAAAAGGAGGATGAAGAACCTCCACGGAAGTCAGCATTCCAGGTAATTAGAGCGACGGGGACGACGGTGCCCTTTGCTAGTTAGGAATGCTGTGGTTGTTTTGTATTGACAAGTCTTGCTCACAGGCCTGGGTGACCTCTGTGCTCCTCCAATACAGCTCTCAGAGTCTTCTGGTGGACATCTGAAACTGCATTTCTAATTAAGCTGCAGCATTAGCCCTCTCAGTAAGGCGGTGACTACCACTTCATGTGAACAGGATGTGGGTCAGCTCTTCGTCCTTTGATGTCAAAGCATTTTTTGATGCCCTAAACAAAAAGAGATTTTTCTGTTGCAAGCAGACAGTCTCCTCAGCATTGCTACAGATTGCTTAAATGTTGGGCACACAGCCCCCTACGTGCCCGAGTTGATTGTGTAAATAAAGTGCATGCTCTTCTTTGAAATGGTCAGCTAAATGTTGCATTGGATTTTGAAAATTAACTTCGTTTGCATTGCTAATGATGTCATAATGTATTTAAATAACAACCATAAACATCCAGCCTATGCTGATCTTTTTCAGCTGAGACCCCTCTGTCCAGGAACCTATTGATTCAACCCCCACCTCTGATCCACAGGCCAACAGTGTCAATGGAGGCAGGGTACAATCCATCCTTTTTGAAGATGACGCCTTGTCAGTGCACACGGGGTGAACTCTTTGACCACAGGCAGGAACAATTACATCCCATTTCTCATAGCACAGGACATATAGAAAGGTGTCCACAAAACTGCATGGTTACCCATGATAAGGCCATGTGCTGTTCCCTAGACAGGACTTCATAAATGAGCCAAGTTCAAACACTTGGCCTCCCTGATGGCATTGAAGAACCAAGTGATTTGTGGAGGGCCCTTGGTCTGATGCTGCCTCCCTGACTCCATTGCTCCTCTGTGTGCTTGGCGACATGTTTGTGTGCATGAGTGGAAGTGCTTGCCAAACACTAATGACTTAACAACCTTACTTTTTATCTAATGGATTTTATGCTAACCACCACTTATACAGCAAAGAAGAGAACGTGGACCGTCTCCGCTGTGTTTTTATAGACCACATGCTTTGACTGAGTGTGATTTTTCCTAACTTACAAGCCCAGCACATTTTTTTTTCTAGCTTCAGTGACTGGCATGTTAACTGTAGAGACAAACTCATGCAACATCATTTATCAAATTGTTAACTTTTGGGTTTTTTCCCCTACTAATTACTCTTGCTTTGTCCTTCTTTGTAGAGAGCTATTGGGAAGTTTGCCTCAGCCATTTTAGCCTTGCCAAAGTCTGTCATTAAACTTCCCAAAACTATTCTTCACTATTTAATCAGAGCTGCCAAGGTATTTCATGTTTCACTGATGTGTAGTGTGTGGCCCTGTGCTCCATAGAATCTTAGCAAAACATTCCTATATCTACATTTTCTCTATTCTATGAATCTTACAATGGAAGTATCATACAGACGTAAAACATTGAGTTTTCCAAAAAGAGAGAGTTCTTAGGAACTGGACTTCTTATCATGTTACTACCTTTTAAAGTTGACACTAGAGAGTATCAAAGATAGAAAGAGAAAATGCAGATATACGTGTACTTTCTCTCCTCATAGTCTTGTGTAAGTTACATCTCAATTTAAAAGGGTCACATCTGGTTGCATGCATCAGTATAATGAGTTAAACATTAATATGTTTTTTTTCTCAGAAAGCTGGTTTTTAAAAAACCTGGAAAACATTATTTAATATAACAACTCCTCTGACTCTGTGCCCTTTTCAGCTTCTTGTTAGTCTCTGGCTTCCTAATTTGGATCTGATTGTCTAGTTCCTGTATCCAGCATCTCTCCCAGGGCACAACAGTGCTTCTGAGTAAAGTTTAACAGCACATTTGTTCATTCATCTGATGTACAATGCAAGTCAGTGAGCTGCCTGTATCACAGTCACTTCATTATTAAAGGCCACCAAGAAGAAACCATCCATCTCGTATTTTGTAGCATGCTTTTCCTTCCAGACTTAGCCAGTTGTGAGCACTCACACTCTTGGGTCATTAGGATATGGTGGCCCTTGAGTTCAAGCAAGCAGTTGGGATAGTGACAGAGACCAGAGCGCCTTGCCTTTTCCCTGTGATCACATTCTCATACTGGTTCTGGCTCCACCCATCATACAGGACCTCCAATTCTGAGTCTGTAGAGCTCCCAGGTGAGGCTATAGTGCTGGTCTACCTAGAGCCACAGGCCCAACCTCCAATGTCCATTCATTTTAAATCCCTGAAGGCTGACTTTAATTAATAGTCACTGTTGCTGTCTCTGTAGGGACTTTATCTTTCTTTCTCTATAAGTATATATGAGTTCTCAGCTCATTTATCCATCCCTTCTGTTCCTTAAAACAAAGCTATCGATGATTAAATGATGACAGAGATGCAAAAAAGTTTCTGGGTAACATTCTAAATCCAGGACAAACTATAAAATATTACCAACTTGAGTTAAGAATCCCCATACTAATGAAATCCTTTCTGTCTGAAAAATATGCATTTTTGCGTAATGGCAAATGGCTTTTGGTAAAAACAACTCTCATTTTCCCCTAATAAAAAATAAACTCTAAGATAAAGTCACAGAGACACACTCGTGGCAGTGACTATTAACCTAACTCTCAGATATTTTGTGTATTCTTCCAAGCACCCACTCCTTCCGGCTGATGCAGTTAGAGCCTGGCTCCCTGGACAAACCACCAAGTTGGCTGACAGTTAAATGGAGCTGCAGTGTCATAATTTGAAAAGTCAACAAAAATCTTCCATTTATTGATGTAATGAGGACCAGAACCCTTTTCTGAAACAGGAGAAGGAAAATCTGGCCCTCGGCCCAGTGTTTGAAATTTTAAAATATTTATGTTTCAGCCGGGCGGTGGTGGCACACGCCTTTAATCTCAGCACTTGGGAGGCAGGAACAGGTGGATCTCTGTGAGCTCAAGGCCAGTCTGGTATACAGACTGAGTTCCAGGGCAGCCAGAGAAACCCTGTCTTGTGGGGGGGAAAATTGTTTATGCTTCAAGAGGGCAATCTTAAGATAGCTTTACCTGAGACTAAGAACTCAGTGACTCACAGTGTGTTGGCTCCCTCTTGCTCCCTTTACTTGCATGACCAGAACGTTCTTCTCACCAAGAAGACACCCATGTGTTTCGTCTTTTAGGGACAAGGCAGTGTCAGTAGCTCCCCTCGCTATGTCAAACAATTGATGGTCCTCTTACCTGCTCTTTGTAAAGTCTGCTAATCCTGCCCTCCTCAGCCTTCCTCTCTCCCTCCCAGCTGTTTGCTTTCTCTTCAGAACAAAGGGTGTCCTACAATTCATACACCTGCTGCACTCACAAACTATCACCTTTTCATTACTGCTTGGGCTCTTTTATTTTATAAAACAACAGTATAATACTTTTCTGGAAGGAAATGTCATCTGATGTGGTCCTCAAACCCAAAGACTTATTTATTAGTTCAATTTCTTTTAAAACAAACTATGTTGTGCGGATTTGTCATTTAATGTACTACAACTGAGAGACAAGGACTTAGGCTCCCAAGCTAACATGTTCAGTAAAGATCCATTGGTCAGTCCTTGCTTTGACCCTTCTGAATATCAATTCATCTTCTAATTTCATAACATACAGTTTAGCATAAAATAAGACATTTCACCTCC
This sequence comes from Acomys minous, assembly GCF_964271855.1. Lineage (NCBI taxonomy): Eukaryota > Metazoa > Chordata > Mammalia > Rodentia > Muridae > Acomys > Acomys minous. The sequence goes on from NC_140486.1 coordinate 24,887,487, forward strand.
TAGATCTGTTATATAGAAATACTACCAATTTTACATTTGTGTAAAATTGTATTTGCCCATACAATTTGCATTTCTACCAGCAAGGGAAAAGGGAGTGTTTTTCTCGAACCAAGTGCCCCTAACATATGTGGAAGAGTTGGGTCTTTATTTTCTATTGACATCAGAACGCCAATCTGTTTTATGTTGTATTTTCCAAAAAAATATGAAAATAATCTAGGATAAAATGACAATATGTGGATTTACAGCTACCCGTTAGGCATGCTTATCTTAATCATGACCATGGAAAACCCAGCTTCCCTGAGACCCGGGTGTTGCATGTTGAGCATGCCAGCTTGGCTTTGTGGTTTCTAGAGGGCTGGTTTTATGTCTAAGGCTTAGTTTGGTTGCTTTTGCATGCTCCTGGGGATGTGGAGGGTGGGATGTTCCAAACTGCTTTTTTCTGGGTATTGGTTGTTGTAAACTGTTGATGCAACTGTCTTCAGCTCTTGAATGTAACTAACCAAGGGAACCGGAAGCACCAGTTCCCACCTGCCACCCCTGCTTTTCTGGAATAGCTTACTCTCACACTTACATTATTGTCCTTTTAAAACACCCATCCATCTGCAGAGCCTATTTTTGAAGTTACTCAGAATCACCGTTACTAGAGTATTTAAGATGATAAGCTTACTTCCCTGCAAGTAAAGAAGACTGTAAACGATGTCATTTTGCTGTTGACTAAAAAGTTTGTGGTGGGAGAAACTCCTCTAACGGAGTTTATCAAGACTCCCTGCTTCAGCTTGTGGAGTGCAAAGCAAAAATTCCATGGCTGGGTATCACAAATGGTGATTGTGTTTCGGTGGGACAGTGGTTCGTTTTTACCCAGAGTTTATGTCAAAATCATCCATGATACCCAATGAAGTATATTACATCTTACGGTAACAAAAGAACAGCATAAAATGGGCGTGCTGGAGCATGCCTTTAATCCAACATTTGGGAGGCAGAAGCAGGTAGTTCTATAGAACAAGTTCTAGGCCAGCCAGAGCCATATAATGAGACCTCTCAAACCATCAAAGAAAAAGAAAAAAGTATAAGCCACCAGAAGTCAATTTAACATAAGGAGCAGGGAAAGAGCCACTTGTAAGAAAAAAAATTTTTTACATGGAAGAAGCTTGGCTTAGGCCCATTTTCATTTTAAGTTCCTTTTTTTTTTTTAAAGTCAGAAAATAAACTGGGCTTGGTGGCACATGCCTTTAATCCCAGCACTTGGGAGGCAGACGCAGGAGGATCTCTGTGAGTTCAAGGCCAGCCTGGTCTACAAAGCGAGTACAGGACAGGACTACAAGAGAAACCCTGTCTCAACCCCTCCCCTCTCCCCCACCAAAAAAAAAAAAGTCAGAAAATAATTGGACATTCTCCTTTCAGTTCGTCTATCAAGCCTGGATTACTGATCCTAAAACAGCACTCCGACAGAGGAGGAAAGAGAAAAAGAAGTTGGCAAAAGAAGAGCAGAAGGGAAGGCGCAAAGGATCTGGGGAGGGTGAGTGCTGGGAAGAAGGGGTCCAAGGCATCTTCACCATAGAGGGAGTGCTGCAGGGTCACCTGAGAAATGGGGTTTTCTATCCAATCAGGTTGAAGGGATTGTGTTACCAAAGCAACATAGGAAACCTAGTCTCTTAATATGGTTTCTATTCTGTGATGAAGACCATGACCCATAACAACTTGTGGAAGAGGGTTAATCTTACCTTGCACCTTGTAGTCCATCACTGGAGGAAGCCAGAGAATGAATGAACTCTGGAAAGGAAACAAAACAAGGCAGCCTAGTTGCTTACAACAGGATTACCTGCCAATGGGTCTCAAGCCTTCCCCCGCTCCCCCCTCCCGCCCCGCAAAGAGCTGGTCCCTCCTATATCAATTCAGTCAGAAAAAAAGATGTACCACAGCCTTGATCCCAGGTTGGGGGCATTTTTTTCTGTTAATGTTCTCTCTTCCAAAAATGACTCTAGCTGGTGCCAAACTGGCATAAAAGTAGTTAATACATATACTACTTAGCAGTTTCCTGACATATTATTTAAGTGAAAAACAGTATTTTATAAAATAACAGACACTTAATGAAACCACTTATGGAACAAAGAAAGTCAGAGTACCTCAACCCAGTACTTTATATTTTAAATGGGTATGTATCATAGTGTCTAAATGTAAGAGAAGGAAAAGAAACAAAAGACCCACCTTATTGTACTAATAACCGCAGCTGCCTCTTGGGAGAGTAGAGGTTAAATTATGTCATTAAAGAGAAGCCTAGGTTTATCTGCTCTAATGTGATTCTGTGCAAGGACAATGTAATGAAGCTAAGAAAAAAAAAAAACTCAAAATTTCTCATATAACTAGTTATGCAATTTATTCATTTTTACCTTCCTTTTCCTATTATTTCCTGGTGACTATAACTGCATTTTATTGATTTGTTTATAAAGATAAATTTAATCTGCATTCAATATAATAAGCCAGTGGTAAAGGTAGATCCAGAAATTGGTGAACACACACACACACACACACACACACACACACACACACACACAGTGTCCCAGAAAAATTGCTCTTCTCCCCTTTGGCAAGTGCATGTTTGCTTGTTAACTTTTCAGAATTGAGTTCATGTGCACAAAGGCATCTTGTACTTTCATGGTAATGTATTGTGAACATTTCTCCGATTAACTAGTCATAAAACTCCTGGGTTTTTTTGATGGCTATAAAAGGCTGCATAGTACAGATATGCATAATTTATTCAATTATTTCATCATTAATGGACAAAAAGATTGCCTCCTCATGTTACCACAGCAAACAGTGTTATAGGTATCCTTGCAAAAAAATTCACATTTAAAAGTATGACAGGGGTTAAGAGTAACACTTTTACAGAACAGATTATCAAAGTAGGAAGACTGGGCTAGAAGCTATGCCTCATACATTTTATTTATTTTTTAAATATTTATTTATTGTATATAAAGTGTTCTGTTTGCATGTATGCCTGCATGTCAGGAGAGTGCACCAACCTCATCATAAATAGTTGTGAGCCACCATGTGGTTGCTGGGAATTGAACTCAGGACCTTTCGAAGAGCAGACAGTGCTCTTAAGCCCTGAGCCATCTCTCCAGCCCCAATGCCTCATACATTTTAATAGCTTTTCCCCCAGAAGTTTTTTAGTAATTTATGCTCTTTTATGTCAGATAAAGGAAGTACATTTCTTATAATGTCATACCAAGGCCCTCACTGTATTTTTATTGTTTTTCTGAGGACTTACAGATGGTTTGTGTTTTCACTGGAATTTAGTTTAATCCATGTCTAATGATACTAGGCATTTTTACTTTATATTTTATGTGTGTAAAATCACATATTTCACTCTATATAATTTGTAATTTTTAGTTGAAGATCAAGCTATCATTGTCCTCTGCCGTTCTTTTTGTTCTTTTCTTATTATTTACGGCTGCTTGTACATCGGGCATATTGCCTCCTGTGCTATGTTTAATCCTACTTCCCTAGTCAATGCTTATATTTTGATTTAGTTTATGACACATGACTATCTAAACAATGTGCAATTGCTTTAATATCAAAATGTGTCTAAATTTCTGATATTGTAGAGTTAATATCTTGCTAACGTCTCTACCACTCAATATTTAAGCAAATAATCTCTTGTATTTCCTACTAATTTCACTTATATCTTAAAGGTTTTGGGGATTTTTTTGTTGTTATTGTTGTTGTTGTTATATTTTAGTACAGCTAGTTACATTGGCAATGATGCTAGTGTTATTTATTAAAAGAGCCTTTCTTTTGTGCTAGTAATAAGCAGTAGTCAGCCATCAACTCCCAGTTCAACTTAGGTATGAATTGTGACTGTATTCTGACCCACTCTCCTACTGCCAGTTTATGGACCATGATTACATGCTTCTGAGTCTAGTAGTCATGGAGTTAGTTTTAATATTTAGTGAGGCAAACTCATCTCACTCCTGCTGTTTTGTTCAACAAATGAATGTTCTGGAAAATGTTTTTAATATTCTTTAGTCATGAAGATGGCTCAAGACTCTATTAATATAGAGTCCGTATAATGAAACACATTTTATGTGCAGGTCCAGTGGAATGGGATGATCGAGAGGACGAGCCAGTCAAAAAGAAATCTGATGGACCAGGTAACAAAATCGAGACAAAGATGATCCATGAGGACTCTTTTGCCTGCTCTTGGGACTCTTTTCCTCCTCTTGGGTTGCCTTGCTCAGCCTGGATATCAGAGCTTTTGCCTTGTCTGACTGTGTCTTGTTTTGCCATGTCCGGCTGATATCCCTAGGAGGCCTGCTTTTTTCTAAAGGGAGACAGAGGATCCTTGGATTTGAGGGAGATAGGAGGTAGTGAGGGGAGAGCTGAGAGGAGTGGAGGGAGGGAACTTCAGTCAGGAGGTATTGTATGAGAGAAGAATTAATTTTCAATAAAAAAGAAAAATATACCACTGCTTTGTGTGGTAAAGAAGGCTACTACTGCAAACTTACCAACCCAGCCGTGAGTCTCCACTGAAGCTGACTGATCACAATCCTGCCCCTTGACTTCCCATCTCTGCTGAGATGGAGATGGAATTCTGCAGCGGGTTGAAATGCTGGGTTCCCATCTGCCTGGGAAGTCCTTGGTGCCTGTAGCTATGAGTGAGAACAACACTGCTGCCGGATGGAAGCCACCAGAATAAAGGCATTCAAGGCTTGACATTTCTTTTTTCTTCTTTCTTTTTTAAAATAAGACTTCTTAAAATTTACTTTTTGAACTGAGATGTAGTACATATTTTGGTGAACATAGACAACAGGGGAATCATGGCAGCAGGCTAATGAATGTTTTCATCATCTCAAACATTTGGGGTGTGTGTGTGTGTGTGTGTGTGTGTGTGTGTGTGTGTGTGTGTGTGTGTGTGTGTGTATGTTAAGAACACTCAGAGTCCTCTCTGCTAGCTATTCTAAAATATGCTGTAAATTAGACAAGTGTAGAAATAAGTAATAAAGGGACCAAATGTTGAATAACTAACAACTATTACTTTGAAGCAAGTAACTTTAAAAAAAAAAAAAAGAACAAGTTGACAAAAATGTAAGAGCTGTTGTGGTGTATTAGTGGTTCTTGCTCCAAGTTTTGCGGCCAACAAACTTTCATGTCTGTAAAAGCATGTAAAAGCAGCTTAGGGTCCTCTCCAAGTAAGTATGGCCATTACGTGTCCTGGTCTAGAGTTCTTTAAATGGAAAATAATAAGATCAGGAGTGATGGGTCACAGGTTAGGAACTCTTTGAGTCGCAAAATCATGAAAACTGGAGTTCAGCCCCAGTGCTCATGTAAACAAGCCAGAAATCCTGTGCAGGCCTGGAACTCCAGCTCCAAGACGAAGGTCGAGGGGAGACGAGAGGATTGCTAGGGCATGCTGACGTCCAGCCTAGTCAAGAAAACAAAAGCCATAGGCACAATGAGAGAACTTGCCTCAAAGGATTTACAGAGAATGGTACTGGAGGACACTGGGTGCTGTCTTCTGGCCTCCACGCAGGAAGACTGACACATATGCTGTGCTAGATAAATAAACAACTGATCAAATAAACAGGAGACTGTAGTACAGAGAGAAATGCAGGCATCTGTGACGTCTCTCCATTGGAACCACTCTTCTGGGGCAACGATGGATCTTTCCTTCATCCCATTCCATGAGGTTGTTTATCTCTGCCCTTGCTACTTTGTTCAGCAAGGGACCTTCTGTTGTTTGTCACCTGAGACATATGGAGGACAAAGGAATACCACAGTCCAGTGAAGTCCTGAAGAGCAGCGGGGATGGTTAGCTGCATGGGAAGGAACTGTTCCCATGGGGACATCAGACATCAAGGTTCCGGCCCTCCCTTGTCCTTACATGTGGTTAATCTGCCACCCTCTTCCCCTCATCCCTCTCAGGTGTGGTGTTCACCTGGAGGTTCTTTTCCTTGTATGACCCCTTGAGAAGAGTAAAACTTTACTAGAAGTAATCTTGTCTTTCCTCCTAGACCACTTAGTTCAAATCCAGTTTTGTTCCTTCATCGTAAAGCCAAACTGATTCACACTGTGGCCTTCAAATCACAGATTGGTGGGGCACAAAGACAGGCCACTCAGGGGTCACATCAGGTCACACTAGACAAGGAGCCTGTGGGGCTGGCATGTGATTAAGAGACCATTGGCTTACCTAAGTAACTAAGGAAGACAGAATGATCTAGTCCTTCTGTTCCCAGTCTTCCTTGCAGTATACAGTAAGAGGCATACAACACATGGTTTTATTAAACCCGCACATAGCAAAGTGGTTGCTGCAGCCCAGCAGATAAACCTGCCTGTCCACTTACCCACCACAGTTAGACCACCTTACGTCTACTTGGCAAATCCCAGCATAATACAAAATTACTAATTACCATCTCCTTACCATCTGTAGATCAACAGACATAGCCCTCTCATTCATTGTAAGCTTGCCTTGACGCACTTCTTCCCAGTCTTTCCCTTCTCTGGCATTGTGCCATGGCGCTGCTCTCTGTTTCCATGAATATCACTAGGCTGAAAACAAAAGTGATATCATCTGGCATGTATTTTTCCACACCTGGCTTATTTAGTGTAACACAATGTCCTCTACTGTCATCCACATTGTTCCAAGTGACAGAATTTTCTTTTCTTTTCTTTTTTTTTAATTTTAAAGCTGAGTGATGTTTCAGAGGGTGAAGCCACAAGTTGTGAATCCTCCTCCAATCTTTCTGAGTATTCAAAGGTCTTAACTATAGCCTCTAGGGAGTTCTAAGAGATGTGTGTGCATGCTGTTGGCATTTTACACACAACTGGACTCTGCTATGTGACAGCTCTACAGTGCTTCCAGACACAGCTACGGCCAAGGGTAAAAACACATTGGCAGTCCCAGGGCTTCTGCTGCCTGGAGATTGTAGGCTTTGAACTTTTTCACACCTACTTTATTTGGGGTTCTTTAATGCTTATACTTCCCTTCCAACCCACCTACCCTAGACAGGAAGAAAAGAGGTTAATGGAAACAGGAGAAGTAGACCTTTTTAGACTCAGTTCCTTGGAGCGATTCCACTGGCATCATCAGCAGTGTTCCAGCAGACCCATTAAACAGCAAACCAGCAATTCAGCATAGGTGACTGCAACGTAGCCACCAGAGCCTGGAGCAACAGCCGGAACCTCAAAGCGTTCACTGGAATGGTTCTGTCTAGGAGCATCTCGAAGGGGAGCAGTGAACAGCCAAACAATAGGAAAATGAAGCCAAGACCAGAAAGCCCCACCTCTTCTTTTAGGCTCATATGTGTATACATACATACATATATCCTCTCAGAGTGTGTACTAGGATGTTTATCCTTTGGCAAAGACCATGCCCCTGCATTAGGCGGTTCCTTTTCTAGTGAACAAATATCATCTGTTCTCTCACAAGTCTGTTTCCAGAGGACAAACAATGCACACCCTCACACAAATCTGTTTCATATCCCACACTTGGGATCAAAACAAAAGCACGTTTACATCTACTACAGGAGATGATGATGGATTCCATGTGAAGAGTTTTGTTGTTAACATAAAATTCCATCTAATTGTATGAGGAAGCTGGATCAGTAGAACATGAGCGCACACAGCTCATGGAGTGAGCTCTGTGGAACATAGGATGGTTTGCAAGAAGTACAAGTGCAAGGGGAATAAACAGACCCCACCAATAATCCCTATGATAATTGTAGAAAAGCATTAAAGGGCCCCATGAGACAGGCACAGACCGTTTCTATTCTTAAGTCAACACTAGGCACACCTTTGGCTTTCAATCTCTACTTTTACTAACCCTCTTACAGTCAGACCTCTATATGTATAGATTCCATGTGACACAGGTTCATCCAACCACATTCCAAAATGCTCTAGAAAGAACATCTGTAGTGTCGTCCTCTAGGTAATGCAGTATAACAACCACTTTCATAGAGTGTTCCTAGTAGCAAATATTAAAAGTAATATAGAGATTGCTCACACTATGAGGGAAGATGTGGAGAGACTGTATATATACCGTTTCATGTATTTAAGGGACTTGGCCATCCATGGAGCTTGATATCTTTAGGGGTCCTGTCAGTCCCTAGGGACCCCCAAGGAACTGTGTTGAGGCCTAATATGACTGACATGGCAAATCTCACCTTATTCTGGCTTAGTTCTGCCACTGGGTGTGTAGAGAGCTACACAGATGTTTGGGCCTCAGCCCCCTCTGTGTCTCTAAGGATGAGGAGCTAGACCCCGTAAGGGACACCATGCAAAAACCAGATCTGCATGTGGTACACCCCACATTGTACTCAACAGCACATCTCTTGGTACTGTGCCCTGAAACTGAGACATGCTTCTACTGCCTAGATAATATCATCAAGAGGATATTTAATATTCTGAAGTTCACCTGGGTTCTCTTCCTGGCCACGGTGGACAGCTTCACCACTTGGCTCAACTCCATATCAAGGGAACATATCGACATATCCACAGTTCTGAGGATTGAAAGATGCATGCTGACACGAGAGATTAAGAAGGTAAAATGCTGTTGGCAGCTTTCCTTTTACTACTTGCTGTGTTCAAAGAGCTACTATACCCACACGGGTTGTACTTCCCAGTCCAAAATGCATAGGGCCAGGGGATTTTCAAATTTCCAGTTTTGGTTTTGGGTTACAAAATATTTTCACCTAAATAGTGAAATGCCTTGGGGCATGGAACCCAAATATAAACATGAAATTTTATTTCCACTTCATCATATTCATGTCCTGAAAGTTATTTCTTAGACTATTTCAAATGTGTTTGTGTTTTCACTACAACTGTGCAGGAGAGCTTGTGTAGACTTTCCTACCTGTTGGCATCATATTAGCATTTAAGGGGCTTCAAACATGGGGCATTTGGATTTCAGATTTGTCAACCTGTGTCCTGGCTAGTTGCTTTGTTGTTGCTGTTCATTTTGTTTTCCCCAACTTGGCACAAGCTGGAGCCATTTGAGAAGAGGAATCTCAAGTGAGAAAAATGCCTCCATCAAAATGCCGGTAGGCAAGTCAGTACACATTGATATGGGAGGGTAACATTACATCACACTGGGGTTGATGTCATCCTCAGGGGGATGGTCCCAGGTAGTGTAAGAAGACTGGACAAGCCATGGGGAGCAAGCAAGCCAATAAGCATTACTCCCCTATGGTCTTGGCTACAGTTTTTGCCTCCACATTCATGCCTTGAGCTCATGCCCTGACTTTCTTACTGATAAATTATAACCTATAAAATTAAATAAATTCTTTCCCACCAAGTTGCTTTTGGACTAGGTGTTAATCACAGAAAAAAACAAAAACAACCTTATCTAAAACTCTGAAATAAAATCCTGTGTGTGTTGAGGTCTATCACATGCTAATAAACAACAAAAACCAACACACAAACAAACAAACACACACACACACACACACACACACATACCACAAGTCCTTGGAAAATCCCTAGTTTATTCATTTTCTCTCTTCCATCAGAGCTTATAGGTTTGCTGTGCCGTATAAAGAATTATAGTTTTAATCTGGGAATTTTGATCTGAAACCTCCATGTAAAAAATTAGGATATAAGGAGAGCTAACAAAATACATAAATTCTATATATGGTTCATATATTGTATTTAAAAGTAAATCTATACGTATAATTTTGTCAATTATACCTTCATGAGATTGAGAACATTCTTAAAGTATATAAAATACACAAAATAAAAATAAAAATTAATAATGAAAATAAATTACTTAGCTGAAATTAGCCTATTTGAAAACAGATTTGATAATTTTCTACACTCAGTTTGAACCAGTTTCTAGAAAAGTAACCGCAAAAATAACAATATTGTCCTCGTGCAAAAATTATACCCTGTATATTACTTACCTTAGTTTTTGTTGTGACACAATGACTGTCAAAAGCAACTTAAGGATGGAAGGAAGGTTGTCTTACAGCTCAAAGAGATACAGTTTATCACGGTGATGGCAGGGAAGGCGTGGCAGTAGGAGAGTACGGTGAGGTCACATTGTATCACAGGCCGCAAACACGGAGATGAATGCTGCTGCTCTGCTGGTGTCTTAGACACTATTGCTGTGACGAAACACCACGATGGAAAGCAACTTCTGGGGTGGTTGTTATTCAGCTTACACTTTCACATCATTGTTAATCATCAAAGGAAGTTAGGGCAGAAACTCAAGAAGAGCAGAAACCTGGAGGCAGGAGCTATTATAGAGGCCATGGAGGGACGCTGCCTACTGACTTGCTCCCTCTGCCTTGCTCAGCCTGCTTTCTTATAGAGCCCAAGAACACTAGCACAGGCATGGAACCCCCATGATGGACTGGGCTGTCCTCTACAAATCAGCAATTAAGACGATGCTTGTGTAGAGCCTGACCTTATGGAGGCATTTCCTTGAGGTTCCCTCCTCTCAGATGACTTCCTCTCTTGTGCAGAGTGACAGAAAATTATCCAGCACAGACGGATTCCTCTGTTTTCACTTTTGATTTAGCCCAGGACCCCAGCCCATCGGATGATGTTGCCAACATTCGCAACTGGTCCACCTTCCTCAGCTAAACCTTCCTTTAGATGCCCTTTTAGACACACCGAGATGTGTAGCCTAAGTGGTTCTGAATCCAATCTGGTTGACAGTGAAGACCAACCAGTGCATCTACTAGCACTGGGAACCATAGTGGCCTGACGTGAACCCCTAAGTTAACCAGCATCTCATCAGTCCTGGCTGTACATGTGTGCGGCTGCTAAGAGTTGTCAGTATTGAGAACTGCTGGCACTGTTCAAACAAAGATTTTTGTAAGAACCACTGTGCTGTCCACTTTTCTGCAGGGCAACGTTCCAACACGGGAAAGCATCCACATCTACTACCAGAACCACATCATGAACCTTTCCAGAGAATCAGGACTGGACACAATTGACGAACACCCTGGAGCTGGTTCCAGGGCCCAGGCAGCTCACAGGATGGATAGCTTAGATTCCCATGACAGTATCTCCAGGTATTTCACTTTCTAAACATTGGATTCGTTTTTGGCAAAGCGAATGAGGTAGATTCCAGCAATATGAGAAGTGAATATATGAAGTGAAAGTTACTAAAGTGCATAGGTGATATCCTAGGCCCTGCAGATCCAGACAGCAATGTTGAAGGAATATTGTCCTGCTATAGACAGAACTGAGTAAAAGCAGACACCAACAGTGAACAGCTGCAGTGCTCACATCCATTAACTGGCATAGCATAGAGATTTATGAGATTCAGGCAAATAAAAATAGTCTATCCCATTTGGCTTTTACTCATTACTATTTATGTAGGGGCTACATATTTACTGTCTTTCAAATTGGCTGCTCCACAAAGTGTCTTTTCTCATAGCATTTTTCTACCTTCTCTGGACAACACTTATATTTTCCTATTGAAATTGTTACTTCAAATTTTAGAATAAAAACTTCAGAAACAATTCTGCTAGCCTCCCTCTTCTCTAGGTTTATGGTCACACGTGCATTGTTCACTGCAGGACAGCTGGTGTCTCAGTACTAATGGTTGCTATACTATCTTTTTATATGTCTTCCTTCTTCCCAGACAAGTGCACTGTCTACCCTGAAAAGCCTTAGGAGCCCCTGCACCATGGTATTCTAGATCACTGTTGTCCACTGCACAAAGTTGACTAAGCCCGAGTCACTGTCTTAGGAAGAAAATATCTGACTGGGTGAGCTGCCCCATGCAGCTCTCTGCCAGGCCAAGAATTGTATCTGCGAGGATAGTTGTGTATTTCTGTCATCAAATATCTAATAAAAATCCCTATTTTAGGGCAAGCCTTTAACTCAATTCTAGAACAAACAGAAATAAGGATCATTCCCCCATATTGCTTCAATCTGTGAAGGCTCTCTGACACAAGGCTAGGACCTCCTTCACCCTCTAGAGTGAGGAAGCACAGTAGACCCTCCTCACTTTTAGCTGCTGACCACATTTTTTCTTTAAAAATATTGTCTACATTTCATTCAGGATTAAAGGAGGTAGGAAGGATATCACTTTATTAATACCAAACTCAAAACCAGAAATTAAAAGTCAAAGGGACTTGGGATGTAGCTCAATTGGTCATTTACTTGTCTAGCCTACAAAGGCCCAGGATGTAATCACCAGTACCAGAGAGTAAAAACACAAAGCTGAAAGTCGAAATTGTACTCACCGGATAGAAGTGGTTAAATAGACAATAGACAATTTCTTATTTGAAATATAGTTTCCCGTCTGTTACTGAATTGTTTGTTGTCTTTGAGTTGACCAATTAGAGAAACTCAAATATATCGATCTACCATATTTGCTTTTGACATGGATCCAAATCTATTAGTCTGAAAAGAGAATTTCTTTTATTTATATAACACATACACACTCTCTATTTGCATATAATCATATGTGCATATGGAAACATGTAAAAACTCACATTTTTAAATGGTAGATTGCTTAACTTTTTATATATATATATTACATACACACAGACACACACAAACATATATATTTGCCTATATTGATTTTGTGCAGATAAAACTGTCCGTGGATATACTCCTTCCTCTCTTCCCAAACAGAACTCTTTTAAGGTCTTTTCAGGAATAATAAAGAGGTGATATTTTCCTTAACTTGTGAATACTCTAGTTATTTTAAAGCTCTAAAATCACAGACCAGACTCCTCTTAGGGCTTAAGGTGAACAGTTTATTTCCTAATTGGGATGGTGTTTAAGATGCTTTTTAGTTCTAGAATAAAATAATTGTTAGAAAAAAGAAATTGCCATAGTGGTAAAATATATTTTTCTCTTTCTACCTATAGTTCTGCCCTGTTCTCAGACATTAATTTCTGAGACACCTAGTAGTGGCAACAGCTATAAAGAGAAAATGCTGATGACAGCTGTCAGCTGATAGCTAGCACTGGGCCCCTTCTTAGCACTCTGCGTGCCTTGTGAGACCACCCATGCTCTTCGCAAAAGGAAAGCTTTGCTCCTCAGCTCTCACTGAAACAAAAAGCTCACTGTTTCTCTTGTAGTTCAGTTAGACACTTTTGTAAACCATGACTTCTATCCTGTGTGGAAGCTGGAAGTCCTCTCCTTTGATCTTGTTCCAACAAGTTTCTCTACATCTAGAAGTCAAAGTCATTTAAATGACTTTGCAATCATTATCTCCCTGATCAATGTCTATGTCATGAGTTAAAATCCATTTTACCCCCATTTTTAAAAAGTGCTTACCTATTTCTGTCTAGCTCTCAGCTCCTTTCTTCATCAGGGAAGGGTGAGCTAAGGACATGGTTTAGAGACAGCGTAGGTCAGAGCTGTACGACACTAGGCTCACTCCCTACTGCCATAATAATAACAGTTATGATGACACTGAGTGAAGACTGCAGGGCAGATGTGCACACGTGTGCAGATGTGTGCAGTTTGGCAGGTGTGAGGTGGAGGAGGTAGGCAGGTCTGGGTGCCCTGGACATTCTCTGTGTTGACAAATACTGCTTCCTACATGGGGGTGAATGGCAGTGAGGGAAAAAAAATCTTCATTTCCAAATACTCCTACTTTAGAACCAAATGATAACCAAACAACCATTTAAAACTATGGGAACAGCAGAATGATAAAGACACTGAGGTGGCACAAACACTGAGATTCTGTTGAGACATCCCCAGGTGGCATACCACCCATCATCAGTCATCCATAACACCTGCAAGTGTTCCTCAGCTTCAGCCCATTCTGTTCTGCAATATGTACATCAATACAAACTGTATTTTTTATTGCTTTTAATTCCAAAAAAAAATTTTCAGACCAATCTTATTCACTTGCGCAAAAATTACCCTCATATTCATCTGCAGTTATTCCCTCCCATAGAGTGAAGAATATAATTATATACATGTATGGGATATAACTTATTATTGTTTTTTTCTTTGTCAAGGCATGCTGTCCCTTACTGTGACATGATATTTCTCAATGCCTCCTTACCTCCTTTCTCGCTTTATTTCATAATAAGTTGTGTTTTGTTACCTGGATACCAAAGTTTTGACAAGTAAAGAGAGAGGTAAATAAAGATGTAGACATCTTTTGAAATGTGAAGAAGTCATCTGTCATCTCCCAAAAGGAATACACACAAACACATTTTCCCATATGACTTAAGATTCTTCATAGACTTCTTAAAATCATACCCGGGTAGGTTTTAGGGTAGCTGCTTTAGAACCAAACTCTTTAAAAAAAGGAATCACAAGGTCATTAAAATGTAAGGTAAAAATAAATATACTTACAAACAGGATTCCTATATGAGTGGTTTTTTAGTTGCATAAAAATTTATAATATGTTCAGCTAAGAAACAAATAATCAACACTAGGAGGTTATAGAAGTATAAGACCAGTTCAAACAAAACCGAGAACTGTCATTAAATATGATCTAAGTGGAAAACCATTGGGAGTCACAAGATATCACACTTATAGGTTGATTTTTTTAGAAAACAATGTTAAAATATTTGCAATATGAAACTGTCAATCAGTAAATGCATGAGGATCCAGAGCCACTATAACTAATCTGTAATTTATTTTGACTTTCATTTTTTTAACCTGAAGAAAGAGGTGATGTTAAGTTCACTTTGTGAGAAACTCATGAACCAAAAGAATTTGCTCTTCATAGTGGCTGAGTGACATTCTCAGTGTCTTCAAACAAAAACCCACCTCCATTAAGGTCTCCAGGAACCCATAGACTGGGGAGAGGTAGCATGTCACTAAGAAGATTCCTCATCCATCAGCAAATCTGGGACAGACTCTGGTGACCATGTGGCCACCCTCCGTTAGCAAGAATGACCATGGTGTGGCCTGTTTTCCTTTACGGCGTCTGTCCCAACATCCCTGTCAGACATTGTTCATATAAGACAACAGCAGATGCAGTCAGAGTGGGACCCTAGCAAATGACGACAGACTTCCTTTAATGGAAGTCTTTTAAATCCAGAGCCAGACGGTGAGCCAGTTTCTAATGGTTCCTCAGAAAATCAGGTGTGTGATTTAATCAAAGCATTGCTCACTTTGCTGCAAATGTCGTTACCTGCATTCTGAGAAGCATTCTCTAGTATAAAGGGGCAGCTGTCATTTGAAATCTGCTGCCTGAGAAGTAGCCATGGCCCTGCCGTGGAGGGGCCTCAGGCCTGCTTCTCAATGGCTGTTCCTTTGGCTACTGAGAAATGAGGGATTTAGTCAATGGGTTCTCTCCCTCCAGACACCCACTAAGTCTTGAAGCTTGATCTATAAGAAAAATAAGGTAAAGCAAAACAGTAAGAGATGAAATGTGTTTGGCATTGCTAGGATTCCTTCGTTGTTTTTTGTTTGGTTTGATTTGGTTTGGTTTGGTACCATTGTACTTGTTATGTTGCTTGATGCCCAGCCACGTATCAGATCAGCATCTCTTCTACATGCAAAGGACCCTGGTTATGACTCAGAAAGAAAGGTGAGAGATTCAGCAGGTGCTGCTGGCACCCCTGACCTTCTGCCTCTCATTTTGAAGACTGTTATAAAACTAATTTTTTTTCTACAAAGTGTACCAGCAATTATTTCTGCTTATGCAATTGAGTTGAGAAATGCTCTCCATGAACTTGGGCTCGCAATCCCAAAGAAAGCGTGTTTTCTTCAGTCACACAAGAATCTGTTGCCATGCAAAGCTACAAGGATATGACCTTTGTAAGAAGACTCGTGGGTCTCCTCCTTATTCTGCTTCGTGCCTCACCCAGAGAGTGCCATTTGAAAGCTTACCCTCAGCCAGTACATTTTTCCCCCAACTCTGGTTTCTTCTGTTTATTTATCCTGCCAAACAGGTCCTTCCCTGTCCTGGAGTCCCCCTGTTGCTGAGTTCATCCTGCTGGTGGTGTTGTGTGTGGTTGCCGCATGGCGGGGTTCTGGTCAGTTGTCCCCGCTGGCCCCCGCCTCCCTACCCCCCTCCCCGCCCCCGTGTGACTTGGTGCGCCACTGGGTTTTAACTCTGTTGTCTCTGTAACTGTTTGCGCTGCTAGCTGCTACACTGAAGCAACCCTGCTGATCTCAAGGCAGTCCACCCTTGATGATTTAGATGGACAAGACCCTGTTCCTAAAACAAGCGAGCGCGCTCGGCCTAGGCTCCGTAAAATGCTCAGCGTGGACATGTCTTCCTCATCAGCTGACAGTGGCAGTGTAGCATCAAGGTGCTTAACTCGTGCATGCTTCGTTCCATTCTCTTAAGTCCCTCCCTCAAGGATGCCATTGCAAAGATAACTTCATGGGATGAATGCCAATTTTCTTTTTGCTTCCATTTTAAAATTTTGCATGATTTTTAAAAAATGGATAACTATAGTCCTTCCTGTAATATAATTGTTCCCAAGACAGTGCTTCATGAACTATGGCCTTGTTCTGTCTGTTAGCAGTTGCTTAAAAACTGATTGAAATTGTTGCCCTCCATTCTAAAAACATTTTTCGCCTTTCATTTTCAGAGATATGTGCTTGATATATAATATAGACATATTAGTATATATTAGGAAAATCTGCCAAATATAGCTATTTTCAGTTAAAGCAAAATAAATGTCTATACTTGGCATGTATATCTCACAGGAAAAATGGATATATTTTAACATTGGCTCTTGAAAAGAATATTATATAGAAACATGCATCAGCTTTCTAGACTACTATCTGCCTTGTTTGGAAACAATTATCCCTGGCTTAAGTTTCCTCATTAGATCCTGCCAAAAAGCAACATTCAGTTAGAAATTAATTTAATTGCATAGACACACAAAACCCTTTCCTCTCACCCCAAATCTTAGAGCTGTTGCCACAGACTCTAGCCATTTGTGTTCATCCTGGCATGAAAATAACCCAAACCAAAGCCAACTCCATTCTGGCCACTGGGTGTCTCCCACGACAGAGGTGGTGTCAACCTTCTGCTTGCAGTTGCATATGTTAACACTGGTACTGTCCACTGGGACCTGGCGTAAGCACAATGCTTTGCCTTCTAGGGCATCCTCTATGAGATACGAGCTTGTTTGTTATATCCTTCCACTCTGAAGAGCCCCCAAGGTGCACTTGGTCTCTAAGGCACTCAGGTGACCCCAAACCTTGGATACTATTACAGTCACTTTGGAACTTGGACCTAATGTAGATCTGGCTGCCATGGCCTGAACATGCCCTGAGGTGTTGGTCAAGTCAATGGCTTCCCAAGAGGGAACCCTGTATGCTAACTGAGATGAATCTTAGCAAAAGTTTGGTGAGGGCTATCATTCTCAGCGGTTTCTCTAGGCGGGTACAAACTTAGGACCAAAGCCCGGCACATGTTCAGGGCCTGCACGGTCATCCATCATTATTCAGTTACGAGATGTCACAGAAGGTATGTCATCCATTTATCCATCGCTCATTGGCATGTCTACACTAGTATCCTGCATTTGAGACTCTCTGTGTTTGCGGAAGCTACCTGCTCATACACATCACTCAGACCACAGTATGTATTTCCGAATCTGGCACGCTGCCCTCCAACGTCCACCAGATCTTAAATACCCATCTCTTCTTCGGGTGCCAAACAGTTAAGAAAAAAGCATGCTATGAGTTTCAGCATGCATTGAATTCAATATGGCTGCTTTGTTTTCAGTTCTAACCTTTCTTGCATGAGCCTGTCAAGGAAAGCTAGGAAAAGGTTAGAAATGAAATGAGGAGCACTATAGAAGGAGCACGGGGAGACCAAAGTAGGGACTAGTGATAAAAGTGGCACACTTATATAGAGGAGAATATAGGAGAAACATATTTAAAAATAAAAGAGAGGAAAGAGAGGGAGAGAGAGAGGGGGGGGGTTGGGAGAGGTGAAAATAGAGAAATAAATCTCTGAGACAGAGCAAGCAGCTGAGAAGGTGACCACCTTAGGAAGAGATAGTAATAGGTGGCCCCACATGCAAAACCAATAACTCATTAGAAATGTCTGAGACTAAGAGAGAAGGTAAGAATTCAGTAGGAAAGGTGCCAATGCCAATAAGAAAGAGACGAAGGACGAGAAAAGAGGAAGTGATCAGCATTAAAGAAGGGGCATTTTAAAGCATGTGCTTGTCGAGTCCAGCCAGTACCTGATGGATTCTATCATCCGCAATGGGCCTGGGCAGGTCTCTTCTGCAGGACTGAGAATAGAACAAATCTTGGTCAAAAACCTGTGGAACAACCTAGCATGGCTTCTCTTTCTGTATGCTCTCTTCTTTGAGGAGTGATGGCGGTAGGTAGGTAGGTATGCTGTGCTGAAAATGTGCTGGTTTGGAAATGAACCTGGAGCTCGTGGCTGCGAATATTGATCCTGTTTTAAACACTTTCTATGCACAGACTGGGTTGCTCCTTGCGAGGCGTGTGTCACTTGCTCTGGTTTGGAAGGATGCAATGCTCACTGTCCACTTTTGCATCTGGAAGGCTACTGCTTGCAGTTTCTGCAGACCGGGAGTGAATTTCCGGAAGGAACAAAACAGATGGGATACAAAAACAGAGGGGGTGGGGGTGTTTCCTTTTCTCACATGCCTGAGGTTTTTTTTTAACTTGGAAGTTCTGAGGTGGCATCATAAGAATTAGGACAGGTTCCCAGCTGTATAAATGCTAAGACAAGCACTCTGCCCATCTTCTCTTTGAACAGTGAGCCCACACAGTGCACCATGCTGTATTCACGACAAGGGACAACAGAAACCATTGAGGAGGTGGAGGCTGAGGCTGAGGAGGAGGTGGCAGAAGGTCTGGCCCCTGAGCTCCATGGCGCAGAAGACAAGGAGTACGGGGCTGGATATGAAGCTGGGGTAGAGGAGATCAGCCTCACTCCGGACGAGGAGTTGCCTCAGTTCTCCACAGATGATGGCGATGTGGAGGCCCCGCCCTCTTACAGCAAGGCTGTCAGCTTTGAGCATCTGTCCTTTGCCTCACAAGATGACTCTGGGGGCAAGAACCACATGGTGGTCAGCCCCGATGACAGCCGTACAGACAAGCTGGAGTCCAGCATCTTACCACCCCTGACTCATGAGCTGACAGCCAGCGAGCTGCTGATGAACAAGTAAGAGAAGGAGGCAGACCTCACGCTTTAACCAACAAACATGTGTGTTGTAGTCACATACGCACAGAGCACTAGACATAGAAGGCAGACATCCAACCTTGGGACAGCACTGTTGTGTCTGAGGGACAAACTCAGCAAAAACTGTCCAGCGGCATTTGTGTCGGTACCTCTTTCTATAATAAGGTCACAGACAGGTTGAGCACCCCCAATTCGACAACTCAAGGTGCCCTGAAATCCAAAAGAGCTCAAAAGGCATCCACATAACGCAGGAGATAAATTAATGCATGCCATTGAAATTTGTGCACATATAAAACCACTAGAAAGTATTCTGAAAAATGGTCTTTAGGCTGTATGGATATTGTATATATAGAGAAAACACTAGTTTCATGTTGAAAGTTGATTTTCATACCTGAGGTATAGTTCATTATGTATACGAAGAGCCGAAAACATGAAGATCTTCAGCATCTCAGACACTACCCAAGTGTTTTAGACAGAGAATAGTCAACCTGTAGGAGGTGGTCTTGCTGACATATGTATGGCTAATCATACGCAGAGGAGGCACGTGCAGACGCACACGTCACAAGAGATCACAAACGCAAGTCGGTGACTTGGAAAAGGTAGAGACGAGAATCCGATCCCGCTTATTTTAACAGGATGTTCCATGACGACGAGCTGGAGGAATCCGAGAAGTTCTACGTGGACCAGCCCCGCTTCCTGCTGCTGTTCTATGCCATGTACAACACTCTGGTCGCCCGCTCGGAAATGGTGTGCTACTTCGTGATCATCCTCAACCACATGAACTCTGCCTCCATCATCACCCTCCTGCTGCCCATCCTCATCTTCCTCTGGGCCATGCTGTCGGTCCCCAGGCCCAGCCGGCGCTTCTGGATGATGGCCATCGTCTATACTGAGGTAGGCCGGTGGGTCGTATGGCTTGATTAGGCATGTAGTCGCCACCAGCGAGAGTGACCCAGTGCTGGGAATTCTGTACACCTTTTCAGGACTCACACCTCACACAAAGTAGGTTCTGGTGTCGTTCCCAGTTAAAATACATGACGAGACGGCTTCCCTTAGGTTCAGCAGTTGACCAAAGGTTGCACAGGTGTTGGTGACGGGGCTTTGGAAGCCTTCTTCGTGAGACCTGTGATAGTAACCACAATCTATAACAGGCTTTTGCCAAGTCAAGCCAGTGCTTGGTGTTGGTGAGTGTCCAAAACATCGACTTAGAATTAAATAAATATCAAAGCACCTTGAGTACAGTCTGATGCAGTGGATTTTTTTTTGTTTTGAGGCAGGGTTTCAGCTCTGTCTCAAAAAAACAAGAAAAAAGAAAAATGCTGTCTAACTGCCTAATAACAGACCAGGCTTCATCCCCCTTCATCAGCAAAACAAACTAACAAAACTTCACAGACTCCCCAAAAGTACATAGTATTTCAGAACAATTTACAAACTAAGGCGTTATACAACATATAAATATATTCCTTTTTATTATACAGTGTCGCTCTTGTTCTGGAAATGAGAATCACACTACCATACTGTTTTAAACCCAGTAGTCTTGAGATCATCGTATATAATAACAACACATTATTTCACATAATTGTGGGCATTTGTTAAGTCCTAAATCACTATGTCTTGTATATTGCTATTCCTCTAAGGGATGACTTTTTCTTTCTACCATCCATGTGTAGGTGGCGATTGTGGTAAAATATTTCTTCCAGTTCGGCTTCTTTCCTTGGAACAAGGAGTTGGAAGTAAACAAGAACAAGCCCTACTTCCCCCCAAACATCATAGGAGTGGAGAAGAAGGAGGGCTATGTCCTTTACGACCTCATCCAGCTGCTGGCTCTGTTCTTCCATCGCTCCATTCTGAAGGTAGCTAGCATTAGCAGTTCATTACCCCCATGTCGGTAAGTCCAGTCTCCACCAGCACCGACAATCCTGGACATTAGGCAGCATTTGCAGAACATTGCTTAAAGGAGATGTGATATCATTCCAGCACTAGTTTAAAGCATTAGAGAACACTCAGAGACAACACCTTGTCTCTCCTTTCCTTTACAACCTCTGTCCATCTTCTAGTAATATTGGATTTAACAGTTGGTCTCTTATCATGAAACTACGGCTGTTACTAAGAAAGTATCTCAGACCATGCCCTGGACTACTGTGCCTAGAATCTCACCCTTGAGAAAGCTGTTGCTCTCAAAGCCTGAGGAAGACCTCTGCAAGGCAGTGCATCCCAGACAGGGTCACTCTTACTCTTTTCTTTTATTCTCATTTACACTTTACACACACACACACACATGCACATGTGCACACATATACACACACAGACACATACACACAGACACATGCACATACACATACATATACTATATGTATGTAATATATGTGTATGTATATATGTATATGGTATATATGTATACATATATACATATATTCTCTCTTATTAAACATAGATTCTTTTCTCTATCCTTTACCACTCCCAGTTCCTTACCACCTACTCTCCCATCTGCAACTCCTCCCTTTCTGTCTCACATTAGAAAAGAACAAGATTCTAAGAGCAAAACAACAAAATAAAATATAACAAGAGAAAAATGAAAGTCATTATATTTAAATTGGACAAGATAAGCTGACAGAACAATAAAAGCTCTGAGGGAAGGCATACTCATTCATACATTAAGACGCTCCATAAAAGTACTAAGCTGAAGGCTATAGTATATCTGCGGAGGACCCAGTGCAGACCTGTATAGGCCTGGGATTGCTGCTTCAGTCTCTGTGAGCCCAAAGGAGCTTTGCTCAGTTCTAGAAGGTCTTGTTCTCCTAGTGTCCTCTGTTTCCTCTGTCTCCTCTTTCTGCCTCCTCTTCTGCAGGGTTTCCTGAGCTCTGTGGGGAGGGATTTGATGGAGACATCTTGTTTAAAGCTGTGTACTTCAAGGTCTCTCTCACTCATAATTTCTAGCTGTGGGTCTCTGTATTCCAAGTTACTGCCATTTTCAGTAGCTTTGTGGATGTTTTTCTTCTCACGTACTACAAGTTGTAAACAGAAAAACTGTTAACAGAACCAGGCCAATCCACTATGGCTGTGTACAAATCTCTACACAGCTTGCATTTCCAAGCCACCGTGCCTGTTGTCACAGTCTTGCCTTTTCCTATTTCTGCCTTGCTTCCTTTTCCAAAGGAAAATTATATAATTCACCCAATCAAATCATGTCTTTATTAGAAGGATCCCTTTTAGAAGGAAACTTGGAGCTTTGTTTCTTGTTTATTTGGTTTTGTTTTTAATATATACCGGTTTGTCCTTGCTCTGTGTCCACATCTGATCCAGGACTTACTATGTAGCCCAGGTTTTTACCAAAGTTGTGATCCGCTGCCTCAGCACCCTGAAAGGTGGGGTGACAGGCAAGTACCGCTATACTCAGCCTTTTGGCCTCTTAACTATAGCTCACTGGGAGGAACAGGCAAAACCTTGAAGAATAAATGTAAAAACAGGCCATCTGAGTCTCAAGAGAGGAGTTCATTTTCTAAATGTTGAGAGATTCCAGGCTTAGTAGGAGATCGGAGTGGTGGTCCAAATTGGATCAGAAGTTTTCTACAATGTTGTCCAGGAAGCTGTCCAAGCCTGATGAGTAAAAGCAACAGAATCATCCGGGGCTGGAACTAGGAGGATGCAGGATGTCAGTGTCCATCATGCTGGAAGGAATGATTCCTCTCAGGTCTGATCCAGCTGGTTATTTTGTTCTGAAGACATAATTTCTCACAAGTATTATACAGTTCTAACACTAAAATTGTATAAGGTGTGCGGGATGCACAGAACAATTAAAGCCAGTTTTCTGGTCATTGTCCTAGAATCTCTCAACATTTAGAAACTGAACCACAAATACAATCACTAGATTGCTTAACCATTCTCTCCAATTTTGGGGGGCCCACTCCAAGATATTATGTGCCCCAATTGAACCTGAAGAAACCTTAAGAGAAATATGCCCCATTCCCTCAAAGGGGATTGGGGGTTGTATAGTTTGCTGTTTGCTCGCTTGATCTACAAATGCTTATTCTCATCAGGAAGTGGTCATAAGTCATTATTGGTCTTATACAGAGAAAATATTAGGGGAAACGCAGGAACGTCTCTCTTTGCCTTTATCTTGCATACGTAGGCAAAGAGATGGGAGCTAAAAAGAAAGAAAGGGAGATAAAGGAACATAGAGGGAGGATAGAACAGAAGCCAGATGATTGAACCTACTCCTTAACTCAAGGCCTTAATTGTTACTTATAATGAAGGTTATGTCTAAGTCATTGCTATAGAATTTAGTATATTGATACAAAATATGGGCATGTCAAATACTTGGCAGATTTTTACACAAGAATATATGTCCTAAGTCTAACTGATAGATATGACTCTATCGATACATGAGGTAAAATAGTTGAATAAGATCTTCAAACGCCTCAGAGACACACAGAATATGGTATTTAAAGTTGTTCTTACAATCCTAAATTTCTTTGACAACAAGACAAGTTAATTCCTGACAACACCCAGCTGACGTCAAAGAAGATGATAAGCATCCAAGAGCCTCCTTATGGACATGGCTTCAAAGGTGGCAAACCAGCCACTTGGCAAAATGTCTTTGTTCCTGCCACAAACAGAATCTGCCTAAAAATGGGCAACTTAGATGCAGGCAGAGTCGACAGCCACACTCTGCCAAGTCAGGGTAAGCAGGTCTTCAATAGTTCCTGCCCTGTGAACAAGTCTGGCAGAGATATTAGGCCAGAAAGCTGAAGATGAGGCTCCAAAGTTATAAAGTGTATTAGGTGACTGGTCAGGCAGTAAACTATCTTAAGTTAATTTGTACATTTTGGAAGCCGATAACTCACACTGCTGGTTCACTCAGGAATTTAAGTTTTATTCCTTCTCAAGTCTCTGAGGGGCATTAAAGACAAGATAGTATAGTTTTACAACCAAGCCTAGCTGATTAGGGGACAAGATCGTTTTAGATCAAGATAAAGAAGTTAAGCTATTAGAGTTGAGATAGGATAGATATTGAATCGCATTCGGAAATTTAGACCCAACAAGACAGGAAAAACACTTACTTCAAACTAGATAAATGCAGATAGCCAAGTCACTATGAATGTAACATGTATAGAACTCATTATTCTCCTGATTGTCACATGGTTCTCCCTGCTGTATGTAGTTTGTTTTATACATGTGTAATAAAATAAAAGTATTTAAAAAGAGAGAGAGAGGAGCTCATTGGGGTACATCACACACCCATGGAGCCACATCACAGGCCATGTGTGGTCCAAATGGGATCTCACTCCAGCAAGACCAAAGGGTTCTCAGCCTCCTGGTCTGTACATGCTTTCCCACTTGAACATCTTTTACCCTATTTCCTTAACAGAATAAATCAGGATCTTTGGTAGACATTAGAATCTTTGCCTTACATCTTGTCAACAAATTTGAGTAAATATTTGCAGTTTTGTTCTGAGTCTTGAATAAGCCAAGGCTCACCATACCAAGGGGGTTTGGAGAGAGACAAAGTCATCCTACAAAGTAGAGACACTTATAATGTGCGGTGCTAAGGTTGGGTTCACCTGACATAGTAAGTGGGCCAAGGCTAGTTCTAGTGCTAACTGTGAGCACTCAGCTATGTTCTAGAAGGTTCTAACAAATCAAGAAGTTATTATTTCATCCTTACCTTATCTGCCTAGCTTTTCCTGCCTTGACTTAATTAATTACACAGTCTTTTCACCAATAACCATCTCCACTCTCCTAGGACACCCCCACAGTTCTGTACAAGTTTCCTTAGACATGCCTCCCTTGGATTTCCAGTGTCAAGGGATCAAATGTTGGAATCAATACTGTAAGAAAGCCAACCAGTTGGCCCACCTAAGATGCTAGCCTCAGCTGTCACCTTCTCTACTTCTCAGTGTCATGGCTTATGGGATGAGGATGACGTTGTTGACAGTGGCACTGACAAGGAGGAGTCTGACGATGAGCTCTCCCTTAATCACGGCAGAAGAGGTTCCTCAGACTCACTGAAGTCCATCAACCTGGCTGCCTCTGTGGAGTCCGTGCACGTGACCTTCCCAGCACAGCCAGCAGCCGTCAGGAGAAAACGCTCCTGTAGCAGCTCTCAAATCTCACCACGGTCCAGCTTCTCTTCAAATAGGTCCAAGAGAGGTATGTGCTACATGGCCTTCAGGCTGAAATCAGTCCCAGACAGTCTCATTTTCCTGGTGCCTCTGGGTCTAGGGAGGGCAGTGGTTGGGTATTATCAAGAAGAGATATTGTAACCTGGAAGAGACATGCTCTGGCATCAGATGGACCCAAGTTCACATCCTGTTTCATCTTTGCAGCTTCATTGTTCAATATGTGTGAACCCATTCAAGGACCAGGATTTTAAGTAGCAATGAAAAGCAGCAAGCACATGGTCTAATGTATAGTAATGTAAGGCACATTATAATTTATTCATCATCTATAAAGCTTTTCTGTATGTGCTATAAATCATTACAGATTTTGAAAATGGATTTAGATTTTGCCAGTAAAGATTTTAGGGGTGAGGTTGGGGTACTGAGGACTGGGCCCAGGATCTTTCTCATATTTGGCTCTGTCTCTACCTATTAAATCATTACAGATTTTGAAAATGGATTTAGATTTTGCCAGTAAAGATTTTAGGGGTGGGGTTGGGGTACTGAGGACTGGGCCCAGGATCTTTCTCATATTTGGCTCTGTCTCTACCTATTTCCATTTTACTAGTTTTTATTGTGAGGTTGGTGTGTCTCCTTTCATTTCACAGACTGGCTTTGAACTCATTCTGTGCAGCACAGGCAGGCCTTGAACTTTCAAATCCTCCAGCCTCAAGCTCCGAAATAGCTACGATCGCATGCCCGTGCCACCAGCATCAGCTTCAGTTGGGGACTTTTAACAAAATTGTGAAGTCATTTCCTGAGCTAGTTATTAATTTCCTACTAAATAGTGAGGTGAGGGTGGTCAGAAAGCTGCCGTCCCTTCAGTTTGGAAGTAACTCGGCCTTTGTAGTTATGGCACACATGTCTGATGTACTCAGGACCTACTTCTGAGTCAGATACTGGAAGACCAGATCATATTGGTTTTACAGCTGGAGAAATTAAGGTATAAAAATGAGTCTGAGTCACGCACCCCTATCTGGAAAAGCTGAGACCCAGAACAGAACTGAGCATGGGGAAAATGATTTTCCCATATATTTCTTCTTGAACAAAGGCTACAGAACCATGCGGAGGAGACTTACTGGGAGTGAACCCACAGATCTAGCCCAGCCTTGTGTCAACAGAGAAAGCTCGGTTTCCTAAACACTCAGTGGGCCATCTGTGCCTTGCATCTTCCATGCCTTGCATCCTTTGGTTGCCCTACACCCAACCTGATTCCTGCTGGCAAATCCACTGTTTAATCCCCAGCCCGTGATTTCTCTCCTTTCTCTGCTCTCTCTAGGCAGCACAAGCACCCGAAACAGTAGCCACAAAGGAAGCAGTGTTTTGAGCATTAAACAGAAAAGCAAAAGAGAACTGTACATGGAAAAGCTTCAAGAGCATTTAATCAAAGCAAAGGCATTTACCATAAAGAAGTGAGTGAGTAGACACAGTTGGGTTGTGTACTTTGTCCAGAGCTGGGGAACTGGTACCAGTGGCTTTCTGTAAACCAGAGGTGAAGAATGAGAAATCCTTTTGTTACAACAGGATAAAGTGACCCACGGTTGTACTGTTTTAGAGACTATTTGTTAGTGAGTGCATTCATTTGATAAGCTTTCAGGCGTTTCTTCTGAAAGCCCATCCAGGCAGCAAGGGGGAATGAGATCAGCATGGATGGGAGCCATGAGACCCATCCTTCTCCATGCTGCTTGTTCAGTGTCCTGCAGATGCTCCCTAGCCTACTTCACACATCCCTCCACTTGTTGGCAATTCAAAGAGTCAAGACCCAAGTACCAGCCTGGAGAAAGGCACCTGTCTGGGGTTGTAATGCGAATCAAGCAAGGGCTTGGAGATCCCACAGCACTTAAATGGGGCTTTGATTTGAAGGCAGAACCCAAATCACCGTGACGATATGGTAGAGGCTTGGAGGACAAGCCAGAGACCTCAGGGCACAGTGGTAATGGCAGAGACAGAAAAGAAAAGCCAAGCGCAGCCAAGAAACACCATAATGGGCATAAGGCCTCAGATCGGAAGAGACAGGAGACACCTGGCATTTATTTATGGTGGCCATGCAGGGATCAACACCCTCATGAGCTCCCTCACTTTATCCTCCTCCATCCCTGTGCTTCAGTCATTGTCCCACCCAATTTATCACACGACAGGGGTACAATATAGAAAGTTCTGCAGCACAGGCTCCCGTGCAGTGACTAGCCAGACCCAGACAGACATATACCCCAGCACCTGGCTTTTAGTGCCTTAGGTCATTCTGTTATGCTTCAAGTAAGGGAAGAATTGTGGCATCCTCAGGTCATACCTGCTTTGGCAATAAGCTCACCTGTACTCCTGAGCACGTGTCTCTTCAGGGGCCTCTGCCTAAGCTCACAGAGGAAGGTGGGACCTGCATAGAGAGAGCAGCAGCAGAAGCGAGTGAGAGTGCTATCAACCGTTGCCCCCTTCTGAAGCAAGTGGGCTTGTCTTGCAGGACTCTACAGATATATGTCCCCATCCGTCAGTTCTTCTATGACCTCATCCACCCAGACTACAGTGCTGTGACTGATGTCTATGTGCTGATGTTCCTGGCCGACACTGTCGACTTCATCATCATCGTCTTTGGTTTCTGGGCCTTTGGGGTAGGTTGGGGCAAGGGTCTCCACTCATCCACTGACTTAAAGGGACATAGCTCCATCTTTGGGCACTGTCACTCATGCTAAGCCTGTTCTGTTCCTCTTCAGAAACACTCAGCAGCTGCAGATATCACCTCTTCTCTATCAGAAGACCAGGTCCCCGGGCCATTCCTGGTGATGGTCCTCATTCAGTTTGGAACCATGGTGGTAGACCGTGCACTCTACCTCAGGAAGACTGTGCTAGGCAAGGTCATTTTCCAGGTCATTCTCGTGTTTGGGATTCACTTCTGGATGTTCTTCATCTTACCTATTGTGACTGATAGGTAAGGTTTCCCCCACAGAGATCCAACAAGACAGGACAGCAGCACAATTAAAAGGCAAGGATTTTAGTGACGTTCAGTTCAAATCTAGAGTAGATAATTGATTTCCCCTTCCTTGGCGCTTTAACTGTATTCCATCCACATTTACAGAAGCAAAAATTTTCAGAATAAGAGAAGGGATGGCCTCAGATCCAGGGCAGACCAAAGATCTGTGAATTGTGTTTGTCTCTACAAGCTAGCCGAGGTCAAGAGGAACTGGATTCGGTCTTAGGTGCACCTTTCGGTGGGAAAGAGGACATGAGCTAAAGTCATATGAGTTCATGAGAGACAGGGGTTGTTCATCTGGCTGAAAGACATGGGGAGGGACGATAAAGGGAAAATGATAGTATCTGTCATGAAGATGGTAATGGAGCCTGAGAAGCCCATATAGAGGACCGGGAAGACCTACTATGAAATGATGGTTTTTCTGCCAAGATAACTTTTGCTAATGGCTAAAATGGGCTGTATGCAGCATGGTGTAGCTATCTCTGCCATTGGCTCGAGCAATGATGCTACATCCATTACTTCCTTTAGAAATGCTCCCTCTTGCTGGGACATGCTGTTTTAAACATCTTCAAGCATCCTGGGGAAAGTCCTCATGTTCAATAGCAAGTTTGATCTCTTGTCAAAACCTCAGAGTAATCCTTAGTCAAGTCACATGAGCAATCTATAGATTGGGATGGCTAATAATATTTCTGCACCACATAAGGAAACTGAGTCGGATATAACATATAATGGGGAAATCCAAACCCCTAGCATTGAGTGGCTATGGCTCATTGGATCACCTGACCTCTGACCTTTCCATTGAGCCCCATAGTAGTTATTACTGTATAACAATACACTATGAGGATGGGAATACTTTAAAAAGGAAAAAGAAATTGGGAGGGTTTCCCTGAATCTAAAATACATTGAATGAATAAGGGACTATTACCCTGAAGATGCTTAACAGTCCATGCATAGTGGGAGAACAAAACTCAGCTCATACAACTGGTTAAGGAAGTGATTCTATACAAATACTACAACTGGAAGAATGTTGGGGAATCTTATTTGTTACTTTATACTATAGAATAAATATTTTCTACAAATATTTAATAGTATCTATGCCTTAAAACAAAGAAAGATGCCAAATTCCATGCACAAGATAGCTGATGAGTTTGCCCTTTTTTCCCCCGATACATAAAAGTGTCTCAGAATGCTTTTTGTCACATATTCCAAATTATGGATCCTTTTAAGTTAAAATGTGATTTCTTAAAAACTATACTTTAAGATACAAAGAACTATATCACATATGCTGTATAAAGATGTTTATTGATGGATTCACTCAATAATAATTTAATGTAATCTTAATATTAGCAACTTAATAACATATAGAAGATGCTCCATTCACAGAATTAAGAGGGTTTCTTTTTTTGTCTTCTTTAATTGTTATGTTTTTGATTTGTGAGTAATCCACTAGGTAGAAAATTCTTTAGAATTGTCCCAAGGGACGGAAGGGAAATTTATTTATTTATTTTTGTTCTAAGCTGTTATCTTCTGTACAAGAAAAATATCCAATTCCCTTACCTTCCATAATTTTGCATTTTAGGAAATTCAGCGATAACCTGGTGGCTCAGCTTTGGTACTTTGTGAAGTGTGTGTACTTTGGGTTGTCTGCTTATCAAATCCGCTGTGGCTACCCAACGCGAGTGCTCGGAAACTTCCTTACAAAAAGCTACAATTACGTCAACCTCTTCTTGTTTCAAGGGTGAGGGCACTGTCTTGTCTGTCCCTGGTGGAGTGGAGGCAGTATGTGTCTTCCATGAGGAGGCAGGGGCATAAGATGTCCTGAAACTCTTACATGTCAGCAGCCCACGATGGCCTGCTTTAAGCACCTTTCTACACTCAATACCTGCCAGGAAGTTGTCTTAGAATCATCCACACTTGGTTAATTTTCACTTTAGCAACTTGCCTAGTTACCACGATAATATTTGGGGATAAAAAGTGGGATAATCCTCTTCCCAAAGCTCAGAGATCACCAGAGGAGAGTGTGGTAGAAAGATTCTCAAAGTCAGAGGCAGTGGGTGACTACAGCAAACCAGTGTTTTCTGGACACAGCAAGGCAGTTGTACCTGTGAACTCACTGCAGTTGTAACAACATGCACAAGACCCATATAAGATCAGTGCAGACAGAATCTCAGCTTGGAACAAGAGCGTGGTCACAAACACCCACCCATAGCTAAATTGCTATTGACAATCAGTGACTGCTGGGGGACTCTGAGACTTGGTTCTCTTCAAGGGAGTACGGGTCTTGAAAGGCTACCCATGAACCAGTAGATGACCCTAAACACATGCTCATGTGGACTGAAGAAACAAGTAGATGTCATGGGTTTAAAAAATAAAACAGCATATGGAGTTGGGTGGGGAAAAAATGATGAGACAGCCAGGGGGGAATTAGAGGGGAGTAAATGAGAGATGAATTAGATTTTTTTAAAAAGCATTATATGCATGTATTAAATTCTCAAGCAAAAAGAGAAAGAGTGGAGTAGACATTCATAATTCTTCAGTATCATTGTATTTCTGGACATAGTAAAACAGAATGACTGGAAGTTGACCCATTCCAGGATGGTTCTTTGTGTGCAGTGAGTTCATCCATGTAAAAGTCTAAAGGGCACCATGCTGCCTATTTCTGATAGTCAGCTCATCAAGCAAGCAACATTAGTTCCTCCATGTGAAGATTTCCATGGGAGCATACCCTTGCATTCCCCCTAAAAGTTACACCATGTTTTAAAAGACAAGGTGGCTGTGGGCACAGCTGGCCCCTCCATAGCTCTAGCCCTGAACCCTGGGGATGGGTCAGAAGAAGTGTTAGGTGCATTCGGATAGCACCCCCCCCCCGCCCCTGTGTCCTACCCTAGGCCTGGGCCTGATGTTTTTCCCACGTATTGGCTTCTAGAGCTGAGCTAGCCCAGTGGAGGGGTTACCCAGTGGGGGTACCCCAGCCTGGGAGATAAGCTCTATCATCCAAACACCCTCAAGTATGCCTCAGAGCCTGCTGTGGCTTGAGCTAGCCAATTCCCCAATGCAACTCAAAAACAAGAGGGTTTGTCTGAAGCAGTGTGGCTCCTTCATATAGCAAGCCACTGACAGTGAATCCTCTCTCTGGGTCCAGTGACATCCCTTGGTCCCTCTCTGCCTTCGTGCATTTGCTTTCATCTTCACCAGGTGTATACTCTTTACTGGCCCATCCATCAACAAAGCCACAGAAACTCAAATAACCCTCCATCCAACTGAGTCTTATAGTATACACACATGTGAAAAGAACAGAATCGGCTTCAACATTGTTTTAATATGAAACCCCAGTCAGTTAGAGCCCAGAGAAAATAGGAATGAAAGGTATCAATCTATGTACTAATTTATCATGTGAAGGAGTCGCATTCCCAATTGGGTTTTACTGTGAGGATCACCTTGAAATTTTTTTCTTAACTCATGGCATTTTACACAAATTTTTGCATGAACTCTTGAGGTGAGGTAGACAATGAGGCCATCCTCCAAATGTGTGTCTGAATAAATGTGGTTTCCGTTTCCGGCAGGTTCCGGCTGGTCCCGTTTCTGACTGAGCTGAGGGCTGTGATGGACTGGGTGTGGACAGACACAACCTTGAGCCTGTCCAGCTGGATTTGTGTGGAGGACATTTACGCACACATTTTCATCTTAAAGTGCTGGCGAGAGTCAGAAAAGGTAAAGAGCCAATGAAAGCGCCTCCTTCCTGCCTGTTGCTCTTGAGCACAAGTCTGTCACCAGATTAATGTGGATGCCACATGTTTTGTGCCCAAACGGATGGAGGAAGGGGACAAAAACTTACCACAAGCTATACATACAGCATTGATTTCCAACCAACTGACGTTGGAGGTTTTAAAGTCATTTCTGCTGTTGTCACCAACAGCATCCAGATGTTTTCTTCCTGTGGCAATAGTATTGTCAGTGATCTAGAGAAAGAGTTGATATGCTGTCACATGGCCCAGTTACCCTTGAATGCTCACTGGGGAGCAGAGAGAAGCAAGTGCAGAGAGATTCGGGTTGGGCAGGGTGGGTTCATGGTTGCCATCTACTTCACTCTGCAGGATGCATGGGTACTTTAGGATCTCTGTTAAAGGGCATGAAAGAAATTGTGATGCTACTATGTGACCCTTAAGTGTATTGGATAACCTGAAAGTTTATTGTATGGAACAAGTGTATCTTATGTAATGGTGACAGAAATTTGTAACTAACATTTGGCGAAGAGTGGGAATTGTCTTCTTGTCTTGCCTCAGAAATAGTCTCTTTGGAAAAGGTTCCTGTAATGTGTATAACATCTATTGTGCATCCCCTGCTCCCCGAGGGCAGACAGCTCTACAGTCATCAGGAGGCATGTGTGTCTAGGAAGGTTATAGAATTGAATGAACTGAGACCCATCACAGTGAAAAGACAAAGACACAGCCATACTGCCACTGAAGAATTCCTCTAAACTTTTAGGGACCTCAGCTCAGGCCATACCAGAATTTGTGGCTTTGATGATGAAAAGAATGTTGGAACTTTGTCATGAAGCAAAGTTGGAGATTTTTGTTAAAGGTATTTTAATATATGTTTAAGCATAAGAGCGATGGGCAAGAAAAGCACCAGAAGAAAGTAAGAGACCCAGATGTGGGCTCCTCCAAGAGAAGTTAAGCAGCCAGTTTTCCCAGCACTAGCCCCAACTTTCCAGTTGCATCGCAGGAGGCTGCTCTAAATTTTTTTCTTCTTTTCTCTTTTTTCAAGAAGTAAGGTTGCAGGCTGGCTCCTTGGATGGGGTTACACTCTGGTAAACTACAACTGGAAGCCCCTAAGATTGCCAGGATTGGGCAGCACCTTGGTACATGGTACCTGGAAATAAGTTTGTGATAAGAGTCCCAGGAAACCGCAGGTTTACGGCTGGGAAGGGGTTGATGGACTCCCTGGACTGTAGTTACCAACTCTTGTGAATCACCACATGGGTTCTGGGAATTGAACTCCTGTCTTCTGGAAGAGCAGCAGACCACTGAGTCATCTCTATAGCCTGTTGTCCTTCTTTTAAATAGCAGAAAAACTGGAATGATGACAGAATGCCTTAGTCTAGTTGTTGTTGTTGTTGTTGTTGTTGTTGTTGTTGTTGTTGTTGCTACTGCTGCTGCTGCTGCTACAAACATTTGAGACTAGGAAGCTTATTTAAAAAGAGAGATTTGTTTTGATTCCAAGCCCTATGGGGGCAGCATCCTTCTTTTTTTGCTTCCTGCCTCTCCATGCATGGTGAGAAAGGAGAGAAAGAACCTGACAAGTGTGGGAAAGAAGAGGAGATGGCCTCCTGTGACAACAAAACCATTCCGCAAGAAAAAAAAAATTGCTTCACTTACAATGATTCCTTAGTTGGCCAGATGCCCTGCCAAGGCGCTGCTACTTCCCCACACTGTAGAGACAGTGCTTCTCTGGAAATCGACCACATCAACCAGAGGGAAAAAATAGAGGGATACCACATTGTGGGAGGACACAGGGTAGCCACCAGGTTAACACAGGCTTACAAATGGTTACAGTGTTGCAGTGTGTAGCAAATGGCTACATGTTAAACACTAGAAAGAATCAAGTACGAATCATTTAGTTCACTAGCAAAACATAAACAGAAGAAATAGCAGCTGCTTTCAAAATTGTGAAACTTTGAGATTGTGCAAAAGTAGGCTCATATTTGTGAGGCATAAACCAACAAACAAGACAAACTTGGAAAAGCTCCAGTAAATGTCAATGGGAATAAAATGTTTCTAATGATCAGTGCTACTGTGTGCAGAGCCAGCTGCCTTACAAGATGGTTGCCAAGAAGTGTCCAAGTACACACTAAGGGTCTTAGAGGAAGATTTACTCTACTAATACACTGAGTCTTCTTCTATATGCTAGATTCCTGATACTATAACCAAGCACCTATGACAAGTCAACTCAAAAACAAGAAGGGTTACCTTGTGGTTTACAGTTCTGGAGATACAGTATTTTTCACAGACCCCACACATCCTCCCATACCATAGATACTCATGACACCTAACAGTGTGTGAATGTTCTACAAATAAAGATCAGGTTGTATTCTTGAGTGAGTTACAACAAAGTCCGTGTGAATTCCCTCCCTCAATTCCCCTTTAATATATGCAATCTGACATTGTCTGAGTCCACAGCGGTGGTGCCTGTAGAGAGGATGATGGCCTTATGTCATCCTCAGAGAAGCCCAGGTTTCCCCTACTGATGACCCCATATCCCATGGGAAGCTGGGATATAAGCCTGGAGAGCCCTTGAAGCTGAGACTGAGAGTCCCCTCTCATTTATGTCCACCACATTCTCCTTCTATGGCAGCCTAGATTCCAGTCCATATGGGTAAGTCAATGTGGCTGGAACATGCTGTATGGCCAGAGCTCAGCTACAGCATGCAAAGCCCCAAAGTCATAGGTCTGATGCTTTCCTGGGGTAACGGACTCACCAGGAGGAAGGGAGACCTTTCTGAGTGAGCCTTAGTGGGAAGTGTGGGGTGGGGGCATACATCCTAAGTCCGCTGGCCCTGTCTCCTCTTCTCAGCTCTCACAGGGATCTGCTTCCTGGATACTTTTCAAGCCTTGGTGAGCCTTCGGTGTCTGAAAACTCCTGCCTGTTTCTTCATGGTCTAACTCCTTCCCACCCTCAAATGTCAAATCTGACAGTTCTTTCTCACAGTTCTTCCCTGGCTCCAGATTTGGTCCACACCACACTAGGTCCTTCCAAACCCTCTGAACAGCACGTTGAACCTGAGCGCCTCTTTATTTCTCTCTGATGGAAGCTCTGTGATAAGATCATTATAACACATTCTGTGAAGCAAGAACAATTTCCTGAAAGACCAAGCTTTGCCATGAGCTTATGAGTGTAACTGCTCGCTCCTGTGCCAACTTTACAATGGGTCCCGTGCGGCCACTTCCCACCATGCCGTGGGAAGCTAATTAGATATATAACAGGAACAGCACTCTTGCTTTCTAGTCTTTCAACAGTAAAGCACTGAGCTATCTAAGAAGGGGTGAGAAAGTAACCCGGCACAGAGAGTTGGCAGCCCCCTTGAAAGGTCTTCTCTGGAGTCTGTCAAGGAATGCAGATGTAAGGCGGCCACCTCTGGTAATAGACTTCTTCCTGGCAAAGTTCCCAGGTGGTACAGGACACCAGATAGAGGGACAAGGAAAACACAAGAGACCCAGCTGGCTGGAGTTCATAGTAGACCAACTCTCAAGATAGCCCATTACTACATCATCCTCTAGATGGGGTCCTTCGAGGCTCTAATTGCCTCCTTATGCTCACTATGGTGACTGATGCTCAACATGAGTATCAGAGGGGACAAACCAAACCTAGAAGTAACTCCACAGAGGAGAAAAGCCAGGAAGGAGTAACAAGCAAGAACACACGTGGACCCCTGGAACAATTTTAACTTCTCAGGCAAAGCCACTTCATCCCACTTCCCTGCCACACTTTGGGAAGACTTAATGACCCCGTGGTGAGGCCAGCAAGCCTGAGCACTGTGCTGGCCCTTGTCCTACCATATTCAGCCCTCCTTTCCTCCCACCAGCTACGCCCAGCATTCAGTGGCCACAGAGGGAGCCACACTGGCCACATTGATGTTAAGAACCTGAACAACAGGGTCTTTTTTTTTTTTTTTTTTTTTTAGCATGCACTATCACATTGAGTTTAAAGGGTGCCTTTCTATCCTCCAGGCCCAGACAGGGATTAGTTAGAAGGCATACATCTTGACTATTTGGGAAATTAAAATATCTTTTTTTTTTTCTGGCATGACTCCTTGACACCAGGAGGTTGGTTTAGCAAGGCCTCTCATATGTGGCCGCTCAAGCTCATCGCTGGCGAAGGTACACAATGACTTTGAAATGTCCTGTTGGCCCCAAGTAGCACCAGGTTGGAGATATGTCTCTAGCTTTGCTGCAGCTTGACACTTGGATGCCAAGGCTGGGATAAGGTTTCTTCCCCATGTCAGAGGCAGCAGAGAGGAATCCGCACTAAGTCCTCCTCCGGCTCCGATGCTACAAGGGAAGCACTCACCCTTGCCTGGCCCCGCCTCCTCCCCCCCTTCTCTCAAGCACCTGATGAGCCATTCTACATCCTTGTGTTGTAGAGATACCCTCAGCCCCGGGGCCAGAAGAAGAAGAAAGCTGTGAAATACGGCATGGGAGGCATGATCATCGTCCTCCTCATTTGCATCGTCTGGTTTCCTCTGCTCTTCATGTCTTTGATCAAGTCTGTCGCGGGGGTGATCAACCAGCCCCTGGATGTGTCAGTTACAATCACCCTGGGAGGGTATCAGGTAATCTAGCTGCCCAACCCCACCCCACCCCACCCCAATGTTCTGGAACCTTTCCTAATGCAGTATTTGTACATGAGAGCCCTGACTAGGATGGATAGTTATGGCTCCCAGCATCAGTGATCAGCAGTCACGGGATGTATATGAAGGAAAGTTTGGAAAACTGGTGAGAGGGCAGCTCTGCTCCTGAGGCTGCGAAATGGCCTGGGTTTGATCTCCGACACTGCAGATAACTAACAACAACAACAATAATAGTGGTGCGTTGGTTCTGAGCACAGAACTAATAATCAGTGCAAAAAGAGATCTCTGGGGACAACTGCCTCATTCATGACTATGTAAATGTTTCGATTTTAACCCAAATGCAAGGAAGTAAGTACCAAGTGATGCTGACTGTGCCCTGTGCTTTTCTTTTCCAGCCTATCTTCACAATGAGCGCCCAGCAAAGCCAGCTGAAAGTTATGGACAGTCAAGCATATAAGAGATTCCTTAGTCCTTTCCATACTGACTCTGTGAGTAAATGTGTGCCAAACTCCCTGAGGACCATCCCTTGCTAGTTGTCACATGGCTGGATGATTTGCTCTGCCTCTGGTGGTGAGCAGAGCAATTTTTCTAGAATCATCCGGGCACAGCACCTTGGCTGCTCTGATAGTATATAAAAAGTATCAGTGATAACAGACACAAGTTTAATTTGGTACATTTTAATGAGAGTTCAACACATGCATAATGTTTTTAAACTGTGGTGATCTTGATCTTTGATTCCTGCCTGTTCTTGGGAACCTTGAACTAAGAAGTTCACTCAAAATATGGGAAAGCAACAGTTGGGTACCTGCTTAAGAGAACATTGTTTTTGGAAGCAGAAATGGAAGTGATTTGAGTGTTAAAAAAAAAAAGAGAGAGAGATTGGTGACAGAAATTAGACCAAATATATTACATGAGTCAGATTGACATTGGTTCTCCCAACAGTCATGTTGAAAGCAATGGCTTGCACTTCTGACCATATTTACACTACAAACTTTCCCGTCTGAGGTGAAGATTTCCCAAGCACTTTCTTTTGTAATAAAACTGTCTTTGAGAATCCTAAAAGTTATATGACAATTCTCAAGTAAAATGTAGATTGAAAAAAGAATTTAATAATATATATATTTTAAAATGTTAAACCAAAAGGAATGTGTCCCTGACTATATAAGACAAAGACAGTATGCTGGTGGTAGGATTGTCCCTGATATTTTTCATCTCACTATAGTTTACATTCTTATGATATAATAACATAATCTGCATCATAAAAACAGTTTCAAAAATGATAGTTTTAATTTATGGAAAGCAACCAAGCAGAAACAGATGTTTCTGTTTAAAGTCCTCACCAGTTGTCCATACCAGCAAATAACCATGGCTCTCAGCATCCTTTAAGACATGACCTCGGTGGATACATCCTTCCTCCTGCATGCGAGGAAGCGATGCTTCCTTAGCTCGTGGTTTTCTTGGCAATGGGGGAACGTGATATGAATTATAAGGTTCTTTTTATTAATTGGTGAGAGTGGTTGACTATCTGTTGGGCATGTGATTGGTGTGGCACTGGGAACCCAACACCTTGGGCACCCATGTAACTATTCATTCCTGGGGGACCTCTCTGTAAACTCAGTTAGACGAAAAAGCAATTCCTTCCTTCATGAGCATTATGTTAGAACTCATTTACATGTGCGTGTTTGTGTGCATACAGGGTGCTATGCAATTTCTGGAAAACTATGAAAGAGAAGACATAACAGTAGCAGAACTGGAAGGAAACTCAAATTCTTTGTGGACCATCAGCCCTCCCAGTAAGCAGAAAATGATACAAGAGCTCACCGACCCCAATAGTTGCTTCTCAGTTGTTTTTTCATGGAGTATTCAGAGGTAGTTACTGTATTTCCGTGCATCCTTCCCTCTCTCTAATCTTACCTCAGGCTGGGGGAGCAAACAGAAGCACCGTTTGACATGGTCCTTGCACTCAGCCACTTTCTTTTGCTGCTAAAGTTCACATTTTATTTATGGAATATGGCTTTTCTAGGAATCATTAACCAGAGTAAGAGTGTCTTAGTTCCTTTAATTTTTTAAGGAGGGGCAACAATGAATTTTGTTAGCAAGACAGAAAAGTAGGGAGAACGGGAAGCACAGTTTAGAAAATAAATAGTACAGCTAAGAGATCCACACGGTGTCATAGAGAACTGCAGTGTTGGAAGGCTCAGATTCCCACCCACACCCCTGCTCCACTGGAGAAGCCCTGGCAGGTCTATTCTATGCGTGAGAGATTTGAAGGTGTCTTAGCAGTCCGAGAATCAGGAAAGCCAGAGTAGCTCCCAACCCCACCCCACCAGAGCCAAGCTGGAGCCCATGTCCTGACTTTGCCTTTGTTTGGATAAACTAAGTATGTCTTAGCAGAAGTTCTTGCACCCAGACAGCTCACCCAGTGTGTCAGTCCCATGCATTTGAGGATCTCAGCATGACAGAATGTGGTTATTTAGTTTTCGTTGTCAGCCTGGAGGGCCAGAACCTCTGGAGGCCCACCTGTGTACTCACTTGAAACTATAACTTGAACTTCCTGGCTTTTAAGAGA
This sequence comes from Acomys minous, assembly GCF_964271855.1. Classification (NCBI taxonomy): domain Eukaryota; kingdom Metazoa; phylum Chordata; class Mammalia; order Rodentia; family Muridae; genus Acomys; species Acomys minous. Next base: position 24,926,583 of record NC_140486.1, read on the forward strand.
TGGAAATTCTCAACCTGTAATTGTAGCACACAGAAGGCTGAGACAGGAGACTCTCAGCAAGCTGGAGGGTAGCCTCAGCAACACAGCTAGGCCTGGGCCTCAGAGTGAGACCTTGTATTGAAAAACTAAACCAAAATGAAGCAATCAGACATGTTCAGAGGAAATCTTAGGCTATAAAATAAACTCAGGAGAAAATTGGGAAATGCCATTTCTAAAAGGTCGTTCAGAATGCTTTTTGTAATCTTATTTTCTCCTTAATGTTTCCTATCCCTCAATTCCAGTTTGTACCAGTGGCCATAAACTTGGCTTTCTATCCTTTGCTTTGAAGAGCCACCAATCCATAACAAGAAGAAAAATAACTTCTGATTAAGCACTGGTTTTGTTTGTTTTTATTTATTTTTAATTTATATATTTACTTTACATCCCAATTGTCGCCCCCTCCGTCCTCTCCTCCCAGTCCCTCCTTCCCACCATCTTCCCCCTTCCCATCCCCTTGTCCTCAGAAAATGGGCGTCTCTCCAACCCATCCCAGAACAACAAGTCTTATTAGGACTGAGCTCATCCTCATGCACTGAGGCCAGGCAAGGCAGCCCCCCATTTAGGGCAAAAGTGATTGAAAGCAGGCAACAGAGTCCATGTCATAGACAGCATCCACTCAACTTATTATGGGACCCACATGAAGATCAAACTGCCCATTGGTTACATATGTGTAGCGGGCCTACGTCCAGTCTTGGGTTGGTGCTTCCATTTCTGTAAGGCCCCATGGGTCTATGTTAGCTGACTCTGTTGGTCTTCTTAATAAAGCATTCTTGTCCCCTCCTGGTCCTTCTATCCTTCCCTCCTACTCTTCCACAGGATTCCCTGAGCTCTGCCTAATGTTTAGCACTATTTTTAAACACTGGTTCTGTGGAGACTGACATCATTGGTTTCACATAAGAAATCTCTGAAATTCCTATGAGCTCTCACCATGACAGCTGCGGTTGGCCAGCAGGTCTTGATCCCTCTATTCTGTCTCATGGGGTTGTAGTCTCCTTTGGTCTTACCACTTAGGCTGTTTAAGATGGTAAAGATGGAGGTAGGGTGGCTGGGAAGGTTGACATTGAAAAATCTGGACTTCCTGAAAACTTGGTGAGATAGAAAAGTGAGTCAAGTGTCTATGAATCTCTCTTCCAGGCTTTAGAGAAATCACTAACTTTTTTTTTCTCATTCTTTCCTTCAAAGAAACATGACTCTGGGTGCAAAAGCGGAAATAGCAACGGATAAGCTTTCTTTTCGTCTTGCAAATGCAACACGAAATAACATAGCTAAGATGATTGCCGGCAATGACACAGAAAGCTCAAACACGCCAGTGTAAGTTGTGGTACCCTGTGAATACAGCCTTCATCAGAATGTGAAGCCGTCACAAAATGTCCCTGTAGAGACTCATAAAGTAATCCAGCTTCTTTGAGAATGCAAGGGAACCTTAATTGACAGGCTCCATTTTACTAGAATAAAGACAGTTCACCTCAGTCCCAGGACTCTTTCTCCACTTGCCCTGCAGTTATGTTATATATGTTATTAATGACACTTAGTGTGGAGCTGGCTCCAAGGATACGCTCCATCCATGGTGAAGTGCTGTCTTTCTGTCCTGCTGTCCTTCCACCATGAGGCACATTGTTCTCCCACTCTCAGTGACCAATGCCCACTGCAGGGCAGCTCTCTCCATCAGTCCTTGGGCCCCATTCTCCATGCACTGGGTGTCACTTGCTGATCCCCACTGTAAGTGTTGGTTCTCCTGGATGTACCTGTCCATCATCTCATGAGACAGTGTTGCTGCAGTCCCCTTCCCAAAGGTCACTGCTTTAAAGGGGTAGAACAAGGGCTTCTCTTAAATGATCCAGGCTTTCATTCTTTCTTCTTCCTTCTTTCCTTTCTCTTCCTTCTCCTCCTCCTCCTCTTCCCTTCTCCTCCTTTTCTTCTTCTTCTTTCCCAAGACAGGGTTCCTCTGTGTAGCCTTGGCTATCCTGGATTCACTTTGTAGACCAGGCTGGCCTCAAACTCACAGTGATCCACCTGCCGCTGCCTCTCCCTGAGTGCTGGGATTACCTGAGGGCACCACCACACCCAGCTGATCCAGGCTTTCCAGCATCATGTTTGCCACCTGGTCTAGGTGCCCAGTGAGGCCATTCACCTTCCGAGGAAGGAAACAGGCTGGAGATTACCTCCTAGATTGCCACCAGGGTTGAAGCCTGCCTTCCACTGCCTCTGTCCCCCAGCCTAGAGATGAGTGACCTCATCTCTGAGTAACAAACGTTCCTACCCAATTTATCACCAAAAGACAGAGACAGACCCCTGCCTCTTCCTCCTAGGACTCTTGTCCCAGGTTAGCTGAATGTCAGACTGGCTGAATGGGGTAGGAAGACAGTCAGGAGGACAATGGGTAACAGAAAATTGGTAGAGGGAAAAACATGCCACGTAGGTGCTGTTGAAGAAGGACACGGGATAATTAAGAACAAGTAGAGGGAAAGTCACAGACCCAAAACTGATAAGACTGTCCTACATGTCCACTGGCAATTTCCCCAGCTTCTCACTCCAGCCTGGCATGGCCTCCTGCTTTGAACATGGAGGCTACTAGGAGACAGTCATGTGGATACTTAGCCACTTGACTTCCTGAACCCCTGATGTTCAGGAGCTCTTAAAGATCATCAGTGCTCCATGCCCACCACTTCCAGATGAGAACATTTTTGTCAAGTGACCCCTATGATACAAACAAAACGTAGGGTCCAGGTTGGGTGCTTTGCTCACACACTTGCTCTTCACCAGATCAACAATACAATCTTCCTGACTCTAGGTATTTTTGAAATACAGAATAATAATAAATAAATAAATAAATAAAATCAGAAAAGAATTCATCACAAAAAAATAACTGTTAAAGTATCCTAGCCAGAGCCAAGTATGGTGGCACACTCTTGCAATCCCAGCACTCAGGGAGGCAGAGGCAGGAGGATCTCTGTGAGTTTAAGGCCAGCCTGATCTACAGATACAGTCCTGGACAGCCAAGGCTACACAGAGAAACTCTGTCTCAAAAAACCAAAACCAAACAAATAAAATAAAAATCCTAGCTAGAAAAAAAAGGGTTTTTGTTGTTGTTGTTGTTGTTGTTTTTAGTAATGAGTCACAAATGTAAGAGAGATCAGCAGCTACTTTCAAGCCACATGTATCAGGAGTTGCATGTATGTCTGGATAGAATGCATGGAATCTCAGCTTAATGAACTGTGGTTATAATAAAACCCTAGTAAGATGTTTATACATTATATTATTGTATAAGTACTTGTATCATTATTTGTTATAAGATCAAAATAACAACAAAGCCATCTATTTTAGGTGTATAAACAACTAAAGTTCATCTTTTTATTTTCTCAATATGCAGGACAATAGAAAAGATCTATCCATACTATGTGAAGGCACCCAGTGATTCAAACTCAAAGCCTATAAAGCAACTTCTACCTGGTAAGACTGACAAGCCATCTGAAAACTGTGTAAATCTTACTTTTACTCAACTTAAGAAGTCTGTGTTTTAAATATTTATTAAACTTTTTTCTAGCTATTGCACCTATGGTGTTTTAAGAACCATAAAACCTGTGCCCTCTCTAGACAAGGGGAATCATTAATACACCTGTTAATACCCTGTTCTTCATCTTCTCCTCATTGATCAAAGTCCCTGACTGATCCACATTCATGTTTTATGACTTTGTTTACTTGAGTCTCTGAGCAACCAGATTGCATACAGAAAAGTGCCTCACACATTGGTAAACATGATAGTTTCTCCCAACAAAAACAGCATGAGGCATGCTTCATTGAGCCCCAGGGTCAGTACGCCCCAATAGTGTTTTAGTGATTGGATTTTCCAGCAAAAGAGTGATGGAGGGAAGCAGTACACACCCCTAAACCTGCTTACCAGCAAACAGGTTACATCCAGGTTTATGTGACTATGATGTTGGCACAATGATATCTTTGGATCAGGCCATATCCTGCCACCGAATGACTGGATTCTACTTAGAATTGCTTGACTTCATTTCCTGAGGTCCCTAGTCCTTTTGATGATGGTGAAGTACAAGGCAGGAACCCAGTGTGTGTTCATCCACCAACCTGGATGAGGCACTCTGCACTAGGTCCCAGGCACCATGGTGGGTCCTGGAGACTGGGCTCCATGATGCTCACATTCAGCTAGTGATCAGTGGAGACCTCACATGGAGATGGCCATAGTGAGTTGTGAGGATGAACACAAGGCCACGTCTATCTCTGCATGCTATTCTTCATCAACAATAATGGAGCATGCTTTTGTAAGGAACTTCAGCGTGCATGGGGAAAGTCTGTATTTCTTTTTTACAACAGAAATAGTTGTGGAACTGTTTAGCTTGAGACAACAAATAGATCCTTCTGAAATGACTATGTGAGTTTTCAAGCTACTCCCTACCAGTGTTTCAGCAGATGGCCTCCCTACTGATTGACAGGGATGATTAAATCCAGCCCCCTGGATGCTTGACATGCCTTACCCCTCCTTGAAAAGCATCTTATATCATAAGGCCCTCCCTCCCTCCATGTAGGTTCAAAGAAAACTATGCCCTCTCTCCTTTGTTAAGGCCAGTCTCTTCCCATGCTCCACTCCCAGCCCTCTTTGTCTTCCATCCTGCAATATCATGGACCTAACCCTGAAACTCACTAGACCCAGGGCAGGATGGTCCTACTTTGAGAACCACAGTTATCATCATCACAGAAGGCCCTGAGTTAATCATATTCTTACTTGACAAGGACTTTGCCCTTACTAATCTTCTGCCATTCATTTTTCTTTGTCCATCCATCCATCTACTCATCCAACCACCCACCTATCCACACATTTGCCTACTCAACCATCCATCATCTATTTATTTACAGCAAGCCATCCACTTGCCCATACACACATCCATCCCATCACCTCCCCATTCACCATCCATTCACCCACATAGCCACCGGTCAATCCATTCACCTACTCACCTATCCCATTCACATATTCCTCCATCCAACAGTTACTTTCCTAGAGTCCTACGACCAAAGCTCTTACCATGAAATACAGATGACCCATTTCCCACACATACAGTATGCATGTTTGTCCCTGCAGATCCAAGGAATCTTCTTTTAAAAACCTGCACTATGGAACGCCAAGCTTTTATTTACCCTGTCTCTTACTCCTCCTTTGCCTCTTCCTCACAAGGGCAACCACTAACCAAAACAATAGATGCCATACATAGCATTGAAGAACTTCTTGCTATTAGTCTTTCCAAAATGGACATCTCTACCCACGCCCTCCACATACTGGGGCCAGTAAAACTTGGATCTTGTGCCATTTCTTCCTTAAGCAGTTATAGATTCCACCAATCGGAAGTGATTCTCTCCAAGGGACTAAACCTTGACGATGCTGACCCTATGTTAGTTGCCATATGGCCATAATTGTGTACACAGTCTTTTCCCATTAAAATAAGGAGCATTATCATTTGTCAATTTTGGAACACCTTGGCACCTGGTAAAGTGCCTTCCTCCAAGAGAGATGCTTACTAAGTTCTGGTGATACAAATGAATCAATCAACTGCACCAAAGATTGGTAGTGAGAATCTGGGTGTGGTCCTTTTTCTCAGGATGATCAGTACAACTCCTTAGGCGGTGGAGCCTCCATCACTCTCTGAGGTTTGGCTGTTTTACACCTATGCAACAGTAACAGAACTCTCATCTGAGCAATGCCTAGCGCCCACTTCTTCTCCATTTGCCTTTGTCATGCCTGTGTCTTTCACATTCTGAAATTGTCTACTATATATGTTGACTGAGTTTTGCCATCTGGGAACTTCTGATTTGCACCAAATCCCCAGACTCTTAAGCTGCCTTCGTTTTTATTCTCCTTTTCTAGAAAATAATTTCAAGAATATCACCATCATTTTGTTCAGAGACAATGTCACCAAATCCAATAGTGAGTGGTGGGTTCTCAACCAGACTGGAAGTAGGATATTCAATCAAGGGTCCCAAGCCTTGGAACTGATTGTCTTCAATGACAAAGTCAGCCCGCCGAGTCTGGGCTTCTTGGCTGGCTACGGGTAAGGACTCAAGTAATGATTAACAACTCTTACGTCTGGATGCTGTGGAGTTGGAATAGCAGCCTTTTTCCTCCTAGGATTTGAGTTGTGGCTTTTATGCTACTAAAAGTTCCAAAGCCATGCCTTTCATTTCAACACAGGGACAAGAGGTCCAAAGACATCAGAGTACCTAGTGTGACTCACACACCCCCCACCTCTCCTGGAGACACCTATGCCCTATGCCTATGTTCTATGCCTTCCTGTTAGGGCATATGATTTCATGCAATTGGGTATGATGTTACCAGTGTTTGACTTAGGTTGCTTTCTGGCCCTGAGCAAATGGATCAACTAGACACCACAGTTTTGAACAGATCCAGACCTCACCTTATGGTGCTTATATACCACAATCCAATCCAATCTAATATGAAATACCAGTTAAGACACAAGGACAGCAAGTTACACTTTTCAGAATTAACATCATAAAAAAAAGTCTGTCCAGCATTTCATTATTTAAAATAGACCTCACGATAGGATTGTTAAAGGGAAAAGAGCTACTTTGAAAGTAGCATGCAATGCAACTGTGTTTCTACCCAGTGTGCTGTATTTTTTTAAAGTATAGCCAACATGTGCTCCTAACCATATTAATTGTTTGGGGGGGGGCGTTTCTTTGCTATCTCTTTCAGTATCATGGGATTATATGCATCAGTTGTCCTTGTAATTGGGAAATTTGTTCGTGAGTTCTTCAGTGGGATTTCTCACTCTATCATGTTTGAAGAGCTCCCAAATGTGGATCGAATTTTGAAGTTGTGCACAGATATATTTTTGGTCCGGGAGACAGGTGAACTGGAGCTGGAAGAAGATCTCTATGCCAAATTGATATTCCTGTACAGATCACCAGAAACCATGATCAAGTGGACTAGAGAAAAAACAAATTGATACCTTAACACCTGGACTGCAAATAAAGTTAACATTTGAATTTTTTTTTTTTAAGAAAAAGCACAATATTCTCCTAAGAGCTAAGCATTTGTAGTCTGGTGGCAACCATTTCTCTTATGACAGGTGGCTGAAGAAAGGTGATTTTCTTGTTCATGAAAGCTGCCTCACACAAGAAGTCACTGTTGAAGTTCTTCTTCCTCCGACTTCTCTGAAATCAGGGCTCTTCCTTTGCTTTAGAGTTTTTTTTTTTTCAGTCAACAGTGTCTTGCATTCTTATCAGTTATGTGAAAGGTTCCTGTAGGGTCCCCTCCCTTGGAGAAAGGGGAAAGGCACCTTTGTCTTACCCTCTAGGGACCTCACCTTTCCTGGCATCATGGTCGAAGTGCACCACACAACTCTTCTCGTCACTGGGGAAACTGCTGAGCAGACACCCCGTGAGCCCTCAGCACACTCCAGCTGTGCAACAGCAATAGGAGGCAGCAGCACTGCCTGAGTTTCCAGAGGAAAAGAGGTGACCCCTGGGACCCAGAAGACATCGGTGGAAGGACAAGCCTCATTCTAAGCAAAAAGATACCATTAGTGATACTCTAACTGCCTTATCTCAACTGAAGACTGGTAGGAAATCTTTCTATTGAACACCAGTGACTTCTCAGGAAAACACACTCAGCAAAGCAAGGACATGGACCCCTGCTTGTGAGGTCAGGTGGTTACCACTCCCAGAATGTCACTCCCCCCCACCCAGGTGACCATTCTGCTTCGGATGGCTCCTGTTGCACCGGAAACAGAACGACAGTGACAGCAGTGGTCAGCCCAGCCTGATGGGAACACCATGGCTTTGTGACTCCAGTGACTAAGGCCACAGGGCTCTTCTGCCTCTCCTCACCCTCTCTGCCTCTCTCCATTCTCTCACACGCTTTTCTCCCAGTTCCATGATTTAAGCTGTGGGTTTTCCAATGTATGACATTTTCCTTGCTGTTTTTCAGGCATATAAAGAGTTTACATATTCCAATTCACATTTTTACATCCAAGACGGGTTTTTTAAGTTCCTAATTATGAAAGAAATATGTATATTGAGCTTGGGGAAATAAAAAAATGGCCTTTTCTTAAATTATTATCATTGAAAACACAACCTCTTCATGAAATAGCAATGTAGCATGAAAATTTATGATTGGAATGTAGCTTTCATTCAGTATTTAAAATAAGTTTCTGAGAAGAACCATTGAATGGGCTAGAACATGCCAGAAACCACTCCTGTGTACTCTGGGTTCAGGACTGACTTAAAATAAAGCACATCATGCAAAGTCACCCTGAGAGTGCTCTATTTGTGTAAAGTGACTGTTTCCAATATACCACACCATGAATTAAAATAAGAAAGCACTTCTTAATGTCCTTTGTCAAACAGATGCTCTGGATGGACAGTATCAGCAAGGAATAAAGTAATTCGCAAAGGAACAGTGATAGTTGCTATGGAACCCTTTAAATAGCAAAGCACAAATGAAATCCAGTATCCTCAGGAGACTTGAATGGTTCTACAACATGCCTCAGCCGAAGACATAATCAATCATTGCAAGCATAAAATCAAGTCATGGAACGTAAGAATCTATGAAAGTTCTTTCAATGTAAAAGGTGTCCTGGCAGTTACACACACACACACACACACACACACACACACACATACACAGTCAGAGAAGGGAATGCTTCCCAGTTTTAAAACCCATGGCTACCTCATTTTTTTTTCTTTAAAGATATTATGATGTCTTTAGTCATCAAGTTGAAGTCAGTTGGGGCCTTTTGCTGGTACTAGCCACATGAGAACAATGGCCTCATTATCTTTCAGCCACTTATTTCATGGGACTACAAATGCTCTGGTGATCAAAAAGCAGCTTTAACAACTGAATCCTAAAAAACACAAAAATCACAGAGCCTAATAATCTCTCTGGGATATTATTGTTATTATTATTTTGCTACAACTTATCCTAAATTTAAATATTAAAATTATATTAACAAATTTCACTAAGAGTCAGGGACAATACTGTGAAGCAAGTGTCTAATTAACTGTAGGTGAAACCTGATTAGTAACTTACATTCTACCTGTGGCTAATTACAGAACGATACCATTCCCGTTTACTTCATCTGACCCTGGATGAATCTTCCTTTTGGATGCTATGTTCATTAGTCTTCGACCTCCCCAGGCAGCAGCCCTTACAGCAGTATGCTAGGACACAAATGACTGGTGCTTTAAAGGCTGAATTAACATACAAGAACTGCCAAAAAGGCATCTGGCTCCTACAGAGCAAAACAGCACAGCTGAAGACAGAGAAAATAGTGTTGTCCTTATAAAAGATAACTAAAACAATGTAAATAATCAAGAGGATGTATCCTTGAAGCGAATCAACAAACAAAACGACATTTGTATAATCTTGGGTTTTATTTTCATAATTGTCTTCCTTCAGAAGTAATCATCTAATTCCATTAGCAGCACATTAATATTTTACTCACCAAAAAGCTGGAAAAATATGATAATGCACAGATTCCATACACAAATGCCATCCTCTGCATATTTACAAATTCAATATATTACATATGCTCTGTTGACTGACGTCACTTATTATGTAACAGCACTAAGCACTAGATGAGTCAGAGCAGATTCATGCACTTTGACTTTCGGAGGGAGGGGGCTAGAGTTCTGGGAAACAATTCTCCTTGTTGTAAACACTAAGTTTTCCACTTCTGACTAAGCTCACAGGAACAAAGACTTAATGCAAGTAGAAAAATAAAATGTGTATGTGTGGACAAATGCTCCTTCTGAGACACCACACAGAATCACCCTGACATTTAAAAAAAAAATGCACTCTAAATCCTGCACACTGGTTCCTAGTGGAGGTGGATGAAGGTGTACAATTTGTTTAACCCAGAGCAGTGCTGCTCCACAATGCAATCATTGTTTGTTTATGGTGTATACAAGCAGAACTGACCCCCTACAAGGTTTAATTGAATAATCTGGGCCATAAACAGTCTAAAGTAGCATTTGAATACTGCCAGATCTATTTTAAAAGTCTGCTAATTCACTCAAATAAGAACCAATGTTTCTGGTTGGATCTAAATCTGAAGGTAAATACAACATTGACGCTGTCTTTAAAATAGCAATGTTCTTTTAAAACAAAAATTCCAAATACAGTTTTATTCATGATCTCAATGCAATTAGAGAAAATAAGCTGGTGACCCAAAGAACTATGCAGGGAACTCGGGGGACCGCATAAAACCCGCACTAGTGTTGTGTATCAGACCTGCAATCTGCGAAAGGACTGTCCAGTGACATCCACCTCTCAAGCACAGCCGGCAGAGGATGCCAGTCGCCTTAAGCCCTCCCACAACATTGGGATGAGTACCATAATGATGCTTTTCCTAGATTTTAGAAATCTAGCAAAACTAGGCATCCTGTATTCAAATAAGTTATGGTATAAAGAGAGAGCAGTAAAGGGTGGTAACAGAACCACTCTGGTCAGTACCACTGCCAGTGCACCTGCTGCTGCCTGCAACCTCTTGGTTCACAAATTACAAGCTGGGTCTAAGCCACACAGGGGAAAAAGGAATGCTTCAAAACTAACTTTTAGGAACTAATAATGGGAGTTCTACGAGGTATGAAAAAGACTGGCAACCCAGTTCTAAATGTATGTCTTTCAAGACCAATTTTTTCCCTTTTTGGTAACTTTTTACTTTTTGTAATATACAGCACAACTCATGTTAAATTATGAACTCCAAATTACTTTGGAGGTTAAGAAATGCATGCATACTAAATGACAGGAACATTACCTGTCATTCTGGATACATGTAAATGGTCTTAATTAGTCTCATTTGGTCAAGAGACAAATAAGCTTGGACAGTCATTTTTTTTGTTGTTAAGAAAAAAAGACACCAATACTCCAGAGAGGGCTGAAGATACCACAGCACCACTAATACGTTGCCTTCCACGTTTTGCAGTCACATGTAAGAACTATTGAGCTAAATATTAGAAAGCTTTTGTTCCAAGCTTGTCTCTGAAGACTCAATAATTTGAATGTATCTAATATAATGATGGATAACTTTCCTTTTCAAAATGACACAAGCCCTCCCTCCACTGAAGCACTTTGTTATTCTTATGTTTTCTACCCATAGAAAAAGAATCCCAGGATTGTCCCTCTTGTGTTTTTGTCCCGCTTCCTCATGATCCATATGCCAGCAGAGGCTACTGGTACAATGTGGCCAAACTGACAGGGTGGGAAAAGACGATTGTGCCATTCATAGGTCTTTAGGCAGCACATCAAATCTGGGGCTGACACTCCACACTCATTTCCACAGCCTGTGAGGGTGACAACAAAGTTCCCAGTTCTCTGATCATCAGTGATCACATCACCACACCACTGGTGTGGCCACACACCATCACCATGCTCAGACACTGGGTGGCAGCTCTGGAGTACCAGCTGCTGAGGACACTGTCTGCCTCTCTTTCGGCATCGTTGATGCTGTCTTGAGAACCTTGCCAGAACATGCATGGGCACCAAGTGACAACCCAGAAAGATGGTGGAAAGAACTACAAGTTTTGAAATTATTATTTTGCCAAAAAAAAAAAAACAAAAACAAAAACCCATCACTTTTAGAAATGACATTAAATAAAATACATTAGAAATTATCCTAGAATAAATTACAAGAACCCAAGAGAAAAGAGTAAGTATGCATATTTCCTGCTTTGCTTATGATACAATTTGCCTGGAATTTGGCCTATACATTTTAAGATCAATTATTAAAATATGACAGTGTATTTTCTGCTTACAACGGAAAAGAAAAACCGCTTCACAGGTAGTGGACACAATGGCTGACGTGGGGAGATGGAACTTCATATAGAGTAACACTCAACTTCAGAATCTTGGTGAAGCAGAGACACCTACAGGTGAGTCCTAATTCCACGAAAATGGCTTGTCAGGATTTCCGGCTGCTCATCTCTGCAGGCAGGCCCTAGCACAGGCCTCCTGAGTACTCATCCTCTTCCTCCTCAGCAGCTGTGCTGGCAGCACCATCAGGCTTGGCCTGCGGTGTTGCTGGTGATTTCTTCTTGATTCCTCCTCCTGGGACCACCAAGCTCAGGCCCAGCTTAGCATACTGCCAACAACAAAACATGTTATGAGAGCCGGAAAACTAGAATCCAGTTAGCTATAAATAGGATGGGGGTGGAGAGATGGCTGAGTGGTTAAAAAGACTTGCCTGCTCTTTGCAGAGGATCTGAGTTTGGGTCCTAAACCCATAAAGTGACTCCCAACCATCTGTAACTTTAGTTCCAGATCTCACACTCTCTTCTGACTTCCATGTGGTACAATGCATGCAGGTAAACACTCATGTACACACAATCAAAATACATCTTTTAGAGAGAGAGAAGTGCATGCGCATAAGGCCAGCAAGATGGCTCAGTGGGTAAGTGTTTGCTACACTAGTATGACAGCCTGAGTTCAATCCCCAGAACCCATATAGGGATGGAAAGAAAAGCAACTCTACAAAGTTGTCCTGACCTCCCCATGTGTGCTCTTGCACCTGTGCCCACACACGTTTCAGGCATGCAGAGAGTAATAAATAAAAGTTTTAAGAGACTAGAGCCTAATCATCCACCTCATCAGAGAAATGCCGGGTGTCAGACCATGATGTGACCTGCTGACAGCTGTGGATGTATCAATTATGCATGTAACATGGGAACTGGAGCTAATAGGTCATACTCAATTAGTAACACTTCCAGTGGTTATGAAGGAAAAACCAACTGAGTAAATTCTAGTGTAAACTGGGGACATTTTTTTTTTTAATATATCAGTTTTGGAGCAGGGAGGAAAACTCAACTAGCACAGGTTTTGCTTTCTAAGCACAAGAACCGAGTTTGGTCCCCAGAACCCACATTCAAAAAGCTGGGCGTGGAGCTGGACAGGGCTCAGTTGATACAATGTCCACTATATAACCAGAAACCGCGCCCCCACCCCAGCACCCCCTTAACACATAGGTAGTGATGAAAGTCTATAATCCCATCATTGGAAGGCAGAGACAGGAGGACCCGCTTGCTGGCCAGCTAACCCCATTGGTGAGCTCCAGGGTCAGACTCTGTCCCCAAACGAGAAGTACAGCACTGAGTAAGATACCATATATACACCACTAGGACACACACACACACATCTTCAAAAGCATGTAAGAAGCCTGGGAGAGCGCTGCACACTGTACTCCTTGCACTCTGGAGGCTGAGGCAGGAAGAATACATTCAAGGCCAGGCATTACTGCAGTGAGACGTTGTCTCAAAAAGAAAAGAGAAAACAAAGTGTGTATAAGAATTTACCTGGAGAGCCAGGCTTGGAGGCACACACAGGTAGATCTCTCTGGGTTTGAGGCCAGCCTGGTCTGCAAAGCAAGCCCAGGACAGCCAAGGCTATACAGAAAAGCCTTGTCTTGAAAAACCAAAACAACAACAACAAAACAAACACACAAAAAATCCCAAAGGTTTACCTGGAATAAAAACATTCAAGGTCTTAAGTTCTTTTGACAGTATGACAGGACTCTAAATGCACAAAAGGAAATGGAGAAGGAAAGGCTCACAACTGTGGCTCACTCGTGTGAGTTTTTTCCTCACACGAAGATCACAGGGTTCTTCACAACAATCCAAAAGACAACTTCATCCCTTCTACTTTACAGATGAGGCTTGAAGATGACTAACAGCCTGTCTCACACAGGCCTACAGAATTACAGCAGCTATACATGACAGGCCTCTTAAAGGTAAGGAGCCTCACAGCATACAGATAAAGCAAGAAACACAGAGACAGAAGAAAGGGAAGGTGAGAAATGAGGCTGAGTTTGTAATATGCACAAGACAACACAGCTAGTAAGCAAGCGGGCATGAACACATATGGTAGAAACTCACATCACATAAACGTGAGAAAGTTCAACCGAATTGGTTGGCTCCTTCACGAGCAAAGTCTGATGTGGAAAATACAAGTATAGAGGTAGGAAAATCTCAAATCCATGGGAAAATCACTTCAAGAGGAAGACAGTTTAACCCCAAAGGCCAACTTACGTCATTGTCCATGTATTTGAAAAGTGGTGAGTTGCAGACCTCTGACACTTGATCTTGGTCTTGCTGGTCATACCCCTCCAGGAGCTGTTCAAGCGCAGCGCAGTCTTCGCTCCCGTTGAAGCCTGGTATGCTACACAAGCACAAACCACATTTCGGCTCCTAAGACTCCTCCACCAGCAATAACCATCCCCAGCAAAGAGCTGCAGGCATTCTGATTGTGGTGCTGGGGTGCTACTTGCAACCAGTGGGGAGATCAAGAATGCCACTGGAACCCGACAGCGTACAAGACACTCCCACAGGAGCCAATTACCAATACTTGTTCTTGACCCCACGAGGAAACGTCTCAATCTGATTTGCAACATATCATTCAGTAATTCTCCTTTGTTGTTGTCATTTAAAAGGCAAAGATAAGAAAGTAACTAAATCATTCAGCCACCCCTCAGAGAACAGCCTGTAAAGCTGAGTGGTAAAGCCTGCATGGGAGCTGGAGCCAGGGCTCCATAAACAATTTGAGGTCTAGCCCCAGCACTGCAGGAAAACAAAAAATAAGACCCAACAATAAAGACAACCCCCCAAAATAGCAGTCTTATCTCTTGGAAGATCTGTAGAAGAGTGTCGTGGCTAAAAACACAATTTGTCTAAGTAGTGCTGATAATCAATTCAATCAACAGGAATGTCAACACTGCTCAGTGAAATCGGCCAAAGCTTACCTGTAGCTCTCCCTGACACACCTCTCTGCAGCCACATAATCATTTCTGTGAAGATGAACTAAGACCTGAGCAATTGTTTTCTGAAACGAGAAAGAGACTAGGATGTAAACTTATCCTATGGAGTATTGAAAACAACTGGAATCTAACTTTCAGAGCACTGGCTCATACATGAGAAACACATATTCCACAGTAACTCCCATAGGACACCTGGGAAGAAACACACTAGAATACTTTGTCAGCTACAAATAGTGCATGGAGCACGCAGGGGTTTGGGAAGATGGAAGCAGCACAGTCCTGAGCCCAAGTGCTCTGGACAGACCCAGCTGACACTGGCATTGCTGGCCTGAGGACAGCCTTTTTACCTCAAAGCCTGAGAATGCAGCCAGGGCAACTTTACAGAATTTCTTCCAAATATCCATGTTCAATTAATGTTGGAAGGGAATAAAAACAGAGATGAGCAGTGACTACAGTTACAGCTTGGAATGTTTAGATCCTAGGGAATGTTTAGACTCTAGCGAAAACTCTGGCTAACAGGGACGACACTGACACTGCTTAGCGTGAAGAACAAGGACACCATAAAGAACATCTTACTGGGAGTGCAGCTCTTCTTAAGGCGTTCTAGTTTGTCAGTGCTGTTTCTGTTTTAGTACTTTACTTTCAGTGATGTTGTTTGATTCTTGAGACAGGGCCTAACTGGAGCCCAGCTCATAATGCTCTTCCCTCAGCGGAACTAGGATTAGACATGTGCTGCCAGGCCTGCCTCCACAGTGCACTGACATCACCTTGTGCATTCTCTCACTGATCCATCTCCTGTATCACGGAGCCTTAGCTGTGATGGTAGCTACTGACTGTACCTGAGAGGACTCAGTCACACAGGAGGCAAGCTTCCCAGCACTCCCCAGGCTGCCCATGCTTGAGGGACTATCCTGATGAGGCTAGCTGAGACGGGAAGATCTGCCCACTGTGGGGAGCAGCATCCTAAGGGCTGGGGTCCAGGACTAGGGGAAAAAAGGAGGGAGAGAGAGGGAGCAACAAGCACAAACAACTGTATCTGACTGCAGATACAATGTGATCAGCTGCCTCAAGTACACATCGTCTTAAAATGTGACCAGGTTCTCCGTTCAGGTACTATGTCTCCACATTTTCAAGTGGTCCATAAAAGCACTTTTCTCCATTAAACATAGTTCTTTCCTACTTACTTCAACTGTCCTCACCTTAATGTGATACCACAGTGACAATAATTGCTTAGAGGTCTTCCGACTTGAAATGACAACTCTGGCATCCAGGACACTGCCTTTGTTATGCTTTCCGGCTGATGGTAATTCTGGACCACTCCCTAGATGTCTGGATTGTTACACTGCATATGCTGCTGTCATTCTCAGGAACAGCACTAGTCTATCTCAAGTGCAGGCAGCAGACTAAGGCTCGCTCTGGAGGGTGGTGGTTCTGACCTCAGTTGAACCCTTTATTGTGATCTTTGGGGCTGCCCCATACACCAGACTTTCATTGGCAGGATGGGGTCCCAGTCTTATTTCACTTCTCACAACACCCGCTCCGACTTTGGCTCTCCCCCAGGCACACACGGCGGACTTGCAGCAGCCACACATGTAGGGATTCCCTTCTCCCATGCTCTGCTCCCTGGGATTTGTCCCTGCTCTCTTACTGGGAGCCACCATCAGCTGCAGCTCCATGACAAGAGCTCAACCTAAGCCATGTGTGTGTCTGTGTGCGTGGCGTGTGTGTGTGTCTGTGTACACCTGCATACGTATGTGTGATGTGTCTGTGTGTGCGTACTTGCATGTGTCCCCAGCTCCCCCAGTTTCAGGGAGGAGGCCTCTTTTGGAGTTTTGTTGCAGTGTCTCTTGCCTAGTGCCATGACTAGGGGCATCTCTCAGGACAATGGACAAGAGAAAATAGAAACAGGGATGCACTCCCCTGGTGGCTTCTCCAAGCATTCAGTGCCCTCTACAGCCACCCATTTTTATTTACTGCCCAGAGTTTGTGGTAAATACTTTTGTATCATGCTGAGTAGTGTTATTGTAAGAAAGATAGGTAAGGAGCGCCATGGCCAGAAACAAGAACATAAATTACTATTTTATCAAAGTAGACAAATATCCACAGAATCTTAGCTTAAATATGTATACCAATATGTAAAATTATCTAAAGGGAAGCCAAACCAGGCATTTTTAAGGAATACCTTATAACAGGTTGGGTAGTTCTCAATTTCCTTATAAATATTCTTTTCTTTCTGAATAGACAGTGCAGCTTCATCAAACCTAAAGACAAAAGAAAGAAATGTCAGCAGGGCAGTTGTGAAACCTTCAGCAGAGGCCATCACTTCCCTGCCCTGTAGGATTCCCAGCAGCTCCACAACAGCGCCGCCACTGGCCCTGCTCATCAGGCTTCTCTCTCAAATGCCTGACTCCCCTCCGAGGCATCGCATCACTGCAAACGAAATGAAGGGCTTTGGCAAACGGACTATTTCCATTTGGTAAAAACCACCCATTAACGTGTTCCTAACCACCTCAACAAACGGCTCTGTAAAATTTGCTAGACATTGCTAGACTGCATCACCCCAGGCTTCCTCCCCTTCACATGACTGAACTTCCAGGTGCCCTGACCACTCCGTTACTCTGCCACGTCCTCACCCTCTCAGGCTCCACCATAGCTCGGTGGGTCCTAGTATGCTAAACCAACCCTGCTGTAGCCTTGATCTCAACATCCATCCTTTCTATCCTCTCACATTCACATTCCCTTAATGGCAGAGTAAATGGAAAAGGGATGACCACGCACTTCCCCCAAACACTCCATCCCCCATCCCTTTTCCTTCCATTGAACCCTAACTGGATCCGCATCTCCCTGTACTATTTTATTAGATTCTGAAACGCAAATGCTCCACTGGCACCTAATTCCAGGACTGAATCTGTCATCTTTAGTCGTTTCCTTAATCCCCTCAATGAGCCAGAGGCTGTGTGAACAACTGCCTGGGTTTAGCCCTGGGGGTTGATATAAGCCAAGAGTGGGAAAGGGGAGTAGTGTTGTGACCCACAATAAGAAGAAACTCAGGTCAAAAGCACAGAAATTATTTTCAACAAAATCATAGAAGAAAACCCCCTCAACCTAAAGAAGGAGGTACCTATCAAAGTACATGAAGATACAGAACACCAAAGGACAAGATCAAGACAAATTCTCCAGGACACATAATTAAAATACTAAATGTACAGGACCAAAAACAAAAAACAACAAAAAAAAAGTATTGGCCGGGCGTGGTGGCGCACGCCTTTAATCCCAGCACTTGGGAGGCAGAGACAGGTGGATCACTGTGAGTTCAAGGCCAGCCTGGTCTACAAAGTGAGTCCAGGACAGCCAAGGCTACACAGAGAAACCCTGTCTCAAAAAACAAAAAAACAAAAATTAAAAAGGTATTAAAAGCTGCAATGGAAAAAGAGAGGGTCACATATGAAGGTAAACCTATAAGAAAAACATCTGATTTTTCAACAGAATCTCTATAAGCCAAAAGGACCTGAACAGGTGTTCTACAAGCTCTGAGAGAAGCTAGCAAAACCATCAGTCACAATTGATGAAAAAGGACTAAGATTCCATGGTAAGACAAAATTTAAGAAACTTCTATCTACTAATACAGCTCTACAGAAGACATTACAAAGAAAACTTCAGCCTGAAGAGGTTAACTACACCCAAGAGGACACAAGGAATAAATAACCCAGTATACCAACAGTAAATCAAAGGGTGTGTGTTGTGGGCACCATAACAAAAAAATAACAGAAATCAATAAACACTGAGAGAGTGGGGACACAAGGGACATAACTCAACACAATAAAGATAATTTACAGCAAGTCCAGAGACAACATCAACCTAAATGGCAAGAAACTCAAAGCAAGTCTACTAAAGTCAGGAACAAACCAAGGCTGTCCACTCTCTCCATACCTACTTAATATAGTGCTTGCATTCTTAGCCGCAACAATAATACAATGGCAGAAGCAAGCCAAGGGGATACAAATAAGAAAAGGAAAAAGTCAAGTATGTTTGTTTGCAGATGATATGATTGTGTATATAAGAGAGCCTAAAAACTTCACTAGGAAACGTCAAAAGCAGACAAATACTTCCTAACACACAAAATCAGTCACTTTCCTATATACAAATGATGAGTATACTAAACAAAAAATAAGGCGAACAGTACCATTCACAATATATTCACACATATACATATATGCACAAATACCTTGGGGCTAAATATAACCAAGCTAGAAAGACTTGTATAATAAAAACCTTAAGAAATTGAAGAGAGAAACTGAAGACACCAGAAGAGGGAAAGCCGCTACCTGCTCCATGCTCATGTAGCAATAAGATTAATATTATGAAACCAGCCATCTTACCAAAAGCAACCTATAGATTCAATAAAATCCCTATCAAAATTCTAACACAATTCTTCCCAGAAACTGAAAGAACCATCTGTAGCTTCACACAGAAGCACAAGAAACACAGGATAGCTGAAACAATCCTGAATAATAAAACTACTGCTGGAGGTATCTCCACGGCCAATCTCAAACTGTACTAGATTTATTGTAATAAAAACAGCATGTTATTGGCATAAAGGCAGACATAATGACTAATGGGATCAAATCGAGGACCTAGGTATAAGTCCACACACTTACAGACATTTGATTTTTGTAAAGTAATCAAAAGTACACACAGGAAAAGTGGATGACTGCATGTAGCAGTGTCTTCCAGGCCCACGAGCACTGAACACAAATGCGCTTGCACAGACTGTGGCAACACCTATCAGACCTTCACCACTTCCAGTCAGGTAGGGTCCCAGTATTAAGAGGGGACAGATACCCACTGGTAAAGGGAAGTCAGCTCTCCACTGGTGTGTCACAGGCTCCTACAGCTACACTCCAGAGCACGTGCCATGCACAGGAGCAGTTTTGTTTCGTTCCAATTTTTTTTTTTTTTTGTCTTATTGGTCTTTGGCTTTTTTTGTTTCTGTATTAGCTTGGTTTTGTTTGAAAGGAAGAATAAGTGAAAAAAAAAATGAAGTTGAGTGGTGAAGGCAATGGAGATATTCTAGGAGTCACTGGGGGAGAGGAAAAGAATCAAAACATATGTATGAAAAAATTGAAAGAAATGTGTGTATATATACATTATGTATGTATGTAAGTATGTATAAATACACACACTAAACATCTCATTTAGTGACATAGTGCAGGCATTGAAAGCTGCTGACACTCATGGGTATTTAGGATGCTTTGTCACTTATTCCAAGAGAAAAGCATAAACTAGTGCACTGACAGGTCAAGACAACTCTTCTTCCATGCCGCCAAACTACTACCGTTAGGCAACAAAAGCACAGTGCATTTTGACAGTATACGATAGAAAAGGAGGTTTTAAGACCATGGGCCAACTCTTTAGAAGATGATAATCTTTTCCACTGGTTGTCCAGGTGTAGACAAATAAGCTACATCCAAGGTTATTTACAAGTCCCAAATGTAGCTTCAGAATACACATGGATCCATAGGCATGCAGTTTTCAAAGCCATACCTTCGACCTCGTACTAGCAGTCGGGAGGCTTTCCCTAGTAGTTCAACTGCCTGCCGGAGGCGTTCCTCATTCTGCAGGAATCAGAAAAGGGGTGTCAGCATAGTTAACGTGGACCTCTTAACACTCAACAGTAACTGCACAAAGCAATGGCCATCGATGGTAGCAGAAAAACTGCTAGCCCATTCACTAAACTCTAGAGCAGGGGTTCTCAACCTTCTCAAGGCTGCAGCCCTTTAATATAGTTATTCATGTTGTGGTGACCCCCACCATTAAGATTATTTTATGTTCACTGCTACTTCCTAACTGTAACCTTGCTGTTATCAACTGTAATGTAACTGGCTGTTTCCTGATGGACTTAGGGGATTCCCACAGGTTGAGAACCACTGCTCTAAAAAGGGCTGTGGACATGGAAAAAACTTTAAAAATCTCCACTGCATTTTTCTTTTCCCATGATTGTGGACAGAAATATTCTGAGTAATTAAAGAAACAAATAATAAAATTCTAACTTACTTCGAACACATTTGCTGTCTGCTGATACAGCTGCACAGCCTTCTCTGGATCTACACTCTCTATGAGCCTGGGTCAGACAGAGAACACAATTTGTATGAGCACTAAGAAGCTGGCTGTGGAGCAGTGCACGCCCGGCGCTGGGCTCACTCACTTCCCGGCTCGCTCCAAGGCCATGGCTGCGGTGTCGGGGGTGCCGTTCTCCAGGTACATCATGCTGGCCTTCTCAATCAGCTGCACGGCTTCGGGCAGTTTCTGCATCTCCTTCAGGAAAAGAACGCAGCACAGGGCAGAAAATGTCTCAACTTAAGAAATGGAGCTTTAACAATTAGAAATTCAGTGACTTTATGCACACACATTATTTTTTGAGACAGGGTCTTACATTAATCCACTTGGAAACCACTATGTAGACCAGACCAGTCTCATACTCAGAGCAATCCTCCTGTCTTTGCCTCCCAAGTACTGGGGGACATCCAGCTTATGTCACTTTTTATAATACCGTCAAAAATATTAAACAGCAACAAACACATTGAAGTGACTTCACAGTTACACTGTAATTGTGAGACTAATTTAAAATTTTTTTAAAAATCTGTCTAAATCACATGCTTTCACAAAAAGTTGTTTCATGGCTTCCTTTAAAAAAAAAAATCACCACAAGCTATAGTTAACAGCAGGCTTCAGTACCACGCTGCTGCAGTAACAAGCCAGGGCCCAGCGGCGGCTGTAGGAGGATATGCCGCCTCCCGACGCGAGCCACTCCTCCAGGCCCAGCCCATTCCCACTCCCAGTCCACCTGGGCAGTCTCCCTCACCCTGGCTCCTCCCTGAGGCTCTGAGTTAAGACAAGCCCGAGGCTCTCATCTAAGCTGAATCAACAGAAACAAGTTTGTGTCTCACTAACACTTTGTGAGTCTCAGGATCTTGGGGGCCCAGATTTTCCAAGCCAAAAACTAAAGCAATTTTAACGAAAGAGCTGAAAAAGGAAATTGCTGCAGTGCTGGCTGGGACGGTGCAGCGACTCTGACTCTCACTTACAGGTAACAGACTTCCTGTGTATCCAAGTGAGGCTCACAGCGGCCTCTCAGGTCAGCTCTCAAACCCAAAGGTCAGTTCCTCACTAAGCTGAGAAGCTGTTAGATTATTTCCAATAAACGGCCAGCCTCACTGCTACAAATGCCAACACAACATTTACAACATTATTTAGGTGTGGATTTGAGGCTTAAGACTGGAAGGCGCTACATAGAGTTGCTATGTTTAGTCACATAGAATGAAATAGCCCTGATCCTTAGCAGAAAAGAAGGAAATGAAAGAAAACAAAAACCAAAAAGTCCAATCAAAGAATGCAAGGGCTTGAACAGTATACACGGAAAGAGAACAGATGCAGCAGAGCTACCAACCGACTCTTGCCGTAACTCCCTGCCTACTTACTAAATAAATGGGCAGCACACCGTTAGCATGGCAGCGGGGAGGGAAGAGCAGGCACACGCAGCAGTAGACAGTACGTCTAAAAATCAGCAACTAAAAGCCCAGCCTATGTGTGCTTGTAATCTCAGCCTAGGGGAGGTAGAGACAGGTGCCTACCAGGAACTAGGGTCAAACTAGGCCAATCAGTGAGCACAAGGCCAGAGACTGTGTCTCCCAGAATAAAGTGCACTGACAGCCCCTGATGAAACCCAAGGCTGAGCTTCTCTGCAGCACCATGCATGTGTGCAGTGTGCACACACCCCCATCTCACTATAATTACAACAGGATAAGAAACAGAAATGTGGCCTATCAGTCAAATTATTCCATTATTCCACTCAAAAGGAGTAAGGTAGAGCAGCATTAGCTAGGTTGTAACTCTCTGGACTCCAACCTGATATTCATAAAACCAAAAAAATTATAAAGCTAATTTTCCTTTCCATAACCCACAAGCAATTTAAACAAACAAATATATCATTGTAGATTTTTACTGCGTCCATTTGACCTCGAGTTCTCAATGCGGGGAAAGCTTGTGGCACTCCCATCAGCAGTGCCCTGTCTTGCTGCATGGCCCAGAGCCTCGCTCTTGCCAGCTCCTCTCACACCGCACTCCATACGCAATCCTAACTGTCACTGTGTGTCCAGTTAGTGCCGCCCTGGGCAGGGCGTCTCACCGCGATGTCACGTGCACTCCCACAGCCCTCAGCCCCTCTTGCCTCACACAGTAACGTGAACTCTACCTTGCAGCCTGCTTATTCCCTCTCCCTCCGCAGCTGTTTGGATACAGTATTACTAACCTTCAGCATCATGCCAGCTTGCTCATAAGCTCTGCAAGAGAATACAGTTTCTCTGATGAGACCTCAGTCAAGTAGGAGGGGAAAACCTGGTGCAGACGGTAAACACGGAAGTGACCAACAAAAGGGACCTCAAGCACACCGTGTCACTCCAGGCCTGCACTGCCACACTGCCATCACGTTTTTTATTTTATTTATTTACTTTTTAGGGTAATGATACCAAACATTGACTTGATTTTACTTAGCAAAATTAAGTCAGTCTCAGAAAGGTTAGAAGATAAACCGAAGTCTAAGTTTTAAAACAAATCAACATGCTCCACAAGAGGAGAAAGCTCACTTCTCTCCCATAGGAACTTAACAACCACCAATAAAGGAAGAAAAGTGATTTCCAGGTCATCTGTGTTTTCACAGGCAAAATATTATACAGCTGTGAATTTAAAAATCTTTCTTTTTAAATCAGTTCAGCTGATGACTAAAGCAAATGAAAACAATTATTTTAATTAAAATAGCATAGCTTGAGCAAAAGTTCTCAGCATAGAGCAAAACACCAACTTTTAAAACATCTGCAAACACATAAGAAGGATGAAAATATTACTTACTTGGCAGCATGAAAAAGACTGAGTGGATATAACGATGCCAACATTAAGGAAAAAAGAAGCAATCAATGGTCTCCAGAGATCTACTTTCCAAAGACAGTTAACTAAGCCACTGGTTCCTCTGGTTTGAAAGGATAAATCCTATGAGGAAAGCAGTGACATCCAGAGCTGCTGATGGCTCCTACAAAGCAAACACTGAGGAGACCCTGCAGCATTTTAACTGCTTTACATCAACAGCATCAAGTGCAGGAGTATCAAGACTAATGTGCACAAGAGATAAGAAGGACGTTTATAAATGACAGCCAAGAACAGTTCTTTCTAGAATGCTTACCAATCTTCAAATATCAAGGAAGACTAACTTAATTTTTTTCCCAAGCAGCTTATGCAACACACACACACACACACACACACACACACACACACACACACACACACTTCACTCTTTCCTAACTGAAAAGCACTTTACTTCAAACACTGAATTTATAACAGGAAAAAAGTGTTGTCAAAATCTAGCTGTTCCATTTCTTTTTAAAGCTAAAAAAGATACGCCCTGTTATTTTCATGGGCAACAGCTTCTCGTAGACAGGCATCCTTTGCTTGCTCAAATTGTTTGGCATTTTTAAAAGCAACAGCTGAAACAGAAAAAAAAAATAGACTTTCTATTTCCATCATTAATAGCTCTAAAATGAATCATTATTCAAATCAGCTTTGTATGTGAAACATTACGAAATACACTGATTTCAAATAGGGAGTTTATAAAAGTGTGAAATGTTACTTTTACCTAAAGCAAGTCACAATCTTTCTGAGAACACGTTTAGAAGCCTGTCAAGGTTTAATTGTTGATTTTACCAAATGTTGGTGCAGCTTCCATTGAACACCAAGCGCTCCTAGCTCCTACTCCCACATACCTCTGAGCAGCGGGTGGGGGTGGGGTTGTGTCTAGTCACCCAAGAAAGCACCTCGCCCTCCAGCTGCTTCTCATCCGCTCACTGAGTGACTGACAAACTGAAGCTGCCCAACACATTAGTTGTGCAATAAACCTTCCCTTTGGGCACAGTCTTTAAGGACCACGTCATTTTTTGAAGGCCAATGCTTTACTATTTATTTATGTACACTGCTCACAACAGTGTTCACACTGCAGGCTGTTTTACAAGGGTGCTCATGTGGATAGCCCTGAAAGATAGTATTTAAAATGTTGGAAACTCACTTAAGGTGGATGATGGAAGCGTAAAAAGCACACTGCTTGCTCTGCTGTTCTGAGGCAGGCTCTCCGCCGTACCTGGAACCCCCACTAGCTGGAACTCAACTACACAGCATAGACTGACCTCTGACTTGACCTCCTGACTCAGTCTCCCTTCTAGATTTTTTTTTAAATGTTCTCAGCTATTATTTCTTAAAACCACACTCTCGAAGAACTCTCTAATGAAGTGTTGAAAACAAACACAGCACTGCAACAACTCCTATTCCAGCCTGTCTCTAGTTGTTTATAAAATTCCATCACGTGGCTAAATTCTGCATACAGTCTTAGGGAAAATAAACAAAGGACACTTTTTAATAGGAAACTTAATTCAGAATATTTACAACTGAAAGCAGCACACGGCCCTGGAAGAATAAAGTAAAGCTGTTAAATTTCCTTCATAGAGGGAACTTGAGAAATGTACTTTTGGTTCTAAAAGAGACTATATAAAGTATACCCTAACATCCATATAAAGCTCAACTTTAAACAAACTTATCTTTAAATATAAAATACAAGCAACTTGCATAATGTAAGAAACAAAGCTGGCTCAGTATTTAAATACAAGCTGAAGACTCTTCTACTCTCCTTTTCAATAGGATGAGCCCTCTGTGTGAAACAGTGGCAGCTTCAAGGTACCTGGTTTATTTTCTTTGGAGATAAACAGAAACTAAAATTTGGTGAAAAGTGCTTGCTCTTGGTGATCTCCAAGCCAGGCTCACTAACAGTCACAGATGCAAATATGCTTGAAGGACTTCAAATCTATGGAAAATCTTTACTGTGTGGTCAGAGAAGCTTGTGGAAATCTGCCATGTGGATCCAGGGCATCAAACTCATGTTGTCAGGCCTGGCAGCAAGCTCCTTCACTCTGAGCCACCTCACCAGCCTCAAAATTACATTTTATTACTTCATACTCAAAATGATAGCAGATGGCCAGAGATCTCATATCATTCCTTAATAAAACACTAAGCTTTTAACAAATTCCCTTTGCTACCTACTTTAGACAGTTTATATTTATATAAGGTGAATTTACTAAAATGTGCATAGAGCTTAAAACTGTTTGTGAACATTAAATAGTGCATCTCAAAATGAACCTCATAAGCATCAATGTGGAAAACACAAGATTTGCAGATCCCCTTCAATGAGACTAGTTTTTAAAAATTAACTTAGAGAAAACTCTTGACTCAGAGCAGAAGGTCTAAGTCAGAAGCAACACTTACGAATACCCATGAATGCGCTAACGCTGGGCTGCTGATGCTGCCCCAGGGCAGCTGCCACTCAGCCTCAGCACATCTGGAAAGAACAAGTCCAGGAACATGCAAAGCCCTGTGCAGTTGTTCGGCTTTGCTTTTCCATTTTAACTAGTGAAGTCTGACAGGAAGCATTGAAATGATTATGCTAAGACGAAGTTGTCAGATCAAGTTAACAACACGCACAACGGCAACAGAACTCCAGTCACAAATACCTGCTTTTCCATATTCAGAAGCGGCACTGTCATAGTCTGGTTTCCATTTTAAAAAACCTGTTTTCAGGCTAGAATGAAAGAAGACAATTCTTATTAAAAAAGATAGCATCAGGCACAGGTCCCTCACCTTCTTAACTCTATCTAGACTTATGAAAATAAATGCACCCTCACTTCCTCCTGCCCCGCTCCATCACAAATGTAGTTTGCCTTCATCGGAAATGTCGACATACCATCCAAAGAGAACATGCATAGTCCCCAGACCAGCATCATCTAGCAAATAGAAATTTGCTAGAAATGTACAATGACCCCATCCCAGAACTACAAAACCAGCAATTCTCTGTGACTTAACAAGCCAGTTTAAGTGTACATGAACAAGCTTGAGGACCTGGAAGTATACCATCCTCTGCAGCTGAGAGACTACGAGTGAGAGCCATGAGCATCTGCTATGCCACGGTCAGAGGTAGCAAGCCCCGAGGAGACTTCAGGGACTAAGGGAACAACAGTCACAGAAATAAACACACACACACACACACACACACACACACACACACGAAACAACAACAACAAAAACCGAAGGGAGTAAATGAAAGGCTTGGAGTCAGCCACCACTGAACAGGAGGAAGAGAAGTGATGGATTAGGACAACAAAGAGAAGCGGTCCTCAAGGACTGACGCTGGCTGAGAGGCCAGAGCCAAAGATACCCAGTGGTGTTCGTCTTTCTTGCCTTTTCTGCAGTGATTTTTTGTAAAAAAATAATTTCAAACTTACAGTTCAAGCTGATTCAGTAGGTACAAAACTTGTGTGTGCATTAGAATTGCTGAATACCATTTTATAGTATAAAAAAAAACCTGCTTCCATACAGCGCTGCTGACTTTGTGTGAATCCAGGGGCTACTGAGCTAAGAGACAGGGCCCTCAGAAGTACTCTCTTCATTACGTGACACATGTCTCAGCTACCCAGAATCTAACTCAGAAGTTACTTCTTCCTGTAACATTTATTTTGTATATTTAACATTTTACATACATACATATACGTATATATTCTAACAAGATTTAAATGTGTAAGAAGATTTTCAAGTTTGTGAAGAATTTCATCTCAGAAAAATAAAATCCTTCTACTGCATTTAATGTCCAATCAAGAAAATTGAGAAAATGTCTCGCAAAACAAAGCTCTAACTCTTTGCCCTTTCACCAAAGCACCCATTATACCCTATACTGATGAGACTGTGGACGTCTCACCCCAAACAAGGTGTTCTCAATCAATATGCTGGAGAGAGCTTTTTAAAGCTGCAGATCAGCCCCAGGCAGTTGAGCACCATTAGCAAGAATAAAAGCAGGCCCTATTAATGTCAGTTTGGTGGGTAACCTGTTACGGACCTTAACTGGTTTTGTCCTGAAAGAAAACTTTAAGAAAATGATAATGGGCGATATCACCCCTCCAGAAAATAGAGAAAAATCCGACAGCCTCTTCTATACTTCTGACCTATTTTTCCTGCCACCCACTGGCTCTTCTACCTGGAGCAACTTTAAACACCCTTCAGGCCTGAATCCAACACATACCCCACCAGAGCCACAGGCATGTCTATCTTAACAGCAGGTCTGTCCCACCCTTCTCCCAAGGGAGCCGCCTAGGAGCCAAGCCCTCAGCTCCACACACAGCTACATTGAGGAATTCTGGCTCTTTGTTGCCTTAATCTCATCCTGAAGCTCCCATAACACAACTTTATTATGGCTGAGAGCGCATGCTCTGTTCTTTTACGTTTGCTCCCACCAGCTCAAGAGTTTCTTGGGATCACCCTCGGCAATAATGGCTGCCTTTCCTAGCCACTGCCTGAAAGCAATGTGGTGTTATCAGACAGGACTTGTGGATTTCCACTGCATAAAACTGGCCCTGAGCAGTTGAGCAACCTTCCACTGGTCTCCAGGAAGTTTCTGGCTGCCTTGGTTCCTCTTTTGTAAACTGAGGCCTTCTATTTGAAAAGTTGTTAAGATTCCCCTAAGAGCGTACTAAGAAATGTCTTGGGTCAATAATCGTTAAATATGTGTGTTGGAATTCACGAAATTAGGAGAGAGGGTCATATTGGTGTCAAAGGATTAAGGAGAATTCGCAGTTTCCAGCACAGCTAGGCGCCTACAGTGCCTGGAACCAGATGGCGGCAGAATACCCACAGGTCTAAGAACGCTTAGACCTTGCCCCCCAGGAAATAGGGTGCCTAAGGGTGAGAGTTTCCAGAATTAGTCTACACTCCCGCTCGGCACCAGGACCTTTTCCTAGCAGGGGGTCTCCACCCCCACCGGGCGATTTCATCCATGGGTCACTTCTAGCTATCATGAAGAGGAGACAAGGTGCCCACCCCTGAGCCCGCAACTACTCAAAGACGAGCAGAGCGGCCGCAAACCCTGGGGACCAGGCGCCGGGCCGACTTGGCTGTCACTGGGGCATCTGCTGCAAATGCCGAGGCGCAGGCGCACCGCCGACTACAGGGGAATGACCCACAAGGGACGGCACCACCCGGGGCCAGGACAGCACACCGCCCTCCCTCCTGATCAGTCCGCGCGCACGGCCGAGAGGTGAGGGTCACCAGCTCGGCGGACACTCCACGCACTACTTCTCTGCCTTGGCCAGATGCTCCAGCCCCTCGTTAATCTTCTGAGCTGCCATTGCCTCGGTCGCTTGCTGGTGACTGGTTCTGCCTAAAGCCCAGCAAAACACCTGGAGCGTCGGCGTGGGAACGCTCGCGGAGGAAGCCGGGAAAGACGCCTACGGTAAGCGATGAGCTCAAACTTCCTGTGGCAAAGAGGCCCGGAAACGCGTGGTAAAGGGGCGGGGCTGTGGAAGCAGGCCTCGCGCATGCGCAGTGATGCGAAGCTGGTCTGCCGGTGCTTTAGCTCAGGTGTGGTGGTACTGGAGTGACTGCTTTCCGGGGCGTTGGTTACCGCACTCTACAAATATTTAAGTCTCAGCTAATGTTTGTCGAGTACTAGTCTCGACTGGTCCTGGAAAATAAGAAACACTCTTCCTACTCCCCTTTGTCTATTTGGCCTTGCAAATGTATTAGTTTCTCTGTACTATATCAGTAATAGGATTTGCTCATCAGTCAACTTTGTATGATTTTCTTCTTTCGTTTTATAAGGCAGGGCCTCACTGTGTTTCTCCCTACCTCCACTTCCTAGTGCTGGCACACCGCCTGTTACCGACTTTGATTTCTAGTTCTAGCTGTGTATCAATCAATCATGAAAACATACTCCTAGACGCTTTCTCCATCTTCCCTCCCACACTGAAAAAAATCAAACAAACAAACAAACAAACAAACAAAAACCAAAGACCAAAGTAACATTCCATCGCTTGTAGACCTGCTTTTGAATGAGTGCACATGGCTGGAAGAAGCAAACTAGCTTGCTAACAATGTTTATTCTAATGACTGTAAACTTGAAGCAGTTTTTGTAGGGCCCCTGAGCAGAGACCCTACTTCAAATGTCTGCCCCCACTCACTTGGGAAACTCTTCACACCCTTCTCCTCAAACTCCAACACACTCCCTGTGCTTGTCTGCCAACTTCTACTTCCTGTTTATTTTTTTAATTTTTTATTTTATTTATTTATTTTTTGTTTTTGTTTTTGTATTTTGAGACAGGGTTTCTCTGTGTAGCCTTGGCTGTCCTGGACTCGCTTTGTAGTCCAGGCTGGCCTCGAACTCACAGCGATCCGCCTGCCTCGGCCTCCCGAGTGCTGGGATTAAAGGCGTGCGCCACCACGCCCGACTTTTACTTCCTGTTTAAAACAACAATAACAACAACAATAATCAGAAGAGCTTTTCCAAATAGCCTCACCTTTCTACTGAAAGACCCCTGAAGGGAGACCCTCACTCAAGCCTCGGGATGGCTCGCACCCAAAGACACACAAACAACAGTCTTGCTGTAAACACATGAGGCAGTTTATTGGCCGAGCTCCGGGTCGACATGTATCTCACGCAGGAGACAGAGGGGTCTTGGCTCATTACTCACTCGACCATGTCCGGTACCTGTTTCTCTCAGGAATTTGTCCTTGTGTATCCTCCCTATCTTTTATGGCCAGCCGGTCCCTGAAACACTCATAGGCCTTTGTCTCCTAGCTCTGCATTCTTTGTGACTTACTATCTGGGACCTTGGGCTAGCATACCTGTTGACCTGCACTTATGAGTTAGAGAGCTCTGCTGTTCTGGTTGCTTTAATGCTAATTAAAAATTTTCCCTTTCCCAAGGACAATACAAGCGGTAAACCTTAAACCCCTACCCAGATCTAGTCAATGGACAGAATACTCTCCACAGTAGAGTGGAGAGTGGGATATTACTTTCTCACATACTCTGGTGCCTCACCTTTGACCATGTCCCCTGGAGGGGGAGACCTGGTGGCACTCAGAGGAAGGACAGCAGGTTACCAAGAAGAGACTTGATACCCTATGAGCATATACAGGGGGAGGTAATCCCCCTCAGGAACAGTCATAGGGGAAGGGAATAAGGGGAAAATGGGACGGAGGGAAGAATGGGAGGATACAAGGGATGGGATAACCATTGAGATGTAACAAGAATAAATTAATAAAGGAGAAAAAAAAATTTTCCCTTTCACTACCTACCAATCAGGCATCATTTATTGAAATTTCTCTAGCAACAATGCCGAACTGGCCTAAGGCCTTGTGATTTGATAAGAATGGCCTCCATAGATTCATATGTTTGAATGCTTAGCTCCACTCCTCAGTTAGTGGAACTGTTTGGAAAAGATCAGAAGGCGTGGCACTGTAGAAGGACGGATGGCCTTGTTGGGAAGGGCTGTGGCCTTGTTGAAGGGCTGTGGCATTCATTGCTGAAGGGGTGGGGCCTTGTTGGAGAAAGTGCATCACTGGGGGTGGGCATTGAGGTTTCAAAAGCCTAGGCCAGGCCTGAGGGTGAAAATGTAGCTCTCAGGGCTTTGCCTTTCTGCCTGGTGCCACACTCACCATTATGATGATCATGGACTAACTAATACTCAGAAGCTTTAATCAAGCCCCCAATAAAATGGTTTCTTCTATAAGGTGCCTTGATCATGCAGTCTCTTCATAGCAATAAAAAGTAACTAAGGTCTCCTGCTTTCTAGTTTTTCTACTTTTTTAGTCTGTAGTACCCCCTGCACTTGTAGTCACCTCTGCATTCGATTATGTAGCCTTGCCACCTATGTATGAGATACCTTCTTTGTTTGATTAGCTATCCTTATGTACGGTTTGAAAAATACATATATAAATATATACAGCATATGCACATAGTATATGTAACTTACATATATAATATATATCGTTGTGAAGAACTATCTTCCATGAAACCTCATGTCCATGGGTGGTGACATTATTGTGGGAGGATTTGGAAACTTTAAGAGATGGGTATGAAAGGGAAAATTTTTAATTAGCATTAAAGCAACGAGAACAGCAGAGCTCTCTAACTCATAAGTGCAGGTCAACAGGTATGCTAGCCCAAGGTCCCAGATGATAAGTCACAAAGAATGCGGAGCTAGGAGACAAAGGCCTACTGAGTGTTCCAGGGACCAGCTGGCCATAAAAGATAGGGAGAATACACAAGGACAAATTCCTGAGAGAAACAGGTACCGGACATGGTCGAGTGAGTAATGAGCCAAGACCCCTCATCCGATCTTATGGTGTCTGCTTAATCCCCCCTTGAGGCCCGCACACAATGTTCCAGGTTTGAGTTTAACCAGATGTGTTGTTAGCTCAGATAAACATCTACCCTCGGGTTCCAAGAAAGACAGGAACCAAGGACTGTTCCCACGTGATTAAGTCTGAGCTTACCCCAGATCTGCCTATGCAATTTGCTGATGTTCAAATGTTTGAAACAACCAATCGTGTGTGGCCGCGCCAAAACTTCCCACTCCCCCCCCCCACCCCCGACCCTTGCCCATATAAACCCCTAACCCCTGGGCTTCTGGGTCGACCCCTCTGTCTCCTGCGTGAGATACGTGTCGGTCGACCCGGAGCTCCGCCAATAAACTGCCTCATGTGTTTACAGCAAGACGGTTGTTTGTGTGTCTTTGGGTGCGCGCCATCCCGAGGCTTGAGTGAGGGTCTCCCTTCGGGGGTCTTTCAGGTAGGGTCAATAAGGGCTACATCTTGACTTGTTCCCCCTCTGCTTCCTGGCTACCCGGAAGTTAACAACCTCCTACTCCACCACGTGCTCCTGTCACTGTAATGTCATTCCTCACCACGGACCCTGAACAAACAGCTCTAACATCTACCCATGAAACTGAGCTGAGATAAATCCACGTCTTTTAAATTGTTTACGTCAGGTACTTTGTCATCATAACAGCTGTATGCTTTCTTACATTAGGTGGCATCTCCAGAGGGTGAAAGTATTAACTAAAGATTCCATGAGGCCTGGGCTCTGGGACCAAGTGACCTTTGCCTCTGCCTTATTTTATCAACCTCAAAGCAAGAGGTAAGAAGATAGAAATGCTGCGCAATATTTTGTCCTTGGCTTCTGACTCACCGTAGCTCTGGGATGAGTAATTCCGAGGAGATTGTCACTGGTGGTTTAGGTCTGTAGTGTCACCAGGGCCTGTGTGCTGAAGGCTTGGTCCTCACAACAGTGATGTCGAGAGGAGGTGGCAGGGTGGGGGGCGTGGGGGAGGAGGTGGAGACTAGTGAGTGGGCTGGCCATTATGGAAGGGTGCGCCCCCAAGAAAATAGTGGGATTCCATATCCTCTTTCCTTTTCATTCCAGGTTATGAGTTGAATGGGCTTCCCCACCCCTTCATGTAGTCAGACCACAGTGTGCTGCCACAGGCCCAAAGGAAAAGGGGCTACTTGATTGCAGACTGAACCCTCGCAGACCTGTGAGTGCAAAGAAATCTACCCTCTCTTAAAGTGGAGTTCCCACGGTGTTCTATTAGTCATAGAAAGCTGCCTGACACATACCGTTAGGACTATGCACCTCAGAAGCCTGAGTGATAGAAACCTTCTCCCCAAATTAATGTTAATGAATTGGAGGGATGGCTAGGGAGGTGACTGAGGTCAAGTGAGGTCATGATGGTTGGGTGCTCCTCATACCGTTCGTGGTTTTAGAAGGAGACGAAGGCCCAGGCTAGTTACCACACCTGCTCTGACTCCCCGTCTCATTCCCTCAGCCATGTTATGGTTCAGCAGAAAGTCGTCACCAGATGCTGGCCCTGGGATCTTAAATATCCCAGGCTTCAAAAACAAGAGTGAAATAAATATTTTTTAATATAACTTACATCATCCACAGGTATGTTGTTATAACCACAAAACATAACAAAACAAAAGCATGGATTAAGATAAAAGTAAGGCTGGAGAGCCCCAGGGATTTTCTAAAGAATATATAGTCTCCTTCCTACTCACTCTTATTTATTCTTTTTAATTAAAAATTTTATTATTTCACATATATGGGTGTTTGGCGTGGATGAGTCCTGACACATACCTTTAATCCAAGAACTTTGTGTTTATTGTAAACAGTTGGTTAAGATGTGGTTCAACCAGCCCTAACACATACCTTTAATCAAAGAACTATCTGTACACAGGATTTAATAAAGTTAACCCTCGGTCAAGAGGCCAAGCAAGAAACCAGCTGACAGGAATTAAAGAGTAGAAGGGACTTTGATTTAAGGGGTATTTAAAACAGCCTGTAGAAGTAGAGGGGGCCTTTTAGCTTTTATGTCTTTAGTTCTTAAGCATTTCAGCTCCTCGGCCTTTGGCTTTGGGACTTTTACCACTTTGAGCCAGCAAGCCTTTGGCCTTGGGATTTTTTGACCTTTTCCTCCTGGGCTGTCAGCTAAGCTAGTGAGCCTTTCGGGCCTTTTCCATCCAGATGTGAGCTGAGTAGGAAGGTCAGTTGGGTGCTTTCTCTGCCTCTCTGAGCTAGAGCAGATTTTCACCCCAGCATCTGGCTCCTGAGTCTTTATTGGTGAAACAGAACATTAGGGATTATCATTTAAAGCAACACTTAACCACTAAGCTATCTCTCTAGGCCCTTTGCACGTTTACGAGTTACTACTTACTATGCCTTGACTCTGCCCAAAACATTCATCTCGTGCTCCTGGGACACAATTATTAAGCAAGGTATGGGTTGCCTGCCCTCAGGGAGGCTGTGCCCTGTGAGGGGCACAACAGTCACCTGCCGATGTTTCAGCATCAGCAAATAAGGAGTGAAAAAGAGAGGGATAGTGTGGAAGGATGGCGGGCTTTGCCTCAGGTGAGGGCAATCTTAGCGGGCTTTGCCCTACTGAGGTGATGAACTGAGAGGAGCCACCCTGGATCTGGAATTGGAGGGAAAAAACCCAGAAGACTCCAACCCGGCTATTGTCTTGCAAATTGACCATGGGTGGGGGACCAGAGTCCAGGGGTTGCTGGGAGAAGTGGGGGGGGGGGGGAAGATGGGAGGCAAGGCTGCAGCAGTGTAGATTGCTTCCATCATGAAGAGAATCTGCATACTGGCCCGGAGACGCTGAGGACTTCGTCCCATGGAACTGATTCCTGGAAGGTTTATTCTTCTTCTCTCTAACCTCCTTTCCCTCTTGCTTAAAGTAGTCGGGTTGTAAGGAAGATACCTTTGAGGAGTAAATTCATAATACAACTTAATTGTTAAGGACAAGAGTCAACAGGATAGCTGGGCGTGGTGGCGCAGGTCTGTAACCCCCCTCACCCCCAGCACTCGGGAGGCAGAGGCGGGCAGATCGCTGGGAATTCAAGGCCAACACAAAGCGAGTCCAGGACAGCCAGGCCTACACAGAGAACCCTGTCTCAGAAGAAGAAGGAAGGAAGGAAGGAAAGAAGGAAGGAAAGGAGAGAGAAAGAGAGAGAGAGAAAGAAAGAAAGAAAGAAAGAAAGAAAGAAAGAAAGAAAAGAAAAGAAAGAAAGACAGACAGAAAGAGAAAGAGAAGGATAGCTCTGACAGCCATTGGGTTATTTGTTCCAAAAGATAACCCCTTGGTTAGGGAAACTTCATTAAGTACGTACCAGCTCCCACTCACATTGAAGAGGGTAAGAGACAGCGTAGGGCACTGGAAAATACCCTGCTTTCTTCCTCCATTTTCTTCTTAGAATAGTAAGGTAGGGGCTGTTCAAGGAGAATTAAGCCACTGTTTTGAAAATCCCTTCAAGGAAAAGAGTAGGGAGAGACAGATGGTAGTGAGGGGCCATATGGTGGCTGAGGGGAGGGAGAAGGGCTTGACCTTGACAGTATAAACCGAGTGTGTGGCAATGAAGTGAAGCAATTATACAAAGCTGGGGAGCAGTGGAGGCTGGGATGACCATCAGCCCATGTGGGCGGGGCCAGAGGGGCCAGGAGTAGCTGAGAAAGGGGTCCAGAGCTAGAGTGAGCACTGCATGAGTAGGCGACAAGAAGAAAGTCTCCCCTATTAATCCCTGAGATCCAGGAATTATTTTTTAATCAACATCACCATTGATACTTCATTAGCTTTTTATAAAAATAATAAATCCTAATGGATGATTTTATTCCAACAAGAATCAATAGAACTGTGTGTGTGTGTGTGTGTGTGTGTGTGTGTGTGTGTGTGTGTGTGTGTGTGTGTATTGGGGGAGTTCAAGACAGGGTTTCTCTGTGTAGCCTTGGCTGTCCTAGACTCTCTTTGTAGACCAGGCTGGCCTCGAACTCACCGAGATCCACCCGCCTCTGCCTCCCCAAGTGCTGGGATTATAAGGGTGCGCAACGACACCTGGCTCAATTTTCTAAAATCTTATTCCAATTTGAAGAAACTTACAAAGGATAATAAGATTAATTCCAAAACTTTATTTGTAAATTTAATATTTATTATGCAGAATATATTTTTCCTCAGGGGGAATTACATGAACAACCCAATTCTTGGGTTAAATATTAGTTGCTTTTGTCAAAACTGTGGCCAAAATACCTACAGGGAAAACTTAGGACCAGAATGATTTGTTGTAGCTCACTGAGTCACAAAATTCAGTCTCTTGTTACTTGGATTCACAGGTTAGGGCAGAATGTTGTGGTATTGGGAGAGTTTGGGGGCTATGGCAGCTGCCACTCAGATGGCCAAAGATGGCTGGCAATGCCCTCCAGACAGCCTGTGATAGCATGAGGCGTGAATCTGTGTGGAGGAAGCTGACGCATCAGACAACCCAGAATGTGGGCAGGTAGGAAGGTCTTGGGGTGTCTGACCAAAGCCATGAGAAAACCCAAGCATCAAGGCCTTGATGGCAGGCAGGCTGGGTGGGGCGCGCTGCCTAAACCCATTCAAATGCATGCAACTCCATACTGGACATGAAGCCGCATGGTTCTGTCTGGCTGGGCTTTGGTGTTGCTTTGGCAGATCCTTGCTTACCTATGACTCTAACCTGCACCCCTATGTGCTGGAAGGGTGTGACTTGTGTGGGGAGCCATGCTAAATTCTGCCATAACAGAAATCCTGTGCTTAGGCTGCATGCTGTGACCTTCCGGTTGCTGACCTTTGCCTCAAGAGGTTTTATGTCCTTTTTTTTTTTTTTTGAGACAGGATCCCTCTGTGTTAGCCTTGGCTGTCCTGGACTCGCTTTGTAGACCAGGCTGGCCTCGAACTCACAGTGATTCGCCTGCCTCTGCCTCCCAAATGCCGGGATTAAAGGTGTGTGCCACCATACCCGGTTGAGGTCTTGTGTTCTAGGCTATCCTTGGACTATTTACCTTTGAAAGAAGTAGGGAAGTCCCAACTTGGAACCACCCAGAGGATCAAGGAACTACTCAGAAAAATAGGAAGTTCTACAGGGAGCAACTTAGGCTATTGTATTCTTGCCCGGGGGCTAGGGTGAGTGAGATTAGAATAGATCCTTTTGACCTTGCTCTATATATGTTCCTGCTAGTCGGCATTAAAGTGAATCTTGATCAGAAATTTCCTGACTTGATTCATTATATATGGCATCTCTGTACCCTACTTTCTATCCGCACTCCCTCTTTCAGGTGAACCCTGGTTCGACCTGTCCCAAAGGCCGGGACACATCAGACTTGCTTGCTTTTGCTTTAGATTTCATTTTACATGGACTCACAGCTAAGAGTTGCAGGAGAGTTTGAACTTGGGTTTTCAAACAATTAATAGTAACTATTGAGAATTCAGGGATTCCTAGGAACAGACTGAAGGTATTTTGCATTGCGCACTGTCCGTAAGCATTGAGGGACCAGGGGAAGAATGTTAGACTATAAATATGAAACATCCCTCCCAAAGATGATGGTGCTGGGGGTGGGGGAGGTCCACTTTTATCTCCTGTCCACCATGAACTTCAAAAACCAGGGCAAGTGAGAAACAGGGTACCTGAGCAGGGAAGGCTGCGGGGCTAGGAAAACTCCCGGGGACCACACACTCCTCTTTGTCTTCCTCCCCTCAGTAAAGACGGACAGACCTGTGTGAGCAAACGGAGCCACCTCCCAGTGCAGCCAGGTCCCCGCCAGCCATGGGGAGTGGAAGCAACACCTAAGCTTGGCTGACCCTAAAGACTCCTGAGAGAGGCCTCCAGCTGCAACCCACACTGGAGCCAGAGGCGGGAAGGCAAATGACAGGGGTGGCGGCCATTTGCCGCAAGCACTGCCAAATCCTGGAGCGCTGCTGTTGTCACTGCTGTGCGGATTTGCTCAAGTTCGCCCCCGCTAATCCGTTAGCTCATAAGCACCTATACCTGGTGCATTATAATGGAGTTTAAAATAATCCGTGTCTGAGTACTTTGATACACTTCACATAAAACCTCCGCTTATTTTCATTGGACCAACTGTATATCGTCAAAATTCTTTTGAGTGAAGGAAAACCCCAATATACATTACAACTACATAACAGTTTGAAATTCTAGTAACAATTTTAAAAAAAACTTTATTATTGATGACTGAAGTGGTCGTCAAGTGGCTGAAGAAGAAGCACCCCGATTGACATCTTAAGCAGGAGGCTCAGTGAGAGGCGCCCTTTATTCAAAAGCCAGCAGCCCCTTCCCAGCTGTCGTCCTCTTTGCTTGCAGTCTTGCAGTTCCAGATTGTGGACACACGGTGGCGCCACATGCACACGTCTTTAGCCCCCACAGCAAACGTGGTAGTGGCTGCTTTGGATCACTTCTAGGTTTGAAGGGTTTGTTTTTTTTTTTGCTGTTGTTGCTGAGACTTCTCATAAAAGCGATCACTCTGAATCCTGAAAGCTGGGAAGTTCGGGAGCACTTGAAGTGCTTAGATACCGAGCTCTGTCTTACATGCCATTTAAGGAACACAGACAGCTCTCTATGATTACAGTTTTAAAAAGGACTGGGAGGAGGGGGGTGGGGCTGGGACCCGGCTGTAAAGTGATTATTAAATAAATTAATGAACGAAGAGGAAGAAAGAGGATGGGAAGGAGAAGAAGGGGGAGGAGAAAGAAGGGAGAAGAAGAGAAGGAGGAGGAAGAGGAAGTAGAAGAAGAAGCAGCAGCTTTGCTAAACCAAACAGGTTTTCTGATTTAGCTCGGCGAAGTAATCCTGAGTATTTTATTGGGTGACTTGCTACCAACCTGGTTCTGTATGGCACATATTCTCATTGTAAAATATAGCCCATAAATCACCTGTGAAGCTGAATTTAGACTAATCACAATCCTTTGACCCCACTCCCCAGGACAATATGTTTGCATGATTACATTTATCCATTTGCCAGTTCTACAAAGGTTAAATAAAGGACCACTCCTGCCTCGTATGAATGATATTTTAAGAGTAACATTTATCTTCCAATTAAAACCTGTTCAAGAGTGCACCATCGACTCTATTGGGAACAGAGGCATGAACTGGGTTCGTACAGCCCGTTCCTGAGACATCTACTCTGCAGGTGTGTGCAGCTGCTCTGGCCTGGAGCTGTACTGGCACACTGGACAGAGCTACAAACACCACAGGCCCAAATACTCAGCTGGCTCTGTGCAAGTCAGGGTGGCTCTCTTGCTTGGAGGCACAGACGAATAGGAATCACGGTAAATCCAAGCACACGGTACGTGTGCTTGAGGGAAGACGAAGCAGGTGTGGAGATGTGACGAAGCCTGCGAAGGTGTGACTGCTCTCTTCCCTGGGCAAGAGACAACTTAGTATAGACCTGAAAGCAGCAATGGCCTGAGCCTTTGCTCTAGATCATGAGCAAAAGCAGCAACTTGTGTGCAAGGCTGATATGGAGGTGTGGGGGTGAGGGGGTGGGGTAGGGGTGAGGGGGTGGGGTGGGAGGTGAGAGGCTAGGGTGAGGGGGTGGGATGGGGGGGTGAGAGGCCGGGCCCTCTTGAGAGGCGCTTATGCTGCAAGGGGAGTGAAGGGTATACGGGCTCCTTGGCTAGGAGTGTCTCACGCCTTCCATTGTCCAGATGAATGTAACTCCTCTGAGGAGTCTCCTCAAATGCACTGTCATGACTTTCCTCCTTATCTGTAATCAGAAATCAATAAATGACAACCAAGCAGCCTGAATATTACAGGTCACTCGGCCATGATGTTTTGAGAGTCTGTGAGATCCGGCAGCAACCAGGCCTTTTCTCCTGGAGACCCTGGGCAGCAGAGGAAACACAATACAGTGTAGGACGCTGGGCCCTCACCCCTTCCTAACACTTCCACCCTTTAATACAGTTCCTCATGCTGTGGCGACCCCCTGACTGTAAAATTATTTCTGTTGCTACTTCGTAACAGTAATTTAGCTGCTGTTATGAATCTTAATATCTGCATTTTCTGATGGTCTCAGGTGAATTCTGTGACAGGGTCATTCAACCCCCAAAGGGATCGAAATCCACAGGCTGAGAAACATTGGTGTTCTGGGTGAAAAACAAGGGTTAAGGAATCCCAGAGCTGTGTGCAGGCAGGTGCATGGTGAGTTTCTGTGAGCAGCAGCAGCAGCAGCAGCAAGTGCTGAGGGCCGGGGAACTATACTGTCCAAATGCTTTAGCATCCTCCAGCCTATCCCTGTCAGGGGAGCTTTCAGCCCACAGCTATAGCTACAGCAGAGGACACTGTGCCTTCAGAACTGCAGTCCTGGGCAAGGAAGAGATTTAGCACAAATAAAAGAGACTTTCCAGATCTGGAGAACAGAGGAAAATAAAAGGCCTAGCAAAGAGTGCTCTCCTCTTCAGGCCCAACAGTCCAAAGATGAAAGGCAGGCCTCAGCCTGGAAAACAACAGAATAAACAAGTGCTTGAAATGGATGTTTTTCCTTTTACATTTGTTTTTGCAAAGGGTTTTTTTTTCCCCCTGCCGTGAAAAACAAACTACTAAAATAGCAGGTTGTGTTTTCATTTATAAATCCTTCTCGAGAGGAAATCTAATAATAACAAGGGGTTCCCATTGGGCTCCAGCTTACTTCACAATGTAAATACAGCCTGGCCCTCTGGAGGAAGGAACATGCCCTGAGCCAGGTACTTTGCATTGATTTGCATTCTGGCTGCAGTCGCTGTATCCCTTCCTTTCTCTTACCTTGAACAACCTCTCAGACAGAAAGAGGAATGCTGGCAGCATCAGCTGTGCATTGACTAGCCCACACGCTTCCTTTAGGTATGTTAGTAGTGGGAGAAGGTGCCAAAGGGACTTGCTGTGCCTCGCAAACCACATGTGCAGATTTCAAGAGAGCAGGACCATGTACCGGAAAGAAGACTTTTTAGTCATCCATAGTCCCAGCCTCCAGCTGTATTTCTTTCAATATACACTCTGATTTCTCCATTTCCTCTTGTACAGCTTAGGAAAGACTAACAGCGAGGATGCTACTTGGAGGTGAAGCCTGGGAGCAGAAAGTTAATCATTAAGAGCATGTTCTTGGCTGGGCAGTGGCGGCGCACACCTTTAGCCCCACTCAACACTTTGGAGGCAGAGGCAGTTGGATCTCTGAGTTCAAGGCCAGCCTGGTCTACATAGTAAGTTTCAGGATAGCCAGGGCCACATAGAGATACCCTGTGTTGAAAAACAAAACAAAACAAAAATTTTTTTTTTTAAATTAAAAATGCTCTTGAAATCTTGGGGCCTTTACCACTCCCTTAATCTCTTTTGGTTTCTCAGCTACCATAAAGTAATCAGTTTCCTTTGCCAAGTGCCCCCTGCCATGAAGTGCTTGCCTTACCAAAGCATTAAAAACAGAAACTTCCAGAACTGTGCACCAAAAGAAACTGTTCCTCTTTCTACCTTTACCATCTCTGGCATTTTGTCACCGCAATGAAAAGCTGTCTCAGCAGTGGCTCTGAAACTCCTCCCATTGAGAAGCAGAAACTGTATGCGCTATTGTTGAAAGGGGTGGGGGTGGGGGGGGGCGGGAGGTGTGACACTGCCCAGCAGAGCAAGGAGGAAGTGGTGGTGGTCGGACTGAGGCAGAGCCAGGTCTCACTCCCTATCTAGAAACAGAAAATACATGCTTTTAGAACCCTTTGCTAGTTCTACTATTCTGAGGCCACAGAAAAGGGGGTTGGGGGGCGGGGGCTGAACTTAGCCAGTCAGAGAGAGGTGATAACCACCCTTCTCAAAACCCAGCCATCAGCCACCCCGGCTGAGCTCCTGTACATCTCTTTAGATATGATGCATCGAAATTCTCATGGTCAGCGTCCTGGGATCAAAGGCAAATTACTGTCTTAAGCCTGCAAGCCCTGGGGTAGTTTGCCTAGCCATAGGGAAACAGGCTAAGGAGCTGTCTTGTGGAGTTTCTATCAGCTTTACAAGCAATGTCTCCCAATCACCACAGTGAACCCCACAACCCACCCCCACTATTGCTGTTCTTATTTTCCCTAAGATACCTCATTAGACACGCAGGTTTTGAATCCTCCCCATACCCATGGGGATACTGAAATCCCTTGCGTGACTGGCATGGGAGTCCACGGCCCTTTGGGATCTCAGATCTCCCTTCAGCCTAAGCAAGTCATGTGCAGGAGAGCCACTAAGTTCAGCCGCCACCGCTGCTGCTGGCAGGACCCTGGGACACGTGCGCCTTAAGCTAACACCGAATGGGCCCCAGCGTTCTAGGGACTTGACAGCACGCACAAGCTGGAGCCTGGGCTGTTTCTGTTTGTCTCCTGTAAATCCCTCTCCCCTCCCTGAACTCGCTAGGCAACTGAACAAAACTGAGTCGAAAGTAGGCGTGATAGCCCGAGGGAACGTAACTCACAGCTGCTGAGGCTAGACAGCGAGGAACAGGGGTGGGGCGCGGCTCACCAGCCTGGCAGAGGAGCGCTGAAGACACTTAGTCCTCATGATCCCCAAGTAACCCGATCTTTTGAGCGTAAGTTTTTTTAGGGAACATTTCTAATGGCAACACCCTGACCCCTTTTGAGGCGATGGTTATACTAGAACATAACGTTTTCTTGGTGTGTGTAGTGTGTGACCTTCCAGAATTCAGAACTGCCAGGGATGCGTGCAGAGTCTACAGCCTCCCCTGAGTGAACCCACCACCCATCCTGGCATAGCAGAGCCTCTTCTGGGTCCACTGGACCACTGCTTACACCGACTCCTCACCCCCCCACCTCTGACCCTGGCCTCCACTGCATCTCCAACACTCCCTCTACAGAATAAACTTTTAAAGGCAAAAATATCCCCAACTCAGTTACATCCCTCAGTTGTTCTCAGATGGAGTCCTGAGTGGAACATCCTGCTGTGGCGGCTGAGAGACCGTAACCCAGCCAGACACCTGTACTCTGCCATGTCTAAGGAGCACAGCTTGGCCTGAGGACTCCGAGTAGCCACGGGTCCCCACTCAGAAGCTAAGTCTCCATCTGTCTGTCTGCTCTTCACTATCCCAGTCCTGATCAGCGTTCTGCACATCACCCCTGTCAGGCAGCATGTCTCCAGCATTTTCACCTGGCCCGGTTTGCTTTGGCTGACCGGGATGTGTGGACCAAGCACATTTCTGCTGTCCCTGGGGCCTCATTATGTTTAGAGGACTCTCTGCGGGCCTTGCGTAGCATCCAGCTGGCTTCCAGCTAGCTGCCAAGTGTGTTGTTTCTCAGGACGTAATGACAAGTCAGCAGGCAGTCCCCATCTAACATGCAGATGTGACGTCACTGCGCAGGATCGTCAGGAGTCGTCGGACTTGTGGGCTTGTCTAGTAAGGTTTTTTGCTTTGATGGATTCCTGTACCTTCCGGTTTCCCTGTGAACACTGACATTCCGTGGGTGAAAGTGGGACACCCCAGCCTCACAGTACAAAGTGAAGAACCCTGAAGCATCCGGAGCAAGTTTCTCCTCATCCAACCTTGAGTCCTTTAAGTTGTGGACTTTGCTACTATAGAATCTTAACTGTTGATTTTGATACCAAAGTCCAAAATTGGACCTGTGACTAGATTAAGGATTAACTCAGAAAATGGCAGAGTACAGCTTTGACATTCAGGATGGGCCATCTGGTCAACCCTTTGCTTCCTCTATATTATAGCATGAGTTTCTGAAAGGGTTAGCAGCCTTCCTGTCTTCTGTGTCCAGATCGCTGCCTTATAAAGGCCACTCACGCCACACTGGCCACATCACATCAGCCGAGTCAGCACCCTTGACCCTCAGAGACCAGTTGTAGGTGTGGACCAGCACACATGAGGGTCCGGGATAATCTGTTGGCTCTGTGATGTTAACAGAACCTACAGTCTGACTGCCTGGCTTGCCAGGGACTGTACATGAAGGACACTTGTTGCCAAGACATTTTCCCAGATGAGATTCTTTTCTCTGGTTCTTACATAGCTCTTGGCACTAAGTAATAGATGGGACTCTATAGTCTGATCGGCACGTGACAGTGGTTTTGAATCCAGGATTAAGCTGGCATTCATATTAGAAAGAAAGTGTACTCTTTGCACAGAGTCGAGTGCTTTGAGTTGACTTGTAAGACAGTTTTTGAAGCAAAAGTTCTTTAGTTTCTTTGCCAGAAGTCTGATGAAATCTGTTCATGCTCCGGTTCTATTTCATAATATCCCATAACTTTAATTTCACGAAGAGATGTTCTTAATGAAGCAGGCCTGGGATTGCGAGGGAACCAGATGGCCCAGTGTTCACTCCTTTAGAACGTCATTCTTTATGTGTGGGTGCTCTGCATAGAGGATGAATTTTATGGGAAAAAAGGAGACAAAAAATATTTTACATGTCTATTCTGAATTTATTCCTACATTGCAAGAATCTCTAGAAAAGAGTCATGTGTTTTTTTAAAACTTTGGGAAAGAAAGAAAGTCTGTCTTGCTTTGGAGCAATTGCCCCTGGTGGTGAAAATTCCCTGGTGACCAGTATCCAAATGCTGTGTCTGTGTTTCAGCAGGTGACATAGTGAAGAAGGAGCCACCCACTGGAACCTGAATGGGGACCCTAGGTCACTGTACAAATGAAATGGATGCAAGGACATGCCTTTCA
Source organism: Acomys minous (assembly GCF_964271855.1). Classification (NCBI taxonomy): domain Eukaryota; kingdom Metazoa; phylum Chordata; class Mammalia; order Rodentia; family Muridae; genus Acomys; species Acomys minous. Next base: position 24,971,298 of record NC_140486.1, read on the forward strand.
ACCTGACAACATGAACATACTCTTCATTGACACATATATACACATGTAGAAAAGGAAGCATTCACATGAACACATACATATACCGCACAAAGACGTACACTGCACAGCCTCATGTATGTATCCACAAACAATACTGCAAATACATGTGTGTAGACGCATATACAAGCACACAATTTCTCTCTTTCCCACATATAAAACACACACTACAATGACATAGATAGGTAGGTAGATAGATAGATGTGTGTGCATATATATGCACATATATGCACAAAGACATAGCATAAAAAACAAATATGTACACACATAAATACCAGACACTCACAGGTATACATACCCCACATAGATACATATGTGTACATACAATGACAGACATTATGCAGACATAAACACACAGACAAACTAGATACTAACATATGTGCAAACAAACCACTGGCACTCACCTATACATATACCCACAGAACATACAAACACCACAGATACACATCTGACACACCACAGTCAGAGACCGCAAACACACAAAGCATCTAGATATACACAGATACACACACCGTACGGCAACACAAATTCACACATAAACTGTGGGGAGCAGAGGAAGACCTGGATGGATGTGTGGTGTCGTCAAGGACCCAAACATCACAGATACACAGGAATTGGCAAAGCCTTTCCCAGGTCAAGCTCAGGCACTTGGCAAAGCCCTCCTCTGGCTCATTGGGGAATGTTGACAGAGTGTACAGAAAGCATTGACAGAGTGTCCTCTTGCAGGATGTTGACAGTCTGAGACAGATCCCCTACAGAGACCTCCCACCAAGAGTAGCTAACCCCTCCTACTGTGCTATACTTAATAAAAGTGCCAAGTTTTCCAGTTACTGCACATGGGTGTGTAGATGGAGCATGCATAGCCCACCCAGGCCCAGAATTTCTGTACATGTGTCTGTGTCGCTGTCCTTTTTTCATTCCCCCATTGCCCTAGTCAGGTTTTCCAGACCAAGCCATGCAGGATGTAGTCATGAGCACATGGGGACAGAAACACAGACATACCACACACAGAGACTTACAGATACACCGGACGTACAGATGCTCACACACTGACCAGCACGTACATCAGGAAAATACTAACACACTTACACACATAAAACACAGATACACACCACACACACACACACACACACACACACACACACACACACACACCCCTATAGTAGGAGGAACAGGGATCTCATTCCTAGAAAAAAAGGCTGGCTTAGATCAAGGACTTTTTAACAGTCCCTCTGTGGGCAGGGACAAGTGACCTGAACAAAGAGGATGGGGTGAGGAGGGAGAGGGGCCAGAGGAGCTCTGTCTGCAAGACTGTCATTCCCCGAGCTCTCTGGGATGGTCTGTGACTGGTGAAGTAAGACTTCCCATGTTTAATGCTTCTCTGACTCCCACAAGGCCCTACATCATGATCCATTGTATCTGATCAGGGTTGACTGGCTAGTGAGAGGGACACATGAGGGACGGAGTCTCCACGCCCAGCCTGTGAGAGAATGGACAGGAGGAGAAAACACTTATGCAGACCCATGGCAGAGCCCTCCCAAGGAATGGCTGGCCACATCAGGACCCTGGAAAACATTGGCATCTAAGCACTGCCTCTTCTCTCCTCAAATAGTTCATCTGAGACCTTCGGTGGGTTGTTTTTGGTTTTGTTGTTTTGTTTTGTTTTGTTTTGTCTTAGAAAGTGGGGACCCTTCTGCCTGGACTTGCATGATAAGTGTTTCTCCTACAAAGAGGTAGAGCAGGTTAGAGCTTTAAGCATAGAGTGGCTTAGCCAAAACCTAATGTCAGGCATATCACACAGCAGAGCACACCCTGCGTGCAGATGGCATCCGGTGGGCATTTATTGACACCTAATAATAGCATGGCCCAGTCACATGAAAGCTCAGAGGCAGATAATTAGACTCTCTGAAGAGAATAAGGCCTTGCCTTTATGACTTGTGTAACCAAGAGACTTGCCCTACCAGTCTGTCTTTTATTAGCACGTAATAACATCTCATTTTATGGGAAGTTCCTTCACTTGACTTTCCTAATTAGATTTAACTGAAAGATGAAAGTCAAATTTTGCTACACAAAAATCCCTGGGAAAGAGCTCCACGGTGGTGGTGGAGGTGGTGGTGGTGGTGGTGAACGCAGTAATTCAACATGAAAGCCGTGCACATCAAAGGTGTGCACGAATAAGAGAGGTATGGTTTCTAATGCTCATGGGCCGGCGAAGGCTCATTTCAGATGAGCTCAGAGTTGCAAATATCACTGAAAGACTCCACACTTGGGTTGGACCCGGGAAGCACAGTGTATGTAACACAGATATCCTGATGCCATTTTCTGAAAGCTATCCAGCAGTGACCTCTAGGGCAACGGGGAGCCTGGAAAGGTTTTTGTTGTCTCCTCGTTCCTGGATGGGGATGAAACACATCAAGGCAAGCAAAAGCTTATTCTTCTTTAAAAGAGCTTCCCAAGGGAGAGACAGAGGCCTCCTCCTGCTCCTGGAAACAGTTGCTCTTTTTTTGGAAGCAACAGATTTCTCCTAGTCTCATGAAATGCTTGGCCATGCTACCACTTGGACTCCAGAGAGCCTGGCACTCAGCATGGCTCACCTCTAGCTAGAGTTTACTCGTTGACAGCATATCCTGAAGCACACCAAGGCCACATCTGGATTGTTCTTATATTCGTGGCCTTCCATTCTGGTTGTCCAGATGTACGGAGCTATTTTTATACTGTTTGGTCTTGTTGAGTTGTAGGTATTTCCGTAAGCTGCCTTGAGCCATTTTTGGAATCAAGTCAGATATAAATAAGTAAATAAAGAAATGCTGATTAGACACTGAAGAGCTCAAATGATTTAACCATACAGTCTGAGGTGGAGCAGGAAGATGGAAGCAAAAAGCATAGGCCATCCATTCAGACACAAATAACAAAGCCTGAGACAAGCAGCGGCTGAATTGACAGCCCCCCACCCAACCTCTGCTCCATCAGATGAGGGATTCTCATGGGATTAACTCCAGTGTCCCTGGCCCCAACAGCACCTCAATACACCAGAACTTCGAAGGAAACTTGCAGACCCTAACTTTGAGTTAGAGCCATTGCAGGAAGTCCCTTCTGTGGGCTTTCATAAGGACTGAGTCTTCCAAATCGAAACTAATTTAACAAACATCTTCACGCAGCATGTGTTGTTTTGTGGATCACAGCAGTGCATGCCTCAAACACTAGGCACAAGGAGGTAAAACTGGCCTTGAGTTCAAATATTCATCCTGTCTACATATATGATATCATAACTACATACATGATTTTTTTCTCTCTTTCTTCAAAATCTTGGAGTCTTCTCAAATCCTTTTCTAAGGAGGCAGTGGGGATCTGAAGGGGCGGGGATGGAATGCAAAACTTTGCCTACACTGTGTGAGCACTCTGCCACAGAGCTGCCTTCCTAGCTGAACCTTCCCAAGGTTTTATACTGGGTTTTTTAATGAGCCCCCCCTCACATTTCTATATCACATCGCATGAAAGATACAGCCTGGCTGCTGAAACTTTAAGGACAATGATTTCCAAGTTGAATATCTTTTTTTTTTTTTTTTTTTTTTTTGGTTTTTTGAGACAGGGTCTCTCTGTGTAGCCTTGGCTGTCCTGGACTCACTTTGTAGACCAGGCTGGCCTCGAACTCACAGTGATCCGCCTGCCTCTGCCTCCTGAGTGCTGGGATTAAAGGCGTGTGCCACCACGCCCGGCGAATATCTTGTTTTGAAAAAAGCCACCTATATACTCCATCAGAATTGGTCCTAATCAGGAAAAAGTGTGAGTCAGCTTTCTGTTACTATAAATAAATATCCAAGATAATCGAATTACAAAGAGAATTTTTTGTTGTTGCTGCTGCTCCTGTTGTTGTTGTTGTTGCTCACAGCTTTAGAGATGTCAGCCATGGTCATGGCCTGTTACTTGGGACTGCAGCCCAGCATTAGCAGTTGCCCATGACAGAGCAAAATTGCTCACTTGCCAGCAGGAGGTAAAAGAGACAGACACTGGGTGTCCCTAGCCTGACCCCCCCTCCCCCCCCCCCGCCAAGCCTGTCCTTCAAGAATGCTGTGGACCTAAGTTGCTCCTATGCAGCCCCAATTCTTAAATATTTCACCACCACCCCAATAGCACCACTTGAGGACCACGGTTTTCTACACAGACTTGTGGGCTACACTTAATACCTGGACTACACAGGGAAGCATCGTTATCAGTCTTATTGATACAGTAATGGTCCCTGTACATGGTGGGTTATGCAGTGTTTTCAGAGAAATGTTTGTTGTCAAACTGGAGTGGAAAAACAAAAACAGAGCAGTGACTTGAAGGACTGGTGTCCGAGTAGGATTGGGAAAGTGGGAAAGAACACCGAGAGCTCCACTTCCAAAAGAACAGGACCAGAGAAGGATAGTCTGCAGCTGGAAACTAACCAAGTGGAAGAAGGGGCCAATATTCGGACAGAACTAGGGCCATGGGTAAAAACAGATAGGTTCCAGCCAAAGAGAAGAAAGAGTTTCTTAAGAACTCTGAGTTTCTAAGCGGAATAAGATGCCTTCGAGAGTTGAGCAATGTCCTCCCTGGAAGTGTCCAGCTGGCACTGGACACCCCCCCCCCATCGGTTACAGTGTCAAAGAATCACGACATTGGGTATCTGTGCAAACTGATGAAATCAAAACGTTCTTTGCACGTGCCGTCCTGTTTTTGTCCCTACACATTTTCAGCCCTCAGTAGTGGAAGGGTTGAACCTCCCTTATCAGAGTACTTCATGCTGGTCCTGTAAAAATTAGTGACTAGTTACTGCACTACAAAACTTGGCTTAAGTCGCAGCATCTGTGGCACACCAACCTGAGCTTTAGTTAGCGTGTCTTCTGGTAAAACACAGGCTGGGTTGGCTGGCGTGAAGAAATATGGTGGCACGTGTGCCACAGACCTAGCAGGAACAGGCTGGTGGCTGGTTTTGCATTTGTTTCTTAAGAGGGTTTTGGAATGAGCGTCACCCGCAAAGCAGAGTAATATGGCTGCAGAATTGTAGCTGGTGACATCACAGTTCCCTCATATGTATCAGATGTAAGCTAATGATAATAAGAAGTGATGCTCTGCTCCCAGCAGGTGTCCCTTTGTGACAGACAGAATATTGTGGAATTAGAAAAAGATCTTAAAATGTATCCACACCCCCAAAACTAAAGTGTTTAAGACTGAGTGAGTAAGCAGACTTACCTCTGTAGTATCCAAGGGTTTTCAGAAACACAGGAACAGACCACACTTCCACACATGTAATAAAAATATTTTTTATGAAAATTAATTGAGAGGGTTAGCAAGCCTTCAAGTTTTCAGAGCAGGGTAGTTTCCGAATCTGGAATTGTTCTTGAGATCAACACAAATTACTTTATTGCACAGAAGGCAGGGTAAGAGTTAGAGACGAGACAAAATAATCTACAGCATGCAAATCCAGAGTTGGAAGGCAGACTGGTGGTTTCTGACGTGTGTGTGTGTGTGTGTGTGTGTGTGTGTGTGTGTGTGTGTGTGTGTGTGTGTGTGTGTGAACTCCATACTACACTATAGAGGTCAGAGGATGGCTTTGCAGGAGCCAGTTGGTTTTCTCCTCCCACTGTGAGGCCCAGGACAAAGAACTCAGGTAGCCTGTCGGGCTTGGCTACAAATGCCCTAACTGGCTAGCCCCTGCTTGCCTCTACTGTTTGCCTAGAAAGCTAAATGCACCAAGCATGAAAGATACTCTACTTAAATGGAGGAAATTGACCCAGCTCTACCAGATCTTTTCAGAGAGATCAGCCAAGGAAAAACCATCTCCAGGGCAAGGTCGGGATGCTTGCCCTCACTTATATATCCTGAAGGCAGGGACCATTCATTGTCCTCAGATGTATGTATTGTCTTGAGTTTCCAACGTTCTCTGTAGCTCCTAATTGTCTCTGCCACCACCATTTTCTCTAAAATCCTGCTGTTTTTCAAGTGAATCAAAACTGAAAAGTTAACATATCAGCTCACCATGGTCTGGAAAAATGATCAGACTCTTAGACCATTTAAATGAAGGAATTGGGTCTAGTGTAAGGCTCAATTTTTCTGTCTGTGTTGTTCCCTTGGAGAGCTTCGCTCGAGGGCAGCTGGGTTTAAACCCGGCTGATCATTTGAATTCATATGCCCCACGTATTTATGCTGAAAATGCATACCGCTTCCTCGAATTTTTTGGATCAAAAATCACTTTGATGTTTTATTTATTGATGCAAAAAAAAAAAAGGCTTTGCCTTTCAAGTGTGTTATCTCTCATTTCAATGGAATTTTTCAAAGTATTAAGAAACGAGCGGCACAGTTCTGTCTACTCTGTTTTAAATTGGCACGAGATGCTGAAGTGTTATTGGTGCCCCTGGGTGTTTCCTGCCATTTAGTTTCAGGCTAATAAGGAAGCCCAGAGGTTGGCGAGAAGTTGCTATGAATACTGCAGTGTGCTGGAATACACTCAAAGAGAGCTCTTTAAAGAATGCCTTGTATCATACCAGGGACTTTGTTTTCTCGGCTATTGAAAGACTTTGTATGAGAAATCAGGATGATTTCCTCATCTCTTAACAAATGTTTCGTGAATGTCTAAACTTCCATGTTTATAAAACTCTCTATGACACTATTAGGTGGTTTCATGATAAATAAATAATAGTCAAGGAAGGGACCAATGTAAAATGCCATATATTTTGGAAGGAAATGTCTTTTAAAAATCCTTTATTTATTTGCCTATTGATCTGTCCTTTTATTTTGCTCCAAGACATCCCCATTTATTCTTATAATTCAGGACCTAGTTACCACAGCTGAACAACTCAGATCTTACACATTTTCCTATTACACTGTTCCATTTTTTTTTCTTTTTCAGAAGCAGACATCATCCAGAGATTTTTCAGCATCTCCTTGTCTTTAACTGTTGTGGCTTTGCTGAATCAGAGCTGCTGAATTTGAAACAGGTTCAAGATCATGTCTTTCAAGGGTTAATTCTTCCTTCTGGGCTTGATGGACAAAACAAGCAACACCTGTCCCCACCGGAACCCCAGGCAGGGATGGACTTTTCACCCACGGAAGTTTCAGATTTCACCCAGGGACCCAGTCTCTTGAGGAATGATGTTGGTGAGGAAATGAACACACACCAGACCACTTTGCAATGAAGCCCCACATCAGATGTTCTGTGCCTGACTGGACAGTGCACATGAATAAAAACAGAACAGTAGTTGGTTCCTTCGCCTACCAGTTGTCAACCAGAAGCCTCTTTTCCATTCCGAGGAGACAGTGTTTCAGCCTCTGTCTCTGATCCAGGGGAAGTTTCTGTCAGGCCACTCCGAGCCTTTGAGTCTGCCTGAGCCTGTGAGTCTGACCTGCTTGCTTAGTGGACAGGAACCTCTAGTGCAAAGAACCTCTCGGCAGACACCTGTTCACCATGACTTTGGACTTCTGGAGATCCACTTTCCATTTCTTACTCAGGCTTTCAGCATTGGCTGCAGAAAGACTAGCTTCTTAACCCATGAGTAGCGACCCTTTGGGGGCCAAAAGACCTTTTCACAGGGGTCACCTAAGACCACTGAAAAACATAGATATTTACAATTTGTAACAGTATCATAATTACAGCCATGAATTAGCAATAAGTATAATTTTATGGTGTCCCCACAACATGAAGAATTACATGAAAGAGTCACAGCGTTAGGAAGGTTGAGACTCACCGGCTTAGGATTTCTGTGCCTACAGTCCTCAGAAAATACAAATTCCTGGTGAGCCCTCTGTCATTGAATTTTAAAATATGTATTGCTTTTCTTTCTTTATTGGGTGTGGATGTGCACATCCCGTGACGTGCCTGTGGAGACCAGGCGGTTCTCTCCTTCTACCATGTGGGTCCCAGGATCAAAATCCAGTCAGCAGGCTTGGCATAAAGCTCGTTATACTGAACCGTTCCCCAGGCCCATCAAGTATTGCCAAATGCACCCTCAACTTAATGGGTGTCAGTGGCTTTATTTTTTCTGTTATTGGGGATTGAATCCAGAAGGACTTTATACATGCTGGTCGAGCACTTGACCACTGAGCTACATACATCTGAGGAAAATGTCTAAAGTGATTCCTTATTTCCTGGCCATGGGCTAAGTGTCCATTGCTGCTGAAGATCAGGAAGTGAATGCTGAGCTGGAGCAGTGGGTGACAGACGCAGGAAAGCCTCCAGGATGCTCCGAGCTCACAAACTCCCTTGGTGTCAAAGCACAGTTCAGTGGCTAAATGCAAGGGGTCAAAAACACACCAGTGGTGTTTCAGAGCATGTAGAGCTACAGAGTCCATGTAAAGAGAGGTCAGAAACAGAGGACATACAGACTCGATGGAGACCACTGGTTGGTTTGGGAAAGAGCAGCCACTAGCCAGATCCTCCTCTCGCCTTTAAAGACATGAGCAGGTTGGAGCACAAATGTCTGAGTACATGTTACAGAATAGTTTTATGTCAACATGACACAAGCTAAATTCATCTAAGAGGAGGGAAACTCAATTAAGAAAATGCTTCCCAGCTTGGTCTACCCAGCAAATCCAGGACAACCAGGGGTACTGCAGAGCAGCCTTGTTTAAAAAAAAAAAAAAGAAAGAAAGAAAGAAAAAAGGAAAAAAAGTCTCCATAATACCCATTGTAGGCAAGCCTGTAAGGCATTTTCTTAATTGGTTATTGATGTGGTAGGGCCCAGCCCATTGTGAGTGGTCCCACCCCTGGGTTGATGATCCTGGGCTCTATAAGAAAGCAGGCTGGGCAAGCTAGGAGGAGTAAGCTAGTAAGCAGCACCCCTCCATGGCTTCTGCATCAGTTCCTGCATCCAGGTTCCTACCTTGCATGAGTTCCTGTTCCTAACTTTCTTTGTTGATGGACAGTGATGTTGATGTATAAGCCAAATAAATCCTTTCCTCCCCAACTGGTTTTTTTGTCATATTGTTTGACCCCAGCAATAAGAACCATAACTAAGACAGTGTGTCTGGGTCCGTGCCTTTGGTGGTACTTCACTTCTCTTAGGTTCTTTGGAATCAAGGTCAGTAGATGTCAATCTGATCACATCTAAGTGATGGAGAAGTCAGAGGTCACAGCTTCTCTTTTTCTTTTTTTCTTTTTTTTTTCTTTCAAAGTAGTATTGTTCCTTCCAGTTGAAGCATCGATAATGAGTTGAAAGGAGCTACCTTCATAATTAGATTATCCTGTAAGCCAGTGACACTCTTGGTCCCCTGTAGGGATTTTTAGGACATGTGGTTTTAAAAGTCAAGAAAGAATGTTCATCAATGTCCTGTAGAATCTAGACACCTGTGGAGAGCATGTCCTACACATAGCCTTGTGAGAGCTGTTTGGACCCAATAAAGCTCAGGTGTCTACATAAAGGCTGGGGGCACCTATGTGGGGCACTGCATGGGCTCTGCTCTCTCTGTCTCCATCCAACTCTCCCCGCCATTTTCCTTTAGGATCATGCCCAACGTCTGACTAGATTCCTTCTTGGCTTCTGCGTCCCAGTGGAATGTGCCTAGAATCTTGTGAGGGTGGGATGTAGCACTCGAAACAAGATGCTGCAAGGCCTGTGTAGGCTACCGTGAAAGTCATGCAGTGAGGCGAAGCTTAGAGAGATGGTGGAGTACCAAATGACCCTTTAACTGAAGCTTCTCCTTCAACCAGAAGCCACAAGACCCACTGGTTGTTTCTGTGAGCCACCATGGCATTCAGGATTGCCAGCAACCCTGGCTGTGACTCTTTATGTTGGGCACCGCTGAATTGCCCCATGTCTGAGAAAATGCACCCTTTGTTCTGTGGTGAGAGAAGGGGAGTCTACAGCAGTTTCCTTTTTTTTGAGCTCGGAGGCCAGGAGTGCCATTTGAATTTTAGAGTGTGAAGTCTTAATTTTACTGTCAACTCCAGGGACTTTTCTGACTCTTGCCAGCACAATCTTTCAGGAAGAAAAAGAAGCCTGGCGCTATGGTTTGACTGTGTCAGGCTGAAATTCATGACTGGCGCCCTAATTCCTCAGTGTGGCATGGTTGGAGTGTGGAGCCAATAGGAGGTCAACGTCAGCGCCATAAAGGACGGAATGATGCTGTTTCTCAGTCGGCACAGAACTGCATTCGTTACCAGGAGGACAGGTTGGATAAAGCAAGTTCGCCCTCATACATGCCTCAAGTTCACATGCAGCTTGCTGCCAGGGCAAAGCTGCAGGAGACCCTTATTGGATGCAGCTGTCCGATTTCAGACTACCCACTCCCCAGAAACACAAACCAAAATAAACCTGTGTTCTTTGTGAACCATCCAGCCTCCTGCTCTGGTACACCAGTGGCCTAAAGGCCTAGGTGCAACTGAGCAGTGAGGTCCGCAAGAACCTCCCATGATTTACAACTCTCCCCAAATCTAGAATTTACAAGCAGAATTACCCTCCACTGACTGAAAGGGAGACTTGCCAGGCGCTGAGCATGTTAACTATGGTGTATTTCAACCTTGTTATATAAATGGAGTGTTCTAGGGTCGGGCGTACCTTCTCAGAAAGCATCTTGTTCCACGCCAGGCAGATTAGAACTGGCTTGTCCATGCCAGCTCTTAAAGGGTGGAACAGAACTCATGAGTTCAAGGCCAACCCAGAATACACAGTAAGAGAGTGTCTTAAGAGTAAACAGGAGATGAGGGGTAAAATCGCGCACTCCCAGAGGAGCAGAGTTCGGTTCCTTTCATCCACACACTCGGTGGCTCACACCCACCTGTAACTCCAGTTCCAGGGGATCTATCTCTCTGCACTCTGCGGCACCTGTACTCAAATGCGCACACACACATATATAATATATGTATATGTATATGTAATATATGTATATATATATATAAATATATATATATATATATATATATATATATATATATAATTAAAACAAGATAAATCTAAAAATACAAAGAAAGAAAGCATCTCAGTGTTGACTTGCCATTTCTGACCCTTGAGCCTGGAGGACCTAGAGATCACTGTGGATTCAAGGTCACTAGAAACCACACAATATCAAGATCACTGTGGGCCACATGAGGGACCTCACTGTAGAGACCCGATTGACGTGAACATGATATGAGCAAGCTGAGATGAATGGACATGGGAAAGATGGTGACACGCTTTAGCGTGCTGGCGAGTGGTGCACATGCTGTTATTATTTCTCTGTAAATAGTTATATTCCATCAGAACATGATCAAACAAGCTTCATATAAATTCTTCATGCATGAGCTACAAATCCGCTGATCCCTATTCATTTGCGGGGGTATATGCAGCAAGCATATTGTTAAAAAGCAGACATAGATGAGTGTAGGTGGGTTACAGTGAACCGAGTGACTGTAAACCCAAGTCCTGACCAAACACTGAAATGAGTCAATATAGGTTTTCTCTTTATTATTATTAGAGACAGCATCAGTATTAATTAAACTGACAAAAAAAAAGCCACTTAACTCACAGGATTACTTCCAAATTCTCCGTTTATTAAACTTAGTAGACATTAAGTTAGTATTTTCATTTGAATAAACCCCCTCAAGTATGCACCATGACTTAAAATATAATCTGAATATAAAGCACTCTGGTACTCCATGCCATCGCTATAATTTAACACCACGCTGACTACTGCTTCATATGGCGAACCCTTAAGTACTCGGCTGACTCTTCCCCCGGGTCACAGTCTCCATGTCTGCTCTCAGCTACATCTGGGTTTTCTGTTGTTCTCCACTTGCCTGCATGGGTCTCTGTGAGGAGCAGCACTAGGTGTTTACAGCACCAGATGCAGTAAGACAAAGGAATGGGCAGCCATCCCCTCCTCCTGCCTAATGGCCGAGGACCAGCAGCGAGCCCGGAATAGGATGGCTCTGGAACTCACAGCTGGGGCAGAGCCAAGCAGATGCAAGGAGGAAGATGAGTCAAGCCAGTAACTCTAAGGACAGGATGACGCCTCATAAGGACTCCACGGAGCGCAGAGGTGGCTTCTAGCGGAGTGGGGACAAGTCCCACCTGTCCCCTTTCATCAGTATTCTCCTGGAGCACTGAGGCTCTGTGTGCCAGACATGGCAGACTGGAGGTGAGGTTCTTCTTCACACCCCAACCCCAGTGTGAGCCAGGACATGGGTGATTCTCTTAGAGAAAACTGCCACAGGTTGGTTTCCTTATCGCTCACGTGGCGCCCTTAACACATTGTAGCGCCCCTCTGCGCTGCTGCTCCTGACTGCCCGGAACAGGAGGCTGTTCCGAACTTCCCAACTGGACCAGTCTCCTCTGAGGGTCAAGCAGCAGGCTGTGCTCTGTAGCCACCAAACCCAGTACAGGACACACGTCCCTTCTCAACATGTCTAGCACTACAAACACAACTTGAGATACACTGAAGCTTCACAGAGACCTCTCTATCCAATATTTCTGAAAGTGTTGACTGGCATTAAAGGCTGGAACAGAGACTGAGCTGAACCTTGCATCCTCTCCGGTGTACACATCGACACCCACACCTTTTCTGCATGAACACCCAGGGTCTCCATGGCGGTCCCGAGCCCACTCTGCACTGGACTCCAGTGTAGAAAACCTGGAGGATGGAAGGGTTTTGGAGAAGCAACGAGAAACAATGAATGGCAGCCTGTAAGCTTACAGCTTGGAAGGACAGATAGAGGTGGGAGGGCAGAGATAAGAACGTAGCTGCCACCCTGGCTGCCACTCCTAAACACGCTGGTTCCGACTCTCTGCAGACGTAAAGTGCAATCACTGCTAAGAAGTTCTCAGGTCAGGGGTCAGGCCGGAAGCAATTCAAAGGGTAAGCTTCAGACAAGCTGCTCATGACTCCGCACAGGCTGGAAGAGGTGGGGGAGGGGAAAGGTAATGGCAGATCTCAGGCATTCAAGTGCATCAAAAGAATCAACGTCCTGTCCTTTCTCCGCGTGAAGAGTCATAAATGGTAGAGTCTTGGTTTTGAAAATGTCTTCTATCTGAGGATGCGCCAATGTGGTAGAGTCCAGAGACAGACAAAGGCAGGAAGTAACAGGGACACAGCTGTCCTCCCTGCTGCCCTACCATATAGATGGGCTTGACTCTCTTCCAACAAGTCTTCAGCTCTTGGTGAGGAAGAGGCACACTGGACCAGGGGCATCTGGTAGGATGTCGCCCTCTTCTCCGGCCTGTCCGGGCTGGAGCCATCACTGGGCCTCTGGCCATTGAACAGTAGGTAACGGCCCCGGGCGTCCTGCTCCATTTTGAAGATCTCATATTCTGTGTGAGGTAGTTTGATGCCCAGAGCCACGCAGCCATTGGTGTGTGTCACGTCCTGTTGGATGCCCACCTGCCAGGAGCCCTCAGCCCCACACTCGTTCCCACTGAAGACATTGAGGAGGGAGGCTGTGGCTGCATCCATGGGTGTGACCTTCATGTGATTCACTGTGGAAAAGAGATATAGCCATGACTCCAGGGAGACAACTTGGGAGGCAGATGCATCTAGCAAAGGCTAAGGGACACTGTTTCAACACAGTTTTCTTTTTTAAAAAAATATTTATTTATTATTTTGTATGTATTTATTATTATGCATGTACACCTGCATGTCAGAAGAGGGCATCAGATCGCATTATAAATGGTTGTGAGCCACCATGTAGTTTCTGGGAATTGAACACAGGACCTCTGGAAGAACAGTCAGTGCTCTTAACCTCTGAGCCACCTCTCCAGCCCCACAGCTTTCTTTTTAAAGCACAAGCCAATCGATTGCTTGCCAACCTGACCACAGTCCTCACAAACGCAGGCCTGGGTGGGAAGTTCCATATGTGATCTGAAAGGTGGTCAGACCAAATACAGCCAGCCACCTCATAGCATCGTGTACTCACTCTGCAGCCACAACTTAACCACACAGCCCTGCTACCACTACATCAGGCAGCAGAAGTTAACGGAGAAATGATGTTAAGAACAAGGAGGACACGGACAGATTTTGTGTACATGTATTCATTTCGCGGAAGGGACTAAAACAACTTTGGAGCTCGGAATCCGCAGGGAGCTCTGGAATTAATTCTCCACGAGCACAAAGGGATGACAGTATGTATACTGTAGGTGTGGCCAGAAAACACGAGTGACATTTGGTTTAAGTGCTAAGCCCAGTTTGGAGCTGACCACACGTCAGTGTGAAATAAAACTATCCCAGCATTCTTCAAAAGCCAAAAGTGCTTTCTGGGGCAAATGATTCCCCGGGATGAAAAAAAAAAAAAGTATTCAACAAAAGGTTTCAGAGCAAACACATATCTGAGTTGGCGTTTTCACATATTAATACAGGCCCATCAGCTGGGGATCTAAACGCAGTTAGGTTGCAAACAACAAACATATGAAGAAATAAATAGAAGCCTTGGCCCTTGGGGTCCCTTGGGGTTCCCCTAAGAGGCTACACTTTGTATATGAGGGCAGTGGGATCTGGAGTGGGCAGACAGATTTTTCTTGATTAATTTTACCACAAGGGCGTGTACAAGAGCAAAGCTCCTCATCAAAGGAGGGTGTCCATGCTCAGAGCTTCACTAAGGCAACACAGATTTCTCACACTGATTGGACTACAGTGCTGCTCTGAAGGGCTCGCCCCAATGGCACAGCTACCATCTATATTTGGTATTGCAAGGGGACACCACCTTATAGACATTCAAACTTAAAACCAGAGCAGCCAGAGCTCCCTTGTGGTAGGGGCGGGTGCCCCTCCAAGCTCTGGCTTCCTCGCTTGGGTGAGCAGCACACAAAATGCACTTTGCCCATGATGCTCTCACCTTCAAGCCTGGGACAAGCTCTCACAGGCAACCAAGCCTCAGACTAAAAGCAGCAACTTTGAGCATTAGGAAGCTCTGTATTCCTTTTAGGAAAAGCACCCAGCACGCAAATGGGCCTGATGCTACCAAAGATGGCTGCTGGGTTTCACTGCAGTACCATTCTTGACTGTCACATTACAGTGGCCCATGTGACGGCTTGGGCCCCACTGTACCTGAGTGTCATGCGAAGGCCTGGCACTAGCTTGCTCTGAACAGGGAGGAGCTCGGACACTATTTCCAAGGATGCTTTGAGGCAGATGTGGTTCTAGCTTCATTCTCAGCACATCAAGCAGCAGCTGAGATACCCTTATCTTGTAGGTTCTGCCCACAGAGAAATGTCCCGCAGCTGCTCCTGAGTGGGGAGGCAGTGGACTTACCTTTGAACACAAACTCTGTGCCACCCATGACCCTGGATGACAGCACACCGCGGCTGTAGCGGCCTCGAGCGTAGATGGTAAATGTGGGGTGCTTGCAGACGGGGTCCGAGTAGTGGTAGTAATGTCCTTCCCAGGTGTTGTTGTTGTCATGGAAGATGAAGTGGCGGGTGAGGAAGAGGACTTCGGGGCGCACCTCACAGCGCTGGCTCACCCATTCCCCATGGAGGCCAATGGTCAGGTCAGCCTTAGGGGGCAGGATGGGAGGGTGGTGTTCGTCGGAGCGGTAAATGATCCGGCAGGCTATGCACGCGTGGTTGTGGTTCTGAAGAAAAGAAATAAAGATGTTTAGAGACTTTCATCTTCCTGAGAGCTTGGTGTGCATGTGTATCCCTGAAAATGGGGAGGGGAGAGGGATTCAGTGTGGTTATGACTAGGCACTCAGAGCATCATCACTTATAACCAAAACCCCCAAAACAAATGGAGCCAGGCTCTGTTGTCCTGAGAAGAGAGCGCGGAGCATGCCAGGATGTTTATTCACACAGTGTACACAGCTGTAACAGGACAGCCTGCCTTAATGTCAGCTATGGCGCTGACTCTTTAGAATCCTGTTAGGGTTTCAGACCTCCACAGATCCAGTGGATATGTGTGGATGAGGAGGCGGAGACATCCCAGTTCTTTGGTCCTATTTGTGGGAACATAACAGGATGCAGCCTTTGCAGACAAGAATGGGATGGCTCCTCCAAAACTTAAACACAGAATTACTATGTGACCTAGCTATTGCCCTCCTAAATACACATCCAGGTGAATTCAGAGCAAGGGCTCTGACCCACAATAGCCAGAAAGAAAGAAATTCAACCACATGGCCACAAATGAATCGGGATGCACACAGTGGTCTGCGTATGCGACGGCAGAGAATTCAGCTTTAAAAGGGAGCGTGTACTGCACAAGTCACGGCCTGAATGGACTTGAGGACACTGTGCTAAATGAAATGAGCCAGTCATGAAGACATACACATTGTTTGCTTCCATTCATTTGAGAGACATGGAGTAGTGAAATCTGGAGATCAGAGGTGGGAGGGTGACTTTGAGGGATGCGAAGCAGGTTGGAGACCGAGGGCCCAGGTATAATGGGTAGAACTTCACGTCTCTAAGGCGAGAGTTCTAGACATGAACAGTAGTGAGGGCTGCTCAACGTCAGGACTGTAACTCATGCCACTGAACTGTACTCTTAAAATGGGTACCTGTGAGACAGATCTATGGGTGAATTAAATTATTAAAGGAGGGAACTGCAAAACACACTAAGGAAAACACAGAGCTGTGACTATAGATGAGGAGAAGCACGGGGTCTCCCTGAAGTGAATGCAGGAGGCAGAGGAGGCAGACGGAAGGGAACTCTGGGCGCATGCGCAGCCTGTCCACGTGTGCCTGGAGCCCAAGGCTCAGAGCATCTTAGCCCTTGAAATGCTCGCTTTTCCGACTTTCTGCAGCTTAAGGTCCACAGCAAAGTGGTGCTTGCTCTCACTTTCAGGAGGCATGGCCCCTGGTGTGTTTTGGTCGGTTCCCCCATAAGACAGATGCCAGCTCTGGCTGCCTGCCCTCCCTGCCTGGAGGCTTCAGAGCTGGCAATCAAAACCTCACACTACAAGTCAGGAGAGCTGGCCCTGGGCACCTCACCCAAGCCACGGGACAAATCTAACCCTGTGGTCTTCTCTACTCTTTAACTCCCTCAAAGTTTGTATAAGGCACAAGGGGCAAACAGAGAGCATGCACCACAGCTTAATCCTGCCCTCAGGTGGGGAGGCAGAGCTCACTGGGACCTGCAACCCCATGCTCCCAGGCCCACAGTCACACCTTCACACCTCCCACGGAGGGACACACTTGTCCTCAGTGTTTTTTTCCTGAAGTCAAAATTTCACCCCCTTCACCAAGGTAAAGTGGTAGCCCTCATGCAAGAGACTCAGCAAGGGTGACCAAGCTTGCCTTCCTGGATGACTGTAGTAAGGGCAGGAGGGGTGGTGGCCACCACCTGCCTCTCCCACACCCCCATGAAGGGGGGCTCTGTACTCACTTGACCCCTTTTCTTCATTAGATGAATTTAGTTACCACTTACAGTAGAGAACACTTCCTTTGCGCCTAGGATGTGTGGCTTGTAGATGGTGAAATAACTTTTGAGTACAGAGTTAAGGGGAGACCGAGTCTTCCCTGTCTTGGGGTCCAGGTGCATTTGCTGGACCGGGATTTCCTGCACAGGACTCTGGGGCATGTGAGAGAATGTAAACTGTGCTCCAGCCTCTTATCAGCAGACCCATGGGGAGATAGGACCCGGAAAGATAACAAGCAAACAGCCCATCGGAACCAGAGCTGAGTCACAGCAGATGAGGGTGTCTCTGGCCAGCTCCTGAGTACCTGAGCCAGCCCCACTGCCTGCCTCACAGATGGTGGCCATAGATGACTTAGCCATTTTTTTTCTCTATTTCAACTTTCTCGCTTACACAAATGGTAACTACTCTACACACTTGCATAACTGCTGCAGGAGAGAAATGGCAGAGCAAGGTGGTTCCCACTCGGTGCCCCCACTTGGGTAGACCAAAGCAATGGCCTGTTGGCCGCATATGTCACAGGCCTTTGGGTTCACGGTATGGAAGAAAAATACAAACTGTAGTAAAAGAGAACTTGAGTCCAGAGATCTGACATCCTATGTCCTCTCAGTAAGCTGCCAGGAGATGAAAATTTCCAAAGCTTTTGCCTAAACAGGTTGTTCTGACATTTAAAGGCCAGGATGGGACGTTCAGTTGGTGACTGTAACATGTACACTCTGGGGCTCTTGTACAGGGCAGGCTATGTTAGAACATTACCACAACCAGCATGAAGGCTACTCACCATGACACTGAGGCCCTTGGCCAGTCATGACAGTCTAAAGCTCCCTGAGGTGGCCTGCCACATTCCAGAAAGAGGAAGCATCAGTAGCTGGTGTTCAGTCAGGGTCAAAAAATACGGACTCACAGGGTCTCCCGTGGTCCACACAGAGCTGGGTCCCCTCCCTGATGGGATCTGTCCAGCAAAGATGCTTGCTGCTTACTACACCTGACTTCCAGAAGGTCCTACAAGTTTCTGTGGCTGAATCACTCACTTTCACCTAAACCTACCTCTGCTTCCTCTCTATCCCACTCTCCACCACTCAAACGTCCACTATGCCCCGCCCCCCTCATTTCCGGCCTTTGGAGGAAGCTAAATCTCAATCCCTGAAAAGATTTGTTTTCTCCCTCCGCACCGGTACTGGCTCAGGGGAAGCTCAGTGCTAACGGGAGAATGCTGAAGATGAACTGTCTTCAGGTCAACAGAGCAAGGTCAGGTTGCTGGAGGACCCAGCTGTCACCCAGGCTGCTTCACGATGGCTCTGTGAGTGGCAGCTTGGGTGTTTACGAATAGCACCTCTTTAAGAAGAGCAGGCAGGAGTCCTGGGCCCCAAGAGAATTCTTCTGGCCTGTGTTTCTGCCAGATGAATGGTGCCCTTGAGATAAAGGTTTTCAATAGGGCAGGGGAAAGAAAAAAAAAAAAAGCAGGCTGGACATGTTTGAACCAGTGGGCCTGTTTGGGTTCATGAGCAGTGACCAGGAGGAGTCTGGCTCTTAAGCACTAGTATTACCAAACTCTTACACTGGTTATTTTTGTTTTATTGTGGTTTAAAAAAAAAAAAGGTCGTAGAACTCATTATCCTAGCAATTTTTAAGTGCACAGTTCTGTGTCGTTAAGCAATTCAGCATAGTGACATAGTTAGGTAGCCAAAACAACTGTCTATCTCTCAAGCCTTCTCATCTTCCCTAACTGAAATGACCCTTTTTGTGGCCCCTGGCAAGCAGCCTTCTGCTCTCTATCTTTGAATATGACTAAAGGCCTCCTATAAGGAGATGACTAAGGACCTCCTCTAAGGAGACTCATACAGTACTTTGCATTCTGTGATTGGCCAATGCCATTAGCAAATGTATTCAAGCTCACTCCTGTTGTAGTGTGTGTCAGAAGGGCCTTCCTTTTTAAGGCTCAATCATTTCATGCAGAGACACATTTTGCTCATCAATCACTGTGCATAGACGTCTCGACTGCTTCTGCCTTTTCTTTTTCTTTTTTTGTTTTGTTTTTTTTTTTTTTGAGACAGGGTTTCTCTGTGTAGTCTTGGCTGTCCTGGACTCCCTTTGTAGACCAGGCTGGCCTCGAACTCACAGCAATCCACCTGCCTCTGCCTCCTGAGTGCTGGGACTAAAGGCGTGTGCCACCATGCCCGGCTAGCTGCTTCTGCCTTTTCACTGCTGGGAATAACGCCACAAACAGACTATGTGTTTGCATTTCTCTTTCACTCATTTTGAGTATATACCTAGATGTAAAACAGCTATACCATACGACAGTCCACTGTTTACTTTTTTGAGGGAGACGCCTGTGTTCCACAGTAGTTGCACCCTTTGGCATTTCTGTCAGCAAACCATACAAGTTCCAATTCCCCCACATCCTTGCCAACATTTATTTTCTACTTTTTCCCCCTTTGGTAACAGCTGTCCCAATGGGCAACTTCGGTATCCTATTGTGGGTTAAATTTATACTTCCTTAGCGATTTGATTAAAAAACATATCTGTCATTTGTATAAATTCTTTAGAGGAAGGTCTGTTTTGGGCCCCCCCTCAACGCCCCCCCCAATCCCTTTTAAAGCAGTTTGCAGTTACCATTAAGCAACCAAAGATGTTACAAGCAGAGGAGTGGCAGTGTCTTGGGCCTCAGTGGATGAGGTCAACAAGGCGACAGCTTTAGTCATGGGGGTGTGTAAGGAGACAGCTTCTCGGTGCAAATTAAGTTTTAAAAATGATTTTTTTTCTTAAATCCTTACACTGTTTGGCATGACTATGAATCAAAGGGACCTATAACAAGAACATCACAGAAGTAGGGAGCAGAGCCCTCATGTCGTATTGCTCTACAATAGCTCTGCTTCTAGGGTGGCTGAGTGAGAGAGGCTTTAAACAGTAGCAAATGAGAAGTGCACACGGAGATCTTTCACCTGAGAGATGATTTGCACCATCGGCTAGCATTTGGCAAAACTGGTTTTATTTAAAAAGATAAAATAAAATAAAACATTTGGATGCAAGATTCCCACTTGAGGAATGTCCTTTTCTAGGTCCACCAAATGGGCTCTATTATTCCATTTTCCTCTAAGTCAGAAGGAGCTACTTCTGCATACGCACGACTTGAACGTTAAAACCAGACGCCAGGAGGTGTTTCTTTGCTGCTGTTCTTTACACCCACTATAAACAGCTCTCACCTAGGGACTCACTCGGGTGCTGGCTGGGGAGCGGTGGGGGACTTATCTGGCATGTAAATGACTCTGGGTTCCAGAAGCAGCACCCGGGGTGGGGGCAGACTTAATTCAAGAGGGTTGGAGCTAGAAATAAGGCCCGTGCAAGTGTCCTCTGAAAAGAAGAACTTGTGTGTTAAAAATGGAAATCGCCCTGGCAGTTCGCAAGGACACGGCGTTGCTGGCAGGGAGCAAGGTCTGCTTGTCTGCCCGCTGCTCCTGGGCAGCAGGTTCAAGAACCGCAGCCTGTGCCTGAGGATACAGGATTCCCAGGCATCCAAGCCCATTCGCATCTTAAGGCCTCCACGCTCCCAGGGAGAACGTTGCTCCAGATGACGTCACAAACCTAAAACAGTCTTGGGCCTTGTGCTAGCTCTGTCTTTTTTTTTTTTTAATTATATTTTTTAAAGATTTATTTATTTATTATGTATACAGATTTCGTTATAGATGGTTGTGAGCCAACATGTGGTTGCTGGGAATTGAACTCATGAGCAGTCAGTGCTCTTACCCTCTGAGCCATCTCTCCAGCCCCACTACCTCTGTCTTATTCAGCTCTTGGGCTCAAGGTTCTGCAAACGGCCAATGTCCCCTCCACGAGGACTGCAGCCCCATGGAAAAGGGCGCTGAGGCTGATGACTGACGAGGGCTCTTCAGGCTTCTCCTGTTTCCTGCCGGCATTTATTTCTGGAGGGTTGGTCAGCAGCGCCTGCTGACAGTGCCCTGCTTGTTTCCACGGACTTCCCAGAATGGAAGGAATGACTTGAGAAGACCTTGTGAAAGATCAATTAGAGGAGCAGGCTGGACAAAGCGCAAGCCTTCAGAGCAGCGATTCTTGGCTACAAGTTTTGTTCAAGGAGAGAAATGGGAGTAGAAGATGGAAACTTCCTTTGCTCCATTGGATTAAAAAAAAAAGTATTTATGGTTCTCATACAGAAACCATATATATATATAGTGGGTAGCCATAAGCCTGCGGTGAAAGCTCTGCTTACAATGGAACTTTGCTGTGCGCTGGGCAACGTATCTGTTGCAGACAGTCTCCTGTGAGTGCCCTTCCTGGCTTTTGCATTAATTAGGCCTTTCAGGCTAAGACCAGAGAGGCCCACTCACATTGCCTAGGTTACCCAGGAGAAGCCTGCTGGACCTGATGAGGCTCCTGATGGACAGACCGATAAGGGAAAGCTGTCACAAGGTAGTTAAGGATCTGAATAATGAAGGTCACATTTAGTCCAGGGGAGAGATGCTGTCCGTGGGAGCAGCATCCTGCTTTCTGCATCTGAATTTAGGGTCAAGGAGATGGCTCAGCAGATAAAGGCACTTGCTGACAAGCTCTGAATTTCTTTCTGTGTGCACACACACACGTACAAGACAACGCAACGAATAAATTTAGATTCAGATTCAGGTAGTCCATGACTGTTGGTTCACTCTGATCCCTTAAAGGGGCCAAGATGACTCCATCGGTCACAGAGGAAATTTCATTGCCTGCTCCCCCTCCTCTCTCCCTAGCTGCTTAGACATACTTTTCAAATGGCCAATTTCCTGCTTCTTGGGGGTTTCACTCCGGCCTCTCAGTGTTTTTGCCTTTTAAGGGATGAAATGTTTACCGCTTGCATTGTCCCTGACAACAAATCTTTCCTAGCCTGCTAACTCCTTAAATAAAGCAAGCCCGCATGCCTGTTTTTCTGCCAAAATCCTCCGGAGGAGTCAAGAAATAACAAGATCTGTATCAGCAATCAGGGCATGGCAGCAGTACTGTAGTACGGCCACCACGGTGTGGGTGTGACACAACCAAGCAAGAAACTCCAACAGCCAGCTCCCTGCCTGTATATACCGTGCGGCATCTGCCGCCCAGTGAACAGCCTGGCCCAGTAATGGGAAGAATTTCCCTCAGGATGATTTACCTAAGAACGGCCTGGGAAACTCTCAGGTCACACCTCTCCAAAGCTTAGGTAGGCTTTGCAGCACCACATGCACCTCCCATCGTCTCTGCAACGCCCTATCCTTTTTCCACTCTGGCAGAAGACGAAGCTCACAGGGTCCTTCCACAAGTACCTGGCCCCTTCCCTGAGCTGGTGTCCTGTCCGAGGAGTCTCCCAGCACAGGCTCAAGGAACTAATAACAAACCTAGCCTATGGCAGGAGGGAACTGAAAAAGCCTACTGCCCATGGATACCTGCTGCTGTGCTTCCGGTGTCACAGATACCAGAAGTTCCACAGATCACTGTCCCTTTCATGCACAGTCCACGCATGTGCTCCCCATGCATTTTTGTTTTGTTTTGTTTTTTAAATCTGAGGATACATCAAAATGCATATCAAAATACCAAAGGAGAAACACTGCAGCTGTACCAAACCTACAAGTGTTTTTGCTCGCTGTATCCTACAGGATACAGTATAGCAGCCATTTATATAGGCTCATGTTGTCTTAGACACTATAATCCCACTAGTGATGGTTTAAAGTATATGGGAGGTATACAGAGCTTCCACGAACACATTACATCATCACGGGACTTGGGCTGTCTTCCGATATCTGTAAGATCTTGGTACCAATGCCTTGTAGACGGTGAAAGCCACCACTCTCAAACAAGACTCTCTGAAGTACAAACTGATGCTGGTTCCCTGGAGGCTTCTCTGGAACAACCCTCTTCTTCAGGTGGGGTTAGGTGCTGTGAAGGCCCTGTGCTGCCCTCCCTCCCACCCCAGGCAGCTGCAGGATCGAGTTTGCTAGGTCAGAAAATTTAAGACACACACTGCCTGGGGTTTGCTTGTAGACAGGCCTTTTGATTTGCAACCCTGTGGAGGAATCTGTGGAGGGTTTTGGAGAGTGATCAATTCCATCTGCTTACCACTCTTGCCATTTCTAAGGCTCCTGGCGATTATTTGCTTTTAATGACCATTTGAGTCGATCCCTGCATGAGTGAACATGGGTGTACACGCCAACTGCAAAGCTCTGATGAAATCAAGGCAGAGGGAAGTGCTGTCCTGGGGTTAAACTCCTACTCAGAGCATCTTCTTAGGGGTTATTTTAGGCCGCCTTGATTTTTTTCTTAATGAAGAGTAGCCAATTTCCTCCTGAAAGCAATCCCCGCACACCTGAGTCTGCAAACAGCATTTATTTGCCAAAGGATTCGGAGCCTTAGAGCAAAACTGTCTAAAGCCTAGAAAAACAAGTTGACTTGAAGTTTCTATTTTTACGTGGTGTCCTGTTTCCACAGGGGCTAAGACTAGTGGTTTCAAACTCAATTTAGCATTAAACTAATTTTCAGCCAGGTCTCCATGGACCAGCAATTAAGGGGGAGGCAAAGAGTTCAAAGCCAGAGACGCCAGGACCCCTGCACAGGCGTGTGTACTCTTGGAAGAAACTCTCTCCCAGTTGCTTCCTGTCCTGGGCCAGACAGCCACAAGCAGCTCAGACAACCTGCTGATGGAATGTCCCATGGCACAAGCGACTGGACTTTACCATCTCCACTGTCTAGAAAGGCACTGGCCAAGTCCATTCGTTTTCTCCTCGCTGTCTTGGGGAAGGATCTAGAAACGTCCTGAGGGGCATCTCTATGCACCAAAGCCAAGAGGCACAATGCAAAGGACCACAAGAGGAGAACGGGCCCTTTCAGCTGCTGAGGCGAGTGGCCTCTCACAGCCTTGCAACCATCGTGGCCGGGCTGCCAGTGGTCCCACAGCATAGGTCTCGGTGAGCCCAGGGAAGCATAAAGCCATCCTCAGTGGGCTACCGGCTTTATCTACGGTTTCACTCTTTCCTACACTCCTAGCAGGCTTTTCTCTTTTCTTGAATTTTAATTTTTCTGGGCAGTGGTGCTTAGATTCTGCAAGAGCACAGCACCTAAATGAAACCTCTCAGTCTTGCCACCCTACCCTTCCTCAGGATCCAGTGCTAGGTCCCCCCTCGCTCTCTGTTCCTCCCTTTCTGCAAACCAGGTCACCCTAAGCATGCCAGTCTTCCCCCCTCCCTATCTCTCTCATGAAGTACGTTCTAGATAAACCTCACTTCCTAAACTTCTTTCCACCATTCATGCTTCTGGAATCTTGGACTCAGACCTGGAGTTTAAAGAGTTGGATTCCTGAGAATCTGGATAAAGGATCCCACAAGTGCCTCATCAGAGACGGGAGGAGAAGACAGGAGGATGTGTCTCGTGGCCAGGCATCAGATAGCGCGTGTACATTCTCCAGCCAGCAATCTTCCTTTCTCCAGGAGCTGTCAGCCAGAAGGGCTCCTCTCGCCAGCCCAGGGAGACAGGATGGACAGCATCCATGCTGTTCCTCCCTCATATAGGGAAGAAGCACGGAGGCTCTCTAACGGGTCAGATAAGGAAATACTTGACCCCAGCTGGTGCCAGCAGGACAGCTGTGTAGGACTGGCTCCCATTTCCAGATTCCACATGCTTGCCAATGTGTCCAGAGTTCAAGAAAACCTTTTAACTGTTTAGCAATTAAAAACTCCACTAGAGAGTTTCGTGCCTGCCACCCTGAAATCCCATGCTAGGGCCTGGATGACTGGCTCTCGAGACATATTCTGCCCCATCCCCAAGAGCTATAAGCCAGACAGTCTCTAACCAGGGAGGAGAAGGAACCTCAGGAAAGGTCCTCCCAAGCTGCACTGGAGACTCAGCAGGTAAGAGGCTTATCCAGGAACCTCTGCACTTTGGAGGGACAGCAGAGAAGCTCAGGGGAAGAGATTCAGGTAAGAAAGGGGTTGGGGGCGGGAGAATAGGAAACCGAAAAACAATTCTCCTCCTTCTGGCACTTAAAAGGAGCTTGAGACATCAAAGAGCCTAAGCAGGCACATGCTGGCAAGGAAACAGAAGCTGGCTCTGGGTACAAGGTTAGGCAACAACAGTGGCACAAGGTTGGGCAAGGGACAGACAGCCTGCCCTGACTCTACCCTCAACTACTGATGGGATGAGTTTTTTGCTGTTGCTATTGCTGTTGTTGTTTTGTTTTGGTCTGTTTTCAAGGCAATGTCTTATACTGTAGCTTAGGTTGGCTCTTGTACTCCCTATGTAGCCCAGGCATGCCTCTCGGCAATTCTGCTTCAGCCTCTTGAGGCCTACGGTTAGTCGTGTGCCTACACACGGGGTATACAGCTCTTTTTCTGCTCATTGGCAAGTCCATGGCAGGCATGCAGGGGATGACAAAGGCTGTGCCTGCTTGGCAGACTCTCAGAACGGTGTGGAGTAAGAGAGCAGGGGCATGCTCTGGCTAAGGTGGAGTTAGTGGACAACCCAGGCCACCTGAAGGCATGATAGCTGCAAAGCCAGCTAGTCTTTACTCAAAGGATACCTCACATGTAGGTGTGAGATCCCCTTCCCTGCCTCCATTTCTAATCCGATTCTAAGCAAGATGGTGTGCATCTGTGATGCTCACTGCAGAGTACAGATGTTGTTCCCAGTCAGCCAGGACCCAGGACAGAACTGCAAGCCAGGCGGTTCCGATCTATTTTCCTACAAGATCTGCTGAAGCCTGGCCCAGAACCATACCTCCGGCAGCAGGCAGCATCCTGTTAAGCAGCTCTTTCTTGTACCACCCCTACTCCAGCTCCAACATCCCAAAGGGGCGGAGCTTCAGGCTCCTTGCCCATCACAGTAAGAGGATGGCAGGCCTTCCTGGACTGCCACAGCTTCCCCTGCCTCTTGGGGGCTTCTGAACGTTAAGGGTAAAGCAGGATGGACCTGCCTCCTCCTGAGTGTGGGAAGAAAGCTGCAGGAGCCCTGCTGGGTCCTGCCGGTGGGCTGTCCACAGCCCTGCAGCACAGCCTTGGGGGGGATCGGGTCTCAGACTTGAGTGCTCTGAACCTCCACCAGGCATCACTTGCACACAGGGTGGAACTTTGATAGTTTAAATGAATGTGATTATTAATAAAGCTCCATTACATGAGCTTACAGCAAGAGACGGAAAGAAAGGTGCATTTCCAGCTGTATACCCAGCTTGAGATGACTTGACTGGTGATGAGTGAACTCAGAGGAAGACTATAAAGAAGCCCTTAAATAATGAGCAGAAACCAGCCGGAGCTCTGCATTTGGACACACCGTGCTTAACTATGTTCCACAAAGCCGATCAGCACGGCTCGGGGACGCTATAAAGTCCTCCATCCTCTCCTATAGGCATGTATCTGTCTGCTCCCTCCAGCCCAGACCCACAAAACATCAACTAACATGATTTGGAGCTGGGGTGGCGGGGGGGAAGAAATGGTCCTGTGAATTCCAACTATTACTAGACCCACAACTTGAATAATGAGCATTGTAAGGCTTAACTGTTCCCTGTCCTCCTCAGTCCTATTTCTAATCACAGTGACTTTCCAAGTCATTTAATTAAAATAGAAAGATTTCGGGTCTGGAAGAAAGAGATTTGGTTCAAGTGTACGACAAAGGCACCTGACTCGAGGACCTTAGAGGGTCGTGACAGCATGTCTCAGGAGGCCATGGGCAACCTGGAAGCAGGAACAGGGAAATGACCACAGGAAGCCTCAGGGTCCGTGGGATGGCATGCCACTGTCCCCTTCCCACTGCTCCTTTCACCATCTCCAGGGTTGGGGGGGGAGTGTGGGCAGCTGATGGGAGTCTTTGCCAGCATGGTGGCCATGGCACCCCTCATGTTCCACATGCTGTCCTCTGGGCTGGACAGAGTTTCTGAGATGTCAGAGCTATTTTTGATGAGCGTCACGACTACTTCCCAGAACACAGAACAAGTGGGTGGTAGCCCTGGAACTCCCAGCTACATGTCCCTTCCCAGCCTTCCATACTTCTTTCACTTCCCAGAAAACATTTCTTCTATGAGGTGGTAGAACCCTCAGATAGACCCTCAGGTTCCCCAGGATCTCTCTGACACGCCCCACGGGCCACCTATTTTACACAGTCACCGGGAAAGCCGACTCTGCAGGGCTCTATGGCTAGGTGGGTACCTTGGCATTCTGCAGGGGAGGCTGGTAACTGGATGGCCGGTAGAACACCCTCTGGGTAGCGTCCGTGTGGATGTCGCCCAGGAAGAGCTCCTCTACCAGATGGTCCAGGCTGTGGTGGGGATACTGCTTCTCCACACGGATGAGCTGCAGTTCGTGCATGGCAAAGTTCACAGCCTTGGTGCACTCGTGGCTACTGTCCTCCTGCCACAGGTCATAGGCTACATCCTGGACCCAGGGACCCCCTGGAGCCAGGAAACCCGGGCAAGTTCGGTTCACCAGTCGGCTGAGTTGTTCAGCGACGGCCTCTGTATGGCAGATGACTTGGACACCGTGAAGCTGGTAGTCGGCCTCGGTGCCCCCGCGGATGATCCAGGATGCCTGACGCAGGCGGATCTTGCCTCTGATGATGAGAGTATAGGTGGGATTTGTACAGCGGTTGCTGCCGTAGTAAAACTGGTAGGCCTTGAAGGTATTGTTGTTGTAGAATCTGTAAGACCTTGTGATGAACTCTGGCCCTGACCTGACTTCACAGCTGTTGAAGACAAAAGCAGGGAAAGAGCTTGGTAAACCCAATGGCACGTGGAGGAGAGTGAGGGCATAGCAAGTCGTTGCAGCAAGTCCCTTACAAGCGTCAGCTCATTGAATCTTCACAATAGCCTAGGCATTGTGTATGAGTGCTATTCACAACTGAGGAAACTGGGGCAGCAGATGCAGAGACTTGTACAAGATCACCTAAAATGCAAACGCCAGAGCCTGGCCACGAATCCAGGCAATGCAGCTTTAGCAACTGACCCTAAGCAGTCTCTTCTAACAGTTTTTCACTCATTGTTTGTGAGGAGAAACAGGGTCCTTACAGGGATGTTCCCTCCCTCTGGATAAGAGGGAACAGTGTGCTGTTGGCGTACACAAGGAACACCCGCCTGGTAGATAAAAACAAAACAAAACCAACAACAACTAGAGTCATCAACACTTCAAATTAGAGACCTTGTCTAGGGTGGTACGAGATGTCCTTTGTTCTGAGATGGAAACTTGCCAGAAATGGAAGGTTGCCTCTCTGTCCACTCAAAAGTATTATCCTCTTGGTGGGGAAAAACAAGACGCAATTAAGTGGAAGCAAAGCTTGCAGTGAGAGAGACCAGGATCCCTTTGGTTTGCATTGATTGGCAAAGGGAGACATATCCTAAGATAAATGCTAGGCTCCCAAGCCAGAAACCCTGTGACGATGGGTCCTACAGAGCAAAATAGCTGGATGGGCTCAGGGCCAGTCTCACATGGTCTGTCGCCAATCCATACGGACAGAGCAGAGCCTGTACCGGTGGAGGGCAGGGATTCCTTGAATCGCAGCCCAGAGTTTGTCGAGGAAGTTTGCTAGGCCCTGGTCTTTCTAGTTACAACTCTTGGCTCATCAGAAGTCTACCTCTGCCCACAAACAACTCTGAGCTGAGCTGACAGCAAGGCTAAATCAAGAGACTGGGATGCCATCCCAAACACAGGTGCTTCTCGAAATTGTCAACAATTTTAGCCTTTCAGCGGGCAGACTGAGGAGGGATAACTACTACTTAGCATGGGAACTCTTATACCTGTTAACATTCGTTGATGTTAAGTAATGCCTTGTGGACATAAAACACAGTCTTTGGGCACTGGGCACTGGAGGCCGAAGAGAGAGGCAAAGGCCAGCTGAGGCTTTTGACCCAAGGGAACTGGACTTCAGTGGGATCAGTGATGGGGAAAGGGAGGCGCTCTCCTCTTTCCTTTTTTCCTTTCATCTGTTTCTTCTAAACTCAACCTCTCTCCATTGCTCTCCCTTCCTTTTCTCTCGGGTCACCATCAGCTCTAGGCAGAAGTGAGCAAGTCTCTCCAGGCTCACTCCCAGCTTGTGTTTGCTCTCATCTATTTGACACAGAACAGGTAGGATGCCCTTCAATAAGGCTGGATCTTGGTTTAAGCGTGGTCCAGGCAGGGCGCCTTTCAATCACTTCCAGGTTTTCTTAAATTAGAATACCAGTAAGCTGGCCACAGTGGCGCACACCTGCAGTCCTAGCTATCTAAGAGGTGTAGGCAGGAGGATTACCTGAACTCAAGGGTTCAAGGTTAGCCTTGAAATGCTGTCTCAAAAACTAACTAAATAAACAAATAACCACACACAATAAAACTGTCAACAACAACAAAATGACCTATTTTACTAGATAGCAAAGAGCCACTCCCCTCACACAAGGGGTTAGGTTTCAGGCTTGAGGTTTATGGGGTCTCCTGGCCGGTCAAGCCATGTCCTTTCTATATCCAGCCATAACTTTGCTAGTTTTTTTTACATCGATAACTCCTCCTACAGGAAGAAACTAGTCTTTCAGGGCCCAGATGTCATCGCACATCTGCTTTTCTGTGTCCATCTGTAAAATCTCTGCCAATAGGGACCAAGTCTGATTGAGCTACTATACACAAAAACTGCTTGGTACCCAGCAGCCATCTAATAAATGGCCATTTTCAAGTTATAATTTCACATTTAAATTTTATCTGTAAAGAATTTGTCATAGTCATTTTAAGAGATCCATTTTTGGAAAAAAAAAACCCAATTTCATCATTTTACAGGACTTCTTTTGTCTTCGTTCAGTTATTCCCCCAAGATCTTCAGAGGCTGTTAAGCATCCTAGGAACTGCACATAGGGAGACGTCATCAGATCCCAGCTAGTCTTGTTGATGCTCAACAATTTAATGGGTAGAAAGAAAAATCACTGATCTGCCTCTAGGCTATTTTTAAAACCTCTAATGGAAGATAAGCCAGAGCTCAAACTAGGATAAATCTCAGCTTCACAACACAGAAAAGAATCTAAGAGCTGGCTGGTAGAGGTGCCCTGAAACCATAGATTAAATTACCAGAATATGGCGAGAATATTTAGACTGTAAGGAGCTTCACAGTCATGTTTCAGGGTTAGTGAAACACAGACGCTTAATTTCACTTGCTAATGGTTTCTCTTTATACACAAGTGGTCCCACAGAGTTCAGTAAACAAGGATCTATTCACTCACACTGTGGAGTAAGCAGTGCTGATACCATGGCTGCTTCAGGCATAAGATTTCTACAGCTCTTAGCTCTGTTTGCTTAACCAGCCATAATTTCCAAGAGTTGCCTGGTTCGCAGTTGCTGTGGAGTGTTCAAAGCTAAGTCCCACAGGAGGGTCTTCCTTAGACCCCGCCCCCAGACCGCTCTCTGTACTTCCTGTCTCGAGCGCAGTTAGTTCTTACCCTGTGGACACCCAGTGGCCCTCAATGGTTGGGGGCATCTGCACAGTGATCCGCGCACCATTGTGGAGATGCTTGAGCATATGGTGGCACTGTGACTCCTTGAAGGCCCTCCAGGCGCTTTTCTCTAAGGACCGAGGATGCGATCTGCTGTCTGGATGAAGGAGGGCAGAACCCTCTCCCAGCCCTGAAAAACAAGAGCAGGAAGTAAGCAAAAGCAGCAGCGGGCTACAAGCAGGTGGACGGTCAAGTCTGCAGCTGGGAGCTGCTGCAGCGGGAAAAGGATGCTTCTTCCAGCAGGCTGCACACTGTGCTTGCTCTTTCGGGATCCCCATGCCCAAGTGGTGGTGGTGGTGGTGGGGGGGGACTCTTGGAGATCATTTCCCAGGTGGAAAAAGGAGGCCCGTGAGAATCAGAACCTAGCTTGCTTAGGGCCGCCCAGCTGGTTCTTTGCAAAGCCAGGGGTCAGGTGCTTTCCCCTGGGTTTCTTACACAGTCACAAGCACCTGTCACCAGGTCAATTGAGAGAGGCATGTTCTAGGGGCACTGAACAAGAAGAGGTGTCGTTAAAGGGAGAGGGAAAACACAGGGCTATCAGGAAGGGTGCCTTCACACACCCGCATACTTTGGTGAGGAATAGAAAGAACAAAAAGACCAGCATTGTGGAAAGCACAGCCCTGCAGACATGGGAAGAGAAGGGGCCAGAGGCCAGTTTGGAAACTCCTTGGCTGGGACCTGCTCCTTGACTAGCCTCCCACATGCTTATACTGAGTCACATAGTTTCTGGCCACCACAAGCTCCTTGTTATCATTTGTTTAAGGGCTTATGTTTAGACTCCTGGCTTCCAGATGTGATGTTAAGGGGTAGTAGGGCTTTTTAAGAGACAAAGTCCAACAGGTGGGGTCAAGGGCATTGTGGGTACCGCCCTTAGACGCAGCAGGCTACTCATATTCAGGTATCAGCCACCACTGGCTCAAGCCCTGAGGGGACGGGATGAGTTCTCGGTGTACGGTCCCAGCGGTTAGACGCTGCCCTATTGACAGAACAACCGCTTCTTCTTCTTAGCCCTACTCAACCACAGCTGGGAGCACGAGGCTAAGGCACCCATGGGTACTATTCAACTAATGAAAACCCGAGTAAGAGATTCTTGACCCAGGCTGATGGTGAGACGCAGTGGTGTAACTGGAATGCCCCCCTACAGGCGTCTGGTTTGGAATGTTTGTTCCCCCAGCTGGTGGCATTATTTTGGGAAGCTGTGGGACCTTTAGGAGGCAGAGCCTTGCAGGGAGAAGTAGGTCACTGGGAACAGGCATTGGAACGTTGTAGCCCTGACCCTGGTTCCACCGCCTTCTCTGCATTCTGGTCCAACTTCAAGTGAAAAGGTCCTGTCACGTGTGACCACACCACCACGAACTGAGCTATTCCTCCTTGCCCTCCCTCCCATGACGGACTGCAAATCTCTGAAAGAAGGAGCCAGAATCCCAGTTTCTTCTTTGTTGTTGCCAGATACTGTGAGGACAGCAGTGCCAAAGCTGCTAATACATCTGGTGTTCAAATTTCAGGCTAAGACTGTTGCTTTTTTGATCTGAGCTGCTTCCAGGCAATAATAAGAACAGGCAAATGCTGTCTGGTGACATCGTTATTCCCAGTCATAGTTATGAATCAAGGGCCTCCATTTCCAGGTTCTCATGGAGTGGAAGAGAGGAAAGGTGATTCTACCATTGATGCTTTTAGCATCACTTTCCGTGTCACATGTACTCTCCCAGATGGATGGCCTGGCAATAGAGGAAGAAGCAAGCTTGCTGACCTCAGACCTCTGTCTCTGTCTCGGTCTGTCTCTGTCTGTCTGTCTGTCTGTCTCTCTCTCTGAAACTATCCTGTTAACAAAACAGCATACCCAACACACACACACACGCAGACACACACAGACACACACACACACACACACAAAGTAAGGCCCCCGCTCTGCTGTTGTTCAGCTGTGACACTAGGCCAGGTAGAAAGTCTGACGAGTCGGAAGTGAATTGCTGGCAGTTTTATGATTGACACCATCTACACTGTGTGCTCTCATGGACTATTTGCCACAGTTCAGATCATTGAATACCTAAATGTCTGACATCCACATCCACCTCTCATTTGGTTGTGAACTAATTAATACAGGGGACAAAGGTGTCATTCACCATACCTCCGCCAACCCAACAGCTACAATTATCCTGATGCAGTAAACATTCCTACATGTCCCTTATTAGTCCATCAAAGGACAAAATATGACGCAACCTGCTATCTGGTGGGTCAATGATGTGATCAGTTATAATGTGGCTAGCTTCAAACAGATTTTAATTAAGACTAAAGGCATGAGAACCAGAGAGAATTCTACCTGAAATGTGACTCTAGGCATTCAACAAAGATGGGAACAACTCAGTGATGGCCAAATTGTGTTCTAAAAATTTGATGTGCAAACCCCTTTGCACTCCATGAATGAACGTTTTCTCATAAACTCGTGGCTAATAAAAGCCAGGAGTGCAAGGAATGGGCACGAAGTCACCTGGGCTGGGCAGTTTGAGTTTACAAACTGGATTTGCTGATTACAGAATTTTATTCGACCCAAGAATCCAACGGTGGCTGAGATGCACAGTTATTTTCTTACCAGCGACAAATGCTTGCATTTAACAATGACATGATGCTTCAACAATGCCCATCAGCCATTCACAGATGGCGTCGACATTGATCTGTTCAAGATTTGGCAATTTTTCTGACCTTCGGTAACAAATCTTTGCCCTATATGGGTCTTGGTCACAAAACACAAACAACGGCCTCATGTTTTTGCGGGTATCCACATTTTCAAGCGACTAAGATACGTTGGGTGAGAAACTATAGAATTGCAGCTATTTGTCCCACAGTAAACATTTGCCCTACTGAGGACAAATAACGCCCCCTTGCTCTGTTCTAAGACCTGTTTTACCCTTCGCAGCGGTTTTCCTCCTCGGGCTCAGAGAGTCATTTATCAGCAGGTTATGGATAGAAAGCATGCATGCTAACTTAACAGTTTACCCTTTTCATTTCCAAAACCAGTCACCTTGCAACTAAACTCAAAATGAGGAGTACAAGACACAGACACAGGAAATGAGGGTGTATATGTAAGGGGGGAACAGGAGAGATTCTGTCCAAGTTGCCATAGGCTATAATAGCTCTGTCATGGATCAGTTTAGCTCAGTGGTAGAGCACAGACTCTTTACTACTTACAGGCTGAAGAGACTGTGACCCCATTGGCAGCAACACTCACCACAAACATCTTAAACGTAGAAAAAAAGGGAGGCAGGGTATCTTATAGTTGGTGAAATAGACTACAGGCTGATGAACTCACACAAATTATTCAACCTTTCTGATCCTCAGCCCATGTATGTGTAATGAGCAGACAACGGCACTCCTCCTGGCTGGGTCTGATTTGGCACGGGGCCCTTCATGCACTGTTAGCACTGTTACAGGTAGTGAAAAACTCTTAAGGCAGTCTCAAAAAGCCTCTCCTAAGAAACAGTTAAAAAAGGATGGCAGGCCCACAGCTGGCCTCCCTCTGAGCTCTGAGGAGGACTAAGGCCTCAGAATTAAGCCTGGGCTGGCAGACAACATTTTCTGATTCTGAAGAAGAGAGCAAAGAGTAGGGCTGGCAGCCAGCACCCTGTGATGACTCTGAACAAGAGGATAGTGAGGAGGGCTAGCAGCCTGGGTTTTATTATGATTCCAAAGGAGAGCATACAGGGGCTGGAGAGATGGCTCAGAGGTTAAGAGCACTGTCTGCTCTTCCAGAGGTCCTGAGTTCAATTCCCAGCAACCACATGTGGCTCATAGCTATCTATAATGGGATGTAATAACCTCTTCTGGTAGGCAGGCGCACATGCAGGCAGAACGTTATATACATAATAACTAAATAAATCTTTTAAAAAAAGAAAACAAACAAACAAAAACAAAACAAAACAAAGGAGAGCATACAGCACCAGGCACGTGGTCACCAACAAGTTCTGCTCAGCTTGACAAATACATACCAACTATTTGTGTATTTTAGAGGCAGGAAGTGCAAATATGAATAAAGGTAAATGTTGTTGACTAGGAGGTCTGGATAGGAAATGGGGGCTCTGGGAATAAAGCCAGGAGCTCGGAGGCAGAGGCAGGAGTGATGATTAGTATTTCGATGGGTCACTCAAAAGAATGGTGTCACAGGGCAGGGAAGTTAAGGTTGCGTTGTAAGCCAGTGGCAAAAAAAAAAAAAAAAAAAAAAAAAAAAAAAAAAAAAAATCCATTGGGCAAATTATTGGAAAGTAGGAGGCAAATGCCAACCTATTATAGGGCTCTTAGTCTTGAACACAGCTTAGTAATCTGTGAGGCAGCCAGTTCAGCCAGGGAACGGGTGACCACAAGCCTATGGAGGCGACGCAACAGGTGTGATAGCGAATTTATGGGGGCTGCTAATAATTGTATTAGCTTATTTCCCATTGTTATCATAAGCTATCTGAGGCTGGAATTTTTTTTTTCCATGAAGTTTATTTTCACTGTATGACAGTGACTTTTGCTTGGCTCTGCTGGGGGCTGTGACCTCACATTGTTTTGGGTCACAACATGCTTGAGGGCATGGTGGTGGGAGTACACTCAAGAGCCAGCAGGGGGCTACAGATCTGTTATAGCAACTTGCTCCCTGAGACCACATTAATTCTTCCCAAGGGCAATGTGTCCAATGGCTTAATAACTTCCCACTAGGCCCCACCTTTGGGGGAAGAGATGTAGTATTCAAGCTTTGTGCATGCTAAGCGAGCACCCCACTACTGAGCTATACCCCCCTCCGCAGCCCTCTTTTTATAGGGTCTCACTAAGTTGCTTGGGCTGTCCTTGAACTCACTCTGTAGCTCATGTTGACCTGGATCTTTTGAGCTTTTAAGAAACTGTGACTATAGGCACGTACCAACAAAGCCTGACTCGGGCTTCATCAGTTCAAGGTTCCACGATCCGACATCACACAGCTTTCTTCTACACAAGAATACTTGAGGGGCATATCATGCATTAAGTAAGGTAGTGCTTTTTTTTTTTTTTTTATCTTCTTTCTCTTTGTGGGTGGATAAAACGACTCTTTGGGGTTTTGGTTGATATAATAAATATGAATGGCTTTTTAAAAAGTGCTACTTCTGTTTTAATGTCTAGGAATTAGAAGCTTCTTTGATGTACCAGTTTCATTTTTGGGAGGGGCTAAAGCCGACATCCTTATGCCTCATCACTTCTTTGTCAGGGCATAGCCTTGATGTGCCAGTCAAGGAGCCCAACCTTAGACCACTGGTCAACCCAGGGGTCTTCAGGGTCACCCGACACTTGACAACTCACTTTTTACAAACACTGTCTTCACTTGGTCAATCACTGTTTACCATTTAGGCACAGGGACACTCTTAGGTAAATTTATGAACAGTTGGCCACGGTGCCCATTTACAAGGACACACCCATCCCTGTTCCCAGTCCAGGGGAACTCTGAGTAAGTCGGTCATCAAACAACTCCAGAAAGTGATCTCAAGCATGGCCTGGACCCAAATAAAATCATTATGGCAAAAGGGTGGTTTCTTTTGAAGGAATGTGAGGGAAGGAGTAATGTAAAAGTCTGGGAGGAAATTGTTCACTTATTGAAAACAAATTAAGTCCCGTGAGGTTAAGCATTTATAGGTTACCATTTTCCGAATATTACAAAGACCTTGGATTGCTGCGGGGACTGTGTACACAGAGGCAGATCCATGAGTGGCACCCCTCCTCCACAAGTAGATGAATTACTGCACCCAGGACTCCTAAATTCTGCTGAAATCTTATCCACCAACCCATAGCAGTCTCCTGTTCACAGTAAGAACACCCAACGGCCACAAATAAAACTGAGATGTGCTTGAATAAGAGGAAGCAGGAGGCTGACTCTCACTGAAGTCTGTGCTCCAATCAACAAGAGCCCAGCTGTTCACATCACCTGAAAGCACGGGTCGCACTCTCGGAAGGTGGCCCTTAGCAGAGCTTTCAAAGGGAGGGATGGCGGTGGGATGTCTGCTGTCACTACATCTCCTCCAGAGAGCCATGGTGCTCTCAGGAGCAAGCCAGGCTGCAGGAGAAGAGGCAGGCAGGGAGGGAGGCAGTTGGTTGTTGCTCACTTTGTGAGAGACAACATTCATTTACTCAACAAAGGGCTAATAACTATCATGAGCTGGGTTCTTACGAAAAGACCATTGTTGACATATGAAAAGTATATGGGTCCAAATCTGTGTTGCTGGTTTTTTTTTTTTAATAACATTTTAAGAACTAAATTATCTATAGGTTCTGGTTCCCACATGCCTGCGTAGGCTGGCTGGGAAGTAAAGTCTCCTGAGGCATTTTATAGATAACCCAATGCAAAATTCACAGGAAAACAATAATTTTCAGGCACACACGTGGGGCTGAACTAATCTTTGGTCAGGCCAGTCTCTAGAGATATACTCCAATGCTTAAAACTTAATTTTTAAAAGTAAATACACGCCATGTCAACACATTAGCAGTGCCCTGGGCAGAGAGCCTCTGAGGGATCCTTTTTCTCAAAACTCACTTTACAGCTTTCCCTGCTTTCCATAATGTGTGTGCCTCGATAGTCAGAGGAGTACAGTATCTCAAGTCAGCACTAGTGTTGATATAGAAAACAAGGCTGATTAGCTTAACTACAGGTAATTACTTATCCATGAAATCGCCCTGCCCAATTAAATGAGCAGTCATTACTGTACAGCAAGCTTTGAAGTGGGCACGGGGAGATAAGCTCAGCACAGCTCCCGGGGCCTGGAACAGGCGCTTGCATGCTGCAGGTGGTACCAGGGCTAACCGCCATGTGGGCCCTGGTGCACACCACAGTCTTGGTTTTAGTTCCAAGTTTCTTTCCAGTGGCAAACAGAAACTAAAAGAACTGCTTATACTGCCCATAAATCTTCATACAGGAAATAATCACCCCTTAGGAAAAATACAATAAAGCAAAACTTTTCCAATTTCTGGCTATATTTGATTTTAGCGGGAGTCTTTTAATACCTACCAAGGCCTTTGGAGTAGATGTGCGTTGATTTGAGATGGTCAAATCCTTCTTCTATGTGTATGTGGTGTATATATGTGTATACCACATATATGTGATTTATGCTTGTGCAGCATATATGTGTATGCTATGTATGGTGCATAGATAGGGTACATGTTTAGTATGTATTTAGAATACATGTTTGTATGTGGTGTTTGTGGTGTATGTGGGGGTTTGTATGTGGAGTTTGTGGTATATCACATCTATGATATCTGTACCACTTATACATATGTGGTATGTGTGTCTATGTACCTGTGTGTGAAATGATCTTTGTGCTTTGTGTTTGTGCAATATGTGTGTGTTTTATATGCATGAAGTATGTTTGTGTGGGGGACATGTAT
Organism: Acomys minous; assembly: GCF_964271855.1. Classification (NCBI taxonomy): domain Eukaryota; kingdom Metazoa; phylum Chordata; class Mammalia; order Rodentia; family Muridae; genus Acomys; species Acomys minous. The sequence goes on from NC_140486.1 coordinate 25,009,424, forward strand.
GTATACTGTATGTGGTATGAGCATGCTTGTGTGAAAGCAGACTAGTACAATGACACACAGTGGGCCACCCTCCTGGATCTGAGGTTCATAGAGTTATCTCTTCGTTACCAGTAGAAACTCTTCAGGAATTCTCAAGAGAAGAGAAAGCTCCCTCCTCCGCCCTACACATAGTGAGCAGTGACACACACAGGCAGTGGACTCACAGTTAAACATTTTGAACACTGGCTAGCTGAGTGAATAAAACTGCAGGGCACTTAAGAGAACAGAATACACTTACTGATTTCTCACATGGATCCGTTCTCATACTCAGATACCTACCACTCCATTTTCCAGAATAATTCGCCCTGAAGATGAGAGAGCTGAGCGACAGCCGGTATACATACAATTACTGCACACCAGCATCCAGTCTTGGTGGCTAGTGGCTGGTGTCTTCTGGAACTTTCCTCTGTGATCACTTCAACAGCAGGCACACCTGTTCCACAGGCCCTGAGCATCTACCCACCGTCACCAGCATGTCTGTTCCTGTCCCTGCTCTTAATGTGCTATGCTTCATTCAGACTCTGTCAGTTGGCATACTAAGCAGTACACAGCTACACAGCCACATCACCCACCCGTGTCGAGAGTCCGTATCTGTTAGGGAGAAAGAGTGCACGTGGGCATACAACTCCTCTGCCACATGGGATAACACCTGTCCAAGGTCCTTGCCCACTACTGTGGACAGATAAGTTATGATCCTTGTCAATATTCCATTTGATGAAAAGAGGGAAAAGGAACAGGGAAGAAACATGTTTTGTTGGTTACAAAGACTATTGTCAGTAAAATGGCATTGTGAAGGTCTCCATTGTGCTGCATTTAAATGTCTTCTTGAAAAAGAATGTTTTCTGGAAATTTGTTGGTTGAGCACTGATTTGGCAATTGGCAGTTTTTAAATGTCCACCCCCTCCTCCTTTCCTTTCACTCTCGTGTGTGTGTGTGTGTGTGTGTGTGTGTGTGTGTGTGTGTGTGTGTGTGTAGGTTCACATTGGTATGTATTTCTGTGTGTGGAAGCCAGAGAACAAATGTCAAAGTGTCAAGCCTCAGATACCATCCAACTTACCTTTCTTTCTCTTTCTTTCTTTCTTTCTTTCTTTCCTTCCTCCCTCCCTCCCTCCCTTCCTTCCTTCCTCCCTCCCTCCCTTCCTTCCTCCCCCCTTCCTTCCTTCCTCCCTCCCTCCCTCTCTTCCTTTCTTTCCTCAGTCTGTTCAAGCAGACTAGCCCGGCTGATCAGAGACATGACTGCCTTCACCACACCAGCCCTAGGATTACGGCTATGCTTGCGTGGGTTCTGGGGGACCAAACTCGGGTCCTGTTGCTTGTAAGGCGAGCCCTTGACCAATTGAGCCACCTCCTTAGCTCCTAAACCTCTGATAGAATAAGCTGGATCAAAGGGGAAAAATTTAAAAGGTCTCCACTTCTCTGAGAAGTCAAAGGAAACAAAAGGAAACAGCATTTGGGAAACACTGCTCTCCCAACATCTGCTCTGCTATGGAAATGTACTGGCTGTCCCATCGGTGTAACCCCACTTACTGTGCTCACCTCCTGCCAGTCTGTGTCCAGAGCTGAATGAGTTTTAAAATTTGACACGTGAACGAACGTAACTGCCTTTTCCTTTAAGCCAAGAAAGTAGTGATAATGGATAGCTGCCAGCTGTGCACCTTTGTGACACTCAAGAGGTTTTATTTGGATTAAGAAGTGCAGTTGTTTGCAAAATCTGAGCAGGAGGAGAGCAGAGTGGCGGGCACACTTCTGTGCAGCACTCTTTGAACTTGGGTCTCAAACTACACTTTACAGTTGCATAAAGAAGAGAAAAAAAGCCTCAGGTCCTGTGAGAGTTAATTTACTCATGGATAGGATTTGGGGGGGGGGGGGCAGGGAGGGTGATTTATGACTTCTAATGAATTGAAATCAAAGTGGCTACAGAACTGAACAAAGACTGGATCTCATACATAATGGCACTGCCACCAGTAGCCTGGCTCGGGTCCTTCAGGGAACCGTCTGTGTCTTTCTCACTAGCCTCCCTTGTCCATGCAGCAGATCTTCTATCCAGGCCGACCGAAACGTATTAGAGTTGCTACAAGTACATTTAGAGCCATAGAACACTTGCTTTTATCTACAAAATTGCTATCATAAATAGTCAAGTGGTGTCTCATGGTTAGCAAATCAAATGCCTCCATAGCAGGAAAGAAATCAGTAACCCATTCTAGGAAATTCCTTCGGACTTGTGTCTTTTATTGAAATAATCGAGCAGGCTTTAGCTTTTGCCATAGTATTTTCTAGAAGCTTGTGAAACTCCTATCTCTGAAATGGTGCAGCTCACCAAGCCACTCTCTTGGGTTAAGTTCCTTAATACCTGTTTTCTGTTAAAATATTTTAATCACATAAAAATTCAGGGCGGGGGGGTGGGGGTGGCGATTTCAAGTCCCTTTGGGCGCTTCATACCATCCTTTTCTTAAACCACGAGCACTTGTAACTTGAATAACTACTCCTTGCATTGCGTCTTGCCTCTGAATCCCACAACTCCCCCCCTTGGATCTAAGTATAAAGATCTTTGGGCAACTTTTGTTTTAATAATTGCATCATTGCAAACTCAATGTGGAGTTGCATTACCCTTTGAAGGTTTATCCAGCCTGCCCAATTAAGCTTTTCAAACCTCCCTTTTTATCTTTTCTCTTCATAAACACACACACACACACACACACACACACACACACACACACACTGGCCCTGTTCCTACTCACAGCTCAGACTGCATCTCGCAGCTACTCCCGCTGTCTTGTTCATCTCTTGGCCCCACTGGGGAGACTCCCCCCCGCCCATCCCATGGAGTAATCACAGACTCTCGACTTAAATGTGGAAGATTCCTGGCTACATTGGACTAAATGATACACTTGTATATATGGGCTCTTGATATCTGCCAGCTAGTCCAGTCTCAGTTGGATTGGTAAGTAGGCATATCATTACAACCCCTGTTTCTCAAGAGGCAGCAAAAGGCTCACAGTGGGGGGGGGGCATGGTATTTTTGTGAAGATGGTCCCTGAAGTTCAACTGACAATAGAGTCTATGCATATGAATCTTTTAAATAACTTCACTTGACAGTACTATTACCTTTACCCCCCTACAGATATTACAACAGTAGTATCAGTAAAATCTTTTTTTTTTAACAAGGGGGCAATTTTGCCTGTTTCATCCTCTCTTTTTTTTTTCTTGTGTGTGTGGCAGCTGCTGTTTGATCTGCTCATTGGCTCTGATTTGTTTCATGTTTCAGCCAAAGATTAAAACTGCTCTGTAATTCTAAGCAGATGGGCCTAGAAGTCCAACCCTATAATTATACCTTCTCTCTCTCTCTCTTGCCCTGGAACTGCAAGCGCTCCATCCTGACTTTTAAGATGCTGGGGTGGCTGGGGCTCATCTGTACACCTTGGCAATCAATTGGGCAGGCAGGTTCACAAAGCCCCGGGGGAGCTTCGAAAGCTGTCCCAAAGACTACAAAGAAAACAGTACCCCAGAAGCTAGGGGTGTGTGAGGGGTGGGTGGGAAACAGTGCTGGCCCCTGTTGCAGGTTAGGTTGGTTTCAGTGGATGTTAAGAAAGGACACCAGTAAAGTCACTCGACGGAAATGTCAGGTGTTTGACTACTGCTCTGGACAACAGAATGACCAAACCGCCGTCTGTCATAATTATCAACAACCACCTGTCATAAGACATGCTTTGTCCACCACAATGCAATCGCCTTATTTTGTACTATGCAATTTCTGGAACCCCTTTCGAGCGCAGATGTCTGGCTACGGTTTTTCTGCAGCCTGGAGAACTAGTGCAAAGAACAGCACAGGAAGACTTCATCCCGCACCAGTTTGAGGGATCTGGGAGTACAGCTCCTTCAGTCTGGCTTTCATGACCCGCTACCAAGAGTCCCCTAGCGCCCAGAGAATCCAGCAGCACACTAAGCTTCAATGCAGAGCCAAGGGGGCCCGGCAGACTACAAACACTGGTCCTCAGACGGCAGACAAACATCCGTGAGACGTGTCCTCCCTATAAACCAGCACAGCTTTCTCTTTACAGTCTCATAAAGGCCAGGACCCCACTAAGAGCCCCTGCTGCGCTCTGACACCGGTGGAAATGGGACCGCAAAGCCTGCGGTTTCGTGACAGTTTACAGCTGGAAAGGCCCACAGAGTGGATATAAAGTTTTTCCCTCGACTGTGTAGCTACGGATGTGAGAGATAAAAAGTGTTTGGGCGAGGTTCGCATCCTTTCAGAAAGAACACTGCAGCAGCAAAAACCACTGTGGGCGACGCTGGGGGAAGGTGTTCAGCGCATCGGTCGGATTGGGCAAACGGGCGCTCTGTGCCCCCCAACGACTAGGCGCGTCTCCCACCGTCATCTGCGGGGCGTTGGGAGGACAGGACCTCCCTCCCCATACTCACCCACCCACCTCTGAACTCACCATGCAACAGGAGGGCTGGGAACAGGTATCCGAGCAGGAGGCGGCGCACACGGGACATCTCCGTGCTCCTCCGGGCCTCGCTGTAGTCCGTCTCGGTACCCTCCTTGCGCTGGCCGATTCGGTGCTGGGCGCACACGGCTCCTCGGCCGCAGACCCCGGGCGGGCGCCCGCCAGGCCCGACCTCAGGCAGCGGCGCGCCCCATACCCGGCGGGCGCAGCGCGGGACTGCAGGGCGCGCGCTCCCTGCGCGCCGTCGGGGCCGGATCCGAGCGGGGCTCCGAACCGCAACCCTGCCTCTCCGCGTCCCGCCCCAGCTCCTTGGCTCCTAGCCCTAGTCCCGAGGCCCGCCCCGGCCGCGGCGCGCACAGCTCAGGGATGCAGTGGCCGCTGCTGCCGCGGCGGCAGAGTCTCTTCATATTTGCCGAGCGCCCCGGGCGGCTCGGAGGCGGGGTCTGGAGGGGCGGGGCGTCGACATGGCCACTCCCCAAGCCACGCCTCCGTCTCCCGCTTTCTTAGCCCTCCGTTCTTGACTGCCGGCTCCGCGCCTCTTTGCTATCTCCTCCCACTCCTGTCCTACTTCCTCCAGAGCTCCTGCTCTTTAGCTTCCTCCCTCTTCTTCCTCAAAGGCGCGCCTTTCCCCTCTGCCTGGCCACACCGCCACATCTTCACTCCCTTTTCTGTTCTTCTGCTCCCGACTGCCTACTTTATGAAAGTCTTCAGGTCAGGCGGCTACAGCTTGTGGCAGGCAATGCAGTCTTCCATTCATCCTCGCGGCCTCCAACATGAACAGCCGTGGACTCTTCAGGTCCAGTCCACTTGTAGAAGTCATTTTGCAAGGGAATGGTGAGGGTCTTTAGGACTTAGGTTTCCAGTAGGGTCTAAGGGAAGCGAGTTTTTTTTGTTTGTTTTTTTGTTTTGTTTTTTTAATTGGGGACTGGGTGTGCTCTTGCATGCGAATTTATGAAGCAGAGGGAAAGGAGATTGGAAGGCATTGAGTTCTGGGCAACTGCTGCTGAGCTCTCTCAAGAACACCCTGTTCTGTGTAGACTGTTACGATCTATGCCTGGGCGCCTCTGGGAACCACCAAAGCCTTGTAGCTGGCCCTTACTTGTGTAGCGCAGGGTTTAGACTTCAGGATTCCTTTCTCTGTCACCCCTTTCCTGTTAGGCTTGTTGAAACGAGAGACATTTCACTTGCAAGACCTCCTCTGAGTGGTTTTCTCTCCCCGCGTAAAGAACCACTATGAAGCTGCTTTTATTATTTGTTGTCTGGGGTTTGCTCAAGTTCGTATTGAACTTTAAATCCCAGGGCAAGCAATCTTCCTCTCTTCTTTTTGAGTCCTCTCATACTGGGCAGCCCCGTAGCTAACTTAACCTGGGCAGCCCTTCCTCGGCAAAGGTCTTGCCTCCTCAGCCTCCTCTTCTCCCTTGATTTTTTTTTTTTAACCAGACTCCAAAGATGGCCATCAGGTCACCTCCTCCTCAAATTGGGATAAAGAGCAGACATGAGACCAGATGGAGTGGAAAACATTTCTCGACTCAACCCTGCTGGTGTTTTTCCTAAATAAAACACTTCGCTACATGCTTGATTTCCCAAGAGGGTTTTCTGCCCTTTGAACAATGCAATCATTCAACTCCTAAGGCATTAGACTTTCAAAACTAGCTGCATCTTAGCATTGGACAGTTCCTACTCTTTCAGGTTCTTCTTCCTGGGCTGGCCACAGGTGTTTTAACGTGATGCTACTGACAGCCTTTGATACGCTTTTGTTCTTGTCATCATTATCTTTCCATCATTAATATGTGATCATGATGCATAGAAGCTGCCTAGAGTGCAAGGACCTTGAGAGAATTATCCATGCCACTGTTTCCAAATCTTGGCGATGAAAGAACCTCTGTGTGGTGGTAGGGAAGGGAAGGGGGAGACGAGATCTCAGAAATGGTTTCTAAGGAGAGTGAGATATCTTTTGTCTTTCCTGCTCCACTTGTTTTTTTCTGGCTGGACTTTGATCCTGGCCATGAAGCACCCTGGTTGCTATACATGAGTACCCAACAGGTGACTTTGGGAATAAAAATTGCCGCCCCCCCCCCTCCAGGGTCAATCAGATTTTCATCTTAAACCTTGAACTTGATTCCTTCCTAGAGATGTTGGACAGTTGGCAATGGCTTGAACTTGGCCACTTAAACAGAACATTAAACAGTCACCGGGAACACATATTAGTTAGTGTTTAATTATTCTACATCTTTTAATCATTTGATATATAGTAGTGTATTGAAGAATATTTGAAACAGGCTGAAAATATGAGAATGACTTTGGGGTGACGTGTTTTGTGTAAGCAAAACTGTAGAGGGTCATTCATCACCCATCAGCAGAAAATTTAGGTAATTATTTGTGTTATTAAAAGAATAAAAAAAGAACAAAACCAAGAGGCTAGCTGTAATTTGGCATCACCCTGACAGTCAAGTTCTTTCAACTTTTGTTTTTCTAGCTGGTCTTACTGATGTGGCGTAAACAAAGCCTGAATGATGTCAGCAGTTTGAAATTTGTTTTGTCAGTTGATTTTTTTTTTCCCCAAGCACTCTCATGGACCTAAGTGCTGGACCATCTCGGCATGATTATACCCAGACATGTCCCAGTGGACTCCTGCCTCCTGCCTACCGAGGCCTAGCTCCACCGCAGCAATGGAGTTCATTGTTTGCACTATCTTCCCTCCATCTCTCTCTTTGCCCCTCCCCCTTCTCCTCTCTCACCTCTGTTTGTTCTTCTTCTTCCCTCCCCTTCTCCTCTTCCTCCTTTCTTTTGTCTTTCTTTCTTCTTTAGACCATGACTCAATGCAATATGTTTCCCAAGCTGGCCTCTCCTAGAGTCAAATGGTCCTCTAGCCCCATCCTTCTAAGTAACGGGTGCTGCAGTTGTGCTTCCAGCACTCTGGGTATGGAGTGGTGCTTTTTTTTTTTTAAAAAGATTTTATTTATTATGTATACAATGTTGTATCTGCATGTACATCTGAACACCAGAAGAGGGCACCAGATCTCATAATAGATGGTTGTGAGCCGCCATATGGTTGCTGGGTATTGAACTCAGGACCTCTGGAAGAGCAGCCAGTGCTTTTAACCACTGAGCCATCTCTCCAGCCCTGGAGTAGCTTTTAATGTTTGCTGTTAGTATACCTACTTCTAGAGAGTGATAATGAAGAAGCACAGTATAAATCCAACCCTGGGATGGCTATGATGGGCTCTGTGCCCAGAGGAGCAGAGATGGGAAGAACACTTGTAAAGAGGTGAAAGGGCAATTGTCAACTCTGGAATCCCCAGAGCAATGAGTGAGAGCCAGGAAGTCCAGGTCTCAGTAATGATAGAAGAGACCCTGAAACAGGTAGCTGGCCGGATTCTCTAAGTAGCATCAGCCAGCGTGCTAGAATATTCTAACCTCCACCCAAGTCCTTTGGGTCTGTTGATGGAGAAGACGTTGTGTAAAGAGCTATGTTCTCGGCCACATGGTACAATCCGAATTCCCAGGATTTGTGTAGTTCTCGACATCAAACAGTCTAGTCTTTGTGAATGTGTCCCAGTGGCTGTGGGTTCTGAGAAGGAGTCAGTGCCATAATGGGTGTGGTGCAGTTCACAGCATCCAGGGATCAATTTGGCTTGGTTTTCAGTGATTGCTTGAATGAGATAGCCTCCGTAAGTGTCTGTCTTTGGAATGCTTGGTCCATAGTTGTTAGCTGTATGAGGAGGCTCAGGCAATGTGGCTATGTTGGAGGAAGTATGTCACCGAGGGCAAGATTTGAGGTTTCAGGAGACCAAAGCATTTCCCGTTTGTGTTCTGATTCCTGTCTGTAGTTTGGGATGTGAGCTCTCAGCTGCTCCAGCCACCCGTTGCCTGCTATTTCCACTCTGCCACCATGGACTCTAATTCTCTGCAGCTGTAAGCCCCAAATAAGCCTTTCCTTCTACAAGATATATATTGGCCTAAAAGCTGTGACACATCCTGCATAAGTGTATTAGTTACTTTTCTATTGCTGTGATAAACTCCACAGCCGCAATCACTGATTCCACATACTATCTGATTTTCGAGAGACACAGTTAAGCATATTTCAGCCACGTGGCTACCATCCAAAGACCAAAGTCAAAGCCAAGAAGAAAATTCTGATCTGAATTGCATGGCCAGGACCCTGTGGAACAAATCCTTAGTATTTTACACACTGATCCTATGGGTCCCTGTCACCCTGCCAGTTCAGCTGCTCTACCTCAGCTCCTTTGTCTTTAGTTTGGCTACCTCAGCTATCGCTGCCTACCTCTGCTGATGGAGGAGAGGCCAGAGAGATCTAATGGTCTATGCAAAGTCACAGCTTCGTAGGATTTCTTCCTTAAGTTTTCCACTGATTGTGTGCCACGTTTTAGCTCTGAATCTCTATCATGCATCTCTTAGCCATGCCCCCAGCCAAAATGTCTGTTCCCTGTTTGTAGACATTTAAATACTTATGCCATTGTTAGTTTCATGTGCGGAGAAGTATACAATTAATTCTTCAGTTGGATACTACCACATGTAAAGTGGGCAGGTGGATGCACCTGGTGACTAAAAGGTTGCCTGCTGCTCTGAGGTCCTGATTATTGGCAATGTAAGCAGCCCACACCTTTGTGCAAGTGCAGTTTTAGTTGTGTATAGAAAGAGAAGCAACCATGTAGGAGTGACCCTGACCAATAACATCCCATCTCTGTGAAGCTTAGGTCTCTTAAGATGGGCAGCATCAGGACCAGATTCAACATAGTCCCTACTGATGCTTAATCTTCACGTTGTGTGACACCTTTGAATTCTCAAGAGACTTCCAAGCCTCTTGGTACTCATACAATTGTGAGAAGTCCAGAGGACATCAGGACTATTCTGAGTGGGAGAGAAAGGCTAATCCTACTCTCGAGTCTTCTGTGCAGAACCCGGTGACTCTGCTGTGCTCCTCCTTATAGAGAAAACAAAAGAACTCCATAAATAGACACAAGCTCTGAAGCCACCAGTGTTCCTACCCGTGTAGCCCGAAAAGTAACCCTAAAATCATGGGAAACTGTTATGTGTTTATGTGATTTGTCTCCAAAATTTTCACAGGCTTTTAGCAAGTGCCTAAATTACTAGTTATTCATAGATTCTCAGTGAATGAGATAAAACCAAATATTTGACAGCAGTGGACATTCTGAATCACATGAAAAAACAACAAACCCCAGCAAATGAGACTGTGAAAATAGGCAGGGAATCAAGGAATTCAGTGAGGTGCACAGCTGAACCCTTAGGGAGTTCCTGAACCAAGAATCAGCCATGATGGCAAGTTCACCCAGTACAAGCCACAGGGCTGGCATGTACAAGCAGGAAGGGCTCTCTGAGTGCACACTAACAAGGCTCCATTGGCTGGTCTTGCTTCTGATGGGAAGCCACACACTGGTGAGAACAAGATACCACATCTATGAGGATGGGTGTCCCAATGCATGGATTCTACAAGTTGCCCAGGGGACGCAGCAGGGAGTCACCACCACAAAGCTGTACCGCCTTCAAATCTTTTCTCCTGGAGCCTGGTAAGATACTCTAAACCAACCAGTAGATACAAATAGAAGGAAATACTACAGGGAGTGCTTCAGCCTGGGGAGGTAGCATCCTACTTGGGCTGAATGGTGAGACTCGGCATGGCCAGCCAGAGGGATGACAGACCAAGGCCTGTCGAAGTCAAGAGTTCCAGGTCACAGTTCCGGGGATCAGGCCATCTCCCGCTTCTACCATTTATTTCTGTATTTTATCTTATGATGATCAAAATATTGGAAATCATGGACCTTATGAAGTGTTGTTTGTTAAGTTGTTGAATCAGGTCTATACTTTCTTTTAGCTGCGTGTTGTTGGCCTTTACTATCATAGATTCAGTCAACGGCTAATGGAATACTAGGGGAAAAGGTTACAACCGAACTGAGCAAACACAGACTATTTTTTAAAATTGACTCTATTGCACAGCACTTGAGTGTAACAATTATTTACATACCATTTATATTGTAAAGTCATCTAGACATGAATTAATGTCTACAGGTGATATGCAAATAGCATGTATATGTACCATGTTTGTGAAAAGTTGTTTTATGCCAGGGGCTTGTGCGTCTAAATATTTTCTTATCCATGGTGGGTCTTCAAATTAAGTCCCCTGTAAATACCAAGGGACACAAGTGTTTCCTCTACTAGATCTATTGTTGATGTTTGTGCTTCTGGAGTTAAGTTGGACTCTCCTGTCCAAGCATCCAAGTAGTTTTTTACTTTATCACAAGCTCCTGGCTTATAGCCATTGGATATATAGATGATAGACATAGTTTTGTTTTGTTTCCATTGTTTGGGCAGAACCTGACTATATAACCATGGTGGCCACAAGCTCATGGTCCTGCTCAGCCCTCTGAGTGCTAGGATTACAGGCACACACCACTATGCACGTTTCTCATTGTATGAGTTTTTAAGTGTGACTATTTGTGGTACTCTTGTTTTGCTTTGACTTTGCTGTAGTGCAGTGCTCATTATGCTCTTATAGGGGGACTATGGAAAACATTGCTTGGGCAGAGTCCATCTAGGTTACAAAGCAAGCCAAAGGAGTAGGACGAAAGGAAGGGGGAGGTGGTACTGTCTTTCCACGCGGGCCGTGCATCCCTTCACAGCATCACACCTCCTCTTAATATTTTAATGAAGAACAGAGTTGAGAGACATTGTCTATGCCATTGTATAACTATCAAGATTTTGATAAGGCTCAGTAGCCTTCCAAGAATGCAGAATGAGAGACAAAAGGGTGACTAGAGGGGAGATATTGCCATGTCTGTGCCTTACTGTTTGAGATCAAATTAATTCTACTCCAAGCTGAATTTGATGTATTACACATTGTCATCAATTCCATGAGAGCCACGACCCTGGCATAGCCTCTGCTCCTTTTGATGCCGTTTGAAGAGTACTGGTCCAGCACGTACTGAGTGATGTAGCTCAAGTTTAAAATTTTGGTCAACAACCTGCACATAGAAGACCGTCTCTCTCTCTCTCCCCTTCTACACAGGCATCCACTACTTTACCACGAAGAAATGTCCTGGGCAGAGAAGGCCAGCATGTGTGTAGCTTAAGTCTGAGAGCGTAGAAAGTGCTGGAGTGGACACTATAAAGTGCAATCCATACAAAACTAGTTATTACAGTGGTTACCATGGCACATATCCACGTGTGATCAGTTCTAATACTATTATTATCAGCCCCTTGGATATAAAATTATATCCATGTCATCCTGCCCAGCACTGATCAAGTTAGCTCAAAGAAATAAGTTGGAGATTAAACATGTTTGTGACTGGAGAATTCTTCATGTGCAACAACTGAAATCATATTTTAGTAAGACAACTTGAAAAACATTAACTTACCATGCAGCCAAAGGACACGACCAATACAAGAAAAAAGAATATAGAAAAGAAACTTTGTGGGCTAGTGTGTGGGCTAGTTTTATGTCAACTTGATACAATCTAGAGTCATTGGAGGGAAGGGAGCCTCAATTGACAAAATGTCTCTCTAAGATTGGGCTGTAGGCAAGCCTGTAGAGTATTTTCTTAATTAGTTATTGATGTGGGAGGGCCCAGACCATTGTGGGTGCTTCTATCTCTGAGCTGGTGGTCCTGGGCTCTATAAGAAAGCAGGCCAAGCAAGCCAAGAAAGCAAGCCAGTAAACAGCACCCCTCTCTGTCTCTGCATCAGCTCTTGCCTCCAGGTTCCTGCCCTGTTTGAGTTCCTGCCCTGGTCTCCTTTAGTGATGGACTACCACGTGTAAGTGTAAGTGGTCATGGTGTTTCATTGCTTAATAGAAATCCTAACTAAGACAGTTTTAGAATAAAGCTTTTGTCTAAGGAGGATGTCTTCTTAATCTGACAAATATTTATTGACAAATAGTCTTATTCCTCCTCTTATTTGCATGCTTTTGACATGTACACTTTCTACGGTGGCAAGTCTAATTACATGTGTATGGGAGACTATGCTAGCAGACACACTCCTCATTTGAAAGCCACCGATTTTCTTGAGTTTCCCATGAGCATCTGTTGCATTATTTCTGCCTCCTTTTGAAACACATGTTTCTCACAAGATAAAAAAAATCATAACGACACACCTGACAATGTACTTTCACTTTTCAACAACAAGAAAGATAATAGCACCTGTAATAGATGTATAGGCTCTTCCCTTCTCTTCTCTTCCCTTCTTTTCTCTTCCTTTCCCTTCCTTTCCCTTCCCTTCCCTTCCCTTCCCTTCCCTTCCCTTCCCTTCCCTTTCCTTAGGTCTGTGGGAAAAAAATCACTCTTGGCTTACCATCCCAGAGCCCTTGTTGGTGTAATAGTCATGTTAGTGATTAAGTCACTTGTGGGATGGGCTGAGTTAAGAAGAGTGATTAGGCATTCACTATAGTGTTTGGCTCCCACAGAAACCTCAGAAATGGCAAACACTAGGCACCAAGGGAAAGGGCACCTAGGAGACTGCAGCTCACAGGTCCTCCTTCCCCACCCCATATCCAGGGCGTGTGTTTGAGCCATTTCTTGGAATATAGCAAGAATCTTATGTGTCTGTGGTCAGTCAGTCATTTGGTGCATAATCAACACCACTGTGTTGCAGACATGGTCTACATGCATGTGAAGTCAATTTCATCAGAACACAGAAGAATATTAGGTTTAGACATGTATTCTTAATGATAAACACTCCTCTTTTCCTTGTGCTACTCTGGGTTAGACTCCACTTTCTCATGCTCAAATGTTATATATATATATATATATATATATATTTTTTTTTTATTATTGTTCTTTCTAGTAGGAGGTACTGTCTTAGTCAGGCTTTTATTTCTATGAAAAGACACCATGACCACAGCAACTCTTATAAAGGAAAACATCTAATTGAGGCTGGCTTTCAGGTTAGTCCATTAACATCACGGCCAAGAGCATGGTGACATGCAGGCAGACATGGTGCTGGAGAAGGATCTGAGGGTTCTGCATCTGGATCCACAAGCAGCCAAAGGAGACTGCCACCTTAATCCTAACTTGAGCATAGGAGACCTCAAAGCACGCCTCCTCCGCAGTGGCCACTTCCTCCAACAAGGCCACACCTACTCCAACGAGACCACACCTTTTAATAGTGCCGCTCCTTATGGGCCTTGGGGATCATTTCTAGTTAAACAGCCACAGATCCCGAGACCGTGATTCCACGGCCTTTGCCCTTTCTCTGTCAAGAAAAGAACTGAGTTCGTCTTTAGTTATGTGTCCTGTTGCTGCAAGGCGATACCTGACACAAGCAACTCCAGGAAGGAAGAGATTGTATTGCTCTTGATTTGAGCGTGCAGCCCATCGTGGAGGGAAGTTCTGCTGCTGGAAGCCTGAGGCACCTGCTCACTTTGCGTCTATAGTCAGGAAGTGGAGCGAGAAAATGCTTGTGCATAGCTTGTTTTCTCCTTTTTATGCAGTGCAGGATTCCCCAGCCCACAGAACAGTACCTCTTACGTTTAGGGTTGATCTTCTCACCACAGTGAACATAATCTAGATGACCTCCCACAGATATGCCTAGATATCTGTTTCCATGGTGATTATAAATTCCATGATGAGTAGCCACGACAAGCTTGTATTCTCACGCACTAAATTCCAAATAATCCATACATCCAGAGCTACTCCACTTATGTCAAGATTTGAAATGGCAGTGGAGCCTTGAGCCTGATCTGTGAAGGCAGAAGTGGATGGCGTCCACACAAAGCCCTGTCTGGAATACGAGCATCTCACCAGGGCTGAGCACGTGGTCTGAGTGGGCTCTGCTTGTCCCTCTCTTTCGGGGAGAGTGGAGATGTATGTGGGAGGCTTGCGTTCTCTCTGTTTGTTTTGGGCTGAGAGGAAGACAGATTTTTTTTTTCCTTTCCTTTGGATTATAGTTCCGGTCCTTTTATTTATTATTTTTAGCTAGAGAATTGGGTGATGCCGTTGGGTGTTGGCTCTCTGTTCTGTCCTGACTTGTGGATGTTATCTGGTTCTTGTCTGCTTTCCATGTTGTGTAATATAGATCCCATAGTTCAGTGATCTGGGCACTCTGTTAGGTTCTAAAACCCTTTCCCACAGAACATGAAGAGAAAGGACTAGCTACAGGTGACAACTCCTCCCATTTAGGTAGATTCCAGGGGTTTCTCTCTCATTTCCTGTTCCTCTCCCTCACATATCTTAGGGTCCTGAGGCCAGTAACTGCATCTTCAAAGCCTATGGAATTACTGACAAGGTCATGGAAGTCTTGTCCTGCTTTCCATGCTGAGCCTTACCATGACTAAGGTGCCATGTCCCTTGCTTTTTTTTTTTTTTTTTTTTTTTTTTTAATTCTAGTGATTCTCCACTGTCAACAAGCTGAGAATCTGAACTTCTCGGCTTTTCTCCTCTACTGGTCAGAGTCTGTAAGCTCCCCTACAGCAAAAGGGCTGGAGTCCACTCAAGAGTTGGCAGTGACCTCATCCTTCAGCAACATGTTGATGCCCTCGCACACCACACAAGAACACTGCCTAATGAAACAATTCCAAAGGCTCATAAAAGTAGCAGTGTATACCACAACGGACTTTGTAAACTCCAGATGAATCTCAGGATGGATCAAAGATGCCCACAGTGATGATAGTGGCGTAGGGCTGGGTGGCGTGAGCTATGGCTGGATCAAGACCCAAGAAAATGGAGTTGGTATTTCAGTGTCAACCACTCAAGGAAAAGTTGAGTCATCTATCTTTATATTTTCATAATGGACACACATATATGTATATATGTGTGTGTATATATATATAATTATGGAAATTATCCCCTGGCTTATATAAATATGCAGACAGTTGGGTTGTGTTTGTGATGTTGGCTTGTTGCAGAAAGAGCCTCACCATTTTAGCAGATTCAAGTAGAGGTATTTTCTTACCAGACTTCTGAAGAAATTTTCCCTCTTTGCATTCCATTTAGATTCAAAATGCTTTGAAGTTAAAATAAATAGAAACAAAGGGACAGGAAAGAAAGAATAAACTTCAGAACATCTCTCTGGCCACAGTAAGGTCAGCAGTCTCCTAAGACTTGGGAAATGCGGAGAAAAGCTTCCTTCTGTTCTATGGAGCGCATTGTCTGTGTTTATTTAAAAGCCCTCCTTTGTGTATTTTCTTCTTCCAAACTAGAACAACTTCTTTTAGAAATATGAAGACATGGCATCTTCAAACTATTAAGTTAATTTCATCTCAAATGGAGAAGTTGCTGCAAAACAGAAATGGATGGCTTAGCTTTAATTCGCTTGTTGTTTGACATGTTCTTTAAATCACAGGTCATAAAATACACAGAACAGCTGAGTTGCACCTAAATCTACCAAGGATGAAAAATAATAGTATTAGATGATATTGTATTGTATTGTATTATGCAAATGAAGCCATCTTCTGGCAACAGATAAACCACCAAGTGCACTGACTTGCCCCCTCCCTCTGTGGTGCCTTCTTCGTGTTTACAAAGTACACATGGTAATGTGAATACATTGGGGGAAAAAAACAAATCAGAATGGATGAAGTTAATACTACCAGCTGGATTAGTCTTCTTTGAGCTTTTAAAACATGAATGTCCATACAAAGACGAAACATATTAAAACCGTAGAGCCCCAAACTAACGTCTTTTATGTACAATGTGTAGACAGTGTCACCAGATTATAAACTGTTGCTTTGTCAAGCTAAAGTAAACCATCTGTTCAAGAATACCAGTGCCGGAGTTTGTAGCCACACTGACTGGGGATTTGGTTCACTGATTTTCTATTGCCCAAGCATCATGGTGGCTTAGTCCAATTATAACACATAACCGAGACATTGGTAAAGCACTGAAAATGTTAAGTTCTGATAAGGCTGAGAAGAGATGCCAGTAGCACTTTGAGCAAGTAAGTGTCCGATGTGGCCCATCAAGTTTTTTGCTTTGTGAAGAGTACCTGGCCTCAGAACCAGCCCTCTATATCAGGTTCCCGTGGTCGGGAACCACAGCTTGACAAGGGGTGAAAACCATTCTCTATTCTCCTTAACACTAGACTCTTGACATTGCTTCAAGAAGGCTTTTCTTTTCCTTCCTGGTATGTATTTCCTTCTTCTTCTTCTTCTTCTTCTTCTTCTTCTTCTTCTTCTTCTTCTTCTTCTTCTTCTTCTTCCTCCTCCTCCTCCTCCTCCTCCTCCTCTTCTTCTTCTTCTTCTTCCTTCTCTCTCTCTCTCTTTCTTTATTTGCTTTGTTTTCTTTTAGTTATACCGAAGCAACAAGCATGTATGGATGATTTGAGTTGGCTATCTTGGTAGCCTTTTTTAAGTTTGTTCTTTTGGGAGCTAAGACTTGAAGACAGGCCAAAAACTGTTTTCTTTGTGAAAACTGGATTACAGTGGGTATGGCATGAAATCCATGAAGGCGTGGGAACAAACACCTGAACACCTACCTGTGTGTTGGGGCACAGAGGGTGAGATTGAAGGCTTCAAGGAGGTAAGGGTATAGATGAGAGCGATTGGCCTCCTTTCAAATCTTTACTATGTCATGAGACATCAACGCATTCCTCAAATCTCCCAAAAGCCTAGTGTGTGCCTTTGTGAATTGGTAGAAAAGCTGAGAGACATTGTGAGGGTCTGAAGAGAAAAGCTTGGCTACTCTGAGTCAGCGCCTGGCAAACATCAGCCATCCTTTGAGGAACACATACATAGTGATAGCCAGGTAGCCATTTGAACCCACTTATGAGAATGGACAAGCCAGGGGTGCCCTTGTAGCAAAGCTGCAGGCCAGCCTGGGTTGATTAAAACAAAGCAAAGAGCTCATGTTGGTAAATACAAAACTGCACGGCCCTTGAGCCAAGCCATGTAGACAACTGAGTGGATACTGTGTGCACTAGACCATGGAGAGGACCAGTAAACCTGGTGTCTCTTGCCTTGTAAGATGGTGACTGGCTGCCCCTACTGCCCGACTCCAATCATAATAGATGTGTAGTGGCCCTCTCTCCTTCTTGTCAGCAACTTCTGACCTAGACTTAAGGTAGGTGAGTTAGTTTCACTATGTCTTAGTCACATGCCTAAATCCTTGCCTTCTGAAGAGGTTTGGTGTTCATAGCTTCTCATAGGAGGGGAATTCCTCAGTAGATATATGGATGGATATAGATATATGGGGCCCAGAAAAAAATGACAGATGTCCATTACAAGGTCCTCAGAAAATGTCTTTAGTGTTCCTTCTAATCTTTCACTGCTCTGTACCCTTAAACTGAAAAGTTCCAAAATCCCAAATAATTCTGAGTGCTAAGAACAATGGCACAAGTAGAAAAAATACCATAAATTGAAGAATTCCATGCACAAGATTTTTGAGTATTTTATAAAAGCAGCTTCAGGCTCTGTATATGAAGTACACATGAAACATAAACACATTTCCTGTTTATAATTCACTCCCATCTACAAGATAATTCATTTTTTATGCAGTTTATGTTACATATTTTTAACAACTGAAAATCCCCATAATCTGCGATCCTTATTGTCCCCCAGCATTTTGGATGAGGAATGCTTTGTATTAATGAACGGGCTTCCTACACAGGCTAATGACAGATTGAAAACAGGCTTTCTGGATAGTGAACAGGGAAGGAAATTTTCTCTTTTACCCTGGATTATGTTAACTGGTTTCATGGTCAGAAAGGAAGATCGCTTATCACAACCTCAAAACTGAAATTGAGTTCACTTAGAGGAAGGTCTTCTGTACATCTGAATATCCAGGTACTATTGTGGGTAGGAAGAGGCACCTGCAGTCTGAGTTGTTGTTTTCATTTTTGTTTTTGTTTTCCATGTCAGAGATAGAGCCCAGGGTCTTCACATTTTAGGGAAGCTACCCTATCAGAGCATGACAGCCTAGTGCTTTGGAAACACCTTGACAATCCTCTCATTAGTTTTGGGACTTAGGATTAGTCACATCAGATCCATGGATGTCGGTGTCCTTATCTGAAAAATAGGCACAGCAATTAGGATAACTATCCAATGGAGATGTGAAAAAAAAATAACACCAGTGAAGTCCACGGTGGGTCCTGGAATGCACCCAGTGTGTGGTGGCCCTGAGTGATCTGGTTCTTGCCCTCTGACCACCCCAGAGGCTGTGGCGGTAGGCACCCTCTGTGCCCTAGGGCCCCAAGCTTCACGTCTTTTAGATTTTTAAGCAGCGCTGCGGGAATAGATCTTGCATGGGAGCCTGGTGGCCTGAGTCTGGGCTTGTAGTGTCAAACAAGAACCCAGAGTCTCTTTGATCATGAGAAAACACACATCTTGAGTCTGGCAAGAAGCCAAGGGCAGAAGGCAAAGACAATAGGAGGCACAGGGGTGGGAATAGAAGCGCCAGTGTGGAACAAGCCCCAGCTCAGGCATGGGAGAGTCTCCGCTAGCGCTTCCGGCAGTACTCCAACCAAAGTGCTCCTGAGATTCGCCTGTGGAACTGACTGTTCCTGTGTCCCCTTGGGGTGCTGTGTGCACCCTGCCCCATGGGCCTGCCCGCTGACGCTACTTGCAGAGCTCCACTGGTCACTCCCGAACTCCCGCGAGATCTGAATCTAAAAACCACAATAGGATGGGCAGATCTGGGAACGTATACCTGTATCCTCAGCTACCAAAGCGGGAAGACTGGGAAAGGCCTATCTGGGCTATGGCGTAGTTCAAAGCTGGCCTGGGTCAGCTGGCAAGACCCTGTCTCAAAATAAAAAAGCAAAAACTGGGTTGTGGTTGTATGTCGGTGGCGGAGTGCCTGCCTGGTACTCAGAAAGCCTTAGGTTTATCCCTCAAAACTGCAAAGAAAAGAAGGGAAATTTCAGTACTAACGGCAATCTAGCATCCAGCACCTCAGAACCCACATATTCTCCCCAGGCCTCTCCCCCATAAACCTGACTGGGTCTGCTCTGGAGCTTAGAAGGAGGCTGCAGTCTCCTCAGAGATCCTTGAATAGATCCCGAGGCCAAGTCACAGAACTGACCCCGAGGCCTCCGAGGTGGCGATGGGGTAAAATCAGTATATCTCACTGGTTGTCTCGAACCCTCACAGGTATGGAGGCCCAGCTTTGGGTCCTGGCGAGGTGAGAAAGCTCTTTGGCCTGTCTGCATTGCTCAAGGAGCGCCAGGTCACTCTTTAGGGAGAGGTTATCTGTCTCAGCATATAAGTGGCTCTCGTGGCTCTTTATACCAATCGATAAGGGTGCATGGTGGCCTTCACCCAGGCCATAGAGTAGAAAAAGGAGGCTAGAACTATTTGCAAACAAACACAACCGGGTAGATGTCGGTTTCCAAAGAGGCGGGTAGTGAGCACCTCTCAGTTCTCGCGAGAACGGGTAGGAAGAACACCGCAGCGTGTCATCTTGTTGCTACTCAATAACAACAATAATCACTAAATTTAATAAAAAAATAATATATATATATATATAAATTCTTAGGATAGCTGACTGTGGTGTTTGTTTCAGGAAGTCCCAAGTTGCAAATCATGCGCCAGGTCCCACGAGGTTTCCAAAGCTTTGGAGGATGGATGGATTCGCGCTTCTTGCCAGCTCCCTGCTCCCTGTAGGCAGGCCTCAGCCACTGGTGTTGCAACAAGGTTGCGAGTCATCCTGAGAATCTACTGTACCACATGGAGCTTCCTGCTCTCTTATGGGAAACACTTTGAAGAGTTACCCAGTGTATACACTAGGAGTATGTATTTTAATAATGAGTAATGAGGAGGGCGGAAGGCTGGTCACTGAATACAGCAGCTGGGAGAAAACTCTGAGCACTATAAAGTGACTAGAGTGACAATACTCCAGTTTTCGAAACACTGAGACAAAAAGTGCAGATATTGTCACTATCAAAAAATGATACGTGTTTAAGGATGTAACCTAACTCAAGTAGTAAGTGTGCTTTCTGAAGCAACAATGTGATACTTATAGACATGTATGTTTTAATATTTTTACTTATTATTTAAAATTAATTTAGAACATCCTCTATTCTGAAAAATAAAAGGCAGTATGCTTCAGAGATCCTGATTTGTTTTTCTATTGCAATAATCCAATGTTAGTGGAGAATTACTTTGCAGGGCTTTGGAGCTGGGGAAGGCTGCGGCTGGAAGCTGTATCTCACAGGTGGGGAACCTATGTCTATTGAATCTATAATGGAGTAACCATGATTTTAGCATTTAGGAAATGAATAAATGAGTAAGTGAAAATGCTGCACCTATCCTTCATAAGTGTGGAGTGTCTCCAGGGTAAACAGTGTTATCGTTAATGATATGGTTATGTGTGATTTTCTTTGTGTCTGTTCAGCAATATGGGATAGCTCAGTAGTTTCAACAGATCTGGGCAATATAGAAAAACAAATTACAAACAAAGCCCCAACTTGGCCATTAACAGTGTTTAGATAATTTTAAATAAAATTTCCAAGTTACTAAACTAACAACTGTTCGCTTGATGCTGGACCTTCAATTCTCTGAGTTCTTTAGAAACGCAAGACCCTGGATGGGATTTGCTTCCTATTGAATAGCAGAGATTTCTCTCCCTAATTGCTTGCAGGTGTCTCTTCAGAACCCCTCCCAGCTCTTCCAGAATGCGTGCCCTCGCCCGAGGACGGCAGCTTCCTCTGGAGTTACAGTCTGTGTTTGCCGTGCTAGTGCACGAAGCCGGACTGCTAAAAGTCAGGCGTTTGATGTGGTCAACATCCCATTTCTCCTCGTGTGCTTGATGGATGTTAATTAGTCGTTTTAGGTTCCCTCCTAATGATTTCCGTTTAAAAGGCTCACCGATCGTATACTCTTTCAAGACAATACTATATAAAACACACATCTGAAGTGTCACATGCGGCTTGTTGAAAACAATTAAGTTTCTTCATTGCATGGTTTCCCCCTTTCTTTTTCATTAGTTTCACTGACTTTAAATGTCAAGTAAAAATGTTAGGGGGAAAAAACTGTTAAATTATATTCACATGAACAAGTTTCCCCAGAAGGCGGAACTGTTTGTTTGACCAAAACATATAATCAATATCCCCAGACATATGTGTGCATACATGCGTACACATGGCTATGTTTAGATCTCTATCTTCAGACACCAAATGGCAATCATAAGCTTTGAAGATTAACTCCATTTTAAAAAACAAAAAGAGGGCACTGTAAAGAGAAGAAAGCTTTGAAACGCGTCTGTATGCCATGTGAGATGCATTTAGGTTTTTCAAAGTGAATCAAAGGCTTTCAGTTTCAACAGAAGTAAATTGCTGTCATTATTAATAGCAGACATGTGGCAGGGTTTTTAATTGAGACCAAAAGTGGGGGTTCTTCCCGGTACAAACAGTACAAACTGGGAGTTAGTTACATGCTCAGAAATGACTGGGTCCTGGGAGTTATTGTTTTCTTTTTCTTTTTCTTTTTTTCTTTTTTGTTCTAAATGCCTAAAACACTCCACGTCTGGCCTTTGAACTCGGGGTACACTATCTTCAAAAGTGGGGCCCTGCTAGGATGAGGAAAGGATGCCTCCATCCTGTCATCCCAATCTTAGGCAGGCACAGCCAAGCCTGTGGCTTTTCATAAGAGTTAGAGCAGACTGTACCCATAGAGAGAGCCTTCCTTTTCTTCTCTGACATTCTCTTTCCTAGGATTACATATTTCTCTCCAACGTGGTTCAATTTATGAAGCTAAATATAGCTTAATAGGTCTGTTCTCTTTATAAAAAAGCCTAAATAAAACTGCCACGGCACTATGGAGACAGATTGGTTGTACCTGAACAACTACAGCACGTAGCCACACGGCCTTCAAAGAATTTATCATCAGATTACAAAGTGACTTGTTGGCAAATGAGTATGCTGGGGGGAAGACAGAAGTGGCGATAGGAAGCAAACCAGAACAAACAAAACAAAGGTAGGGTAGGATCTGGGAGGAAGATGAGCAAGGGGAAGCCGTGATCAGAATATATTGTGTGGAAAAGTTATTTTAAAAAGTAAACGGCAGGCTGGAGAGATAGCTCAGAGGTTAAGAGCACCGTCTGCTCTTCCAAAGGTCCCGAGTTCAATTCCCAGCAACTACATGGTGGTTCACAACCATCTATAATGAGATGTGGTGTCCTCTTCTGGTATGCAGGTATACATGCAAGCAGAACACTGTATACAAAATAAAGAAATAAATCTTTTTTTAAAAAAGTAAGTGGCTACAAGAGCTAGGTCTCAGTGTTCTGTATGAAGAGGCTAGAGAGTTGGCTGTGGAAGGGGTCATGCCTTTGGTCCTCTGGGATTAGTGGTCCTGAGTGAAAGAACACATCGCAATGAGAAGGTTGTTAAGACACAAAGTCCTGGGTCCCACTCCTCAGAGTCAGATCCTGTAAATTTGAGATTCCATGGAAGAGTTTCCAGACACTCCTAGAAAATCCCCTAGAAATACAGATGCGCTTGGTTGGGAGCTCACTGTCCTGTCCTCTGTTCTAGGATGTCCCAGGGGATGCTGATGTCCTAGAAGAGGGCATGGTTGGCTGAGTTTTGTAGGAGAATAAAAAAGAGGGCCATTCTAGGTATGCAAAATGCCAGTGGGGTTCACGTGAGGAGCCTTGTGGAATTACCAAATATATCCTTAGAGCTAGAGAGGAGAGTCCTGGCGGGAAGCTCTTCCTTTGATTTCCCAGGGTCTGGGCAGTTTGGTTTAGAACCTGAATTAAAAACAGAACAGCCCTGGACAAAGCAGAATCCTGGTCTCCTGGTAGCAACAGGGCGACCAAGTCCAGCGCATAGGCATAACTCTTTCGTTGTCCCAAGGTTGCGTCAAGGGACTCTGAGTAGGGAAGCCATGCAAGCCAGAACCTGAAACAGGAAACAGCAGGAGGTGGTTGAGAGTTCTATGGAGGGTGGACTAAAGTCTGAGACTCTCCTGGTGAGGAAGCTTTGGGAAGACCTTGGTAGGAGAGAACAGGAGCCATGATGTCCAGAGTGGAACCCGGAAGGGGAGAGTTGGAGGGAAAGAGGGAAATGTGACAAAAGTAGGAGGTTTCATGGCCTTGGTCATGGCTAGGATTCAAATGGAGTGAGAATCTGTGTGTTGGGTTCTAGGCTCTGGGCTCAAGAGCCGGGACCAAGCTGATGGTACTGGCTAGCGCTGCTGTCTTTTTCAGAGGGGAAAAGCAGATTTGATATATGGGCTAAGGTTATTTGTGGAGGATGTGCGACCACAGGGTCCCTGTGACTGACTGCCTTTTTCGCTCATTAGAGCACACCCTGTCATCCTCTATTATCTCCCAGCTGTTGCTTAGGCATAGCGTTTGCCCAGTGCGCCTGAGAGTGACTGTTCACATCTTGGTACTCAGAGAATTGTTTTTGGCCTTGGCTTTCCTTAAGGGAATGTCAAGGCTCTGCACTGGAGAGTCACCCATGACTTTACTGTAGTTGTGGCTTTTTGTTGCTGGTCTGCTTTCTGCATGCCTGTTTTTCTAGTCTTTGTCCCAAGTTTCCCATTGGCAGTGTGCGTTCTTGGCCTCTTGTCAGTCTTTGGGTGTACACTAAAGTGACTCACGTTGGTTTTAAGTGAATTTCTATGGCTCAAACTTAATCCCCTCTTGAGTTTTGGCCCACGGTGTGTGGATGCTGCCAAGACAATCTTTGTGAACCCTGTTGACACAGTGGGAATGTTTCAGGGCTGCCCAAGAAGCACCTTCTACCAAACGTCATTACTAATTGGAAGTAAATCCAAGTTTCAGCATGACTCAGCTACACTAATGTAGCTGCATGCAAGTGCTATACTCCTGCTGTGCAAACAGCCTAGCCAGCTTGCTGCCTTTGGTGAGGATTACCCAATTCAGAGCTCAGAAACAAGTAACTGGCTCAGAAACCGCAGTTTGCAGAGCAAACAACACAGGTATGGCCCTTACTCTGAGCAGAAGAAAACAGACGCTTGTGACCTGAATATAACCCATTTCAGTGGACTCCTAGGCACCTTTGCTTTACCTTATTATAAGGGCTGGGTCTTATAGCGTCAACTGGGCCGAGGCCAGTTAGCTGAATGGGAGCATGTGAAATATGAAGTTGGCCACCTTACCCTTCTCAAAGCACACATTTTTCAAGTTTTGGGTTTGGCTTTCCTAAGAGTGTGAGGACCACAAGGGAACACAGCCATAATGCCCATCTTAGAACATGCCAAATAATTTAGACTTACGATTAGACATTACTGGTGCCCAATCAACTCACGGAATCAGGGTCCTCCTAAATAAAAGTCAGGCAAGTCTCTCTTGTCCAAAGAAAACACTCTTTCTTCTTAAGTTTAAAAATAAAAACTCTGCATGTGTGTGGTATACATACATGTACATACATGTGTGTGTGCAAGCATATGCATTTATGTACCATGAGGAGGTCAAGGGGAGGAAGCTGGGTGTCTTGATATTTCATTGCCATCTGACTTCCGGGAGGAAGGCCCTCTCTCTGAATCTGCCGTTGGGCTGGTAACTTGCCAGCCTCAGTGATCCTCCTGTCCCTGCCCCAGGCCCCAACACTTAGGTAATAGCTATGCTGGCCTTTTTTTTTTTTTAATCTGGGAACCTCCCCTGGCCCACACCCGTATCATTTCTCAGTCCTGTAAAGAAAGGCTTTTGTCTAGTGCATTTTCCCCCCATAGTTCCTGACTGATGCTACTACTCTAGCTGATGACCTCCCTGGTTCGCATGTCCCTCTTCACCCAGTGTGGCTTCTGATCATCGTCTTTGCTTCCTCCACCTCCAGCTTCCCTGGGCGTGGGCGTCCACCCCACTCTACCCCCATCATTCAGCCAGCAGCAGGGACGAGGGTCTGATAAAGGAAGGGAAGTCACTTTGATGTAACCGTAATTGACCGTTGGAAAGAATAACTATCCGGGGTGGCTGATGTCTTCTTGTCTCTCCTTCATCTCACAGAGGCTGGGGAGTGGGCATTCCTGTCCTGACTGTGTCTGTCACGGCTCTCTCTTCCCTACCCATCAGCTTCCAGTTCTCTGAGGCCATATTTTCATTTTTTTCTTCAAAACAAGTCATAGTTGTTATTAAAAAAAAATACAAGGAATGCAGAAAGCACAAAGGAAAAAGAGTAGGGAGGAGAACCACTGAAAATCAGAAAGAATTGAATGTCCGTAGTAACAGGTGAGGAAATTCCTAGCCATCTTCCTACGAAGACACAAATGAAATAACTGCCAGGCTTACGACATGAAATGTTCTTAATCTGGTGTTGTGCTGTGCTAGCTTTAAGTAAAATAATAACGCATTATTTTTTATTAAGGTAAGAAGAAACTTAGGTGAAAATAAAGAGCTTTCATGACTTCAAATGAGCGTTGTTGTTGTTGTTTCTACCATGATAGGTTCTTTCCATCCTATAAGGAGCAGTTTCCTAGTGCCTCTGTTTTCAACTCTAGATGGGATGGGTTCGTGCTTGTTGGGGAAATGGGACATTTGAGTACTTGGCTCATCTTCTGGCTTCCTCTTTTCTGTTAATATTTTTCCATTGAGTTTTGATGTTTATATTCCATTTTGTAGCTACCAGCTATTTAGCTTTGGTCCTATTTGCAGCTGATTCTTGCAGTGTTGCTCTTTTTACTGTTGTGGTTTCTTCATTTTGATTTATCACTTGCTTGGCTACATTTCATTCTTAAATGCCATAAAGGAAAACCCTGGCTGGATGTCAAATTCCTGGCTCTTCCGTCAGACTCTCTGGTTAGGGTATTAGCTGTCAGTTTCTCCACTTGGCCCTTGGCTTGCTTGGTGTCCGTATCCACCTTTTAAAGCAGGCCTCTGGGTGTTAGATTCCCTGAGTTCTTTCACACTCCAGGTTTCAGACCTTCTTGTACTTGGATGGCATCTTGATTGGGTGTAACATTCTTGGGTCTGGGTTCTCTTCTCTCTCTCTCTCTCTCTCTCTCTCTCTCTCTCTCTCTCTCTCTCTCTCTCTCATCACTTCGCTCCAATGGATTCTGGCTGTGAATTTTGTTATGGACAAGTATGTGGCTAGGCAGCCAGAGCCCAGGAGCTTCTTTGTATAGATACTGAAGAACTCTTGATAGCTCACCTTGAACCTTAATAACCATGACAGTCATCCCAATATTCATCATCATTTTTGTATCTCTTTTCTGGGGATTGTGGCTCTATGAACTAGATGTCCCTCTGTCCCTGCATCTCAGGAATACCTTCTCCTGTTGTATCTTTGAGTGTTTCCAGAACTTCTTTTGCTGCCTTTTTCTTTTAAGTATGTCCTTTTATGTGCCTCATGATCTCTTTACATTTGATCTGGAGCCATGCCTTTATGTTAGGGGCTGACTGTTTACTCTGTTTTCTTACTTGGTGATTCTAAACTTTGTTTTCATTCTGTAATGATTTTACTTTGATGCTCAGTTTAATCCCTTCACTCTGCAATTTACTTCAATGTGTTTATTTACGACTCCTATTCCCCCCTCCCACACAGTTTTATAGAACTCTTTTTATTAAAGGCTGGGTCAATGATTTTTATGTGCTGAAAGGGTTATTTATGGGACACTTGGCTTCAAATGAATACTTCACCAATTAAACTTGCAAATCTTAAAATCTAGTTTTAGGAGTTCAAGTTTAACTCAGAATCCTTATTGTTCTATTTATAAATATAAATTTGGCACAGATAATCACCCTTGTAAGTTTCAAGGACTTTATCTTCATATTTATGTTGAAGGGCCCTGTGCAAGTGTATTGAGCCTTCCTCAGCCAAAAATTCTAGGCATAGGTGAAGTTGTTTATCAACCAGTTGATCTGAGCCCAGAGTGAGGAACATGGGTGCATACTTGAAGGGCGGTTCTATCCAACAAAAGAAGTCAGGTCCAGTTGTATGGGTCATGTCCTGTACAAAGCATCTGCAAGAAAGCTTTCTGGGAACTGAATTCCAGCTGGCATTGAGCCAATACCCAGCTCCACCAAGGATACTTGGGACCAGACAAAGGACACTTACTGGTGGTTCTTTCTGGAGAGGCTGCCATTTTCTCAGCAGTGCAGCCTTTTTTTATATGCCAACTTACATTGATGCAGTTGATGTCCATTTTTAATTTGCACAAGGACACTTCATAGTGGCCAAGTGCTGCTGATGGCTCCAAGCCATCAACGACTGCTCAACCATTCCATTATCGATGCTGGCTGTTAGCACAAGCAAGGAGTCCATGCCCTTGCAGACAAGGGAGATTCTCCATTACCTCCCAGTCCCTGGTGATGTATTGTCAGGTTTATAGTTCCATCTTCAGGGTAGAGAGCTTTGATTTGCAGAGTGTTCTTATGATATTCACAATGCTGCCATGACAAATTGTGATAAGGGGTCCAGTGCACCCCTCGGGCCCAGTGCACCCCTCCACTGCCTTTGCAAACTTTTGTACTATTTTGATATTTTTAGCAAGATTTCAGCCACATTATAGTCATCCACTAATATGTATTTTTTAAAAAAATGTATGCCCTAGAGTTTTGTTAATTTTTCTTAAGTAATGTACAAATTTCTTCCATTTTGTAAGCTTCTTCTTCTCCTCCTCCTCCTCCTCCACCTTCTGGGTCCATTGTCATGTAATGTTCTCCTCATTTCCTTTTCTTCTTCATTTTACTGTTGTAGATTTATATAGTGGCTAAGAAGTCCCCGCCCCTTCTGCTAATTAATAGACCATATAGAATGACAGAGAGCCTGAAAACCTATGTTCCAAAGACATCAGGGTGGTGAGGACAAGGCCAAAGGGTTAAGTTGTCTTTCCATGTGGAATCTGGGGTATTTTACCAACGACAGCTGCAATGAGATGTTCCTTCCACTTCAGCTTCCTCACCCGCCTGCACCTGGATGGACTTGGGATGTCATAGCTCCATTCCCTACAGAGGGACCTTCATTTGTGCTTCCATTCATTCAACAGAAATATATGAACACATAATATCCCATGACTGTTGGCGCCAGAAAATACTGGAAGGCCTTGCTTCAGCCGACAGTTCCTGATTCAGAAGAAGTAACTGTCCACACCATCAGTTGGCTGATTTGGGGGAAAATAGTGTCCAACAAGAGAGATTCAATTCTTTGTTTCTGAATAGCAAAGTGTTTCTCTGATGTAAGACAAAAGAGAGGGGTAAAGTCATAGGAACACAGGCAAGCTGTGAAGAGGCTCGTGACCAAAGCTTTGGCTACATGTGTGTTGACTTTCTGAGAGAGCAACCATTTTCATATCTCAAGCTGGTACCTGGAGCAAGCTCTGTTCACATAAATCACTTTGCCATCAACCCTGTTTTCCAGCCCAGATTCCTAAAAAAAAAAAAAAAAATCAGAGGAATGTCAAATGCAACGACTTGGGTAAACGGCTGAGCCTGACGTTAGGAGCATGTTGAACAGCCTCCTTCCTGGGTTTCAAGAGTGCTGGTGGAGGTCACAGCTGAGGAAGGAAGAAATCAAAACAGCAGTGTGGAGTTAGCTAAGTTTGGAAACGCTGCCAAGATATCCTGCCAGCCACGCGCAACTGAAGCAGGCCAGTCAGCTGGCCCATGAAGTCCGCACTGCTTCTGAAGCACACTCACTTTTCTGGACCATTTAGGAGCTCTATCTACATTTATGTGCTCATATGTAGGTTGGCTATTCCAGAACATGTCTCTTCTGGTTAGTGTGACTGACCCTGTGCTTGATTGCTGTGTGCTTTCAAATCTGCCATGTGTATACGTAAGAAGACGGAATTTTAAAGAAAGTCTTTACCCATAGACAATTGTCGTTGATGTAGACCCTATTGTAGAACTATTGCAGAGAGTCTCACAGGCTTTGGTTCTAAAACACACAGGAATCGATCTGGAACTGAGCTGGAAGCTTCCTCATGACAGGCCAGCCCTCGGCAGTCATAATGGCTGAGGGCTTCATATGTAGCAATGCTAACCATCCAGGAAAGATGGTGCCTGCTGGTTCAATAGTAGCAAGTTTGAAATAGAGATAACTGATTTAGGATTAGATTTAGGGTCTCTTCCACAGGAGGGAATTCACATCTAGTACTGTAACCTGGTCAAAAGCCTGTGGCTGGGGAACGCATAGGCCCTAGTGAGGTAGCTATAGAGGTTGTTTTGATAAATAGACATGACATACCCATCAAATTGCTTTCTGAATAGTTATGTTTATGTGTTTATGCCCTATAGACTGGTGGTGGTGATGGTGAAGAAGCCCCTCCCCCCCCATGCCCCTGCTCTCTACCTACCTCCCTCCTTCCTTCCCTCACTCTCTGCAGTGGTCAATGTTAAACTACAGAGACTCATAACTGGTCAAAGTGATGACTACTGAATGCTCAGCCCTAAATGGAACATGTGTATAACCTGCTCCAAGGCTCTAGAGCCATCTCAGAAAAGAGGCCAGAAAGATTGTATGAGCCGGAGAGTGGAGTGCTGGGAAATGCTGTCTTGCCGGGTGTGATGTGCTCTCAGAGCAGTTGTGATGAATGACACAAGTTGAAGCCTGGTAACACCCTATCACAGAGCAGGAAGGATCCACAGGGCCACACCCCTGAATATGTATAGGTTGTTAATCATTGTTAGGAGAGGGAGAGAGATTTTCTTCAGTGGCAAGGGGCCTGTTCTCCTGTAAGTGGTCCCTGACTGGAGCTCCTGTAAGTAACTCCAGCAAATCTCATTGGGTCACTAAAATCAAATCAAAACTATGAAAATAGAAAGGGGACTGGCTGAAAGGGAGGATATTAGTGAAAGTGGGAAGGGGACAAGGGACAGTGATGGGTTTTTGATATGACCAAAATACATGTATATTCATATAGGGAAATATCATCACAAAACCAGTTATTGTGCTCAATTAATATATGCTAGTACAAACTTAAAATGGCCTTTAAAAGCAACGGAACTTTTTGATAAATAAAAATATGCTTGATTAAAAAACTCATTTCCAAGCCCATGCCAAAAGCAAGCTAACACTGAGAAGAAAAGACACCGGCCTGTGGTTGGACACCCTGTTGACCACCAGATGATGTCTCTGAGGTGGGAGGTAGCGGTGAGCTGCAGGCTAGAGAGCCTAGTTCAAAGGATGGTTACTGCTTTCTTGCTGGGTAATCCTGAAGCAAGTTGCTCACCCTATGTCCTGAAGTCACTCACTTCAGTGTCCTCTCAATAAAGAGGCATGAAATCTGTGAAGATCACCTACAGGTGTACACCTACAGGTGTTTCCTTCACAGCTCTCGGACGAATGCCCCTTCACATATGCAAAGCTCTTGTTTCTGGCCACACATTTTCACTTATCGTGGGGTTCTCTGGGAGGTCCATGTCCAATCCCAAGGGCTGGTGAACATGTGAGGTTATGTGACAAAGGCAGACCTAGGGATACAGGTTAAAATTGTTTATTTGCTGACCCGAACGTAGAGGCATGGCCTCGAACTTTCACATGGGCCAGTTTCACCGCAGGAGCCTGTGAGAGGGAGGTTTGAGCGAGAGCTGGCCAGTGTGAGCTGGTCTCCAGCTGACTTCGTTGATTCCAGTGCAGAAAGCTGACAGCTGCCTCCGTCACCTGGGTAAGAGGAGGGTGTAAATTCTCTCCTTGTAGCCCCTCAAAGGAACAACTCATCATACAGACCAGGGATTCTTTGCCTTCGACTTTCAGAACTACAAAATAGTAAACACCTGTCATTTCAAGTCATGAGTCTGTGGCAACTCGCTCTGACAGCAGTGACAGTGAGTAGCCGGAGACCCAAATAGCAAAGTAACAGGACTAGTTTCAAGCAACCACCACCAGCCCTTAGCATCAGTTCGCACTCACAGATTCTGTCCCACCTACTCAACTTATCTGACAGGGCCAAAAACTGCATCTTTACTGAATACCTACTCACTTTTTTTTTGTTTGTTTGTTTGGTTAGTTGGCTTTGTTCTGGGTTTGTTGTTGTTGTTTTTAACATTTTTTATTTTGTTATTTTGTTATAAGGGGTCCTGGAATCAGTTCTCCCTTGGGTACCAGGTTGCAAGTGTAATTTATTATAGCACCAGTAAGAACTAGTATACAGCTTAGTGTCCCTGCTCTCTCTGCAGTCTTTCTGGACCCTGTGAATTCATGCCTGCCACTTTTGGTCCTCTTCAGACCATGGATTTTATACATCCCTTAGTCCCTGGTCAAATGCAACCTCCTCCATGAAGCCCTTCCTTGCTTCCCTTCAACGCGATACACCTTTGTTCTTGATAATAGTTTAATATCTGCAGAAGTGTCTTCTCTGATGGGCTGGGAGTTGCACAAGGAGATGCAGATCCCTGAGTTATTTTCCGAACACTCCCCTGCAGTTCTGAACTTGGAGATCTGAACACTGCAGCCTCCATTGAGGAAATATCATGAATTCAATTCAAAGGACATTTCCCACAGTGGTTGCTATATCTGTCACCACTCTGCAGAGATCAGAGCCAATAGCATGCATGTATAAGGTGGAGCTGGCTTGTGCAGTAACAGAGGCTGAGACGTTTCGAGACCCAGGGAACCAAAGGTAAAATTCAGTCCAAATCCCGAGGCTGTAGCACCAGGAACAGACAGGCGAACCACAGTCCAAGACCAGAGAAGATGAGATGAGAAGTCTCAGCTTGCCTTTGTGCTGTGCCGGCACTGGAAGATGCCCACCCACACAGGGAGGCACCCTGCTTTAAAGCCCAGGGAGTCAGATGCTGATCTCATCTGAAGAAGTCGTCACAGACACAGTTGGGGATTAAAAAAAAAAAACAACCAAGTTATGGCATATAATTAATCATGGCAGCGCTTGAAGGCCCTTCCTCATGCTGAAGAGGTCTGGAGACTCTGCTTCTCGCCCGCCCCCTCCCCCCACCCCCCACCTGCCATCATCTCACCCCTCCCCCACCCTCCACCTGGAATATATGCTCATTACTTTTTTTTTTTTTTTTTTTTTTTTTTGCTCATTACCCTTTTATCTTCACATGAACTCGTGCAGCATGCTCTCTCAGTTCTGGCTTGTGCATCAGACTTCTTTTGTCGTTTTTGAAGGAAATGTCTTTCTTTGTCAAGTCACTTGATATGTATCAGAAAGTCCTGAGCTAGGAGGCAGAAAGCCAGCACACGGCGACCTTGTAGATCACTGTTAGCATTTCTTCCATGCTACATTTCTGTGATTCTAAAATTCTTTGAGGAGAGAGTTTGAAATGGTGAGGGAATTTATAAAGCTGCTTGGCTTCAGTAATTCTGTTCTCCCCGTGATAGTGCAAAAGAAAATCGACTATAGGGCACGTGCGCTCTGGTCCTATGGTCAGAGCGGAGTCAGAAAGCATCCAGGGAAAAGAGCAGTGTGGGGTGTGAGATGTGGGGTGTAGGACGGAGGGTGTGGCTATCACTTTTGTTGTGTGCCTGTCTTTTTCTAGATCACAGCTTCTTACTGTGAGTTTTACTTCTGGTGTGCAAATATTTTGTCAACGAGAAGAGGTTTCTAAACACACAGTGACAAAAGTTAATTCAAAATCAAAGATAAAATAAATTCAAGGTATTTAAAAAATATTTCATTTAATTTTTAATTTATGTGCATTGGTGTGAGGGTGTCAGATCTCAGAGTTACAGACAGTTGTGAGCTGCCATGTGGGTGCTGGGATTTGGACTTGGTCCTTTGGAAGTGCTTTTAACCACTGAGCCATCTCTCCAGCCCCCAAATTCAAGATATTTTGACAGCACTTCCTCTTCTTGCATTGCAGGACCTTGCTGCAGTTTGGGTACTGAACCCACCTCATGTGCACTTCATGCACTGTGTGCATGCCAGTAAATGCTGCCTGAAACCCATTGGCTCAGGTCTGAGACTGCTGGGAACTACAGTGTTTTCACCATTCACTCTGCTCTTAGGGAAACACCACGATTTAATTAAGGAAATCAAAGACAATATTTCCTTCCCTAGCAAGAAATTTTGTATTAGCATCTTTGGGGATTGCACCTGAATATTGATTTTAAAATTTTCTATTAGAATCCTGAGTGTGATGGTACATGCCTTTAATCCCAGTACCCAGAAGGTAGAGGTGGGTAGATCTCTGTGAATTCCAGGCTAGCCATGCTGCACGGTCAGATGCTGCCTTAAGCAAAACAAGCCCCACACAACTTTTGTTTGAATGGCTGATTATAGGTTCATAAAATAAGATAAAAAAATCATTAAATGATGTTTTTATCTTGGGATTAGAAAAGGATTTCTAACAATGTCTGCAGTAAGCACACACCTTCCATTTTGTACTTAGATGCAAAATGGCATTCCTAGCATTAATGATTATAAGACCAGAATATCTATTCATTCTGAAAAATGTCCCTGACACTCTTCATTCCAAAGTATCAAACATTCAGACAAGATTTAATCTTTTATGTAAAAATGAACACTTTCATCTCATTTGTATGCAAATTTGATTTAATCTTTAAGTAAAATTTTTTTGTATGCCAGAGTATTGTTTTAAAATACATTTTTTGGTGTAATTCATAACCAGTAAAAGTTTGATTTGTATACCTATTTTATATAACTGTATGCCCAGAGTTGTGCAAAGTTTTATTAGGTGAAAAGGGTTACAAACAAAGAAAGAAGCCTTCATCTAGGTAAATTCTCTTTGAGCCCTTTGAGGTGCAAGCTACCAGGCCTCCTGCTCCTGATATACTGATCAGAGAGACAGGTAGTGAAAACCAGGGAAGAATGTAGTTCCTATCAACTCACTGGGAAGAGTAATAAATAAAAGGGCACAGTGGCTCTAAAAAAATCTGTCTTTGGAGGGTACTGATAAGATTTGGGCTTAAATAGAAGGGAAGGGGTATATATAATTAAGCAGCCCTGGCCAAGTGTGGGCCCTGTTCCTGGCTCGTAGATGACTCATCCTTGGCTCTGGTCCTTCTTACAAAGTGATCAGATAAGCGATGAGATCCTGGGAATCTCTTGCTGAGAGGCAAGCTCTGCCTTTGGTACCAGTGCTTCGGGCCTTCGCACCCAACAGTGTGAGATTCCAGAGGAAAGTTTTTAGTTCTTTGGGGTCTGTTACTTCAGTTATCTAGCAGGAAGGACGGACATGCCTGTCATTTCTCTTTGGACTCTCTGCCCTCCTGACAGTGTATTTACAGGACTCTTGGAACCCATTCAGATGCATGGCATGCAAGCAACTTTGCGCCCTATGGGAACAATGACATAGGCATTGCTTTTACATTACAGGTCAGACATCATCCGGTGTCTAACTAAACTAAACGCTCTCCAGACCAGACCTATCTTTCTTAAATCTACATTATTTTTGTATTGTCAAGACAGGATTTCTCTGTGTAGCCTTGGCTATCCTGGACTCTCTTTGTAGACCAGGCTGGCCTTGAACACACAGAGATCTACCTGCCTCTGCCTCCTGAGTGCTGGGATTAAAAGCGTGTGCCGTACATTATTAACATCCAGTATTCCCCAGGAGCCACCAGATACTTTTCCCCACCTTCAGATGACCTTGGCCTTGGACATATTCTTAAGGCTCCAGGAACTCCATATGTTTGGTCACTGCAATTTCTTTGTGCGGTGGCTTTGGGTCTGGTTTTCTCCTGTGGGCCTGCCCTCTACAGTGTTACCTCTCCTTCAGGAGGACTGCTTAGCTTCTGACTTTGGTTTCTACATATGCTGTTTGCTCTCGTCTTGCTCCCTGGTCTCCAAGCATCATAGGCCACGGATAAGCCTTACCTGAAGCACTCCGCCTAGTCTAGGCATGTAGACCCCACCTATCCCTGCTCAGGTGCAGTGCCTCGGGTTCTTGCTGTGTGGGAGGGAGGATCAGACAAAGTGACATCGCTCAGGGCCAAAAACCTGGGACTCCAGGTGGCACTCCCTAAATCAGCCACCAGCCAGCTTCACCACCCTGAGCCCAACCCTGGCTCCTTTCCTGGAGGCCTGGACTGTAGCCAGTGACAGAGAGGCATAAAAGAACCTCTGAGTGACCCAGGTGAGTTGACTGCCACAGTTGTCTGAGCCACATACATTGTATTGTATCCCGGATTTAGGGTTTATGCAGCCCTGTCCATCGAGGTTTACTTTTCTTTGTGGGAATGTATGATTTCCGGTTACTTGCAAGTTTTCCTTTTCTGGTTTTGGACGTGTGTGTAAAGTTACTGTGTGTGGGGGTGTGGCTATCCCATAGGTCAGTACACGCTGGCTGAGCCTGACAGGGGCCCTCTATACCCTTACAATTGAGTGCTCATTCCCAAACCACAACCCCAGTGAAGCTGGATATTTCTGGCTTCTTTAAGCCATGTTAAGTTAGAAAACTTGTCTTATGTCGTTGGTCCAGATTCATCCGCATACGTAAAACATCTCCATGTGGACTCTAGTGCACTTCTCTGTACCAAAACCTAAAGCTATCGATTCCACTGTCCTCGGCCTTGAAAAAGCTTTGAAATTGGGTTTGTTTTCACTTTCATCTCTTTACACAATGCCTTTCCTCTGTGTATAAGACCTTAATACCTCAACAGGTATGGTTATAGTGACCTTGGAGCCATCGTTGGATAGACACAGGACTCTGCTGAGGCTGTGTAAGGGAGGTGCTGTTTCCCCCATAACAGCTGTTGAAACTTACAGGTTGCCCACCCAACTGCTCTTCTCTCAAATTCTAATAAAAGTTGTCCCTAAATTTTCCTTCTCTGTCAGTTTCTAAATTCTTTTTACTAATGAGACTCTCCCTGGAAACAGTGTCTTTTAGAAAGATTGCAAGAAAACGTAGTTGGAATACATAATTAGTCACGGAGAACCCAACATTCTAACACACTGCCTAGCCGAACATCCCACTCCCACCACGCTGCAAGCCATACTTTCATTGGCCTTTACGTCAGAAACCAGACTGAATACATTGTTGGGTATCAAGAAAGCGGTGCCATTAATGACATCTTGTCTATGGACGGCAACCCGGAGGGACAACTTAAGTATCAAAGGCTGCAAAAGAAGACACTGACCTTCTAAGTAGCCACAGATTCCAATGGTGATGGGGACCTCAGTCCTGCTCTAGCAGGAACTGTGGGTGGGGAGCCTTGCCCTCCCTGGCTCTGCACTAGTTATAGGCTCTAAGCAGCACCCAGCTTCTAGGCTATGCTTCCTCCTGTTCAAGGGGAAGGAGTTGGATTAGAAGAAACGGCTTCAAATTGTAGACTATAAACCATGAGCAAACTGTGAAACCAACTCAGCAACACCAGCTTCCACAGGAAAAAAAGCAGGATAGATCCAGACAGAACAGGGGTAATGATATAGCATGTTACACTCTGTAAGAGCTTGAACCGTCCCATTTCCCGCAAAACTGTTGGTCATCCATTTCTAGGCAGTCAGTGCAGCAGTGTGGAAAAATGTGAGTTACATCATACTCATGGACAAGAGACATTCCCTGGGACATGCTGCTCTTTCAGATATGTGACAGTTGTTATCTGGGCACAGCGGCTTGCAGTCTCTGCTGGCCAGGCCTCCACAGGTGACTCCCAAGATCAAAACAGACAGCTGTTCTTAAAATAATGGCTTGGTTGCCCTTTCCAAGACTCTTCTGAATAATGCTAACTTCAAAGAGCCCACTTCCCCTATTGAAAAATGGGTATTTTAACATCTGCCAGGCCCACATTCCAGGAGGTATGATAGTTCACAGAGTGTTCTGGAGATTGCCTGGTGAAAGATCGCCAAGGACCAGAGCTTGCTAACATTGTGTAAGCCACATATAAAAGAGACCAGGCTCAAAGATAAGCAGCAGCATCAGAGGCGAAGTCCTTTTTCTATCCTCCTCACGAAGCTTTTTCTATACAGTCATTGGTGGCAGGGACTGAAGGGGACTAAGCAATTCTTGCTTTGGTGAAGGGAGAGAAAAAGCAATGAATATTGGGGTGTGACTCTCTCGAGGACGTTGGCGATTAGGACATCAGTCAGAAGTCTGAACTAAGGAACAGCGTGCTCTCGTGAGCTGTGTGCAGGCACCTTTAGCCCTCTGAAGTTTCCGCAGAGGGCAAGGATAGAGACCTGAGGCAAAAGGGCAAGTAAGATCCAGCCAGTGACCATGCTAAGTACTCAAGCGGATCTCAAAAGAGAAAGGACAAATTATCCATAAATTGTTGTAAGCAAGCGCTGCTCTTGAAAGCTACAGTGAAGACTCCACCTCAGTCTGGTTAGTAACCCAGTCAACAAGAGAAGACATGAAAACCCAATCAACAAGAGAAGAATGCTAACGATGGCTCCAGTAGACCTCAAACCAGAAAGCTTCCCACAGGCTCCTGTGTGGAATGCTTGATCCCCAACTTGTAGCACTCTTCTGAAGGCTGTGGATCCTTGGGTCCAGTCATGGGTGGTAGAAATGGGTCACTAGGGGCAGGTCTCTGTCTCTGGTTTCAGCATGGAGGTCACAGCCTGTAGTCTCTACGTCCACGGTGTGGACCGTGAGAATGGCTGCTAGTGCAAGCTCCTGATACCATAGATACCTGTCCATTTATGCCTTCCTTATCTTTCCTTCTTTTGTTTTGCCAGGGATTTGAATTCCTGATAAACTGTCAGTAAGTACGTAAATCGATAAACACATTCTTCAAAATACTCAAAATAGAAGTACCACGTGATCTGGCTATCCACTGTGTGTGTGTGTGTGTGTGTGTGTGTGTGTGTGTGTGTGTGTGTATCTGTGTATGTGTGTGTCTGTGTATTTACCAAGCTTACCCATGTTTACCACAGCACTATCCACAACAGCCAAAGTACCCACCGTGTACGTGAGTAGATGAAAGAATGTAACAGTGTGTTTATTGGTCACAAAGAAGAATAGATTCTCACCATTTGCAGGAAGGTAGACGGAACTGGAGACGGAACTGTGTTAAGCAAAACAAGCCAGATGCAGGAAGACAGGCACTGAGTATTTTCTTTGATGTAGGAACAAAACTAAACACACAAACAAAACCTGAAGACAGAAGAGGGACCATGGAGAAGGGGAAAGGGTTGGGGATGGGGGCATTGACAGTGTGAATTTGAGCCAAGTGCAATAATTGCACATCTGGAAATATCAAGGTGAAGCATATTAACCTGTGTAATTAATATGAATTGATAGTTATGATTTTTAAAAGCTAAGGCGGCATTCCTCCAGCTTTCTGATGGATTGGAATGCCAAACACAGCACAGGCTATACTGGCTCAACTAAGATGTTTTCCATCTTAAGCTTTTGTTTACATTGTTTTCAACTGCCATCTTTTGTGTTAGCCCAAGGGCAGAGGGCACCCACATGGGTGTGAGAGGCTGGGTTTGGCCAAGGTCGTTAGGCAAGGATGTTCTACCTACACAGCTTTGCCCGGCAGGCACAAGAATGGAAAATGATGTGCGGAATGCGGTATCACCAAGTCTGAGCATGGAGGGGCTGGGGCCGGTGTAGGCCTGCTGGGTCTTGACTGCCGCCTGCACAGGGGCTGGGGAGCTTGGCTGACTTTATGGCACAGATGGGTTTTGTCAGCCTGGAGTGACTTTCCTGCTCTCTGCCCATTCAACACTATCTTTGTGGAGGGCATGTGTACACAGCTTGGAATTGTGGATCTCCTTGGCAACTAGCAAGGTGGGGGAAGAGCTTGGCTGCCCGTAACTAGGACAGGGATATGGAGTGAGGTGATGATGAGAAGGCATCATGTGGGAGTCACAGAAGCAAAACAACTGTTTGGCCTGCTCGTCTCCTGCCCCTACACACCTGTGAGATGAGATTAGCATCAGAGTTCTGGAAGGATAAACTACAGGTTGTCGAGGGGAGAGGCGGGAAGACACGGGGTTTTCAAACACTGAGGTAGGAAAGGCATGTGGGGACAAGGCTCAGTTTGTGTCCCTATATGTACTAACTGGGACAGAGAGAAGAAGGACTAGAAGATGTGCTCTCCTTCATGTGAGCTAGATGCTTTCTGGTTAGCAGGGCCACGGAAGAACGGGACAGGGTTCCAGGTCGGAATGCGCACCTGCAAAAAGCAGGCCTGTGCACAGCCAGCTAAGGGAGTGTAATGCATTAGTTCCTCCAGTGTGCTTTCTTATCTGTGAATCGGCAGCCAGTGGTTCCTTAATGAGCACAGACTAGATGCTATGCCTCGCGTATTCCACGTTCCTCCAAGGAGTTGGGGGAAGGGGTTGGAATTGTGTTTCCACCTGCAGCCTTATGAGGAAGATAGGAACAAGCAAAGCACACCCTGTGTAGACAATAAGGCAGGAAAAGGGCCTGGAAGTGGTACTCAGGTATGTGACGTGACGTAGTAGGTGATGTGCAGCAGCTGCTCCTGTGACTACTGATGTCCTCTTTTTTGCTTTTGGTTTTGTCAATGGACACAAGCTAGGGTGAGTTCAAAAGAAGGGCTCTCTGTTGAGAAAAATGCCTCCAGCAGATTGGCTTTTGAGCAAGGCGGCCCAGCATTTCTAGATGAATGATTGATGAGGGAAGGCCCAGCCCACAGTGGAGGGTGCTGCTTCTTACGGTCTTGAGCTGTATAAACTGAGAAAGCCTTGAGGAACATGGAGAGCAAGCCAGCAAGCAGCATTCCTCCTCAGTGGTGGCGTCTGCATTTCCCTCTAGGTTCCTGCTCTGGCTTTTCTCGGTGAACTGTGACCTAGGTTATGCAAGTAAACTCCTCCCCTAAGTTGCTTTCTTCTTCTTCTTCTTCTTCTTCTTCTTCTTCTTCTTCTTCTTCTTCTTCTTCTTCTTCTTCTTCTTCTTCTTCTTCTTCTTCCTTCTCCTCCTCCTTCCTTCTCCTTCTCCTCCTCCTCCTCTTCCTCCTCCTCCTCCTCCTCCTCCTTCTTCTTCTTCTTCTTCATCATCAC
The DNA here is from genome assembly GCF_964271855.1 of Acomys minous. Taxonomy (NCBI): domain Eukaryota; kingdom Metazoa; phylum Chordata; class Mammalia; order Rodentia; family Muridae; genus Acomys; species Acomys minous. The sequence continues at coordinate 25,049,627 of NC_140486.1, forward strand.
AGCAATAGAAATCTTAACTAAGGAATCACTTTCTCTCTGATGGGAAGGGCTCCGAATACCCCTAATATGGAGTTCTGGAAATGACCCTCCTGTGATCATTAATCATGGCTGCCAATTTGAGTAGGCTGAGAAACACTTTGGAGACTAGTAAAGCACACCTTTGTCTGTGAGGGGGCTCTGGAGATGACTAGGCAAAGGCAGAAGACTCATCCTGAACTTCAGTATTTCTGTCCCATAGGCTGGGGACCCAGCTGGATCAAAAGGGAAAGAAAGAGAAAGCGTGCTAGAACAGGCTTCCCCTCCCCCTGTCTGTGTCCTCATCTCTCTCCTTCCCAGGCTTATTGAGATGACCAGCTCTGTCCAATATATACCCCGTGGCATTCTGCCTCACTGTAGACCCCGAAACATGGAGACAAAGTTGCTTCATCAGGTATGTGATGAAAATTCCAGCATACCCGTCCCAGGCAAATGACAATACAGCACCATCCAAGAAGAGGTGGTGCTCTTTTAGGTACTTTTCTGATAGCCCAGAGGCAATTGCAGGGGCCTCCCTTGGGTGATGACCAACTTTATTGCCCACCGAGCATCTGAGAGCAGAGGTGATGACAGGAGGCTCAGCCCACCAGGAGTTTTGGAAAGGTAATCTCATCAGGCATGTCACGGGTGGAGATTTAAGGCTCAGAGCGGTAATGAGTAAGCTGTGAACAATTGGGAGATCTCTTCAACAGGGAGACTTTACTCCCAGGAATCCTGCTGTCTGGCATGCATGGATTAGAATGCACACCTACCTTCTGGAAGCTTCTCGGCTCCTGGCTTTGTTTAATGCAAGTTTCAGTAACGGGGGAGAAAGGCCGAAGACCTAGAGCAGTTTCTGCTCTGCCCACCCTTGGTTCTGCCCAGTGTACCACAAGCACTGCTTGTGAATTTCACGCGATTTCTCACACCAGACACTACAAGGGTCTTAATCCTCTGTGTGGTCTGAGGAGAGCTGCTCGAAGATAAGGATGGACCAGAAGGCAAGAAGTCATCTCTGTTCCCCTCAGTAGACAGACCCTCAGACTTGCGGTCGTAATCACAGCATGCTAGGGTCATATACAGATATGTGTGTGCACTCCTACTGTGATTGTAGTACTGGAATGTATTTATAATAAGTGCCCACATTATGTATGTATGTATGTATGTATGTATGTATGTATGTATGTATGTATGTATTATTTATCTATCTGTCATCTATCATCTATCTATCTATCTATCTATCTATCTAAACTACCTATCATCTGTCAATTAGTCTACTATTGAAAACAAGTTATTAGCTCACGATTATATTGTCTATGAAGCCCTCTGTTCTTCCATCTGTAATCTAGACATGCAGGAGAGCCAGGAGTGAAGCCCAAAGTACTGAAAGATGGAGAGCCAGTGATGTAGGTGCCACTCCAAGGCCATTTCCCTGAGAACCAGGGTATAGACAGGAGAAAACTAATGGCTCAGCTCACGCAGTTAAACAAGTTGAACTCGCCTCCCTTTATACTTTGTTCTATTCAGGTCTGCAGTAGACTAAATGAAACACTCCCCCTGTCATGGAAAGGCATCTGATCCTAGTCATGCCCCCAACTCAAGTGTATTTGAAGACGGCCTTACAGCAGAAACAATGCTTAGCAAGCTACCTCGATATCTCTATGGCAAACATGACACACAGAAGTCACCATTAATGCTCACTTAATATTCGCAGTGACCCTGTGAGGTTAGGAACACATGATGTCTCACTTACTGTGGAAGGAAATAAGATTATGAACAATTTGCCTAATGCAAATGTTACAATATGTAGGATATGGGCAGTTGGGGGGTTGACCTAGAGCCATCCAGTTTTGAAACATGATCTCATCAAAGCGTTGTAACATATTTACTTCTAGAAATGAGTTAGTGAGGCATCAGGTCACCAATCTCTTGAAATCTGTACTCTCCTTCACATAGTTGAGAAGGAGAGGTGAGCAGGAGAGAGGTAGCACTGTAAGGGATTCCGCCCTTTCCTGGCTAAGGTGAGGAAGCTGCAAATCTAAGAGTCACTGTAAGTCTCTTGGACCAGGGAAGACCATCATGGAAGGGGAAGACTGATGATCCCAGCCCAGGCTGTCTCTGTTCCCCAAGATGGCCAGTGTTTTCCTCTTCACCTTCTAGATCCCCTGGATATCAGAAGAGTATCTCAAAGGGCTAGATGGCTTGATAGTGGCCAGGACAGTTGGAGGTGAAGGCCCACACAACCCAGCAATTCAACCACTGCCAATGGCCACGCCTCCCACATCAGGTGATGTTGGGTGACACTGGGTGCAAGGGGCATTGTACTTGATTGGCCTTTGCACTGGGACATATTCTGAAGCTCTGGAGCAGCAACAGAACTCTTCTCAACCTCTGAGTACACCTGTCTCTTAAGAGCATGGATTTTTGGAAAGCACAGTGACCTATTTCTTCTACCATCACCCCAAAGAGAGGCAATTTGCAACCCAGGCCTGTTCCCTCCTACTCTCTTGAACCCTCTGTTCCATTGGCTCCCAGCAGGCAAGACATACACAAATGGAATCTTTCTGCTGAGCCTCTCTGCCTCCTGTTGATTTCTGTATAGCAGAGAACAAGAGTCCATGTAAATGCTACATGGTACTGAGTCTTTTTCACACAATCTTTCCTTCCCTGGGGGAATGGCTACTTCTCACTACTGAGTTACTTTGCCCATGTGTGCTACAAAATGAGGATCAATGGGCAGGCCCGAGGAGCTGCCAATGGTTATTTAAAAAAAACAGACCTCAGCCCTTGGAAACAGCAAAGAGCTAAATTTTTGCCATCAGCTACAGGAGCTTAAAGAAAACCACTGTCCACAGTGAGAACGTGACTTGACCCCCCACTGACTGCCTTAGAAGACTGAGCAGAGTGTCTGGCTAAGTCCTGCCCAGATCGCTCTACTATGGGAATGTAAAATGATATAAGGGATTTGTTTCAAGCTACTAGGGTTATAGGAATTTGACACTTAATATCAGCCTCATGAACAGATGAGACCTTTGGGTTCTCCTGAGGGTAAAGTGCATGTTTTGCTCTGGAAGATTAAGTGTGGGCAGTCCTACTGGCTACCCATGCGTGCTTCACCATGAGATCCACATACCACTTTTATCTCTCTGGGAATGATGTTAGCCCATACAAAGGTGTGTGTGTGTGTGTGTGTGTGTGTGTGTGTGTGTGTGTGTGTGTGTGTGTACACTTTGAAATACTAGAGTTCCTGGTCAACAAAGGGGGCTTTGCAAATGAAACATAAATTTTTATTTTGTAATTCTATGAAACATGACACATGAAGATGAGACAACAAAGCCCTATGAGTAATAGCTGAGCCATTTGTAGCCCATGGCTGTAAAGCAGAAGTGTCTGTAGAAACCATGATTTAAGATGAATGTACAAAAATTGTAATAGGAACTGCCAACAATATTCCTCATTTTAATTTTTGCTTATTGTTTTATTTCTGACCAGCTATTGTTTTTATACTTCAGATATTATAGTTTCATTTTGCTTCTTTAATTAATGCTATTTGTGTACATAGCCATCCCGTATCTCATTACCCTTGGATGAAGTGTGACTAAAGACCATGGATTCTGTGTTGTAAAACTTGGGGTCAAGTACGGGATCGACTTCTTAACAATAACAGTCTATGTAAGCCGGGACCTTAACAGCTCTTAGCTCTCTTTTCCTGGGCAGGAAATAGGAGACTCAGTTAGCAGCAGGTTAGAGAATCGCAAATCTCAAGTCAGTCGTTGACATCACGTACCTCAGGACTTGCGAACAGCTCTACAGGATTTGACTTTCATTGTCTTTAGTTTTAGAAGCAAGCAGCTGTAATGAAACAGGGCTAGAGTAATTTTAGCTCCACAGTGGCAGCAGCTCCCGAGTCCCCAAGCACCCTAGCAGCGTTCTGGATGGTCACAGGGCTTGCAAAGAGGTGCTGGTGGCCTGCTGCCTGCTGCCTTGGTCGGAATGGCCCTGCTTAATCGTATAGCCACTGTGCTGTAGAAGCAAGTGGAGTGCTCTTCCACCAGGCTATCACGTTGTCTCCTGTTGGCTCCATACCCTCCAACCATGGGCATATGCCCTATGGGAAAATCACTCAGATACTGGGTACCACTGTGGCTTGCTCTTCTGCTGTCCACTCTTGTCATTCCTGAGCACTCTCCTTTGGGCCCTGCTTCGCCATCAGTCCCAAAGAAGTGAGATGTAACAATAAGGAACAGCTGATACAGGCACTTGTGCTAAGCGGCCCCTAACACACCTCTGTGAGTACCCTGACATGCTACTTTCGTCTTCCTCTCCTCAGGTTTTAACCACACCTTCTGCAGTGGTTTGAGTGACAATGTCCATCATAGTCTAAGCTAGTAGAACACTTGGTCCCCAGTTGATGTCCCTGTCTGAGGAGGTTTAGTACAGCCTTGGTGATCAGATTATGCCACTGGAGGTAGACGTTGAGATTAAAAGCCTTGGGCCACTCCCAGTTGTCTGTTTCTGTCTGGTGCTCTTTGCACCCTGTTCTTCCTACCCAGGATGGACTCATCTCTCTGGACCCATAAGCCAATATAAACCATTTCTTCCATAAATTGATTTAGGTCATGGTGCTTTATTGCTAGTTACTAAAAAGTAACTAATATAACTTCTCCTATAGTTTATCTATCGTTGTGTATCAGTTTCCTCCAAGACTGAAACATTTCATCCTGCCGAGAAGCTCTTTAAGAAGGAGGTAGCTCAAAATGGCTCCAGGAAGTTCCTGAACCTTACTAGATTCACGAGGCCCTTTCCTCACGGAGTGATGGAAGCTGAGAGTCCTTCTCAGTCTCGTTGAGCTTCAAAGAAGACTCTCAGGCAGTAAAAGCTGCAATGAAGACTCTGAGACCAGGCAGGATACCTGGAAGAGGTGTAGACCAGAGTCACTTGGAAAGGAAGCTCTCTAAGCTGCAGAGCCGCCGGCGGGCCGTGAGACGTGCTCCAGGGTTTCCAGCTTTTGTGAGTGTTGGTGACACAGTTGTCTTTGAGTCATTTCTGCTCCTATATGTAACCCCTCACTCATATCCCTTTAAGTAACCCCAATAAAACTCATTGGTTCAGCAAGTTAGACTTTGGTGGTGTCTAAACTTAGGTCTGTGTTGGGCTCCCGGTCCGGGAAAAGTAGAAGTTGTGTGTTGTATCTAGGAAAATTGTCACACAGCATCTATCTTCTTCAAATACAGAACAATAAACATCCTTTTTATCACCAGCTTCTAAGGAACATGGCCCTCCCTTGTCACCCAGGATGAGGGACAATTAGAAAAGGTCTTATTTGTGTTTAACTATGTCATTTAATTATTACACAAACATTTATCATGGCCACTTGATACAAACTCAGACACTTCTTAGAAGCTTCATGAGTGTTAACTTGTTTGAACCTCTTAAGTTAGAAGATTGACATATTATTATTTAGCACAAATAAGCTAAGTCAGTCACCACAGGCACGCAGCAAAGAAATGGATCTCTAAAATTTAAAGCCACTCTGCTGAGTCTCAAGTCCTTGGCTACTCCACTGCCATCTCTGGTCTCTTTTCAGGGGCTAAATCTTTCTAGAAGCAGATACTAAAAATTCAGGCACTGTTTTCAGAAGTTTGAAAGAGATTGTGGTGGCTTTCAAACCATAGGCTCATATATCTAAATACTTGGTCCCCAGTTGGTAGACTCTTCACAAAGGATTAGGTATGGCCTTGTTAGAAGAGGTGGGTCATTTGGGGCTACATTCCCAGCTGGTTCTCTGTGCCTCATGCTTGTGTCTAGAGATATGAGCTTTCAGTTACTACTGTGACACCATGCCTGCCTGCTTGCTTCCATGCACCCCACCATGATGGTCACAGAAATTCAAACTTCTGAAACTGTAAGCACTAAACAGTTGCTTGATCCTGGGGTCTTATCACAGCAAAAGAGAAGTAGATAAGACAGACCTGGTTGGGATCAGGCACAGCTCCTATTGCAAAGAGACAGCTCCCTTTACTCAGTGCATCTTGGGGCACCATAATGTACAGCCACATACCTGTTGTCGAACTTCAACTCTACCAGTGCTCCGGGGATTTGAAGTCAGTGGGTATTTAAGTTGGTTTCAGTTTTCTTCTATCTTTCTCTCTTGCCTAAGACATATAATTTTCTCCTCAGGTTATTTACGTGGGGACTGATTCAGAATGATACAGTGTACTTCAGAAGACTGAGCTTAAGCTTGTCTCAAATTTACATTGCTGTGCAATTTTTTTTGGAAGTGCTGGAACACATATGCTCTTTCTCTGAACCACACTCTCGGCGTCAATAATTTTTCTCTCTTTTTGGATAGGTTTGCAGTGGTTTCTTTAAGTCAGTAAGCTTGCATCTCTTTTGTTAGTGATGCTGTTCATGTGCATGGCCATAGGTGGCAATTTGACTTTTAAATCTTACTTCTGTGTGTGCTTGTTTAAGTCTGTTGTGGATTGTGTAGATAGATAGGAACATATATCATGGTGTGCATCCTTACCCTGAGTTGCCTGTGCTACCCTGTCACACGAATCAGGGGTTGGGGCTTTGGAGGCATGGATGCTGAAACAGGAGCAGACACACAAGTCCTGTGTGTACTCTGTAAGTGGCTGGTGTATGCTTGTGCACAGACCTTGAAAGACAGGGCGGAAACAGCAGAGAAAAGGAAGAGAGGTGGGAGGCGTGGGTTGAGAGTAATCGAGAACTACAGTCTGAGTGATGCTCAAGGATCTCCCTTCCTCCCACGTTTAAACCTGAATTCTTAATTGACTTTGCAAACAAGTAAGTCCTAGGTGTTGGGATAGAGTGGGGGGGGGCATGGTCTTTCCTCCCAATGATGAAGGCGAGGCATCCAAAATCAGGCAGGACTGTGCAGAGCTTGGATGGGTGGCACAGCAACTGTATCTCCAACCCCAGGCATAGTTGGTTAAGGTGATCTTACTGTGGCAGGATTTTACACAGGTGCCAGAGGATGGCCAGAACTTCTTGGCTCCTTTGTTAGAGTATCAGCCAGTGGTTTTTGTTGTTGTTTGTTTGTTTGTTTGTTTGTTCTTCTGTCACAGGAACAGATGCTTCATTGATCCACTTTCCTCTCTGGTCTCTCATATGGGGGACATCATATTTCTCTGAGTGGAAGATGGACACACATTATCCCCCTGATGAGCTGAAGAGAGGCTGGCTAGGCACCATTCTCTCAATTTGTAACTAGAGACAATTATGTTCACACATTTGTGAGCTGTGGTGTGGAGGGTGTGTGAAATGAGAAGAGAGGGCCATCTCCCACCTCAGAGGTGACTCTCAGTGTGCCCCACAGGACTCTAGGTTCTAAGTACAAAATCATAAAGCTTGGGTTTTCCCCAAACTGGTTATGGATTCACACAGGCTAATTCAAGGTCACCCTGTAGCCTTCAGGGCAGATTTTTTTTTCCTGTCTGCTAGAAGGTTTTGGTCCTCAGGGCACATGATCTATAAGGAGGCACAGTGCCATAGGCCTTGTCTGTGGGAAAGATTTTCCTTTAGAGCCATACTCCTTTTAGAGATCTGTGTCAGTCAGTCAGCTTTCTGTTGCTATGACAAAGCAGCTCATGGTTTCTGACAAAGTAGGCCATGGTTACAGAAGTTTCTCTCTGTTGCTTTGGACCATGGCAGCACTGGAGAGTAAGAGGGGGATATATGGTACAGATGTCTGCTCACCGGGAGACACAGGGGTGAGGGGCAAGGTGCGGGTCCCTACGTCACTTTCAAAGGCACATCTAGTCACCTAATATCTTTCTACTAAAGCTTTACCTCTTAAGGATTCTGTCACTTCATAGTAGCCCAACAGCCCAGTGATTGAGCCTTTCGTCAGCCTTTGGGGTTGCTCTAGATTCAATCTAGTCAATAATCTATAGGGGGATCCCATTCCCACATAGGTGATCTCACTGATTTCCCCCATGTGTGAGTGTGCATGAATGTTGTGTGTGCATGTGTGTGTACATGCATGTGTATGTGTGTGTGTGTTGCATATGCACATGAGGAAGGGTACACTTGCCTGTGCTAGCTTATACCGAGGCCAGAGGAGTGTGCCTGCCTGGTGTGTGCCTTACTTCTTTAGAGCCAGGGTCCTCCCTAAACCTGAAGCTCACATTTTCCACTAGGCTGGAAGCCAGCAAGCCCGAACAATCTTTTGGTCTAGGCTCTCCACGGAGCTGGGGTTACAGGCGTACAGCCCCCACACTGCTGGGATCTTAGCTCAGGTCTTCTTGGTTGTGTACAAGTGCTCTTAGCCAGTGAGCTACCTCTCCAGCCCTAGTTTGTTAATTGTAACATTCTAAAACTATGGCTTTGTGGCTGGCAGAAGATAGCTAGCTAAATTGCAGATATACCTCAACAAAAACCTTGGCCTTACTTCTTACAAATTGTAGAGGCAAATGTCTTACCTTCCTCTGATTTAAGAAGTACTACAAAAAACCATTACATTTAAAGGAGTGCACACTGGATGGAGCTTTTGGCTCCTTGCCTTGATCACCAATAGCGTGTCACTTTCATTTTAGATCCGTCTTCATCTCTGGTTATCTTCTATTCATTTTTATTCCAAACATTCTTTACCATCAGTTCATAATTGATCATGAATTTGAAGGACATAATGAGTCTACCTCAAGGATGAGATTGTTTGATATGTTCCAGATGTGGGCAGTTGTCAGGAGAACAAAGTGATGGGGGAGGGGAGGGCTAAACTCATTATGCAAGTGCCAAAAACGTAGGCCTTTGCTTTGATACGGTATCTGTGTCCAAATCAGGAAGATTTGTGAAGTTCAACCACGATGTTACCAAGTTTTATTACTTGTTTAAAAACATGTGTTTTTCTATCTGGTTGCTGAATGCTGCATTGTGATCAAAATGATAGCCACAGAATTGACAGTGTTAGGAAGTGACCACCAAGGATAAATGCCAAAGCCTTGATAGCTTCATACAAATTCTGCCATGTTTAGCTTTCCAGTTCATTGTTTTTTCTTAGTAGAAAAATTACTTTCCATTTAAAATCCTTTTCTGACCCAGAGATTGGTGCAAATCTCTATAGAACCCCGATGTATACAGTCTTTGTTTAATTCTCTCTACTTTTGTAGTGTTGTGAAGTTTAGCTTTATTTTGGGTTTTAAAATGCCCATTAAGAAATTGGTGGTACCTACATATGTAATCCTAATTTAAGATGACTTCCAACTATGCCACTATGCCACATTAAAAAAATTTACTAGTTACTGTATTTGGGAGCAAAGGGGGAAGTTAGAAGGCTGGTAACCACAGAATTTTGGAACTACGCTTAAAACTCAGCCCCTCACTTCCTGACCTGCCGCGGGTTGTGTGTGAGATAGATAAAGCTGCAGTGCTGTCCCAGCCTGGGGTCCCCTGGGCTGCTCTCCTCTCTCCAGCGACTGCTTGTTTTCTACACAGGCATCTCTGCACGCTGAGTCCTTAATCCCCTCAGGGTCCGTTCTCTAGGGTGGCCCTGACTTAGAACAGAGGGAAGAATAGGCTGCTATAGAATCAATGGCATCAAAAGTAGCCTGGGCTTGTCACTCTGACCAGAAGTCAGCACAAAGGAACAAGGGGGCTGGATTCTTACGTTTTTCTTTTCAAAGCTTTAAATCTGGCATATTATTTGTAGTTATGGATTGTATTGTAATTTAATACTTGAATAGAGGGCATAATCATTAAATTTGGACATTTACATTTCTGTCTCCTCTAAGATCTTCATGTCTGTGTCTTATCGTCAAACTCTAGTCCAGCCGTTTTGAAAGTTAGACTAAATTGTTGTGGACCAAAGTCACCTACGGTCCTAGAGAGCACCACAACTCCTCCCCTACTGAAATGTACTTTGGCACCGCTTAGCCAAGTGATAGGAGAAAAAGCTGCCTGGGACTTCCAGGTTTCTGCGAGGGTTCCTGCTCAGCCGCTATGTGAAGCTGGGCCAGGCTAGTCTGGGTGTCACTGAGGTCCACATCTTGATGTTGAGGCTGCTCTAAAAGAATGTTAAATAGGTAATTCCTCGTGGAGAATGCACCTCAGAATTTAAAACTAGAACTACCATGTGATCCAGCCACCTGTCATTTGAGTAGGCAAAACAAGGAAACGCAGGGGTGCAGACACCAGCACTCCTGAGGTGGCCCGTCACTGCTCACCATGGCTAAGAACTGGAAACAACCTATGTGTCCATCACCTGTGGGGGGGGGAGCAGAGACAGGAAATGTACAGATCTCCAGTAAGTGAATTTGGTTTACTGGTCTGTTACTGTGATCGAACACACAGCAGCAATTTAAGGAAGAATTTGTTTTCAATTATAGTTCAGAAGATTAGATCCCATAATGGTCTGGATGGCCTGGCAACGGGAGCAGGAAGCTGGCTGATGACATTTGGTTTATACAGAAGAGGCAGAGAGAACTTGCAGGGGGTCAGATGAGACTGTGCTAGAACACTTCCTCCAGCAGGGTTACATGCTCCAAAGAGTGAGCCCCCCAAATAGCACATCTACCTGGAGATCCAGGGTTCAAATATTTGAGCCTAGGGGGCATTTCTCAATTAAACAAGAAAAGATACTATTATTTAGCCACTGTATTAGTTACTTTTCTCCTTGGTGTGACATATGTTTACTGGGCAGAAGTGAAGAAGAAAAAGGTGTATTTTTTGGCACATGGCTCAGTGGTGCCTTCCATCGCGGTGGGGCAGGCTCGCCAGCAGGATTTGAGGTGGATGGCCATTTTGTGCCCACAAGCAGGAAACGCAAAGATGAACTCTGGGTCTCAGCTTGCTTCCTCCTTATTATTTGGTCTAGAACTCCAGCCCACACTTAGAGTTTTGCTTTTCTCATCAGTCCAATCTAGGAACGACTTCACAGACATGGCCGAAGTTTATTTCCTAGGTGATTGTAGATCTTGTGAGGTAGACAATATTAACAATATAGCCTATTTAAAAAAAAAAAGACATCTGTGTCTTGGGTAGATTTGGTGGCAATCATATTAAATGAAATAAGCCAGGTACAGGAAGAGAGAGCACGCCATCCCACCTCACTCCTGGGTAGAATCTAAAGAAGTTGATCTCATCAAAGGTGAACAGAGGCTGGAGAGAGTAGGGGAGGGAATGAAAGGGCAGGGAAGGAAAGTGATTGGCCACTGGAGTAAGATGCTTTGGGGTACTACAGGACAGTGGGTGACTGGATAACAGGCATGTGCTGTAATCCCCAGAGCACACATAAAGTTGGAAGGAGAGAACCGAATCCACAAAGATGTCCTCCGACCTCCATGTGCACAGCATGGCATGTACTCACCCACACATACATTATACACACATGGGATAAAAGAGAAAAGGAATAACAAATGTTTGAAGAGATATGTTTTCCCTGCTTTAAATGTTATGAAACGTATACATATACTGAAATATTGCACAGCTCTCACTATTATACATATTTTTGTTCTATGTGTCAGTTAAGTACATTTTAAAACTTAATAATCTTTTACAGATAAAAATGAAGTTTGCCAGAAGATACTTCCTAAAGGCCTTATTAAAATTTGGTAAGAGGCAATGAGTGTTGGGCAAGGGTTTGTCTAAACATCCTTTTACTAATGAGCATAGAGACGTTTGGGGTCTTGGGGGCTTCAGGGCATTTCCAGGGTGCAGCCTTGGCATTTTCTCATGCAGGAGGCAGGTCTTCCAGCTGCATCAACGCAGCCCTGCATCCTTTAGCCACAGGCTCCCAGTGCCTCGCTCACAGGATTCCCATCATGTGTATTTGCTGCACTTTCTCTGCCTGCCATGCAATCCTTAAAAAGGAGAGAGAGAGAGAGAGAGAGAGAGAGAGAGAGAGAGAGAGAGAGAGAGAGAGAGGGAGGGAGGGAGGGAGGGAGGGAGGGAGAAAGTCCTTTTTGTGTGGCTGGGCTGGGGTGGGGGTGGGGAGTAGCCTTGCAAATCCTCTTGCATGGATGAAAAGTGGCCCCAGTTACCAGGGAGGTTTTTTTCCCCCCAGCCTTTGCGGAAATTAAGGAGCTCATGGAAGGAGCTTATTCTGTATTTATGATGAATTCAAGTGGGACAATGGTCTGTGTGGCAAAGGATTACCCAGTCAGCCACAAAAGCTCCAGGACCTTTTAATCTGAAGTTGCAAGGGTGTATCCAGGAACCTCGCTGTGGGAGGGAGGGGATGGCGTGATGCCAGCAGGAGGAACGTTTTCTCTTTTCGTGACAGTGGGCCTCCCTGGGATGGAAAGATCGCTGCTAAAGGCCCTTCGTTTCACTGGACTTTTCCTGATCCCCCATTAATATATTTCCCTGGGATCCTGTAAAGGCTGAGGCAAATTCCGGAGGCTTAGGATGCCCTCTGATGTGCCCTAGTACTGTACACAGGTGTGGGGGGTGCTGCTTGAACTGGTCTCTGAGGCAAGAGGAATGGCCCCCCCAGGTCCCCAGGCAGGGCCAGGCAAATGCTTACAGCCTTGAAAGCATTGTATGATGAGTTAGTCATATTCTCAGTTCACTTCTGGGTAATTTTATTTCTTTCAGCTCAAAAGGCTTATACTGTGAAGAAGCCAACACGTTATAGTACAACACTTAAGAATAAAATCATAACACATATTCATCATATCACACCCCCCCACACACACACCCCAGACACACACAAATGAGGAGGGGAAGAGGGAGGAGAAAGAAAGAAACAGAAAGAGAGACTCTATCCGCAAATCCAAAACCTAAACTGTTCCTAGTTTCTGAGTGTTTTGAGCACTGTGTAACCAACTCCTTGGGAGAGGATGCAGCTAAAAATGTAGGCACCCAGTGACTTTGTTGTCACTGTGAGAAACGACCTGACATATGGAAGGCAAGGAAGAAAAGATCTTCTTAGGATCTTGCTTTTAGAGGGGTCAGTTGTGGTCCAGAAGCCTTTCCTGCCTTGATGGTCGCTGGGAAGCAGAGAGCAAGGGAGCGACGGTGGAACAGGAATAAAGATACACTCACAGTGACCTATTTACTAGCTGGGCCCCGCAGCCTGAAGTTTGTACTACTTTCCCAGACAGAACCACCAGCTCAGCATCCTGGCAAGGACACTGCATACTCAAACTATAACCCATGCTCAAGATATTGCATACACTTATCTTTAGGCTGTGTGTGTAAAACATATATGAAATGCAGGTGAATTGTGAATACTGTACATATAGACATATACCAAAGCCTGAAATAAAAAAAAAAAACCACTAAAGCCTAAATATTTCTGGTCTTAAGGATTTGTGGCAAGGGATATTCTATCTGAATTTTTCCTGAGATACACCCCAAAGCTCAATATAAATTCTTGCTTAGGAATTTTCTGGTTAGTGCTAAACTGTTCCTATTCTCTGCGTGCATAAGCACGCATCATTGTGTGTCAGGACAGGGTCAAATCTCCCCAGTGGTGCTTCTTCCAGAGAGACATTCCCAGAGTCCTGAACTCTGCTTTCATGTCCATGTTTCCCATGGCCTGGATAGAAGATTCTGCTCCCCAGGAGCCTTGTTGACCTTGAAGATCGTGGGCCATTTCAGTAGTCAGAAATACCAATGAGGCAAGAAGTAACTTGCGTGCCTGACCATGGGCACTCAAAAGTTTGCTTTTAAAGGGTGTGATGGCATCTTCCTGCTTATGGATGAGTGTGTACTGTGAAGACTAAGGCATTCAGACCTCGCCTGAGGACCAATGCACCAAAGCAAACGGCCTTTAGGTTTAAAGTTGACTATGGTGCCTCTAGGAGAAGGATTTGCTGTAGGATGTGTATCCAAAAGTCAGCAAGCTTAGGGCTCTGCTGACCTGGGAAAGACCAAGTGAGAGACTGCCCAGATCAGAAAGAACACAGGCTAGAGGCACCACCATGTGTCCTGTCATGGTCCTACCTTGAGGGTGGTGAGGGCAGCGCTGTACATCCTGAGCTGTGTGTGCCCAGCCTGTCTGTGCTCCAGCTTCAACACAGGTCGTTTCTGCTCAGTCTCTGTGGCAAGGAAGAATAAAAATGCAGCTAGCTTTAGAAAATGGCCTGATAAAACTTAGGCGTTCTTCAAGGTGACAGAAGTCTGGGGAAAGCAGGGTTCATGGTGTCCCTTGAATATGGCAGGCTTGCTTGTTATAGCTGTGAACTGAGTAGGCTGGTGGGCATTTGTTTCCATATCACTGAAGGGCCACCATGGAACAATAGTAAAGTATACATTTGTTCAAAAGGAGAAAAGTGAGAAAAGTCAATAAATACATCAACATTGTCATTCCAATCAGCCTTTCAAACTGAGGCTCTGTTTCTCCTCCTCTCAAGGTCCTCCCGTCCCTGTCCTTCCTCCTTCCATTCTTTCCTTTCCTGTCCCCCTCCTTCTGTTCTTCCATACTACATCCCTTCTTCGCTCCCTGCTTCCCTTCTTGTTCTGTCCTCCCTCACCCACTTTCCTCTCCCTCACCAGTGTGGATGCACATGGTAAATCATGACAACTCTGTCAAGGAAATTTGCATGAAAGGTCAGAGGTGTGTGTGTGTCTGTGTCTGTGTGTGTATGTGCCTATGTGTGTCTGTGTGTGTGTGTCTCTGTGTGTATGTGTCTGTGTGCATATGTGTGTGTATGTGTCTATGTGTGTGTCTGTGTGTGTGTGTGTCTGTGTGCATCTGTGTGTGTCTGTGTGCATCTCTGTATCTCTGTGTCTGTGTGTGTGTGTCTGTGTGTGTATGTCTGTGTGTGTGCATGTGTGTGCATGTGTGTATCTGTGTGTGTGTGCCTGTGTCTGTCTGTCTGTCTCTCTCTCTGTGTGTGTGTGTGTGTGTGTGTGTGTGTAATAGGGATTGAGTACAGAGCTCTTTACATGCTAAGCAAGTGTTCTACCACTGAACTACACTCCTAGGCCTCTTTCTCCTTTTCCCTTTAAGACAATTCTTTCACCCCAGGTTAGACTTCTTAGCCCAAGTAGACACTGAACTTATAATCCTGCTTCACTCTCTGGAGTATCAGTGGTTACAGACCTGATTGGAGTTACTCCAGGAAATTATAATTCCACTTTAATATTTGAAAACAATTCTATTAAGGAACACCTTAGTAAAGTCAGGAAGTGGGAGACAATTATCATCAAATTCTTAAAACATTAGCCCTGAACCAAGTTTTCTCACCCACCAAAGTAGAAGATAGTTAAAGCGCAGCTGTAATTGTTGACTTCTTGAGTGTCCCTCACCTCCAGGTGTTCAGCAAACTGTACATGAAGAGTACAGATGTACATTCGCCATTCAGATCTTAGCTGTTCTGTCTGTACCTGGTATGTCAAGGCACCCTGCAGAGTGCTCCGCGCTGGAGCGCAGTGACCTTCATTCTTTCTGCAGTTTCCTTAGATCAGTGCATCACAACGCCTGTGCATTTTTCTTCCTTTGCCTTATCACCCGCAGGTTTTACCTCATCAATGGAGGATAGCTAATGCCTGCACTGAGAAGTAGACTGTTTGGAGTCGCTCTTCTTACCTCCTTTTAGCTCCTCTTCTCACACTCAGCAGAGTCTAAATTTGACATAAGGAAGATGAGCACCCAGGGCTTAACACTTGGGTATGGATTTAAAGGTGGATGGTTGTAAAGGAGAGGAAACGGCTTTCTCAAGGCCAGCGACAGCCCAGGAAAGATGCAGAGCTTTGGGGAAATGGACCTTCTGAATGGTGTCCCAGAAGGTGGATGATGGGACCAGATAATGAGGCTGGGTACCGACGGTGGGCTGCCAAGAATGCCTGGGTAAGGCACTGACATTGTTCTGAAGGTGAGAGACAGCAAAGGCCACTTACTTAGGAGAAATTTCTATCTCCGCTGTCCCCAGCTGCTCCTGTCGCGTGCAGTGCTGTATGTTCTGAACACGATATATAAATTTATACTCACAAGGGACACATATTAAATATCAGCCACTAAAAATAGCACGCATTTCAAAGTATCTTAGAGAGTAGCGGGTTGGCAGCATGACGTATGGGAGGGAGTGGCCTCAGTGCCTTCCTCTGGGCCACGGCTTAGTCATAGGTCACAGATCCTGCCTCTGTTCCTTTGTGTGGCCTTTGTAGGATTGAGAGCACAGAAGTGCATTGACTCTGCTGTCACTTCACACTGTGACAGGCCAGCTAGAGTAAAAATAGTTGATTTTGGGGCCCATTTCTTTCCAGAAGGAAGTCATCTATAGAAATAGGAAGAGAAGCAGAACAGGAAGAGAAATCAGGCCAAACAAAGCCTTGAGGGGGGGGGGAGAGAGAGAGAGAGAGAGAGAGAGAGAGAGAGAGAGAGAGAGAGAGAGAGAGAGAGAGAAACAGAGACTTTCTAGATCATAAAATAGTTGTGAAAATATTTGCTTCCTGCAATTCTTCCTTAGAGGAAGGCCAAGATTCATTGGTATCTCCCATTTCTATATCTGTGTGTGTCACTAAGAAATGACACGGGTATCTTTTCATGTATTTCAATCTTAAGGATAAAGTACTCAGAATTGGCTATTGCTTTGGATTATTTCACATTGTAAGTGTTTTTGCAGCTTGGGTCACCTCCGTCACAAATGGACATTGAATTATGATTATGAACACAGTGGGAGGGGCGTGTATTCATGGCCTTCCTTTTGAGGATGGCAGGAGGCAGCAGGGAGTCCTTGGCTCCTTTCACACATGTGAAAATACCTCACAAGTTTGAGTTCATCATATAACATAGCAACCTTGTGACTTTTAAAGCCACAAGTGAAAACAAACAGGTTTTGCTTACAAGGAACGTATACAAGTTGATTGTATTTATCTACATTTAAGAAGAAAAAAAGAACAGAGTGGAGGCATGCAATTCTATCTTATGCTGGAGCATCCAATGCATATGAACAAGTGTGTGTGTGTGTGTGTGTGTGTGTGTCTGTCTGTCTGTCTGTCTGTCTGTCTGTACACACAAGCACAAGTATGAATGTGTCTCAAGATACACACTTCAGAGAGGGGACCCCTGAGTGTCCCCGCATCCCGGAGTTCATCTACATTGACCCTGCTCTCTGATTCTCTCACCCTCAGGAGACAGATGGACTCCGCTCTCCTGCCTTGCCAGACGCCATTAGGTCGATTCTCAGAGCCTTTGAGTCTTCCTGGCTTTCCCAGCTGGTGGTCAGGACGTCCCAAGAAGATGAGTCTGTGAGAAGTTGGCCTGCAATATTAAAATAATGAATAGGCTTTAATGTGATTCTAAAAAACCACTCAAGCAGGAAAAGTTGGCTTAAGTGCAAGAAGGGCTTGGGGAGGAGCCTCATTTACATATGCTTTTCCACCTGCACTTTTTTTTTTCAGAAACAAAGAAAGTCAGTAGCTTGCCCAGTAGTTGACTTAAAACAATTTCATGAAAAAAACTATTCCTCATTAGTATTAGGTATTCTGTTCCAGCCAAACAAATGATGCTTGTCTCTCTTTGCCTGGTTGTCTTCCAAGCCATAAATTTCGAGTTTCTGAATGAAAAAAAGAAGTCAGTTAAGTCAAAGCTGGCCTATTCTGTCTCAGACCACCCCTGTCAGGGTCCTAGTGGGAATCTGTCGCATTTAAGTTTACCGAAGGCAGAGGAAGCACATCATACACTAGTCACCTGATCTGCATGCTACCCTGCAACCCGTTAGCAATGCTGTGTTTCAGATGTTAGGGCCACCTTGGGACAGTTGTTGAGCTTCCTGGGCCTCCGTGGCAGTGAGACTCTTTCCTATAAGCCACACAAACATTACTGTGGTGTCCATACATTGACACCAGAGTTTAAGCCGTGCAGGGCTCTTAGACTTCCTGTAGGGATTTGTTTTGTTTTTGCATTCATTTATTCCTACTTAGCTCACTGCTCTTTTAGACACAGCATACTTTAAAAAATAAAATGAAATCCCAGAGTAATAAAGGGGCAAAGTTATGAACATTTTTTTACCCTAAAAGGCTCTTGATGCACCGAGAACCAGTATTGAGGTGACTGTTCCCATCAGTCTTTGTACTGGTAGACCCCAATGATACCTGTGTAGTTCCTTGCTTGTATCGAAAGCTTGTTTTTCTTTCCTTTATTATTTTGTTAAGCAAAAACAAAGGCAGGTACAGATGAGCTTGGTATAGAGCACAAAAATTTTAAAAAGTTAATGGTCATTTCTCCCTGGATTTTACGCAAATGAAATATGTGGATGTTTATAAGTAGCATCTTTGCTTGACACTTTGTTGCAAACATCCTTTTGTCCTCCTCAGAAACAGCTGTCCTGAGTTAGGTGACTATCCATCTAGTGTGTCTGTGTCTGTATTCTGATTGCATATGTCCATAAATAATATACAGCTATGTTTTATGTGGCATGCTAGAAAAATATCATTAAAAAAAACTTAGCATTATATCTTCAAATCTACTTTTACTCATATAACCAGCCCATAGATGACTTTTAGTTCAATTTCTAGCTTTTAAACATGAGTCAGATCAACATGTAGTCTATGTGACTTCTGGATATATCAACAATTATTTTCGCAATTGCTTATGTATTTGCAGTTATTACACTTTGCTTTGAGACACTGCTACTATTTGGAGCTGGAAGACCAAAGTCTCATTTGCTAAAACCTTCATCCCTCACCTTGGGGCTACTGGGAAGTAGCGGAACCTGTCAGAAGTGAGGACCCATGGAAGGAAACTGGACCGTTGGGGTAAGTCCTTGAAAGGCATACTGTGACTCTGGCCTGTTCTCTCTCTTTCTGCTTCTCATCCAGCATGGAGTGAGCAGGTTATTCCATCATAGGATGTCCCCAGAAAGATGTTCTGTTTCACAAAGACCCAAAACACAACAAGACCAACTGACCCTGGATGGAATCCTCTGGAACTATTAAGCTCAAGTTAGGGTTTCTCCCCCTTTGAAGTTATTTATCTCAGAGATTTTCTCATAATGAGTCAAATCGAATTAACCCTGATGTCTCATTACTTTTTAACTTGTTACAAATATATGAAGGTATAGTGGTGTATTCTAATGCACTAAAGATATATAAAGTTACAGGTGATGGATTCTAATGCTGATTTCATCCCATTCTTGAAGCAATAGCTCTAGGCACATGCTTGTCATCATCTCGAACCAGGAGCTGTGTTATCCCAAGAGAGCATCACCTCCTCCACTGTGTCCTCCTTGTCCAGTCATCCTCACTGTCTGGCCAGCAGGGTATTCCACACACTATCATTTCTTAATAATAGAATGAGCCACAGTAAGGCTGCCATTTATTTAAAAACCCACTATATTTTAGACCCCATTGAAGAGTAACCGAGCCTAGAAAAGAAAAAAAAGTCACATTTTGAACCAATTGTAAATTCTATCCAGGGGCACTAGCACTATGTACTGACTGCCATCTTGGAGGAAACGTCTATAGAAAAGAATATGATGCTGCAAATCTCTGACTGGGAGAGAAAGGATGGTCTTCACATTGGATCCCTAGATAGAGGACAACATCGTCACGGTAGGATGCCTCAACCTCCATTGTGCTCACTTTAATCCCCACGAAGAGGAGGGCTCTTGGACCTGTCCCATTTACCTCACCCCTGCAAGGTGTGGAACAGATGTGACAATGAAGAGGTGATCGCTTACTAAATGTCTGAACAAATGACCAAATAGAAAGCAAAACATCTTTGTTTATGAACCGAACATTCTGGTAGAACCAAATTACTGTTCATTTGGCTGTAGCTAACCCAAAGAGAGAAACAAAACAAAACAGAACAGTTCTTATTTATCTTTGGTGCTGTTTAAGTGGAACCACAACTACACTCCTATCTTTTTGTCAAACACAAAGCATGAAAGAAGAAGGACAGTTAATGCATGTCTTGTTCAACCAGCCTGTCAATCAACTGGAATGCCTACCTTTATTGTAACTATTATTATGTAAAGTCTGTCATTTTATGTTTTATTTTCTGTGCACATACACACCCCTCTTTTAATTGCCTACCTGTGGTTTATTTGAAAGTTTTTAGACTTCTATTTTCATTTAGCCATACTTATTAAAGGGCATTTCATGTATAGAGTTTAGTTGTTCCTCTTATACACAAGCCGATAACTTGCCTGCATACCAGCGTTATAGATAAACACAGCATGTTCTAACATACCCTATCCAGAGTTGACATTTCACTAGTATGAATGATGTGTAAAACTTTCCTTTCTGCTAAGTTTTCCTGAGGCCTACAATCACTTATAGTAGGATTGACCTAACTATGTCTTTTCCATACACTGAACACATCAGAAAATGCTGAATTCTATTTCCAGATCAAATGTAAGTCAGAAATGAAATTAAGACATTTACATATATTTTTTTCTTTTTCTTTGTTCTTTCATTCTTCTCAGCATTGCTAAGAACATTCCTGAAGAGCCCCTTCACAATTTCTGTTCAATGTCAAGGGCTTCCACTAAGCGTTTCTTTCTTCTCCTCACTTGAAAATGAATTGAGTTCCTCTTCATTTTTGAAGGCTGCTCTTGCTATCTGTATGACTCAGGTTGTCTTGATTTTTCTTAGTGCTTCTTTCTCCTGGCTTCTGATGGGAGATGTACGTTGGGGGAACTGACCTTTTTGTCTGTCTGTTTGTTTGTTGTTTGTTTGTTTTGTTTTTTTTAACAGTGTAGTGTAATTTTGGTTTAACTTGTCTGTTATGGTTTTTACAAAACCTTTCATGCTGCACGTTGCTAACAGTTTCTTCAGGATTCTATTGTTTGGTATTCACTCAGGATTTTGAATTTTTAAGTTGGTATCTTTGCCTAATTTGGAAAATTATTAGTTTTTACTTGCTTGAGTACTTTTTCATGCCTAGCATCTTTTCTTTCTCTTCTTCTGCAATAACCATGACAGAAATTCTAGGTCTTTTGTTGGCATGTTGGCAATACCACAAATCCCTAAGGCTCTGATGTTGGGTTTTCAAAACAAGTTTTCTCTCTGTTTTCAGAATTGGGCAGTGGTAGTGTTCTGTCATTACATTTTATGATCCCTTCTTCAGTCCTCCCCATTTTCTTACTGAACCCATCCATAGTTTCTAATTCCAGTTATATATTTTAGTTCTAAAGTTTCCTCTTGTTTCTTCTTTTGTTTTTCTTCTATTTCTTGGTAGAGACTTTGTAGTTTTATAATTGCCTGTTGAAGTAGTTTATGATGGCTGGGCAAACTCCTTGTTGCACCATTTCAACATCTGTGTTGTATCAGTGCTGGCATATATGAATTTTCTTTTCTTTTCTTTTTTAAAAACTTAGTTGACTCTTTTTCTGGGTTCAAGTCAAGATGAGTGATTTTCAACCACATCCTTGACATGTAAAACATTATAAGATTCTCAGCCTTTCTTAAATCTTCTGTTGAAGCAAATGTGTGTGTGTGTGTTGTATTTGTGTGTGTGTGTGTGTGTGTGTGTGTGTGTGTGTGTGTGTGTGTGTGTATATATATATATATATATATATATATATATACTATTAAAACATTTTATCTTTTATGCTGTTGCAGTCGTCATCAGTTCTGTGTCTATGTATAAACCCCACGACACATTGTAAATTTTTTTCTTTAGATACTTGCTTATCACTTAACACTATGGATTTTATGATAATATCTACAGTATTTAACTTTCATTTTTTTAGTTCAGCCATGTTTTCATTTTTTCCTTGTTCACACTCAATTTACATCTTTTAGCTTACTGCTTTTTTTTTCTTAAAATAATTTCTTCAGTATTGTTAACAGTAAATCTTTGATCTTTTGTTTGTCTAAAATTATTTATTCTGCCTTCATTTGTACAAGAACAGGGAGACAGATAGCTGGCAGACAGAGTCCCCGCCCTGCTCCCTCCTATTTTCACTGGGAGTAGAAGTTGAGCTTAGCTAAATTTTCTTTTAGTCCTTTGAAACTATCTCTCCATTTCCTTCAAGCTTTGTTAATTCCTGCTGAGAATGTGGGTATAATTCTTACCTTTCTTTCTCCTTTGCATGTCAGTGTTATTTATTTTCTTGCTGCCTTTAAGATTTTTTATCCTTCATTTTATTTTTATATTCGTTCCTCATCTCCCTCCAACTCCTCTTAGATATACCCCACCTCTTCCAAATTTCATCTCCTTTAAAAAGTCACCTACTTTAATTTGTATCTGCATACATAATGGGCATGGGGCCATCCATTAGAGCATGTCAACCTACTAGGGGCCATAAGTATATAGGAAACTGACTTTTCTTCTCCCAGAAGCCATCAGGAGCTCCCAAGCTAGGGGTGGAGCCTTGTGAGCCTCTCTCCCTTTCCTGCTGGAATGTTTACTAGCTTTATTTTGTGCAAGTCTGGTAGAGGTAGCCACAGCTACTCTGAGTTCATGAGTGGAATGGGTATGTCATGTTGGAAGACATTGTTTTGCTCCTACAATCATACACACACACACACATACACACACACACACACACACACACACACACACACACACACACACACACACACACACACACCATTTCCTGAGCATTGAAGGAAGGCCAGTGTGATATAGATGCCTTGTTTGTGACTCAGAACCCCACAGACACTTATTCTCTGAACTTTAAACAGTTTTGAGTTTCTGCATTAACCACTGTCTTCTCTGATAAGGTCTCAGAGTTGTGCTTACCTATGGGTATAGAGATATGACTTTAGAGGGAAGTCTAGTTAGCAAAACAATAGTAGAAAGTTCATCCCAGCTGCCTGTGAACTTTCCAAGCATAGGTTCTTGGTCAGATTTACAGTACTAACTCTGTATTTCTTCTTGTGTAGTGAGCCTTAAATCTAATCAGAAAACAGTTGGTTATCCCCATAGAATTCATGCCATTATTGTGTCCAAAGGCTTTATCTTTCCATAGTCATTATTATTACAGTTCACATATTTCATAGACTGTTTTCCCCAGCAGCACCTTCTGGTACTATGAAAGATAACTAGCAGGGAGGTAGCTTCCTGGTCATTACTAACTTGATGTGTCTGTGTTCTGTGACAAGAATAGACGCTGTCTTCAGCAATGGAGTCTTACCATCCAGTTCTATTGAGCAACCAAGAGCGATGACAATAGCCTTTATTGTTTCAGGAGTGTCTGTGATACCTCTGACAAACAACAGGAGAGGAGGTATCTCACACTTAGCACTGATGTTTTTATTTGGCAACCCATGGTCTCTTGGAGGAGTATTATCCTCTGTGGAGGTTAGTTACAATTGAACTCTTTATATTAATGTGTATGTGCATTTGTGTGTGCATGCATGTATGTGTGACACATAAAAATAATATGCTTCTATATGGCTTTTTCAAACATCCATAGTTTTCTTTCTTCTTTTATTTTTTGGTTTTTCAAGGCAGGGTTTCTCTGTGTAGCCTTGCCTGTCCTGGACTTGCTTTGTAGACCAGGCTGGTCTCGAACTCACAGAGATCCACCTGCCTCTGCCTCCCTGAGTGCTGGGATTACAGGCGTGGGCCACCGCACCATGCTCATTCATAGTCTTTCAATGCCTTCCAACCCTTCCTCTTCCTCACATTTCCATCCCCTATATTCTTTGCTCTCTCTAGGTTGAGAACGATGTATCTTAGGATGTTTTTCACTTATGTATTCTGGTTTGGACCTCTTGAGCTTCTTCAATCTGGAGATTGTTGCCTCTCTTTGATTAAAAACTTTGTAGCTCTTGTTTCTTGGAGTATCTATTCTGTACATCTTGCCTCCTTCTCTCTGTTTCTGTATATAGGTTGGCGAGGACTAGGAGGAAGGGATAACATCTGTGTAGCCACTAGGAAGCCATGATCCATGTGGGGCCAGACCTTCCTGTGTGACAGCTTTAAGGCCACTTATGCTTCTGTCCATAAGTCCTCACCCGTTACTGTGTAAGTAATTTTAATAAATCCATTGCTTCCCCAGGGTGAATGTTTGTTTGTCACTGGGACCGTAAAGGAGGGGATAGACGTTGTCTAGTCCTCTCCATCTAGGGTAAAAACTTTCTCAATAAAGATGTTCAGAAAAATATAACTTAATTTTGAAAAACAACTTGAACTAGTCACATTCCTGGACACAGTAATGCTTTTAAAGATTTGTTGTTGTTGTTGTTCCATAATTTCAAAACATCCTCTGTCAAATTTCAGATACATATGCAGTTACTACAAGTGGTGAACTTCTAACACACACACAGAAAAATAATTCAATATTTAATGGTTTATGAAAAAGCTAAGTCAACTCTGAAAAAGAAACACAGGGCAGAAGTTTTCTCTGTAGCCTATTACGATAAACTTTAAAGACAGAGTAGTAAAAACACGGCACTTGTCAGCAACAAGAAAATAAATTGATGAAATGGCCAAAGAACCCCAGGCAAGACCCTTATACATGTAGAAGTGAGATATAGAATAAAGCTGACAATGGAGACCAATAGAGAAGTAATGTCTAAGTAGTTTCATGTGAGCGGGATACTGGTAAACAAGACCTCTAAAGGGGGTAACCCTTGCTGCTTTTCACTGTACAAACACTCCCTAGGTTTCCAGACTACCAACAGCGTAACAGCCCGGCTTGAAGTTGGGTGTGGCCACCACTGCATAGCTTGTTTAATGGAGAAGAAGGAAGTCATCATTCACACCGTGTATGGGATTTTCCTTCTCCCAACTCCAGGACATATGATCCCACAGGAGATGTGCAGCATCTTGACAAGGGTAAAGAGCTGGCTCCTCCTATTGGGTGAACCTTGATCCCTGAGAATGGAAACAGACAGCTGGGCAGAAGTCTCTCTGTCGTGTTCCCCCCTTTTGGAAAGCAGCCCCTGTGGTCGTTCACTTTGGCGGTCTTTCTAGAGAAACACGGTGTGCCCTGCAGACCCACACACGTGCCCGCGCCTTCTCCTCTGTGGCTTTGCTTTGAGATGGCAGTCAGTAGCCATTCTTCAGGGCTTCTATCCCTGGCCCTTGGGGTCAGAGCCCTGGCCGATTACTTTAATGGTGAAAGGCAGAAAAAAATGGGATTCATTCAGTTGGCCACATTGGGAAGAGAAACAAAGGGGTCCCTGACTTCTCGAGTGAATCTATCTTTGGAGCGCCCAGCATGAGGTTTACATTGAAACAGAGGGCCAGAGGTTTGCACTGCTGGGTCATCAGTGTCGGCTTCATTCTCTAACTCAGCCTCTTCCTGTAAGGTGGTCTGACAAGTTGTCAGAACTGTTTGAAATCTCTTCATGGAGACAAGTTCCTCCTCTGCCTGCTGCGGGGGCGAGGGGGCCCGGGGGTTTCAAACTTCTCCACCCAGCATGAGATTCCTGGAGAATTTCCAGTTTCTGAGGCTCCACTGTTTCAACAGTGTGATAGTGAAAGGGAAGGACTCAGTCTCGCGAGAATATCTTGATTGCTGCCAGGACTGCTACCTTTCTTCAGGGTCCCTGTCTCCTTCCTTCTTCCTTGCCCTGGATTTATTTATACCTTCGCAGTGAGGGTGAAGGGCAAGGACTTTAACCTTACCTTTGAGTGTGCTTTCTGGAGAATGTAGCTAAGCTGTCAAAAGGCCCAAAATCTATAAAATGACTTCTGGTTCCAATAGCCGTAAAGTCCAAGATGTGGTTTCATTTCAAAACCATAAGATGCGTGAAGATTTCTGCAAGGCTCCCCACCCCACCCTCACCCCCCCCCACTCCATCCCTCAGGTGTCAACAATCAGGTAAAGCTATTAGTAGCAACCACAACATGTACCACTCTAAGCTGCAGCATCCCTTGGACTGCAGTGTTGGCCATTAGGAAAGCTTGCTGCTTGAAGATGCTGAGGGAAATGCCTAGGTGTGCCTTGAAAAAGGACAGGGACCTTGAGGCTTGGGGGAAAGCTCAGACATGAGACAGTTGCTAGAGACACAAGGATTAGAAAATTGGCCACGGATCATTGTTTTCAGGCAGCAAAGATAAAAGGGAGAGGGAATAAAAAAGAGGCAGAGGAGGCTAAGTGTCTGGAAACCTCCAGAAAGTGGCAATTATAGCCACCCAGCATGGGATATATGACATGGAAAATTCCCCAGTGAGAGAAGAGGAAAAAAATTTAACCAGAAACAAAAGATCATGGGATGTGAGCCAAGGAGGGTGGCCTGTGTTTTGGTGCCAACTCTGTTTTCCAAAGACAGTGGGTCTGGGAAGACTGTTAGGTGGTCCAACGGCATTAGCACCTCTGACAATTATTTTCTATGGCCTACACACCTCCCACCTTCAAACCCACTTGAAGAGCCATTCGGAGCCAGGCACTTGGGAGATAGAGGCAGGCCAGTCTCTGTGAGTTCGAGGCCAGCTTGGTCTACAAAGTGAGTCCAGGACAGCAGAAGCCACACAGGAAAATCTGGTCTTGAAAAAGAAAGAAAGAGAGAGAGAAAGAGAGTGAGAGAAAGAAAGAAAGAAAGAAAGAAAGAAAGAAAGAAAGAAAGAAAGAAAGCCAAGCCATTCAGAGACCAGGACATTTCCAAACCATCCAGTGCACACTTGACCTCCCCCAATGAGTTAGCTTGTTTTGTAAACTCTTGGGATTTGGTAAAGAGTCTATTTTGTACATCTTTGTTCTTTTAAGAACACAGGAAAGAGATCTCAGTGATAGGCAAATCCCATGTGGGACTTCAGGTCCCTGAATGACCACAGATCTGCGATCTCCCGTGAGCCAGCTAGTGTGCTGGAAAGGCCAGCTGTGACCTATTTCTGTTCTCTGAGATGGATGCCTGGACTTAAGGTTTAGTCCCTACTCTATGTATGGCACAGCATGCTGTGTGATGTCCCTGAGAGACTTGGGCCAGTAGAGGGATGGGGACACATATATTGTTGGGTTCCTCCAGCAGAGGGGATGCAGAAAGACCTGCATCAAGACAAAGAGGGTGAACCACAGTTCCCCTTGTAGTTTTACTTTCTGCTCTTTTAATTACATAGACAATTCTAGAAACAATTTATGTTTAAAGTAACTTTTATTGTAATATATTTCTGTAGTTGTTCAATTGTATTATTTATTAATTTTATATGTGTGTGTGTGGGTATATGTGTATATATGTTAACAAGTTTGTGCACACATGTGTACATGTGCATGTACACATGTATGCTTTCATGTGAAGACCCAAGGTTGATGTCATGTATCTTCCTTGATTACTCTTCATATTCTTCCTTGAGGAAGGAGCTTAACTTTCCAGTGAAATATTTTCATAGCTATGAGCACACAGGCTAAAACATAGTGTACAGAGGGTTCAGTGATCTAGGGATACTTTTTGTACTGTGAGAAATATATAGAAAAATTTCACAGGGCCTGAAGAACAGTCTGCCTTTTGGGGATACATTTAAGGAAAAATTTCAAAACACAAAAAGTGGAAAAAAAAAAGATACCTCCCATTTAAACCACCTATAATAAATCAACAACTTTAAAACAAGCTGAAGAAAATGAGCAAAGCTAGCATTCTTGTTTACAATAAGGCTGACTCATTTGATGCATTTAAAAAATCGTTACAGTTATGTATTCATTTGTGTGTGCATATGTGTGTGTGTGTGTGTGTGTGTGTGTGTGTGTGTGTGCTCCTGCGCATGTGTGTGCTCATGCATGCCTACCATTGTGTGCATGTGGAGTCAAATGAAAACCTGTGGGAGTCAGTTCTCTCCTTCTACCAGATGCTCTTCAGAGATTGAATTCAGGTTATTAGGCTTGGTAGCAGCAAGTATCTCTACCCAGTGAGCATCCTGCCAGTCTATTCCTTCCTTCCTTCCTTTCTTTCTTTCTTTCTTTCTTTCTTTCTTTCTTTCTTTCTTTCAAGACAGGGTCTCTCTGTGTAGCCTTGACTGTCCTGGACTCACTTTGTAGACCAGGCTGGCCTTGAACACCCAGCGATCTGCCTGCCTCTGCCTCCTGAGTGCTGGGATTAAAGGCGTGCGCCACCACCGCCCCAGCTGCCAGCCCATTTCTTAAGAACAAAACCAACATTTTAAATTGTGATCTGCGTTTACACATGTATCGGTGTATTACACAGAGAGATCTGTGGCCTGCTCTAGGAAGATGTAGCTGACTGGGATGGTCTCCTTGGTGGCTGGGTGCCCTATGCTAAGAGAGAGAGGTCATAGGATCATAACAATAAGAAGATCATAGCAGAGAAAGCAGGGAAGAGAGTGGCCAGTGGCCCTTGTGAACTTAATATGACAACTGCTACTATACAACTTCTGCCTGCCTTCTAGAACAAACCTTTTTGCAGGATGGTATAAAGTAGGATTAGTTGTTCCTAGTTTTCTTCTGTAATTATGTTATTTTCTTTGCACTTTCTGGGACACTGTAAGGAGGGTGCCACGAATTAATTAATTATAGAAGGTAGTCTAGGAACAGACTCGGGTTAGGAGAAGACCCTAGGACCTGTCATCCTCATAAGTGGTGGAGGCCACAACTAGCAGCATCACTTGTATCCCTGATAAAGGAATTGCCAGTCCTCGCCAGGCTTTGCATTTTGTCAGAGGTTGTTCTTGTTGCCTGTGTGTAGGGTCTGACTTAATACACAGAAGTCTACTGAGCTTTAAAGATGGTGAGAGCGGCTACCCTGAGGGCCACTGGAAACAATGTACACTAATGATGTGGCACACACAGTCCATTCAAGGATCCCCAGACCACAGTGGCATGAGATAGGAATACCCAGAATGCATCTCATGAGGGATGTGAAAGATCTGAGCGCTGAAAGCTATAGGACACCAGTGAAGGAGACTGAAGTAGATGCAGATAAATGGAAGGCTACCCCACATCTATGGATTAGAAGAATTCACACTGTTTTGATGCCTATGCTATGTAGTGCAATATATACTGAACAGATGCCTGGAACTAAATTCCCCGATACAGTCACTAACTTTTAACAAGACAGCCACAAACAAACAGTAGAAAGAAAGAAAAAATAAACAAACAAACAAACAAACAGGTTTTGTTATCTGTACTAGATCGACATATGATCAACATTCCAGCAGGGGACGGGGAGGGGCTCCAGAGGCCCCGCCCACCCCTGACCCAGATGCTATTGGCAGTTGTTGGCTGCTGATGTGGGAGGTGGTATGGCCACTGATAAGTTGCCATGCTCTGGTGGATGAGCCATTCCCAAGCACATTTCAGAGCAGCACTGACTGGACTTGGTTACACATACAAGACAAGGTGCTCCGCCTTGCTGATCATTATGGAAATGAGAGTCAAACCACAGCGAGATGTCTTTCCATCTCCTAGTTATGATGAACATTTTGGAAAGTATATTAACTGTGCACCACTGAGGCTGAGAAAAACGGAAGCCTAGGACATTTGCTGCTAATGTGCTGATGGTCTCTGATTGGTGTCTAGATTTGTAATACGAATTAAATGATCTTGAGCTACGCCTGCTGACAGAGGCAGGTCAAAAAACCCAAGCATCAACGTTTTGGAATGAGCACTAAGTAGATGCTAAGAAGGCACCATCTTGTGTAGTTGCTCACGTTGTTCTTATTTCCCAGGGGAACAGATTTACAGGCTCTTAGCACAATCATGCTCTTTAGTGCGAAGAATTAGTTTCTTGGAAGGGGGAAGGGCGGTGAGCTACTTTGCTAGTTTCACCAGCATTTTGATTTCCGATGTGTGATGTGGGCTTTATTCTGCTGCCTACCACACAATTGTCATAATGTGAAGTGACAGAGTACCTGTGACATAGTGTGGAGAATCTGAATGTTGGTGCTCAGAGGCCCATTTTCAAGTCACTGCTAAGAGGCTTTAGATAGTGTCTTGTTTAATGCTCATAACTGCCTTGAAAATGAGGGAGTTTCCATTTCATCAACTTGGGGACATTAAAAGCTTCCCAGGGTAAGGTGTGAGGGAGTGAGAGGCAGGAATCTGCCCCATCGTGAACTCCACACCCAGTGCTCTCTGTTCAGCCCCTCTGTCCTCTGTGCCCTTGTGATGGTATGCAGGTGGCAAAGAGGCTAGCTGTGGGCCTCTCACTGAACAGATGAGAGAAATGGAGGCTCAGGAAGGTGATTCCACTCACAGAGAACATGGACTTGAATAGATGCTTGCTTCCTTCTACTTTCTTCCTAAACCATGTATTCGCTCTCAGGTTCAGGCCATGAGCAAGGCTCCATGGTAGACAGCTACTCTCCACATCACCATTTCCATCTTGATTTTGTTTCCTAAGATGTCACACAGTCATGGGCGATGTTGCTGGGAGAACGCACTGATAGGGGAATCTTTGTAAAGAGCAGTGGAGCACTCGATGTGATCTCGCTTATCACATGGATCCATGGGAAACCATGCCTGGAAAGTGGACTCTTCAGACGAGACCCACCAAGAGCATCTGCTCGCTGTGACTCCAGCGTCCCATTTCAAGAATCTATTATTGTTGAGATCAGGCTGTGCCACAGACCTCCCACAGGACACACGCTGATAAATGACAGGACAGGCTGCTTGCAGTCCAAGAGTGATGACATCTCCAGAGGACCCAAACCGCGTTATGCTTTCCTTATCACAGTGGTGCAGCATTGCTGTTTAGACCCCATGCAGCAATCCTGGCACAGGGACAAGTCTGGTGTTTAGCCTGATGGGTCCATGGTTTCCCAGTATGTTGGACACTAGGCTACACTAGGCTACAAAGCCACCCAGGACTCCTCCATGACGGATGAGCCAATTGGATTAAGCATGACTTAAGTCCTCTGATGCTTCTTGAGATTCTTAAAGGGACAAGTGCTTATCCGTCCATGCTTACGCCATGGGATGATGTTCCTTGGGGACTTTCCAGTACCTGATGCTATCATATTTTGCTCTTGTAAGGCAGACCCTTTTATGATTTTGTCTACCTGCCCGCTTACCAAGAGGAAACCCTGACTTTGGCTTTGTTAAGACCAATTTCTGTAGCTAAGGACCGATGCAGATGCAGGCTCTGATGTGTTTGTTTTTTCGTTTGATTAATGTTTCAAACAACTGGGTTTAGATTCTGGGTTGAAGGAAGGAGCCTGCCTGGTGAGCCAGTGCTCGGGGTGAGTGCGTCCATTAGTAATCACATATTTACATTAGTTTCAGGGAAAACACATTTGTTTGGACAAATATGGACCAGCGTAAGAAACTGTTTACAGCATCCCCACTTACCGATGCAAAAGAAAACTCATCCCGCAGACGAACTGGCTAATCCACCCTTGTGCTCAGTCCCTCTCAGCCTGCTCACAGGGAAAACCACCCTCGCGCTCGATGTCCAGCTTTCTAAACATCAAATTCACCACTTACAGGGAACATTGGAGGTCATCTGGTCCACTGACCCAAGTCAGAAGAAGTCTTTGGGATCGCTGCCAGGGCCTGCGCCAGTGACTCCTGAACAAATTCAAAGACAAGATCCCACCCTCGTTAGAGGTTTGTTGCAGCTTCTCTGAATTGTTAGAACGTTCTTTTCCTATTGATGTGACTGTAGATCTTAATGACTCCTTGCTATCTGTTCTAAGTCTATCTGTTGGCGCCAAAGAAAACAAAAGCTCTTCCCTCTTCCACACAATAGGACTTCCGACACGGTAAGGAAGCTGCCGTCTACCCTTTGCTTTTAGCATCCAGTAAACACCCCATTCTTAAGTGTCCCTTTTAGGTTCTGATTTCTATATCCATGCCCCGCCCTCAAGCTTGGCCTTGGCCTTGGTCTTGGTCTGGCTCAGAGACAGGACACTTCCTCACTTTGCAATATCCTTTTGGATATTCCCTTGACAGGTTGTAAGTGTCCAGGCCTCATAAAATCCAGAGAGTCATTGTTTTTAATGTGATATCATTGTTAGAGGGTTATGAAGGTGGTATGATAGGCCGTCTTACTGGGCTGAACCTGTGTGTTCTGAGGTTATCTAAACCTCAGTCACTCTGTGTCATTTGTGTCCAGTGGGAGCCTGAGCTTTGTCAGGTACTCTCCTAGGAATCTCAGGCCCCATCGAGAGCACCAAACTAGAAGTGGCTCTCTGGGGAAGAAAAGGGCAAAGTGTGCGGTCAAAGGAACTCAGGGCTCTGAAACCCAATCAATGGCCTCTTGGTGAGCAGCCGGTAATGGAGGCTCAATAGGAGCACCAAAACAGAGAGAGGTAGAGGCAAGAGCCCGGTTTGGTCCTGGTGGACAAAATGGCTGCTTCCAGAACAGCCAGCCCCTTGCTCCCACAGACAGGTAGTGCTAGAAAGATGGAGGCAGCAGTCCTCACTGGCACACCAGTGAATGGCAGAAGCTAAAGGCAGCCAGCAACACATGGCTGGTTGACCTGTAGTCAAGCCCGAGGGCCCAGCAGTGATTCTTCAGGGAGGAGAGGAACCCTTTTCCCCCAGAATAAATGATGAATTTCAGATGGTCATGGTGAAAAGCTTATGGTAGCACATTACATGTTTATCTTGTGTGAAATCATGGACATACAAATTTTGGGCAGTGGGAGGGGTTTTGAGGGTGAATGTGTTTGATTTGCCAGGGCTAGGATGTGCCAGGGTTACTTTATTTATGTGTAACGACACAGTCCTATCATAAGGGAGGGGTGTCAGTACTTAATTATCCTATTGGTGGGGAAAGAACTCCAGGGATGGTTAAAGGTCCTTTGCTCAAAGCTAAGTTCTCATTAGCATAGGGTCAAGTATTTGCAGGAATTTCCAGGTGCACACTGAATGGATTTCTTATCAGGAAAAGGCAGGGCTTGAAATTTTCTCCAAGGCTTGTGTGACTCTCTTTAGAAGAGCTGGGGCTCCCCGGATCAGGCAAAGTGGGAACCCAGCTGAGGAAAGGAGTCTGTCATCGTCTACAGAGCTCGGAGGCTATCTAGAAATGCCAGACTTCAACCTTAACAGAAGACTCCCACAACTCTGACCTCTCGGAAGCCAGGGAACTTGGACTCAGTCGGCATCTTGTAGCACAGCCAGAACTGACCAGAATGCTTACGTCTCTTCAAGGAGCAGAGGAAAGGGCTTGAAAAGGTTTGTGGGTGACATGAATAGGCATGTCTCCTTTCTAGAGTTTCTGCTCTCAAGACTTAGAAGAAGGACACCTGGTCACCCTTGAGTATACCAAAGAAGAACGCCTACCGACAGGCTCCTGTGGACCAATGTCCCTCTTCTCTTCCATGGCTCAGTGCTTCAAGGGAGGTAAAAAAAAGAAGAGATCTGAGAGATGGAAGCACATTCTGGACTCTGATGTTGGGAATGCCACATCCCATAGGGACGCCAAGTGCCCTGATGTTTATATTCCCGCTCAGCAAGGCTTGTCTGTGCTTCCTTCCCAGACCTCCCGCCAATCTCTCCCTTGTTGTCTTCAAGGGGCCCAAATGATGTCCAGACCTAAGTTCAGAAGGTCTTACAGTCAAAGACCATTTTGAAGTCCATCGTCTTGGAACATTTTTATTTCTAAATTTGTTATTTTAAGCACATTGTGATTTAATGATTCTTTGGGATTCCAGTTAGTGGTTGATGTTGGAGAGTGGAGGAATGCATGTTTAATTTTTTTCATCCTGTAACCAGTGTTTCATCTTAGACTAAATAGATGCACATTTGAGAAATCCCACAGAATCACTGAGAAAAAACACTGGTGTTTATGTAAGTGTTTTCATGACTGAATGACTTCAGCAAAAAGGAAACAATCAGATTTGAGTCCAAAGGCTTTGGGGAACGCCACCAAGTCCTTAATTTGTCTATCAGGGTTAGCTACTACCTCATCTGAGTCCTGAGATCAATGTATGGGCACTGGGCTCTGATTTCTACAGCTCCCAGCTTCAAACACAGACACTACTCATTTCTGCTCTGGGCCTGGATCTGATTGGGTTTTGATGTCCATGGGATTTTCATTCTCTTTTATATTCTATTTTAATAAAGTAAAGTAGTGAAGGGGAGCTGGGTGTGTAAGTAGAGGGATGTACTTTGTAATCAAAGGGCTTTCCTTCCCTGGGAGAAAGGGTAGGGGACTAGATGGCCTTGTCAGTTTTCACAAAATCTGAGTAAATGCTACAGTTTCTGTTAAAGAAATGTTTCACCACCAGAAAGACAGACAGATGGCTTATTGATCTCATAGATCAGAATTGCTTAAAACCTTGTATTTGGCTGGCTGTGCTCTGTGGACCCAACTTCAAGAGAACGAATCCACATCATATTTTTCTCTAGATGAACAGTGTCAAGCATGTCACTCTGGGAAAGTGTGCTGGATTTCAATGAATAAAAAGGAATACATTCTCAGGATAGGACAGGGAAACCCCAGGAGTGGGTCCCTCTCATTTCTGTCCTATCAGCAAAAAGATAAGTTAACAGCATGCCCATGATTCCTAGTCCTGGGGACAAATTCCTCAAGCCAATTATTTCTAGTCCATCTGCTGGATAGGAAATGCTCAGAGTGGCAACGTTACCCAAAACAGGCATGCCACGTAGGTCGTTAGCGACACATAAATTCATTCTCGCTTGAGCACTGATTATCAAGGCAGAGCACAGTCACACCAAGAGGTTGTTTTGAAAGGAACTGGGGAATAGAATATTTGTAGATGGTCTTACGTCCTGTGAAGCTACGGCCACTGGAGTACAAATGCATTTGTTGGCAGAATTCTACCATGGGCACCAATGAGAAAAGAGAGTCATGCCAGACCCGCTGGCTGGCGGGGAGTCTGTACCGTGTTGATGGCAATACAGGGAAGAAGCCACTGGGGCTTCCAAGGAGTTTTATAGTCACGTAGTCAGAGTTCCCTGAGTGAACAGCTTCCATTTCCATGCCTGCTGCCAGCTGGCCAAGTGGGGACCACCTAAGTTGTCGCCCCGAAGGAAACGAGAAGGCAGGTTCTCTTCTCCCACAATGCTTTCGCTGCTGCCTTCTCCACTGCCGGAAAGCCTACTGCATAAGTGCCTGCCTGTCCTAAGATCCCTTCCCAGTTTCAACTTAAGTCCTACTAAAAGGGATTGTATTTCAAACTTGCATAACTTGTTTCTGTCTGTGAACCTGTTTCAAAGCCAGGCTCCAAGTGGCGGGAGAGAGCAAGGGGGCTCAGTGTACACGTCCCTCCTAGTTCATTCCTGGCCCCAGTCTCTTTCTCTCCATCCCTTTCCCAGGTGACTTTGCAGTATGTTCAACAGGAGGTAGGGGCACTCTGGTTCTGCTCCACCCAGAAGACACGCACTAGAACCTCAGTGGATACCTTAAACCACAAATGACACTGAAACCTTTGCATGTGTTTTAGCCCATGCATGCCCACCTATGAGAAAGTTTAGTTTGTTAATTAGGCACAAGAAGGGACCAATACCTAAAAGAGACAACTATAACAATGTACTCTAATTAAATATTATGCGATGGTGGTCTTCCTAAATGTTTCATTGTATTAAATCTCAGTAGCCTCAGAACATGATGGGGTTCCCCCCCCTATGAAATAAGAACTTTCAGTGTTTTAATTAAAGGAAGGGCTTGGTGGCCTCTGCTTCGGAATATGCAAATTCCCAGCAACACAACTCATTGGCTCATTATTAGATGAAACAAGAGTGACTTGAACACAGCCTCATGATAACCATGACAGCTAATAGAATAACCAATAGCTACCAAGTGACCAATGGGAAAGTAGCTTTTACAGCGTGGAAACACCGAATAAAGGAATGATTCATATTGGGTGGGTGAGTGTGGCAGGTACATGTGCATGCACGTGCGATATGTGTACAGGTAAGAGGAAAACTTGTAGGAGTCAATTCTTTCCTTCCACGGTGTGGATTCCAGGTGGGGATCAAACTCAAGTGGGCAAGCGTGGTAGCCACCGAGTCCCTTTACTGTCTGAGCCATCTTGAGTGGTCCCACAATAAGCTTAAGCATGCATAACTGAGACCGATGAAGGTTCAGCTAAGACGGGATGGCTGTACATTCACCAGCGGCTGTTTGGAGCTTGTCTTTGTGCAGTTCCTTGAGCTATGTGATAGATGGAATATGCGTGCAAGCAGAGCCTTTAGTAGAGGTGCTCGCCCGCTCTGGTGACCAAGTCTGATGGTCCTTTCATCCAACAGTTGTCATGAAATCAGGACACATTGCGTGAGCCTGAAAGACATGATTCGAGACAAGTATCAAAGGCCATCCTGGCTATCCTGGCATGGCCAGATGCAGAAATGTGAGTCCATTACACCAGCTGAATACCTCAGGCTTCTGAGCTATGGAAGAGCACGGACGATTTGAGGTAATTGGTCAGACAGCATCATGTTGTGAAAACACACAAACACACACACACACACACAGAAGGAGAATGGAGGTAATCTGAAAACTATGAAGAAAAAGTTTTCCTTTGCATTCAGCAATTGCCTGTAAAACAGCAGAATGCAGAAATCATTCTGCCTGAGAGAGGAGACCCATTTGTCTTTTCCCCAAATACAGATATGTGGCATCTGTGTCTTCATATGTTCCCACCGTGCCCGGCAGTGGGAGAGGGCAGGGAGGGAGGGAGGGACCAGGATTCATGTCATAGTTGTGACATACAAATCAGTCAGCTTTGTGCTGAGGCAGGCCTCATTAGGGAGTTCAGCACAGAGGAACTACTGGACTTTGGAAATTAGACGTCTCTTAAAGGCTCATGAGTTGTGGCATCGTTGGAAGTTCTGGAACTAAAAGAGTTGGGGTCTCTGGGAGGAGGGTAGGCTATTGGGGGTGTGCCCCAGAGGGAGACATTGGACCTATCCTCCCTCACCCACAATGCTTCCAGGCCAACACAAAACAGGCAGTTTTTCTCTATGTGCTCGCTCCATGCTGCGCCTCGTCACAGGCCCAAAGGCATTGGGTAAAGCAGACCAGGGGCTCATGTTTCCAAAGCTGTGAGCTAAAGTGAATCTTTTCTCTTTAAAGTTAACTTTTCTCAGGTATTTTGCCACAATGAGGGAAAACTGACCATGTTTTCTTCATTTTTTTTTCTCCAGAAGGAAACATTCAACCCAGACCAATTAAGGAACTTAGCCATGTCAAACATAGTCTGGCAGACATCTTCCACTGATAGGAAATGTTTTAGGATGGGAAGACCTACAGCGGCCACACAATAAAACTCTGCAGCCACTTTGATGCAAAAGTAGCCATAGACAAAACAGAAATCTACTTGGGAACACTGATAAGGATCTGCTCATGAATTTTGCATATGATGGAATAGTCTTTTCTTGACGTTCTTCCTAACCATCTAGAAAATAAATAAGAGAAGACGGAGGAGAAGGAGGAGGAGAAGAAGGAGAAGGAGGAGGAGGAGGAGGAAGAGGAGGAGGAGGAGGAGAAGAAGATGAAGAAGAAGAAGAAGAAGAAGAAGAAGAAGAAGAAGAAGAAGAAGAAGAAGAAGAAGAAGAAGAAGAAGAACTATTTCTGGCTCACAGGATATACAAAAATAAGCAGTGGCTATGAGACCAGAATATCTGATGTAAATGTCAGGGCTCGGATTCAAGTCTGTCAATTTTTTGTGTAAACCAAACCAAACAAATATGTGTATTCCTGTGCTTTGATTACCCTCACTAATGTCTATCAATACCATCCTACTGAAACCACCAGGAATCTATACTAGACACCCATATACTTTCTGGGCATCATGGGGCTATTGCAGGTGTGATGTGCAGCAGCTGTGACTGAAGGCATAAGACTTGTGAAAGATCAAATGAGCTCTAAATCCCTGCACGAAAAGGCAATGGTTCATGAAGCCCGGCTAGGAGATACAGTGGAGGAGGATGGCAATAGCTGAAAATTATAAAGAAAAAGTTTCCCTCGGGATCCATGCTACCTAACAAACAGCAGAATACACAAAGTGAATATTAATGCCTGATAAGCCTTTCCCCACATACAGATATGTGGCGTCTGTGTCTTTTTTATGTGTCCACTATTGAAAGGAGTAGGGAAAGGCAGGTGGGGAGGGCATTGATGGCTGGTGGTAGAACTAGAGTTAATATTTTTTCAAGGACCTGATCCAGGAGAGGCTACATGGTCTACAACCATGCACATATTGGCAGTGTTAGGGGACTGAGTGGGTGGAAAAAAAAAAAAACAAATCATGTGAAATTGAGAGTTAGGAGATTGGGGAAGGATTGGGGATAGATCTGATCACAACACAGAACACATTATATGTATGTATATATGAAAGTCTCAAACAAATAAAAATAATTTTTTAAACATCAGGAAACTTTCAATTTACTCTTGGAATGGTTCTCTCCTTTCTGTCATTTCAATGCCTGCATGTATACGTACGTGTGCTTGTGTGTGTGTGTGTGTGTGTGTGTGTGTGTGTGTGTGTGTGTGTGTGTGTGTGAGAGAGAGAGAGAGAGAGAGAGAGAGAGAGAGAGAGAGAGAGAGAGACAGACAGACAGACAGAGACAGAGACAGAGACTATGCGCTGAAGATAAAGCTACAGTAAAGTCACAGTGTATCGTGAAAGATGATATATTAGGAAAGCAAATAGGTACTAGCTAGCATCATCTTCATATTCCACATAAGGAAACCGAGCTTTCAAGTGCATAAGGTGCTTGTTCAATAAGGAGAGGCAAAGTCCAGGGGTCTGTGTGTCTGGCTCCAGACCCAGAGCATGAACAACCACCAACCATAAACTCATGGGCAAAGAGAATCCCTCGGGCCCCAGCTGGCTAGCAAAGCCTTTGCCTGCCACCACTCTCTCTGCGTCACGCTCTGCCTTAGGCTGTCCGGCAGAACCAAACAGGAAAATAAATAGTCATGACAAGATAAAAGGGCCAGCACGGGCTGTTTTCAATCATGGATGGAAAGCAACCATTAGGAAGCTGCTCTGCTGTGGCCTTTGTGCCGTGTTTATAAAGTTCTGGGATTGGTGGGGTCTAATGTCATTCTGTAGTAATTTGATTTCCATGGGAGAAGCTAGTACAGTCCAATTGTTCCATATGTTGTCTTGTCCCGGAGCTGGAATGTCATCCAGGTGCCTTTCCTGACCCTGGATAAGGCACCTCACCTTTTCTCTCTCTCTCTCTCTCTCTCTCTCTCTCTCTCTCTCTCTCTCTCTCTCTCTCTCTCTCTCTCTCTGTGTGTGTGTGTGTGTGTGTGTGTGTGTGTGTGTGTGTGTGTGTGTATGTATGTGTGTGTGTGAGAAGCCTGGTCTTCTCCCACTGGATCGTCCACAGGACTCTGCATATTGGAAAAACCTCATCTTCTGACATCCCACCATATGCCATCCTGTGCACCAGGACTGATCTGTCCTCAGCCGCCATTGCCAAAGCAGAGTCTGTTCACCTTACCACTGGGTTTCCAGCCTCTCCTGTGTAGAGCAGGCCATGCACATGTCCTGGACAGTAAGGCGGGGAATCTTGGCCTCTATTTTTCCAGTTTCCCTTTGTCAGCCTTGTGCACTGGGACATGATGGTTCCAAAGCTGATTCTCAGTTCCCCTCTGGGTAAAATGAATGGTTAGGATTCTATCTGTTAAAATACTGAGGAAGTTTCAAAAGTTTTTGTGTGGGTAAGCAAAAATGATAACAAATTCACAGAGAGTCAGCAACTCAAACTACAGCAGCACCCGTCACGAGCCGGGAGGCAAGGGTTGAGTCAAATGGAATTGATGCGAAGTCACACAGCCCCTCAGTTGTGGAGACTCAGGCAGTCTCTGTCAGGCAGTGTCCCCACCACTGTGACCTCAGTCAGCCCTGTGCTTGTGTCCTTTGTCATCTCTAAATGATCTCAGCGTTGCTGGACATGTGGATCCGAAGACTTCTGGGAATAGCCTTTGCAGCTAGATCCCACAGTCCCGACGCCCCCAAACCCACTGGGAATGGAAGCCAAGGGATCTAAAGTGAAATGTGCAGGCGTGATACTGGAAGGTGGTACATCTAAGCGGTTGTCCTTCCAGAGTTGCTCTGTCAGTCACAAAACAGTTACCTCAGGAAATGAAATAACACTGAAATAAAGTGTGCTTTTATCTTCCCTTTTAGGCTTTCCTCTCCTTTCAGGTTCTGGCAGCCACACAGTCTCCAGTGGTACAGATCACAAGCAGCTCGGCACTAGTCACCCATTAAGAAACTTTACAATGCCCCTGGTCCATGAAACATCTTCAGCATACTAAGAGAAATGAAAGGGATATTTTCAAACTGCTCTATGGGGTATTGAGATGAGATAGGGGGACAGACTCAGGTCATGACGGACGGTTCTCCTGGAAGTAGTGTTGATAGTCATGGGACACGAGAGGCTACAACGCGCTGGACTAAGATGGGCTTGTTTGCCCTAGGAGAATGACTTAGGCTGTGAAGTAAATGATGTTTTTGAGAGGAATGATTGCGTCAGAAGACACCCACATAACCCAGCAGAGGGGGAGTGATTACGTCAGAAGACACCCACATAACCCAGCAGAGGGAGAGTGACTGTCAAACCAAGATGCCTTGGTAGGAGTAGAAAAGGAGGAATCAAAGTTTGCAGCTATGAGGCAAACAATGGCTGGAACCCGAAGACTGATTAGATGTTGAGAGAAACAAAGAGAAAATGCCGAGATTTCTGCATCGCCGTGGATGTGGCAGAAGACAGATGTGCAGAAAGGGGAAGGTGAATATAGAAACAGTTTGTGAAGATAGAGAGTGGGTTTAGTTTTTGACAAGTTAGGTTTGAAGTGCATTGAAGGCATCCAAATAAGAGATGCTCAGAAAGCATGTGAGGGAACGCCTGCCTGCCAACCCCAGAAGGGAGTACCAACTACTACACGGGCACAGACGCAACAATGTCCAACCACTCAGGAAGCCTGCATATCTTTCTCCTCTCTCTCCTCTCCACCTCCATGTTACACTCTCCTCTCTTTTCTGTCTCCACGTTACAGTGGTGGAGATGCAACCTACAGCCTGCTATATGCTAGGCAAGCGCCCTACCACTGAGCTGTACTCACAGCTCGCCCGGGAGGATTGGATGGGTCAGGACCACAGTTGAAGCTGACATGAATTCCAGCATGGGTGCTGTGGATACCAGCATAGGAGATCTAAACTGGACTGGTGAGGTGTGATGAACTGGTGAGCTGTGGAGAAATTCTCAGGAGCTGGGCATCCAGCAAAGTCACATGCTGTAGAAGGAAGGTATCAAGAAGTAAAGGCTGAGAAAGATTTGTTGAAATTTGTTCTCCAGCATGTAACTAAAACTTGGTGGCCATATCACAGTTCTTTGTCAAATAAGGGGGACCAGTTTTAGAACACTCTGGAGATGTTAAGCCAGTAGCTGCTAAGCCTCTTATAGCAAATTTGTTTATCAACCATGCATAACTCTGTGGGTACTTTAAATAATCTCCAGAAAGACTCTTTAAGGATTGAAGGAGAAGTTCTCTGTATTTGTGTCAGAGAAATAAATGTATGAAAAATAATAACATTTTCCTTTTTGTCAACTTGAAAGGCTGATTCAATATTGTATAGGGTCCATTTTTTAATTTATATATGCTGCTAGGATAAAGGCTGGTTAAAATTGGTCTGAACGCATGTCAAACAAGTGCCAATCCTGTTAGGATGGAGACTTGGTTCTGAATGCCTGCTAATGTTTGTTGATATCTTGATGTCAATCTTGACTTCCTGTTCTGAGAAAACTGCAATGAATGTGACTGTGTAATCCACTGCCTGGTCCCTCGGGCCAGCCCAGTCTCCTACTGCTTGACTAAATCACCAGGAACCTGCCATAGTCCTGCAATTCGAGAATGGGAAAAAAAAAAAAACCAATGATTTCATCTGTTTTTATACATCATGGAAAATATGCTAGGGCCTTCCTTTGGGTCATGTGTCAAGTGGGGTTGGGACCCAGCTGTGACATATCGTATTAACCCATATTTTATTATTATAACAAAATATCAAAAGCTGTGGTACTTTATAAAGAATAGGAGTTTATTTAACTCATAGATGTGGAGGTTTCAGGAGCATGGGACTGGTATCTAGTCGATGAAGTCTTTGTGACTGCTGGCCTCACAATATCAGGAGTCTGTAGAAGGGACAGAGCACATTGCTGGACAGAAGTTCTGGATACAGCCAGGCTTGTTCTTCTACAACACCATTGCAAAAACCAGGAGTTGCAAGAGCTACCTAAGTCTCTCCCAGAAGACATCTCCCACGATGTCCTGCCAGGTCACACATCTTAAGGGCGCCATCACTTTTACACCACTACATGGAAGACCCGCTTAATAAAGTGAACAAACCACATGCCGCCCACAGCATACATGATGCAGTTCTAGTCTGATTGTTCTGCATGGTCTGAAGAAAGCCCACCGGATGATAACCTGTCATGATAAGGAGTTGTGTTTAGTAAGTATGTCACGCAGCTTCCCATTGCTGTGATAACATGCCTGACATAATCACCCTAAAAGGAGGAGAGATTCATTTTGGCTCATTGTTTTGGGGGTTTTTGTATATGGTCACAGTCTATTACGGTGGCAGCAGCCTATGGCAGAGGAAGCACCTCAGAAGTAAATGATTATGGAAGGTGCTCGGCTCCTGGTGGACCCTTCACAGGCATCCCCTTTGTGGTCCAATTTCCTCCCCTAATGCTCCAGCTCTTAGAGGTTTTACCACTCTCTGCTAGTGCCAAAAGCTGTGCGTCTGAGAGAAGTCTATGATGAAAACCACACTAGCAAGTAAAAATAACCCTATATACTTTCTATTCAAACAGCCCAGGAAGGGTAGAAAGAATTGGATAAATTGTTGTCTCCACTCAACCAACAGATAAAGGACTGATGGGCACTTCAGGTACTGTGGAGACTTGAGGTCCACAGGTCGGATGGAATACATTGTGTGTCCTACTTCTATTGCACAATTTCCCTGGTTCTAAGGGTCTTTACTAAAGCCTAAATCCCTTCTTAGGTAACGTTGTTTTGTGTTGTCCCAACCTGG
The DNA here is from genome assembly GCF_964271855.1 of Acomys minous. NCBI lineage: Eukaryota > Metazoa > Chordata > Mammalia > Rodentia > Muridae > Acomys > Acomys minous. The sequence goes on from NC_140486.1 coordinate 25,092,369, forward strand.
GCTGGTACTTGGGGAAGGAGGGTGAGAAATACCAAGCAAAAGAACCATTCTAGTCCACTCGCAGTTAGTTGAAAGAAAGATCTCCCACCTGGAGATCTGTGCCTCTGTGTTTGTCTCATTCACAGGTCACCCTCCATATAGTCCATGATTAACTGAAACCCACAAGCGGCTTCTTAGGTCACAGTTGTTGGAGGATAAATTTATATTTAAAATTAAAGTCTTAGAATCTTCCTTAAATTTCTCTCAGTGTAACATTCAGAGAACAAGTAATGGCAAAAAAATAGTTTAGGTAACTTTCACTCTTAGAATTTGAGCCTAGAGTTTAAAATAATCAAAATAGTTTTTAGGGGTTCAGTCCCCAGAGGTCTTGAAGCTTCCTAAGGTTGGGCTACATGGCATCCCTGCTTTGGGTGATTGTACCTCCATGAGCTGCTAAGGGACCCTGGTGTCTACCTAATCAGGTCGGAGGCTTTATCCACAGTGCCTTTCAGAATTAGGGGGGGATACTGCTCTCATCTCTATCTTCCCTAGACTGAGCCCATTAAATCAGCTCTCAAACACACTGTGGTTGGAGGATTCTTTTTATCTTTGAATGATACAAATCTAACTTTGTAATTTCTAACAAAATATCGTCCCTTTTATGTCGGAGCTTGCCATTTGACTGCCTCATGACTTGAAAAGTTTGAACATCATAAATTAATGCTTCATAAGAGCTTGAGTGACTATAAAAGCCTTAAAAAGAAAACTTTGAAGTCGGCGACTCGCTGACGGCAGTACCAAGGCAAAGTTTGTCCGAGCTACACTCAGCAAAGGAATGAAACTTCAGGATTTTAAAAGTTCAGGAGAAAAATGGAAGGTTTTTTATTTTTTTTCTTTTGCCTGCATGTAGACATTTTTCCCCCCTAGGGGAGCTGTGTTTTTAAGCTGTAATGGGAAAGACTCTGAGGACAAGAGGCAGTCTGAATAAGTTACCCACAGGCAGCTAGCTGGAGGTGGGTCTCCATCTCTTCCTTCCTAAAGCCACAGGCTCCATCGCAGCCTGCCAGCTCCCTAGAGAATATAAACATTAGGCTTATGCTTTCCTTATTAAAATATAAGCATTTTAAGTATTTGATTGACAGGTGTACTTCTATATATTTTCTGGGGGTACAATCTGTTGTTTTGCTTCAGGTAAACAATGTCTACAGATTAAAGTAAGATAATCAGCGTATTTAAAACCTTAAACCTTTTCCAGCTCTTCACCTTCTCTCTTCTAGCTTTACCTAAATGTTTACCATGTTCACCTTACTGCGCCTTAGATGGCCAGCAAGGGGTCCTCTGAGGCTTGCTGTTTCATCCTTAGGGACCAAGCAGGGCCTGGGTATGCACAGACAACTCTGTGGTCCAGAGCAGAGGTTTCTAGAATGAGCCAGAGCTGTCCCCAGGGCTTGCCGGTCCAGGCAGAGTTCATATGTCACTCCCGAGGAGCTACCAGGAGCCGTGGCCTGTCAGAGTGGTTTTGGTTCACAACCACATACACAGCCTTGGGAAATACACAGCAAACGTGAAGGGTGAGGGGATGAGGCTGGGGACGAGAAGGCAAGAGGGATAAAATAAACACATGAACAAACCAAGGCCCACCATCACAAAGGACTGTCTGAGGCTTCGGGATAGCCCTGCCTCCCTTCCCATCAAATTTGGATTAGCTGTGGCAAAGGAGGGAAGAGAACAAATAAAGAAAACCCACGGATAATCCCCAGGCCTCCATCTGAGCTAGGATTTACATTTCCTCCGGCCCAAGCTTCTTTCTTCCTTCCAGAGCTGACAATGAGGAGATCTCACCAGGCACTCTGTGGCCGGCTTGCAGCCTGAGGCTCACCCACCCATCCCTTTCTGTCACAGGCTGAGTCCCATGGAGCCGACTGGCAAGTTGAAGGCCTGGGCATGGAGAAACAGGGGAACAGGGTGCTGGCCTAGCGTGGAGGTGCTGAAGGCTGATCAAGTCAGGATGTGCTGGAAGCCCAGAGCACAGCCTGGAGGAAGTCGCTCTGCGGGCAGCTATGGAGAAGTATGGGGCCAATTGGGATGAGCACAGGCCAAAAGCCACTGGACAGAGCATGAGTGGGTGTCCAAAGACAAGGGGTGCACTGAGAAAGGGACTGGGGAGCAGGAGAAAGACTGGGGAGCCACCAGGCATACCTATCTCCTTCCTGCCTTCGCTCCTTCCCATTTTTCTTCCTGTTTCTCTCTCTCCCGCTGTTTTTTCCTCTCTCCTCCCCCCGCCCCAACCTATCTCCTTCCTTATCCTCACTTCTCACTCTTTTCTTGACACATACTACTCTACTTTAAAACCACAGAACTTGGACCGACGAGGCCAGCCCCTACCTAGAGGTGTGTCATCCCTGAAGCCTCAACGAGCTATAAGCCACTGCACTTAGTGCACACTGAGAGGCCAAGTGGCTGCCCTGTGTCCAGACGTCACCCAGGGCCAGAGACGAGTCCCTCTGATCTGGGAGAGCCCTGTGAAATGATGGCATCTACTTAGGACTCATATGAGCTTCTCGCCGTGTTATTCTTCCCAGAGACGCTCCCCCACCCCGCAAGTAGAAACATCTGCTTTGTAGTAACCTCTCAGTCCCGCTAAGGGATCTGGACTCTTTTGTCTCATCAATAAAATGGAAAGAAACTTGTCCATTCACACTTCAACTTTTAGGACTGTTGCAGCTATAGAAAAGCTAGTCTTTCCATTGAAACGAGTGCCCTTCCCTTGGGTTTTCAGAGGTTTTGGTTTGCACTCAGCTGATTCCATTGCTCAGGGGTTGCGTTGTGCGCCTGGGGCTGGGCAGAAGCATCATCGGGCAGGAGCACAACAGAGGAAGTGAGCATTCAAACTCACCCCGCAGTAGGAGAGCAGAAAATGTCAGAGAGAGCAGAGGAGGGGCCAAGAACAAGATACCCCCTTCCTGCCTTGTGACCCACCTGCTTCCAACCAGGCCTCGCCTGCCTCTGAGTGGCCCTTTAACATGAATTCATCAGTAAGCCAATCCATGCTGTCAATCACTTCTCACAGTGCCACCTGCCAGTGGAGCAAACGGTAAACAGTGAGCCTTTTGGGAGCCCTTCCCCTCCCCACCCCTCCCCACCCCTCCCCACCCCTCCCCTCCCCTCCCCACCCTTTCCCTCCTCTCTCCTCCCCTCCCCTCCCCTCCTTATCCCTCCCCTCCCCTCCCCTCCCCTCCCCTCCCAACCCTTTCCCTCCCCTCCCCTCCCCTCCCTTGTCCTCTCTTCCTTTCTGCTGGCCTGATCTCCCTTCTTTCAGTCTCTCTCTCCTCTCCTCCCCCTCCTTTTCTTCCACCCCTTCTCCTTTTCTTTCTCTTTTAAAAAATACTTAAGGCTATAGGAGCCAAAGCTCCCAGCATTCTCCTCATCAATATTCTAATGCTTTCCAGCTATTTCCACTTGTTGGTGATTTTTAAATGTCCTCTTAAAAAACATTAAAAATGTCAAATGATATATGTACCATGAAGTAGGAGGCTGGGCAGATACACGGTAGCTACCCTTATGTAAGGTTTTAGTTAAGTAGTAGAACCTTCAGCTGCAGTTAGGAGAATATATAATAGGCTCTACAGAACTAACTAACTAACTAACTAACTAACTAACTAACTAACTAGCTAGCTAGCTAACTAACACTCAAACTCACCTTGAGTGTAGAGGGAACCCTGGACTGAGGCTTGGAAGCTCAGCAGGCTCTTCACTGCTTCCTGTCTCTCAGATGCTTAGTGTAAAGAGAAGCTGGGCTTCTTGCAGGAGGGGGGTGGGGAAAAGCACAGGCTTTTAAAGCAGTACTGCCTCTGTCTTCTGCAAGGTGCTCCAGCCTAGTAGTGCCTAACTCCAAGAACCACCACACCATCCTCCCCTCCTTGCCCACAAATCCAAGAGCCCTTAACCAGTGACCCTCAGAGAGGGCCCCTCAGGAATCTCTTAGGAAAGGGCCGCAACAGAGAGCCACTAGGCACTCTGTCTCTCAACGCAGAGGCCCCTGTTACCAGGTCCTGCTTCCTCAAATTTAATTAAATGACAAGACGAATATGTGAAGAATAATGGCACCTCTGCTGGACTTGTGCAAAGACGGTTGTAGTCGTTACCTATAAACAATGTAGTTAATAACTATTCACACAGGGGTTACAGTGTAGTAAGTACTATACGTCACCATGAGACTATTTATATACAGGCAGATGCACACAGGTTCCTCGTGATGTCATTTTTGATAAGGGGCTATAACCCTCTGACTTTATGACTTAAGTCCTGAAAGCCATCACCATGGGTGCCAAGGGACACGTCACACAAAACACAAAGTTCCTCTCCCAAATACTCCCTGTCACCTTCTTGTTACTCTGTCTGGAACTGTGTGCTTGGGAAATACATGCAAAGCCTCGGAGGCCTGGAAGCACAGAGCTTACAGGTTGGGAAGGGCATAAAAAAATACCAGAGTGCCAGCATTGGGACTTCCTGTTTGGGCCCCATTATCATACAGGGAGCTACACAGGAAACATCTCAGCATCAAGGAAAGGAGTCAGCGATTGGTCTGAAGCATGCAGTATACACCTCCTCATTTCCCCTATTCTTCCCCAGTCCTGCCCTCTCTGTGTCCTAAAGCATTAGACGGAGAATTTTTGGTGAGGACAAACTCACCAAAGAGAGTAGCTGAAGAGAACGGGAGCCACTGTGAATCACTGAGAGAGAGACTCTTGGCTTTTAAATAACTCTTTTGATCTTCGAGGTATTTGCAAGGCCTTGCCATTTTGATGTTCCTTGAAGGACTTTTTATAAAACAGGAGACTCCCTCCCCATTAGACATTTGAAATCCAACCATATTTTTTTTAAAGTCGCAGAAGAAATATTCTTTTGCAAACCATCTGTTACTTAGTAATGTGCAAATTGCAATAAATAATTCCAGATTCTTTTCTGCAAACTTGGTTATAAACAAACTGCTCCACATGCAGAAATGGAAGTCATTTTCCTTTGAAACTTCATTAAGTTATGCATGGTTGGGAGAGGTCAGGGAGAAGCTTGCCAGCAGATGCCAGGCAGCTTTACCACTGCACTCAAACGATGACACAGAGCCAAGCACTGGTGATCCTTCCGGAACCTTCCACACTCCTCAACGAGTCCACTCCTGGCCCAGGTCTCACAATAGTGTGTGTGTGTGTGTGTGTGTGTGTGTGTGTGTGTGTGTGTGTGTGTGTAAAACCCTTTAAACCTCAATTAAACTATTAGTTTAGTGAGCTAAAACCTCGGTAAACTATAATTCTTCTCTAACCAAACAACAGAGAATGGCAAGTAAAAATCACATAAACTTTGTTACTCCTCCCCAAAAGTTATTGAAAAAACAAATTTCCCAAGACTCACTGAATATGCCACTGCCTTCTCTTTGGAGGGGGACATTCTGGTTTGCATCTCTTTCCTCACGGTCAAGCAAGGGCTTATGGGGGTCAGGACAAATGTAAAGATGCAGGGAACAGAGAGTTGAGAAGATGACAAGTCTCACTCAACCATGGCTCATTTTCTTGTAGCAAAAGCAGATCTCTGGGGCCAGCACCCATGAGAGTTAGGAGTGAGGCTGTCCCGCTAACTGTCCCACTGTCCCTCCTGGAGATCGCCTCTCAGGCATCCCATTCTCTTACACTCTTGAGGGCAATCAGCCTTCTTTTCAGACTGTGAGATTTGGGTGATTTTTGTTTAGTTTACTTTTGGTTTTTTGTTGTTTTGGCTTGTTTTTCTTTTAAAAACTGTGTGTGTGTGTGTGTGTGTGTGTGTGTGTGTGTGTGTGTGTGTGTGTGTGTTTGAGATGTGCCTTGGAGGTTGCTGAGACAAATAGGAACTCACTGACAGTGAGCCACCAACTCAGCTTGAATATGATGAATGTGCTTACAGCTATTACCAGAATCTGCAAAAGATATTAAGGAAAAAAAAATCACAAGCAGACATGGAGGAGGCTCAGGGTTCAGTCCAGTCTGTAGCATACCCAATGCCCAAGGAAACTGGGCTCAGGAGCAACCAGAGAGCTTTCGACGCAGGCAGAAATTCAGGGTTGGCCTGTGACTGAGAGTAGACATGGGTAAGTATGTTAGTTTCCTGCAGCTGCACAACAGTGTTCAGTGGTTGAAAACAATGCCAGTTCTCCATCTCATAGTGTCTGTGGATCTGGAGTTCAGAAGCATGCTGCCATTCAGTGTCTTCCAGGTCAAGTGAAAGTGACGACCAGGGCTGTAGGACCATTTTGGTGTGTGTGTGTGTGTGTGTGTGTGTGTGTGTGTGTGAGAGAGAGAGAGAGAGAGAGAGAGAGAGAGAGAGAGAGAGAGAGAGAGAGAGAGAGGGAGTGTGGCAGCACTCAATTGCTCACAGCTGTAGGACTATAGATTGCTATATCAGTGACAACGCTGTGCCCTGCCACTGGGCTCTCCCACAATATCAGGTATTTCTTCAAGGTTACTATAGGAAGGCCTTTCCTTAACTCTTTTATTCAGAAATATTAAATTTGTTCTTTAACATTTTAATACACGTGTATAACACATTCTGGTTGCTCTCACCACAGCCCTGCGTTATCACTCTCCCTCCACCGCTCACACCTCCTTCTTCACTTCCAGTCACCGCCCACATTCATGTCTTTTGTTTTGTTTTGTTCTGTTCTCTTTGTGTTTTTCTCAGTTTGACCAGAATCATCTGTGTGGCTTTCAGGTCGAGCTATCTATCGGAGTCTGGTGGTTATCTCAGTGATTATAAAACTGAAGAAGATGGCTCCCTATCTCCCACAATCCATCAGTGACCTGTAATTAGCAATAATGAGTAGGGTCCCGTGAGCCCGTCCTCCATCCATGGCTGACTGCTGAGAGGGCCTGTCTTGTGCTGGCCCAGTGCTAGTAACTGCAGTTGCTGTGACTGAGCTTATGATTGTATTTGCTGAATCATGTCTAGGGGACAGTATTTCACTGATCTTCTTCCTACCTTCTGGATCTTACATCCTCTCCATCTCCCATTTTCACAAATTCCCTGAGCTTTAAAGGCTTGGTATAAATGACTTACTTAGGATCAATTCCTCATCTGTCTTTTTTTTTTTTCCAGCATCTGGGGCAGCCATGGGTCTCTATTTTAATTGACATTCACTGCAAATATATACATATACATATTCAAATATATACACATACATGTACACATATAGTGCTCTTGTTTAAGGGCAAACAATAGATATTTAGAAGACAAAATAACAATACGCCTATGTAGGTAAGCATCAGCAGTGATTTCTTTCATGGAGTCTATGACCTCCAGGGTTTTTGACCAGGTTTACAGCATCAGGCATAGATCACTTCTGTAGGGCAGGCTTCAAATCCAAGCAAAGAATAGTTGGTTACAACTCTGACAGTCATACCACTTACTGCACATGTGAGTCCCTGCCTAGGAGACTATTGTCATTTTTTAAGGGCTCATTTGATTGGTTACATTAGGCTCACTTACTCAGGCCTATAATTTCAGCAATTAGGAGGCTGGAGTTAGAGGGTTCCAGGCCAACCTGGACTAAGAGTGAGACCCTATCTAAAAAAGAAGAGAAGAAGAAAAAGAAAGAAGAAAAGAAGGAAGGAAAGAAGGAAGCCCCAAGATCATCTTAGATACAAAACACTTTTTAAAATAATGTTAGAAACAACTATTCTCCCGAAAAATCTAAAAATGTATATGAAATTAAGGTACTTTGGAAAAAAATAAAAGGATGACATAGACACATTTGAATTAGTTCAAATGATAAGCAAAAGCTATAAAGCCACCCTTCAATAGGAAAGTAAAATTCATCAAGTATTCAGTCTTGGTGCTGCATACACATTCTATCAGATAGTCAAGGAATTGACAACTTCCATCTTTAAAAAAATTTGCCTTAAGATACAGAAAATTAATTTTATAAAACCTGTATCTTCATAGTATAATATAAATTAAATATTATGTTACCTTCATTTATGAAATCATAATAGGTACAATGACCACAAAAAAGGTAGATGAGCTTAGCAGCTCAAATGTGCACAGTAAGTTCCAGATAGGAAGCCATACTTCTTGGTATTTCCTACTCTGAAAAAAAAAGAAAGAAAGAAAGAAAGAAAGAAAGAAAGAAAGCAGGCAAGAAAGAAAAATTACATTCTAGACAAAAAGAATTAAAAACAATTATTTGTTTGCAATAAGAATAACAACAGAATCCATGTTTCAAGGTATTGGATGTTAGAATGAGGTAGAACATCCACAGCTCAGAAGAACTCAAGCATGGCAATGCAGAATCCAACATTCCACCAAAGCATCATTTATTTGTCCAGCTGGAAGAAATATTTGTGACTCTTCCAAGATACAGAACACATTGTACAGTGCATTAGAATTCTTCCACCTTAAAACAATGGAGTATGTGAATGAGTGATACGTGATCAAAAGAAGCCATATTCCAGGGTTCTGGGTTTTGAATTTATATGAGTGTGTGTACATATGTATTTATATACATATATGGATATATACTTATTTATTTGATAGAGACATATAATTCTATATACTTATTTATACAGTTATATATGCATACAATTATATTATACATAATAGTTAAATATTATAGTATATATTATATGTAATATAATTTATATATAGTATATATTATATGTAATATAATATAGTATATATAATATACTATAATGTTTAACTATTATATATAATACAAACTATTACATCTAAAATAATATATAATAATTATGTAATTATAATATAATTCTAATGTTACTATAGTAGTTACTATACTAACTATAATATTTATAAATTATTAAAGTTTGGGTTTTAGTTTGTCACTTTGGATATTTCAGAAAATAATTACTCTCTTCAAAACATTCAGAATAATTTCCAGTAATTTATTGCTATTTTCTTTATATATACATATATTTAAAAGACAGTTATGTTTATAACCATTTGTATAAGTTAAAATGAGTTTAAATAAAGTTTGTAATGAAAACAGAAATACAATTAGACTACAAATTAAAAAAAAGAATGATGAAAGCTTCAAAAAGGTCGTCTGTGTGAATGTTTAAAAATTGAAAGAGATAGCTCCTCTGGGACCTGGCTGCCTTGTGGTGCCACAAATATCTTTTTCTTCCCTATCCCATGGGCAACTTGATTGCACACCTAGCTTTCCCAGGATCTCAACTTCCAGTTGACCAGAGCTAACTTAGGGTAGGACCTCCAGGCTTGAAGAGCCACAACAGAGGTGGCAGAGGGAAGGACCAGTACAGGGTGTGCTGACACTTGAGTACTTACTGACAGTACAGACACAAACGATTATCAAAGAAGACTAAGGTTAGAGAACCTACAGCTTTCAATACCAGTTCCAAAGAGGGAAACACCTTAACTTTCTTAAAACTCAGATCTCTCCTCAATATTGTACATACCTCCACTAAAAGAAGAAAGACTATTTGAATTTTAAAAAGAGAAAAAGAGAGATTCAACCATAAATGTCTTCAGATATACAAGTGCCAGTGCAGAGACAAAAACAACATGAATATCTATAAGATGCCCCTCAATTACTGATTCCATACTAGCTCTCAATGAAAATGACCTAGAAGAACTCCCAGATAAGGAATTTTAAAAAGATTATAACTATGTTCAAACAACTGAAAGAAGATATGAATATGCTCCAAGAGAACAAAGGCAACTGAGTAAAATTAAGAACCTAACCCAAGATATGAAAATAAATTCAATTTAAAAATTGCCAAAGAAAATCCAAATTGAAATGATGATATGTGTTAAAAATTCAATAAGCCAAACCAAAACCTCAGTGGAACGACTCACCAATAAAATGGAGCATGCAGAAAACATAGTATCAAGGCTAAAAGACAAAGAAGAGAAACTGGATCACTCAGTAGAGGTCATAGGTAAACTTAAACTATGTGAATGGAACCTAGAGACACCATAAAAAGACCTAACCTTGAAATTACAGGCATAGGAGGAGAGTAGTATCATACACAAGGCATGGAGAATATTTTCAATATAATAGTAGAGGAAAAATTTCCAAGCCTAGAGAAATAGATACCTATCTAAGCACAAGAAGTCTACAGGACACCAAATAGACAAGATTAGAAAAGTAATTCTCCACAAGATATTATAGTTAAAACACTGAAGGCACAGAATAAAGGAAGGGTATTGAAAGTTGCAAGCAATAAAGGTCAACTCACTTATAAGGGCAGACTCATCAATATAACAGTTTATCATTGTAAAGCATTCTTTAATGCCAAAAGTGCCTCGAAGGTATTAAGTTTGGAAAATTACACTGCTCACACAGACTATCATACCTAGCAAAACTATCTATGACAATTGCAAGATAAAAGCAAACTTTCTTTGGCAAAAACAGATTAGAGGGATGAATGACTTTTAAGCCATCTCTACAGAGGATACCAGAAGGAATACTTCAGACTCAAGAGAAGAGTGAACAGCCGAAACACATGGGATAAATCAAGCATGAAGCAAGGTTAGGGATGGAGAAATTAAAATGAAAAGGTACATGCTATTTGGAAACCTATGATATTTCAATTCAGGAAAAAATTAACTAGATAGGATATTATAACACAGGGGACATGAAAGGATATGGGGTAAATCTAGGGTTAAAAGTTTAAGTAGGGATGGGGGGTGGGGGAGAAGAGAAGATAGGGTGTGAGGAAGCCTTATGGAAATCTACTAGTTTGTAAGCTAATTTAAAAATATAATTAATTTAAAAAGAAATTTGAACAAAAACATTCTTTATGAGTGGACAATAAAATGATCATCATTAAATTCACAGGAAAGCAGTGCAATTTTACAATGTTTATAAATAAGAATTTAATTTCTGACTTTGAAATTAACAAAAAGAATCAAGAGTCAAGATGAAGACAATTACGGCAGCTCTCACCTGCCTATTAGAGATAAAGGCATCAGACTGGAAAATCAAGATGAGTCTGAGGACTTTGCTCCACTGAACAATGGTCCATAAAAGAGGGACCCCAAGAGCTCTGTCCTCTGAAAATAACCCTGGGAAAGTACAAACAGAGCTTGGTCAACTGGATGACCCTGGCAAGATGGAGCCATAGGATGATGCCTTCTCAAAGGATGATTGTTGAAAATGGAACCTAAGGACCATGCCTGAGTGATTGGCAGCCATGAGTAGCAGTTGTCACATCTAGCAGACAGTAGAATATTGTTTCCACTTGTATCAGTGATGTCTTTCCACTGATTGAAGGTGACAAAAAACTTTATAACAAGGCATTCTAGGTGAAAGAACAAACTTGTTTCAATATGGTAGTCTCTCTATGACCCAGATAACACTAGGAAATCTCTTTTTGTTTGTTTTTTGTTTTTTTTTGTTTTTTTTTTTGAGACAAGGTTTCTCTGTGTAGCCCTGGCTGTCCTGGAATGTGCTCTGTAGACCACACTGGCCTGGAACTCAGAGATCAGCCTGCCTCTGTTTTCCTAGTGCTGAGATCACCATATGCAGCCTTAAATCACAAGAAATACCATTTATGTACCAACACAGTGCAAAAAACTAAGTCACATCATGAAGTAAACCAACCTTAAGTGAAGTTGCTGTAAGTCAGGGACTACCCATACCTGTGTGTTGGCATGGTAAACTTTGGTAGTTTCCTGGCCTGGCAGGACACAGCATAATCTTCCCTGGTGATACCCCCATCATCACTGGGGAAATAGTGCTCCATCTTGTGATATTGTGAAGGTTAGACATAATGAGCACATTTATATTTATAACCTTTGCTGTTTGTAATGGGTTTACTGAGATGTAATGCCATTTCAAGTTCAGGAATTTGAAGAGCCTTATGGTTAATTCCACAAACAGTACACAACTGTGTAACCTGTGTACAGATCAAGAATTAGAATACCAAAGTTATGTTTCATTATTATTTTTCCTGCTATTAAGCTGATCATAAGCTCCAGGAAAACATGAACTGCATCTTTTCTGCTCTCAACTGAAGTTGGCAAAATCTACTATTTTCTGACAGTCCAAATGACAATGAGAAGCTTATTTTGTTTTTTTGTTTTGTTTTGTTTTTGGATGAGAAAATGGTCATTGCTGACCAAGGAGGGAGTAAGGCTTAATTTACACTTAGACTCTGCAGATTGAATCCACATTTTGTACACAGTCACTATGTCTCCAACTAAACAAAGCAGGTAACTGGCATGCTTGTCCTTGTGTTAGCATTTTGTTTTTGTTTGTTTTGTTTTGTTGTGTTTTTCTTTTTTCTTGTTAGCCTTTTCTTAATAAACAGATGTTTGCAATAAACCACACTAAAAAATAATGTAAAATATTTTTTTTTAAAGGAAGGTTTTATTTTGGCTCCCAACTTTAGAGGTTTCAGTCCATTACCACTTGTCTCTGTTTCCTGGGCCTGTGGTGAGTCAGAACACCACGAAAGTGAATCCATGTGAAGGCGAAGCACCCTACCTCATAAAGTCCCATGATCCATTTGAAGCACGTGCCTCAAATGACCTAATATGCCTCTTACTTGGCTCCACCTACCTCCTAATAGTATCATGGGAAGGGGATCAATAGGGCCTTTAACAGTAGGCCTTTGTGAAACACTTATTCAAATAATAGCAAATGTTGAATTATAGAAAAATAGAGAAGGCTGTAGCCTAGATTTGCTCATCCTAAGATAATCTAAGATAATCAGGTTTGGGGAAAACTGTCTGTCTTGCTAACACCTGAGAGAAGGAAAGGATTATGACCAGTAAGATGCACCTTGACAGAAGGAGGAAAGACCCAGAAAATGTACTCTACCCTACCATCATGGACCTGGTGCTGCTGTGTTCCCATGTTAAGGCTTTGCTCGTGTTCTTGGCGGGAAGAACAGTCAAGAGGAAATGTAAACAGATGGCTAATTGAGAAAACGTGATACCTTCCATTAATTAAAGAAATCCAGTGGAGGACCTCTGGTGGTCACCCACTGGACCGAGTGGGTGGGTTAGCACGCGATGCAGTGTAAGCAGGACCTAAGTGCTTATGAATTGTTCCAAGCCCTCCCAGCTTCCTACCAAGGCACTAAAGTGCTTTGGCTTATTGAAGGGTTTGGATTTGGGACAACTTTCTCTAAAGAGGCTTTGGCGTACAAAAATCATTATTATTAATAAACATTTTGTGACTGCCAACCATATGGCTAACGCTGAAATAAAGCTCCACCCCCTTCCTTTCTGTTGTTAATGTTAAGTTACCAAGTAACAGAGGCTACTACTCAGCCCTTGTTATCCCAGAAGAGGCAATTTCAGAGTCCCCTTGCCCTTAGTTTCATAATTCTGTTGTCTTTGAACCCCTGGGTCCATTTTCCAAGAGTCTCTTTTTATGTTTTAAAGAGAACATTCCAGAACCTCTCTCCACCCCTTTAATTTCCAAAAACAATGGACTTCAGAGAGGAGTTTGTTTTGTGACAGCATTCACTCCAGCATGCTCTCAGAGGGTGACTCATTGCAGTGGCCGGACTTCAGGGTCATGAGCACGCCTGCTTCTATTGACTGCTCTTGAATGATCCAGAGGCACCTTCAGAAGCGCACAGGAGGCAGAGCTGCGTTTCTGTTGGTGAGGGTTTTCTCCCATTCCTTGCCTCCGTGTGTCTAACCACATGTTTCTTTTCTTATATGTTTGATCACATGTGGGACGCAAGGGGGAGTGGGCTTTCTCTGAGGAGAAAATGCTGCAAGATGCTCCCTTTCTTCATTTCCCAGCAGTGGTTTCAGGAGGAAAAGCTGGCACCGGGAACGACGGTAGCTCAGCATCTCCTCCCTTTAAAGCGGTAAATTGCTCTTTTCAAATGACAGTGATGCCCGTTAGAGAAGATTGGGTTAGAGTTGGGAGCCGGATCAAGGAAGGACATTTAGACAAAGAGGAGAATCATCCTGACTCTCATTTTAGAATCACTGAACACCTGATAAGCAGATGTTCAGAGGAGGCGCCTTAACCGCCAGTTTACAAAGCACAAAGCTAAAGGAAGGCAGAAGCTAGCGGGAGAGTCTGTGAGCTTTTCTGTAGAGATTTCGGTGGGCCAGCTGTAAGCGAGCCCTGCTGCTCCTTCTACCTCCAGCACAACAGGTTCTCCTCTGACCAAATGCTCTGTAAATTGCCCTTTGTTGATTCAATATCAGCAGCCACCCAACCCCTTTCCTTGGTAATCCACCACAGTGCTTGCGAGTTTCCACTAAAAGGCAACTCATTTATCCGTTCACTCGCTCGACATTTCTTTGTTTGGTACCCACTCCACACTACTGCAGGATGACCCAGACTCAGGATGAGTTGTTAAGTACTTCAGGTCACCACAGGCCACGGCCAGCATCATTCATGGACCATCCTGCCATTTGCTGAAGAATCAAGATGCAGGCTGTTATTCCATTTCCTCTTGCCTTAGTGATTTAGTTTTCTCTTAAGGAAAAGACCCAGCTGCTGGCAAAGCCTCAAATACCCTGATGGACCTCACTCACCAGCCTGTTCTTCCTGTTCACCACCCACTGCATCATCAGGTCCTTTCAAAGGCTCACATCCCTTCTGGCTTCAGGGCCTTCAACTTTATTGCATTTCTACCTAGAACCAGTTCTCCCGTGTTCCCTCCATGCATCTTTACCTAGTTAACTCTCTGTTCATCTTAGAGATCTAAGTTCCAATGTCCTCTGCTGGAGAAGCATCCCTCAGCATACCCAGCACCTGTACCACATCCATCCCGAACCTGTTTCCTTCCTCTAGCCTCCCATGGGCCAACCTGGCGCTGGTTCTCCCAACACTGATTATCCTCTATAGATGGACAGGTCTGTCTTGTTAGTAAATGAAGGAACTTGCAACACGCCACTTTAGTGCATTATTCTGGGTGAGAGACGAGTCCCTGGTGTGTAATAGACACTAGGTTGAAATACACTGAATACAGCAGAATGAACAGACCCGTGGAATAAGTCTGTTTCTTCTTGCCTTCCAGCTGAGCATTAGAAATTCAAGGGGGAGAGCAGCCAGAGGACGAACTTTGGAGTCCTCTCAAAAAAGGATGCTGTTTGCCATCACTGGACAAGGTGCACAGGAAGCGGGGTGCCATGTGGCAGGAGCTATCCCCTCCCCTAGTCCTCACAGAGGTTGCACAGCTAATGAAATAGTAGCGGAGACAGGAGTCAATTTCATGTCCGTTCTCCTAGCACCTGCAAGTGTTGAGCCTTCTCATCCTGGAGTGAGACTGTGGCGTTGTGACTCTTCTTATGAAGTCTGTCCTTCCATTGCCACCATGAGAACAGTTTCTCAGTCCAGGAGACCGCTCAACCCTTTCAGGAGCTGATCACCTAGGGATAGAAAACTGCTTAAATAAACTCACAATTTTCCATTAGTTTCCACACTGGTTGCACAGTGAGCCACCTAGCATGGTGGTCCCTAATGGCAGAGATTTACTGTTTCTCATGATTCTGTGGCCTGGCTTGGTGGCTTCACAGATTGATGTCACTCAGGGCCACCCCTGGGCATAACGGGAGAGTAGGACAAGCCAAGAGGTCTCTGGTGGCTTCTCACACGTACCTGGATGCCATGCTAACAGTAGGGTAAGTTCTTGGCTCTCCTTCCTATGCCCTCTCCTCCTCTGGAGACCTCTATGGGTGAGGCTGGGTGGCTTTTTGAGAACTACTGGTCATCAAAGGTGCACAGTCTTACTATCATGTTCTGTTGTGCAGTACCAGCTACAGGGCAGCACAGATTCAAGGTTAGGCATACACTCTGAATTGGAGAATGCTGAAGTCTTATTTGGCACCACCCACAGACTGGAGTGTGCATATATTTGACAATACAATACCACACCCTTTAATGGAATATGATGCAGTTACTAAAAATAGATATTCACAAAGCATTTACCAGTGATGGGAAAAGCCCTCTGAAAAATTTGGTATCAATGGAATGTGTATACATACTATCACCATGGCCAAGCTCAGAAATAAATGAGACATGCCCAAACTGAGGTGTGAATTAAGTAAAAGAATAAAACCAACACATGAAAAGGAGGTGACCGGAACTTGACCGTCAGCCGTTCACAGGGTCTGCAGCCCCACACAGGTGTAGAGATGGAGTCAGCCTGCTTCGTCTTGCATGGCCACACTGTGGGGTGTGGCTTGCAGCTGAGGGGATAATTTTGGCCCCTTCCTGAAAGTCTAACATGAGTCTGGAGGGCAGGGGCTGCCAGCACCACCTTTGGGATCTTGTCTCT
Organism: Acomys minous; assembly: GCF_964271855.1. Classification (NCBI taxonomy): domain Eukaryota; kingdom Metazoa; phylum Chordata; class Mammalia; order Rodentia; family Muridae; genus Acomys; species Acomys minous. Next base: position 25,108,610 of record NC_140486.1, read on the forward strand.
TTCTCCAGGGCTTCTTGTACATCCTTACATGGGCAGTGGCTGGCTTTGAGGATGCTGATGGCTGTCATTGCTGTGTTTGCTCTCCTTTCTGATAAACACACCTGGGTCCACTCTCTGGCTTTGTCTGCACCATGAAATTTGAGAGGCAAAGTTGCAGGCGAGTGACAGAAGAGGTCAGCATATCCTGGAGACACCCTCTGAGATCTTCCAGACTTATCCCCAGCAGTGAGTGCACCCCTGGTAGCTCTACACGGAAAGCCCACCCACACATCCACAGGAGGCACAGCACAGGATGGGTATTCAAGGCTCCTTTGGGTCTTTTCCAGATGCCAGGGTCTGAAAAGACTAAACCTGGGATATGGGGGCAGGACATTGCACTTACCTGGGAGAGCAGGGTGCTCCTTGGGGTCAAACTTGCAGATGCCAGTTTAGAAAAAGGCTACTCTGGCCTTGATCCAGAGCTTCTGATGTTTTTTTTCTGTGGCTTAGTGAGACCCTGTGGGGTGTGTGTGTGTGTGTGTGTGTGTGTGTGTGTTAACTTTCTGTACCTGCCCCCACCCCCTGACACTTTTTTTTTCAGGCTTCAAAGTAGAGCTGAGAATACCATTAGTCACAGAAGGGCTATGAGATATATTTCTTCCTGTCTTCCTGTCATTATGAGCCCTTGCATTTAAGCATCTTAGACAGAGAAACACAAAGCACAGCGTCACTTTCTTGGTGGTGGGCTGAGGTGCCTGGAGGCCAGATGACAATTCCAGTCTCATTGTGACCTGGGCTCAGCCAGCCAAGGCCATCCCTTGCTGACATTGAGCCTCCTGTCCAGGCATCCTTCTTTCATAGACTTCAGCCCTGGGGGTCTCTTTCTTTTTCTTTTTCTTTTTCTTTTCTTTTTTTTTTTTTTTAGGCTTAGAGTGGGGTTTGGTTGAGGGGGAAAAAGGCTTGTGTAATATCTTCCAGATGTCAAAAAGATGACGTGACTGCTCTGATTTAATTGCTCATAATAATGAAGGGTTGAGAAGAGTAAGGTAATTAAAGATTGGGAGAAAAATAGAAGTTCAAGTTTATATCTTAGTGATTTTGGCAGCAGCAAGAGACAGGGGCTCAAAACCCACAACCTTCCACTCTTCTGAGAAGTGTGTGACCACAGTGACTGTATTTTATAAACCAAAAATATGGCCTGACAAAAAGAACCAAAGACGCTGGAAAGAAAACATCACTTTTGACTTAGGAATTTATGTTTTATAAACCTTAGCAAAGGAGTAAAAATAGATCTATAGATTTACGCACTCTAACTGGCTTCTTTGGAAAAGAATCAAAGACCTGACGATTGGGAGGAGTCTCGCAGGAAATCTGCCTTATAAATGCGTCTCAAGAAAGAAAGACGGTCACTTGCTTGTGGTGTATGGAACTCTGCGGGTTCTAGTTTGCAGCATACACGCCTGGTCAAAGCATGCCACCTCTGCTTCAGTTTCTTTGTAAAACGGTGAAATCACACAAATTGCTATGGAGCTTATTGTCGGGTACAAAAGAAACCCAGGACAAGTGGCTAAGTGTAGTTTCGTTCAAGTAGCATATCAAAGCCCACGCTGGCCTCCAGGTGCTCTCTCCACATCATCTCTAGTACCTGTCGCACAGTCCATGCTGGCATCCAGTCCCCTCTCAGCTTTTGTCACCATTCTCCCTACCCTACCCTTCTCCTGCTCATGGCTTTCTCATCCCTATGTAACCTGCCATTTCAGCTGTGTACCCTCTTGCTTCTCCTGGCTCTTGATCCTCTCTGGGCCTCCTTTGTTCTTTCTTTCTTTCCTCTCTTCCTCTTAGTCTCCTCTTCTCTCTTTCCTCTCATGGCCTGGTTCAGTCCACTGGCCATATTTAGTCTCCTACTTTCTCTCCCTGCTTTGGACTTTGGCAGATGCCTCTGACTGGAGTCTCCCTCATATCTATAGTAAAATCCTTCTCAACCATACCTTGAAGCAGTAATATCCTCACTTACTATACACTTACAGTCTGAAATTCTATCACTCTATGTCTGCCTAAATTGTTTCCTCTTAGTGTGTTAGTTAACACATGGTTTCATTGTTTGGTAGAAGATGGGTGGGAGGGTCAAATCCAGTTCCCTATTGTGACTCTGACTCCAGCTCACTACCCCACTGGGCTCCATGAAGGTAGAAGCCCCCCTCTTTTTCCCGGGTCCTTCCTGCATCTGGTTGGCTTCATGGAGTTTGGCAAATGGTAGGAATTCAGTGTGTGAGAAACTGAGTGAATGACTGAATGACTGAATGATTGAATGAATGAATTTGTCTGTGTCTATTGGTTTAGAAAATGATTTTGTCTTCTCCCTGCAAAGCATCACTTCATCAGAATTCTTTGTACAGTTTCCAGACAGAAGCAAAACACCTACTCTCCAAGCTCACAAGTGACGTAATGAATGAATGAATGCAAAGTGATGTCCATTCAACACACGCTGATGAAAGAAAATTGCTAAGAAAGTATAAAAAGCACTTTGTGATATATATCAGAATATCTCGTACCGATGCAGCTAGCTGAACTATTTCATGAGCTTTATTGATTGGTGACCCATCAGATAGTCACTCATCATGTAAAGTATTCAACTTAATGGGGGGGGGGTGTCAATTAGAGAGTTATTTAATGATCACAGTAATCTCACTTTGGACCATTTCATTCACCTAAAAGACAACATCTTGCCTCCTAGCGGTCTGTGCACACCTGTCTTTGCTTCCCTTCTGTATCCTCCAGTCCTGAAACATGCCTTGCCTGCCTGTCCAATCTGGATGTTGCTTATAAAGCAGAAGGAAAGTAGAAAAGGAAAAAATATCGCAGCATCATTACAACTGTGATCCATCTCTTCTACCTTTGCAGGGCATGCGTGTGAGAGTGCGTGCATGCGTGTATGTGCGCGCATGCGTGTGTGTGTGTGTGTGTGTGTGTGTGTGTGTGTGTGCAGTGTCAAATGTAAATGTTAAAGTGGGTTATCTTCAAACATTTATACTTATCCTTTTTATTTCATTCTTCACTGATAATGTGTTCTCTACAAAAAGCTGGTTTCGAGTTTTAAAAGGGGTTAGTATTTTTAGGTCACATTGATGATGATTGTAAAGGACACTTCATCCTCACATTTAAAAGTGCTGAATTGGGTCTGTGTTGAAAAAAATCTTTCTAGCTCATGACAGGCATCTTTTGAAGTTTACCAGTCTTATCTATCAGTCCTTCATATGTTTCTCCAATCCTTCATAAATTTTATTTCTTCTTCAATAAGATAGAGTTTATAAGAGGCTTTAAAATTTTTTTCTGGAATGTATCTCAATATAAATATATTGGCAAATGCTGTAAGATATTCATCAGTTTAATGCAAGAGTCCTGAACAGGAGATGAGAGGAAAGGGAACATGCAAGGATACCACGGTGTTGATGAAACCCAGTGGCTGCTTTTGATTCCCTCAGTGGAAAAAAAGCAGTTGGATCTTTTCACATTCCTTGTTCCCTGGGGTTCTGAGTGTATAACAAAATACCTCGAATTAGACAACTAAACAAACTTCTAGAATCAAATATAGTATTTACTAAAGATGTATTTACTTTTATTTTATGTGTCTATGTTTTGCTGGCATGTGTATATTTGCACCATGTCTGTGGGTTTGTAGAGGTAAAAAAAAAAAAAAGGTATTAGATCCCCTGAAACTGAAGTTACAGATGGTTGTGTGTCACCATGTGGGTGCTGGGAACCAAACCTACATCCTTCAAAGTAGCAGCAAGTGCTCTTACCCACTAGGCCATTTCTCCATCCCCAAGACATAGTATTTATTAAAAGTGTGAGACTTACTGAGTCAGAAGTACTTACTCTGGAGGTGCTTCTGTGTGCACAAAAGTGCTGAGTGAGAATGAAGTTGGAGCCAAGAGATTAGTGGATGACCCTACTTTTGACGACCTCTCCTACCCCATAGGCCCCTCCTGAGAATGGCTTGAGCTGAGCAAGTATCTGTGTGTGGTGACCTTGGATTTCTACGATGCCTACTTGTCCTCAGTAAGAACTAACTCTTGCTGTTCCACTTTCCTCTCAAATCCACCACCAACTTAAACCCAATAGCTTGCAAGGTCCTAGGCTTAGGATCTTACAAGGCTATTCAGATGGTGTCATGTGCAGAAGATCATGTCTAGGCCTCACCTCACTGGGCTGCAAACTGGCTCTGGCAGTCTCCTAAGCTTGGCTGTGCAAGACCAGCTGCACTTTCTAAGAAAGATGATTTTTCCAGCCTGGTCTTCCTGTGGACCAGCTTGAGTCAAACACAGACCATTCTGGGCTCTTCTGCACACACACATAGGCTTGCCAGGCACAGGGCATCAAGGCTGCATTTGTCTGAGATCTGCTTTTCGAGGGGAATATTTTATTTCCAGGTGAAAGTTGGAAAAGAGGTAAATACTTGGTTCTTCTCTTTTTATGTAACATGGTTTATATTTCTACATGAGTTTTCTTATAATAAGATGCTTAATAAGAAAGATCTCTCGTACTCGGGTTGATGATTTTACAACCAGCATCCTGCTTTTAGGTGTGTGCCTCTAGAGCAAGAACCAAACATCAAGTCTTTGTCAAGACACAGACATCTGAAGGCAGTCGTGGATGGTGTGAGTGGGCTGTGCGGCGTGTACCGTGCATGTGTATGCATTTGCGTGCGGGGGAGGGGCATAGTCATGCTTCCCATTTGATCCTTGAGTCAACACAGTGAGCAGTGAGAGAGAGAGAGAGAGAGAGAGAGAGAGAGAGAGACGCTGTGCTTCCCACTGAGCTGGAAGGACACAGTGACCTTCCTGACACTTAAGTTCTACAAGTTGGAGTGGGATGTGGGCCCAGAAAATACCACCAGACCCAGCTGCAACTGTTTACATCAGGTACGACTTGTTGTCCACAGGCTCTGAAAGCAGGCTAAGGGGTCCTTACCGAGCCTAGAGCACCTTTAGACAGCTGTACAGTCCACCGTAGAGGGCATCTCTTATGGCCTGAGGCCCTGATCTCTCTGGCTTGGGAAGGCAACTGAGGTCTGGGAAAAGAATATTATTAGATGAGTTGGAAACTGCTCACGGATGCCTCTATCACAGACCAATATGACCCATATGACCCTGATGACCCTGATGACCCATATGACCCATATGACCCATGTGACCCCTATGATCCATATGACCCTGATGACCCTGATGACCCAGATGACATATATGACCACTGCCATTTTTAACCATGCACATTGTCTCGACCCTGTCTCAGGACAGGCCTGTGGACTGATAAGGAAAGCATCTAAGATGTATGGACCTCCTGAGGGTGGCTGTCCTCCTGGAGGTGATGTGCTCACAGGGCAGAAGGTAAGGCCGCTGAAGGGTGAGGCCATTCACCTCGAAATACCACAGCTTCCCTTAGTGAGCCCGCCACGTGGGCCACTTTTTTTCTCTTACGGGAAAGAATTGCCCTCTTTCAAATCTTTCTGCCCTGGTGAGGCTAGTGGCCAACTTCTTCTCTGAGGCCCCTTGTCCAAGGCCTTGCCACCACTCCTGGAGGGAGCAAGCAACTTGGGCATGTAGACAGTCCCTGATTGAGCATGAGGCCTACCCCCTGGGCTCTTGCCAGCACTTCTAGGGAAGCTGCGGCCCCACATCTTTGGCAGGGAAAGCCAGGCCCAGAAAGATCCCTAACGATGTGGTTGCCCAGCCTTGTAGGGCAGGAAAAAGCTCTACACCCCAAGGTGAGAGGCAATGAGGGGGGAAGAGGGACCCAGCACACACACACCAGCCGTCATCTTCCCTCTCCCCACATCCTGGTCCCAGATAGTCTCTTTTCGCCAGAGCAGCGAGATCATTCCTGCACATATGCTTGTTCTTGCAACCAGCACACTCTTTCCAACTTGCTTTAAGGGGAGGACCGGGCAGTCCCTGGGGCCTCATGTCCCCTGCTTGTCTACCTGCTATGTGCCTGAAAGGGGCTCGGTCCTTCCTTCCTGGAATCTCCCTGCCTTCTGCCTTCTTCAGACAGAAGCCATCTGCCAGGCTGCCTCATCCCTCTCCTCCCCACGTTTCATGTCTTTCTGTGGTACTTAGCATTACCCAGCGTTTGATACCCATGCCTTTTGCTGCTGAAAGAAAGGTAAGATCCAAAGGGGTGGCGGTTTCTCTGTTCTGTGCCACCAAAGGCGCCAAGAAATATGGCTGGCAGAAATGAAGCCTTAAAAAATACTACTGGATGAAAAAGATGCAGACCCGAGGCAGGCAGGCAGAGGGGACAGCTCAGTAGCCTGGGGACTCTACCTGGCTTGAGTTATGCACACCTCTCTCTTTTAACAGTGCAACCCAGCTCTGCTATCTTCATATGCAACACACACACACAGACACACAGACACACAGACACACACACACACACACACACACACACACACACACCTTTCTTAATAATGCATCTAGCATCTGCAGACCCCCTACCTGTGTAAGATAGAATAGGTTTCTCCTCTTCCAACAACAATCAAATCTAAACAGTTTCAATTCAAATGCATTCAGAATGTATTCAATGTATCCATTATTAAGAAAGGAAAGGCTGATCCAGCCTGAACTGGTTTGGGGTACAAGTGTGATAAATAAACTTTCAAATAAACTTTTGGGGGAGAATCTATTTACCATCTTATGTCTATGTGTAATTGAGCAAACACATGATTAAAATAATATGTATTATAGAAAGGGACACATGCAGTAGAAACAGATTATATCTCTTTTCTTTTAACTAATTAATTAATTTTTTTCTTTGGTTTTTCAAGACAGGGTTTCTCTGTGTAGCTTTGGCTGTCCTAGACTCACTTTGTAGACCAGGCTGGCCTCAAACTCACAGCAATCTGCTTGCCTCTGCTCCCAAGTGCTGGGATTAAAGGCTTGTGCCACCACGCCTGGCTTATTTTAATTTATATATTCACTTTATATCCTGACTGTGGCCCCCTACCTCCTCTCCTCCCAGCCACACCCTCCCACGCTTTGCTTGCCTCCACCTTTCTTCAGAACAGGGGAGCCCCCTACCACCATCAACCCACCCCAGCACATCAGGACTGAGCTCATCTTCATCCACTGAGGCCAGGTGAGGCAGCCCTGTTAGAGCAAAAGCAGGCAACAGAGTCCATGTCATAGACAGCACCCACTCACCTTACTATGGGACCCACATGAAGATCAAACTGCTCACTAATTAAATATGTGTAGGGGCCTAGGTCCCATCCATGCATGCTCTTTGGTTGGTGCTTTGGTCTCTGTAAGCCCCTATGAGCCTAGGTCAGGTGACTCTGTTGGTCTTCTTGTTTTTTGTCTCCCTCCAGGTCCTTCTATCCGCACCCCAATTCTTCCACAAGACTCCCCTAGCTCTACCTAATGCTTTAATCGACCAATCAAAATGAAGAACCACCCCCACTATGCTCCTTAGGAAGCAAACTTCTTCTTTTGAATCCCATGAGGGGAGGGGCCAAATAATAACTGGTGCCTTTGCATGCTCTCTCCCGCCTGTGACCCGCTGCCATCTGCACTGTGCTTTCTGACCTTCACTGCAGCCTCACTGTGAATGGCGCTGCCTCACAGAGTTGCATTCCGTGTAGGCTTTAATTTCAGTTCCTTGGATAAGAGACCAAGAGCCTGAAATACACCTGACACCGTCAAAAATTTGTCAAGTTCACCTTGGGGTCTCAGTCCATTCAGGCTTCTCTGCCAGACCACTGTAGACCAAATGGTCTAGAACCGAGTGAAATCTGTCAAAATCTCAGCAGCTGGGTGAGCAGGTGCCAGCAGCCTACATGCCTAGAGATGGCTTTCTTCCTTCTTCACCGGAGCTATGTGGTTTCATTTATGAGATACTAATCCCATTAACTCTACCCTAGAGCTTTGTCAGCTTCCCGCCACTCCATTTTCATGTTATCACCTTGGGATCGGCTTCAATATTCATGTTAAGTATTAGTATTCGATCTATGTTAGTAGGTTACCCTAACATTCATTTTTATCTTCCTTAAAGTTGCCTCAACTTCTCATCCATCTGATCTTTAATTTTTTTTTTTTAAGATGGGTAGAAGGTGCTGTGGAATAGAATTTTCCCCCATTTAACGGCACAGACTGGGTTTGAACTAAAGAGTCTCCTGCCCCAGATCCCCTGACCCTGGGATTATCGGTGTGTACTATCACGCCTGGCTCCATTCCTCTACTTTTAATGTTAGGAATGTGATTTTTTTTTATGCTGTTCTTATTAACAAAGCACATCCTGCTATGAAGCTGTTCCTAGTCTGGCCTGGGGTCAAATGTATGGAGAGGTCACTTAGGGTCCAACGATTCTAGAGGCTGAGTTGGAGGGGCCTACATGCACGCAGCCTTCTATGGTGTATGGAACTGCAGGGGCCACTATCCCAGACAAAAGGAACCCCGTTCTGACATAGCCAGGAGACCACCAAGATGATGCCACCAAAGATGAGTGTAGTAAAAATGGGCTGGAGACAGGACTGGTGGCAAAGCTGAAGGAGTGAGCCTGGGGTGGTGACAGAAGGCACAAGAAGGGACCATCTACAGCCCACAGCTGGGACAAGGGAGATCATGTGTAGCACAAGACATAGGCTTGGGAGAGATGTTAAGTTTAGACATGGGTGTGCTAAGTGGACAACAGGTGAAGCAGATGGTGTTGAGTGAGCTCTGTGTCTCCTTAAGTGGGACTTCCAGAGGCCTTTTTTTTTTTTTTTTTTTTTTTTGGCCTGGAGCAACAGGGTTATGATTCTGAAACCAAGCATGACAGATGAATAACCCCCTCAGGAGAACATGCTAAGTGGGAGGAAGACCAAAGTGGGAGATTTGGAAGCACCTGTCCTTGCAGGTTACAAACAGCAGGCACCAGGCTCGACGCTTGGATGTTTACGCAAGCTTTGAGTTCGTCATCTATGGAGATGTAGTACATCATGGTCAGAACATATCTTCCTTTCTTCCTATGTTGAACGGATCTCAGGACTGAGGAGAAGAGGAGATCTCTTCAACTGAGGTGCTGGGGGGCTGGGGGACCCACCTATTCATTCTCCTCAACAGTAGTGGAGACAAGGACTTGAACAGAGCTGCTGGTCCCTAGGTCACCTTGTATCTATGACATCCACTTCCAAGGCAGGAACTGACGTGTGTGCTGTGAAATGAAGGGAGACGGCTCACCTGATCTTTAGCTGCATCATTCACAATATTTGTACATTACCAGCCAGAGTAAGTAACCCTGCTGCAGTGCAAGCCACATTGCTTTAGAGTCGGCTGTTTCCTGTCAATGTCTGCTTCCACAGGAGGCCAAATCAATCTGCTTCCATCAAAGTACGGATGGTTAACAGATCCGTTGTCAGAGGGCAAGGAGGAGAAAAGATAGCAGGAAGTCGATGGAGCATGGTTGGCCCTTGCAAACGTCCCAGGACCAGAAAGCTTGCTGAAAGGCAGAGGAAGCAGGGGACAGGCCTACCAACTCTGTGTAGCTTGGCTTATCAGTATCACACACACTGAGGATTTCCTGGGTTGAAGTCATTGTCACCCAGTAAGTTGCTGTTATATAAGACTGTATTCCTGCTTCAGTGCGGTGACCATACAGACAGAGGTGACACAAAAGCCAGGGTGTGAAAAAGATAGGTCTAGAGATGCCTCTGGCTGCCATGCCAGCCTTCTGAGACCTATCAGGAATCACGGCCTGACTCACAGAAAAGGCGTCGTCCTAAACACCTGGCTTTGCTCTAGTGTCGCCTGTGGGCTTAGCAAAGGCCCTGGGCCTACTGGCACACACAGAACTGATTTTCTTGGCATTTTCTTTATTATTTCTGCATCTCATTTCCACCAGAAGGCTGGGAATGGGGCTGGGGCTTCCTTTAAAACATGGGATGGATTGCGTCCTCATGCTGAGTCACTGCAGAGTTGCTGCCTCCTGCACAATTCAAGAAAGCAGAGAAGAGGTTTGCTATTTGGCCACTGGTCGCAGTGCCAGATCCCCACTGTGATTCCATGACAGTAGCCCTACCTGTTCCTGATCTTACCTTCTACAGTTGAAGTTACTCAAGTCTAAAGGTGTCCAAAAAGATTACAAGAAAAGACCTCAGAAGCAAGCAGATCTTAAGTTTTAAATTGTACGACAGCCTACTTTGCAGGATAACATCTGGAGCCATCTCACATGTGGCTTGTCCACTGTGTCTGTGCTGTATATGCTGCTTGTCAGTTATTTGCCTATCCTGTGAGTCCTTTCCCTGTGTGTTAGCATCCACTTGTCTAAATATCTGTTTTAAAATGGTAGAAAAGACTGAAAAAAATCAGGCGTACAAACCATGACTTGGCTTAATTCTCAAGTGGCCACACCAGGGACTCCATTCAGTGGCATGGCGAAGACAGAGAAACCTGATGGCACTCTGTCATTAGTGTATGCCCAGTTCATGTGTTTTGGAAGACATCCATCATCACCAGCCAAATGCAAGCACCACCCACTCTCGTGAGGATGGGGTGTTTAAGTGGGATGCCAGACAACTGCCCGGCCTAGCACGAGGCCCTTCACGCCCACTTCCTGGCCCTCCTTCTCTTGTTGCTCTGCACTCTCTGTCCTTTCCTTGTACAAAACCACGTCATGCTCACTTGTTTGGGAGCTCAGCTGTTCCATCCAGTTCCATCCAGCTCCATCAGTGTTCTGTCTCCTGACTTTGGGTCCTCCTATTGGCTGCCCCGATAGATAGGAAAGAGAACACCGTGCAGAATGGCAATCTGTTCTTACTATCCTTTTTAATGGCCCTACCTCGCTAGTGCATGGGGCTAGGGCTGTGAACTGAACCTCTCTGCAGATCTCTCAACTCTCATGTCAATAGTCAAGCTAAGATAGCTGCTGACTTGGGGCACTGAATGTACAGGAAATGTTTTAGAGTGAGGAAAGCCTTGTGGGAGCTCCTCAGGTCTGACTGGTGATGCCCACAGAGCCTCCAGTACAAGCCACTGAACTCCTTCTTAAAAGAGGGAGAATTTCACCCTTCACTATGTCTGTCTTTAACTATGCCATCTGTCTCGAGAGTCACCTGCTGGCATCAGAGCATCCTGGTCATTTATCATCTTATATTAAGTACTCATTGGTAGATTATGTGAATCTTCTACCACTTGAGCAGCCAGCCCACTTACTCTGTACCCTGGATCTGATACCCTGGGACAAGAACTCTTTGAGTTGGGAGGCTTGATTCATCAGCTCCAGGAAGCTTCTTTTGTTATTCTCCTTTTTTTACTTTCTGTTCCCAGGGCTTCATGTAGCCAAAGCATGTGCTTTGCCACTGAGCTACTCATCCAAACAGAAGGTGAGCGATGCTAAATTGAGATGCTAATACAAACCTCAGAGGACACAAACGAGTTAGAAAAGGACCAGGTTATATTTTTCAAGCTCTTGTCTCTTGAAGCCTGACATCTCAGTCCGGCTATGTAACAGGACAATATGACACACACACACACACACACACACACAAAAACCCGACACAGCCGTTCCTCTTCTAGAAGGGTGGAGACCCCTGAGCTTGTTGACAACTGCTTCCTTTCCAAGTCAGAGCCTTTGGGGGAGGGGTCCCTAAAGTGGCTGGGTGGGGCAGGGTGGGAGAGGGTTGTTGTGACTCTTAGTAGACAACCCACCCTAGAGCCTACCTTCAATACTCTCCTGCCCAGATTTGCTGTGGGGCCTTGGAGGCCCATGGCCATCCTCTGTGTCCAGTGGGCTTCACTGTGTGTCCCTGTCCCCTCTCCCTGGCTGTTGTTTATGCTGGTGTGGATGGTTATGTCCTTACAATTTTAAATGTTTTGTTTACTGTCCCCCCCCCCTTTAAAGCAGTAAATTCTTTCAAGACTGGTTTCAGTCTTCTCTCCTTAGTTATTTGCAGCAAAATTCTTTAATACATTTTTAGTATTAACATTTAAATGAAAACTGGCCTTTAAAAAGTGCTAAGAAAATTGGGATATTCTGCTAAGACTATTGCCACTGCTTGGAATATTTTAGGGGCCTATGGGCATCTGCCTTTTCCATCCAAAAGAGATGTCTTTCTTCTTTGTAGATTAAAACACTTTAATTTCCATCCAAACAGCACTCCCTAGCCGGTAGCTTAGATGTCATGATGGTTGTACATCCCAAGTGATTTTAGAGACTATTTACATATTTAATGCATAATGGCAGGTACTTTTTAAAAATAAGCACAGGCCTCTATCTTTGTGATTTCACCTTGTCTTGAACCCCTGTTCTACCTAGTAGTAGAATGCGATGTTCACCCCCAAGTTTTAACAACAACTAAGAGTATAAGGGGCTTGCATATTTTTAACTTCCATTGTAACGAAAGCAGTTTTAGGCCAATTCTAGGCATGCAAACCCGTATCCTTCCATTCACCCCGCCTTATTCAAATCTGAGAAGCCCAGTTCAGAAGCTCTGTACTGGGGATGATTGGTAAAGGGAACTGTGAGAGTCTTGTCCTTACAGTCTGGGCTATTTTTGTTGAATATTTTGAGGCCACTTAACAAACTGCTGTTGGAGCCTGGGATGTGAGCCTCTCTAGCCCCCACACCCACATTCCAGCCAAGCGAGGTACACACATGCACTGCATATCTGGTGTGGTATGGCCCTGACCAGAAAGGCTTAGCCAGAGACATGGGCCACAAGGCCAGGAGCCTGTGCAAACGTGCAGCAAAGGAGGACAGGATCTTTCCTTAGAAGCTGGGAAGGACAAAGGGCCCTCTCCTAATTGGTTCTCACCCCACAGCTGCTCCTCTTTGGCCAGAATGAAAAGGTTGCTTTGCTTAGACTAATGTGCTGTAGGATTTGGGGAAAGGTTACCAATTGTTCAAATCCCCATGGAAAGCACTCTGCTTCGTACCCCTCTGGCCAGCTGTTGTTTCTATGGGTGTGCATGGGTCTGTCATTGTTGGTTAAGACATTTTGTTTACCTTCTCCTCAAGCCCCTTAAAGTGGTAAGTTCTTTTAAGACCAGCCTGGCCTTTTTTCAACAAAGCCTTTCTTGAGTTAACTTGTGCCTTAGCATCATATTAGACAAACACAGACAACCTTATTTCTCAGAGGGAAACAATCACTGGACGTTTCAGCTGTAATAGATGTGCACGTGACACTGTCCAGAAAACTGAACATATCTCAAATGATGCTTGAAGAGGTGGCATGTGTTGCCAGGATACAGTCAGGTGCTTGGATACCCATGTGCCCTAGCTAGGGATGAGGACCTGATAACTTGCCAGTACAGTCAGTCCTCTGGCTCCCTGGGTTCCAAACCTAGGGATGCAACCAATTGTGGACCAAAAATACCTATTAAAAGAGTTTACCCATTGACAGGGAACACATGCAGGCTTCTTGGTCTTGGTCATTCTCCAGAAGATAGAGCATCACGGCTATTTACTAGTGCTTAGATTGCATGAGATATTTTAAGTCATTTACGGACAATTGAAAGTATGCGCTAAAGAATGCGCTATGATGTGTGTAGCTTATAAATAATTTATCATCTTAGATAAGAGACTTGAGTGGTTCAGGCTGGGGGTCTTGGAGTGCATCCACCACATACCCCGAGTGTTATGATATATAAATTGCACACCAAGCAACAGGTGTGGTATGAGGAAGTTTATTATTGTGAGGAGGGCAAGTGAACTAACACGGAGGACTGATTGTCCTACCACCCAGCTTTCTGTCTCTTGCAAGTTAGCCCTGGAGGCAGATCCTCAGTGGAAAGTGCATAACCCACCAAGCTGACTGCTAGGAGTGAAAGCATTCGCTTAGCTGACTACTAGCTTAGCGCACCACTAGGAAGAGCATGCCCTGTGACTGCCACACAGGACACACCTTCCAAGCAACAAGGGACTTGGAGAGGAAAGATGCCAGGAGGTTCCTTAAAGAATGTTTCCTAAAGGCAGGAGTATAGTGCCTTAAATTAGAACCTCGCAGCAATGGACGTAGTGTAAGCGAGAGTCCTGTCAGTCCAACATCTTCTCTCCCTGAGCACCGAGTTTCCCTTCAGGAAAGTTGGGTGACCCGAGCTACCTGCCTGTCACTCTCCACCTTGCTGACTTGTCTTATACCAGAGTATATATACAGACTTGCCCACATATCAGTTTATTAACATAGAATTTATCAGATAATCCTGTAGTCCTGGGAGATATTTCTTTCCTCCCTTATATTTTGACAGGATGATTTTCAGGTTCTGCGAAGATAGGGTTAGGAAGGACACTCGCTATGTCTTCATAACTGACATGCTCTTATAGAAGCCTGTGCATCCTGAACCACCCCCTTTCACGCTGTATACTGTATACATCACGTACCATGAGGCTTTCATGAGAACGTTGTAGGCAGTGGGCCCTAGCATTGGGAGCTCCTTTGCTTTGTAATATGTCATATGTCACCCTTTTCCATTACTCTACTGGTCTCATCTACTCTTGCCCCATTCTTCAGTGCTGATGTAATTCTCCCAGTGTGCATTTGATAAAAAAGAAAACCTATTCTCCTTGGCTTTCATGGCTCAGAGGCCATCAGACTGCCTAAGGAAGTAATTAAATGTGGACACAACGCTTGTAAGTCCAGGTTTAGGGACATTTTCAGCTACGCTTATAAAAACAAAACTAGTGAACCCGGACAAAGTGGGAGCAGGCAAAATATTGGTCTCCACCAGCATGGAGTGTGGACTCTCAGAGCAGGGGAGGCTAGAGGCAGGCACAGGGGCGAGGCCTCAATGAAACGATTCTGTAAAGAGTCATAAATGACATTGCCGGGAGCTTAGCTATCTCATATTCCTTTCACAAGGAAGCACCTAGAAGCAGAAATGGAAATGCTTGTTCTGGATATCAAAGGTTTGCCTGTTGCCACCTATCAAATAGGAAAATTCATCCCTTGCATTCTCTAGGCCCCCTGAACCTCAAACTCTTGTCCATTTAAAATCAGACAAAAATTAAATTCATTTCATATGAATTGTCTCCTTTATGTTTCCTTGGACCCGATTTGGTCTGGTCCTTGGACAGAAGTCCTGTGTTTGAGAGGGGAGAGCCACAGCCTTTTTCCTCCCTAGATCACAGAGCGCGTCAGAAACAACTGCCTGTTTAGTTGGCTGCAGGAGGTGACTTCCCCGGATGATCCTGTACAGGACTTGACTGCAAAGACCCCAGCAGTGGCCATGGCAAGATATGCCACTTGGCAGGTGTTATTAGACCCTGGGGTCTAGTGAGAGTCCAGGAGACTCTGGGAATCTTTTCAAATCTATCTGGGCTTGCAAGCACTGCTGGTAGCTTGTGAGAGCAACCCAGTGGACAGTTGGAGAGATGAAAGAAAGCCTTTTGGATTAAGTAAGATTTAGGAAATAAAAGGATTAGCTAGACACAAAAGCTAGATTTACGGGTTTATTTAGCCAGTGCAGTGTGGCATACTGAGATGGGGATGCCTAGAAAGAGATAAAAGGAATAAACTCAAGGGTCGTAGGGCAGCTAGGGCGAGCCGAACCCTTACCCCTGCCTGCTAAATCTTCTAATAATTAAAAATGGGCCCAAAAGGGCTACCTCCCCCTGACTGATTCTGACTCCTCCAGCGAGTATTAAGGAGAGCTACAGTGACAAGCTAGCTCGTTGGCTGGTAAGGTCAAGCCTCAGATAACCTTAGGAAGTGGACCGCTCACTTTATGGCCGTCTTTTCACAGGTGAAATTGTTTCTATCTTGAGCAATGAATCAGGAGGAGAGTTAAATATTTTTAGTAGTAGTAGTTTTTTTTTTTTTTTTAAATCACAAACGGAACTTCTGACATCAGTCATCTTTGTCCCCTGGTATCTTTCTTCTCCCAATCACAGGAGCAGAAATCCCAGTGTTTGAAGGATAGTTCAAACATGTCCATGTAAGTGGGGAATCCTGGCCAATCCCTGACATGGCCCCCTGTAACAGGCATTGGCACTCTTGGTCCTGGGTGGACAGCATACTGTAGAGGCCAACTGCTAACAGTGAGACAGAGGAGTCTTCAATGCATTATACCCTGAGAAACCTGCCAGCATCGCTACTCCTGTGCTTTGGGGCACTGTTACGTAAGGTTCAATTACCTGAACACAAGCCGTGTGACGCCATGGTAGTCACTTGGGTAAATGAGACACTGCCCCAAAAAGTGACAGGATGGCCTTCCCAGTGCGAACATGCTAGACAAAGAGATTATTTTCACCTCTGCTGGGGCAGAGCAGATGGCGATGGTTTCATCATGCTACCTAGGGCCATGTCACTTAACCTACGTGTTTAATTTTGGTATTTTCCGCTTAATATTTATGGACCTTTCTTAATGTTGGGTAACTGAGGTTGTGTAAATATAGTAGCAGATAAGAGTTTTTCTGAGTCTGTTTTAGCTCTCTCTCTCTCTCTCTCTCTCTCTCTCTCTCTCTCTCTCTCACACACACACACACACACACACACACACACACACACACGCCATTTTGGTAGCAAGTCTAGCTAACTGCCACAGACTAGGCTGTTCACATCTGTACTGACCAGCTCCTGATACCATCTATGACAGGTCCTCCTCCTCTTCCCAAACTACTCCTGAATAGCCTAGCACCTCTGCTTGACTCACCCTTCTGAGACCATGCCCTGGGGACTTGGCATCATGCCTTCACCTCTGGAACTCTGCATCCCAAGCATCTCTTCCCAAGGTATTAAGATGCTGTTGAGAGTTGATTATGTCCTTGAGCTCAGATGACTTCTACGACCGTCATTTCTAAAGCAATTATGAGTGTAGATTTCCAGCAAAGGAGACCAAAACTTTTATGATGGAAACAAGTTTTTCCCTCTCCCATTACACAGAGAAAGTTCTTAGAGAAAAATTGAGAATTGCTTAAACCCACATGAATAAAGCTAATTGTCATGAGTGTACAAATCAGAAGTAGATGAATGCATCCATGTCTTTCTACAATGTCAGAATTTACTGAAGGACAAGTGTATAAGATACAGCAGTTGCACTGACAGCAGCGCCGCCAGTAATTTCACTTTCCTTAACAGCCAGCCAAAGAAAACACAGATTCTCTCCTTTCAGTCTTAATTACTAATATTAACGCTCAGATCACACACCATGTATTACAGAGTAAATGACTGTATGTAGGTTGCAAAGGGTTAAAGAAGCAGCAGTGGTGTTTATGAGGCTTCAGAAAGGCCTGAAAGCAGAAGATAAGACACCAGAGAGGATGCAAGAACAAGATAAGGAGCCAGGATGTCTGTGAGGGATGCTGCTGGTGAAGAATCAGGCTGCTGGCTAAGAGTTAGGCTGAGCCTTGGGATGGAACAGGGTTGCAGAAAGAGCAGGACTCTGGAGGCCACAGGAGTGAAGAGCACTACGGGATCTAGACAAACAAATCAACAGATGAATGGACAGACAGTCAGAGCCTGGCGGTAATTCTAGGAGGTCACCTTAATAACAGGGCTTGTGTTGAGCTAAAGTCCATGGGAGGGTCAGCTCTCTGACCATCTATCTGTTCCTTGATGCGCACTGAATTGACAGACGACACATTTGTGTGTGTGCTTGCCTATATGGGGTCCAAGTGACAGGGTAGCGCTCTTTCTCCTGTCTGGTGTGCCCTGCAAGTCCTCAGCCCCAACTTTGGTGCTAGGATACTAGGATGCCACATGCTCCTGTAGTCTCAACAAATGTAAATGTATAGGGTGGCACCTCTCTACTGTTAGGAACAATTTACATGTCACTTTCTGCCTCATGGGTGGTGCCGGACTGACAGTACCAAATGACATCGACAAAATAGAGTATAATGTAGATTATAGAATAGAGTCTCCTAAAGCAAAGGACACCCTGGGGGGGGGGACATAAAACCATCGTGTTACATAATACAGACTAACTTAGGGTCAGCCATGGCCTGACCTCTACATGAAGATCCATTAAAACCAGGGCATCAGAATTCCAGCACTGTCTGTGGGCATGCTGTAAAAAAGTATTTGTAGTCCAACAAGGTGGGTTAAGGCACTTGCTGCTAAGCATAACTAACCAAGTTTGACACCCCCCGACCCCCGCCACTCAGGACTCATATGGTAGAAGGAAAGAACCAAATTCTCCAATTTGTCCTTTGATTTCAACACGTATTCCATGCATGTTTGCACACACACACTCTCTCAATAAATAAAGACAATATAAAGCTACATTTTCAGTCTAAGCCTATCCTGTCTTTCCACATAAGACAGTAGAAGTAGCAATACTACCCCTGACCCATTGTATGGAAAGTACAAGTGACAAAGAGAGGAAAACCCAATACTGATGATCCCGTGGAGGAGTCAGCAACTTTTCCAATAATAAAGCTTCACTCACCCATTTTGTAGAAGAATGAACCAAGGCCAATAAAGTTGAGAATATTGGCCTAAATATGCAACATGCTTGACTCACAGCCAACAAGGGTTTTGAGTAAATACTATTTTAACTGTATTGTATGACTGTGTTTTTCTTTTACCAGAAAAATAGTGCTTCTCAGCCTTTTAGCTAAGATCAATTGAATTTCACCCAAAAACTTACAAAATCACTAGGGCTTAGGCAAATCCACATGTTAATGGGTCATTAGGACACACAATTGGATGGAATTGAATAAGCAGAACTTTTTATCAAATTAACTTTTTATTTAAAAAATCTAGGTGCCTTTAAAGTTGAGAAATAATGAATGTTTTCAATGGCTCGTAAGAAAAAACACAATATAATGAAGTTGATTAAAGTAACCATGAGATGGTAAGTAATACTGTCAAGTTGATTTAATTTGGAATCACCAGGATGTCCTAAGGAGGTTTTAAGGAAGAAAAAAGCAGGCACCACCATCACATGGACCAGGGTTCTGTACTGAATACAAAGGGAGGAAAGAGAAACCAAGCCGAGCATCCAGCATTCATAGCTCCCTGCTTCCTGATTGGGACACAATGTAACCATGCACTTCTCACTCTCACTGCCACACCTTCCTGCTGGCATGGGCTGCACCCTCCAACTGTGAGCCAAAACCAACTTCCTGTTATTAGATTGTTCTTGCTGAGTTACTTTGTCACAGCAAGAAGGACAGGAAGCAACAAGTAATTATTTGATGATTTAACTCTTTCCAGAGAGTGTATTCCTTCATTTTAATCTCAAACTTGGCAAGATCTGGAGTTGCTTAGACAGGGAGGCTTAACGGGGAATTATCTATAGATTAGGTTGGCCCATGGCGATGGCCCCTGAGGGATTTTTTTCTTAATTGAGTTAATTGAGATGAGAAGGCCCATTCTGAATGTGGGAGGCATCGTATCACATACTAGGGTATCTGGACTTAATGAAATGGGGAGGGGGAGTTTGCGACCATCTGTTGTACATGCCTGACACTGACTTCCCACCAATGACAGCTGTAATCTGGAACTGTGGCCCAGAATAAACGCCTTCTTCCCTAAGTTGCTTTTGTCAGAGTATTTTGTTTCATCCCCTGGAAAAGAAACTAAAAGATCAAGTTTTAAATTGACTTTATTACAATTCCGTATTTACATGATTGTGTGTAACTATGTGCCACTGTGCGTAGATGTGTGCTCACAAGTAGCATGGGGCACCTGTAGAAGTCAGAGGACAAGTTGGAGGAGTTGGTACTCTCCTTCTACAATGTGTGTCCTAGGGGTCAAACTCAGGTGACCAGACACAGTGACAACTGCCTTTGAACCATCTAAACCATCTGGACAACCTGAGATGAAGTTTCTATGACCTCAACTCTTAGCTTAGATACAAATTAATATGTAGTTGAGCCTTACCTCTTCAGTCTCAGCGTGTTCTTTTGTAAAATGGTGTGGATTAGATTGGTAACTGATTACGGGTGATTTTGACATTCTGTAAAACCTCACGATTGTCCATTGTCACGGGCTGAACCATGTCGCCGTTCCTCAAAATGTACATGTTGGAATTTTAAATTCAGGCAAGGCAGAACAGGACTGGATATGAGAACTGAGTGTCTAGGATGGTAGGCAAGCTAGAAGGAGGTACAGCTGACCCTAACCCAGTGACACTGCTGTTCTTCAGAGCAGAGATTTATATCCATACAGCCATAATAATCATGAGGACTTGGCAAGGAGCCAGCCATCTACCATCAGGAAGAGAATTCTCCAAGGCACAACCCTGCCAGACCTTGATCCTCCACCACCACTGTGGGAAGGAAATTATTTTTTGATGTATAAGCTCAACACGGAAACTAAATGGCTACCATCACAATGGCTGTGAGGATTACTGATCAGGCACCTTCCTTTCAGCCTTCTCAACATCTTTGTAAAGTTGATGCTATTACCACACTGGGTATTTAAGAAAGGGAGGTTTAGCTACCAGAATCCAAAATGGCCCACTGCTCGCCTCTGTTCTACATATTGCCTCAAAAATCCTAAAATATGAAAATGATATGTCTTTACATGGACATGGACATTATCTGAAGCATGGTTCTTAATCCCCACTGTTGCTTTAGTGATAATTGTAATATGAAAACAGAGTTTTGTGAAACTAGTCACATGCTTTCCAAATATCTGTCTTAGAACATTTAATTTACACATGAATGCATTTATCATAAACAGGTCTGCATTAGAAAATTGGTGGGTATAATGGTTCATTCCTATAATGCCAGCACTTGGGAGGTGGAGACCCGCCTTGGCTACATAATAACTTCAAGGCCAATGTAGGCTACATCAGACCCTGTCTTTAAAAAGAAAGAAAGGAAAAAAAAAAAGAATGATAACAAAACATACTCAAGAATACTCAGCTCTTTCCACATAGGCTGTTATATGACAAAATGGTATAATCTGATATACGATATAAAAAATAAAGAAATTGTCAAGGGTAGATTAAAATGCAATTGTTCTGGGAGCTGGAGATATTGTTCAGTAGTTAGGAGCACTTACTGCTTTTGTGGAAAACCCAGGATTAGCTTCCAGCACCCACAACGGCCGCTCACAGCAGTCTGTAATTCCAGCTTCAGGGGATCCAACAGCCTGTTCTGGACTACACAGCTACTACACACATGTAGACATACATACATACATACATACATACATAGATATATACCTACAGGCAAAACACATACACACACAAGTAAATAAATAAATGAAATGCTGGAATGCATATTAGTAATTTTCTGTATGTTTTTTTTTACCTTATATAAGTAGTTTCATACTTAAATGACTTTGCTATATTATTTATCAAAGTTTATATTAAGGGCAATGTATATACAATCACATTTACTTCACTAATACAATAAATTACATTAAAATGTTTTACTTTAATTTTTGTTAGTATATGAAATTCTATGTAAAATACTTTATTTTCTTCTCTTTTTCAAGTTTATTGTGATGATCTAATATATAAATTTCAACAATGGAAAAACTAGCTATTTCAGCCTGTAACTGAATTTGTGCCGAGCTACACCATACCTAATTCTGAAGGTTATTTTGCTTCTGATATTTTAAAATACCTCCAAAAGTTTTCTACAGTGTAATGCAAATTTTATATATTTGAGTCAGACTAAGTAAGACAGAGAAGACACCAGCCAATGGAAAGGCCATTTGTAGTTTAGCATGAAGAATTAGAAGACGATGAGGGTGTTTATTGCTTAGTGCTAACATAGTGGTTTGCTTAAAGGGGGAGAGTCTTCAAAAGATGGTTTGAAAGGCTGGGGTTTTTGCCCAGGGGAAAAGTATTTGCCTCGCATTTTTAAGGTCATGAGTCTGATACTCATCAGTGAAGTAACAAGTAAGTAACAAGTAAATAAATCAGTGCTTTATTGTAGTCTTCTTAAGGATTCACATTTGGCTGGATGTTCTTAGAAGAATGCATCTCCAAGCTCACACAGACATATTTTTAGCTTTGAATGAACTGTGTTTTCAAAGCTCCATGGCTCATCTTTAATTTCTGTAATAAAGCTAACATACTTAAAAGGGTTGAAACGTTGTTGGAATGCACATAAAATGCCAGCTGTGAAACGTACCCTTTATTTCCCAAATTGCCAATCTAACTGCACTTGAGTAAAAATACATGCAAGGATTATTTTTCACAATACTTCAAAGTCATTTGTAATTACTATTTCACAAAAGGCCTCTGTTTGGGAAATCTGAAAACTACTAATCCATTTGTGGATGACAAAGTTATAGTTGCTAAATCACTTAAGGAAAAAACCTTAAAATTATCAACAAATTTAGTGTAAAGTTTAATTTAATTACAATAATGCAGTTTTTATAAATGAAATTCAAGAAATGAGCTATTGCTAAAACCTAGACAGTATGCTAATCACATATTTAGCCAGCAAACTCATGACAAAAAATATTAGTCACATTTTTATCATATTCGAGATTTACTTTTTTATTTCACAAGTAGGTGTTCTGCCTATGAGTATGTTCATGCGCCATATACATATAGTGCCTGTGGAGGCCAAAAGAAAGTCTTCATGGAACTGGATTAACAGTGAGCCACCACATTGGTACTGGGAACTGAACTGGGGTCCTAGCACTCAGTGCTCTTAACAGCTAAACCATCTCTCTCAATCACATAGTATATCTTACTTTAAGTGTTCAGTGTTATACATACAATGCCTAAATGTGATTTAACTTTTAATATTCATTATTAACGTAGAGTTGCTTTTGTATAGCTGATAAAATGGAAATAAATTGCTTTTATTTCTATTTTCACTTCTATTTTAAATATGTATGTGTAAAATATCTTTTATTTTCCAGTTTATTAGGACAGACTGTGTAAAACTCCATAGTCGAGAATCTAGGTATTTCAGTTGAAAGCTTATTTCATCACCAATATCTTCTAAGTACTCCAAAGTTCTAATATAATTCAGTGTAAATTTTGTACATTTGAGTCAGGCTGAGACAGAAGAAATCATCCTCTGATCTCTGTTTGCTGTTGTGCTCCGTCTTTGTGAAAAAGGCACTTTCCTCGCCTATGTGGAAGAAAATGGTGCTGAAGCCCCCCCCCAAAAAAAATACCATTAGGAACAAAGGAAGGAGGGGGTGGGGACCCTGGCATGGGTTTAAAGAAGAACAAAATGCCTGTCTGTTATACGGTGACTCGCCACAGAGCCCACCGGAGCCACTGCGTATGACTCGGCCCATGACCCAAAGCTGAGGAAAAGGTTGATAGGTCAAGTTCAAAGCAACGCCCTCCCATTCAGGGAGGCTGCAAAAATACATGGACATTTGTCAAGAGGTTTTTGGAGTGAGCCACGCCTCTTCTCCAGAAAGGCTCTTATGTATTACGCCCTGATCCTAAAACATGTAGCAGGGACAGATGGGTGTACAAAGAACAGGCTTCAAAGAGATCTCCTTTTTTTTTTTTTCTTTTGCAAAGACAGAACAGAAATGCTCCTTTAGAATTACTGTAGTTCAGAAGGCCTTGGGGTGGCATGTATGTTCTGAGAGTCATCTGGCGAGGACATTTTCTTAGTGATAATGTTCTAGCTAAGCACATGACTTTTTACTGTTTTTCCTCTCTGAGTCCAGGTACTTGCAGGAGGAATGGATTGACTAGGAATGGTAGGAGTTGTGGGAGGGACGAGCGAAGAAAACCCCTCCTCCACTTACCATGGTTGTGTTTGTGACCTCTGTCCTTTTTCGGTTGAATTTCTCCTCCTGTGAGGCTGATGATGACTCTGCCGACATACAGACATGATGATGGAAAGCCGAGCATTTGATCAAAGGGTACTGAGCCCAAGTCTCTCGATGCCATCTTTGACTCTCACTGTGCACACCCAATCCATCAACCACATCTGCAGCCCTCTCTGCATCTCGGACTGTCTACTCCTCATGCTCCTATGACTGCCACCTGACCAATGGCCCCCGTTTCTCATTTGGGCAGTTGCAGTGGCATTCTAAGTAGCCTCCTTGATGGATGGTTTGAGGATGATTTGTCTCTGCTCAAACCTGTGTTAAAATTTGATTTTCAGTAGAACTGGGTGATGGGAACTTGTATTAACTGTGATAGTCCAAGATAGAGGCGTGAGCATAAGCTGGATCCAACTAGACCCTCACCATGACTCATAGGAAACACTGTTATTTTCCTCAGTAATTTCCTCAGTGGTTACTTCTCAAACCATGGCAAATCCTGAGGATTTTGTGGGATACTTTGAGGCCCTATGTGGTGCTGAATATAAGAAACATCCGCTTGTTTGGTGGATCCAAGAATGGAAGCAGAGGCCTAGAGACACCCTCCCTTCTTCTGCTGAGGAGGCCCTCCTTTCTGGCTCAGTGAAAAAGTGGGGGTCTATGATGTGGGCTGTGAGTTCACGCAGCTGCCTGGAATTTCTTGGATAAATGAAGGAGGTGCAAACTAATGTAGAGAAGGTGTCCTTGGTCTAGACAGCGCATGCCCAGAAATCTAAGAGTTCTGGCTCTGATCCATGTGCTGTCTGTCACCTACACTGGGGAATGAGAGCTTCAACATTACAATGTTTGAGTCCTTAGCTCCTAAGAAGAAGCAACATAGTTAGGGCCCTTTAAAACTAGAGGATAGATGGAGTGTTATTGATGCTATCACCAAGGACGTGTAGGAGCTAGGCATGCTATACGCATTAGTTCTATCTTTTACATAAGAGCCAAAAATCTTGTTTTGTAGTTAGTTTTCCTGCCTCTAAAGTGTCGGAAGCAGGCTATACTCTCCTTGCTTCAGCAAAAAAAGAAGGGGGGGGGGTTGATGACTAGATCTTATAACTGTCCTTTCAACAAAATCATGCTGACTTCTGAGTCACACTCTCTCCCGCCAAGGCACTCCACAGCCCAGGAGAGGTGGTATTCACACAGTCAGAAGAGAGAAAGAGAGCCTCTAGCCCCCGGAAAGACCACATGTTTCCCAGTTGTGTTTCTTGATGCATCCAAGACTTGTGTGTTTCTTTGTATTTAGTACCCAGTAGGGCCTTGAGCTTTCCCACAAAATCCTTGGATTTCAGTCATTGAAGAAGAGGGAATCTCCATTGTAAATACTTCCCCACCAGATGGCCAGTGTGCAAGCCCGTGGGGGCGTTTTCTTAATTAATGACTGCCATGGGAAGGCCCAGATCACTCTGGGAGCTGTCATGCCTGGGCAAGTGGTGAGAAGTTGTATAGGAAAGCATGCTGAACAAGACATGAGGAGCAAGCCGGTAAGCAGCACTCCTTCATGGCTTCTGCTTCACTTCCTGCCTCCAGGTTCTGACTCATTGGGGGTAGTGCCATCCCTGGGCAGATGGTCTTGAATAGTATAAGAAAACGGGCTGAACAAACCACGAGGAGCGAGCCAGTAAGCAATATTCCCCCATGGCCTGTGTGTGCTTCAAGCTCCTGCCTCCAGGTTCCCTCCCTCCTTGAGTTCCTGCCCTCATTTCCTCCAAGGATGAACTGTTACATCAAATAAATGCTTTTCTCTTGACATTGCTATTGGTCGTGGTGTTTTCTTATAGCAATAGAAACCCTAAGTAAGGTGTCTACTAAATATTCATGAGTGGAAACTTGCCATTTACATACTGTAGCTACCAGAATCATAATTAAATAAAGTTCCTTGGTTTATAACCTAACAAGCTTCAGCCATTTTCTTATTAGCAAGAGAAAACAAGACTGAGCTAGAATTGGATTTAAGTGTTTGTTGAGTTAAGCCAAAAAGTGTGGCTCTTTCTACCCTCTGGGAGTCTGTCTTCAGAGTCTTTCCTTTGAAGGAGTTTATCCCCTGACTCCAGATTTATTGGCATTTAGCCTTGCTTTGGTGAGCCATCCCCAAAGCTTTGCTGACTGTGAGGGCCGGAGGGAACAAACTTTAGGGATGATCAATTCCTCAATGTGAGAGTGAGCCCTCAATGCAATGGGTAGGAAATGCAGCTACATTTTACGTGGACCAGGGTAATTTA
Source organism: Acomys minous (assembly GCF_964271855.1). Taxonomy (NCBI): domain Eukaryota; kingdom Metazoa; phylum Chordata; class Mammalia; order Rodentia; family Muridae; genus Acomys; species Acomys minous. The sequence continues at coordinate 25,134,482 of NC_140486.1, forward strand.
AAAGTAATATCTCGAGGGCAGGGCCCTGTCTTGCTTCATTATACAGAGACCTTCCTGGATTGGGAGGAAGTAGGGGCAGGAAAGGAGGGAGCCGTGTCATGGGATAAAAACCATTAAGTCTCTAGGTAGGTGAACTCTGCAGCAGGGCTCCCATGTTGGCAGGAGACATTTGGGTGACTGTGTTGCTGGAACTTTTAGTACTCTCCTCATTTAGTGATGCAGGGATGGTAGGAATGCTGAAGCCATCAAGACTAACGGGCGAGCGACTCTGAGAGTGTCTTGGGAGTGTTAAGTACACAAGAGAAGGTAGCAGACATCTTGAATTCTTTAGGGAAAAAAATGTACTTCTAACTTGCTAAATGCTGTAAGGCAGGGACTCTGTTCTCCCTTCTCAAGTCTCGCAGTCCCAGGACTACCCGTTTCAGCACATTTACACAACTTGTGACTTGCAGGGTAGATGCAAACCTTCTGTCATTGGCTGCTCCCTGGGAATCAGTATGAGAAGCAAGGCTCTGCCCATCTATGAAAGGCATGCGCACACTGGTCCCTGGGACGTTCTACATGGGTTTGTTTTGGCTGTGTGGTCTATGTGTGATGGTCTCTTTTGCTTTGCTAAAGCACGCATTCACACTGGATTTAGCTGAGATGACGAATGTGCCGAGAGAGGCTGAGACAAGACTGGGAGTCTGCGTGTGAGACACTTCCCACCGTCGGATCTGAAGGCCAGCTGCCTTCCAGATAGCTGAAGCAAGCCCATAAACAACTGGGAACTTGCTTTGACCTTGCAAAAAGAGGTCAAAAGCAGAGCAAAGAGTCCGATTACAACAGCCCCATCTCTTTCCCCTCACACCAATATCTTATTTGAGCATAGTAGAATTATCACACAAACAAGCCTTTGACAGTGGCCTGTGTGTGCACTAACCTGCAAGCCTCAAGACATGAATACAGCTTATGCTCTGTTCCTCTACCACTGTTAATGCTTTCATGTCCTTTTTTTACCTAGACATTAATCTCTTAGAAAAGTGTTACTGAGCTCTTCACAACTAGACTCTAGCGAATTCCGTCCCAATCAACCAGCACAGAATTCTTTGTTACCATTTATATTAGGTTTTGCTTCTTGCAATATTATGCCATTTCTTTCCACTTGGACGGACACAGGTATCGCCTGCTTCTTTGTTTTCATGATTCCTCTATACAGCATCACTAGAGATGTACCGTCGCCTGCCACTCTCAACCATTGAGTCCTGCTGTCCATTGGCTTCTTCGATGGACCAAAAGTCTCCTCTTCTGATCTTGAGTGACGTCCGTCTCTACTTGAGTGACTTGTTCTTCTTAGGCCCATTCATCTGCTGGCTTGTCTGTGCTTATTGAAAAGCATGTCCAGCGTCACTGAAAAATGGGATCCCTTCTCCCTCTCTTCCCCAAAGCATCGAAGATGTCTTTGACCCTTGGTAGATCCCTTTTATGGCCACAGTCGCACTTCTGTTTGTGTGCATGTGTGTCACAGGAGCCACAAAGGGCCAAGTACACACCACTGTCATCACTTAGAATGTCATAATTGGACAAGCCTTCCTTCCATTACTTAACTGAGAATACTATTATGACAATGAAGATTCCTACTTGCAGATATCACACTTAATGTGAGAACAGCTGCCATCACTGCCCTGCAGAAAAGATTTTTAATAGGGAAACATAAGAAAGGTTTCAGGGGTGAATGGTGAAAGGCTGGGTCACCAGGCTCGGAAGCCTGGCTATGCTCCCAGCTGCCTTTGGCCACTCCCTCCCTTCTGCAGTCTGTAACTACACTTAAGAGTAAGGGCTAACTCAATGGGAGTTTTGTAACTTCTTGTGTCATATTGCTCTACTTGGGATTTTTCTCTTTGGCCTTCAGGCACACCGAGAATGTCCATTCAACATGACTGTCCACTGCAGCTCTGGTAGCTACAGCCAGGAAAAGGCCACTTAAGAAGTGTGCATGCGAGGATACCAGGAAAAAGACAAGAGGAAAATATGTTATTTGGGGAAAAAAAGTATATTCATAATCAAAGTACATGGAAGAAATTGTTCTTTGAAATATAAGAATAAGCTTTATTTATCCTGGCTTGGTATTATTGCTATTGTTTATGATGATGAAGAAGAAGAAGATGATGATGATGACGACAACGATGATGATGATGTAGGGAGGTGATAGAGGAAGGGCACCATACTGTCTCCAATCTTGCTGTTTCTAGAAAGCCTTTATCTGGCCCTGGTGGCACAGCAGCAGGAGCAGGTTAAGTCTGGGTCAAGAAGGTCTTTTCTGCTGTTCCCTTGGGTTTTAGGAGCACATGGACCCCATGGACTTGTTACCAGAGCTGTTGGAGTAAAAGCCTAGACCTTTACAACTCTAACAAGCTACGCTCAATAGGCCTGTTCTCAGTAGGCCAATTAAAGAGAAAAATGATGCTAAAAAGCAGAGAAATGAGATTTAACTTAATGACCACACTGAGAGAAAGGAACAAATAAAGAGGTCCAGTAGCACCCAGATTTTATCTTTAGAGTCTGACTTGAGTTTTAGGTCTAAACAAAGGGCAAGGGGCATGTATAACTATGCAAAGTGTGGCCCTGCCTATATCACTGGCTGGCCGTTGCCTGGGCTCCAGGCTCTCCCATGCAGAAGTCTGACAGGTTGTCAGACTGTGTGAAGTGTCTTCCTATGACAAGCTCCCTCTTTTATAAGCACCAGAACCTCAGCCTTTGCCTTCCCCAGCAGGAGGTTCCTGGGGAAATTCCAGTTCCCTGGGGTCCACTGGCTTAATAATCTTCTGGGTAAGCAGGACACAGTGTCTCTCTTTAGACTGTCTGTCCTCTTATCAGCTCAGTTGCAAGTTTCTCAAGAGGAAACATCCCTGATTCATGCTGGTATCCAGGATGGAATAACACTGGACAAGACTGCTGGGCCATACTAAGCCACATTGTTCTAGTTGGGAATATGCACCTGAAATAGCCGAGGACCAGAAGGCCATATCTCCGGGCATAGATCTATCATTGTGTAGGAGAGATGTGTCTTATGATGTCATCTTATCTGCCTATCCTAGTTACAGTTGAGAGCTTGTTCCTTGAAAATTACCAAAGGAGGAGAGTCTTTTCTGACATGAACTCTGGCACCCCATATTTGACCACCTCCTCTTGGTGGGGAGGCCTGATGACACTCAAAGAAAGAATAAGTGGGCTACCAAGATGAGACTTGATAGCCTATGACCATACAGTGGGGGAGGAGGTCCCCCTCGGTCATAGACCTAGGGGAGGGGAACAGGGTGAAAGCGGGAGGGAGGGATGGGATAACAATTGAGTTGTAATCTGAATAAATTAATAAAATAAAAATAAAATAAAATAAGTAAAAAAAGAAATTCTACAGACAATTTCAGGAGATCATTGATCACCTAAAGACTATCAATGACCTACAAGTCATGTATGGATATTAAACGTCAACACAAACATGAAGAAATGGGAACCAAGGAGCTTTGTACAGAATTAGTTTTATGTTGTCCCTGTAATGACTGCCAACCAAATCCCATGCCTAAATATAATGAAATTTATTAAACAAACAAAAATCAGCACACACACACACACACACACACACACACACACACACACACCTTACATGCTTCAGTTAAAACATACCATTGCATACTTCTTCTACGGAGAATCTCACTTTATAACCCAGGCTGGCCTTACATTTAGGATTCTCCTGCCTCAGTCTTCCAAGAGCACGGATTAGAGGCATGCCCTGCCACATACATCTTTTGCTAATGCTTTGATGCCGTGCTAACAGTCTTCTTTTGGCTGAGGGTGCTAATAAGAATTCTGTTTCCTCCTTGGGGGAAAAACCCTCAGAATTCTCCACATCATATTTCTTATTTTTAATCTCTTTAAAATGTAGGGAGAACATAGTCTTTTGAGAAGTAATCTGAATCCAAGAATTTTATAACATTTCCCTGAATATTTCATAGCTGCCTCATCTGCAATAATATGTTGGAATGATTTGCCTGCATTCAGCCTTGTCAAACCATCCAACTTACCCTGACTAGAAAGAATAAATACCATGCATTTTTTGCTTACTTGTGATTCATTGGTTTTTAACTATTAATCTAAATTGTGTAATTGCAGTGACAAGCTCATCTAGAATAAACAAGGTGGAAAGCTATGTATCTGTAAAGAGGTGCTGGGGACCGAACCCAGGGCCTCTTACATGCCAAGCAAGTGCTCTTCCACTGAGTTACATAGGGGGCTCGAACATGCATCTCTCTTCTGGGGGATGTAGAGGATGGGCAAATCAGAGATCAGTTGTGAAAATAATTAGCTCACTTCAAGCATCCACGGCTGTGCTCTCTGCAGGTGATAGAACAGATGGTTGAGAAACATCCATGGGTCTCTGTTGTACCATTGCCTTCACTAGATGAAGGTGAGTTTCAATTTACCAGGAGGCTTCATCCAATAAACTCACCGAAGCTGGAAATACCACAAGCCACTATTCCAAAGAGTTCATCCACCCTGCCAATCATCCTAGCTATGCAGAGCAGCACGAGGCAGTCTCAGTGGTTTCTTCTCATAGCCACATGGTTGAAGGGAGTTGGGGCTCACTGCCATGATGCCAGCACTAAGAGGAGGATCACATCAGAGACCACTAGCCTGGGAAAGGGTCTACATCTGAAATGTTCTTCTGTGGAATGGCTTCCACTTTTGCAGCATCATACACCCGAGAAAACATAAACTGAACCATTCTAAGTTGGGTAGGGGAGGAGGTGTCCAAGGTCCTCCCAGGTTATAAGAACAAAATTGTTCCTTCCTGATACGGGCTATCCCCACATTGGCAGCAGCTCTATTTCCCACACTCCATGTTCAGGAATTCAGTGAGGACTTGGCTTTAGATGTGATGTAGAAGCCGATGAAGGAAGGAGAAGCAGAGCCGTGAAGCAGCTTTTGGCTTCTGCTGAAAATTGGCACAGGCCCCTCGCTCGGGTTCACATATTCTTAACCACATGGGCTTATGCGATCAGGCCAGTTATCAGGCAGACGGAAACAACTTCACGGAGGGCATGACAACACTTTGACGAGGTTAACCTCAAAGGGAGGGTGAATGACTCTCTCCTGAATGAGGGAATGGCTACTTGGCGTGAGGCGTTCTCTCTGCTATGAGTTAGGTAGACAGCAGTTAACAAATCCCGGCGGTACACTTATGCTCCACTTAATGACAAGGGTGTGATCTGACAAACATGATGTTTGATGATTTGGCCTTCGTGTAAGCATCTTAGAATTATACAATCTAAGGCAGCTGCTCCATCACTAAGTGATACAAGCACGGAACGCACCACTGCATTTGCAGCCCGCTGTTGATCTGCACATCTTTATATAGCATGTGGTAGCTGCATTTGGTATGACTTGATATCACTCAGCAAGCAAAATGACACCACAGCATGGTTTGTGGTTTAAAGGAGCATTTGTTTCTGAGGTTCCTATAGCTCTGCATTTGTCTGATTCTAGCCATTACTGCTAGAAGTCTGAAATTGCAAATTCTACTTCCTACAAACCCTCCAAAACTGAAGCTGGGCCTAGCACGTGCTATTTGCTCAAAGAAAGTTTGAATGACTGGATGAATGTGCTCCTGTTCATGTTCAGCATGGGTTCAGTTACAAACAGGAGCTGCCAATCTCTCAGTAGAACGAGAGAGGCTGTGAGAGGAAGTGATGGTAAAATGCTGAGGCGAAGGGCACGGGTGACGTATGTTGAACGAACACAGTTGGGTCTGAAGGTCAGATGTGCAGTGTGGCTTGTACTCCTCCCACTAGAAAGCAGGAGGAAGTCCAGCAAGGTGCAGAACATGGGAGTCCCAAGCTACCACTCCATTCTAGAGAGGCCCAGACTTTACAAATAGCCAGAAGGGACGAGTAGCATGGAGGGGAGCCGAGTAACCCTTTTGGTGGGTAATTGGTAGTTGGTGTGGCGTCCTTGGGTCCGAGAACACAAACTAAGACAGCCACTTCAGAAAGTTCACTCCCAATGAAGTCAGTGTGAAATAAGATTCATTCAAACTATAAATAAGAAGCCTCCATACATGACTTTCCAGAGCATAGATGTACTTGGAATCCTATGCAAATCTCCACCTTACTCCTCTGTGGGAAAGGTTTGTTTTGTTTTTGTTTTTTTTAACTTAAATTTTAAAAAAAGGCATAGGATTACTATTAAAAAACAAAAACAAGACAGAGTCTAGGGAGGTGATTCAGTGCGTGTCACAGGTAGGGTTTCTATTGCTGGTAAAACACGTGGGAGGAAACAGCTGATTTCAACTTATAACTCTCAGGCCACGATCCATCAATTAGAGAAGTCAGGGCAGAAACCAAAGCACAGAGGCCATGGAGGAAGGTTGCGTTCCAGGTTGCTCCCCAGTGGCTTATTCTTATATGCTTGCTTTCTTATATGCCCCAGGACTACTGCCCAGGGTGACTCTACCCATAGTGGGCTGGCCCATCCACCAATCACTAATCAAGAAATGTCCCACAGGTCTGCACACAGGTCAATACGAAAGGGGCATTTTCTCAGTTTCCTCTTCTCAAATGACTCTAGCTTAGGTAAGGTTGGCAAAAAAAAAAAAAAAAATTGTCTTTGCCTTAATGACAACAGTGAGTAAGAGTGTGTATACACAAGCACAAGGACCTGAATTTGGGTCCCAGAACCCATATAAAAAGCCACATGTAACTTGGCAAATATCTGTGGGCCGGCTGTTGTGAGGGGTAGAGACAGGGGGATCACTGGAACCCCATGGCTGGCAGCCTAAGTCCTGGTTCAGAGAGCCTGAACCAAAGGAATAAGATAGCAAGTGATAGAGCAGGGCACCAATGGCCTCTGGCCTCTGTGTGTGCACATTGATGCAGAGCCCTGTGGATGCACACACACACACACACACACACACGCATATACACCATATACAACAGAGAGAGAGGGACAGAGAGAGAGGGAGAGAGAGAGAGAGAGAGAGAGAGAGAGAGAGAGAGAGAGAGAGAGAATAAAGGAAGAGAAAAGGAAGGAAGGAAGGAAGAAAGAAAAAAGAAAGGAAAAGAAAGAAAACAAGACAGAAGTGCCAGCAGAGCTGAGTGACCACCTCCTTCAATCTGTGGTGGTCTGAATGAAAGTGGCCCCCCCTAGGGTCATAGGGAGTGGCACTATTAGGTGGTGTGGCCTTGTTGGAGGAAGTATCTCACTGTGGGTGGGCTCTGAGGTTTCAGATGCTCAAGCCAGGCCCCGTGTGACTCTCTCTGCCTCCTGCCTTTGCATCTGGATGTAGAACTCTTAGCTCCTTCTCGAGCTCTGTATCTGCCTACACACTGCCATGCTTTACACCATGATGTTAATGGACTAAGCCTCTGAAATCGTAAGCCAGGCCCAATTAAATACTTTCCTTATAAGAGTTGCCATGGCCATGGTGTCTATTCACAGCAACAAAACCCTAACTAAGACACCATCCAAGCATCTTTTCCCCTTGAGTTGACTAAGATCTGGTTCTTTTTCTCAGTAGGGTGTATCAGTCATTTTTACATTGCTGTGATAAAACACCATGACTTGGGGATCTAGAGGGATACAGAGGCTGCCATGGCAGGGAAGGACGGTGGCAGGCAGCAGGCAGCAGGCAGCAGGCAGTAGGCAGCAGGCAGCAGGCAACAGGCAGCAGGCAGCAGGCAGCAGGCAGCAGGCAGCAGGCAGCAGGCCTGGTGTCTGGGGCAGTAGCTGAGGGATGACAAACAAGTAGAGAAGAGATACACTGGAAATGGTGCATGGCTTTGAAACATCAACACCCAGCCCAGTAATTACTTCCTTCATCAAGCCCACAGTCCCTTAACCTACTAGGGTATGAGGATTCAAATGTCTGAGAGAATAGAGGACATCATTATAGAGGTGCATAAGGAAAAGGAGCTACACTTGGGTGCAGAATGTGGCTTTAATTTGTAACATTCTTCTCTAAATAGGTGATCCAAAGTGCGTACATACATATATATTTATGTATATATGTATATATATTATATACATACACACATATATGTGTCTGTATACACACACTCCTGTCTGACACCCACTTGACCCCTTTAGAAACTCACTAGCTCTATTTGCCTCCGTCACACCAGCTGTCAAATGATGCCTCATGCAGCTGTTGCAGGAATTAAATTAGCTAATATTTACAGACTTTATATGGGTGTTTGTCATGAATAAAAGTCATATGGCTTGGAGTTGTACAAACACAAGAGGGAGAAAAAAAATAAAACATACTGCCACTGCTTAGCCACTGGCTATGAAGAAAAACCAAGTAAGTACTATCACTAATCTCCAATTGCTTCTCTCCAGGAGACTGTTAGACCCTCAGCAATAGCCAAAAGAACCAGCTCCTGTCCCATCAGGATTTAGTCATGGGTATTCCTCTCAAATGACCTAATCTAATCCTGATCACATCCCCACACCTCCCCCCTTCAGAAGCCAAAGTCAATTAAGTTTCCACCCACCTCATCCCTTGCAGTGGAAGTAGGTTTCATTACAAGAAGGCTCAAGGAACATTCAGACTCGATCCAAAACAGAGCAAGAAGACGGGTCTGTGAACCTAGGATGTGCTAGTTTGGAGGGGCCCTTGAAGCATCAAACTAGAGGTTAGACAGCAGATAATCTGAATCTGCAGCATGCCCCTATGCACATTTGGACCCATATCTTAAAGGTCTCACCACCTCTCAGTCATAGCAAAGGCTAGGACCCCAACCTTCGATGCATAGCCTTTGTGCTGTGAGGTGAGCAGCTTTGTCCACCATGTGTTCCTACCATGTTATACCAACCTGTCATAGACCTAAAGCAATAAAGCCAAGTGATCATGGCCTGAGACATCTGAAACTGTGAGCCAAAGCAAGCATTTCCTCCATGTGAGTTGACTCATCTTGGCTAGTTGCTGCAGTAACGGTGCTGCCTGAGAGCCACACTGTCTGATCCCTTAGAGGAGAGAGGCAGTGGTGTCTGCCTCCGTTGTTCCTCTTGTCTTTCCACCTGGAACCTGCTTCCGCAGCCCTCCCCACCCCCCACCCCCTCACCCCGCTTCCAGTTGAGACAAGCGTTACACAATAATCAAACACGGGGGGGGGGGGGCTTTCGCCCACCTTTGTGTTCTTAGTAACAAAGATCAGGCTGTTTTTCCGTGAATTTTGTGAGGGGAAAAAAAAAAGATTTCGGTGACAACCCCTTTTTGTTCTCTTTCCATAGAAATGGGGCACGGGACTCAATAGCATTAAGTGCCGAGCTATAAGCTGTTAAGTGAACTTAATGCCCCCACTCCCCTCAGAGGAGCCTAGCCTGTTCATCCTCCAGCAGAGAGTAGGATTTGCAGTCTAAAGCCATCCTGAACCCTGGCTCCATCACTCACCAGCTGAACAGGCCTGGCTAATGTGTGTGCATTAGGGTTTTGTTCCTCCGTGTATTAAATAGCTGTGGCAGATGGTTGCTTTGTGTCCCCCAATACACTCAGCTCGGGGACGTGAAGTTAAATCAAACCTTCAGCTGTTAGAGCTTCGGCTTGTCTCCTCCAAATGAGGTCAGTGATCTTCGCTGTAAGTGCCTTTTCTAAGGAGGGGCTAAGATCGTGAATGTTTTCACCTGGCGTGTGTCCCACAAGTTGAAGAAGAATTCTAGGAGAGTTCCAACAACTTTCTAAACTATGATAAACATCCCAAGAGGAACAGGAACGCAACAACGGGGAGAGATCGAACAAGAAGTAGGTGAAATGGCAATATTCTGGTGCCAAAAACTAGAGTCATCAGTGGATAATTTCTTTAAGCCACCACAACAGGTGATAAGTACTGGTAAACATCTGCATATGCTTTTTATTTTAGCATAATGGGGGCCAGGTAGCTGTTCTTTGTAGCTACCCATTTCCTACACAGTTAAGCCTGGAACCACAAGAGCCCTACTACGTTTAACAGTATTTCTGATGACTTTCCACAGTCCACTCCTTTTCAATTTTGAAGACACATGCTTTTATAATCACATGATACTTGAAGAGACTTGAGTATAAGATATGACACCAACGATGCCACATAGCCGTGTGCTGACAGCATAAGCCAGCCATGTTTTGCTTCTGCATTGTCCTTCAAATGCCTGTGTGTTGAAGACCTGATCCCAGGGTGGCACTATTAGGAAGGGGTGGGACCTTTAGGAGACTGGGTACTGTGACAGGTCCTCAGGTCACTGGATGATGCCATGGGAGGATTTTGCAGCCATCCCTCAACCTGGTTTCTATGTAAACAGCTTGTACCCATTGTATCCCAATCAGTGGTGTCTGGCACAGGCACCAGGGGCCATTGATCTGCCTGATCTTGACCTAAAATTCCAAAACTGGGAATCAAATTAAGTCTTTCTGTCTATAAGTTAACTGTCTGGGCTGTGTTACTGTGGTGACTCACAGCTGACCAATCAAGCCCTTAGGGAAGCCTCCTCACATGTGGAGCAGGGATAATGGCACTGAGCTGCCACCTGAGCTGGCAGACATCATCAGCTGCCACCTCAGGGTGCCTCATGCCCACCTGTGGGCTACAGGTGAGACACTGAGTGCAGCCCACCGTCCCAACATCCTTCCACTGATCTGGAAGCGAGAAGAACGTTTTCTACGTATGTTTCCACTTCAGCAAATTATCTCCGTTTAAACATGCTTCAGGTTTAAGCTTATTTTCAGTAAGGGAAAACAAGTCTCAGAGAGGCTCAGCAGCTCGTCCAGAGACACTTAGCAGAAGTTTGAGACTGAAATGTGATTGCTTCAGCTCATAGCCTGCTACCCTGATGCTGACCAGCCAGATGCTGGGGTGTTCTATAAATAACCAAGAGAAACAGCCCTCAAGTGCCTGCCAGGACAGACAGGCTCACCACGCCCCATGACAACACAGCAGCACGATATATAAACCATTGTTCTCTGAGGGACAATGGAGTCAGGCCAGAAGTTGTTGGTGGATCTGCAGAGCTCACAGGGTGGACACTAGCACATGGTGGGGATGTGTGCTCCATCCAACACACTCTACTCCTACCTCTTTGGCACATGTGTCAGCTGTCTCAGGAACAAACAACCCAAGAACAGTCCCCACCCCTACACACACACACACACACACACACACACACACACACACACACACACACAGTCCTTCTCTCATACGTCCTTCAGGCCAAACAGCTGTGTTTCTTCTTTAGAAAATAAAAAGGGCATTAGTTTTCACCAGCATCCCTCCCTAAGACCTACCCCACCCCCACCCCCAAAGGATAGCAATTTATTCTTCCTTTCGGAAAGCCTGCCTCCATTGGGTTCAAGACTGAGGGTTAAGCTGCAGATGACCATTTGGAAACCTATTGTATGGGACTGCATGTGTTGTTGAAGACATTCCTGTGTAGTTTTTAGGTACAGAAAATTCCAGAAATCAATTCTAGCTTTCTTTGTTCTTATCTGATAATTACTATTTTCTATAAGAGATAAGTGGAGTTACACTAGGAGCTATGCCAAGGCACAACACTGGGGCACGTGGAACTAGCCAGAAGCAAGAGTGAAGTCAAGATGGGTCCAAAATTCCAAAATCTCCGTCTTGAGACCAGCAGGATCTCCCTGTTCTGTCCCTGCATGCCTTTCGATTCCTACCTCCACCATTCCTCGAGGTAGTCATGTAGCCTGGTGACCAGGACATGTCCAGCTATCACCTCGAACTCCTCTCCATGAAATGAAACATTCCCAGCACCTCAACCCCAGGCAGTGATGTACACTCACCTGAAAACCCCTACCTACTTCCCCAACGTTTATATAGCCCTGATCCTCCCGCCAATAAAGGGAGCTGTGTCATGGAAGGAACTGTATTAGACACCCTGAAGGGACCTCAGGCTCCAGAATGACAGACACAGATACACACACTAGCATTTATGAACTTGTCCCTGGTGTTGAGTTGCTTCTAAGTGTGGTGGGGAGGTATGGTACAATATGAGGTTGAGTGTTTCTGCAGATTTTCCATGTATACAGTCTCTCTCTCTCTCTCTCTCTCTCTCTCTCTCTCTCTCTCTCTCTCTCTCTCTCTCTCTCTCTCTCTCTCTGTGTGTGTGTGTGTGTGTGTGTGTGTGTGTGTGTGTGTGTGTGTGATACTTTCTGATCAGGATCAGCACACAAAGGCCATCCTTAGCTGGCCAAGAAAGACTGTGTCTCTGAGAAGCAGCTATGCTTGAACTAAACAGGCCTGAGAGATAGACAAAACTATTCTAAGTTAAGGAGATAGAGGGCCTGAGAACAGAGGAACAACAAAGGACTGCAACATTCAAGGGTGACTCCACGTGAATTAATCTCCCGGAATGAGTTCTAAGTGGAACCCATGCTTCTGCTCATGAACCCATAAGCTGACTACTGAAATCAGTTGAGCATCATGCCAGCACCACCAGCAAAGCTTAATGCTCCATCTGGTCCAGTGACTTCATTTACTCTCCAGGTTAGAGCTGCAGGTCCTACCCCTCAGTTCTCAGTTTCTACAGAGAGCCTCCCTTGGAGGCATGACTCAGGATCTGACTATTTCTGGGCTGTAACAGCTACATAGACACAGGCTTAGTTCATCTGATTACTGTTGTAATATCAAGCCCACTTCTCAGATGGTGGAGAGGTACACAGAGGCGAGATGACTGGTGCCCGTGGTCACCCAGCTACAGAAGGGAGAACCTCCAGGGTGGTGCTGTGCAAGCCGGAGGCATGCTTCTGCCTTCTCATCTATGTTCTATGAGCTAAAAGATGCCTTTTAGCATCTGGGATGCCTAGAGCCTTGGTGCTCACTGTTGTCAGTGTCCCATGGCCAAAGTAAACCCCACAGGTGCATCATGCATGGATTGTTCTTAAATGTAATGAATAATACTCGCTCTATTGTTTAAATATGATAAGTGTGTGAGAAATCTTATTTTGAGAATTATCTTTTCCATTCTTGTATGCATTGTTTTTACATTTTTTTTCACAGTGTACCTCATTTGCTAGAGCTCGGGAGAATGAATATGGATGCTGTAGAAGGTAAAAGCAGGTAGCAGAGTGAATCATTCCCAGAGCGTCGGTGAGCACAGGCTTGAGGCACAGGACACACCAGACAATGTTGTGGAAGCGGAAGTCCTGATGGAACTATGCAAAGTAGCAGCTGAATGGGCTGCAAGCATGGAGACAGGGCACCCTCCTTAGGAAGCCCCCCATCACAGGGCCAGAAACCAACAAAGACTTGCTCCAGTGAACATAATCACCGCTGACAGCTCTCGGTTTCTGATGAGTGTATGTCTTCGATTGAACACTTAGGAGAAACAAGGACGGCATTTCCTAAGAGGCACAGAGGACTGCTCTCCCCACCCCTACAATAACCTGGCCGAATCACAGAAATTCAAAGACTGTAGCCCAGTCATGCTCAAAGTAATTAAAGTATGAAGTGATATCCCAAGTCTCCCTGGACTGGCCTCTGCAGACGAGTCTCCTGGTTCTTATCTTCATGAAGGGAAGAATTCAGCAAAGAGATGCGACTTGAACAGAAGTGAGTTTCGTAAACAAGCATGCAAAGGAGACAGCGGAGTGAACTCTTCCAAAGAGAAGCAGCATCTCAGTGGGCTCTGTGTTGAGGATTTTCAGGAATCTTGCGAATATTTATGTGACGGCTCATGTTAGTGGAGTAAGGCGAGACTTTCTCCTTCCCAACGTGTAGTTTACCAGCTCTCCATTTTAGAATATTTCTTCCTATGTTCCTCTAGGATAGCCCACAATCTAGGGAGTCTAAGTGCTATTCTAATGAAGCTGGGGTCTCTGGGTCTCACGCCCTTCTTTAGTGTGGATGCATGGGAAAATACTCTGATGTCTTAGTTTTTATGTAGGAGCGGGGGAGTGGGGGAAGCTATCATCAGCCTCACAGATATTAAAGTAGAAAAGGACTTTCTGACTGCCAGGAAACAGCCTCCAGCCTCCAGGACATAGCTGCAGAGGTTTAGTTTCTTCACACCTAACTTGTGTTTGAGACTGAGAAAGAAAGACCCCATGACTGGTCTCATGGCTAGGCTGCTGGTAGGACAATTGGCTGTTTTAAGAACACTGAAGTCTCAGATTTTGAAAACAGTATGAATGAGTCATAAAGCACAAGAAGATATGGAATAATGAGTTGACCGTGAGGATCATTGTTTTGATCCTGTTGCAAATTGTAAATGCTTTTATTTACATTTTGTAAAATGTTTCTTCTTGGTCCCAATGACAGTACCTGCTCTATTGAAGGGTATACATTAAAAGTTGACTTTTTGAAAATTTCACATATGTATACAATGAAATATGATCATATTTATGTCCCATTTATTGCTTGCTAATAATGTAGTTCTGAATTTTAACCTATAACTAATAAAGAATGTGGGGCTTATAAATCTAAAAAAAAAAAAAAAAAAAAAAGAACACTGAAGTCTGGAGCCACTGATTTACAATAGATTGTCATGTCCTACAAACAGGAATAGGGCTTGGACTATTTTCTAGGAACCTTTTCTTCTGGATCCATCTCTTTTGTTTACTTTCTGCCTAACAGAGGGACAGGAAGGAAGAAGGAAGGAAGGAAGGAAGGAAGGAAGGAAGGAAGGAAGGAAGGGCTATTTCTGCCCACAAGATATCACATTCAGGCCTTCCTTTGGTCTGATATTACCATAAAACTCATGAGAGTTTCTTCCTCACCCACACTGTGTGGAGCTGTTCAAGGTTACAAAGAAGAGGTGGGGGTTGCTAAGGATACGGTTCAGTGATAAAGAACTTACCTAGCTTGTTCAAGGCCCCAAGACTGAACCCAGCGCAATGAATGAATGAATAATGGAGAGATCTAGGTAGGGCGAGGGCTTGCGGGAGCCCTGTCGCTTTCAAAAGTTCTATTGTTGCACTGTACTGAGGAAGGGGCCCAGGATGGATGCCCCCGCCGCCATCACCACCGCCAACATATCGATTTGTCTGAGTGGCCCACCGCCACTTTCTTTTGATCCCAGGTGTGTGTTCTATTGTTCCACATCAGTGACCAAGCAGATCCCTTCTGGGAGTGGGGCCTTGAGGACTGTAACAAAGGACCGAGTATCAGAGCTGGCTCTGTGGCGTGACACTGAAGGGGTCCTTTTTCTTCAGGGGGAGATTGTTTCCCTTTGCTGTTCATGGGGACAAGAAAGACATGCGTGGCTGAAATGGTGTGGATATGGCTTTGAAATGGGACGTATAAGGTAAGGGTAGGAAATTAGTCCTGATCCCAGGCAGGTTGAACCAAGAGGGGACCAGGGAGCTAATATACATTGGTGCTTGTCCTCTGAGTGCATTATGACTCCCCGAGACACTCCAGAGGATATAGAAAAAGATCTCTGTTCAATTATTCAGTGCTGTAATTTGGTTGACTGTAGCTTCCTGTCTCCGAGCTATGTATCAAAAAGCTTTGTTGCCATGGCAGACATACTGGGCAGCAGTAGGTATTTGGGGAGGTGGGACCTAGGGAGATGTTCTTAGGTCATTGGAGGCATGCCCTTGAAGGCAATCACGGGAATGCCACAGTGCTTCTATCCAACTGCCATTGAGTGCTGCCTGGCCATGGGCCTGAAGGAAACTCTAAAACTGTGAGACAAAATAAAGATATTTTATGTATAACTTCATTATATCCAGTACTTTTTGTAAGTATGTAACTAATACAGTTAAAAATAGGCCTGAAGCAAATTAAAGAAAACTCTTAAATATTGTGGCTTAAGGCAAAAGGGAATGTGTCTTGAATACGTGCAAGGCAACACTTGAAGACGTGAGCTCCTTTTATAGTTCCTGGGAGTTCAGATTGGTACCTTGTGTAATGGATGAATCAGAAGGAAAGATGGCATGAAAAAATGGCCAAGGTAGGAATCAGTTATCCTTTAGAAGACTTAGTGTCTTCTGCTGAAAGATATTTGCTAGAACTCAGTCAGCCTAGCATCCCCACTTACCTTCCAAAGAGGCTGCAAACATATCCTGGACTTTATGCTGCCTAAAGTATCCAGAACCTCAGAAGAAGATGGACGGAAGCTGCAAGGAAATTGCCAGTAACCTGTGCCACAACTGCATTTAAGATGCTGGTTCTTTCCACAGACCTGTCCACAAACAAGTGTCCTGAGGTTCCTGTCTCCCTCAGACTTGTCTTCTGAAAGCACATGACTCATGTTTCTCCCCTGCGAGACCTGCAGAGCACACAATGCAACCTTGGCTAGGCTTCCCTCAGCCTTGGCATATGAACACACAGCTTCCTGTCCAGCATAGGCAAGCCAAGTCTGCCAGTTCCCTTCCAAAGCCCTCTGGTATCATACTGAGGACCAAAAGAGGACTCAATCTACAGGGAGGAAGGACTGGCTTTGGCCCAGAGTCAGAATGGATTCAAGATCCAGCCTCCCAAAAATATCCACCACTCCCAGTAATAGTACCCTGGCAACCACACTTTTAACAGAGCTCTGAGGTGGGAGGGTACGTTCGTGATCCGGACTACAGCACTGGTTAATGAGCAGAACAGTTTTGCTGTTTTCTCTAAAGCTCTGTAAAGCAGAATATGGCCAGCTAGAGCCAGAGCTCTGCCATCAGGAAGGCCATAGCTCATCAACTGATGACCACTATAGTATCATTGTGATGATGTCATTCTCTAGTCTCTCCAGATGTTTTCACTGATAGCCAACAAGTGTCCTAAAATCCTGAAATAATAAACAGGACCAGAAGTTTAAAAGAAAAAAATAATAAATATTTCACATGATGTTTTCTACCTGGGGTGGTGGTGTTTGGTACCCTGGCCCCTGAAGAATGAGAGTGCTAGAGATCACAAGTTCCCCTATCGGACAAAGGCAGTCAGAGGGAATTACTTAGCTCCTAGTTTCAAATCTCTACCTAGAATGTGTGTAAAAGCTCAGCTTAGGGAAGGAAGCCCATGGCTGTTGCTCTGTCCAGGGAAGAAAGCCAAAGTGAATTGCAGATATTGGCCACAGGTGCTGTCAGCTGGCCTCTGAAGCCTCAGACTCCAAAGCTAAGGGCCTCTGAGCTTACATGAAAGCCACACCACATTAAGGGAAGACTAATACATGCTCCTTGGGCTCTGAGGACTGTTCCCTGGAGTTCTGAAAACTACACCACCTGTTACAATGCAGTTTCACATTGGGATTCAGCAATGGCCACTAATCTCTTTAAAGCCGTTCTCCAAAGGAGGCTGGTGACATGTTCTTGGAAGTATCCAAGTTATTGTTTGTAAAATTAAGATATGAGACAACATCAGATTAAACCCATTGCATCATACTCTGCTAGCTAGGCTGTCTCTTGTGCCTCGGGGACTCAGTCTGCATGTGGTCTTTATTGTAAGCTGTCCTGTCCAGCCAGTGGCTTGAGTGCCTGAAAGCCAGTGGGCGAAGAAAACCATGGAAGCCGTGACAGGCATGCAACCTGCCAGTGGGAGGGAAGGGAAGTTGCTGGTTGTCACAGAGACACACGACCTCTCCTCTGGGGGCCTGTTCAGCATTTCCTGCCTCTCTGGCCTTCATAGCCTGCATGTTTCTTCTGGAAGAAGAAGACTTTGTGCTGTAGAGATGTTAGTGCCAGCTTTACTGTGAAGAATGATCATCCTGCTCACACTGGGGACTCTTGAGTGAAGGGGAAGATGTTCTGGAAGCATCTTGGGTTCTTCAAGAGACACAGCAGGTAAGGGAGGTAAGGGAGATGCTGTCATCCCAAGGTGGCCTCCTGGTTGGAGCAACCTCAGCATCACACATAGTGCAAAAAGCCCTCCTTCTTATTGTTCTGTTTGATTGGAGCAGGCCTGTGCTAGTCAATTCAAGACTGTCCGTGAGGAAGACTGGGAAGGGCAGTGACATGTGTTCCCAGGCAGGACAGGCACACGGATGAGGCCCGTAACCCAAACCACACATCCCAGACCAATTTGGTTTCAGGAGCCAAACTACCTTACCTCTTCCTGTATGTTCAGGGGACATGACCTTGGATCCTCCAATGAACCAGGCTCTAAATAAAGACCTGGGGCATAAAAATAAGCAAGCCATGTTTCTTGGCTTAGAGTAGGTTGTGAAGTAAAAACAGAAAGTAAAGAAGTCTCTATTCACAGTTATTGTGGGGCTTTATTGAGACAAGGTCTAGTTATGTCCCCTAGGCTGTCCTTGAACTTCTTCTCCTCCCTCAGCCTCTCAAGTTCTGAGATTACAGGGTGTACCATCATGCTCAGCTGTTTTGTTTGTATATGTGCTAAAATAATGCCCCCTAATATTATTCTTTACTTTTTTCTATAGCTAAGTTTAATTTGTATTTATTGATGCATATTAATAACACAAATGAAAGCTTTCATCATAGTATTTCTATAATCTACTCATCACCACTATTTCCCCCTCTTATCTCCCATTCCCTTTCCACTTTTATCCCTAATAGTAACCCTTTTCAGTGTACAACACACACACACACACACACACACACACACACACACGAGAGAGAGAGAGAGAGAGAGAGAGAGAGAGAGAGAGAGAGAGAGAGAGAGAGAGAGAGAGAATCCAACACCTGCCTTTATGAGACTATGGACTCCTGGTCATACCTAGTTTCCTGCTAATGACACAACCTTAGTATGCTCTAGTTCTGAATAAAGCTCTATTGTGTGGACCACATCTTCTTCATCCATTCATCTTTTGATGGGCACCTAGGTTGAATCCACAGCTTGGATACTGGTGCTGCAATAACCCTGGGTGGGCAGGTGTTGCATGCTGACTTGGATTTCTTCAGGTAGCTACCCAGGAATTCTATAGCTAGAGCATATTTTAATTCTATTTTTCTTTTTTCTTTTTTCTTTCTTTCTTTCTTTCTTTTTTTTTTTAAGCACTTCAATACTGACTTGCATAGCTAAGTCTCCATTTTCTTTTTCAGAGAAGTAGACCACCAACCTGAATGAATTGTTGTTGTTGTTGTTGTTGTTGTTGTTTGTTTTTTTCTGGTGAGGTTGGGTGTATATGGTTGGAGAGTGCCAAGAGTTGGGCATGGAGACACTGTGCCTCACTTGTGTTCAGAGAGGCATTCCAAGCTGAGCATTGCCCTGTTGGTTTCCCACAGTGGTATAAATGGGTCACTAATCCCTGTCTCTGGGTCTCCTCTCAAGGTCCCTTAGAGTTAGTGTGTTTCCTCTATTCTTCTCCACCATTGTGAGACTTTTGGGTGTGTTACTATTGCTCCCACCCTCTTACTAGGTAGATGAAAATGTTAGTAAGTAGCCCAAGGCTATGCCTACTTACAGTTTTAACAAAATTGCTGGCATCTTTCCATCAATTACAACGCTGCCTCACTGTGGCAGCTGGCACATTGCGATGACATTTCAGAAAACATCCAGAACCTTCCCAGAGGGAAAAACAGAACATGCTTCACATAAAAGCCCAGAGAACAGGGTGTCATCTGGCTTTTTAATTGCTACCCCATGAAGCAATATTTTCAAAATTGAGGCAAGATGACTTCTAACCTGAAATTCTGTACCCAGACGACTTCTCCATGAAGCCAGAGAACAGTCTTGCGTCTTCTAACAGGAAGGTAGAAGACATAAGATGGCTGTACAGCATGGGAAGGAGAAAGACACAGGATGCTCACGGGGCTGCCAGGGAAAGGCCATGGGGAAAAGAAAAGCTGAGCTGCAGCATTATAGCAAAGCTCTGGGAGAAAAGATCCCTAGAAACCAGTCAGGATGACACTCAAAACATCAGGTGCCACCGAGTTGACCTGTCACAGATATGCCTGTTCTGACACCTTCTCCAAGAATTCTCTTCTCACTGCTGTTCCACCAAGACCTGCAAGAATGCCATGGGGTGCAAGCCTTCTTCTGTGATCGGGACCCCCAAAGCTCATGTATGCTTTGCAGTACTTCCAAACATAGTCTCTAAGCCAGTGGTTCTCAACCAATGGGTCTCGACCCCTTTGAGGGTTGAATGAACTTTTCCGAGCAATCACCTGCGACCTTCAGAAAACATAGATATTTAAGTTACAATTCATAACAGTAGCAAAATTACAATTATGATGTAACAACAAAACTAATTTTATGGTTGGAGTCACCACAACATGAGGAACTAAATGAAAAGGTCACAGCATTACGAAAGTTGCGGGGCCACTACTCTTAAATAGCCTTTCCAATAATTTTAGTTGACCCCCCACTTTATCTCAATGCTCTGTGAAAGCTCCTCCCAGTCTGGTGTACCATCAACTGAGGGAGGTCTCTCGTCTAATTGCCTATTTTGGAAAAAGTCGTCAGAGCGTGGGTCAGAATGTCGAGGCCATGGGTGCTGCTGTGGTTCCAGTCAAGGGGAGAGTGGGCTGCATCTCAAAATGGGGCCTTTTATTCTGCTATGGCCTTACCAGGAAGTACATGAACTACGCCAGCCACAACAACTCATCTATTCTGCAGACACAAGTGTGGCGTCCTCTGGACACTTTCTTCTCACTCTTAGTAGGCTTTGCATTATTTGTGTCTTGGGCTCTTCAGTAGCGAAAGTAAAGGTAAAGCAGAGGCAGATGGGTATGTCTGCAGGGCTTCAGGACTCCAGGGACTCAGAGCCCTCAGCTCAGAACTCTCCAGTGGGCACGTGCCTCACCTTCTCTACCTCTGAGAAAACATCTCCTAGTACTGTGAGAGACTTGAGTGCACAAGCCAAATCCAGTTGTGATGTTTGGAGTTGGGGCCTTTGGGAGGTCAAAACAAAATAGTGAGGCTCTGATCCAATAGGACTCTGGCTTTATAGAGAAGGAGCGACTGAGCCGTGTCACTCAGGCTTTCCATGTGACACAACCTGCACTGCCAAGTCCCCACCAGTGGGAGGGACTTCACCAAGATGCAGCCATTGGCTCTTGAACTTTGCAATCTTTGCAGCCCACTGCTGCAAGAGCCTTCCAGCACAACCTCTCTTGGGCATCTGTGTTGAAGCAGATCCCATCCGAATCACTCAAACAGGGAGCTCACTGCTAGCAGAGCCCAGTTGCCATGTTGGTTTCTGTCATGTTGGTCGTGGAATTCACGCATTCCCAGGGGCAGTGACTAGTTCACAAGTAAAGATGGCACAGTCTCGTACTCCACAAGGCTGGTGAGAAAAACCATGGTTGCCAACCTGTGCTAAATCAACCCCAGTGCAAAATTTTCACTTGGAAGTAGCTTGTGGGGAAATTTGCCTTTGGAGAGCAGGTATCCTCAACTGTAAGCTTCAGATCGGACCTCATCTGTAAGACAAAGGCAGGCTCAAGCATTTGAGGACGTCGTCAAGCCAGCAACTTGCGGGAAACCGCACATTGTCATCAGTTCTTCAAACAGGTTGACACAAAGCTAGGGGAACAATGAAGCAAACGCTGAGCTGTATTTTTAGAAAGTTCCATAGCTGAACTCACTTTTAAGAGACTATATAAAAGAAACAAATCTAAACCTTGGGAACTGACAGTGTTGAGTTATTTACCGCTTTTTACTGTTCAATTTCCGCAGATAGAAACAGGAAGGGAGCTGTAAAGGGCCTGTCCATTGAAAAGAGACCAAAGTAAGAATGCAAATAAATACTGGAGCCACTGGCTATGGTAACAGGCGATCCTGGAGCCTTTCACATCCTCTCTGGGGAAGGGAATGTGTTATGCTCATTCTTGATGTCAATTGATGGCATTCTTACCCAAAATGTAGATCCTAATGAAGAATAAAAATTTCCATGAAGAAAATATTTTTTGTGTGTGTGCTGGTTGCCAGTCCCAGGGTCTCAGGAACTTAAAAAAGACAGATGTGTTTTTGTTGCAGTCAAACTTAACTGATAGTCCTAAATCATTATAATTAAATTTTTGGTAGTAACAGCATGTTCTCTGCTTCTATTTTCCCGCGCTTGAGGTCCTGCAGGATGAAGCAGGATGTGCCGTGGAAGGACATGGCTGAGATGTTTCCTATGGGTACATATTAACATGCCCGGTGGCCCTTCAGCTTCTTTTCTGGGTCCTTTGTGAATCAGAAGTGACATCAGTAGAGGGCTCCGCGGAAAGGAAGTGTCCTTGGCACTCTCCCTTGCTGTCCACTCAACTCAGGGACAGAGCATAGGTCTGTGCTATCAGGCCAAGCCTGCACCTCACCACTGGTGACAGCAGGCCCCATCTGGCTTCCCACTTCAAAGCCTTGTGCCTTCCTGAACAATGCTTCCGAGTCGTATTTTCCAGGGCTGCAACCCATGCAGTTGTCCCCCACCCCCCAGTGCATGAAAGGTCAACCTTTTATGCTGGCCTGAAAGGAATACACTTGGAACCGGTCCTTTTTTGTTTGCCTTTGGGGAAGTCATAAAAATGGCTTTGATAATTAGTAAACAGCCAACATTTCCCCAACACTCATAAAACATGAAGGTGAAGGGGAAACCCAGCCCGCCTTTCAAGTCTCTAGGAGGCTCAAGTCCCAGGGTTCCTTGCTGCCAGGTCTGTTGGCAGCGCCTGCTTCACACTAGCAGGAGGGTGGGCAGGTTCAAGTTTCGGTCCTGGCCACGGCACGTAAATTCATTAGCAGTAAAGGGCTGGCCCGATTAGCATCAAATCAGACATGAGGGTCAACTTCTGGGTAGGTATGTATTTCAAATTTTTACGGGTTGTAAGAGATTACCTTTTTTGATATTTTTTTTTTCTGTCTTCCTGGTAAGGTCAGTATGTATATATAAAAGAACTTCTGATCTGTTTGAATTATTTTAAAAAATCTCAGTTGGTGGCCTGGGATTGTAGTTCCATGACATACTTGCCTAGCACATACAAGGTCTTGGATTTAATATCTAACATTACAAACAAACAAACAAACAACAAACAAAAGCACCAACCCAAAATAAATAAATAAAATAAAATAAGTTGCAAAAAAAAAAGCATCAATCCAAACCAGAGATAAAGCATATTAGCAGCCAAATTTTGACCTATAAACCTGTGCTATGTAGTTGCTGAGTGAAATGTCACGAGGATGGTCATACAGAAAACCTACCCGTGTGTGATCCAGCCCAATGGTACCACAAAGAAGAGGCGAGATCCAAAGCCACCAAAGCCACCTTAGAGTTAGCATGGTCGAACTTGGTTTGCTCGAACTGCAATTGAACTCTATGGGTCCATTAATATCTTTTATCTCAAAACACTAACAATTTCTGGAAGTCTTTGACTGGAAACAGAAGATGAATACAATGACATAAAAAGTATTGCCACTTTGCAGGTGGCGACATCTTGCCTAGTGTGCACAAGACCCTGTGCAAAGAGAAATGAAAAGAGGCAGCATATCCAATTATGGACTCTACAGGTGTGCACACAGAAAAGAGAAGCTGGTTTGTTAACTAAATGAAACATGATGATTGCCTAGTCAAACCTGTTCATTGAAGACACAGAATCCAGTGGGCTTAGCTGAAAAGCAGATGGATGCACTGAACCCTCAGATCCTGCGCCAGGCATAGCTGCTGAAGACACAGGGTCCTAGGGGCCAGCCACTATGAGCTTGTCCACAGACCACCACTGCTGTCCTCTTTCCTATGTCAAAGCCCAGGGTTTGCTACAGCTCCCAGGAGGGTAGAGTGAGTCAGTGTCATCCATCTGCAGCCTCTGAGTTGGGGAATTACAAACTAGGGGTTCTCTGAGCACTGGAAAGGGCTGGAAGGTGGTGTGGGGAGGGCTCAGGGAAGAGGACAGGAGAGCAGGGCACCTGCCATAGTCATAGACGCTCTGCTCCTGATGTTAGCATCGGCTTAGAAGGAAGAGGCAGCTGTTTGCCGAAGGGTAGACTAACCCAACAGATTCCTCCAAGGCTTCTGGTTCACTTTGCTGTTTGTCCTCTCCAACCAAGGGCTCACTGTACGCCACTATCTATGGTGGCTAGCTGCCTTGGTCAGCCCAGGTGCGGAGTCTTGAGGTCCCTCTCTCTCTTCTCTGTGTGCAGCTGAGACTTAGGTTTTTCTGGGGGAAACCTTTGCTTGAATTAGCTTTGAATCTCCCTTCATTTAAAAATAAGAACCACTTCCAATGTTGGAGAAAATGAAACGGGTGTCTCTGATTGCCAGGACTTTGACTGCTTTCCTTGCAACTTGTTTTTAAAGGGAAGCTTTGGCCTCTGCTTTTTGTCTCAGATCTTTTCTACTCTCATTGATATTAACT
Organism: Acomys minous; assembly: GCF_964271855.1. Taxonomy (NCBI): domain Eukaryota; kingdom Metazoa; phylum Chordata; class Mammalia; order Rodentia; family Muridae; genus Acomys; species Acomys minous. The sequence continues at coordinate 25,158,657 of NC_140486.1, forward strand.
GATAAACAATGCGTGATGTGTGCAGACATACACTGTGATCTCCATAGGAACCCAGTGGAATGTGTTATGGTCTAGATATGGTGACTTTGTCCCAGGCGGTGGGGCCAGTCAAGTGCTGGGGACTGGGTCTTCAGTGTGATGGTGGCAAGGGAGTGAGGTCTTTATGAGGTCCAGGTCCAGGAGGAAGAGACTAGGCCATTGAGGGTGCCTCATTGCATGACATTAGCATGAGTTTCACAGGCCCCTACAAGGCTGCTCCCCCTGTGCCCCCTCCCCCCCGGGGCATCTTTCTCTGGCTTCCTGCCTCATCCTGTGGGCCCTTTCTTCCTACTCACTCCTGACCTTGTAATGCCCTTAGCCATGAAGTGCTGTAGCTAGACAGGCCCTACAAATGCTAGAAATCCTGTTATTTTGACTTTCAAGCTCTAGAACTGATCTAAATAAACCTCTTTTAAAAGGGAGGGGACAGTGAGATGACTTACCAGGTGTTAGCATACTGCCCCAGTCTGCCTAGCAACCTATGACCCCAGTCTGCATAACAACCTATGACGTCATTACCTACCTGCCCCTAGGCATGGTCCTACCCAGGATTATGCAAAGACAAACCTACCTTGTCTCTTTCTCTCTTGTTTCTCTCTTCCTCTGTCTCTGTCTCTCTTTAGGGTCCTCCTCCCTCTTCCCCTCCCCCTTGCTCATATAGTAATAAACATCTGCATATCAGATCTGTTGCCTGTTATTTTTAAATCATTACAGCAGGTAGCAGTGTTTGCCACCAGACAATACAAACTTGACAACCTGAGTTCAATCTTCAGAACCCACATAGCAATACAAGGAGAGAAGCGTCAACTCAGCAAAGTTCTTTGATGTCCACAAATGTACTGTTGTGTGAGCACCCACCTGCAAATCACACACACACACACACACACACACACACACACACACACACACACACACCTCTCTCATATACACATATCACACACATACACACACAAATAAATAAATAATAAATTTAAGCGTGAGAGTGGTTGAACCTTGGGCGTTTTGCTGTAATGATGGCAATCAAGGATGGATGGGTACTATGGTCCCTATTTTAAAGGTGAGGGAACCTGTAAAGTCAGTCCTCAAATACCAGACTCTGTCTTTTTGGGATCCATGTTGTCTGGGAGCCATCTCCCTAGAAGATGCCTTCACTTTTGGTAGCTATTGCTCAGGTGGTACTGCCCATCTTTTACTGTGGCCCAGAGCTCAGTAAACATTTTTTACTCGTGACTGCTTTTCATGAAGATACGTTAAGGTGGTTATGTAAGCACATAAAATAGCTATAATGAATAAAAAAAATCACTGATAATAAGCCATAAAGAAATTTCTTTAAGTCAATTCTATCTTGTCATTTTTAAAAAGTCTTTAAAAATGACAAGATGATATGACAAGAGGTAGATATTCTTGTGTGTTCTAACACACACACACACACACTCAAATTAAAACTTGGCTGAATATTTGATGCCAAAACACCGAACATCTTCAAAGTGGTCCAGCATTGACCAATTTAAAAAATTTTTATAATCGTGAATTATGATGCTTTACAATAAATAAACAATTTACAATAAATAAACAATACAAAATGGCAAAAGTATGTTTAGGAATATTTTATAATTGTTAGAAATTCTGTCTTAATCCCAAGTTAAAAATTCATTTAATGATTTTTAATAAAACTCAAGCCAACAACTCAAGCAGCAGTTTTTAAAATCAAACATTAGAACACAATACAATCTAAAAATATAGCAACCCATACTTACATGCAGAGGAATGATGGTGGGAAAATATTAAAAGTCTTTGTTTTCTCTAATTAAACCATTATGTTTCTGTAAGAACAGAACACTGTGTATGTGCAGTAAAAAGCACTTCAGTTCAGATCATGCATTGGTCTTGAATATGAGCCAACATGTCTCAGGCAGTCTTCATTGATGCTGGGTGGTGTGACAGCATGTGTCCTCATGTGTCCAGACCCAGACCACAGTGGCTTAGAATGGTGCCACCCTGGCAAGGACTGCCAGCAACTCCCCTGACTCATTGCTCTCTTGATCTTGAATGAAGTTTTGTATTCAGAAACATTTCAGTATTGCCACCCTTGTCCCGACCTCTGCATCCACTTAGGTCTGTGATCCACTAGGTATCAGTGAACTGTAGGGGAAGTCCTTTATCCCTCAGGAAGCTCCCATCTTAGATGTCTACAGTGAAGACCGTAATGACTGCCTCCTAGCTTTGCTATACAGATAGAACAAGGTGTTGATGGGCCCTGGTCTAGCCGACTTTTCAACTCTGACATGGTCTGGTTGCTCTAACCATCAGAAAGAATGCTGGAAGCAAAGCTTTTGTCCATTCTTACCCCTAACCCCCAGGGAGCTGGCAGTTTACCCAGAGAGCCATATGTCCTCCTCCACCACTCCACAAAGCGTGGAATTGAATGACTGCAAAACTCAACCCATGAGTGAGAGAGTAGGACCTTGGAGTTGGCAAGGCTGCAGTAACAGTAGAGGACCCTGTAAGACAACAACAAAATGGTGGTTCCCTTAAAAGTAAAATGTCATTCTACCTGTTTCTCTGGGGATACACAATCTGTTTTCCAGAAGAAGGAAGAAAAAAAAAAGTGTGGAAAATTTCAATTCCCATATCAACAAATTTACATTTGACCGGATTCAGGTGTCACTCTCAAGAAGAGGGCAACCCTTTTATTTTAGCAGCATTCTTGTGCTTTAAATAATACTTAACTGGTTAGAGTTTCAGTAGTAAGGTCTGGGAAACATGAACAGATTCTCTTCTAGTATAAGACTTATCTTTCAAAAATCAAGAGTGCTCTGAGGTGCCAACTGTTAATCAAGCAAGGTCTCTGGGAAAATACTGCTTACTGTACAAGGAACATGGGGTAGGGATTTCTGTCCTCTGATGATGAGATTTTTTTTTTTAATTGCCATGAAGGATCAGCACTGTTGGTGGTTTCTAGGCAAGCTAAGGACCCAAAGGGGAGCTTCTGGAAGGTTCCCCTGAGGCTCCCAGGCATCTAGTGATCCCAGATTAATTTCATCTGGCTAGAAACATACACAGCTTCAGACTTAAGTGCTTTTTGAGGTAGGAAAAAAAATATCCAAGTATCCTTATCCCTGGTCACTTAGGATCTATAAAGCTCCTACTAAATGGCAGAGCCTATCAGACAAATCTGCCCTGAAAGAAAGGGGAAATCAGAGCAACTGTGACATGTGGCACTCCGTGTTTTTCCCAAGGTGTTTCATGCAACGAGGTATACCGAGGAAGATACCCACCTCTGTAGCTTATGGCGTACAGCTGCTCCCAAGATCAGAAGACTTAATGCTTAGGTCTCTGTCCAAGAAGAGCTTGTGTGAAACAGCCTGTTGGGGACAGGCTGGGACAGACTAGGACAAAGACCTCTCCTTACAATGTGTTTGGACCCTATTGTCAGGAGCCAGTTTGACATGGTAGCAGAGAGGATTTCTCTCTTCCCTCTGAGTTTTTATGATTCCACTAAAGAGTCTTCTGGCTACAGGAAGAAGACTCGCTGCCTCCAAAGTCCATGGCTTAGTCAGACACAGGAGAGCCTTCATAGAAGAGAGGGCGAAAGGAGAGGCCTGGCTTTCTGGGACCATTGGGCTTCCACTTGTACTAGACCTGCGGCTGTTAGCCTTATGTTAGAGGAATGTTTCTTTGTCTTTCTTTCTTCCTTTATTTTTATTGTATTGGTTTTCTGAGATAGAGTTTCTCTATGTAGTTCTGGCTGTCCTGACACTTGGCTTGTAGAGCAGGTTGGCCTTGAACTCAGAGATCTCCCTGTCTCTGCCTCCTGAGTGCTGGGATTAGAGGCGTGCGCCACCATCATCCACTCGCAGGAGGGTTTTCTAATATTCAAAAGTCCTACCTGGAGAAATGACTAGTGGTGGCCTAGTGAAGACCTAGCATCTTCTTGCTACTATTAATACTGTTAGTGACACCAACAGAAATCTTTTCCAAGTGAAATTAGAGGAAGAGTAAACATTATAGGACGTACCTGAAACCCCATGATTTCTCCCGGTCTCCACACACAACATCAAGGAGGACAACTGAAGTCCCCGGCTGAGTGGCTTTTCATGGTCACATGACTGAGAAGTCGAATCTCCCAGGCCTCCCTCTGCCCTGTCAGGGCCTTCCTCTAGCTCCAGACTCCCTGCTCCGGGAGCCCCATATCTCTGGTGTTCTGATAAAATGATTAATTCCATCTGTCGACCTCAGCTCTAAGGATCTAGAAGCCAGAGCATGGCCAAACCTGAGTTGGGACACGTGGGAACCCCAGACATGTGAAGGGACCCCTTAAAGGCAATTAATTGCTGCATCTTTACATCGTTAAGTTCCCTACACGCTGTCTGAGAAGAATAACGCTTGTTAGTGTTGGAATTCACCTTGAAGTTTGTTTGCTTATTTTGAAATCTGCCTTTAAGTGGCCCTTGCTGTGGCTATCAGCTGCCCAGGTGTGTTAAATATACCCCTCCAGTTCTTAGAACCTTATCCTTGGGATCTCTGAGAACGGCTCTAATTATGCTCACCCCTGTGTTTGTTTATTCATGTGTTCTTGTCCCTGGGAACTGGAACTTGTCCAGGGTAGGCATCTTGCCTCTGTGTTATCTGTAATTTGCAAGAGTCTGGCTGTTAGGCGCTTGGTAGGGGTTGTACCAGCTCCCTGTATGGAACCTCCAGGAGTCTAATCTACAAGTCTGTTTTGACTGTGCACACGTCTAGTAAGCCTGACCATACCTTGCCCACATAACTGGAGCACCCAGAGGCCTTTGTAGCCTCTACACTACAGATTAGTATTCTGGTGGGTGAGGGTTAAGGGCAAGCTCCTGGCCTGAGAGCATCATGGTTCTTAGGACAAATGCAGCGTCTCTCTCATCCTTGTTGAGAGAAAAACAAGATCTGGCTTAAAAGCTCAAAGACACAGGGTTTTATCTCATGCTAAGTTATGTATTAATTTTTAATAATTCATAAATTAACTTTGAAAATACTTGATTTCTCCAAGTTGTGTGAGTGCATATGTATATGTGTGTGTGTGTGTGTGTGTGTGTGTATGTGTTTAATACAACCTCAGTAATAGTAATAAAAGAGGTGATCAAATGGGCACAAAAAGATTTATTTTACTGGTGATATATAAATCAGCACAGTTTTGGAGGGTAACCACATTTCAATAATCCTTAGGATGTCGACTCAAGAATCGTTTGCTCTTGAAAATTTGTTCAGGGAAAAAAAAGCGCACAAGAAAAAAAATCTTAAACAGAATATTGGTCATATGCATTGTATCATCCATTACAGAAACTTATGTTCCAATGGGATAAATGACGAGAGGAAAGGATACGTTATAAAGACTGCTGTAATGCAGGTGTGTATGCTGATGTGGTGTGATGAGGGAAAGGAGGGGTGTTTCACTGATCAGGTTTGAGAAACTCTCCCAAGAGGAAGAGACTTTGATACAAGGAAGAACCAGTCACACAAAGGCCACCATCCTAAAGAGAGTCAGTAGCAAGCATTTTGAAGAAGGTACACGTTGGATAAGTCTGGAACTGGGTAGGTCAGTGTGTCTAGAGTGGAGTGTGTGTCTAGAGTGGAGTGTGAAATGCCATAGTTTGTGACCAAACCTGAGATAGATGCTGTGATGCGATGTGATGTGTCTCTAGAGCACTGGAGGTAGCCATGGTCTCCAGGACATACAATTTTTACTTGTGTGTTCAAACTGGACGGAAACAAATGGAAATACAGAAAGCTGTCATGCATACTTTTTCTTTCTTAAAATTGCCATTAGTATTATCCACAAGTGAAACTAAAATGTCCACAGAAGAATATGCAAAAATAGGATCTTGACATCATCAGGACATGAAACCCAAAGGCGTGGGTTTTCTTCATTGCAGTACATTGTCACCCACAGCAAGCAAACGCCCTTGAGTTCCTTGAATCGAATTTACATTCAGAATCCAGTTAACTGTGACTAACTCCCAGAAATGTAATTCTATGGTCCTTCACTGTTACAGTATGAAGTGTGCTCCCCAGGGTTTATGTGTTGAAGAATATTCAGCGATAGAAGTTTTGTTAAGTGAGTTGGTCATGAAGGCTTTCCTCTCATTGGTGGATTAACCCATTGGTGGATAGGTAACTTGGTGGCCTTAGAAGTGTTCTGAGATGGGAAAGCAGTCCCTTGGGGAGGAGTTTGGGAGTGTTAGGTTTTGTCCCTGGCTTCATCATCTTCTCTTTCAGCTTCCCAGGTGAGCAGCTGTGCTTCCACACATAGTCTTTGTCATGATGAGCTTACCTTACCTCAGGCCCACAGATGGAAACTCTGGACCCATTAGCCAAGTACTCTTCAGAGTTACAGAAGTCTAAGTAACTTCAGTTGCTTACAGTCTAAGGACAGAATGCTAGTAACTTGAAAATCTATTTTCAAAGGCAGACAGAGACAAGACACTGATCAAAGGGCCAAGCATGCCAAAGCTAAAAAAAAAAAAAAAAAAAAAAAGGTTGATCTCTAAGGACAATAATGTTTTCAATGGAAAACAAAGACTACTTGAATAATCAATATTTTAGTAGGAAAATAGCTTCAAGCACATATGCCCTGATATGTTCACACGTATATTCCAGCCTCCTTTGCATTTTGTGTGGCCATTTGACTGAGCACAGCCTACAGAATATGACTAGCTGTGTTACTTCAAGCCTGGTGGCTGAATATGAGGTATGACTCCCCCATGGTATCTGTCCATATAGCTGGGAGCAAAGTAATCCAAGATTGCCTAGGACACAGAATGGACATAGGCCTCTGAGTCACTATATGGATGACAGCTGCCCATTAGAGCTAGTGGACCCCATCAGACTGTGTGGATGAGGACCACATTGCTGTCAAACCTCTGAGACTTCTGGGTTGCTACAATAAATAACATTTTTTTTTAATCCTTCCAAATCATGATGTATTTTTTAAAAAGCATTTTGTAGTTTTCCTGTTTCCCCTGTTCTATCCGCATTTGGTTTTCATGAAGGATTGAACCATGTGTCTCTTTAAAAGTCATCAGTCATATTTCCCAATCACAATTATTGTGTCTACAGTGGAAAGAAAACCCTAAGAGTCTCTAAAATGAAGAACAAAACATGAGGCACGCTGTGCCAACTTGATGTTGCCTATGAAAGCCCCAGTCCAGATGATCTCCCAGTTTGGGCTTTTGTTTCTCCCTTGTGTTGTTCTCTTTGCCTGAAATGCCTCTAACTCTCATCTGTGCCTGGCACAAGCCCAGTGCTGCTTCATGGTCCAACTCAAATGTCAGCTTGCCTTTGAAGCATTTCTTTAGCCTGCCTCGGGCAGAATTAACCATTCTTTTCCTCTGTCCTAACAGAGGTCATCGATGACCTCTTTGCTGGCAGACCTAGTGTCTTCTTTTCAGTGGACATCCTACTCAACCTCCTTAGCACTTGCTGATTTAGAAAACGCCCTCTTTACTTAACACAAGCTTCCCCTCTCTGCTGGCCTCTTCCTTGGGCCATGCCTTACAGAACTCCTTCTGTGGGTCAGAATGTCTGTGCTACACAGCTGTCCTGCCTTTAGCTTCATGACTTGCTAAAACGAACATCTCATCCTCCCTCCTGGTTCTATAAAGAAGAGCAAGGCAATAACTTCAGATGTTCTTATCTCTAGCCACATGCTCTGTCCCAGAAGTCTCTACTGGCGTAACTCCAGACACTGCACAGGGCAGACCAATTTGCTCCCTTCTAACATGCATTCTGTCTCTGGATCCTTCCTTCCAATTTATAACATTCCCAATCCATGGCTAACCAAGCCTGTAGCTGCCAGAACCCATCCTTGCTCTTTCTTCTTCATTTTCCACACACTACTTCTCCCTGATTCTTAGCATCTGGTCACCCAGGCAGAGGGAAACTTGGGGAAATACTTTGAAGCCAGAGATGTATGTTCAAAGTCAGACTCAGCCACTGACTGGTCACATGACTCGCATCATGTAACTGAACTCTTTGACCTAATTTTTGATCTGTCATATGGGAAAATAATTAAATAGATATCTCTGAGCGCTGTTATAAGCATCACATTGGAAAACATAAAAAAAAAAACAGCTAGTTTGGGTAAACCAGATACAAACGTTTTAATTCCTCACACACATACGAATCCCCACATTTCCATTGTCTTAGCATGGGGCTTCGCTGACTCACCTAAGTTACTGCAATGACCCTAGGACTAGTCTCTGCCTTTTTGCTTCTCTGTCCCTTCTCACAAAGAAGCTTTCTCTCTCTCTCTCTCTCTCTCTCTCTCTCTCTCTCTCTCTCTCTCTCTCTCTCTCTCTCTTTTTCTTTCTTCAAAGAGCTTAGTGCGGCTCCTTTCTCACATACAAATCAGTCACATCATACCCCAGCCTCCAAGTTTGCTGGCCTGCCAAAGATAAAGGCGCTCATCACTTCCCCTGTTATCTCGTCTCCTGAACTACGTCATGTCTGTCCTGGCCAGAACCCTTTTGGTTGCATGGTACAGATGCTCACTCAACTGGTGGAAGTGCAAGATGCCAAGAGCTCTTGGAAAGCCTTGACATTGGACCATATCCAAACCCAAGTCAATTCCAAAGCCTAGGCCCCCTGCTCCTGGGCCAAAGTTATAGAATGCTAGTGAAATATAATAAAATACTCATCTGTAGCCTGTGAGATCACTCAGAAGGTAAAAGCACTTGCTGCCAAATCTGATGACCTTAATGCAGTCTCTAGAACACACATAGTAAAAGGAGAGAACTGGCTCCTGCAAGCTGTCCTTGGATCCCCACACACAAACAGTGGCACCTTCAGACATGTGCCCGTGTGCCCATGTATAAAATACATGGGAAAATATGTATGCATTCTGTGCAAATACCACATCTTCTAACATAAAGAACTTGCTCAGGCTTGGGGTGCTAGAATCTATCCTGGAGACACCAAGAGATGACTCCTTACTGAAATACACAGCAAGTATCACCTCAAATACAGCCTGCTTTCAACACAACAAAGCTGGGGTTTGTCCTAAGTGAGCAGCCATGGGAAAGCAAAAACACAACTCACTGATGGTTTCTGTCCCAGTGAAGCCATGTGACACACTTCCAGTTAGCGTGATACTTCTAGAAGCTGCCCGTGCTCGGATTGTCTTTACAAGTGTAAAGCCGAGTACGGTCAACCTGAACATCAGAGAGCTGACATGCTCCTAAGTCCAAAAGGCCACAAGCCATAGGAAATTCCATACCCTGGAATTGTGTCTCATGCACAAAGATACTAAAGATGTCATGTAGAATTACCTTCGGCTAGCCATCTGAAGTATATGTCACACAAATAAGTTATCTTAAGACCTGAGTCCCAACCTCAAGCTATCTCGTTGGTAGATATTCCAAAATTCGAAAAAAAAAAAAATCTAGACCCTTCTGGTCCCAAGCACTTCTGGGGTAGGTAAATATTTCCAAGACTTTGGATGCATTGGTTAATCCCTTGGTCCTCTGTTCTCCCTACTTGCAAAACACAAAACAAACAAACAAAAACAAAAGGCTCTCCTCAGAAAAGAGGATCACCCTGGGCTTTGAAGTTTTTATCTCTAGCCTCTCCAGGGATCAGTGACACAGGCAGAGAAAGGCCAGCTCTGTCTCCGGGGCCCTGGCTTAGACTATACAGTTTTTGTCTCTGATCTGTCCTGAAGGCTTGTTCCATTGTCTTGGAGCAGGGCCACCCTCGCACAGGAAGCTGTGTGTATCACTGCTCACTGCAGGCAGAAAACGCTGCAAAGGCCTTCCTATGACTGATAAAAACGGTGTTTGCTTTGGATCAAGAGGAAAAATAAGGCGCTCAGGATAACAGAGGCCGGTGGGAAAACATTTGGAGCTCCAGAACGAGAGCAAAAGAAGAGACCCTTTGAAGGCTCCACACAGTGGTAACTACCTAGGAACAATGAGGGCTGGCCCAGAAGGAGCTTCCTTCCACCCAGCTGCAGTCAAAGCCTCCGGTTGTGAGGCCAGAGAGCTGGCAGGAACCCGTGTTATGGCTGGGGAGAACAAACACTCTTGGTCAAGGAAGCCAAGGCCTCTTCAAAGAACTATCCCCCCCCCCCACCTTCCCCCTTCTCCCCGCCCCCCTGGCTTCAGGAGTGTTTGCTGACAAGGTAAGGTATCCTCTAGTGAGGAGTGACATGAGGCCACTGTAGGAAGAAGGCTAGGCCAGCAGAGCTGAAAACTGTCTGTCCCTCTTACACACCCTAAGAGTGATATTTGTTTTCTTTGAACATCTCTAACTCTGGGGACATTTGCCTTGCTGAGTGAGGGGGAAGCAATGGGGTGCAAGGAGGAACTGAGACTGAAGGAAAGACTAAGGAGGTGAAAACTTGGACAGGGGACAGTGAAGGAAACAGTTTATTTTATTTTATTTTTGCCAGGAATTGCATGGCATTTAATTTACTTGGAGGTGAACTGTAAGTTTTGTCAGTTCTGTCCAAGAAGCATTGCCGAATGCTTCAGTAAAATGTGTGACTTCCCCCCTAACACACAGAAAGATGGGCTCTTTTTTTTTTTTTTAATGGGCTAGTGATTTTAGAATTAGGTGTCGGGTGAGAGCTGAATTCTCTGCAGCCTGTCCCAGCTGAGTTACCCTTTAAATAAACTGTTTCTATGGAACTTCCCATGCCAGGATCATAGGCCTTTGACCAAAGTGCCAACTTGGCATGAAGAAAGGAAAATAATTTTCCCCCTTATCTCTGCCCCCAGAGCTCTGTCACCGTAGTTATAGCCAGCTGACTTATTAATAAGTTAAGACAATGCTTATTGAGAACTCTTGGGCTCTGTTCTTTGGGTGGCAGACTCATTCAGAAAGGATAAAGCTGAAAAGAGATGTTGCTCAGCAGGCTCCAATAAGGAGATAAAACAAAATAGATTCCCCCCCCCCCCAGTCTAGGCTCATGGAGGATAATGAAGCCACATTGTCTGTGATGCGCAGAGACAAATAAAATCTGGTCAGCTCCAAGGCTGGTGAGAGAAGGACTGGCTGCTGAAGTCGTAGGAGAGGATGGGGTTGCTGTGACCACCTGGTCCAGGGGCCAGAGCTGCCAGGTCCTGCATTTGGGGGAAGTTATCTGGCTAGCCCAGTAGCTTGCATGCCCACTAGGTCTCTGGGCTGTCATAGCCAAGACAGGTCTGTTGGCACTGCAGTAACAAAGAGAGTTTATCTGCAGGGGATATAATCTGAGGACCTCACCACCACCACCAACACATACACACACACACACACACACACACACACACACACACACACACACACACAGAATGCCTAAAGCCACAGTTGGTATTGAATGTGTTAAAATTGTTATATTTATTTGTTTGTGCTAAACTTTAGCCATACTAATAAAGTGGCCAATCAAAGCAGCATGCTATGGTAGAAGGCATGTGAGCATTGCCCCTCCCAGTATCATCCTGCACTGTGGGACTTAACAAACCCAGCACCAGATGTTTCCTTATGAAGTGAGGAATGTTCAGAGAGGAAGCATTTTATGGTTTCTTTTAGCATCCTAAATTGCTGACATCACTCTTATGCACTTTGGAGGTCACTATTAAGAAAAGTAAGGGGTTCCTAAAGATAAGTCTGCTGATGCTGCAATGGGCTAGTATGTGAAAACCAAGCTGATAGTGGCTGGTCAGGTGGGCTCAGGCAACCTGCTGGTGGCTATGGCTTGAATGTGAAATACACCTCACCCCACACTGCCAACACACACACACACACACACACACACACACACACGCTTTGAGTACTTGGCCACCAGCTTTGAGAGGTTGTTAAAGCTCTGGGATAAGGCCACTTGGGACAGGCCCTTCAGGATCATAGCCTAAAGTTCCCCCTCAGGTCCCACTCACTACTTTCCAATGTAAGGAACTTTCAGAACGTGCTTCATGCATTCATTTCCATCCCTTCGTGTGACCCAATAACCCCCCGCATTGAGCTACTTTGTCAGGTTTTCCGTGAGGGCAGCAAGGAAGATGACCATTCTGAGGGCCACGAGGGCAGCTCACCTGCAGAGTGAGATAGGGCAAGAACATACCGCGCAGGCGGCAGCGGTGGAGGTCTGCTGAGGAGTACACCAGTCAAAATGGACTTTGTGTTTCTGGATTTTATCAGCGGGAAGTTTTGAATATTGATTGATCATCAGTCACCTGGAGACTAAAGGAAGTAAAATTTTGGATATGGGGATTTTTGTACACCTTGAACTCTGAGACTTAATACAGCACCCAGAGCAAGCTGAGTGGCTGTAAATTAAGCAGCCAGAGTTGGCAGTTATCTTTCGTGATAACCCAAGCAGAAGGCTGCTTTCATCTTGTAGCTTGACCTTCTGGAACACAGGACTTCCATGATCAACAGTACAGGATAGGAAAGAGTGCAGATCTGTTGTCCCAACACAGCATCACTAGCAGCATAAGGAGCATAAGGCTAAATTTAAACTTATTTAAATTAAATACGAGAGAAGGCGTGGGTTCTCCCTCACGGGAGGCTAGTGGCTTTCATCTGGGCTGTGCAGATAAAGGGCATTTTCCTCACTACAGTAAATTCTAGTAGCCAGAGCTGGTGTGGAGCCCAACTTCCTAATGTCCAGCTTGTGATCCCATATGGAGTCATGGAGCTGAGTGTGGGTGTCAGAAAAGAAAAACAAAACAGGCATCACTAGCGTGATTCTGAATGCTGCTACCCCAATAGTGATTCAGAATCAAGTGCATAATGAATCCAAGGTGCTTCCAGCAGTGCCCTGCCGTGATACACTGTGCAACTTCATTATGGCCTTATTTTATGATGTGCTATTTTTCCTGGGAAGACACGAACAAATGCCTCCAAAAAGGGTACCAGCAACAGACCAAAGAATGAAGTCTATGCAACGCTAGCTTGGTGAGCCAATTGAGTTTAACTGGAGATACTGACAGCAGCTCAGCTGACGGCGTACTTAAAGGAGCAGGGACAAACTTCAAGCTGCTAGATACCAAAGAAGTCTTCCTCACCAGCAATCACAAACCATTTATACATCCATGGGGGAGTGTGTGTGTGTGTGTGTGTGTGTGTGTGTGTGTGTGTGTGTGTGTGTGTGTATCCTTGTACAGCTAGTGCATAAACATGTGTGCCACTTGTGCACTGCCGGGAAGCCTTGTGAACCCCTTGTATGCTTCCTCATGAGTCCCCATATCAAAGGATGTTAATAGGCTAGATTTTGTGAGGCTCTCACGGAAGGGGTGGTAATCACTCTTGTTTAGCTGCCAAGATGGCAATAGTCATGTGGTATCTATAAGAATCCCACAGTCAGTCTGAGTTCACAGCATGTATGCTGTACGCCTGTAGCACCACTTGTGACAGGGTACTGCCCGAGATACCGGAGCTCAGATGCAGGACTCGGAGGCACGGTGTGAGCTGCAGCTTTTATCGTACATGAAATGTTTTCAGCGCTCATGTAAACGTAGTGATTTAATTACAGAAAATGGAGAATTTAATATTTCCCTACTATTGTTCCTCAGCATGATGGCACTTTAGATGGAATCGCGTTAGGCTCATTTGATTTAAAAAAAAAAACATTGCTTGAGTTTCTGAGTTGAGTTTTAGTTTTTAAAAATCCTTAAGTGAAAATTTGCTTGGGTAATCCTAATGGACAGAATGTCCAACAATTTCTGAAAGGGCTCCAGACGGAGCTTTTTACAATTTTTGTATCATTTACTTACTGTGGTGCTCTCAGTGTTAATTATAAAATTAAGATGTCAGCCAGCTCTGAAAACTGCTGAAGAAGAAGCCCTACACCCCAAGTTACAAGTACTCCACTAGACTGAATTATTTATGTAGAAATAAGCACCTCTGCCTCAGTAGTATATAAGTTGGCTTTTGCCTTTAACCAACAGTAAGCTTGAAGTCAACTTCTTTGTGCTGATTATTTTTAAATGTTTCACTTGTATGCCTGTTTTATTTAACTGTATAACCAAGGACATGTAAAATATCTTGGACAAGAAAAGGAATTGTAAGCATAAAATGTCTAAGAGACCCCGATTTATGGGACTGCAGAGGCGTCTGTGGCCAGGGACAGCCTATGTCACTTGTGCTGTGTTCTAATTGCTGAAGCCCAATTTATAGGTCCACCTCCATGTTATATTTCACATGCTGCTCTCTCGGTGTGTCCAGAGAATACAGGGGCACTGCTGGGTAGTATCTAGCATCTCCCATGAGGGCCTGCCCAGAAATGACCAAGAACTACTCACCCCAAAATGAAGCAAAGAACTTGGGCAAACCACCACAGTGAACACGGCCAGAGACGGAGCAGCCCACCTGCCCTTGTCTTCCTGGTTGGTGTCTTCCTGGTAAGTCCTTACATAGTGCAGGGTAGAGTGAGAAAGGAAGACAGAGGGAGTGAAAGCCCTAAAAACTGACCAAGATGGGATTTCTGTCCATGCTTGCAGAGTGCCACATAAAGCCATATTTTATTTAATGTATAAAAACGGACTGGTGGTTTATCCTGTGCGGGGCAAACTGGAGCTCGAAGGCCATATGAGTAGGTATGCCAGCCCGGTGACCCCGTCTGTCTTCACACTCCTGACTGTGGTGCTTCTGTCCGTCGGCGTGTTCTTTACCGCCTGGTTCTTCATTTACGAGGTCACCTCCACCAAGTGCACATGTGACATCTACAAAGAGCTCCTCGTCCCCTTGGTGGACTTGCTCTTCATGGGCTTTGGAGTCCTCTTCCTCCTACTCTGGGTTGGCATCTATGTCTGAGTCCCCAAGGGTACCTACCAGGAAGCTCACCAAGTCCCTACTTTTGTAAATTAAAAAAAATTTTTTTTACCGTTGCTATACTTGTCTGCCTGCTGTTTACAATAAAGGCAGACGTATGACAAAAAAATAAAATAAAATTTAAAAATAATAAATAAATAATAAAAAACACTTTGTGCACTTTAGTAGTTCCTAGGAAATGTTTATGTTCCATGGTCTTCTGTGAAAACAAAAGGGAGGCAGTGAAGACTCCCCTAAGGGCTGCTCCTGCAAGCCGAGTGGCGAGCCACAGCCTACCACACCTTTCCTCTTTCATGGGAGCCTGGAACTGTCTCCAGATGAGATCAAGCACTGCTTTCAAGCCATCAGGTCTGAGACCCGTAGGACTGGGGTGAGGTCTGGGCAGCCCTGATGGCTGCAGGCTAGCCTGTGCTTTGCCAGAGAAAGGTCTAATTCAGGCATGGAGACCAAACTGGGAAGTCAACAGACAACAAGGCCATGGCTGGGAAAACGCCCCAGGATGTGAGAAGCCAGAGAGATCAGGCAGCACCAGGAAGCACACCAGAGGGCAGGTAGGACTGGCTGACTGATATCCAAGTTTGGATCCCGAGCACTCCTGAGGAAAACGAAGCATGGAGGACCTGCCCGTGCTGACTAGTTGAACATATGAGCTCCAGATTTAGTAACAGACCCCACTCAAAAAGTAAGATAGGGGGTGACTGAGAAAGATACAGATGCTGACCTTTGGCATATGTACACACACACACACAAACATGCATGTGTGTTACACACATTACACAGACCGAACTAAAACCCATTTTCTTTATGAGTCATCTGTCTCCTTGGTCTTTTCCAAGTTAATTTGAATTTTATAAAATTACAGCTGATAATTCAATCACCATGTGGGTATTTGTTATTGGTTTCCTCACTTGTGCTTTACCATATGTATGTGTATGTATGTAGTATATAAATGTATGTAGATAGATGTACCTGGTTTCTATATCTTGAATGTCAACTTGAATATCATTATAAGTAGGAAGGTTCTCTTAGAAAAAAATTACAATACATTTTTAATGGATTGTTTTCCAAGTTTGGATAAGCCAGGTATGATATGTGAAATATATTTCAGGTAAAATATGATTTATGTAAATTTCATTAACCTTCTAAATGTTTACCTGAATTGTTTTGTTAAATCACAAATACATTATTGTTCTAAAGAAAAATTTCAGAGCCAGGCATGGTGGCCCACGCCTTTAATCCCAGCACTCGGGAGGCAGAGGCAGGCAGATAGCTGTGTGTTCGAGTCCAGCCTGGTCTACAAAGCGAGTCCAGGACAGGCAAAGCTACATGGAGAGGCCCTGCCTCAAAACAAACAAACAAAAAGAATTTCAACAAAATCACTATCTTTCTCTAGATTACTGTGGCCGATTCTCCCTAAAATCAACATGTAAAAATCCAGAGAGGAAGAAAGCAAACAACGTCATGGCCCTGGGATGGAGTGGGTCCACGAGTAAGACTTTTGCAATAGATTCTGCCTGACCAAAGCGGGCTGAAGAACAACAGGCATACGATGTCAGGGAAGATGTTAGTCTGGCTGTGCAATGTCCTCCCCTGGGTCACATGGTTGAACACGATGCCAGGATGGTGAACTCTTTTCATAGGACGTGGTAGCTTTAAGAAGTGAGGCTCTGACTGGAAAAAGGCCATCACGGGAGCTTGGGGAATGTTGTTCCTGGTGCCTGCCAGTCCCTCTCTGCTTTCTGGTCTACCTGCCATATGAGGATCTCTAGCATATGACCCTGTTACCACACAGCCACTCCGGCAAGCCTTCCCTGCCACGATGACCGGAAATCCCCTGGAATCACAGACCTTCTTCTCCATTAACTGGCTCTCTCTCAGGCATTATGTCACAGCAAGAGTAACATAACTAACACGCCGAGTCAGGCACAAAATGTCGGACCACCAAGTTCAAGGATGGAGAACTCCTAAGGGTGGGAGGGAAGTGTTGCAATGACAAAGAAAAGGAAATTGTGTTTACTACACTGGGTTGCAGCACACATGTGGAGCAAATTATGCTAAGATGTCAAGGGACGTTATAAATAGATTCAAAAATGGATTCAGATAAATTCATGCATAATGGACATCATTATTAACAGACTCTTACAGGAAAGTCAAGGATATTCTACAGGCACTGCCAGTGCTTTGAGATCAACGTCATAGGCACCCAAATCAGAGACAGACTGAAATGAGAGATCACTTGCTAACTTTATATGACATTTATTAGGTTCTTACCCTCTGATTTTGGTGGCAAGGAGCTTTGGGATTTGTCTACTCTGAAAGTCTTGGCTGAATTTAGAGTTGATAGAGGGCTGGTGGATGGTGTGGTTTATCAATACTAATTCATTAGTAAAAACTGACAACCTCCTCCATTGCCGTTCAGCTAAATCAATCCTGGCATGTATTCCGCCCCCAAAGCAGTACAAATGGACTCGATATGTTACCAATTAGATGGCTATTACTACCAGCCATCAGAAACTTATCTTGCCCTGGAGACAGGAATAAGCCTTTATTTCAAACCACACTCAAGGAGAAAATACAACAGAGGAAGTGATGGGGCCAGCTGTTCGCGGACGTGAGAATCTGCTTGACTATAGACAGGAAGTGTTGTCACTGGGAAGGGACTTAAGGATGCTCTGGGGTTTATTCATCCCCCTCAGCCTATGGCTCCGGTAAGGAGGCCCTAGGAGGCGGGGAAATAACAGCTAAGAGTCCAAAAGGGGTCACCTTCTGCCAGTCATTGAAACGACTTCTATGCTTTGCTGATTAGGTTAAGTCTAGGATATAAGATGTTGCTTTAATGTTTGCAATTGATGCCGACATAACTCCAGAATGTTCTGAAAATGCCGACGTTGAATACGAAGCTAAGAGGGGAAGTAATACTTTGAAGAAAAAAAAAAAAGCTTTGGCCAGTGGTGTCTACATGTACAGTAAAGTGCAAAATCGTTCTGCCTCTGCATTTATAGTCAAAACAGAGTCAACTGCTGCTTTGTAAAATGAAATCAGGACCAGAAAGATTGCTCAGTGGGTAAAGATGCTTGCTGCCAAGCTGAAGACGTGAGTTCAATCCCTGGGCCCCACGTGGTAGGAGAGAAGTGATTCTTGAAGTTGTATTAGCCTTCGACCTTCCCACACCTATTGTGGCATATGCATGCCTCTGCAATAAATTTACTGAAAAGACAAAAAAATAGCATTGAATTGCTTAGATCAGGGCACAACGTGAAAGCCAGTGTGTTACAGAAGACAGGGACAGCCACAGCTTGAGCTCCACAGTAGCCGTGGGTTTGAGCAGGAGGAATTTAGAACTTCTCCTATTTAGCCAAACTGTAAATAAATCCGTCTTTCTTTATCAATCTCTGAGCTCAAAGTTCAGAGGTGGCAGGATTTGTAGACCTAAATGGCTGGGGATAGTTTTTCCTGAAGGCTTCATTAACCATAACAGGCATATGAAAATAGGCACAAGCCAATGGAGAAGAACAGAGAGCCCAGAAATAAACCCAAGGGTCTCCAGCTAATGCCCTTCAGCAAGAGTGATGGGAACACACAGTGAGAACGGGTCACTCTCCCTGATGAGAACTCCAGAAAACCAGCTGAGTGAAAGGGGCCGGATACAGGAAAGCAAATAGCATGAAATCTCACTTATGTGTAGAATCTAATGAGGCCAAATTCAGAAGCAGAGCTTAAAACGGTGACTGACCAGGGATGTGGGAAGTTCTGACTGCCGGGTACCAGGTTTCTCTTAGGCAGGATGCGTGCTTTCTGGAAAAGAAGAGAAGAATAATTATAGTGATGATCCTGATTACGTGTTTGACTGTGACTGAGTTCATCTTAAATATTCTCATCACTAAAAAGAACGCAATCACAGACACATGGAGTGATGGCAGGGCTAACTACTAGATAGCTAACCTTTCATACACATTCATATTTTAGAACAGCACACTTTGTGTCTTTAATATATACAGTTTTTGTCACATAGAACAAATGGGGGTAAAATTAACAATGTGACATGGCCTTTCCGGTAATAGTACAATCAGGCTTAGCTGTTTAGATTTTCCTTCATATGTGTATGACTTTTGCTCCATAAACAAGGACCTTGGATATTCAAAACTCCAAACTCATGGTGGGCCCTCCTGAGCTGGTGTGAACTGGTATGAGCTGGTCCGAGCTGGTCTAAGCTGGTCTGGTTTGGCCATGCTTTTCTCAGACTTGGGTGTACTCCAATGCCCTGGGATCAGCTCTGAGGTATCCAATTCTCCCTGGCCATGCTCCAGGGCCCTGCAAGATTATCAGTCCTCAAGATGGGCCAACCCATCAGGTTAGTTAGCCTGTAGTCCCTGTGACTGAAAGCTGCCTCTTTCCCACTAATGAATCCCTTTAAGGACTGAATGCAAATGAGATAGTTACACCAGTGACGTCAGTAACACAGATCAAGATAACTCTGAATATACCTGTCTGGCTGCTATTCAATTTTCGAATCACTATGTCATGCAAAGACTGGACTTGGCCTTCCCAGAAGACTTCAGAGGATGTTGTGTTGGACAATGCCAAGTGCTGGCTGCTCAGTGGGGAAGGGAGGGGCCGTAGCTCTTCCCATGAACAGTCTACTCTCTCTAGAAAGGCATGTTACTCTCAAATATACTGATATATGCCTTGAGTGATATTTCTTTTCACTTCAACCCTGGGATAACATCTGTGTGTGCGGGTGAGAGGGTGCGGGAGGCACATTGCAGAGACACACTAGAGATGTCACATGCTCTCTGTTTTCCTCAAAGAAATCCCAGGAAACCAGAATGTGGCTGGCTTTCTGAGTGCTTTCTATACCCTGCTCTTCCCAGCAAAGCTTACAGAAAGAAAAATAGACTTCCTCGAGGCTTACAGTGCAGCAGATTGAAGGTGAGAAGGGCAGGCCTGACAGTGGGGCTTCTCTGCACCCTGGACAGGAAGAGGACAGGGCAGTGCAGCTACAAAGTCTCTCTTCCCATCTGTCTGGTTGTCTGAGGTTTTTCTTTCCTTTTCATCCCAAAAATGATTGCTGTGTGCACTGAGGTTTCATGGTGAGACTATAATGACAACCTTCATGAGGTTGGAACGAGATCCAGGAAAGAGTGTTGCTGGGTTTTTTTTTTCCCTGGGAAAGGGGGACCCTGGAGACAGGAAATGAATCTGGCACCTTTGAGACCTTTGAGTCTTTGCATCTTAGTTTTACAGCCCTTTCTCGGTATGCCTTGTCTCATAATCACAGAGAAAGGGTAGACGTGCTGAGGAAAGGTCCCACTGAGTAATTGCTTAGAATGAAAAGCTTGTCATCTTGTAAGTGGTACCAGGGGAGAAAGGGGAAGGTCAGGAAGAGGCCAAAGGGGGCAACCTCAGTTTCTTTAGCAACCGTCAAAAGAAAACCAGAGAAGTGTCAAATTTGTGCACCATGGGGACCCAGATGGCTAGGTAAAATTAAACCTCTATTTGGGATTTGTGATATTGAACAATTAACTTGTCTGGTACCCTCTCCCCAAATTATTTTCCTCCTTTGGCCTCTGCAAACATGTGCACAGGCTCATGCACGCACACTCACACTCTCTTCCCACAACATGAGTACACACTTGCAAATTTCCAATTATTTCCTCTCGGTCTTAGTTAGGGTTTCTATTGCTGTGATAAACACCATGACCAAAAGC
Organism: Acomys minous; assembly: GCF_964271855.1. Classification (NCBI taxonomy): domain Eukaryota; kingdom Metazoa; phylum Chordata; class Mammalia; order Rodentia; family Muridae; genus Acomys; species Acomys minous. Next base: position 25,179,188 of record NC_140486.1, read on the forward strand.
AACTTGGAGAAGAAAGGGTTTATTTCAGCTGACATTTAGGACTGTCACAGTCTTATCCCAAAGGGAAGTCAGGACAGGAACTCAAAGCAAGAACCAGGAGGTGGGAACTGAAGGAAGCCTTGCTCCCTTGGCTTGCTCATCTTGGTTTTTTATACACCTCAAGACCACTTGTCTAAGGATGGCAGGACCCTCAGTGAGCTGGGCCCTCCTAGATCAGTCATTAACCAAGAAAATGCCCAGAGGTCAATCTGATGGAGGCATCTTCTCAACTGAGATTCATCTTCGCAGGTAACTAGCATTTGTTAAGTTGACAGGAAAACAATCATGATGCCCCCTTTTTATTGTTCCCAGATACTGACTTCATGTATTCTTCATTTTTAATTTTTTTAAAAACAAATTCTGATTGTGGAGCACAACCCATTGAAATCTGTGTTCTTCCTCTATTGATGGGTTCTGTCAACAGAGAAACAGCCTGCCTTGGCTGTACTTGGGGTACTGAGGTTCTTATGAAACTCCACAGCTGTTACATAGTCACTGAACAGGCAGTGCCCCTGCTCTCAGATTTCCTCAGTCTCTCCATTTGTTCTTCTGACTTGCCTCCTTGCCATTCATGAGGAAGAGCAGTCACTCCTGGAGAATGATAAGAATTTCATAGCCACTCCCACTGCTCCCCCAGTGAAGGGCGAGTACCTGGTGAAATCCTCAGTCTTTTTGACCCTGCAACTGGACTTCTAGAAACACATCCTTCAGCAGTAATACACAGGTGCCTGAACGTCATTGCTCACTACAGTGCTACTTGCAGTAACAAAAGATTAGAATAAAGCCAGGTGTCATCTACAGGAGATTTGCAGAATGAGTTATGGAACCACTATACAATGGGACACTCCGCAGCTATAAAAACAACACGGCATGGTCTAAATATAGGTATGGAAAGATGCCAAGGGCTTCAGTGAAGATAGAAAGGTACTGAATCGTTAGGTGTTTGTTCTTCTTTGCATAGAGCACCACTGAATTAATACCCAGAAACCAATGGAAGTGGGCAGGTATGGATTGGAAGTCATGGATAAGGAGGAATCAGGGTTCAGGGGGCAAGAGATGGGGAGGAAGACTTTTCCATCTACTTTTTTGTAGCTGACTTTTGAATCATATGACTGTATTATCTCTTCCAAAATATTTAAGTGAAAACTCTGAATAACACACATACACACATACGTACACACATGCACAAACACACACGTATGCATGCACACACTCGTATATATACACACATACACACACACACACACACACACACACACACACACACACACACACACGGACTGATGGGCAGTTTTAGAGTCAAAGGAACTTACAAACCAACTGTTCTGCTTATTCCTTTTTGAGATAAGAAAGTGCAGGTTCAGACATTATTGAGCATTCCCGAGTCACTCTATTCAAGACAGAACCATGTCTGGAACACTATGTGCCTGGCCCCAGGTCATTACTGTGTTTGGTCCTTGCTCCTCTGGCAGTTTTGCAACTGGACCGACTCGAAGGCTAGCCTCAGATGCTTGCAGCTCTAAGTCAGGGGGCCCTCTAGGGAAAGCCAAGGCAAAGAACTGAAACTGTCTTAACCCGCAAGATGTAAAGAGACTTTTGATGAAAGTGAATCTTAATATAGTATGTTGGAGAGGGACCATCTGTTCCCAATCTTTAGAGAAGAGGGGACGAGAATTTATGCTACAACATGAAGCATGAGATAAAAAGAGGAAATTCCTAATTTGTCTGGTTATAGACCAATATACCATCAAAGCAGACCACTGTGGCTGTCTCTGGGCATGTAAGGAGAGATGGCCATTCTTCTTCAGTAATTCGTCCCAAACTATATCTTAGTGAACAGATCCCTGTAATTTGGGGAGATCCTCAGCTAAGGCACCAGTGCTTACCTCTGTGTTCTCCACATGCTGCCTCCATGGGCTGGGTTTATGTTTTCTGTTTCTTGAAGGACAGCGGGGTGCCTGTGGTGAGAGAAGTCCTTGCCTCGCCATGTTTGCAGGTAGATGGAACATAAAGCACCAACACAGGTGGCAAGGAGGCAGGGTCTGTGTCCACATTGCTTCTGTCCTTCCCACTGGAAACATGAAGTGCATGAAACATACACATCAGCCTAACAAGCAAGGCACAGTGTCTGGGACAATGCTGGCCTTCATGAAATGCTGCATCCTTTAGTTGATCAAAATAGATGACATCTCCCACGTAGCACACACTGGCGCAGGTGTTCAAACCTCTTATGTCATTTGGAAAAGCAATGCTAACTGACATATAAGAATGGGTAGCAATACTTTATGATGTTTGACCAGACTTCCCAGGGCCTCCTACGCACCCACCTTCATGCTCTTCCAGTTAAAAGCAAAGCCCTCGAAAACCTGGGATCAGAAAATGATGGTACAACGGTACTGTAAGAGGCAAAGCACTGAGGGTTGGTCTGCTACTCAGAGAGGAGCCTCCGCAATGAAGCACACACACTAAGGTGTCCATGCTGGAGACAAACAAGCTGCACTCTGGGCAGGTCATGCAAACTTAAAGGCAGGAATGTTAGGGACAGTGCCCTGGTGTTGTCCTCTTTAGAGGAACATACACAGATGTTTCTTCCTATGCAGTAGTGTGGAGATTGAAACAACTGCCACTTTTCAGGTGATCCTTATTGTCATGGAAGATTGTAATTAGTTATCTTAGGCTTAATCCACTTTACTGTATATTAAACACATACTAAAATTGAGCCAGATATTTATTTCCTTGTGTATGCATTTCTTATAAAACTGTTGGCCAAGGGTGCTACTTAATTAGAATGTCTCTGTCTCTGTCTCTGTCTCTGTCTCTGTCTCTGTCTCTGTCTCTCTCTCTCTGTCTCTCTCTCTCTCTCTCTCTCTCTCTCTCTCTCTCTCTCTCTCTCTCTCTGTGTGTGTGTGTGTGTGTGTGTGTGTGTGTGTGTGTGTGTGTGCGCCCACGCGCGCTGGTATAAAATTGGCATATTAAACTGAAAAGATCCCTCTCTTAGTGCTCAAATTTCTGCCATTTGCCTTTATAGCACCTTTCAGATACTGGGTGAAGATGGGGCAGTGTCCGTTTTTTGGGACTTGGTTGCCTCTGCCTCATGACATCACAATCACATGGTGGCCTCGTGGGAAACCCACACTTAGTCATTCTCTTTGATGCTCAAGCAGTTCACAAATCACGAGCTTTTTCTATTTTGGCTTGAAGGCAACTTCGCCTAATGTTCAACATATGAATCATGTGCAGAGTAGTTGTATTGGTTGGGAAATCTCTGTCCTGATCTCTTGAGGTCCCCCAATTTCCAGGAGAAAGTTCACATTTAAGTTCCTATAGCGTATAGTTTTTAAAGGCAAGTTCAAAGACATTCTTTCCTTAGCATCCTCTCTTAATGATGAACAAGTAAATAATGGCATTAGAATGGATAGGTAGATTGATGGATGGGTGGGTGAGTAGGTGGTGAATACATGGATGGGTAAACATATTGATTAACTGGCAGATGAATGCATTGTGGGCAGTGGGTAGATAGATGCCATGTAAAGAGATAATAGATAAATGGTTGGTACTTGGAAGGGTGGAGAGATGGATGGAATCTAAATACATGTTTGCTGGTGGGATGGTGAGCACACAGTTGAACTCTGATCTCTTTTAGCCTCTATATCTATTCATCCAAAAATTTCAGAATCCTTACGGGTCTTCATTAGTTAATAAACAATTGCTGTGAAAAGACACCACGACCAAAGCAACTTACAGAAGAGAGATTTTACTGGGAGTGTGCTTACAGTTTCAGAGAATTAGTCCATGTCGATCATAGTAGGAAGCATAGCAGCAAGCAAGTTGGAGCGGGAGCTGAGAACGTAGAGGTTGAGACAACCACCATTAGGCAGCAAGAGAGAAGAGGGAGAGCTAATTGGGATGGTGAGGGCTTTTGAAACCTCAAAGCCCACCCTCAGTGACACACCTCCTGCAATGAGACCGCATCTCCTAATCCTTCCCTAAAAGCTCAACCAGCCAGAAACAGAGCCTTCAAATATGTTCTCCTTCCAAGCACCCGAGGCCTCGGGCAGTGGTGTTTCAGAAGTTTAGGATTTAGAAGAGTGGCCTTCCAAATAGCCAGCTATGCTCCCCGCCAACATTCCAAGAACCATAATGAGGAAATTCAACTATCTGGGCAGGAATGAAACTGTTTAGAACATTTTTTTTCTTATAAATAGGGAACTATTAGAAGAGATAAATTATGGAAGGTCTTATGCAACATTTGTCTTCTCCATTTACAAAAAAAAAAAAAACCCCAATTTTCTATTTTGAAATCTAGTTTTGGTCTTACAGCCATGTTGAGTTTGAGCTGTTGTATTCACAGAAAGTTGAAATTTTCTTTATGTTTTCCCTCTGTCATAGCCTAGGCATTTTGCTGGGTTTTCTATCATATAAACACCGCCTGCTTAACACCATTCGTGACTGGTCTGTGATTGGTTTAGAGAGCACGTGCTTGCACCAAGCAAGCAGGAGCTGAGGTTAGAATGACATTTCTCCATGCCGGCAGCAAGCCCAGCCAGTTGGCAGGGGCCCCTCTGCAATAAAATATTAATATAAAAAACAGCCTTTTTATCATCTGAGGTATTTGTAGCAGATTCTCTGAGTAATGTTCTTCACTCCCTTCTTCATTCATGTTGTGTGGAATACGTTAGATTCCATCTTCTCACAGCCCTGTGGGGAGACATTGTGGTGGCTTCCATCCAGCAAGCCTTGGCAGGCCCCAGCTATACACTGTTTCTTGATTAAGGATTTGGCTTGGAAGCTAAGGTAAGTCTTTTTGTGGCTTTATCCAAAGTGGGATTCCCATTGAGTGACATACTCCCCAAAGAATGTTTCCAGAGTGGCTGTCATAAAGCATTTTTTTTTTGAGGGAGGGTGTATAAATTTCACATTTAGCCTATTTCCTTTATTCCATACATTTACAAAATGCTAACTGCTCCAGGCCTTCCTGACCTGAGACTTTGGCCTCCTAGACAGGAGGCAGTGAGGGGCGTAGAGATTCTCTGACAACCAGGAGGAAGTGTTGTGGTAGTTGTAGCATCTAGTAACCACTAGAGAACTAGAAATGGGAAAAGGCAGAAAATCTTATCTGCTATGCCTTTCTCTTCCTTCCTCATCCCGCACACCTTTTAGAACCATCTAGAACGATGAGAGGAAGACTGTAGAGAAACTGAAGCAAACATCTCTGGTATGGCTCTAAGAAAAACCAAAGACCCCCTAAAGGAAGTGGAGAGATTATGGTGATGAGAGGCATCCTGGAGCTGTATGGCAGGATATGGTGATGTTAAGGACTAGACCATTCCACATGGCTGTTGTCATTCAGTGGATTGAGTCAGGCTCACTCCTTACTGGACTCCTTCTGCAGGGGAGGAAATCAGCATAGCTTTCCTGGGAAGTCACTCCTGGCAGAGCCAGAAATACCAGCGGCTTCCATTCTTGGCTTGAAAGTCAAACCAACTGCTGCAATTTTTGTTCCAACTCTACCTTCCTGCATATTGTCTAAAATATCCCTGTTGTGGTGATCTTTTCAGCGCACTGTGTAAAGATTGTTTTTATATATTCAAATGCTGGGTTCTGTACCAGCACAGAGCTGAGTATAGGCTGGACTCTGTATTGTTATTCCTTTGGCTGCATCATATTTTGTAAACACCCCCCCCCAACACCTTCTGATTGGTTTAATAAAGAGCTGAATGGCCAATAGCAAAGGCCAAAGAGGATAGGCAGGACTTCCGGGACAGATAGGACTCTGGGAAAGAATCAGGCATAAAAAGGGGGTCACCAGGTAGACAGAGAAAGAAAGGTGCTGGACTAAGAGACTGAGAGGTAACGAGTCACGTGGCAGAAAGTGGATTAATAGAAAAGAATTTAAGTTGAGCGCTAGTTGGGGAATGAAGATATGGCCAAGCATTGCTAATAAATAAAAGTCTCCATGTCATTATTTGGAAGCTGGCATTCCAAAGAAAGCCTCATTTTATCTTCCCCCAGCTCAACAAGATCCCAGTTCCCAGCAGCCAGGCACTAGTGATATAGGAACCCATCTTTAGGGTTGAGGATAAATTTTCCTTCTACAAATGAAGTTTTGGTGGGGACAGCTGGCAAGTTTGGAATTGGCAGAGTGCTCACAGGCATTCCAGAGCAGCTACAAAGCCCACAATAGGAGAAACTTCTGAGTGCATATATATTTGTCAGCTTCAACTTTCTACAATGAGATGCAGAAGGCTATCTAACTTGTAAAAAGGAAAGATCCCTTAGCTCACAGGTTTGGATGATCAGTAACATGACACTGGGAAGGTCCTCTGGCTGTATGAACAAAGAAGTAGAGGTGTGCATGTCTGGAAGAGTTTTGCAATGGTTCTTCTTGACTGTCAACTTGACTGGATTGAGATATGCTAAACAGATTAGATACCTGTACACGTGAGCATGAGGATGTTTACAGAGATGATTAGACCACAGGGCTCTGGCCTAATCAATTCCTTAATCCGTTGATAGAGTCACAATCCAAATAGACTATTGGTAGGTGATGGAACAGTGGAGGGCGGGGCATGTCTGAAGGGCCACTGGGATGTGTTCTTAGGAACTGGACCTTGTGTTAGAGTCCTTCTTGTAACTTCTATACATATTCTGGCCAGGAAGTGAGGAACTTGGCTTCATCCCAGCCTCTGCCATGATGTTCTGCCCTGCCATGTTTAGAAACAATGGAGCCAGCTGCTCATGGACTGAAATCTTATTAATCATGTGCTTTCTTTTTAGGCATTTGTCACAGCCATGAAAGGCCCAGCTAATATAGCCTTGAATTTATCAAGCAAAAGGCCAGAAAAGAAAAGGAAGGAGAGGGGGAGGGAGAGAGGGAAGGATGGAGGGAAGGAGGAGTGGAAGGAAAGAGGGAAGGAAGGAAGAAAGGAAGAGAGAGAGAGAGAGAGAGAGAGAGAGAGAGAGAGAGAGAGAAAGAGAGAGAGAGAGAGAGAGAGAGAGACTAAGGTCCACAATACCTTTTAGTAGCCTACAGGACTCCTAAAGGCTCACCTCTCATATCACCATCATCATAGAGACCATGAATAATCATAACAAACCATTGAGAAGGTCACCCAGGCCACACCCAAACCATAACAGTAGAGTTCTGCAAAGCCTGGCAGCCTTTAAGCTCCCAGGCCAGCAAGGCCTTAAATCCTTTTATCTGCAAGTAGGAGGCATCCCTCTCGAAGGGCACTGGAACTCCTAGGTATCCCGATGCCCTTGCTACCTATGACTCTGGCACAGGCAGGGGCCACCAGACAGACTTTTGACTGTTGTCAAACTTTTGACTGTTTGCATCTAAAACGAGCACTGTTTGAAATGTCTTGGTGGTTTTTTTCCTTTATAATTCTTAAACTTACTTTAAGACTTTAGTTTTTAGTTACGTGTGTCCTTTTCTCTGTATGTATACTTGCGACTGAATTCAGATGCCCAGTGAGGCCAGAGATATTGGACATCCCTGATGCCAACTGGATGGTGGTTTTGTGGGACTCTTAACAGTGTGAGTGGAGCGGAGGTGTCTCTGACTCTTTTGACAGCTCTTGGGACCCTTTTCCTCCTCCTGATCTGAGGATTTGTGCCTAGTCTTATTGCATCTTGTTAGGCTGTATGCAGGTAATATCCCTGGGAGGTCTGATTTTTTTTTCTGAAGATAAATGAAGGAGGAGTGAATCTAGCAGAAAGAGGAAGTGGTGGGGCAGCTTAAGACTGAGCATTGAGTGAGAAAGGTGAATGAGAAAGATACAGACACAGACAGAGGGAATGGAAAAAGACCAAGCCCTGAGCCATGCCTACAAGTATCACTAAATGCTGCTTTTTGTCCTCCTGGTGGGCAGGGATAGGGATACAGGCTACCCTCCTGTTGCTGTGGTCCCTCCTCCTGCCATCAGGGTCACTGTCACTGCTGCCTCCTTTGGCAAACAGAGGCTCCTGAAGAAGACAGTCCTACCCTGTCCTCACATGTATTGCCTAGGGGTGATTGCTCAGGAAGGGTATAGCTCTAATATCCCCAGGCTTGTCTGTAGCTCCTTCAGCTTTGGGTTGATACACCAGCCACCATATCATGTCTAACCAGAGGGGAGAGGGACCCTGGGCAGGAAGAATGGGGCTTGCAGTGTCACACAGCTTTGATGAACAAGCTGGAGTCTACACAGTGTTAAGTAAAGTCACCTCAAGTTGAGTTTCATAGGTGGAAGTGATGGAGGACAAGCCCAGGAGGAAGCACAGACACACTGTCCTCAAACTTTCTCCTAACTACGGGTGAGTAGGGTGCTAAAAGGCTCAGAGTGAAAGACATAAGAATGTGGGGTAAGCTAGCGCCTACTTCCTGGGACCACTGCCTTCTGCCTTGAGACGTCATCCTAAATGGCTGCTAATCATGTAGCCAACAAACTATTTGTAGACCTCATGCCCTGGAGCATGGGGTTAGGATTAAGGGACCACCATATCCTGTCCCCTGGGGAATGGCATGAGGATCAGGGGCCACCACATCCTATCCCAACTTGGGGCTTGATGCTGTCTACCTACCAGGCCCTGACAAATTCTAATCTTCCTTATTTAGCACGGTTGATCTCCCCACGGTCTACTCTGCAGAAAGTGCTCTTTTTCCTTCAGCTGATGTCCCGTTTCAAAACAAAAGTCTCTTCTGCACTCCCAAGATACCAGAAAGATGTCTGCAATGCTCTCCCTGCTCAGGAAAAAAAAAAAAAAAAAAAGGAAAGGTCTAAGTAGAACTTCATGCTGTGAAGCTGAAAGGTGAGAGATGCTTAGATGAGAGAAATGTGTACCATTTCGTGGGACTTTCCACCAGGAAAAGGCCAATGTATTGGGGAGGTTTTGGAAACCCTGGGCATAGGAAGTGTGAATTTTCAAACACCTACACCAAACAACAGAATAAAACATTGTTATTGTTAAATGTGGGTACCCCATGGTAGGGGCAGAGAGGAGTTTTAGATGAGGGAGTAGCCTGGGCTTTCTTTTCCTTTGGACCTAGGTGGAAATATTTTGCTGTCAGCCCTGAACGTTCTCAGCCCTTGGGACCTGGGGCTGTGTCTTCTTTGTCACTCGGTCTCCAGTCCCCTCAGCCTTTTCTCTTCAACAGCACAATCTGTTGGATGAGCCGCTTTGCCAGCCTACTTAAGTGAACTGTGGATGTCCAAGGCCAGGGTACAGCCTTGCAAGGGAGGGCTTCACCCAGCTTGTGACTAGGGCGGGAAGACAGGGCCAAATGACTGGATATTAGCAAGGAGACTGTGTTCAGGGAGCCCCAAACCATTCTGTGCAAAGGCAGCCTCCCTGGGGTTGCGACCTGAGCCTAAAGGACTTTCTCATGACCTTTCTACAATGTTCTCTTCTCTCCAGCTCTAGCTGACTTCGATTTATTGGCAACTTTTACTTTAGGAGAAAAAGGAAAGCTAATTAACTTTTAACTTTGATGCCTGTAACTGTGGCTTCTGTTGGCCCACTGCCTTGTCCCGTTAGCCAGGCTGAACCGGCGAATCCAAGAGTGGAGGGGGTCTAGACTTCATGTCAGCCAGCCTGTCCTTATAGACTGAAAAAACACAGCCTGCCTGCAGGGGCAAAATCTCCCCTGGGACTCCCCTGGGTTTTCTCTAGATCTTTCCTCCCGCTGCACCTTTCTTGGCTGTGTCATTTTCATTCTTCCCATGTTGCTATATGGTCGCAATGGTGCCTTTGAGGGTGAGCCTTTTCCTGTAGTGTGGACCACGCTCACCCCTGAGGTCATGTTTTCTGCATACACTTTAATGATGAGTCTTGCCTTGCCGGGAAGGTGCTGCGGTCTGCAGAAACCTCACTCAAAGCTCTGCCCTTCTTGGAAAACCTTCTCCCTCAGGCCTTAAAAGTGTCCTGTGATGGTGCCCAGATGCTCTGGAAAGCAGTCCAGAGGAGAAACCCTTGAGGCCGAGCAGCAAGCCGTGCTGGCAGAAGATGAGGCCCGGCCGCGCGCAGGACAGAATGGTCTTTGCACAGTTGCCCGGGGTCCAAAGAGTTTCTGGAATTCGGACACGTGACACAGCAGCAGGGAGCTGATTGGAAGGGGTCTTCATGTGGTTCGCAGGAAAATATGTGTAGGAAAACAGTCTTTGGAAGTTCCCCGGAGGGGTAAACAAGGCAGAAGAAATTAAACACAGCAATCCAGGGGCGCTTCCCAGTAAAATCAGCAGGGTGTGCCCCCTTCTCTGTGACAGTTTCCTTTTCTGTACTTAATACAGAGGTTGGGCAGGTCTTCGTACTGATGGTAGTTTACACAGAGTTTAATCTTTTCAAGTCTTATTTTGAATATAATAATTTATTAATTCTTTGGGAACTTTACACATGAGTACGGTATAGTTTGATCTCTTTCCTCCTCCCTCCAATTCCTCATAGCTCCATCCCTCCCAAATTCAGGCCTTTTTTTAAAAAAAAAAATAACCTGCTGAGTTTAATGTGTGCTGCTCATATACTCATAGGTGCATGGTCCCCCCCCCCCCCACTGGAGCTGAGCCAACCTACTAGGGCACCACACCCTTACTGACTCCCTTTCCTCCATAAGTCATCAATTTCAGTATCTCCTCAATTAGGGATGAGAGCTGGTGATTCCTTCCCCACTCCATGCTGGGATGTTGTCTGGCTTGATTGTGTGCAGGCCTTAACCAGGCAACCAGAGTAACTGAGGTCCCTGTCATGTCCTGGAGATACTGTTTTGCCCCAGGCCTCCCCGACCTCTGACTTTTACAATCTGTCTGCCTTCTCTTCTGTTGTGGTCCCTAACTAAGCCTTTGCAGAGAGGGTGGTATAGGTGCCCCATTTGTGGCTGACCATTCCAAACGCACACTCTGGGCTTTAACCAGTTAGGATGAGTTTCTATGAGTAGACCATGATGCGCCGCACCAAGAAACTTCTCTAAAGGGGCTTGAGAGTTGCATTAATCTATGGGTATAGGAGACACAGATGGAGAGGGCAGTTTGACAGTGTGTCCACTTTAGCAGATTAAAAATAGTAGGTTCACTCTTAGGGCCTGGGCACTTCCCAGAAACTTGTTCTCAGCTAGATTTATAGTAACACACATCTGTTTCCTCCCGTCACATAGGCGTTAAATTCAAGCAGAAACAGTGTGTTAGTGCTATAACATTGGTGCCACTACTACACAGATGCACGTATCTTGCCATGTGGGTCATTATTGTACTTTAAAGGGCTCCCAACTGAATAAGACTGTTGACTCCCTTACCCTCACCACCACCACCCTCACCACCACGACCACCACCCAGTAGCTGACACAGCACCTTCAAAACTATGAAGGCTAGCCAGCAGGAGGAAGCCTCCTAGTCAGTAACAACTTGATTTCTCCATATACTGTGACTATAGGGGCTTCCCATCAAGTTCTGGTGAGCTTAATTTATTTGTAAACTAAGCTAGCTGGATGTGACATTGCAAACTTGTAATCTCAGCATTCAAGCAGTAGAGACAGGAGGATTTGGTTATGAGTTTGAGATAGCCTGAGCTACACATTAAAGGCCAGCTTAGTCTACACAGTTAAGAGTCAGTCTCCAAAAAAGCAGCCCCCCCCACTCCCGCCAAAAAGACCCAAACACCTAGGCTACTAACAATCTGACAAATAATGATGCTTAAAATTGCCAGAAGAAACTATGAACCAACCAGCCAGCCAGCCAACAAACAAACACAATAAATAGACAGGTAAATAGACAAACAAATGCTTTCACATTCTCCCAAACCAGGTCCACCAACTGGGTACCAAGGGTTCAGTACAAACCTTTGGGAGACATTTTATATTCAAACTGGAACAGAAACCTAGCCTCCTCCATTCTGCTAGAGAGTGTTTGTGGCTCTCACCAGTACATATAAGATGACGTCATAGTGCCTTGCTATCAGGGCTGGTACTGGGGTTTGGGGAATACAGGCCAGCTAAAAGCCTCCAACCCATATTCCCTGCTTTCTGGCTGCCCACACAATATATTCAACTGTCTCCTGTTCCTGCCACTACAGCTCTGAGCTTCTGGCACTCTCATGTCACAATGGACTCTACCTCCTCAGACTGTGAGCCAAGAATAAAACCGTCCTCCTCACAGTTGCTTTTGTCACAATAACCAGGAAAGTAACTAATACAATTACAAGTGGAGATTATAAAAAGTCAAGCTACATTTCCCCCCTGCAATGGATCTGGGTGTCTGACCCCAAGCGTGTGTGTAGTTCCTCAGGCCAGGTGACTCCAATTATGCACCCAGATCCAAGCTTCTCTAAGTCAGGAAGGTAACTCCTTGAGGTAATTTGAGCAAGAAAGGCTTTCAGAGAGACACTAAATAGTTTCTTCTAGAGAATTGCCTGCATTCTGTAATTTTACTTCTACAGCTATTCTATTCTGACTAGAGTAACTCCATGGAATTCTGGGAAATATCGTCTCTCCCAGGTAAGCCACTTGCTCAGAAAAGACTCCAGAGGTTCTATTACTAAGAGCATAAAAGGAGCATAGATCTTGGGGCATGACTGGAATTTTCTGCTATGCTTTCTTCACAGAAACAAGAAGGTTGAATCAGTCTAGCTTGTCTGCATGGAGATGGGGATTGGATCCTCCCTAGGAAACACTTGTGGTGGGTGTTTCTCAGTCAGATTTCAAATACACTGATTACCAGACTAGATCTCCCTGGCTCCGTCAGTCAAAGAATAAAGTTCCGTTGTGGCCTCATGTGGCTTTCCAGTTAACCGAGCCACTGAGGCAGGAGCTGAGATAATGGTACCCATCCATGGTCACTCATCACATGTGTCCCAGGTAACACGCAACTAGTGGCAAAGTTTCCTAACTTGTTTTTCAAGTTCTTACAAGGAACAAATACTCTTCGTGTGCACTGGTTATAAATTGTGAAGATCTTGAGGAAATGACCGAGAACACACATACGTACTCATTTTCATGTATCTTTTCAGCATAGATATATGTTGGATTGGTGCCTGATCTGGGCAACTCCATGCATCTGGGGCTACTATTTGGCAGTGATTGTCCTTGGTGGCTCTACATTGAGATGGCTCTCCTCCTGCCCTGGGTAAGTGCTGGCCCTTCCCTTTCCAGAGGGAAATGTTTTTTTTTTTTCCCTCCCTTTCCAGTGACATGCTTTCTCAGGGCTTTGATTCTCTCCCATTAACCCTCAACTCTTAGTCAAGTCTTATTCATCAGCATACCCCTGCCTGCTCCACTCCACAATTAGCTATCAAGGAAAGTGTCACCCCAGTCCCACAGGCCATGCTATAGTCACAGCTTTGAGAAGTGTGCGCCCAAGGATAAGTGAGTCTGGAAGGTGTCAGCCTCTCAGCTGCACCTGACAGGCATCCATGCCCACCTGATATGAGGAAGGCTCCCAACAGAAGTTTAGCAGCCTCCAAACCCCAGGAAGTCCACCAGGAGCCAGGAGCCAGGAGCCTCTTGGTGCGCTCGCTCTCTCTCTCTCTCTCTCTCTCTCTCTCTCTCTCTCTCTCTCTCTCTCTCTCTCCATCATCACTTGGAATAGCTGGATACCGTCCTTGCCACTACACACCCTTCTATCATTCCATCCCAAACTCTATGTCAGTAGTGTTCCATACACTTCTATGGTCAGTAGTGGATGTCATTAAACAAACTTCTACCTCAGTGGAGATCTGTAATGACCACCCTATGGGTCGGTCACTGGCCTTTCTTCTCCTGCTTTTCCTCATAGCCATATCTTCCCTGTGGCTTGCCCTCCAGGACATCCTTTCCATGTTCACAAAGCACTCCATCCATCCTAGAACCTAGTTTAATTCTATGGTCCACCCACACCTTCTTTTTTTTTTTTTTTTTTTGAGTTTGTTGGTTTGGTTGTAGGTTAAACTGGCCTCGATATCTATGTGATTTGTCAGGAGATGTTAGAGAAATGCTACACTGTAAATTTCCAACACACAGGCACGTGTGCACAAACACACACACATAGACACACATGCACACACATGCACACATGCATATAAACACACCTACCAACATACATACACACACCTACATCCCTGGTACACTCTGCCAGGGGCCCCCTCTGAGAAGGCAGCAGGCATGCTGCTAAAATGCTGCAGTAGGAGCCTGAGAAGAAGAGTCAGGCAAGGTGAGGTTTGGTGGTTAATTGGATTAACTTTTATTTTTAAGGGCTATCACTTAATAAATCTCATGAGGGCAATTATTGCAGACAACACTGGTCCTGATTACTAAGCATTCACTATTAGTCAGTCACTGTACAAAACCATTGATGCTCTTGTATTAGTTGGTCCTATCTTTTCTGTGATGCTATATCATACCCTGTCCATTCTTTAAACAAGGAAGTGCAGAGGGGGGGACTTACCCAGGATTTCACAGCTCATAAACAACAGAGCCTGAGTCCAGCCCATGGTTATCTTGTTCAGAGGCTCTGCTCTAAGGACATTGCTTTTGTACTTATGCATTGGTCCTACTTTTTCTGGAGAAGAATCACGTGACAATGCCAGCAAGGGTCCAGACCAATCCCGGCTGGACATGGCTCATTCTTTCCCCTCTCTCTGATGGACAGTTATGGCTCAAGAGTCATCTCTATGTAAGGAGACAAATCGTGTGCTAATCTCAACCGGTGCTCAGCTTAAGCATGTAAAAGATTTAAAATAAACATTTTATCATCCTTGTCATTATTTGTTCATTATTGTTTGTGTTAGGATGTCAGGCCTTCCTGTTTGACCACGAATCTCAATCCTCTGAGTAAGGATGACAGACCTACACCATATGCTACATGCCTAACTGTACTTTTAATGGACCCAGCCAAATTATCTGTCTCTCCTGACTTGCTTTCCAAGTTCCTATCTACAAAATTAAATTGACAGTAGTTAAGATATTTCCACATCCAGAGTCATAGAAGAATGGAGACCCGACTGCTGCTTTGATGTAGAATGCTTCTTGCACTCATGCATCCTGCCTCCTCCTCCTCCCCTTGCATGAGATCAATCAAGCTGATGTTCCCATGTATTAATCCACTTTCTGTTGCTGTAACAAAGTAACCCAAAGCTGAGTACTTTATAAAGAGAAATGGTTTATTTAGCTCATAGGCTTGGAAGTTGAAAGTTCATGACCTAGTCTCCCCCAAGATCAACTTCCAGCAAAGCATCCCTGGCTGTGTCACAAGTGGGAGAAAAGGAAACTGACTTGCACAAGATGCCACATGCAGAGGGGTGGCTTCACTCTACAACAACCCATTCTTAAGAGAACTTACGTATTCCAGGAGAAAAAAAATTAAACCTTTCCTGTCCTGCACACCACAGGATGCTACCCTTCTCCAGGCTGCACACCTAAGGATGCTAACCTTCCCGACCCTGCACACCTAAGGGTGCTAGCCTTCCCCCACCCTGCACACCTTAGAATGCTAGCCTTTCCCACCCTGCATGCCTAAGAACACAGGCCTCCATCTCTTAAAGTCCCTCCACCTTCTAACATGGCTGCCAAACTTCCATCACATGAGCCCTTGGGGGACACACCCAACCCTACCCAAACTGTAGCATCTCAGAGGAGGAGGCCATTCTGAGGTAGGCTGGCTGCTGGTCACCAGTGTGGATAAACTCAGGGGCAAGAGGTCTTGCCGGGACTTTTGAAACTACCATTCAGGGTTAAGCCCGGGGCTAAAGCTTTGGTCACATTTCCACAATGTATTTTATAGGAAACTGAAGCTGTAGGGAAGAGAAAAGTCAGGGCCTGTCTTCTGGAGCAGGGGCTAGGGCACACAGCATGGGGGCACAAGATTAGCAGCAAGAATGCGATTTGAATCTGTGTACTCTCAACTCCCTTCTCTCCACAGAAAGAAGAAAATAGAAGCGCTGGCCAGGTTTTGTGAAATACAGCACGCACGCAGAGATGTCAGGACGGATCTTACTGGAGATGAATATCTAAGCAACAGTTCAAACGCTATTGACTTAACAGGAACCAACTGTGCTTTTTATGAACAATCCTAAATCAGAACAGAAACCTCAGGGCTGCCTTTGAAAAGAGGCCCCAAGACCTCTTTCTGTGACTGAGGCCCCCACTCTCCTGCGTGCGCTGGAGCAGAAATGCAGCCTGTCTGACCAGTTTCTGCGTTGTGTTGTCTGTTTGCTCCACAGTGCAGAAGCACTGGGTGACAGGCTTGAGTTGGGGGAGTCCCAAAGTGCTTTTGGTGAGCCATCCTCTCTTCCCCCGCCATGTTCCTTTAGGTAAAATTTATCTTTATTTCCACAGTTACCTTGACAGGGTAGGTGGGTCTGAGCTGCAGACACTGGCTTCCAGTTAGTGTGTATGTGATGATACACTCTTCAACAAGCAAAGCCCGTGGGGGATCCACACCCGTGTGCCCAGGATCAGTGTCTGGGCCCATTAGCAGCAAATGAAGACAGTGAGCAATGGGGTTGGGGGGCCACGACCCTGGCAATGGCTTTGGAGAATGACTACTTATGAAGGGGGCAGGGAGAGAGTGGCAGGAGCGGAGGCTTCCCCAGAATGTGGCCACCCCAGGAAAGGATCTTGTTTCATCTGGGATTTTCTGCAAGACCTGGAGAAAATTCAATCACAGGGTCATGCAGGAGGTAGCCTGGGGCTGAGACCATCCTTGCATGAAGGAGAACACCCACCGACCCCATCCCCTGTGGTGGACTCGGAGACTAGGTGGACAGAAAGGCTCTCTCCCATCAGGTCCCCATGTGATGCCAGGGCCCCAGGGCCATGCTGACTGGACCCAGCTCTGCCTGCTGTGGGGGTGGAGGAAACTGCTCCTTACCAAACAATCTGACTGTTGCCAGATGTGGGCTCCGGGCCAGCTTTTACATAATTCAGGCTTTTCTTTTCTCCACACGCTCCAACTTAAAGGAGCCTTAGAAGTTTGTGCTTTAATCTTCACTCTGAGCCCTCGCTACCTCCCTTCAAGCTTTCCCTCTTCGTGGGCACAAACCCTCTCACCCAGATGCGTGCTGGACCTTTATTGTGTGTGCTGCACACATGGCTGGGAACAAAAGACACACATTTCCTTTATGTTTGCTAAAACCTAAAATAAAAATAACCCCAAGTATCTGCCCTCAGCCTCTGGGTATCGGAGACTTCTAAGGATTCCACCTCTAAACACCCGGGTGGGAGCTCATGGTGTGAGCAGGAGGAAGCATCACCCGTCATGGGAGAAGCAGATCACTTTTGGTCCTGTCAGCAGAAGTAGTCTCTCTCTCTCATTGGAGGTTCTTGTCATGTGAGGAGAGCCGAGTACTGCAGAGGGGCTAACAGGGATTCTGATCAAGCAGGTCTTCAATTCTGGGAGTTTAAATTAATTTTGTTTTTCTGTTCATGTGAGAGTGCCGTCTTGTTTGTTTTGTTTGTTTGTTTGTTTTTGTCAGGGTTCAAGCCAGTCTTGCTTTGTCATCTGGACCTCATCAAAAGGCTGGGGTACAGAGGGAACCTCGCTTGGCTTTGGGATACTAATATTTGCAAAGCACAGATGCTGAGGGATCACTATGGGTCTTCTTTCTCAAGTCCAGCTTTTTCATTGAAAAAGAATAAAGAAGCCACCACATTTTATTGAGGAAAGCCCTTCATAAGACCTAACAGTACAAACACGGCTGCTCTTAGACACACTCCACCTATATGGGCAAGATTAAAACAACAAAAAACAAAAACAAAAATAAAAAGATGAAGTACTGAATTCCAGTTAAATCTAGATAGACAAACTTCTTTTGTGGTCCCTTCCATCCTGTATCAAAGTTTTCATTACAAGACCAAGCCAGTTGGCATTCCAGCATGGATTGGGGTGGGGCTCACGAGGCTCCAACCCTTGTTGAGGAGCTATTGGCAACTGATGGTTGACTAGGGAGAGTCTCTCTTCCTTTTTTAAAAAATATTTTATTAATTTACTCATATTACATCTCAATTGTTATCCCATCCCTTGTATCTTCCCATTCCTCCCTCCCTCCTGCTTTCCCCCTACTCCCCTCCCCTATGACTGTGACTGAGGGGGATTTCTTCCCCCTGTATATGCTCATAGGGTATCAAGTCTCTTATTGGTAGCCTGCTATCCTTCCTCTGAGTGCCACTAGGCCTCCCCATCCAGGGGACGTGGTCAAATATGGGGCATCAGAGTTCTTGTGAAAGTCAGACTCCACTCTCCACTCAACGGTGGAGAATGTCCTGTCCATTGGATAGATCTGGGTAGGGGTTTGAAGTTTACTGCACGTGTTGTCCTTGCCTGGTGTCATAGTTTGAGGAGGACTCCCAGGCCCAGATCTGCCTGTCAATATGTTCTTCTTGTAGGCTTCTAGGACCCTCTGGATCCTTCTATTTCCCCATTCTCCCATGCTTCTGTCACCTAAAGTGCCAATACTCACTTATATCTGGACACTAGCCCAAGGGGCCTGGTCCCACGAAAGTCTTCACTTACCAGGAAAATGGGACAGAGGGGAGGACATCCTAGAGAGTCTCTCTTCTTTGGGGCTGTGGCCACTGGTGGGTTGCCCTTACTCAGACTGGCAGCCTCACACTCCCACATACAGGTAGCACTGGTTGGACTCAGTGGATTATACAAAAATAAAAAGTACAAGTTTGGAGGTAGAGGGGATGTTGGGAGAGTCCGAGAGAAACCTCAGTGAAAGAAGACGGTGAATACGATCAAGACACATTCTTTTTACATATTTGAAACTGTCAAAGAATAAAAACAAAAGTTCACATCTCCCTACTGTTATGTTTGAATTTGAAATGCTCCCCCCCCATATAGGTTTATACATTTGAATGATTAGTTCTCAACCAAGGGCACTATTTTGGGACATTGTAGAACCTTTAGGACATAGAGTCTACCCTAGTCATCTTTAACATCAACTTGTCACAGTCTAGAGTCATGCGAGTCTCCACTGAGGAATTGCATAGATAAGACTAACCTGTGAGGATGGCTGTGCATGTTGAGGGGGAGGGGGACTGTCCTGATTGCGAATTGATACAGGTGGGCCCATCACCTCCAGACAGGTGGTACCCTGATAAGTACAAGCTAGCCTGTGAGGCAGCCAGCTGGTTCCTGTTGTGCTTTTCTGGCTGTCAAGTGTCTTCCCTGTTTGGAGGTAAAGCTGTGTGAAACAGTAACCTGGCCTGCCTTCAACTTCCTGCCTTGACTTCCTTCCTTCCTTCCTTCCTTCCTTCAACCTGGAAGTTGAACTAAACCCTTCCCTCCCCTAAGTTTTTTATTTTTACTTTTTCAGAGCAACAGGAACAGAACTAAAACAGGGCCTAGCTAGTGAGAAGTTTGTTGCTGGGGGTAGGCCTCAAAGGTGATGGCTGTTCTGGATCCGGCCTGAGTGATCTACTACCCAACTCAGTGGGATTCAAGAAGTGGTAGCCACAGGCTCCTGCCATCCCACCATGAGGCAATCAATGTACCATGCTTTCCTGTCATAATGGACTGTGTCTCCTAAGACCATGAACTAAAATTAATTCTTCCCTTAAGTTGCTTCTGTCACATATTTTGTCACAGCAATAAGAAAAAGTTAATACATTCAGCATGCTCTGAGAGCCTAATATAAGCTATAGATTTTTTCAAGTCATCTTACTCTAGATAAATAACTGAGTCAATACATAATTGGGAGCCACTTTCTCAGTTTAACCAGTATTAAAACCAGCCCTCTATTTCCTGTTATTAAAAAGCATTATTTTATCTTATGCATATGAGTATTTTGCATATATGTATGTCTGGTGCCCAAGGAGGACAGGAGAGGTCATCGGATCCTTTGAAAGTTGGGTTATGGGAAACAAACTCTGGACCTATGAAAGAGCAGGCAGTGCTCTTCACAACTGATCCACTTTCCCAGGCTTCTTTACCATCTTTTAAAATCCATACAGATTTTAGGAAGCCAAGACCATTAAGAACATTTGGGCCTTTCTCTGCATTTGTGAGCTGTGGATCAAAAGCTCAGCTTCTGTCATAAGTGGAAGAGCAAGTAGAAGGGCTCCCCATTCCTGACCTTCCACTGGCCTTCAGCTGGGAGGCCTCATCTCAGTGCATTTTATACTTCTAATAACACAATACCACAGCCTGTGGAATGTAAAAATAAGACTTTTATTTTGGTTCACAGTTCTGGTTCAAGGTCAAGGGCCTGAATATGTGGGTAGTGTCCTGAGGGAGGCAGTGTGTGGTAAAACAAGGTACATGGGAGAGAGGTGTGTGTGTGTGTGTGTGTGTGTGTGTGTGTGTGTCCTCCAATGCTAGGAAAGCACTTTGCCAATGAGATGTATCCTTTGCCCCTCTATTAGAAAAGATTCAATCATAGAGGCTGGGAAGAAGATTCCTTTGCTAATGCATTTCCCTCACAAGGACAAAGACCCGACTTTGATCTCCAGAACTGCCCCTGTCACCCCACCCCACACACCCCCCCCCCCACCGCCACACACACACATAAATAGCATGCATGCAATCCCAGCACTGGGGAGGCAGAGTTGAACAGAGTCCTAGGGCTCATTGGCTAGCCAACCTGACCTACTTGGTGAGGTCTAGTCCAGTAAGTGACTCTATCTGAAGTGGACAAAAGGTGGATGGCACCTGAGAAATGACACCTCAGGTTTTCCTCTTACTGTCACACTCACATGAGCAAACACACGCACACACACACACACCACAATCATGGGACTCTACCTTGACCACTCTAATCCTAGCCAGCCCCTCCTTTATGCACCACACACTTGGACGCAGTCTCCCCCTTTTTAACATGTCATTACTGAGACTGAATTGCAACCTGAGTTTCAAAGGGAACAGATCATATATTCAGATCATAGCACTCTCCACTGTAGGTGTCTGGCTTGGCAGACCAAGCCAGTTCTTAGACAGTATCCTGTGAGGCGTGTTTATATCTAGAATGACCCAAACACAGAAAACAAAACAGAATGGGCAAGGGACTTTATGACCTTGTCCAGAAGCTTCCCCACAGGGCTCCATGCTGATATGACATTTCCTCAGCTGCATTCGAAAAACGCAGCTTATATAGAGTAAATGGGGTGGGTAAGCTATTTCCCACGGATTCACTGGCCCTGGGGCAGCTGGAGGAGAATGTTTCTTATCTATGGATGGATGAGAGAACAAAGGCCTTGGTTGGTCCTTGGATCACACTTGTTTTTCATCCCTGTGCCACACTGAGCTGCCTTTCATGTCTCTGGACTGTGGAGACACAACATGGTCAAACTCATTCCCAACTCATAAGTAGTTAAGAAATGGTGACTTTTTTTTTTTTTTATCATTTTAGAGGTAGGGGAGTGTAAAAGATTTCCCTAAAACATGCGTGTGCATTTATTTTTCCTCCACAGAACAGAACTGAGATTTGTAGACACCTCTCTCCCTCCCTCTCTCTCTCTCTCTCTCTCTCTCTCTCTCTCTCTCTCTCTCTCTCTCTCTCTCTCTCCCCCCTGTGGGCCTCAGTAAAGCCTGCAGCAGCCATGGATGGAAAGAGATGCTAATGGGAGGGACTCAGTTCCTGCTGAACCTGAGACCAGGCTGAACATTAATTGTTGGGCTGAAGCTGAGGCTCCTTGGGATTCCTCTGTCACCTGAAATTGTTTATAACCTGAGCTATTTTTTTTTAAAGGAAAGAAGAGATGGTCGGGGGGAGCAAAGATGTGTGGTTTGGTCTGGCATGATTGCTTCTGGGTTTCTATACCAGGACAGGCACCTTCTCTGACTTTGGTTAGGCCAGCCTCATGTGCCTCAAGCCTGTGGCAGCTCCTCGGGTCCCCTGAGCATGAGAAGCCTTCACTAATCATCAGCTGGCTGAAGGACCAGTGACTGAGTCAGACACATAAGGTTTACATTTCCCTGAGAAAAATAGGTCCTTGAGAAAGGAAGGGACAAGGTGCCTAGGAAAACACGTTATGGATTCCGTCAAGGCCGGGGAGGGCAGGAAGTACTTCAGCTAGTCTTCTCATGCCAGGAGGGTGTATGATTAAAGTCAATGAGACACTACAGCAGCCTAATCCAGGGAGGATGACAAAGGACACAGACCAGTCAGGGATGAAGATATGGGTCAATCCTCCAGGAAAAGAGCCAAGACTTGCTGAGGTTCTCCATGAGGGTGGAGGCAATAGAGAATGGGAGGAAAGGCAGGTAGCTATAAATACCAGCTAAGATCATGTGACCAGCTGCAGAAACAAGAATTATAGTTGACACGATTATTTCTGCTATATTTTGTTAAGATTGCATTTGTATAGACATTCCTGTTTTCTTTCAGTTTCTTTATCATGTGTTGTAACATCAATTGAGAGAATATCAACGGCTGTAATATTTAAGTTTGAGAAACTAAAGGAATGTCACTCAAGGACACTGCCACCTACCTTAAATTTCTGATGTGTTTACAAGGTCAGGTTATAGGCATAATTATGACCTGGTTGAGTATATAATGCATTTGCAATTGTACATATGATAGTTTTAGTATGCGTAGGCACTGCTATGTCCTGGTATTGTTTTTATTTGGAAGTTAATCATGACATAAGGAGATACAACTGTGGGTCAAGTCAACAGGGGTTGTAACAGTTATTCCTGGTTGTCAGCTTAACTAATCTGTTGGATGTACAATCCAGAAATAGAAGGGCACACCTGTGATACGTTTGCTTGGTTTGCAGTGGGTGAATCCACTTCTAGTCTGAACCTTTGAGGTAGGAAGTCACGCGCCTTTGATCTGGACCTTGAGGTGGGAAGACACACCTTTAATCTGGGCCACACCTTCTGCGGGAAGTCTATGTGAGGACATGGAAGAAGGAAGCTTCTGTGCTTTTCCCGTTTGCTCTTCTTGCCTTGCTAGCAAGTCCGTTCCTTCACTGGCATTAGAGCCTACTTCCTAAGGATTCCAGCATCTTCTGAAGACCAACTGAGACGTCCAGCCTCGTGGACTTAGCAAAGTCTGGACTCTTGGACTTTCTGTTCACAGCCAGCTATTATTGGATTGGCTGGACCACAGCCTGTAAGTCATTCATGTGTGTGTGTGTGTGTGTGTGTGTGTGTGTGTGTGTGTGTGTGTGTGAAATACTTGAAGTCAGGTGTGCAGTGTGCAGGGCATAACTGTGAACCTGCAGCAGCTTAGAATCCTCCCAATACAATGACCATCATGCATCTCTTCGGCCCTGGTAATGAATTTTACGTGGGACAGTGGAATTGAACTGCATACTTTGTGAAAAACCCACCTGCTTCTCCCTCCCCAACCCCACCTCTCTCTCTCTCTTTAACATTCGGAGTTGAAGACTATCAAATGGATCAAAATACATTGAATAAATATATGAAAATTTAAAATAATAAATTAAAATATTTAAAGATACAAATATTAATTGGGAGAATCAAAGCAAAATGGTTTCATGTGCTTTAGGATGATTTTTGAAAAATGCTTGAAGAGCTTGGAAATGGCTGAGTCAGTAAAACCTTTTCCTTACAGGTATGAAGACTGGCGTGCAGTCCTTCAGAATGCAAGTAAAAACCTGGCATGGTGGAACAAGCTTGTATTCCCAGCAATAGAGATATGGGCAGCAAAGATAAGTGAATCTTAGGGTTTGCTGGTCAGCTGACCTAGACCCCTTGGGCCAGTTGTGCACCAACCAAAGTCTCTGTCACAAACAAAAGGTGGGAAGCATCTGAGGAACAAATACCTGTCAAATCTGTCCTCCGACCTCCACGTGCCTCTGCACCCAGGCACACAGTACTTTAAAGTGTGTGTCGATCTGCAGGTACTGATTTAACCATACCAAATGCTAA
Source organism: Acomys minous (assembly GCF_964271855.1). Taxonomy (NCBI): domain Eukaryota; kingdom Metazoa; phylum Chordata; class Mammalia; order Rodentia; family Muridae; genus Acomys; species Acomys minous. The sequence continues at coordinate 25,203,007 of NC_140486.1, forward strand.
TCAACTTTCTAAAAGCCTGTGATCAAAACGGGGTGGGGAAAAAAAATCTTAAAAACTAAATTTAGTCTCCCGAGTGGTGGAGCCACAGCCCCTCCAGGGGAGCCCCCACTCTCCCCACTGGCTTCCTCCAGACCAGCTCCAAGGAGCAAGAGTGTCTAGGTGCGGGTCACCATCTGGACCGTGAGCTCCTTCTTGGAGGTTGGTCGAGCACCACAGGGGACCCTGTAGTTCAGCCATGATGTGCAGGCAAGCCACAAGCCGTGAGGACACTCAGACTACCTTTCTCAGGCCCTTGAGGCTTCTTCCTAGCGCAACAGAACATGTTCGCTTACTATTGCTATAGCTGTTGCGGCTCTGCACAGGTTCTATCCTCTTGCCAGCTCTCTTGCTCTCCTTTCCAAGGCCCTCTCTTCCTGGTCCTGGTTTCCCCGCTGTGTGTGTGCCCTGCTATCTAAACTCATCCTGCTTGTCCCCCATGACCTCCATCACTCCCTTTCCCCCTCTTGCCTCCTCTGTTCTTGGGGCACAGGGCTATGCTCCCATCCCTGGTGTGGACCAACCAGAACAGGAGCTGGCAGCAGCCGCCGCACAACTCGACTAGCAGCCAGGAATGCTTCCTGGGATCATGGCTTTCCACCATTAGGAGGGATCTCCAGTAGGGTGGCATCCGTGGTAAAGGAATAGCCTCAGGGAGTTCGTTAGGAACAGCCAGATGTGCTTGTGCCTGGAATGTTCCTAGTCAGGTCCCTGGAACAGCCTGAGGGAGCTGCAGAACCCACTTTGCCTTCTAGCACAGACCTTCCCATGAGCACGTCTCACTTTTCCTTTCGGTCAGAAAGTGAGTGGCCACTGGGTGGTTTGACCCCTCAAAGGGGCCCCAATCTTCACTCAAAACTCTCTAGTTAAGGCCCTGCCAACACTGCCTCCACTCAGATTTCTGCCTTCATGAACTGTCAAGTTTTTCCCACTTCCCCACTGACATCCACTTCCCTTCTCCTCTCAGCGAGGGGAAGGTTTTGCTTCCCAATACGTTGTCTGAGAGTGTGTTCTGGTGTCATAACATAATGCCCTGGATTGGGTAATTTCTAAACAGTGGAAGTTTCCTTCTCCCATGACACTGGCATGGGATGAAGCATCATCTCACAGCAAAGGTGGAAGGGCAAAGAAGCAAAGGGGTCCGTCAAAGCTGAGCTTGCCTTTTATAACAAAGCCACTTGCTCTTGCAGCAATGAACAACAACTCACTTCCACAATAACAGCAGTCCTAATCACCAGTTACGTTGTTGCAGTATACGGAGAGACACTATTGCACTGGGAATTAAGTTTCCAGGCCATGAAGCTTAGGGAGCCATATTAAAACCACAGGGTAGCTGAATCTCTCATTGTCTAATGAAATGTGTGGGAGAGTGTGAGAGAGCAACGCCACTCACCTCTCACTGAGAGATTTGGCCACAAGCTCTATACTCCCTAGCCCCTGGTTTTGTTATGTGAGTGTGCATATCACATGTGTGCAGGTGCCCGTGGAGGCCAGAAGAGAGCCTTTAATCCTCTAGACCTGGATGTCACAGGCGGCTGGCTGTGAGCCACAGTGGCCTCTTTGTCATCAACACAGCATAGTCTAGCTGTGGTGGTTGATGCTGGGCCCTAATCTTGTCTCCTACAGTTCTAAGTTTCTGAAGCTTGATGTTGGTGTCAGTTTTCATTACCATGAGTTAATTGTACTTATTAACGAGGTTCAGTATGATATGTTAATACATGCATATATTTTATGTGCCAATAAAATCCAGCCTCTCTTTAGCCAGGCCCTCCCTCCCTCTCTCTCTCTCTCTCTCTCTCTCTCTCTCTCTCTCTCTCTCTCTCTCCCTCTCTCTTCTTTTTCTCTTGTTCCCTGCTACTAACTTGCAATTTCTCCTCCTGCCTATCACCTCACCTGAATTCATATAATCATATGAATTCTATGATCATTGACATAGGCTTGTACACATAGTTTATAAATATGTTAGCTTTTACTTTCAGCAGGTATCAGAAATCAGAACTGGAAGAAGGGAAAAATTGGCATAGAGTCTAATAAAAATGCTTTATGTAAATCATGGTGGCAAATAGTTAATAATAACATATTATAACTGGCTGGATGTGGTTTTGCCTTTAACCCCAATACCCAGGAGGCAGAGGCAGACAGATCCTGTGAGTTTGAGGCCAATAGCCAGAGCTACTTAACAGAGACTGTCAAACAAAACAAAACAAAACCTTTAAAAATTATTACAACCATAAAAACTGCCAAAGTCAATTTGTGTTCTAATAACAAAAAAGATTACTATGTGAAATACTGCATATGATTGATGTGGCCAATCCATAATGTATACAGACTTCAGAACCTTGTGCTTCATAAATATATCCAAGTTTATCTGTGTTTAGATAGATTGCAAGATATATCTATATAGAGAGATAGAAACAAAGAAGTACTTTAGCAATAATCTAAAACCACTTAAAGCCTGGGATAAGGACAGGAAGAGAATGAGTTATTTACTCATCTCAACAATCAGATTGAAAGGGTTGCTTTCACAGCCTCAGTGAGCTTAAAAGAAAGACTAGGGATGAAGCCAGCAACATGTGGAGTGTCCACTCAGAACACACTAGGGCCTCTATTCAATCACTACCCTCCCTTACACACAGACACACATCACACACACACACACACACACACACACCACACATACACATATACACACTACACACCACACACACACATATCACACACACATACACACACACCACATACTACACACCACACAGACATATACACACTATACCACACATACACTATACATACACACATACACACACACCACATACTACACCACACACACACACCACACTCCACACCACACACACAGGCACACACAGACACATACACCACACACTCCACACCACACACCACACACACTACCCGAGACACACACACACACACACACACACACACACACACACACACACACACTTCTCTGTAAATGAAGGGTAGACAGAAGCCTGGAAGATAATAGGAAATATCAATCTGCTTATAGCCTAAACACCTTGAGTCCCTTGATTTGCAAGAATAGGACTAAAGCAAGTGTCATTTTAGAAGTCGCTCCTTCCTACTGGAGACATCACAGAACCAGCAAGTGAGAAAAGTCAGTTCAGAAGCAAGTGAGAGACTTCAGGAGATAAAAAAAAATCTTTCCCTTCCTCTCAGTGCAATAACCTTCAATTCCCAGAAGGACCCAGACCATATGCTGGTGTTACGAATAAATTACAAAAAGTGTCCAAGGGTAAGTGTTTAATTACGCTTGGCGTGGCTACACCTTTTTACTCTTAAGACAGGAAATCCCCGACTATTAACAGGATTCAACCTTGGCAGACCAAATACAGCCTTCCTGACTGCCTCTCTCAGACAGTCAGCGTCAATGGTCTCTCTGGGACAACAGTAGCGCCTGAGGCCAAAACTATCGTGTGGGTCCCCATGGTTGGAGGCCAAGTGGACACCCCAGAGTCTTAATAGAAAAACTGAGGATCACACACGTGCTTCAAGGCAGGTCCCCAAACATCTGCCTCTGAGAGTCAGTCAGCCTTCTGTTTCTGTAACGCACACTTGACACAATATATACAAAGAAAGGGTTTATTATGACTCAAGGTTTTACAGGATTGAGTGTGTGGTCAGGTGGCCCCATTGCTTTTGTGCTTGGGTGAGGTGTCACATCAGTGTGAGAGACTAGCTCAAGGGAAATCCATTCACCAGAAAAAAAGAAGGCATGAGGGAGAGACAGCCCCCCATGCAAGCTCCACCAAGGGAATGCCACAAGAGTATTCTCACTGGGCCTCCGCTCAGAAGGAATCTACAGTTTCCTAATGGTTTCCCCACATCGGGGCCAAGCCTTCTCCATCTGACCACCTAGGAGACATTTAAGGGAACATCTAAAACCATTTTTGTGGTTTCTGCCCTCAGTTTTCCTCCAAACATACTGAAGCTCTTACTGAGGTACCACCGAGGCATCTGTTTGGCGGGTAGCAGGCATCAAGAATAGGACAGCCATAGACCAATTAAGAAATTTCTAGAAAATCAAATCTCCATGTGTCTTCAACAAGGTTTCTGTAAATGCACAATTCCCATTTTTACTTGTAATTTAAATTTTGTAAACTCTATTATAAGTGGAAGTATAAAACCCAACGTAGAGTTGCACAGCCTCCATTCAAAACGCTGTATTCTCACTGTATAGAAGATCGTTTTTAGTTGCAGCTTTTAAAACAAAGTGTACAAAGCTTACATATCTTTCTTTCAAGCATATTAAATATCAAAACAAATCTTGTGAATAAAAATCCCCTCAGACAGTGACAAAGCTGCAAGATGTCTGAGCCACTGTGTGATGACCCCACCCACCCTTGAGAGTCTGGACTAGAATTTCTGACCCTTTGCTTTACATTGGTTTTCTTGTCGTGGGTTTTAAGATTGTACCCATCTATAACACAGTCATTTGTTCACTCAGTAAATATTTATAAGGGGCAGATGGCCTGCTAATCTGGGTCCTAGGTGTTAGATTAGTAAAATCATGATGCTTGTTCTTGTTCAAGATAAGCAAAGACATGATGTTAACATACTGGCAAACTTGAGGTTGTGCTGGACAAATGTCAGGAGACATGAAACTTCATAAAACCACTGACTCTTTTTGTTTGTTTTGTTTTCCGAGACAGGGTTTCTCGGCTAGCCTTGGCTGTCCTAGACTCACTTTACAGACTAGGCTGGCCTCGAACTCACAGTGATCTGCTGGCCTCTGCCTCCCTGAATGCTGGGATTATAGGCATGTACCACTGGCAAAATCACTGACTCTTAATTATCCTGATTGTTTAGACCAGTGTTACCTAAATTCCTGAGGGAAGAAAGAAAAGTTTGTAAAGTTGAGAAATCTGCCCAGACTGTCAAGGCAGCTTATCAGACAAACTGGCAGAGAGCAGTGCTGAGTCATCAGCCTCTGGGTGCTCCCAGATCTGCCTAACAAAGCCCCCCCCCACCCTTACGCCCCTCCCATACCCCCCCCAGACACACACACACACACACACACACACACACACACACACACTCAATGACAGCTTCTTCTAGGTCCCTGTGACACCAGCCTGGCAGTTCTCTTTCTGTGAGGGCAGCAAGGCCCTCCTTGCTTTGGTCTGAGCAGCTCATTTAGGGCTTTGGCCTGCATACTTCCTCTTCCCTTTGTATGTGCATCCCCATGGGACTCTTGGGCTTCCCCAGAGCCTGGCAGCTGACTTCCAAACTCTGATTCGCATGAAAAGAAATGAAAGCTGCTGCCTTGAGAAGGCTTGATCTCAGAAACATGCACTGAGACTCATCAAGACTTACAAAGATTACAGAGGAAGCAGACAGAAGTTTCACCTCTCTAGAGGAGAAACACCAAATGCGTGTTTTCTCCATGCACCGCTAGTTCACCCACATCACTGCATGTGCTCGGGCTGCTGTACAGTTTCTAAGAACCAAATGCAGGTAGAAAGAGAAACACTTATCCTCACCCTTGACACTAGTGCGGTGGTACTGGAGTCCCAGCGAGGGTTCAGCTGTGAAGGCAGAATGCGGTGTGGGAGGAAGAGGTGGGAATCAAGCGGCTACCAAAGTGCCCACAATTGCCTGAGAATCCGAACAACCTGACACCTTCATTGCGCGTGCCTTCGATCACAGCACTCAGGGAGGCAGAGCAGGCGGATCGCTGTGAGTTCGAGGCCAGCCTGGTCTACAAAGCAAGTTCAGGACAGCCAAGGCTACCCAGAGAAACCCTGTCTTGAAAACACAACACAGCAAAACAAAACAAAAAAAAGAATTAAAAAAAATTGCATTGCCAGTGTCATTCAGATCTGTGAAAGAGAGTCACTGAGGATGGCCAGGATGCTCTCTAAGAAAGTTCCCAGGTAACTTTCTGGGAATTCAGTCTGAGAATTCAGACTTGGAGATCCCATCTCAGCCTTGAATACTTTTTGACACATATTTTTAGAGACATGCTTATGTGATGACATTGAACTCTAATTCCCTTCATGATTATGAATTCTACTCTGACCTCAAAATAAAACCATAAGGTAAAGGACCAAGGCCAATGCCTGGTTGGATCTCGAGTTCTGTGTTGGGAAATACTGAGACAGCCCAGACACAAAGTATGCTAGGAGAAAGAGTCAGACAATCCTGTGAACCCTGCGCTGGCCTTCTCAACAGTAATGGAGGATCCCATCCCAACTTCTCAACAGTCAGAGCTAGTAGGACTTGTCTTCTCTGGTCTGCACGCTGGCCTCTGCTTCCACATGGTGCATACTTCTGGGATTTATTATGTTCATCCCTGGCATTTGGGTCAGTGTGTCTCACTCCAGTGTTTCTCCCTGGGAAGCCTGAGTAAGCAAGTCCATGTAACTCAGTGCAGCACAGGCGATCTCTAAGTACACAGGGGATAATGCAGACCAATCAGATGTCTGTCTCTAGGAAAACACTGATAGGAACCGGCAAGGTATGAGAGCCGTAGACAGTCCGCATAGACCCGGGCTGGATGAAGCTTTGCCAGAGCACTTGCTGCTCAGTGTCATGGATTATGCATTAAGTATGTTTACGGCTAGTAGACAACGTGCAATTCCAGCATACAGAAGGCAGGGGGAGAAAGATCATGAGGATAGCCTGTGCCTCACAGGGAGATGACCAGATGTGGTCTGTCCCCTCATTCCTGTTTCCTTTGCTCTGCAGAAGCTTCATGATGTGAGCTGAGCATTTGTCAAATGGTGGTGTTACTTCTTGCACTATCCACAGAAAATTCTCTTGTTCCCATGTCTCTAAGTGTTCTCTGCATTGTCTCCTCCATGTCACAGATGCAAGCCTGAGATGCCATCTCACCCCAGTCAGAATGGCTGCCTGCCATCAGTGAAGCAAATGACAGATGGAAACATTGCACATTCTGAGAGGAAAAAAGAAACAGTGCAGCCACTTGGGGAGAACTATTAAGGTTCTTCAAAAAATTAAAAATAAGACTACCATATGACCTAGCTATCCCCTTTTTGAGACTATATTATCCAATATTCATTGCAGTGCTGTTCACAGTAGCCAAGCTATGAAGCCAGCCTCATGGTTATCAACAGATGAATAAACAAAGAACACTCTCTCTGAATATATATATAATGTGTCTGTATCTGCAATGAAATATGAATGGCCATCACATAAGGAAAAATAAGTCAGAGTCTGAAAGACAAATGCCATATTGTCTTGTGTGTATAATCTTTATTTTAATAATAATAATAATAATAATAATAATAATAATAATAATAATAAAGTGAGAGTGAAAAGAGGAGGTAAAAGTAAAAATCTGGGGAAAGGGGAGGACTTTTGAAAGTTAAAATAGTGGCATTTATAAAGGCTCACATTTCTATCACCCTGGAAGTTTCCTGACCTTCCAGTATACACCCTTAGAAACCTTAGCTCAATTTTCTTGGTGTAATTTGCATTTCCTAGAAAGTTATAAAACAATGATCATATATTTTGTGTCTGTGTCTTTCCCTGAGCATAATCATTCTGAAATCCATTTGTGTTCTTGCACAAATCAATAGTTCCTTAGGAGCTGGCAGGAACTTGCACTTCGGGCTTTGTGTGTGCCAAATAGGTGTGCTGATGTTGACGCCCACCCCCAAAACTGCACTCTTACATTTTATTAGACAAAGGTGTCTCTAAACGTTCACCTAGTAAGGCATTAGAGATGAAGGGCATCTGGTCTAAGAACAAGACACCTGATAACACCAGGTGGGAGAAGCCATTTTCTTATCTAGTAAACACTGACCTGGGTATGGACAGCCTGCTGAAAGTGGCTATTTGAGAAAGCTGTCTCTCTGGCTGCTAACTCAAGGTTATGTATGCAGCAAGAACTGCTAAGGAGAGGAGACACCCCTATTTGTTGGGCTGCCTATAAGTCATGCAGTGCTCTCCAGGGTTCCAGCTTTTGTGAGCTGTCACCCATACACAACTGCCTTTATTGAACCATGCTCCAATAAACTCAAGGGTTCACAAAAAAAAAAAAAAAGAGAGAGAGAAAGAAAAAGAAAGAAAGCAATCTAACACATTTTATGGAGAAAAGAAAAAGAAAAAGAAAAAGCTTAAGACCTTCTCTTATCTTGGGGAGACTAAACGTCTTCTTGCTGTCTCCTGTACATTTCCTGCAAAAGAGCCATGAGCTAATTCCTAAGGTGTGTTTATTTGAACAGACCCAAGAAATACCCCTACACTGTAAACACTGGAGATTGGGCTCAGTCCCTAATGATCCATCTTTATTTCAAAGGTCATTGCAAGACCCAAACTCACCAGGAAAACACTCCAAAAGAGAGTGAAAGAAAAGAAAGTGATTTCCTTTACCATCCCAATGAATGGCTGCCTTTCTGCTTTGGGCTATTCCAAATAAAACATGCATGAACAATCACACCCAGCAGTGTTGGGCTGTGTGTGTGTCTGTCTGTTGTTAACATTCCTTCCCAGGGGAAAATGTCAAGCAAAGTCTACCCCTCTCCCCAAGGCCCTGTCCATAAACAGAGGCAGGATTCCAACCAAGATCACTCTGGTCAACTGATGACTATTGGGTTTTCTTACAGAGCACAGGTGAGGGATCACAGTTGGTATGGCTTTTCTCCCCAACTGGCCACACGTGTAAAGCCTTTACCCAGCAGAGATTAAGACTTCCCCATTGCCTCACAGATGGAGCCTCTCACTAGCCTTCCCAGCCCATGGACTCCAGCGCCTCCCCCAGGCCATGTGTAACTAAGGCATTGTTGGGTACAACAGATAGAAAGCTGTTGGATGGGGTCCCATGACCCTCCCTGCCCCTCTAATGAGGGGATACAAACAATCAAGAAGCCCAGATGGAATGATCTTTAGCAAGGGGCATAGCTGAACTCTCAAAGATGGCTGTTGCTTGGCTCAGGGGAGAGTCAGTCATGGCAGTGTTATTCCTAGGACCTAAGAGAGGAAAGGCTGGTTTGAATCACTAAGATGTATGTTTGGCTTTAAGGAAATCATCAAAATATTTCTACAGTGGCTTTACCGTGCTGTGTTTCCACCAGCATGCAAGATAGTTGCAGTTTCACCATACTCTTGCCAACACAAGGCTTGTTCACTTGTTTCTTGTCCTTTGCTAAGAATCAGGGACTGTGTGATCACTGTACCACTTAACACTCCAGTCCTTGATGCTCACTCAGTCTTTTCAGTTTTAACCCTGGAGTTGTTAGAGATATTTGGCTATATGTTTCATCTAGCTTTCCTGATAAGAATTCTCTCAAGTACGCTTTCATGTGCTCACCAGGGATTTGCCAGCACCTATACGTCCTGTTTTGTGACTGTGCAAGCCTGCTGCCCAATTCTCATCAGGTTGTGTTCTTACCATTAAACTGTAAGAGTCTCTGATATGTTGGGAGGCAGAGGCAAGAAGATGGTGATGCGAGGTGTCCAGTTGGGACATTGTCTCCCCTGTTATTTGGCGATTCCATTTAGATTTCTTTCATCTATGTACATCTTTTAAGATGCTTCTACTATATTGGGTTTCCATACACCCCTCAAATGACCCCTAGTTTTAGCTGTCCCTCCCTATGTTCCACCCCCTCAGTCCCTCTTTTCCCTCCTCCTCCCTCTTTAATCTTCCCTTTCCAGTCTCTCCTTCACCATCTTTCCAATAACTACAGCTTCCACACCTGAGAGAAAATGTATAGTCTTGTCTACACTCCTCCCCTACTGCCTCTCTGTCTGTCTCTGTCTTCCTCACTCCCTCCCTCTCTTCTTCCTCCTCCCTCTTCCTCCTCCTCCTCCTTCTTCTTCTTCTTCTTCTTCTTCTTCTTCTTCTTCTTTTCTCTCTCTCTCTCTTTCTCTCTCTTCTCTCTCTCTCTCTCTCTCTCTCTCTCTCTCTCTCTCTCTCTCTCACACACACACATAATATACACATATATGTCAGAAAGGGGAAATTCCTGAGAAAGTAGAGAGACAAAGCATTTCTACAGGGCAGAGCAGACTATACATAGACATATATGCATCTTACGGGGCATGACAGAGTTACATGGTAACAAAAGACAATTGGCAGAGCATTCTCATGCCAGATCGACATGATCTCACTGAAGAGATTGGGCTTGGTTCTGCAGTCTGTGAGGCCTCAAAGGAGGCTGGATGGGCATGGAGGAAGCACGTGTTCCTGTGGTAGAGATCCAGCACTAATAGGGAAAACAGGTGGAAGGGTGAAGGGACGTGGGGCAGGAATCCAGCTCTGCCTCGTCACAGAGAAGACTGTGTCAGTGTAGTAGGAAGAACGGCTTTCTAGTGCAGCAGCCATCACCCCTGGGGTTGTCAGTGTCCACATCTCAGGTTCTCTTTGCTCTCCCTCCCTCTCTCCTCACCATTCTCTTCCACACTTCTCTCTCCCTTCTCCTTTCATCCCTCCCTCCTTTCCTCCCTCCTTCCTCTCTCCTTCCTTCCACATTTTCCTTCCTTCCTTCCTTCCTTCCTTCCTTCCTTCCATCCTTCCTTCCTTTCCTTACTCCCTCCTTATTTCTTCCATTCAGTTTTTTAATGTGTAAGATGCGGAGAAGCGGCTAAGACCCAAGAAGAAAGCCACAGTGTTGGTCCCCGTGTTGGGAAGTTGTGACACCTGTTCCTTCCTCTCTCCACACTCAGTGCTTAGTTTTGTCTAGATGTCTGGAAAGTTCCAGGTGAAGCTGAACTCCATTGAGAAAGACTATAAAACAAAAAAGTACTCAACTTTGGAATCAACTCCTGGTCGGAAGATATTTGAAAACTTTTCACAGAGATGATCACGGAGAAGACAGGCTTGCAATACAGTGTTGGTCAGTCTAGAATGCTGCCCCCCTGCTTACCTTTCATGTGCCTTGATAACTTTTAAAGAAAGTGTATTTTGTTCTTTGCTTAATTTAAAGCAAGATGATTACTGGCCTATGATTATAGACCCTGATGGATTTTTCTCCGACTGGATCTTTCTAAACCAAATACATGTAAAAAAAAATAAATCTGATTTCTGTGTTTGTTTGAAGCATGTGCGCACATGTGCTTCCTACAGGATGCTGTTTATTTTGTCACAGCTGCTGTTTGATTGTTTGTTGTTGTTCCAAAGCCTGCCTTAAGCTCTGGATTTTAATCAATAGATGAGTAAGAACAGGAAAGATCCAGAACAGTTGTTCCTTCCTGAAGCCTCGTCATGAACTGAGAAGAAGATGCTGCAGGACTCTTTGTAGCTGTTCTGAATGATCTGTGGAACTGTGAAACAGCAGAGAAGACCCTGCAAAGTCTGTGTCACTAGAAGAACTTGTGAGTAACCTCGAGGCCATTGTTTCAGACGTACACTCTGGATATGGTAATTCAACTCCAAAGACTGACTCCACCAGAGCCAAAAGCCCTTATTTAGACACTGTGTTCTTTTGTGTATTTCTCTACAGTTGTCAGTAAGGACAGTTACAATGTCTTAATGTCTGTATGCAGACCAAGGATGCTGCTAATAGTGTAGTGGATGAATGGCTGAGTAGATGAATGAATGATTGAGGGAATGAATGAATGATGGGACAAAACCACAATTCTAACTCAGATCTTTGTAAATCCAGGTAGCAAGAGTGTGGCCTCATGCAATTAGATGGAATTCCACACTACCTATGCAGGTTCCAACTCCTACCAAGCCCCTTCCTTTTCTTGTAGCCAGAGGTTGCTTCCCCACCAGTTCCGTCTGCTGCAGTCCCAGACGTCCTTCATCTAAAATAAAACATCATCGTCTGCGGGAAACTGTCCTGTCTGCCATCTCTACAGCATTCGTCCACACACTGCAACTGAAACCCTCAGGGCTTGGGACAGGATGGCTCGAATGTCAATTACCCCACTCAATTCTCAGATGCCCTGTGTGACATTTATGCAGAGCCCAGAGTAGTGCCCAGGGAATTTTCATTTGTGAGTGATTTTAGTCTACAAAAATGTTCTAAGTATAGTTCGTACTGTTCTAATTCTTTGAAAATTGGTCAAATTCTCCCTTTGCATGACACTGCTAAATAACTAAGAATTGGTAGTGCTTTGATCTCTGAGATGGATTTTATTTTAAGCAGATTGAACTCTTTGGCCAAGGACTCTTTCATTTCTCTGTTAAAACAAAACAAAACAAAACAAAACTCTAAGAACTTAGTATCAGGAAAGGCTCTGAAGGTTTTTCTCCATCTGCAGCCTACCCACTTACCTACCTATCTACCTATCACCACTTGTGATCGGGTTGCATAAAGCCAGGAAAACAGTTTTGGCCCTCCACAACAAGATTTGCTCAATCCTTTCGCCACGGTTAATTTTATGCAGCCCACAAAGCATGCAGCTGAGGCCAGAATCAGGAAGAAACAGTGCACACTTCCCTGCTACTCTTTGATCTGAACTCTTGGCTCTATCCCATCTCTACCCCCGGGCAGGAGCCACAGCTGGCCACCATGTGCAAAGGGAGAGGTGGGGGAGGGGGACTGCTCTTCTTCAGAGCCAAATGTGGATTCCACAGCTGAAGTGGAAAATCCACTTGCTTCGTGTGATGGGCGCACTGCCGGCATCGCTGCTGCAAGTCAAGTTACCCCCACCCCCACCCCCTGAACCCCCACCCCTGTCCCTGGGGAAATTCTGATCTTGGAATCTGGCATTCAAGTCCTAGATATTTCACCTACTACTGGCTGTCGTCCTTGGCCAAATTTCTCCAGTGGCCTGAAAACGGAGTTGCCTCTCTCTGCCTTGGCTGTTGCTCTAAGGAAATATAATACGATCACGTGCAAAGTCCCTGCAACACACAAGTCACAGCAGGACCCTTCTGGGTGTTCCTTTCATTTGCAGCCTTTTCCCTCTCAATGGGAAAAAAAAATGGACCAGGTACCAGAGGCATCTGCTACCCTAGCTTGTCCAGCAAGAACCGTCAGTCTTAGCAAGTCTCGTCCGTGCCCTTGATCCTGAGAACTGACAGCGGGTTTCCCAGGGTGGGGAAGACATCAACTTTAGCTTCTGCCTTTTGTTGGCGAGAAGATCCCGGTAAGAAAATTAGCCATGACCTTCCCCTCATCTCTACTCAGCATATCGCATTCAGACGACCCAGGCAGCCTTTTGACCGCTCCACGTTTCATTCCGAAGTATACATCAAATGGTTTGCTCCAAACTTCAGCCAAGAAACTGGGAGCCCTGGGAGTTCGTATAAGCCAGCCTCCTGATAGCTCAGCAACAAATGCGGGGGGGGGGGGGCGGGGAGCGAGGGGAAGCAAACACATCTTGGGACTTTTTGACCAGCTGGCTCATTGTGCTGCCTTTCAAAACTAGTAGTGTGATGGCTGGTCTCTCCCTGCTGCGTCCTCTCTCATCAGAACGGGCTGAGAGCATGGTGGCAATTCTGAAAAAGAGCAGGGCGAGCAGATCCAGTGCGGAAGGGTCCCTTCTCATTTCCCTCACTGGCTCCCAACAAAAGGGTAGCACAAGGCCTCTGTTGCTGCTGCCGGCCCGAAGTTTTGAAAGCACTGGACCTTGTAAATCTTTAAGGTCTCCTGAGAGAGTAGAATCCAGGCCTTTCAACACAGGATACTCAAGTTAATCCCCCCAGCCTAATCCACTTAGAGCCTTGCTTTTAACTCCCATTTGAAGTGACAGAGAGTCTGTGCTAAGACAGATAAGCTCTTCCCACTCGGTAGGGGTTCAGCCACACTCACACCTCACAGTTGACTTTCCTGAGCCTTGTCCAGGGACATTACAGGGTGTGCTGGTGGCTGTATTTTAGCTTTGGGGACAAAGCACAGAACGTATATCCCATCCATAAGGTTGGGCCCTTTGGGTTTCCCTCCATCACTGGCAGCCAGGGTGACTCGCTTGTGCTCGCTCGCATTTCCTGATGCCCTTGTCCCAACAGTGCGGTTTCAGAGGCCAAGCCCAGCAAAAGAAACCATTGCTGTGCATGTGCTGGATCATAATTTATGGGTGAGCGGATTCAAAGATCTTTCAGGTTGTCCTTGACAACATTGTCAGGAAAATAGTTCTCCCCTCTCAAAACAATTAGATGGATCCAGGGCTGTAGGTTTCTGCCAGATGTTCATTCATATGTAGAAAACAAAATGCCACAGCTCTTCCTGACAGTCTTCTTCCCTCCCTCCTAGCAAGCAAGCACAGCCTAAGAATAAACTGATAAATTGTGAGGACTTACACGAGGATGGCGCCCGTAGGCCCATATAATGGAATGTTCGGTCTCCAGTTGTGGAACTGCTTGGGAAGGACTGGAAGGTGTGGTGTCACTGGGGTTGGGCTTTGAGGTTTCAAGAAGATTTGGTCCCTTCCCAGTGTGCATCTCTCTCTTTCTGTGCCTTGTAACTATGTGTTAGGATGTGAGCTCTCAGCTACTATTCTAGCACCATGTCTGCTTCCCTGATCCCGGCTACGGTGGTCATGGATGCTTGATTTCTAGAACTGTAAGCCCCAGATTATATGCTTTCTTTTTGAAGTTGTCTTTGTCATAGTGTTTTATCACAAAATAAAAAAGTAACTGAGACACGCTGACAGCGATTGCATTCATAACTTGCGCATATGTGAACTCAAGCATATGCACCAATATGTAACCTTGGTTGGAACTGCACATGTGTGAACGTGTACACACTCGACAACATATGACCGTGCTTAGCACAAGTATAACCATACACATATAAGCTGTCATGAGAAAGCACTCGTAATTTGCATGTGTGTTAACATGTGCATATGTGCCAACATTTGACCTTTCTCAGAACTGCATGGGTGAAAGCAAGCATATTTGCATGGACATGTAACCTTGCTCATAACTACACACTTGTGAGTGTACATATGTGTGCTTATTTGGTACTAATATGGGACCATACTCAGAATTTACATGTATCGAATCAACATGCAACCATGTTGAAGCTAGCATATGTGTGAACACATGCATACATGCCAACATGAAACCATGCTTGGAACTTATACATATATGAATATATAAATACACACTAACATATGATCATGATCACAACTGCACTTATGTGAATGAGCACACAGTCACCAACATGCGACTGTTCTCATAACTGCATGAGAGCTAACCCAACACATAGCACTGAAATGTGACCATGCTTTGAACTTGCATGCATGTTAAGATGTGTATATGCACTGACATGAGAGAGTTCTGGGAATTTTCATGCATAACAGGTATTGTATATGTGACAATACATGACCATAGTCAGAACTTGCACACATATCAACATGCACATATACACTGACATGTGACTAGACTGGCACTTGCACACATTTCAACTCAAAGATATGCACTGGCATGTGGCTATACACAGAAGTTGCACACATATCAAAACACACATATGCTCCAACCTGTGACCATGCTCAGAATTTGCACATGTGTGAACATACACATATGTCCCAACTTGTAACCAAGCTCAGAACTTGCCCATGTGTGAACATATACATAAACACTGACATGTGACTGTGCTCAGAACTGAACACATGTAAGCAAGTGCATTTGCACAGACATATGACCATGCTTAGAACTTTATATCTGTGAATGCTGGCATGTGTGGCAATATGGAACATTGTTAAAATATGCTAATGTGTGAAAATGCAAATATGCTGTGATATATGACCATGCACGTGAGTTTCCTGTATATCAACATGTGCACATGCACTGAAATGTGACCATGCTTGAAACTTACATATGTCTCAACATGCACATATATAACAGCATGTGACCATGCTTGGAACTTCCATATGTGTCTGCCTGCAAGTGACCATGTTCAGAACTGGTACCTGTGTCAAATCATTCATACACACTAACATGTGACAACACTTGACACTTGCATATATCTGAGCAAGAGTAAGTATCTAACATGTTATAAGGCTCAAAACTTGCCAGTGTGTGAACATACACATATGTACCAACATGGGACCACTCTCAGAACTGCAGGAGTATGAATGCACACATCCATCAATATGTCACCTTACCCAGAACTCATGTTCATGTCAACCTCTGCAAATGTGACAACAGTCAACCTCACTTGGAACTTGCACACATGTGACAGCATTCAGAAATTTCATGTGTATGAACATTCACAAAAATTCCTACGTACATATAAGAATGTTCAGAAATTGTATGCATGTGAACAAGCACATACACACTAACACATGACAGAGCTTGAGGATTGCATATGCATGAATGTACATACATGCTATATGCTTATATATGACAGTGCTCAAAACTTGGATGCTTGTAAACATGTGCATGGGTGCTGATATACGATAACTTTCAGAAATTACAACATGCATATTAGCATGCACATGAACACCTACATAAGACAGCACATAGATATTGCATGGGTATGCCTACATATAACAATGCTCAGAAACTGCATACCTGGGAAAATGTGTATATACTACTATATATGACAGCACTCAGAAAGTGCATATGTGTAACTCTTGCATAAATGCCTACATAGACAATACTTGGAAATTCATGCATATGAACATGGACAAGTGCCTAAATATAGCAATGCTCAGAAGCTCTGTGCACATGAATGTGTGCACAAATGCCTACATATTAGAGGCCTATGAATATAAAAATGTGAACAAGCACATACAATTGTGCAAATTTGAGTGCTTGAAAGCTACTCATATGTGAAGAAGCTTATGCACACCTACATATAACAATATTCAGAAATTGCATGTATGTGAACATGTACATCCATGCATATATAACTGAGTGTGTAAAAAATTCACGCATGTGAGAATTCATAGGCACACGTACTTATGACAGCTTTCAGAAACTGCATTATGTGAAGATGTGCATGGGTGCCTTCATAAGACAGCACTAATAGAATGCTTGGGAGTGAACATGCGCATACATGACTACTTATGGCAGAGCTCTGAAACTGCACAATATGAACTTGCACAAGTATACCTACATGTGGCAATATTTAGGAAGTATATGTGTGGGGATATGTATGTACATGTCTACATGTGGTAGTACTCAGAAATTGTATGACTGAAAAAGAACACATGAAGTAGTCTTCATGTGACAATGGCCGAAAATTGCATGCCAGTGAGTATATATGCATATATGTCATATATGTATCGATATATGAAAGTACTCAGAAAATGCATGTACATACCTATATATGACAAGGCTCTGGGACTGCAATCCCATCAGCATACAAGCCTAAACTTGAAAATGCCCAGAAATCTCATGTGGAAGTGTGCATATATGCCTATATTTGACAGTGCTTGGAAATTGTATGCATGTGAACTTTCATGTGCATGGCTACACATGACAGTACTAAGAAACAGTATGCATGTGAACATACTTGGGCATACATATACATTACAGCACTTGGAAATTGCATGTGTATGAACATGCCCCTATGTATCTACATGTTACAGTGCTCAGAAATTGTGTGTGTGTGTGTGCGTGTGTGAACATTATGGAATGATACATATGAGACTGCATGGAAATAGTATGCATGTGAACATGCTATTTGTTGCTAAAAATGGGCACTGCATTGGTGTAAACACACACATATATGCCTACATATAACAGTGCTCAAAATCTGCCTAGCTATGAAAATACACACACTCTCCTATAAGTGACAGTACTCAGAAACTACATGTCTACATTTGTTACTGCTTAGAAATTGCCCGCATATGAATATATGAATGACACATAGATGTGACAGTGCTCTGAAATTGTATACATGCCTACATATGAAAGCAGACAAAATGTATATTGTGTGACCACGCACGTATACAACTACCTAGGAGAACACTTGAAAATTGCAAATATGATAACACAGACATACAGGTGACAGCTACAGAAAGAGAAGTCAGGATATTCTAAAGTCACCAGTCAAGGGGACTGAATGCTGGGAACAAATCCCATCTGCCTCAGTCTAACACCAGTCAGCTGTCTCAGGCTGTTCTTGGCCTTCAACGTCTTTGGTATAGAGCAGCAGTTCTCATACTGTGGGTCATGGCCTTTTATGTGTCTATGGGTCACATATAGATATTCTGCATATCAGATATCTACGTTGCAATTCATAATGGTAGCAAGATTACAGTTATAAAGTAGCAACAAAATAGTTTTACGGTTGGAGGTCATCCCAATGTGAGGAACTGTATTCAAGAATCATAGCATTAGGAAATGAGATGAGCAACCCATCTTGAGCACTGACCCTCCCCACACTGGTGTGTGTATGTATGTGTGTGTGTGTCTGTCTGTCTGTCTGTCTGTCTGTCTGTCTGTCTCTCTCTCTCTCTCTCTCTCTCTCTCTCTCTCTCTCTCTCTCTCTCCCTCAATGTATCATGTAGCTTTAATCTGGCCTCTAAATTGTTACGTAGCTGAAGAGCATCATCTTGTTTGGGTTTAATGTTAACTTGTTGCTAATTAGAATCACCTGAGTAGAGAGCCTCACCTGTAGGGTTGTCCTTACTGATGTGGGAAGGCCTACCCTGAGTGTGGGCCACGCCTTCAGTGAGACACAGCGTTTCTCGGATTACTCAAAGGTGGAATACAGTGTTCTCGATGTCTCAGATGCTTGTGGGCTATCGTTACTGTAAAGCTCACACAATAGGTCTGCTTTCCTTCTGTTCTGTTCCTCTAGAGAAGCTGACTAAATCAACTGTGGTACCAGGAGTTTTTCCTTCCTTTTTCTTCCCTGACCCCTTTCCTCCCTTGTGCTCTCGCACCTTCCCAGTTTCGAGTCACCTGTGTTCTCCCTGCCAAAACCTCTTCTTCCCCTCATGTATAGAAATCTACGCAGAAGAAAGAAGATGCAATATTTTTCTCCCTGAGACTGGATCTTCTCACTTAATACATTTGAGATTCACTCATTTTCCTATGAATTTCATTTTTTTTAAGCTGAGAAAAAACCCATCGTTTATATTCTAATTTCTAAATAAGACTTGAGACCACGACCTTGATAGTTCTTGGATGTAGGACTCAAGAGGGACACTGAGGTGGATTGTTGGGGTGATTAGTTTATTGGAAGGGATGCTAACACCATGGACAGACAGACCACAGTATGGTGGGACCCAAGGAGAGGAAATCTGTTAGCTGGAGATTCAAAGACACTGCTCTCATCAGGGTGCCCATCAGTATCTGTGAGGGGGAGGGGCTGCTGCAGGTGTCCTGGCCACAGTTGCTGTCTGGTCTGGATCTTAACAGGCCACAGAGTCCAATTTTTTTTCCATTGAATTGTAGGTGGTACATGGCTTCTCCCCCCTCTGTCTTTTGTGTCTGTGGAGTGGAAGGAGTTCTGGTAGCCTGAAAGCCTTCAAAAGAGGAAGTGGGTGTGGAGGGAAGGGAGAGAGAGAGAGAGAGAGAGAGAGAGAGAGAGAGAGAGAGAGAGAGAGAGAGGGAGAGGGAGAGGGAGAGGGAGAGGGAGAGGGAGAGGGAGAGGGAGAAGAGAGAGCTCTCCTGGTTAGTTAGCTCTAGCTTGGCCAAATGCCATAGGTACCTGGCTACTCTAGAATCCCAGCAGAAAGAAGGTTCCTGGAGTCCAGGAAGGAGAAGACAATTCCAAAAACAGGGGAGAACTGGCCTGGAAGCTCCAACTCCACCATCCATAGCATCTGTCTGCTGGCCCGCTCAGCTCAAGGACCTGGCATCCTTCCTTGACCTGGCATCCTTCCTTAGCCCCGCAGCAGGTGGGCACGCAGAGAACCAGCTCTCAGAATATGTATGCTCTTGGATAAAGCAGATAGGCAGACAGACTTCAGGATTTCTCAGTGGAACAAGGGCAACTGGGAACAGATACCCTGCTAAGGAGCATCCTTCCTTTTCCCTAGAGAGACATAAAGAAAGATGAGGAGGAGCACAAAGAAGAAAGGAAGAAGCAAGAAGAGTGTGGAAGGGGCCATGGAGAGCCAGGATGCACCAAGGGGCAAAGAACAGAGGTAGAGCATGAATACTCCACAGGTTATTCTTACTCCCCTCAGTCCCTTGACACAGCATGAGATTCCCAAAGAAGGTCTGGGACAGCTTTAAGATGACATCAGCCACCCACCTGTGCTCATTAGGGGCTCTGGCCCTTCCCTTCAAGTCTCTCTCCATCCCCCTTCTGTGTAAAGGGCCATCTACTACCTTTACACTGGGCACCAGAACCTTCGACACACATGGCTGCATGGAGCATCTCTTTCTCTTCTTAGTCAGCAAATAACTCACTGCCTGATGTAAGCCACATCATCCTGTGGTCAAGCGCATGCTCAGAGAGGAAGATGATCCCTTTGTACAGGTAGGGATTGTTGTCCATTGATGTCCGGCTGAGAGGGACTGAGGCATTTGTGAAGCTAAAGTGGCAGACCAGCTCGGTGCCACAAGCACAAAATATCCGTATTTCCTTGTACAGTTTGCCAGCAGGCTAAGACAACAAACTTTCAGTCAAAACAACTACTATATAACACCCAAAGAACTCCAGTAAAGATCTAAAATGTAATCCCTGCACTCAGAGAATTTGGTACACAAGCATAATGGAATTTTATTTACCCAGAAACTGAACTGAAAATATTTGCAGAGTAGTGGAGGGAAAGAGAAAGCACATAAGTGAGATTATCCAGGCTCAGAAAGGCAAATACAGCACAGTCTCTAATATGCTCAGTTACTGCTTTCTATGGGTGTGACTCATAGTTTCTAGATCATGGAAGTAAAAAAAGGACAGTGTGTGTGTGTGTGTGTGTGTGTGTGTGTGTGTGTGTGTGTTGGGTGGGGGGAGCCTTAAGGAAGAGAAGTGAAAAAGGCAGTAGAAAACATGTGACCTGAATGTGAAAAAGGGAATAGTGAGGGCAGAAGGCTGAGCGTGGGGAGAAATGTTAATGTGATTTTTATAAAACCACATTTCTCAGTTTCTCTCTCACCCTAGCCAGCATTAAAATAATTGAGACTCTATTACATTGTTGTGACAAGCTTCACAGCACAATAACTGAGCAGTTATTATAGATAATTTGGCTTCCTTCCAGCGTACTACCCAGAGATACTTGCACTTTGTAGCTTTCCTGCTCCAGCTCCTCTCTCCTGATGTCTCCTGGCCCTCTCCTATTCCTGAGTCTCTGCTTCCTCTTCTAACTCCTCCCCCTCTCCTCCTCTCCTCCTCCCCTGGCTGGCAGGAAGTCTGGCTGTATTCTCTCACCTGCTCAGCAATTGCCTGTAAGCTGCTTTATTGGCATATTGGAGGACAGTTAGGGAGCTGTGTTTACACATTAAGGCAGGAGATTCTCAGAACGAGAATTGCAACCAAATATGGGCGGGTAGGGTACAGAAATCAGCATTTGAAGCACACAGTAGCCTTATGCCTACAGAGACGGGCAGGATGATTGGAGGGAGGAGGGAGATGGAGGATCAACCATATGAAGTGGAAATGTAGTAAGGGGTCGGAGAGCTGGACCAGCAGTAACAGAACTCACCAAGCTTGCAGAAGATCTGGGTTCGATTTCCAGGGCCTACATGGTGACTCACATGGGACCTGACAGCCGCTTCTGACCTCTGAGGGCTCCCTCATGCACGTGGTGCACACACACGTGTGTGTGTGTGTGTGTGTGTGTGTGTGTGTGTGTGTATAAAATGAATGCACTGGTTTTTTGAAGAAAGAAAATGATATAAAGAAACTTGTTACTTTCTATCCTTTAAAAAATTTAAAAAGAAAACAGTGTTAACAAGAGAATAATAGAAGAAGAAGAAACTACAGCAGGAATTTTAAAAGTATTTATTGGATTCCAGATAGATGTGCATATGCATGTGCATACATACACACTGTGTTCACACACATGTATATATGTACATATTTCTATGCAGCTAATATATATTATATTATATAGTATATATTATATACATTACATTATATATATATATATATATATATATATATATATATTTGGTTTTTCAGGACAGGGTTTCTCTGTGTAGTCTTGGCTGTCCTGGACTCTGCTTTTAGACTAGGCTGGCCTCGAACTCACAGAGCTCTGCCTGCCTCTGCCTCCCGTGTGCTGGGATTAAAGGCATGGGCACCTCACCCGGCCTAATATTATTTTTTAATTTTCCTTACTCTTTGCATTTTTTCTGTATATTTTCCTTTAATGGTTCACTCTTGGTGCTCGGCATGGAACTCTGAGCGTCGCAGATACCGTACCTCTGATTCCACGCTGCCACCCCCAGCCCATTCTCTTTCACTTTATGCCTTAATTCTGGTACCTACTTCTTCTCTTTGCAAATTTTTATTTTTCCGTATCTCCTTTTCTTCTTCTTCTTTAATATTTTTTATTATTATAGCACTTGTAAGTTCTATATTGCCTTTTCTACCTTTTGTGAATGATGGTAGTTGTATCGTTTGCTTATGGTTTTACAGTGGTCTTACTCTATTTGTCTAGCTTGCTTTGAGTCATTGTTGCTGCGGTTATTTGTCACCCTCTTTTAATGTGTCAAGCTCACAATTCTGATTGGACAGAGTTGATTGGCAACACCATCAGTGAGCTATACCACAAGCCAGCAGAAAGGAAGGTGATTTTACTGGCTCTGCAAGCGCGACACTCAATAATCGTGGCATAGACATCGCAGATGCGGAGCAAAATATATCCAGGCAT
Source organism: Acomys minous (assembly GCF_964271855.1). Taxonomy (NCBI): domain Eukaryota; kingdom Metazoa; phylum Chordata; class Mammalia; order Rodentia; family Muridae; genus Acomys; species Acomys minous. The sequence goes on from NC_140486.1 coordinate 25,225,666, forward strand.
TGGCCACATATAAGCTCAATCTGGAAAAGTGATCCTATGCGCCACTCTTGCTCAGGAGAACTGGCTGGGGAGCGGAGCTGAGCCTACGCAGCCCAGGCCTTAGCTGCCTGGCATGTGAGGACACTCCTGAGCAGACTGCAGAGCTGTGCAAGCAGGCCTGTGTTCCCTGTGGTTCTGTCCGGCCCCCCCCTTCTCATCACAGTCTCCCTGCCCTGCCCTGCAGCACACTTTCAGCTGAGCCCTCACTGAGCTCTCACCTCTAGGCAGGCAGAGCAAGCCATCTAGAAGCTGCAGAACTGGACGCTGGGCCATTTTAATCAGAAGTAGGCAAGGCGATACCAGAGCGATTGCATTCCCCCCTCTGCTCTAGCCTCTGCTGGGATCTCTAGAGGAAGTGCCACAGCCCTGACTCACGGCCAGTGTTGGTTGCCTGGCCAGCTGTAGTATAATACTGGCCCTGTTGGTCATCGTCTTGGAAACATTTGTTTAGTAGTTTTCCTTATTTCTCGCAGAGACAAATGGGCTGCTTTCAGTGTAGTGCGGCAGGAGAAGAACGAATATGTGAGATTGGGGGATTTCATAATTAATAACCTTTGCATGTGACATTTTGAGAAACTTGACAAATAAGGACACTGTGATAAATGTGATCCTGGCATCACTGTCAGCTGTGGCTCAGTAGGTGCACAACTCCAAGTGGATGCCCACGGCAGCCTCTATGCGCCTGGCCTCAGTTCTAACCATATCCTTGACTTCGATACAAATCATTTCGGTAAGCGCCAGTAGGAAGCAGAGTTGCCATTTACCAGACTGCTCACTGGAAAGCGTGGCTGTGGCCTCTGAAAGAAGAGGCCTCTTTTGCCTAGCATTAGCCACATACCTCTTCTACAGCTCTCAACTTAACACCTGTAAGGGTTGCTAAGAGATTATCCCACCCCACCCCCCTGATAAATGAGATCACAGGTGCCTCTGGGAGTGCCTTGGATGGGACTACAATGGTGACAGATAAAACCTGGAGCCACTGTGGTTGCCCAAGAGGTTGATGACAGCGAAATAGCTATCATCTCAAATGGGTAACAGATAGTTCATTCTGAAACCATATCGCCCCAAAACAGGTTTAGGGGACCTCAAATTCCATGTTCCAATGTGAATGCAGTTTTCTGGTATTGGGACAAAGAAAGCCACAAATCAACACTTTTTCTAAAATATGTTGGTGGGTACATCAGATAGGTGGTTACAGCAAAACAGAGGAAACTGCTATGGGCCTTAGATGCTATCTGACCACATTCTTAGCCCTTTGATGTGTGGAAACTAAGTATCTGTTCCTATACAACAAAAGATTTGTATCTATTAGCCTGCGTGTGGTGTGTACATGCGTGTGTGGTGTGTGTATGTATGTATGTGTGTGTATGTGTGTGTGTGCTGTGTACATGTGTGTGTGTATGTGTGTGTGTGCTGTGTACATGTGTGTGTGTATGTGTGTGTGAGCATGAATGGAGTGTGTGTGTGTGTGGTGTTTTGTGCCTGTTTTCTTTTTTCTTTTCTTTTTTTTGAGACAGGATTTCTTTGTGTAACCTTGGCTGTCCTGAACTCACTTTGTAGACCAGGCTGGCCTCGAACTCACAGTGATCCACCTGCCTCTGCCTCCCGAGTGCTGGGATTAAAGGCGTGCTCCATCACGACCAGTTGTTTTCAAGTTCTTCTTCTACCTGTTTAATCCTCAAATAACTCATTCACCTACATGATCTAATGGCTGCCTCATCACCTTTCATCTTCATACAGTTTGAGACAGAACCCTAAAAAGCCAGAGGTTTGGAGTTTTGAGGTCATCTTCTTATTGACTCTTATGATTGATGGGACTAACGGAGATAATACTTTTCTCCTATGGCACCAAACTATGCCCACATCATAGAGAGCCTGCCCCAGGGCCAACACAGCTGATCCCATTACTAAGCCAATGACACTGCTTGTCTTTGACTGCAGTTCTCTTTAGTTATTGCTGTTGTTGATGATGGTGTTTTATGTGATGTGATGTGATGTGATGTGATGTGTGTGTGTGTGTGTGTGTGTGTGTGTGTGCATGCACGCGTGTGAATATGCATGTGAGTGTAGGTGCCTGAGGAGGCCAGAGGCTTTGGATCACACTGGAGCTTGAATTGCAGAGCCTGCTGGGAGTCAGCCTACATGGGTCCTGGAAAGCAAACCCAGCTTTCCTGCCAGAGCAGTCAGTGCTCTTCCTACAGCTGCCCCAGGTCTTCTCTCTGCGTGGATCCTACAGGGACAGGATTGGCAGACTGGATCCTGGGAGTGTGGCTGACAAATGAGAGAGGGAATTGTGTTTGGGATCTGCTGCCTGGCCTGGAGTTGAAGCTGTTCTAGTGTGTTGAGCAGTTGGATTGGGAAGCACTCGGTGTTCAGGAGAATGAGCCACAATACTCAGCCAGTGTTGCTTTTGAACACAGCCAGAGGGGTGCTTGAAGCACCTCACACAGAGCCTTCACCCATTCAGCCACAGCCCCATCACCTCTGAAATCTTTATAAGAACAGGTATCCCCTGCACACCACCTTTCCAGAACCCTGAAAGAAATGCATTCTTTTTTTTTTTTCTGGAAATGTTTTAATTTTTTAAAAGTATACTTTGTAATTAAAGATTAGATTCAATTGAGTGACATGACTTTCTCTTTTCTTGGTGTGTGTGTGTGTGTGTGTGTGTGTAGGAGTATTTGTGTGTGCTTGTGTTCACGTGTGAGTGGGTGCAACAGTGTTCATGTATGTGTTGAGGACAGATGTCAACCCTTGGTGCCACTACTCAAGTGCCGTTTATTCTCTTTTCTGAGCCCAAATCCATCATTGACCTAGGCTTAAGTATTAGCCCAGGGCAGCTCGCCAACCTGCTCCAAGTGATCTACCTATGACCACGTGCCCAGGGGTTACAAGGGCATGCCCTCATGCTATTGTTCATGAGTTCTGGGGATTCTCGGGTCCTGGCACTCACACAGCAAGCACCATATCTACTGAGCTATCTCCCACTCTCTAATTTCCCATGTTTTAAAGGCTATATATTCAAAATACACAATTTGATGGTTCACTATACATCTGTTGGCTTTGTGGTCTCTGGGGTCAAAATACCTGACAACTTAAGAGAGCAAGAGGTAGTTTGGGCTCATAGTTTTGGAAGTTTGTGCTCATATGGCATTCATCAGGGCACAGAGGGACAGAGCAGAGCAGTGCATGCCAAGGCAGAGAGGACCAGAGAGGGAGACAGGAGAGACTCCCAAGGACACTCTCCAGCAACCTAATCCCCTACATCATCCCCTAAACAATAGGAAATACATTTTAAATTATAGACCAAATTCACATAATTTTATAGACCACATTCCCATATTTATGGGCTTCTCTTTTTTTAAAAAACTCATTTACAGAGGTTGCTTTGAATGGATATGTAAATATTATTAAACTAAAAAACAAACAAACAAACAATAGTTTGATATTGTTGAACATAATATTTATTGTGGCCTCTGCCCAACCACACTTTCTAAAATTTCAATTTCTAGTCCAAACACGTTAATACAAAACAGTAGTCATTGTTTTTAATAGGAGCTCAATCATGTAGCTTAGACTGGGTTCTGGGACTACTGGAGAAAAGTGGAAATCAGAGGAGTTTATCTCAAATTACAGATGTTTGTATCCCCACCTCCAAAATGCTTATTAATTTCAATACCTTCATTTATTCCTGTGTATGTGCTAATATGCCATGCTTTTCAGCACGTACTTTACACCATGGGACCCAAGGATTGAACTCAGGTCACCTGACTTGGGTAGCAAGTGGTTCTACCTGCTAAACCATCTTGCTGACATCCCAGAAATGTGTGGGTGTGTACACTTAAACATATGTATATGTTATTTGTTTGTATGCATTCAAATGTGTGTGTAAATTATGTGTGTGTGTGTGTATGATTTTCCTATAAACATGTACTGTATACATATTGGACATATAACCTCCCAAACAGGGTCCTCCCTTTTCTTGCCTTTCTTGATATCCCTCTTTATACTTCTGGACAGTTTCATGCCACACGTACACACATGCGCACATGCATGCGTGCACTCACACACACACACACACACACACACACACACACACACATGTTCTTTTACATATTTATACAAAATCTACAAACCATATATGAGACAAAGCATGTGATATTAGTGTTGCTAAGATGGCTCAGGGGTTAACCACTTGCTATTCTTACAGTGGACCTGGGCTTGATTCCCAGCACGAACACATGGCTAACAACCATCTGTAACTCCAGCTCCAGAGGATCCAACACCCTCTCTTGGCCTCTGTTAGCATCAGTCATGCTTGTGGTACACACACATACAGGTAAAACATCTATGCACACACACACACACAAAAAAAAAAAACACAAAAGAACATGTGCTATTTGTTTTTCTGAGACTAGCTTAATTCATTTAGTAGGATTATCTTCAGTTGTATTTATTTTTCTTGCAAATCTATAAATCCATTCTTTTTATGGTTGAAGAAAAGACCTTATTGTGCCTATAACCCACAAGTTCTTTTTCTGTTTCTCTGTTGTGGGATACCTAGCCTGCTTCCTTCACTTAGCAGTGAACATTAATGTGCAAGTATCTCTCACACGTCTTGACTGGGAGCCCTTAGGGTGCAGGAGCAGTATAACCGGCTCTTATTGAAGCGGGAGATAGTTGTCTGTATGTATTAAGGGCAAGGGTCGTAGGGTGAAAACTGAAAGCAGTTCACAGATGTTGCAGTGAGGACCAAGGCTATAGTTAAAAGAAAGATCAAGGTCTTTAACAGCAGAATCTGCAGGGCTGAGGAATACAAATAATAGGGCTTATATCTGGGTATGAGATAACCAAGTTGGACAAGAGGAAGGCGCAGTCTCTGGGCCAGCTTAACTGGGTGCTCGAAGCCATTTAGGAACACTTGTGAGGCAACCATTGTCTTTCCCTATAGGCGTCCATTTAATACAGCTAATTCTAACTGGTTAAATTATAAACTACCTCCTAACACGGTAGCATCTGCTTCAGGAGAGCCCCGAGACCACCCTGTAGACAAGGCGTTAAATATGAGGCAACCCCAAAGGGCTGTTAGCCTATGACTCTATTCTGACGTGCTTTTCTTCTTTTCCCTCTACCAGTCTCAGGGTTTCTGGTCTTACATTAAAGGGCTCCCATTTATTTATCTTGAGCTGATTTTCATGCCAAGGCAGGGACAAGGATTTGGGTTCATTCTTGCCCAACTGGATATCCAGTCTTCCTGTTTGTTGAAGAGATCTTCTCATACTTACTCCGTTGTTGTGATGAGACACCATGACCAAGGGAACTTACAAAAGAGACTGTTTAACTTGGGACCCATGGATTCGGAGCATTAGAGACATGACCATCATGGTAAGAAGTACAGGAGCAGGCAGAGAAACATGGTTCAGGAGCAGTGGCCGAGCACTTGGTCCACAGGAAAGAGGCACAGAGAACTAAACATGGAATGGTACATGCTTCTGAAATCTCAAAGCCCAACCCCAGTGACATACATCCTCCAACAGACACACCTCATAATCCTTCCCCAAACAGTTCTCCTAACATATGAGCCTCTGGGGGGAGGGGATTTGCATTCAAAATACCACACACAGTAATATATGTATGTATATTGTATTTATCAAAGGTCATGTGCTGGTATTTGGCAGTATTTGTAGAGGAATAGTCTAGTCTAATCTCTATTGTACTTCATTCCATTGATCTACATGTCCAAGCAGTGATTTTTCTAGGAATTTCTCATGATTAATTTCAGGTATATTAGCTGGGTGTGGTGGCACATGCCTGTAATCCCAGCACTAGGGAGGCAGAGGCAGGTGGATCTCTGTGAGTTCGAGGCCAGCCTGGTCTACAAAGTGACTCCAGGACAGCCAAGGCTAACACAGAGAGACCTTGTCTCAAAACACCAAAAAAAAATTTTTTTTTCAGGTATATTTGTCCCATTCAAAGTCATGAGTTTCCTTGTCAAACCTCCTTAAATTCATTGTTTGCAAGGATTTGGGTTACTTTGATGTGATGAACCCTCTTTCCTCTTTCACCACCTTAAAAATAAAGTTCAGTGATTTTTCTCCTACCCAGAATATCTCTCACTTTGTCATTTCCACACTTGCTTCAGGTGGCAGCTGGCAGACATGGAACTGAGGGCTGTTTCAGGCTAGCTCAACTCACACCAGTGTACAGGACAAGGTGCGGCTGGCTGCTACTGTCGGAAGGGACCGTCCTCCAAGTCCAGTCTCATCAGGCTGAGCTGCATGCTCCACAGACACTCACTCATGTCCTTCATCTTGCTCTCTTGTGGCAAAGAACCAGATCACGTGCAATGTCAAAGCAGAGGTCGCAAGGAGGGATGCTCTGAGACACTGTTCTCGACAAAGCAATAGGCAGAGGTGTGTCCACAGGGGGCTGCCATGTGTGGAGACAGGTTGGGATGTGTGCAGCTGCAGCTCTGCTTGGTTCTGTAAAGTAATGGCAGAAGTTCCTAGGAAGAATCTAAAAATGATCCCTGGAGCAGGGAAGGGTGGAAGGGAACATACATCGTGTGTGTGTGTATGTGTGTGTGTGTGATATTTAGAATATAGAAATAGACACACACACACACACACACACACACACACACACACACACACAACCTAAGCCACTGTTAACCTAAAGGAACTTCTCCATGTGCAAGCAGATAACTGAGTGTACCCTCCTTGGCAGAGGTGTTTGGGGACACCATCTGGAGAGGAAAGTTGTATATGCAAGTAGCAGTACATTTTGGGAACAAGTTCACATGGAATTTTGTAAACTTCACTGGTGTATGTGCCATACAGACAGCAGTAACTAACATGATTTTTAAAAGTGTGGAATCTTTAGTTTGAGATTGATTATGATGTACTTTTGCTTTAACAAACAAACAACAACAAAACTTGTGTCCAGTCAGCTTGCAACTTTTCCTTACCACCGACAGTGGCTTTTTCATTAATTTTGTATTTTTCAGAAATGGTGTCATCAAACCTACAGATAGGAATTATTCATCCATTTCTTGTCTATTTTTATGCCTTTATATGAGGGACTACTTGCTAAAACTTTCTTTTTTGTTTTTTTAAATACATTGTATTAATTTATTCATATTACATCTCAATTGTTATCCCATCTCTTGTATCCTCCCATTCCTCCCTCCCTCCCATTTTTCCCTTACTCCCCTCCCCTATGACTGTGACTGAAAGGGACCTCTACCCCCTGTATATGCTCATAGGGTATCAATGCTCTTCTTGGTAGCCTGCCATCCTTCCTCTGAGTGCCACCAGGCCTCCCCATCCAGGGAAAGTGGTCAAATATGGGGCACCAGAGTTGGTATGAAAGTCAGTCCCCACTCTCTACTCAACTGTGGAGAATGTCCTGTCCATTGGCTAGATCTGGGTAGGGGTTCGAAGTTTACTGCATGTATTGTCCTTGGCTGGTGCTATAGTTTGAGCAGAACCCCTGGGCCCAGATCTGCCCATCATAATTTTCTACTTGTAGGTTTCTAGGACCCTCTGGATCCTTCTGTTTCTCCATTCCCCCTTACTTCTCTCACCTAGAGTCCCAATAAGAAGTCTTCCCCTCTGTCCCACTTTCCTGGTAAGTGAAGACTTTCATGGGACATGCCCCTTGGGCTAGTGTCCAGATATAAGTGAGTATATACCATTTGAGTTTTTCTGCTTCTGGGTTAACTCATTCATTATGTTCATTTCTAGTTCAATCCATTTGTCCACAAATTTGGGGAATTCCTTGTTTTTAATAGCTGAGTAGTATTCCATAGTGTAAATGTAATATCACCAAACCAAATAACCCAATTGAGAAATGGGGCTCAGAACTAAACAGAAAATTCTCAACAGAGGAATATCGAATGGCCGAGAAACACTTAAAGAAATGCTCAAAGTCTTTAATCATCAGGGAAATGCAAATCAAAACAACTCTGAGATTCCATCTTATACCCATCAGAATGGCAAAGATCAAAAACTCAAGTGACACCACATGCTGGCGAGGATGTGGGGAGAGAGCAACACTCCTTCATTGCTGGTAGGAATGCAAACTAGTACAACCACTTTGGAAATCTATCTGGAACTATCTCAGAAAACTGGGAATAAGGCTTCCTCAAGACCCAGCTATTCTACTCCTTGGAATATACCCAGAAGATGCTCCATCACACAACAGGGACATATGCTCAACCATGTTCATAGCAGCCTTATTCATAATAGCCAGAACCTGGAAACAGTCTAAGGGTCCCTCAGTAGAAGAACGGATAAAGCGCTAAACCTTTCAATACAACATAGTGTGACAGAAGAGGGTGCCGTGCCAGCATCTAATTTGTGCTATCAGGAAGTTTAAAATATCACCTTTCTCCCTCCTGACTACAGCTCTGTGCCTTGTGTGAAGATGATCCCCACGCAACAGGTGGGTCACTAAGGGTGATGTTTGTACAGAGCCTCTTTTGGCAAGAGGTCTTTATGCAGGCATGAGGATGTGCATAGCAAGCTTGGCTCGCCACCTTGTGGAAGTTACAATTCAGTGCACCTGAGCAGTGTCTTATGCCGTAGTTTCTTTGGTCCATTTAAAAGCTGAGAGTGGGGGTAGCCTGGAGTGACCCTCACCACGAGCGTATATGTTCTCTCTCACACAGAAACCCAATCCTAGCCAAGAGTTAAAGGCACACCCCTTTTCCGGTTAGATATATGCTTGCCCCTCAGCCTGGCAGAAGTCCAAGGATATGGCCAGGGAGTCCCATGGCACTGATGTCATTGGAGAACTCTGGGCAGTGCCTTCTGTCAAGTCCAATGGCACACTGACCTCCAAATATCCAGATTAACCATCTCACCTTTACAAGCTATGCCATAAGTCACAGTGTATTTAAGTACAAAGTCAGTTATCCAGAGTTCCATGAATGGGTGGCATATTTTATAAGAAGTTGCAGTGCAGGCTTACATATTTCCTATTCCTTAAACTTCACTGTACACAGAAGACGGTAGCATATAAGTACCACTTCACGTCAACAGGTGTTTTCATACATTTTACCCGAGTTTCCCTTCAAGCCAGTAGGAACATAGCCATCTGTGGCTATGGGACACTTAGAAGAAATATCCTTTGGGCATGGAGGTACAAGTATGTGTCCAAGCACTTGGGCGGGGGGGGGGGGGGGGAGTACAGGATTACGGGATGGCAAGGCATGGCAGCAGATCTCTTGGAGTTCAAGACCACCCTGGTCTATAAAACCAGTCTCAAAACCAAACACAAACAAAAAGAAACTCCTACTATAGGATGTATTTTTTAAAGAAAGTGGCAGGTGAGCTTGTCATTGCAGATATTATGAAGAGGCACTTGTACCTTTGTAAGCAGAGACTGAACTGCACCTTTTAGAGAGCATTTGTGACAAATTCAGAAACCCACTAAGCACAATACTGTAGGTAGGCAGAAACAGAAATCTACCTCTTTTGATGTCAGTTCTGTCCCCCATAAGCTGAGAGTGGGCCACACATTAATCTAAGAACGTAACACTTTACAAGATTTAGGAACAACTTAGTAGCTCCAGTTTTTAGTCCCAGCACTTGCAGGCAGAAGCACGTGAATCTCTTTGAGCTCAAGACTGGTCAGGAATATGCAGTTGAGACTTAGTCTCAATTTTTAAAAAATTACATAAATCTTTCCTAAGCCACATCAGCAGCATTTGTAATAATGTAAGAAGAAATGAACATAGAGAATTTTCACATATTTGCTTAGAAATGTGCCCTGTGATCATACCAGTACCCACTTAGTTTCAAATAAGGAAAGTGGGTTACTGTTTACTAAAGAATGACATTAATTGTTTGTAATAGTAAATAATACTGTCATAGGAAGGACAAAGATGATAATAAAAAAATTGTTTCCAATATGGCAGGTTCCACTGTCATTCACACAGACAGTGCCCTCGCTAGGTAAGAGTGAGTGACTTTGCATATAATTTCCTGGCAAGAAATTCCAGTTATGTAAATGAGGACAAGCTATGGTTTGGGGGTTGCAAGTAATTCTGATGGCTGCATAATTTGGCCATTATATGACTCTAGTTGGGCAGAGGCAAGCACAGTGCCTTACCCTGTCCACACACTCAAGGCCTTCTTCCTAGGAACGGCTTTTCAGACTTTAGTTGAAACTGGTACTTGTACCCTATTTGCTCTTTCATTCTCACTTGTAAAATTTTATGTTACTATTTTATATGCATGGGTGTTTTACTTGCTTTTATTTCTGTAAAACCCAATTGCGCCAGGTGCCCATGGAAACATGAGGTTGTCTATCTGAACTACTGTTCTATTGCTGCCAAGAGACGCCATGGCTAGGGAAATTCCTATAGAGGAAAACATATAAGTGGTGGCCTTGCTTACTATTTCAGAGTGTCAGTCTATTGTCATCGTGTTGGGTAGTGATACAGCAGGCAGGCATGATGCTGGAGAAGTAGCTGAGAGCTTTACCTCCTGATCCAAAGAGAGCAGGGAGAGAGAGAGAGAGAAAGAGAGAGAGAGACAGAGGGAGAGAGAGAGAGACACACACACACACACACACACAGAGAGAGAGAGAGAGAGAGAGAGAGAGAGAGAAACAGAGAGAGAGAGAGAGAGAGAGAGAGAGAGAGAGAGAGAGAGAGAGAGAGAGAACAGAGAGAAGGAGAAAGAGACAAAGACAGAGAGAGACGGGGGGAAGGACTCTAGGACTGGCATGGGCTTTTGAAATTTCATACCTACCCTCAGTGACATACCTCTGCCACCTCCTAATCTTTCTCAAATAGTTCATCCACAAGGGACTAGACATTCACATATACACGCTTTTTGGGCCATTGTCATTCAAACCACAATAATGTTGGGATTCCTTGGAAGTAGGGTTACAGAAGGTTGCCAGCCATGTGGTCACTGGGAATTGAACCCAGGCCCTCTGGAAGAGCAGTCAGACCCCTTAACTGCTGACTCATCCTTCCACTCCCTGATTCTGCTTTCACCAGCATCCTACCTAACAATGGTAGGCAGCAGGTTTTGAATATTTCAGAACAGGAGGGAGAAATTATGTTTATTATTTTCAGGATAAATAAAGGATGTCTGAGGTGATAGAGGTGCCAGTTCCCGTGACCTGTCCCCTCACTTGCATATCATACACGCTTAACTATTACACTGCATCCCACAAACTTGTGCAGTTACCACAAATACAGACGAAAGCACAGAAAGCAGAATGGGGATCCCATAAAGATTGCTAAGAACTGGTGAGGAACAAAAAGGTCCGCTCATTGTGCTTTTGTGCAGGAGGGAAACGGTAAAAACATCTGTGTGCTGTGGACTTCAAGACTCTAGAATCACTCTGAAGCTTTGTATCATAAGGTCATTATAGCTTTCGTAACATATGTCCACATGATTTTAAAATTACTAAATATAAACATGTATTACACAAGCATCACATCATATTCCATTATTTTATATAATTTATACTTCGGTTAATGGCAAATTTAACACAATGTAGAAAGTACGAGGGAATTTATCTAGGGGAAGAATGAGAACGTAGAGGGAGAGGGAGAAAGAGAATGTAAGAGATAAGACATAAAATAGACTTTTATAGAGATGCCCCATGTAACACTGCAACGCACAGTGAGTGTGCAAGATGAAATTCACTCTACATGTGTGTACCTATAAACACATATGTATAAATATCAGTAAATATGTAAACATGACTCACTGTGATCCATGTTTGTTTATCTTTCTAATGACTTCTACATAACAACCTATTTTTTTAAAAGGTGGTTTGGGCATGGTGGCACAAACAGGAATCCCAGGCGTCAGGCGGCAAGATTTCTGAATTCAACCCAGGCGGTGCTACACAGTGAGACCACTGAGGATTATGAGGCCTGGTTATGGTGTAGAGGTTGGAGACAGGGTTAGAACTCAGGAACTGCAACTTCCCAAGCTTTCCCAGATGTCAGCCTCTGAAGAAGTTTAACGATGAATTTCAGGAATCACCGTGCCTGTCACTTCATTCTAGGACACAGGAGGTTATGGACTTTTGTAACCTAGGACACTGTTCCCTGTGGCTCAGCTGCCCTCCTTGTCATCCTTTCCTCCTTTTTGCCATTGGCATCCTGTCTCCATCCTCCAGCCAGGACTCCCTGCCCTGGCTGCTGTGAGACTCTTCCAGGGACCTTTTCAAACACACCACAGCCCAGGCTTCTCACACAAGCAGATTCACTGTTTGCACTGTGGAAAGGGGCATTGGTTAAAAAGTCTCCAGCTGTAAATTGCTGCTACAGCATTACATGTCCCAAAGTGGGACGCTGGTATGCACCTCAAAACAAAACACCCAATAAAAATAAAATTTCCTGTTGAGCCTGCCAGGTATAACCATATCAGTTTTATCTTAGTATTCAATTCAATATTTCTGACAAAACCATGGATAGAATTGTCCAGTCACAATTCCTTAAATTTGTCCTTCTTTTCTCTTTTATCCTCTTGTCCTTTACCCAATAGTTTGAGATTCTTTCACACACCTCCTCACTTGCCTTCACTTTCCTGGATCTCTGGGTAAATCAGGCCAAACTGTACCTAACTTTCTGCTGAGATAATTAGGAGCAAGTGAGGTGTATCTTGTGAGCTGTTTGGCAGACTTGAGGGGGAACACAGACTTCTGCTATGACTGAGGTGTGCTGGGCTTTTGATCTTGTTCCTGAACAAGGTTCTCAATAAAAAGGCAACAGAACAGCAGCTGGAGGGAAGTGACAGAGAAGAGAAGGCAAGCAAAACATCATTAATGCCCAGAGCTGTTGGAGTCTCCACTAACTAACTTTGCTGTTCCAGAGAGAGGACACAGACACCACTGGAGATTGTCCAGGAGCCTAAGGTTGCCTTAACAAATTTTCAAGGTCCTTCTTTCTAAAAGAATTATTCCTGCAATACTGAGATTACAGTGGGGTACATTTTAAAGTGCAGTGAGTCTCCTGCTTAGCTGAGCCAACAACTAGGGGAATAAATAACATTTTATAGGCACAATGTGGGCATCTTGGGTCCCTGCGAGGATGATGAGCATCGGCCTTCTGTGTCTTATTGATTATGAGGTTCAGTAAAAGAACAAAAGAAGATTCGTGTTAACCATAATTAGGAATCTGGGGAAGGGCTGTGTGGTAGTTCCCTGGTCTGTAAGAATGGAAATGTGTCATAGATTCTCTTAATGATTCTTCCACAGGCTTGGTAAAATGTCTTCCTCTTTATTATGGATTAAAATTGTTTTCATCCTGGCCTTGGTGCTTCCCCTTTATTATGGTAAGTACATTTTCTACCATCCCCCATCCAGGCATATAATGCTGGAAACACCCATTGTAGCTCAGGACTTTGAAACTGGCATCAGAAACATCCACCTGATGAAATGAAAAGCATTATGTTACAAATTTTCTGTAGAACTTACACCAATGAATTGTTTTTACTCATGTCCTGTCATAGAGAACAGGAGCGTAGGAAGTGTCCTAGACTCAGTAGGAGAACTGGTCACAACAGTGTGTGCCCAGAAAGCCAGATCCTCAAAGACCTGAGGAAGGAGAATTGCTTGTGTCCAACAAGTCCAGACCAACTTGGACAGGACAGAGACTATCTCTTTTAAAAGCAAATCTTAAGAATAATACTTTGGATTTTTTATGTTGTTATTATTGATCTTTGGTCAGAGATATTTACCCCACTCCCATATTGTAGGACGTGTTCCAGTGTGGGTAAATGTAGTGTATGAGACATGCAGCATCTTCCAGATCTGCTGTTCTTGACATTGTCTTTGGTTGTTGTCAGCTGAGTCCTGTAAGCCCAGGTCTGTGCTTAGAGAGAAAACTCAGTGATTCCTCTCACCAAAAAGTCCTAAAGTTCAGAGGACATAAAGGAATTGTGAAAGATTAGACCTAAGATACTAACTTTTAATAATGAAATAGTAGTCAATTTTCCTACATGTCATTTTTGCAAGGCAAAGTGAGCGACTTTCCTACAAGGCATTATTCCTCTGCTTATGCTATTTCACATATGAAGAAAAACTATGGTGTCTTTGAAAGGAAAGCTTGAGAAATTAGTGAACAATGACATTTCCATTTTCAACTCATTACACACGTACATTATTTTACTGCTCCCACAAATTTTTACCTCCTTATTTGAAGGTTATAAAAAGCCAATTTGTATAGGTTACTTCCTCTAAACACTGTGGTACTTCACACTGTAAACTATATTTTCCTCTTTTCGTATTCTTGCCTTCTTTTTTTGAAATATATATTTTTATTAAATTATTCAGATTACATCACAGTTGTTATCCCCCTACTTGTATCCTCCCATTCCTCCCTCCCTCCTTCTTTCACCCTATTCACCCCTAGGTCTGTGACAGAAGGGGATCTCCTTCTCCACCATATGGTCACAACTTATCAAGCCTCATCTTGGTAGCCTGCCTAATCTTTCTCTGGGTGCCACTAGGCCTCCCCACCATGGGAAGGTGGTCAAATATGGAGCACTAGAGTTCATGTTCTAGTCAGTCCCTGATCTTCACAGAACTGTGGATAATGTCCTCTCCATTGGCTAGATCTGAGTAGGGGTTCAATGTTTACTGAATGTATTGTCTTTGGTTGGTGCAGTAGCTTAAGCAGAACCCCCTGGGTCCAGATCCGGCCATCATGATGTTCTACTTGTAGGTTTCTATTTCCCCATTCTCCCATACTTCTCTCACATAAAGTCCCTGTAGGAGGTCCCCACATCTATCTTAATCTCCTGGTACATGAAGACTTTCATGGAACATCCCTTTTGGGCTAGTGTTCAATTATAAGTGAGTATAAACCATGTGAGACTCTCTGAGTGTGGGTTAACTCACTCAGTATGATAATTTCTATTTTCATCCATTTGCCCCCAATTTTCAGGATTTCCTTGTTTTTAATAGCTGAAATGTACCACAGTTTTTTATCCTTTCATTCTTTAACTGAGGGACATTTAAGTTGTTTCCAGTTTCTGGCTATTATGAATAAGGCTGCTATGAACATGGTTAAGCATATGTCCTTGTTGTGTGGTGGAGCATCTTCTGAGTATATTCCAAGGAGTGGAATAGCTGGGTCTCGAGGTAGCCTTATTCCCAGTTTTCAGAAAAAGTGTCAGATTGATTTCCAAAGTGGTTTTACAAGTTTGCACTCCCACTAGCAATGAATATGTCCTTGCCAGCATATACATATATGTCTTTGAGGTAGGATCATATGATTCTTTGTATTTCTTTAGTCTGTTGTTATATCTCCCTTTTCATTTCTGATTTTGTTAATTTAGATAGTGTCTCTCTGCCTTTTAGTTAGTTTGGCTAATGGTTTGTCTGTCTTGTTGATTTTCTCAAAGAACCAGCTCCTGGTTTTGTTGATTCTTTAAATTGTTCTCTTTGTTTCTAATTTATTGATTTCATCCCTGAGTTTGATTATTTCCAGACATCTACTCCTCCTGGGTGTTTCTGTTTCTTTTTTTCTAGGGCTTCCAGATATGTCTTTAAGTTGCTTATATGGGATGTTTCCAATTTTTTTATAAAGGCACTTAATGCTATGAATTTTCCACTTAGCACTGCTTTCAATGTGTCTCGCAAATTTGGGTATGTTGTTCCTTCATTTTCATTGAATTTCAGGAAGTCCTTAATTTCTTTCTTTATTTCTTCCTTGACCCAGGTGTCATTAAGTAGAAAGTTGTTTAGTTTCCATGTGTGTGTAAGTTTTTGTTATTTCTGCTGTTGAAGTCCAGCTTTAGACCATGGTGATCTGATATTATTTCAATCTTCTTGTATCTGTTGAGGCTTCCTTTGTGACTTATTATATGATCAATTTTGGAGAAGGTTCCATGAAGTTCTGAGAAAAAAGTACATCCTTTGTGTTTGGGTGAAAAGTTCTGTAGATATCTGTTGGATCCATCTGATTCATGACTTTGGTTAGTGTCATTATTTCTCAGTTTAGTTTCTGTTTCAATGACCTATCCTTTGGTGAAAGTGGGGTGTTGGAGTCTCCCACTAAAAATGTGTGGGGATTGATATGTGGTTTAAGCTTTGTTAATAGTCTTTTACAAATGTGGGTGCCCTTGTATTGGGAGTGTAGATGTTCAGAATTATGATATCATCTTGGTTGACTTTACCTTTGATGAGTATGAAGTGTCCTTCTTCATGTCCTTTGATTAATTTTGGTTGAAAGTCTATTTTATTAGATATTAAAATGGCTACACCAGCTTGCTTCTTGTGTCCATTTGCTGGGAATACCTTTTTCCAGCCTTTTACCCTGAGGTAATGTCTATCCTTGTGCCTGAGATGTGTTTCTTGAATGCAAAAGAATGTTGGATCTTGTTTATGCATCCATTCAGTTAGTCTGTGTCTTTTTATTGGAGAATTGAGACCATTGATGTTGAGAGATATTAATGACCAGTGACTGTTAACTTCCTTGATTTTGATGTTGGTTGCAGTAGAGTGTTTGTGTGGTTGTGTTTTTGTGATGGTGTAGTTATCTATTTCCAATGTAATTTTGGTTGTAGCTTGTACCTTTGGGGTGGAGTTTTCCTTCTAGTAACTTCTATAAGGCTGGATTTGTGGATAGGTATTGTTTGAATTTGCATTTGTCATGGAATATTTTGTTTTCTCCATCAATGGTTATTGATAATATTTCTGAGTATAGTAGTCTGGCCTGGCATCTGTGGTCTCTTAGGGATTTCAGGACCTCTGTCTAGGCCCTTCTGGCTTTTATGGCCTCTGTTGAGAAGTCTAGTGTAATTCTGACAGGTTTGTCATTATGTTACTTGTCCCTTTTCCCTTGCCACTTTTAATATTTTTTCTTTGTTCTGTATATTTTGTGTTTTGATTATTATGTGCAGGGAAGTTTTCCTTTTCTTGTCTATTATATGTGTATGTTTATATACATATCCTTCTTTAATTTGGGGAAAATTTCATCTATGGTTTTGTTGAAAATATTTTCTGGGTCTTGGAGTCGGGCATCTTCTCTTTCATCAATGCCTGTTATCCCCAGGTTTCATCTTTTCATGGTGTCCTTGTGTGATGAATTTTTCAGATTTAATATTTTCTTTGATGGTTGCTTCAAGATCTACGATTGTATCTTCTAGTCCTGAAATTTATTCGTCCATCGCTTGGATTCTGTTAGAGAAGCTTGCCTCTGTATTGCTTACTTTCTTCTCTAAGTTCTCAAATTCCCGTTTTTCTTCTATCTGTGCCTTTGTCATTGTTTCCATTTTCATCTTCAGATCTTGAACTGTTTTATTGATTTCCTTCATCTGACTGTTTGTATATTCCTGAGTTTCTTCCAGTGCCTCTTTATAGGCCTTCATATCTTTAAGTGTTTTATCGATTTCCCTCATCTGATTTTTTTGTATTATCCTGAATTTCTTCCAGTGCCTCTCTATATGTCTCTTTTATGTCTTCAACCTGTTTGGCTGCATCTTCCTGCATTTGTTTATGGATTTTATTCATTACACTGCATTACAGATTTTTTTCTCCATTATTATCTTCATTACTAAGGATTTGAAGTCATTTTCTTGTATTTCAATCGTGTGTGAGTTCTCTGGGTTGCTTTCTTTGGGATAGCTGGGATCTGGAGATGCCATATTGTTTGGCTTTCATTGTTTATGTTTTTATGCTGGCTTTTAGTCATCTTGCTGTCTCTGATGTTGGGAGGTAGCTTCTGGTGTCCTTCACTGATCATAGAGAGTAAATTATTGGGGAGTGATTATAGGTCGAGGTCCTTTGCCTGTGGGGATCAAGGTATCCTTCCCTGGGACAGGCAGGTGACCTGGATTTGGCTCCTGGAGACTTTGCTCCATACCCTAGGCTTCCCCACTGGATCAACAGAAATAAGTGCTGGTGCTCTGCAGCTCCAGAATAAGTTTAAGGTAGTATATGTAGAGCCAGTTATCCTGTCTTTGGCTGGGCTTTGAATACCCTGCCCTCAGACCATGGGGCTTTTGATCCTAGGCTCAGATAAACCTACGGGGCCTAAATCCCTGCTGGCTTCTAGTAGTGGTTTAGATTTCTGCCTGATCCAACCAGGCAGTTGGGCCTAGGTTAGGCCTGCTAGGGAGAGAGCAGCTACTGCCTTCTGGTCTGTTCTGCCCAGTTGTGCATGGACGATCCGCTGAGGCCAGTAGTTAGGTACCTACCCGGTCCCTTCAGACCACACACCTGAGGCTGCTCCATCTAGATGGGTTGGGCCAGCTAGACAGTTTCTTGCCCTTTCCCCGCAGGCCTGCCCAGCCTCTCCGGAGAGCATGAGAGGCCCTGCTAGGCTGTGGAGCCTGGCTAGGCTGGGTAGTTCTGATCAATTTTTCTGGGACAGTCCTCTTGTGCTAGCAGCTAGGCTCCTGCCGCCCCAGTCAGACAGTACCGCTTTGGCTGGACAATGTGTCCTCAGTTGTCTGGGCACCTGTGTGACACCTGGGCTTTCTGTGGACTGGCACGGGGAGAGTGGGGGTGTCTGAGGACAGATCCACCCATGTTCCTGAGATTTCCGTAGGTGAGGAAACAGTGCTTCATTGCCAGGAGCTCAATGCCATATGCCGAGTTCATGCTGCAGAGCAAGGCCACAGCCTGCAGCTCGCAGTTCGCAGGCGGGCTCTGGTCCAGACTCTGGGGACTGGGCTACCATCCTCGGTGGGCTGATGGATGACTGGAGGCCAGACCTGCATGTGGTCCGCACTGTGTGGATCTCTCTCACCCAGTGTTCTCCAGCTCCCGCAGTCCATGGCTCTCACTAGCGTCCCTAGTCTCCTCTGCCATCTCGGAATCCAGCTTGACTTCTTTTTTATCTACTGGTTTCAGAAACGACATTTGCATTTAAAAAGAAAATCCATCATAAGGTAAGTTAAGACTGATTAATTTAGCAATTTTGTAGGGGGCAGATGGGTTGAGGTATCATGGGATCACAGTCCACAGCATCTCCTAAGCAGGACTCATAGGGGCTCACAGAGATTGAAGCAGCAAACACAAAGCCTGCAAGAGCCAGTGCTAGGTCCTCTGCATGCATTATTTTGATGCTAGCTTGGTGTTTTTGTGGGACTTCTAACATTGGGAGATGGAGTATCTCTCACTCTTTCATCTGTTTTGAGGTCCTTTTTCCTCCTACTGCATTCTATAGTCTAGCCTTGATATGAGGGTTTGTGCCTAATCTTACTGTAACTTGTTATGCTGTGTTTGGTTGATATCCTGGGTGGGGTAGGGAAGATATCTTTTTTGAAGGGAAACAGAGAAGGAGTAGATCTGGGGAAGAAGGGAGGGAGAAGTGGGAGAATTGGAGGGAGGAGAAACTGCCAATATAAGTTTTTAATTAAAAACTTATACATATATATACATATATACATATACATATACGTATATATGTATGTATTTGAGACAGGATTTCTCTGTGTAACAGCCCTGGTGGTCTCAGAACTCACTTTGTAGACCAGACTGGCCCCAAACTCACATAGATCCTTTCACCTCTGCTTCCCAAGTGACGGGATCAAAGACATGCATCACTGTGCCTGGTGTTTTAGATATAATTTTTTATGTTAAACATCAATAAATAAAATCTATAATAGAACAAACCTGGAGAAAATTAAAATCAAACAACAATACTTATATTATTATCATACATGAAGGTCACACATGTCTTCCCAGAGGCTGGAGAGATGACTCAGAGGTTGAAAACACTTACTGCTCTTGCAGAGAAACAACATTGGTGCACACATGACAGCTCAGAACTATCTGTAACTCCATTTAAATTGGGTCAACTATCTCTTCTGACCTCCATGGGCATATAAATGCCCAGGTGCACACACATACACATATACATAAATAACAATAATAGTCTTTCCATCACTATAGAATTATTTAACATTATTCAAAAATTCTATTAGTGTACTGAATCCTTACTGTATAAAAGTATCTAATATATTTTAAAAGATATTTAAAGTAGAAGTGTTTATTTATTCTATCAATGAAAGAAGATTGAAAGTAATTGAATAATCTATTTAAGAGTGGATTAATAATAATTTTTAAGTATTAATACACTATGTTATACAGACATGAAAAAGAACTCTAGCCCTAAACAACTAAACAGATAAAAGTAACAAAAAGTAGGAAAGGCAAGTTCACCAGAAAATAAACACTTTTTTTCCTCTAATCCACTAGTACTCTCATTATCAACATATGTATAAGATCTTACACATCTGTACAAAGGCTCACATATATGAGTATATATGCCTATCATGAGTGGTTCATAAGGACAAGAGACAGAAAGAATAAGTAATTAGATGGCTTTTAAATTTAAATATATCAATAATACAATATATTGGTCTTTCAAGATTGCTCAGTGGATAAAAGTGCCAATCTCCAGGTCTCATAGGTAGAAAGAGAGGCTGACTCCTGCAAGCTGTCCTCAGACCTCTACATAACTGTTGTGTAATGGATTGCATATGCATGCTTGAACACACACTCACATACACACATACACAAACACGCATACACACACACCCCACTGTGCACACAATGCACAAACAAAATAAACAAACGTAAATACACACACACACACACACACACACACACATTTGAATTTGGGTACCCCAAAGCTTATATTTAAAACTTAGCATTGAACCATTCTGTTGTGTGTCTCCTTCCCAGTATCACTGTATGATAAAGTTTGCATTGTCTCTTTATGTCTAACAGCCAGACTGTGATAAGTACAAAATGATTCCAAATAGGTGTACCAGAGAAAGGTATCCAGTTTGTGGAACTAACGGAATCACGTATAGCAATGAATGTGTTTTCTGCAATGCAATGAGGTAAGAACAGGTGATTAAATATTGGCTTTTCCTAAGTAATAGGGAAACTGTAAGGACATGATAGAAAAACCTGATGACCCAGACATAACATACACAAACAATAAACTCTGTTTCCACTAAAGCCAGAGATCTTTCCTTTCATTCGTGCAGCTTTCCTTTCATTCCTCATTTTCAAACCTTGATTTTTCATTTGACCCTTCAGTGTAACTCTAATGAGCACTCTACAAATGTACCCACCAGTTAATTTAAGTGGATTATAAGGAACTGCTAAAAGCAGCATGCTGGTGAACAAGATGACACAGTTCCAAACTCAGGTCCTGAATAGAAAGATCCCTCTGAAGGAGCAGAATACTCAAGCCTAGACCTGGGAAATCCATCACAGCTGAATCCAATGCTAAGGAGGGAGCTCTCTGGGGACCACCTTTGTCTACTGACCTTGTTGACAGCTTCCTGACACTGCTAGGGGCCAGCGCAGCCCAGGAGCACTTCCACTTCCACTCTCCCTCCTCCCTGCCGCATCATCTGAGTCACATTCTCCTTAGGAGTGTGTTAACAATTCCTTAATGAACTCCAATAAACCCACACACATGTTCTTTTTACCTTAATTCAGCTGCATTCCTCTCTTTCTCTCTCCATAATCATTTCTGCATACTTAATCCCCCAAAATATATTCTGCCTCTAGAGAATCACTATGATGATTTCTAGTCCTCTTCTCCTTTGGGTCTGAGATGCTCTAAAGCTGAGTCAGGACTGGGCTTCTAGGAAAAGTCAGCTACCCCAAGATGAGAGATAGGACACATGCAAGGGGGAGAATTTGTGGGATGCAGCAGCTTGTAGGTGGCGGGAGAATTTCTTCATCAATATATGTCAGGTCCTCCTCATTGCAAAGCAATTAATGCAATGCAACCTACGAGAGCTAATGGAAATGGTGGCTCAGCTCTGTTTTTTCTTCTGACCTCTTTATTTATAGGACCTCTGTAGAAAGATTTGATTATTGGCATCATGGTGAATGCTGAATTTTGTACATATCATACTATGTGCAAGGTCTTGTCATCGTCCCTTTTCATAGTGGATCCTGCAATCAAGTAGAATTTTCTCAATTGACGCTTCACATTCCTAGACAACAAGTGAGACCCTTCTGTGGTTCATAAAGTGGAATACAGAGTATTGAAGAATTTCTCTAACCTATGATTGAAAGATTTTACTTCAATTATTTAATTGTCATGTTAAAATTGTTATCTTAATTTTGTCTTTCATAATATCTGTTATGATTCATAATCATAAATGTTTCGTTCAATAAAATGTTCAATAAATTCTATCTTTATTAAGAGTCCCTTATCTTGGAGGTAGATGGTTTAGGTAAATGAACACTTCTAGTAATTATATGTCATATATATATATATATATATATATATATATATATATATACATACATATTATAATTCATTGATGCAAAAAACACAGCTCTCTCCTTGAAGGAAATAGATATATTTTTGGAGCCATTTTGGGTATTTGTGAACACAGACTTACGTTACCTAAAATTTCGTGTTCCAACATGGACACATTTTCATAAAGTTTATAGTCTTACTGAACAAAGAAAGTCATAAGTCAAGGGAAGTTTAAAGTACAGTAGTGGGTCCATCAGAGAGGCGGCTACTGCAAGATGGTAGAAGCTTTTTTTATAAGCGTCTGTAGTGATTTGAGAATGACCTCATAGGCTTGTATATGTGAATGCTTGGTTCTCAGTTAGTGGACCACTTGTGGAAGGGTTAGGAAGTGTGGCCTTTTTGGAGGAGGTGTGTCACTTGGGGTAGACTTTCAGATTTCAAAAGGCCACACCATTCCATTTCCATTTGTTCCCTCCTTTCCTTCTTCCTTCCCTCCCCCCTCCCGCCTCTGTCTCTTCTCTCTCTCTCTCTCTCTCTCTCTCTCTCTCTCTCTCTCCTCCCCTCCGTTGCTCCAGCACCATGCCTGTTGATTTGCCTGCCTCATTCCAGACTTCATGAAATAAGAAATAAATTTCCTTTTGTTTAAGCTGGTTAAGTTGAAATTTTATGTTTCTATAGCAAAATATTAATATACTGTGAATAATACTAACAATTATTTTTAACATGTCCATGTAGCAATCTATCCATGAGGTTGGTTTATTTCCACATCACCACAAAACCTTGAAAGTACAAATGTTTGTGTAATAGATGGCTCTTGAAATGAATCAGGATTGTCATTGCCATACAATATTCAAAATTTAAACAAAAAACTGCTACTCTTTCAACAGGTTTAACCCATGAGCATTTTAATACAAATGTATTAGTTACTTTTTTATTACTTATTTTATAGAGTCAGGGCAGAACTGATAGTGTGTGTGTGTGTATATATATATTTATTAGGGTGACTTACAGGCTGTGGTCTGGCTAGTCCAACAATGGCTGTTTCCTGACTTAAAGTCTGAGACTCACTAGTTTTTCAACACGTAAGCCTGGATATTTCACCTGGTCTTCAGTATATATTGGAATTTCAAAGAAGTAGATCCTAACACCAGTGAAGAAATGCCCCAGCAGATGGGGGAAAGGGAAGATACAAGTGAGGGGGCAACAATCAACATGTAATCTGAATAAATTATTTGAATAAAAAAATTTTTTAAAATATCACTTTACATATAAAAAAAGAAAAAAGAAATGTCCCAGCCTCATGCTATGTGGACTTGTCAGTGAGAATGAAGGCAGCAAGCACAAAGCAAAAGGTTTCTTTCATCCTCATCCTCTGTATAGGCTGCCACAAGAAGGCATGGACAAGATTTAGAAGCGATCTTGCTACCTCAAATGATCCAAGTGTAAATAAAACTACCTCAGAGGTGTGCCAAGCTGCTCGGGAGTTTTAATTATTTCCATATATAGCCGTTATACCACCTCCACATCTTCCTGCTGTTTCTTTCTTGCAATATCTTCCGGGAACAAGAAGCCATCATTTCAGAGACCTCACTTTTAGTTTTCTTATCCCTGTGTGTCTCAATACCTTCCCTTCAAACCCAAGGAAAGGGAGTTCATACGTAGCTGCTGGAGTGGCTAGCAGACTGAGGGTTCTCCGAAGGAGGACAAGAGAAAAGAATTTTAACTAGCATTCACTTCTTACATTAAAACAATAGTGACCTGTCAGTCTTGAGGACCTGAGAATACAAATTGTTTCAGTTCTGTGAGAGGCAGGTTATCTGAAAATCAGGGACAATCTAGAAGTCTCCATTTGTAAGCAGGAGCAAGCAGGGAATTTGGTGGGCAGTGCTATTTTCCCTCCCTTCTTCTTAGGCTACTGTCTCTAGGGGCAATTTTAAGCTTAGGGTATGGAAGATCACAGCACAAAGAGATGTGATCTTGCCTTCTGGATTTGAGCTTGGGTGGCAGGATGGGTCCATGCTTAGCTGAGGTTAACAGCCCTGGTCACTACAAGCTTTGTCTAGATCCCAGATATTTCTAATCCCATTGTGAAGTGAAACTAAAATGGGAGAAATCTCTGGAGGTCACCCATGTCTTGTGTGTTTTCTCAGCCCTATGCCTGGAACAGTGGCCTTGGCCTATAAAGAGGGCAATTATCACAATCTGGTTAAGTGCCATCAGGACTGGTCCCATGGATGGGGAATGCAGGTTTAAAAGAAACCAAAGGTTTCTCTGTCTTAGGGCTAAGAGTAACTTCTCAGGAGTCCTTAAAGAATGTTGACCCAATACCATCTTAGGTAATGTTCTTTCCCACTTATTCTAAAAAAAAAAAAAAAAAAAAAAAAAAAAAAAAAAAAAAGGAGCTCTCCTGCCATCCTTAAGGCATAGTCAATGTGTCTTCCCAGCCCTCCAGCTCCTGGCACTTGATCTGAGGCATGTTTTGGTCCAGCACCTAGGTCAGGTTTCACAGTGTGATTGCACCCCAGTGTGAGCCACACCTAAGGTCTCTGTCCACAAGTCTTCTTCAATAAGGATATCCACCTACATTAATATCACTAAACAATTTAACTTGCTTAAGTTGTTAGTGCTCCCTTTCATTTTGATTCAAACTACCGAGGTAAAACTAGAGAAGAGATATTAAAATAATCCCAGAAGATTACGCTTACAAGGATAAAAGGATAAAATTCTATCTCCTCTTTGTAGTCTCCCTGAAAGCCAGAGTGCAGAGACTAACTCCAGGATGTCATCAATTTCAGCCCTCAGGACTGGCTGCCAGTTCAACATTCCAGCAAGGAGAGTCTGAAAGAATTCTTTTGCTTGCCAGTACACAGGCATTCGCGTTAGAGGGAGGGTGAGGCGCAGAGGGCCGTTTTCTTGCTAGCCTTTCAAAAAGAGAAGGAACAAAACCATCAGCCTGGAGTCCAGCTATCACCACCTTCCTTCTCCTCATTCCAAGATATTAGAGGGTCCCTGGAAGCTCACAAGGGCAGCCCCTCCCCCCCCAAAAAAACCCTATGCTGTTTACCTTGGCAAGGACATGCATTCATCCCAGCCAATGGGCTCTAAACTGACCCCATCATGGGGAGCTTACCTAGGTGGGAGGAACAAAGTCTTTTTCCCCCCCACTAATTTGGAGAATAAAAAGGCAGGAAAAGAAAGGTCCCAGCATCTAGCTAGATTTGAATGAAAGCAGAAATACACACCTACTGCAAGGCACAAAAAAGAAGCTTATTCCCCAAATTGGACAGGTGACTAAGGTGGTGTCCCAGTTTTTCTGAAAGAAGCCAAAATTGTATTTGTTGATGCAATCAGTTCCCTTAATCCATCAGAACTGGCCAATTTGGGGTATCCCAGGGGCTTGGATAATCCAGACAAAGGGAAGCTGATTGGTTCTCACCACAGGAGCTACCCCAAGAAAGGTCTACCAACCTGTTCCTTCCAGTAGGGGAACACAGCTCACCAAGCCTTCATCTGGGAAAGGGAGAAGAACCAGGAAGATGGTTATCTTAACTGCTTAAGGGAGTACTACATGAAACCCCGAGAGCCTTGCTCCCTGCCCGTTCCCTATCAGGAGTCTGTTGGACTGCTGGGCTCTCACAGTACCCAGCCAGGAGGTCCCAGCTAGAATTCTAGTTCCCAGATAATCTCACAAGATGTTCAGGTTAAGTATAAAGAGGATTCTAGATATGTACCTGTGATGGATACTCACATGGTACTTTACTTATTCATCTTTGAAAATGCTACCCAAACTTGTGAGTGCTAATTACTGAAAGGAAGCTGCATCCGTGATGCTGATTAATTGATTAAAAAGAATGGTGTAGAGAGGTTGAACTGTTGTCTGTCCAGAGGCTAATTGACTTATATCAGGCTGGCTTTAGCCTCCTGAATATGCATTCCTCTGTGCCAGAACTAACATCCTGTGACTAATGGATAAAACCTTTGGAAATCTGCTAACAACCAATTACTAGCTTTCACCAGCACAAAAACTGAGAGTGTCATCAGATAGAATCTGAGGATGTCTTAGTTACTCCCACTAATGTATTTTAAACTTGCCTTGATTTATGACTTTCTTTGTTCGATAAGACTATAAACTTTATAAAAGTGTGTCCATGTTGGAACATGGAATTTTTGGGTAACATAAGTCTGTGTTTACAAATACCAAAAACTGCTCAAAAAATCTATTTCCTCAAGGTAAGAGCTGTGTTTTTTGCATCAATGAATTATAATTACTAGAAGTGTTTGTTTACATTAAGCATCTGCCTCCAAGATTAAGGACTCTTAATAAAGACAAAATTTAACATTTTATTGAATGAAACATTTACTATTACAAATCATAACAGATATTATGAAAGACA
This sequence comes from Acomys minous, assembly GCF_964271855.1. NCBI lineage: Eukaryota > Metazoa > Chordata > Mammalia > Rodentia > Muridae > Acomys > Acomys minous. The sequence continues at coordinate 25,252,324 of NC_140486.1, forward strand.
AAATTAAGATAACAATTTTAAGATGATAATTAAATAACTGAAATAAAATCTTTCAATCACAGGTTAGAGAAATTCTTCAATACTCTGGATTCCACTTTATGAATCACAGAAGGGTCTCACTTGTTGTCCAGAAATGTGAAGCATCAATTGAGAAAATTCTACTTGACTGCAGGATCCACTATGAAAACAGACATTGTATGATCCATACAAAATTCAGCATCCACCTAGATGCCGAAAATCAATTCTTTCTGCAGAAGTCCTGTATATAAAGAAGTATAGAAAAAAACACAGAGCTGAGCCACCATTTTCATTAACACTTACAAACTGCATTGCATTAATTGCTTTACAATGAGGAGGACCTGACATATATTGGTGAGGAGATCCTCCCTCCACCTACAAGCTGCTACATCCCACAAATTCTCCCCCTTGCATGTGTCCTATCTCTCATCTGGGGGAAGTTGACTTTTCCTAGAAGCCCAGTCCTGACTCAGCTTTAGAGCATCTCAGACCCAAAGGAGAAGAGGACTAGAAATCATCACAGTGATTCTCTAGAGACAGAATATATTTTGGGGGATTAAGTATGCAGAAATGATTATGGAGAGAGAAAGAGAGGAATGCAGCTGAATTAAGGTGAAAAGAACATGTGTGTGGGTTTATTGGTGCTCATTAAGGAGTTGTTAGCACATCGCTGAGGAGAATGTGACTCAGATGATGCGGCAGGGAGGAGGGAGAGTGGAAGTGGAAGTGCTCCTGGGCTGCGCTGGCCCCTAGCAGTGTCAGGAAGCTGTCAACAAGGTCAGTAGACAAAGGTGGTCCCCAGAGAGTTCCCTCCTTAGCATTGGATTCAGCTGTGATGGATTTCCCAGGTCTAGGCTTGAGTATTCTGCTCCTTCAGAGGGATCTTTCTATTCAGGACCTGAGTTTGGAACTGTGTCATCTTGTTCACCAGCATGCTGCTTTTAGCAGTTCCTTATAATCCACTTAAATTAACTGGTGGGTACATTTGTAGAGTGCTCATTAGAGTTACACTGAAGGGTCAAATGAAAAATCAGGTTTGCAAATAAGAAATTAAAGGAAAGCTGCACGTGAGATCTCTGGCTTTAGTGGAAACAGAGTTTATTGTTTGTGTATGTTATGTCTAGGTCATCAGAAACAGGGTTTTTTTTTTTTTATCACGTCCCTTATAGTTTCCCTATTACTTAGGAAAAGCCAAAACATGTTATTACCTCACTGCATTGCAGAAAGCACATTCATTGCCATACGTGATTCCATTAGTTCCACAAACTGGGTCGTTTTCTCTGGTACAGACATATGGGGGTACGTTGTATTTACTGCAGTCTGGCTATTAGAATTAAAGAGACAATGCAAGGTTTATCATACACTGATCTTGGGAGGGGGGAGACATACAACAGAATGGTTCAATATTAAATTTTAAATATAAGCATTGGGGTACCCAAATTTAAATATAATTATATGTGTGTGTGTGTGTGTGTGTGTGTATGTGTGTGTGTGTGTGTTCATGCAAACATATGCACATGCATGCCACAACACTCATGTAGAGGGCTGAGGACAATTTGCAGGAGTCAGCCTCTCTTTCTACCCTAAGAGACCTGGAGATTGAACTCAGGGCATCAGTCTTGGTGTAAGGCATTTTTATCCACTGAGTAATCTTGACAGACCAAATATATTGTATTATTGATATATTTAATTTTTAAAACCATCTATTTACTTATTCTTTCTGTCTCTTGTCCTTCTGAACCACTCATGATAGACACATATGCTCATATATATGTGAGCTTTTGTACAGACGTGTAAGATCTTATATAGATGTTGATAGTGAGAGTACTCGTGATTTACAGAAAAAGGCAATAGTGTTTATTTTCTGGTGAATTTGCTTTTCCAACTTCTTTATTACTTTTTAATCTACTTAGTTGTTTAGGGCTAGAGTTCTTCTTCACATCTATATAACATAGGGTATTAATACTTAATAAATTATAATTAATCCACTCTTAAATAGATTATTCAACCTTCTTTCATTGCTAGAATAAAACTTTCCACTTTAAGTATCTTTTAATATATATTAGATACTTGTACACAGTAAGGATTCAGTACATTAATAGAATTTTTGAATAATGCTAAATAGCTCTATAGTGATAGAAAGACTATTATTATTATTTATGTATATGTGTATGTGTGTGCACCTGGGCATTTATATGCCCATGGAGGTCAGAGGAGATGGTTGACCCAATTTAAATGGAGTTATGGATAGTTCTGAGCTGTCATGTGTGCACCAATGTTGTTTCTCTACAAGAGCAGTAAGTGTTCTCAACCTCTGAGTCATCTCTCCAGCCTCTGGGAAGACATGTGTGACCTTCATGTATGATAATAATATAAGTATTGCTGTTTGATTTTAATTTTCTCCAGGTTTGTTCTATTATAGATTTTGTTTGCTGATGTTTAACATAAAAAATTACATTTAAAACATCGGACACATTGGTGCACGTCTTTGATCCTGTCACTTGGGAAGCAGAGGTGGGAGGATCTATGTGAGTTTGGGGCCAGTCTGGTCTACAAAGTGAGTTCTGAGACCGCCAGGGCTGTTACACAGAGAAATCTTGACTCAAAAAACATAGATATATGTATAATTTTTAATTAATATAATTTTAATTAATATAATTTTAAAAATTAAGTTTAAATACTATAATTTTAATTGATATAATTTAATTAAAAACTTATATTGGCAGCTTCTCCTCCCTCCAATTCTCCCACTTCTCCCTCCCCTCTTTCCCAGATCTACTCCTTCTCTGTTTCCCTTCAAAAAGAGTACCTTCCCTACCCCACCCAGGATATCAACCAAACACAGCATAACAAGTTACAGTAAGACTAGGCACAAATCCTAATATCAAGTCTAGACTATAGAATGCAGTAGGAAGAAAAAGGACCCCAACACATGAAAGAATCAGAGACACTCCATCTCCCAATGTTAGAAGTCCCACAAAAACACCAAGCAAATATCACAACATGCATGCAGAGGACCTAGCCCAGGCCCTTGCAGGCTCTGTGGTCGCTGTTTCAGTCTCTGTGAGCCCCTATGAGCCCTGCTTAGTGGATTCTGTGGACTGTGGCCCCATGGTGTCCCTAACCCCACCGGCTCCTGCAAAATTACCAAATTGAGCAGTGTTAACTTACCGGTGCCTGACCAAGGACTTTTTTTGAAGATACAAAAGTAGTTTCTGAAACCAGCAAACAAAAAAGAAGTGAAAAATATGAACAAAGAAAAATACAGTCGGCAATATGAAGTACCACAGCGGGTGGAGGAAGTAACCTGTGCAAATTGCTTTTTCATGACCTTCATGTAAGGACGGGAGAATCTGTGGGAGCAGTTAAATAACGTATGTGTACAATGAATTGAAAATGGAAACGTCATTGTTCACTAATTTCTCAAGCTTTCCTTTCAAAGACACCATAGTTTTTCTTCGTATGTGAAATAGCATACGCAGAGGAATAATGCCTCGTAGGAAAGTCGCTCAGTTTGTCTTGCATAAAGACATGTAGGAAAACTGACTACTATTTCATCTAGCCAATGGTCAGAACACTCTCCATACTTGAGTGGAGAGTAGGATAGGACTTTCTCACGTACTCTGGTGCCTCACATTTGACCATGCCCCCTGGAGGGGGAGACCTGGTGGCACTCGGAAGAAGGACAGCAGGTTACCGAGAAGAGACTTGATACCCTATGAGCATATACAGGGGGAGGTAATCCCCCTCAGGAACAGTCACAGGGGAGGGGAATAAGGGGAAAATGGGAGGGAGGGAAGAATAGGAGGATACAAGGGATGGGATAACCATTGAGATGTAACAAGAATAAATTTTTAAAAATTAAAAAAAAAAAGAGTTAGTATCTTAGGTCTAATCTTTCACAATTCCTTTATTTCCTCTGAACTTTAGGGCTGCTCAGTGAGAGGAATCACTGAGTTTTCTCTCTAAGCACAGACCTGGGCTTACAGGACTCAGCTGACAACAACCAAAAATAATGTCAAGACCAGCAGATCTGGAGACGCTGCACATCTCATACGCTACATTTACCCACACTGGAACACATCCTACAATATGGGAGTGGGGTAAATATCTCTGACCAAAGATCAATAATAACAACATAAAAGTCCAAAGTATTAGTCTTAAGATTTACTTTTAAAAGAGATAGTCTCTGTGCTGTCCAAGTTGGCCTGGACTTGTTGGACACAAGCAATTGTCCTTCCTCAGGTCTTTGAGGATCTGGCTTTCTGGGCACACACTGTTGTGACCAGTTCTACTACTGAGTCTAGGACACTTCCTACGCTCCCGTTCTCTATGACAGGACACGAGTAAAAACAATTCATTGGTGTAAGTTCTACAGAAAATTTGTAACATAATGCTTTTCATTTCATCAGGTGGATGTTTCTGATGCCAGTTTCAAAGTCCTGAGCTACAATGGGTGTTTCCAGCATTATATGCCTGGGATGGGGGATGGTAGAAAATGTACTTACCATAATAAAGGGGAAGCACCAAGGCCAGGATGAAAACAATTTTAATCCATAATAAAGAGGAAGGCATTTTATCAAGCCTGTGGAAGAATCATTAAGAGAATCTATGACACATTTCCATTCTTACAGACCAGGGAACTACCACACAGCCCTTCCCCAGATTCCTAATTATGGTTAACACGAATCTTCTTTTGTTCTTTTACTGATCCTCACAATCAATAAGACACAGAAGGCCGACGCTCATCATCCTCGCAGGGACCTGAGATGCCCACATTGTTCCTGTAAAGCATGATTTATTCTCCCTGCTAATGGCTCACTAAGCAGGAGACTCACTGCACTTTGTAATCTCAGAATTGCAGGAATGATTCTTTTAGAAAAAAGGACCTTGAAAATTTGTTAAGGCAACCTTAGGCTCCTGGACAGTCTCCAATGGTGTCTGTGTCCTCTCTCTGGAACAGCAAAGTTAGTTAGTGGAGACTCCAACAGCTCTGGGCACTAACGATGTTTTGTTTGCTTTCTCTTCTCTGTCACTTCCCTCCAGCTGCTGTTCTATTGCCTTTTTATTGAGAACCTTGTTCAGGAACAAGATCAAAACTCCAGCACAGATCAGTCATAGCAGAAGTCTGTGTTCCCCCTCTAGTCTGCCAAATAGCTCACAAGATACACCTCACTTGTTCCTCATAGTTATCTCAGCAGAAAGTTAGGTACAGTTTGGCCTGATTTACCCAGAGATGCAGGAAAGTGAAAGCAAGTGAGGGGGTGTGTGAAAGGACCTCAAGCTATTGGGTAAAGGACAAGAGAATAGAAGAGAAAAGAAGGATAAATTTAAAGACCTGGGACTGGACAATTCTATCCATGGTTTTGTCAGAAACATTGGATTGAATACTAAGATAAAACTGATATGGTTATACCTGGCAGGCTCAACAGGAAATTTTATTTTTATTGGATGTTTTGTTTTAAGGTGCATACCAGCATCCCACTTTGGGACTTGAAATGCTGTAGCACAAATTTACAGCTGGAGACTTTTTAACCAATGTCCCTTTCCACAGTGCTAACAGTGAATCTGCTTGTGTGAGAAGCCTGGGCTGTGGTGTGTTTGAAAAGGTCCCTGGAAGAGTCTCACAGCAGCCAGGGCAGGGAGTCCTGGCTGGAGGATGGAGACAGGATGCCAATGGCAGAAAGGAGGAAAGGATGACAAGGAGGGCAGCTGAGCCACAGGGGACAGTGTCCTAGGTTACAAAAGTCCATAACCTCCTGTGTCCTAGAATGAAGTGACAGGCACGGTAGGCCATGATGTAGGGATTCCTGAAATTCATCGTTAAACTTCTTCAGAGCCTGACATCTGGGAAAGCTTGGGAAGTTGCAGTTCCTGAGTTCTAACCCTGTCTCTGACCTGTACACTATAACCAGGCTTCATAATCCTCAGTGGTCTCACTGTGTAGCACCGCCTGGGTTGAATTCAGAAATCTTGCCACCTGACGCCTGGGATTCCTGTTTGTGCCACCATGCCCAAACCATCTTTGTAAAAAATAGGTTGTTATGTAGAAGTCATTAGAAAGATAAACAAACATGGATCACAGTGAGTCATGTTTATATATTTACTGATATTTATACATATGTATGTGTTTATAGGTACACACATGTAGAGCGAATTTCATCTTGCACACTCACTGTGCATTGCAGTGTTACATGGGACATCTCTATAAAAGTCTATTTTATGTCTTATCTCTTACATTCTCTTTCTCCCTCTCCCTCTAAGTTGTCATTCTTCCCCTAGATAAATTCCCTCATACTTTCTACATTGTGTTAAATTTATCATTAAGCAAAATAAAAATAACCAAAGTACAGGTTGTATAAAATAATGGAATATGATATGATGCTTGTGTAACACATGTTTATATTGAGTAATTTTTAAATGGTGGAGACATATGTTACCAAAGCTATAATGACCTTATGATGCAAAGCTTCAGAGTGCTTGTACAGTCTTGAAGTCCACAGCACACTGATGTCCCTCCTGCACAAAAGCACAATGAGCGGACCCCCTCGGTCCTCACCAGCTCTTAGCAGTCTTTATGGGATCCCCATTCTGCTTTCTGTGCTTTCGTCTGTATTTGTGGTAACTGCACACGTTTGTGGGATGCAGTGTAATAGTTCAGCGTGTATGATATGCAAGTGAGGGGACAGGTCACGGGAACTGGCACCTCTATCACCTCAGACATCCTTTATTTATCCTGAAAATAATAAAAATAATTTCTCCCTCCTGTTCTGAAATATTCAAATACCTGCTGCCTCCCATTGTTAGATAGGATGCTGGTGAAAGCAGAATCAGGGAGTGCAGGGATGAGTCAGCAGTTAAGGGGTCTGACTGCTCTTCCAGAGGGCCTGGGTTCAATTCCCAGAGACCGCATGGCTGGCAACCTTCTGTAACCCTACTTCCAAGGAATCCCAACATTATTGTGGTTTGAATGACAATGGCCCTAAAAAGCGTATATATGTGAATGTCTAGTCCCTTGTGGATGAACTGTTTGAGAAAGATTAGGAGATGGCAGAGGTATGTCACTGAAGTTAGGTATGAAATTTCAAAAGCCCATGCCAGTCCTAGTCCCCTGCCCCCCCCCTCTCTCTGTCACTCTCTCTCCCTCTCTGTCTCTCTGTCTTTGTTTCTGTCTCTCTCTTTCTGTCTCTGTCTCTCTGTGTCTCTGTCTCTTTCTGTCTGTGTCTGTGTCTCTGTGTCTCTGTCTCTGTCTCTCTCTCTCTGTCTCTCTCTCTCTCTCTCTCTCTCTCTCTCTCTCTCTCTCTCTCCCTCTCTGTCTCTCTGTCTCTGACTGTCTCTCTCTCTGTCTTTGTGTCTGTCTCTCTCTTTCTCTCTCTGTCTCTCTTTCTCTCTGTCTCTCTGTGTCTCTGTGTCTCTCTCTGTCTCTCTCTCTGTCTCTCTCTCTCTCTGTCTCTCTCTCTGTGTCTCTCTGTGTCTCTCTCTCTCTCTCTGTCACTCTCTCTCTCTCTCTGTCACTCTCTCTCCCTCTCTGTCTCTCTGTCTCTCTCTCTGTCTTTGTGTCTGTCTCTCTCTTTCTGTCTTTCTCTCTCTCTTTCTCTCTGTCTCTCTGTGTCTCTGTGTCTCTCTCTGTCTCTCTGTGTCTCTGTGTCTCTCTCTGTCTCTCTCTCTGTCTCTCTCTCTCTCTGTCTCTCTCTCTGTGTCTCTCTGTGTCTCTCTCTCTCTCTCTGTCACTCTCTCTCTCTCTGTCACTCTCTCTCCCTCTCTGTCTCTCTGTCTCTCTCTCTGTCTTTGTGTCTGTCTCTCTCTTTCTGTCTTTCTCTCTCTCTTTCTCTCTGTCTCTCTGTGTCTCTGTGTCTCTCTCTGTCTCTCTCTGTCTCTCTGGCTCTCTCTGTGTCTCTCTCTGTCTCTGTCTCTCTCTCCCTCTCTGTCTCTCTGTCTCTCTCTGTCTGTCTCTCTCTGTGTCTTTGTGTCTGTCTCTCTCTTTCTGTCTCTGTCTCTCTGTCTCTCTCTCTCTGTCTCTCTCTCTCTCTGTCTCTCTCTCTCTCTCTCTGTCTCTGTCTCTGTCTCTCTCTCTCTCTCTCTCTCTCTCTCTCTGTCTCTCTCTCTCTCTCTCTCTCTCTCTCTCTCTCTCTCTCTCTCTGTCTCTCTCTCTTTCCCTGCTCTCTTTGGATCAGGAGGTAAAGCTCTTAGCTACTTCTCCAGCACCATGCCTGCCTGCTGTATCTCTACCCAACATGATGGCAATGGACTGACACTCTGAAATGGTAAGCAAGGCCACCACTTATATATTTTCCTCTATAAGAATTTCCCTAACCATGGTGTCTCTTGACAGCAATAGAACAGTAGTTTAGATACACAATCTCATCTGTTTCTGTGGGCACCTGGCTCAATTGGGTTTTACAGAAATAAAAGCAAGTAAAACATCCATGCATATGAACTAATAACATAAAATTTTACAAGTGAGAATGAAAGAGCAAATAGGGTACAAGTGCCAGTTGCAACTGAAGCCTGAAAAGCCGTTCCTAGGAAGAAGATTGTACCTTGTCCTGTACATTGGTGTGGGTTGAGCTAGCCTGAAGCAGCCCTCTATTCCATGTCTGCCGGCTACCACTTGGAGCAAGTGTGGAAATAACAAAGGGAGAGATATTCCAGGTACATGGGAAATTACTGAACATTGCTATTTTTTTTTTTACATAGTCATAGAGGAAAGAGAGTTCATACATCAAAGTAACCCAGATCCTTACAAACAATGAATTTAAGATGGCTTGACAAAGAAACTGATGCCTTTCAATGGGACAAATGTACCTGAAATTGTTCATTTTTCCCAGATGAATCACTGCTTGGACATGTAGATCAATGGAATGGAGTACAATAGAGACTAGACTAGAACATTCTCTACAAATACTGCCAAATACCACCTCATGACTTTTGATAAAGACAATATTATGTGCACACACACATACACATGCACACACTCACACATATACACACCATACACACACAGGCACACACATGCACACACCATACACACACATGCACTCACAGGTACACACATCACACACAGACAAACACGTACACACATGCACACATACACAAAGGCGCGCAAGCGTGTGCGCGTGTGCGCGCACACACACACACACACACACACACATCCATCCATTTGGTGGATGCAGCAAACTCCAAGAAGCAAGCCCTAACAAGCAAGCTTCAACATGTTTTTTTTTTCTCTCACAGCTTATATATCTCAGCAAAAGATTTCAAGCAGTACAAAAATCACAATGTAGTTAGATTCTTCTTTAAGGAATTGATTGCAATGAGTATATGTAGAAAAATACGTTTCCCGATACCCTTGCATGAATAAACATTACATAGTACAGATAAAAATAGTATCCCAAGAACCCAGATACATTCACAACTAAGCAACTTGTTGTAGGTTAACAAAATGTAAGCAAGCTAGGTAATTTCCTCAGCCCACTCTTCTCACTGGCATGCTGCAATTTTCAGTTACAAAGAAACAAAATCAATTACCTTATTATTTATCTTTAAAAGTAATCTTATAAGCATCTTAGAAGAATCATAAATCTAAAGTTTTATATAAAAACATCCAGTCATTTCTACTTTAAGTCCTCAGGGTGCATATCTACTCATTAACAATTTTTTATTAAATCATATCAGGAAGCTGAGGGCAAAAAGGGGCACAAGAAATTAATCATCACCTTGATCACCAGCCCAGCTTTGTCAAGAAAGGCATGTCAGTTGGTAATAGTTTGGCTGCCATTGTTTTTGTTCCATGACCTTAAAAACATCCCCCATTCAATAATTAAAAGTGTGCCTTCTTGAAAACTAGTTTGTTCCCTAAGATTTGCTAAGTCGAAGCCGCCAACAAAAGCATCTTAACATACCTTTACTAACAATCTGCTTCTCCAAATTCTTTCTAAGGGTGGTGGTCATTGCTAACAATCTACTAAGTTCTTTCTGAGGGTGGTGGATGAATCATATATCTGTTCCAGAATAAAAGATTTTTAAAGGTCCAGGAGGGGCTAGAGAAATGGCTCAGTGGTTAAGAGCACCGCCTGCTCTTCCAAAGGTCCTGAGTTCAATTACCAGCAACCACATGGTGGCTCACAACCATCTATAATGTAACCTGATGCCCTCTTCTGGCCTGCAGGTATACAAGCAGACAACACTGTATACATAATAATAAATAAACTTAAAAATAAAAATCCAGGAGGAGAGAAGGGCAGAGGAAGGGGGAGGGAGAGGGAGAGAGAGGAAGCCAAATCAACTGGAATGATGTGGGCTTTTTAAATCTTAAAGCCCACCAAAGTAACACACCTCCTCCAACCAGGCCATGCCTTCTAATCCTTCCTCAAATGTTCCACCAACTGGGGACCAATCATTGAAACAGATGGACCTGTGAGGCCATGCTCACTCAAACCACCACAGATGAAGAAGAGCTTCTGCTATCTCACTGTAGCCGCCTCTCTGATGGACCCACTACTGTATTTTAAACTTCCCTTGATTTATGACATTCTTTGTTCAGTAAGACTATAAAGTCAATGACAGCATGTCCATGATGAAACATGGAATTTTGGGTAATAGTGTTCACATACCTATAATGGCTCAAAAAAAATCTTATTCCCTTCAAGGTGAGAGCGGTGTTTTTTGCATCAACAAATTACAATTTCTAGAAGTGTTCACTTACTTTAATCATTTGCCTCCAAGAGAAAGGATTCTTAATAAAGATAAAATTTATTTAACATTTTATTGAATGAAACATTTATGATTACAAATCAAACTGAATATTATCAAACACAAAATTAAGATAACAATTTTAAACCAATAATTAAATAATTGAAATAAAATCTTTCAATCACAGGTTGGAGAAATTCTTCAATACTCTATATTTCACTTTATCAATCACAGAAGGCTTCACTTATTGTCTAGAAATGTGAAGCATCAATTGAGAAAATTCTACTTGACTGCAGGATCCACTATGAAAAGGGACGATGACAAGACCTTGCACATAGTATGATCTGTACAAAAGTCAGCATTCACCACGATGCCAAAAACTAATTTTTCTTGTAGCGCTTCTGTAAACAAAGCAGTCATAAGAAAAAAAAACACAGAACTGAGCCACCATTTCCATTAGCTCTTGTAAGTTGCATTGCATTAATTGCTTTACAATGAGGAGGACTTGACATATATTGATGAGGAGATCCACCCTCCACCTACAAGCTGCTGCATCCCACAAATTCTCCCCCTTGCATGTGTCCTATCTCTCATCTGGGGGGAGCTGACTTTTCCTAGAAGCCCAGTCCTGACTCAGCTTTAGAGCATCTCAGACCCAAAGGAGAAGAGGACTAGAAATCATCACAGTGATTCTCTAGAGGCAGAATATATTTTGGGGGATTAAGTATGCAGAAATGATTATAGAGAGAGAAAGAGAGGAATGCAGCTGAATTAAGGTAAAAAGAACATGTGTGTGGGTTTATTGGAGTTCATTAAGGAGTTGTTAGCACATCGCTGAGGAGAATGTGACTCAGATGATGCGGCAGGGAGGAGGGAGAGCGGAAGTGGAAGTGCTCCTGGGCTGCGCTGGCCCCTAGCAGTGTCAGGAAGCTGTCAACAAGGTCAGTAGACAAAGGTGGTCCCCAGAGAGCTCCCTCCTTAGCATTGGATTCAGCTGTGATGGATTTCCCAGGTCTAGGCTTAAGTATTCTGCTCCTTCAGAGGGATCTTTCTATTCAGGACCTGAGTTTGGAACTGTGTCATCTTGTTCACCAGCATGCTGCTTTTAGCAGTTCCTTATAATCCACTTAAATTAACCGGTGGGTACATTTGTAGAGTGCTCATTAGAGTTACACTGAAGGGTCAAATGAAAAATCAGGTTTGCAAATAAGAAATTAAAGGAAAGCTGCACGTGAGATCTCTGGCTTTAGTGGAAACAGAGTTTATTGTTTGTGTATGTTATGTCTTGGTCATCAGAAACAAGGTTTTCTATCATGTCCTTACAATTTCCCTATTACTTAAGAAAAGCCAATATTTAATCACCTGTTCTTACCTCATTGCATTGCAGAAAATACATTTATTGCCATAGGTGAGTCCATTAGTTGCACAAATCGGTCTCCATTCTCTGCCACACTGAATCGTGGTTCTGTGGTAGTGTTTGCAGTACGACTGTCAGACATGGAGAGACAATGCAAGGTTTATCCTATAGATATCTTTGTGTAGGGAAAAAGACACACAACAGAATGGTTCAATATTAAGTTTTAAATACAAACATTGTGGCAACCAAACTCAAATGAGCTGTACATACATAATTACATTTATTTATTTTGTGTATTGTGCACAGATGTGTGTGCATGTTCATGCATGCATATGCACATGCATGACACAACATTTAGGTAGAGGTCAGAGGAAAATTTGGAGGAGTTAGTCTCTTCTACCGTATAGGTCTTGGGGATTGAACTCAGGTCATTGGGCTTGGTGGCAGACACCTTTATCCACTGGGCAATCTGGCCAGATCAAATATATTGTATTATTGAGATAAGTGACAATAAAACTAAGCACAAACCCATATATCAAGGCTGGAAAAGGGAACCTGGTAGGAGTAAACAGGTCCCAAAAGGGGGTGAAGGAGTCAGAGACACCCCATCTCCCAATGTTAGAAGTCCCACAAAAACACCAAGCTAACATCACAACATGCAGGCAGAGGACCTAGCCCAGGCCCTTGCAGGCCCTGTGGTTGCTGTTTCAGTCTCTCTGAGCCCTTATGAGCCCTGCTCAGGAGATGCTGTGGACTGTGATCCCAATGGTGTCCTCAACCCTTCTGGCTTCTACAAAATTGCCAAATTAAGCAGTGTTAACTTACCAGTACCTTATCACGGGTTTCCCTTGAGGATACAAAAGTAGTTTCTGAAAACAGCAGACAAAAAAAGAAGTCAAGGATACAAAAAATGAGAAAATACAGTCCACAATGTGAAGTACCACAGCGGGTGGAGGAAGTAACCTGTGCAAATTGCTTTTTCATGACCTTCAAAGTAAGGAGCTGAGAATTTGTGGGAACAGTAAAATAATGTATGTGTAGAATGAGTTGAAAATGGAAACGTCATTGTTCACTAATTTCTCAAGCTTTCCTTTCAAAGACACCATAGGTTTTCCTCATATGTGAAACAGCATAAGGAGAGGAATAATGCCGCGTAAGAAAGTCACTCTCTTTGCCTTGCATAAAGACATGTAGGAAAACTGACTACTATTTCATTATTAAGATTTAGTCTAGGTCTAATCTTTCATAATTCCTTTATGTCCTCTGAACTTTAGGGCTGCTCAGTGAGAGGAATCACTGAGTTTTCTCTCTAAGCACAGACCTGGGCTTACAGGACTCAGCTGACAACAACCAAAGACAATGTCAAGAACAGCAGATTTGGAAGACGCTGCACATCTCATATGCTACATTTCCCCACACTGGATCACATCCTACAATATGGGAGTGGGGTAAGTATCTCTGACCAAAGATCAATAATAACAACATAAAAAATCCAAAGTATTATTCTTAAGATTTGCTTTTAAAAGAGATAGTCTCTGTCCTGTCCAAGATGGCCTGGACTTGTTGGACACAAGCAATTCTCCTTCCTCAGGTCTTTGAGGATCTGGCTTTCTGGGCACACACTGTTGTGACCAGTTCTACTACTGAGTCTAGGACACTTCCTACGCTCCTGTTCTCTATGACAGGACATGAGTAAAAACAATTCATTGGTGTAAGTTCTACAGAAAATTTGTAACATAATGCTTTTCATTTCATCAGGTGGATGCTTCTGATCCCAGTTTCAAAGTCCTGAGCTACAATGGGTGTTTCCAGCATTATATGCCTGGGATGGGGGATGGTAGAAAATGTACTTACCATAATAAAGGGGAAGCACCAAGGCCAGGATGAAAACAATTTTAATCCATAATAAAGAGGAAGGCATTTTATCAAGCCTGTGGAAGAATCATTAAGAGAAACTATGACACATTTCCATTCTTACAGATCAGGGAACTACCACACAGCCCTTCCCCAGATTCCTAATTACGGTTAACACGAATCTTCTTTTGTTCTTTTACTGAACCTCATAATCAATAAGACACAGAAGGCCGACGCTCATCATCCTCGCAGGGACCTGAGATGCCCACATTGTTCCTGTAAAGCATGATTTATTCTCCCTGCTAATGGCTCAGCTAAGCAGGAGACTCACTGCACTTCAAGACATATCACATTGTAATCTCAGTATTGCAGGAATAGTTCTTTTAGAAAGAAGGACCATAAGAAATTGTTAAGGCAACCTTAGGCTCCTGGACAATCTCCAGTGGTGTCTGTGTCCTCTCTCTGGAACAGCAAAGTTAGTGGAGACTCCAACAGCTCTGGGCACTAACGATGTTTTGCTTGCCTTCTCTTCTCTGTCACTTCCCTCCAGCTGCTGTTCTATTGCCTTTTTATTGAGAACCTTGTTCGGGAACAAGATCAAAACTCCAGCACAGATCAGTCATAGCAGAAGTCTGTGTTCTTTCTGGAGGCTGCCAAATAGCTCACAAGATACTTGCTCTTGTTTTTCAATTATTCACTTTACATCCTAGTCATAACCCCCTCTCTCCTCCACTCCAGGCCTCACACTCCCTCCTTGTTTCTCCTACCCCTCTCCTCCACCCCTCAGAGAAGGGAAGCCCCCTTTACTCACCCACCCCCACCATATCGAATTGCGTGAGGCCTGAGCACATCCTCTTCCTATGTGGTCTTTACAGGCAGCCCCACCAGGGGAAAGTGATCAAAAAGCAGGCAACAGAATCCATGCCAGAACCAGCCCCCATTCTCCTTACTAGGGGACCCTTATGAGGATCAAGCTGCCTGTGGGTTACATGCATGGTCCTTGGTTGGAGCTTCAGTCTCCATAGCCTCCCTCCCCACTGCCCCCACCCCGGAGACTGGTTAGTTGGCTGCTGGTCTTCTTGTAGAGCTCCTGTCCCATATGAGTCTTTCTATCCTTCCATCCACTCTTCCTTAGAACTCTCTGGACTCCATCCAGTGTTTGGCCATACATCTCTGTTGCTAAGTGGAGCCACTAGAGGACAGCTATACTAGGCTCTCACCGGTAAGCATAGCAGAACACTGTTAACAATGTCAGAGGCTCTCTGTCTCCCATGGGGAGGGTCTCAGGTTGGGTCAGGCATTGGTTGGACATTTCCTCAGTCTCTGCCTTATTTTTTTCCCCTGTACATCTTGTAGACAGGCTAAGTATTGGGTCAACATTTTTGTGGGTACGT
This sequence comes from Acomys minous, assembly GCF_964271855.1. NCBI lineage: Eukaryota > Metazoa > Chordata > Mammalia > Rodentia > Muridae > Acomys > Acomys minous. The sequence continues at coordinate 25,267,639 of NC_140486.1, forward strand.
TGGTGTTCTCCTCCTTCTGGTAGGAGTCATGTGTTGCTAGTAGAGGGTGGCCTCTTCAGTGTCCATGATCCTGCTACTAGGAATCTCAGCTAGAGTCACCTTCATGTCCTCCCAGGAGACTACCTTGTCATAGCTCTTCAGCGTGTTACAGAGAATCCCTCACCTAAGATTTCTCTTCTCTCTGAGAGCCTTTGTCTTCTTGTTCCCACTCTCTCCAAGCCTGATATTGACCCTCATTTCTCTTCGTGTGCCCATTCCTACCCTGTTCCCTTTAACCATTTTTTGCTGTATATTCTACTTCCATTTCTGAGTGAGATTTAAGCATCCTACCTTGGGTCCTTCTTGTTATTACCTTCTTTGGGTCTGTGAATTATAGTATGGTTATCCTGTACTCTATGCCTAAAATCCAACTGTGAGTACATACCATGTGTGTCTTTCTGGGTCTCGGCTACTTCACTCAGGATGATATTTTCTTTCTTTTTTTTTTTTTTTTACTTTTAATATACTTTATTAATTTATTCATATTACATCTTAATTGTTATCCCATCCCTTGTATCCTCTCATTCCTCCCTCCCTCCCATTTTCCCCTGACTGTGACTGAGGAGGACCTCTTCCCCCTGTATATGCTCAAAGGATGATATTTTCTAGGTCCATTCATTTGCTCGCAAACTATACAATTTCCCTTTTTTTCAATAGCTGAGTAGTATTCTATTGTGTAAATGTACTACTTTGTCTTTGTCCATTCTTCTGTTGAGGGACATCTGAGTTGTTTCCTGTTTCTGGTATTAGGAATAAAGTGGCTATGGACATAGTTGAGCAAATGTCCTTGTATGGTGGAACATCTTTTGGGTATATTCCCAGGAGTGGGTCTTCAGGTAGAGCTATTCCCCAATTTCCTGAGAAATCTCTGACTGATTTCCAGAGTGGTTGTACAAGTTTGAACTCCTACTACCAATGGAGGAGTGTTCTCCTTTCTCCACATCCTTGCCAACATCTGCCGTCACTGTGTTTTTTATCTTAGCCATTCTATGGGCATAAGATGGAATCTCAGTTGTTTTAATTTGCATTTCCTTGATGAGTAAGGACATTGAGCATTTATTTAAGTGCTTCTCAGACATTTGATACTCCTCTGATGAGAATTCTCTGTTTAACTCTGTACCCCAATTTTTTTTGGTTTGTTGGTGTTTAATTTCCTGAGTTCTTTATATATTTTGAATATTAGCTCTTTGTCAGATGTAGGATTGGTGAAGATCTTTTCCCAGTCTGTAGGCTGTTCTTTTGTTCTGTTGACAGTATCCTTTGCCTTACAGAAGATTTTTGGTTTCATGAGATCCCATTTATCAATTGCTTATGTTAGGGCCTGAGCTATTGGTGTTTTGCTCAGGAAATTGTCTCCTGTGTCATTGAGTTCAAGAACCTTCCCCACTTTCTCTTCTAATAGATTTAGTGTTTCTGGTTTTATGTTGTGGTCTTTGATCCACTTGTGTTTGAGATTTGTGCAGGATGATTGATATGGATCTATTTTCATTTTTCTACATATAGACATCCAGTTAGACCAACACCATTTGTTGAAGATGCTTTTCCCTCCATTGTTTGGTTTTGACTTCAATAAAATACTCGCAAATCAAATCCAAGAACACATTAAACATATCATCCACCATGATCAAGAAGGTTTTATCCCAAGCTTGCAGGGGTGGTTCAATATACAAAAATACATCAATATTATCTACCATATAAACAAACTGAAAGAAAGAAAGAAAGAAAGAAAGAAAGAAAGAAAGAAAGAAAGCAAGCCACATGATCATTGCTGGGAGCAGTTGCATGCTGGATTGGCAGAAGCAAGCCAGTGAGCTTCCGGGAGGCAGCCCACTCGTTTTTTGCAAGGCAGACAAATGGGTGTATCCCTGGTTTAGGCAAGGCCCCAAAGATCTTGTCTCAAGACTGCTTCTTGCTGCTATACTGCCTTTCCATGGTTGTCTCATACATCTGACGTGGCAGAGGCCCCCTCCCTTGTCTATTGTTTCACTCTGTTGGGCAGATTTCCAGAAGATTATTTTGAAGATGTACTTTTGTGACATGTTGTTATTTAAACAAATCAATGATTTCATAATCCCTGATGATGATTTTAAAGAATTTCTGATTTGATTCAAGTAATCTTAAAGTTTTCTTGCAGCATAGCAAAAACTGCTAGGATCTCTGTGAACCTCCGTACGTCAAGTACTTGATTTACACCAAGAAGGAAAATAAGATTGAAACAAATTAATAGTCATGGAGATACATTCACAATAAGAAAGACCATATGAATATAGAAACAAAGAATAAATGGTTAGCTATACAAGACAAGACTTGCATATTTCTTAGAAAAACTTTGACATAAAAAACTTGCTTTGAACACATAATGCACATTTGAAATAAGAAAAAGATACAACTTCTGCTGTTAACTCGTTATGAGCATGTACTTAAAAACCACTGCTTTGAACTTATAATAAACAAAGTATCTAGTTAGATATTAGGATCAATAGTCCTACTGTGCTACTCCCAAATTTGATCCCCCACAAAAACAGAAAACCACCATAGGAAACCACTGTAAATGCAAGAGGAATCTGTAATTCAGCTCTGGCCTGGGTCGCACTCAATCTCCCAAATCCAAGGTCTCAGGAGTGACCCTGCAGTCTTGATCTGAGGACCTTTTTTCCTCCAAGTGTCCCTCAAGCAGAAAAGGGTGCCAAGACCACCCATGGCTTAACTTCCTTTGTTCCCCCTGCTGGGGCTGTCCGTTGCTAGGTAACGCTATCTCTGGTGAGGCTAAAGCTCTTTATCTCTTTAAGTCTGAACTTTGTCAGGTAGACCCTTTGTGGCACCGGTTGCTTATTAGGGAGCTCAGAAGGCTCTGCTCTGGTGTCAAAGCAAGCACTTTCAAAATAGGCCATTTGTGGCACCGGTTGGTTTGGCTCCCGTCTGTGTTAAAGCACTTCTCCGATTCTGCTGCTTTCTTTTATGCTCTTTCTTTCAACTGCAACTCCTTCTTTATGTAACAATTATATCTGTTTTTAAATGAGGTAATTTTTTTCATAAAGAACCTTTGTATTAGAGTGTATAAAAATCCAAGACAGAATTATACAGTTGTTGAAGCCATCTGCTCCATCCAAAAATGTGTCTGACTGTCTATGTGTCTAATTGTCTGAATATATTGTATGTATGCATGCATGCATGAACATATTTATATCTGTATGTTTACAAATATGTGGATGAATGGTGTCTTTGGGATATGTCTTGTTTGTCTATTGATTGTACGTGTGCATGTGTGTGTGTGAGGTTCATAAATCATTGCTTGCTTTGTCTGCCAAATTTGTGCTTTTAATTTTAGTAAGGAAGGGATAAGCAGTTTGAGTGCTTTATTGGCTTTTTAAAATAGGTCTCTCTAACTTCCAACAAACTGCTGTGCACTGCTTAGCCATCAA